>NC_050069.1:262032130-263330777 GCF_009764565.3 Dermochelys coriacea
CACCCAAAATCAGTGGCCACCTTTGGAAATTTTGCGTCATGGTCGAAACACCCAGCATCTGCAACTGCTTATTTTCTCAAGGTCGTTAGGATGGGTTTAATGATCCTTATCAGCAAAGAAATGAACTAAATTACAACCTCAGGCATGGTCAGCAATCTTTTTGAATACAATGTTGCAATGCTGAGATGGATAATGGGCATAAGCACCTATTCCGAGGTTGATGGGTTTGACAAAATGGCAAAAGTCCTGTCAAACACCCAGGTTGTTTTCCTATAATTAACAAATTATAACATCATTAAAACCACATGTTTGGATGGCAACTGAGACCTTTTGGCTATTAACAATTTACAAGGCAGTGATCCAAATACAGATAGAGTCGGCAGGAGATTTAATACTGCTGGTAAGTTACATCATCTCTTTCTTCTGATCTTTCCAAAAGTAAGAAATTATGGGAGACCAAGGCCTGGAGAGGTTCACAGGTGACTTGCAAAAAGTTTAGGACTAGAACCTAGAAGTTCTGCCTCCGAGCCCATACTCAACACACTAGATAAAGATGCCTCCCGGTGATGAGGTGAAACCCCAACACAGGCTAGAGTGGGTTAAAAGTGAGTTAGTGACATTTGCAACCCCAGTACTGTAATTAATTAGTTGAGTCTCAGCCAAAGGGATTGGGACTAAGAGGGTCCGAGGAAAACCCTATGGTTGCTGGGGCATCATAAAAGGCTGGGTTCAGTGTGGGGAAGAAACTACACAGCTCCTATGAAGGCCCCAGATCCAGGATTCGGTGGAGACCAGCCACTGGAGCTGGAGAGAAGACTCCATGCTGATTTGTTGGGACTTTGGACTTCAGTTAACCTTTTGTTACCCCAAAAGGGGGCTTAACTACACCCTTCTGAGCCAGGGGGCTGGAGTGTGTGTAGCACCGACAGACTCTGGTCATCGCTGGGTGGGATTGAACCTGGGCCTCTGGAGCTAAATGCATGAGCCTCTACTGCATGAGCTAAAAGCCACATGGCCCTTAGCTAAGGCTGTAGCAGACTCATTAATTTCTCTCTCTAAGTGGTTTCGGTGTCACTACAGGGAACAGAACACCACCCCCAGGAAGTGTGTGGATTACATACTTCCCCTAGCTGAGGAAGTGCATCCCGAGCTTCAGAGACTTCCCAGTTGAAATCCCTCACAAGCCCCCACTTGTAACGTTGACAGACGCTGATCATCGGCATGCAGGATCAAACCAGGGGCCTCTGGAGCTAAATGCATTAGCCTATACTGCTATGAGCTAAAATCCATATGGCAGACTCATTAATCTCTCTCTCTCTAAATGGTCTTGGTGCCACTACATGGGACAGAGTACCACATCCAGGAGGTGTATGTAGGTTACATTTGCACAAATGTAAACGGTCATTGAAAGAACTCCTGTAACTCCACACCCTAGCAAGAGGGTGTGCTCTGGAAGTGAGTGAGCCCCACACCACACCCCCACTACATTGTTTTTTAAAACAATCAAAAGCCAACCATGATTCTTGTGTTACAGGCTGAAAGACTTGATGACAGAGAAGTTAAATGGCTTGCCTAGTAACTCAACATCCTGTGCTGTAATCATTACATCATGTTTGCTTATTTCCCATATATCTCTGCACAGGGCCAGCAAAAGGGCCAGCAAAAGGAAGAGCCTAAGGGCAATAAAGAAAACACCATAACTCATTCAGTGCAGTCAATACGAAGTGCAGTTTAGTGTGGGGCATGGCTTCCTGCAGCATGCTGTTATTACTTGTGTTTCCCTCTGCCCTGTACATTGGCCAAACCGGACAGTCTCTACGCAAAAGAATACATAGACACAAATCTGACATCAGGAATCATAACATTCAAAAACTGGTAGGAGAACACTTGAACCTCTCTGGCCACTCAGTAACAGATTTAAAGGTGGCAATTTTGCAACAGAAAAGCTTCAGAAACAGACTCCAAGGAGAAACTGCTGAGCTTAAATTAATATGCAAACTAGATACCATTAACTTGGGTTTGAATAGAGACTGGGAGTGGCTGGGTCATTGCACATATTGAATCTACTTCCTTAAGTTAAGTATCCTCACACCTTCTTGTCAACTGTCTAAATGGGCCATCTTGATTATCACTACAAAAGTTTTTTTCTCCTGCTGATAATAGCTCATCTTAATTAATTAGCCTCTTACTCCACCTTTTCATGTTCTCTGTATGTATATATATATCTTCTTACTATATGTTCCATTCTATTCATCCGATGAAGTGGGCTGTAGCCCATGAAAGCTTATGCTCAAATAAATTTGTTAGTCTCTAAGGTGCCACAAGCACTCCTGTTCTTTTTGTGGATAAAACTAACATGGCTGCTACTCTGAAACCTCTTCATAATTTGTTTCACTGTGAGTTTAAAAGGAGAAGGGGTAGCAGAGTTCTTTATGGCTGGTTTAGGCCCTGATCCAGTAATGCACAGAGGCATGTGCTTTCCTGAATCAGGGCCTTATTTGCTATTTGCCTCCATTTCATGCAGAGTGAAGGGGTTTTATTGATGACCGACAACAATGCTTGAGGGTCCAGAAAGGAAAGGCTTAAAGAAGTAATTGGGCTGCAGCTGGCCAAACAAGCACATAGGAAATAATTATCCCAACAGAATCCAAATCTCCTATTCCCAACCCAGTGCCAGAAACACAAGACCAGCCTTAGTTTCAGTGGGCCCAGTTCTGATAGCCTTAGTCCCATGACAACTGCTTTACTCCATGAGTAGTGCCCGTCAAATGGATGGGCCTATACGTGGAATAAGCTGCTACTTAGCATGAGAAATGAGATGGGAATCTGGACCAATATGTATTATGCCAAATTGTCATTTGAAATTCCATGAACCATAAGGAGGGGGAGGAATTGTCTGTGTTGCTCCTTGAATAACTAGGAGTAATCAGACACTAGTGGCAACAGAATATCTAAGGCGGTGAGCAGAAAAAAGAACACTGTTAGTGAATTTTATGTTGTGGAATAGTCTCCAAAGGGAATGGAGGAAAATCCATTGCTTGGTCCATTTAAAAGTAGGTTGAATGAAATATTAAGGGGAACAGTCCTACAAAGGCAAAGGAATGCTAAGATGAACTAATAGTTCTTCCTGTCTCTATTTGCTGCACTGTGAATCTGTGATTGACTGTGTCTCTGTGACTTGACGCTTGCTAGATAAAACAGTAGCAATCTCTTTAAAACAGTCATCCAGAAGGGAATTATGTGAGAGCTGTCAAGTGATAGATTTGCGAATTAAACTTTAAATGGAGTTTGGATATGCAATTAGTATTTCTGACATGTTACCAGCGTTTCTCTTTCCTCTGCAGCTAAAGTCCTTGGGCCAGATCCTCAGCTGATATAAATCGGTGTCACTGCATTGCCTCCAGTGGAGTTACGCCAACACACACCAGTAGAGGATCTGGCCTTCAGTGTCTAGTGTAATCTTTTTAACTGGGTATAACCCCAAAGGATCAACCTGGAGAGTCTCCTCTGGGCATGGTTTCCCCCTCATGCTAGGGGCATAAGTGGATACGATTCTGGGGGCTCAGACATGGTATTACTCCCACCCATTCCCAAAGACGGAAGAAAACAGTGGTCTTAACAAATGTTAATTAGTAAGGGCATGATTAGTGAGGAGCAGGATCCAGTTATAGCTGGATGGTAACTGAGATCTTTTGGATATTAATTTATAAGGTCATGATCCAGATCCTGATGAAACAGATGATTGGAGATTTAATAATGCTGTGCAGTTACAAAATTGCCTTTCTTCCAATCTTTCCAAAAGATTGTGGGAAACTGAGGCACGGAAGTTACTGTAAATATTAGTAATTCTAATATTTTTTCTATATTTTGATTGTTACCAACTCATTCACATTGTTCAAAGCCAGTCCACGAACACAACAGCTATAAATGTAGGGCTTAATCCATGCCTTGGATTGACAGGTTTGGTGAGGCAGGGTTAAATACCAGCATGCCGTTGAATACAAGGGCATAGCACTCCATAGCCCAGTGTTTTCCAAAGGTCGGGTCGCGACCCAATACTGGGTTGTGACCCGAAAGGCACTGGATCGCCTGGCTCAGCGACCCAGTGGCTCTGGTCAGCACTGCCGACCAGAACATTAAAAGTCCCGTCGGCGATGCTGCCCAGCTAAGGCAGGCTGGTGCCTACCTGTTCTGACACTGCGCTGCGCCCCGGAAGTGGCCAGCAGCGGGTCTGGCTTCTAGGCGAGGGACCACAAGGGGGGGGCGGTGCCTGCAGGCGAGAGCCACGCAGAGCCGCTTGTGCACCTCCACGTAGGAGCAAACCTGCTGCTGGCCGCTTCTGGGATGCAGTGCGGTCTGTGGTGCCAGGACAAGCAGGAAGCCTGCCTCTGTACCCCGCCTGCGCTGCAGACCGGGAGCTGTTGGAGGTAAGTCTGCACCCCAACCCCTGCCCCAGCCCTGAGGCCCCCCAAACCTGGAACCCCTTCCTGCACCCAAACCCCTCATCCCTGGACCCACCACAGAGCCTGCACCCCCAGACCAGAGTCCTGACTCCCTCCCGCACCCCAACCCCCTGCCCCAGCCCTGAGCCCCCCCAAACCAGAGCCCCCTCCTGCACCCCAAACCTCTCATTCCTGGCCCCACCCCAGAGGCTGCACCCGCAGTCCAGGGCCCTGACCTCCTCCCACACCCCAACCCCCTGCCCCAGCCCTGAGCCCCCCCAAACCCAGAGTACTTTGTCCTTATCTTAATTGAATTACATCTTGTTGAATTCAGACAAATTCTCCAATTTGTCAAGATCATTTTGAACTCAAATACAGAGTCCCAAAGTGCTAGCAATCCCTCCCAGCTTTGTGTCATCTGCATATTTTGTAATATGAATATTCTCCACTCCATTATCCAAGTCATTAATGAAAATATTGACTAGTACCAGACCCAGGACTGACCCCTGCGGGATCCCATTAGATATATCCTCACAGTTTGACAGTGAATTATCTTTGAGTACAGTCTTTCAACTAGTTGTGCACCAACCTAATAGTAATTTTGTCTAGATCACGTTTCCCTAGTTTGCTTATGAGTATATCATGTGGTACTGGGTCAAAAGCCTTACATAAGATATCACATCTACTGCTTCCCCCTTGTCCACTACGGAGGTAGCCCTGTTGAAGAAGGAAATTAGGTTGGTTTGGCATGATTTGTTTTTATAACGTATTTTTCAGGTGATAGCAAACTGATTGTTTAATAATTTGTTCGAGTATCTTTACAGGTATCGAAGTTAGGCTGACAGGCCAATAATTCCCCAGGGTCATCTTTGTTCCACTTTTTAAAGCTAGGTCTGATGCTTGCTCTTCTGCAGTTTCTTGGGACCTCTCCTGTCCTCTAGGTGTTCTGAAAGATCATTGCTAATGCCTCTGAGATTGCTTAAGTACCCAAGATGAATTTCATCAGGCCCTGCTGAATTGAATACATCTAACTTATCTAAACATTCTTTAACCTGCTCTTTCCCTATTTTGGCTTGTGTTGCTTCCCCCTTGTTGTTAATATGAACTGTGTTGAGTATCTGGTTGCCATTAACCTTTTTAATGAAGACTGAAACAAAATAGGCATTAAACACCTCCGCCTTCTTGAGGTCATCAGTTATTAGCTCTCCTTCCCCACTAAGTGAAGGGCCTATGCTTGCCTTCTTCTTTCTCTTGCTTCTAATGGATTTAAAGAACTCCTTATTGCCTTTTTTGTCCATTGCTAGGTGTAACTCATATTGTGCCTTAGCCTTTCTGATTTCGTTCCTACATACTTGTGACATTCTTTTGTATTCCTCCTTAGCAGTTTGTCCATGCCTTGCACTTTTTGTAAGATTCCTTTTTGATTTTCAGGTCATTAAAGAGCTCCTGATAGGGCTATTTTGACCTCTAACTATTCTTCCTATCTTTTCTTTGCATCAGAGTAGTTTGCAGTGGTGCCTTTAATACTGTCTCCCTGAGAAACTTCAAGCTCTCCTTAACTCCTTTTTTCTTTAGACTTTTTTTCTCATGCGACCTTACTTACCAATTCTCTGAGTTCGTTAAAGTTTGCTTTTTTAAAGTCCATTGTCCTTAGTCTGCTGCTCTCACACTTTCCTTTTCTTAGACTCATGCAATCTATCATTTCATCGTCACTTTCAGCCAAATTGCCTTCCATCTTCAGATTCGCTCTCATCTCCTCCTGGTTGGTCAGAATCAATTCTAAACTGGCTTTTCCCCTGTTCCTGCCTCTACTTTCTGGGACAAAAAGTTGTCCCCAATACATTCCAAGAACTTATTGGAAATTTTGTTTGGCTGTATTTAAGTGCCCCATTATTATGAGCTTTTGTGTTTTGGATATTTCTGTTTGTTCTAGATAGGCCTCATCCACCTCCTCTTCCTGATTTGTGCTCTACAGTAGATCCCTATCATGATGACATCACTATTTTTACCCTTTTTATATTTACCTAGAAACTGTCAACTGGTTTGCCTCCCACCTCCTTCTGGTCCTCAGAACAAGTATATATATTTTTGATGTAGAATGCAACACCACCTCTCTTTTTATCCTACCTATCCTTCCTGAACAAGTGATACCCCTCTGCACCAATATTCCAGTCATGAGATTTATCCTCCACCCCACCCCCCCAGTCTCTGCAATGCTAATTAAGTCATCATTTAGCTTATGTACTAATACCTCCAGTTCTTTCTGGTTATTCCCCTAATTCCATACATTTGTGTATAGATGTCCAAGATGTTGAGCAAATTTGCCCACTGATTTCTCTCTTATTATTCCTATGACACAATTGTAATTTTCCATGTCCCCCTCCAACCCTCTGTTAAGGTCATCTTTTTTTTTTTTTTTTACACTTGCCTGTGGCTTTTTGTCCTTGTCCCTTTGAACCTAGTTTAAAGCCCTCCTTCCTAGGCTGGCAAGTCGGTGTACAATAATGCTCTTCCCCTGCTTTGCATGTGAGCTCACCAGCCGACTTTCTTCCTCTGTATAACAAGATGCAGCTGCCTGCTCTAATTAATGCTTTTGTTTGAGGCAATATTTCATCACTTCTCCAAATCAAATCAGATTTACCCTTATCTACAGCGAGCTGGCTAGAAATCCTGTAATCAGCCCCTGCCTATCTTCTTAAAGCCCTTAAATCTGGCGGCTGTGAGCTGAAATGCCTTCCACATCTTTAATCTCCTTTAATAATGTTTAAGTCTACATATGCTAGACTGTTACCAATTAGAGATCTTGAGCAGTTATATTTTAATAGTCTCTTTTACAGTGTTTATATAAAGCTTCCCCGTTCACCTTTCATGTAAAAGATATGTGTGATTCGTGTAGCTTACAGTGTTGCAGGGAAATGAGTTCCATGTCCGGGAGGAATCCTCGCTGCCAGATGTGAGTGATGTATGTCATTCAAAACGCAAAGCACTGTGTAACCATGGCTCTGCTCGGCTGTGTACTTCTCTGCACAGGCACATAATACTCAGACACGGCCAGGAATGGCTGACAAGCCCACATATGAATGGAAAATCAAAACATTGTAACACGTCCCTCGCTGCCTGGGATACCATAGTATTCCTCAAAAAGAAAAGGAGGACTTGTGGCACCTTAGAGGCTAACAAATTTATTAGAGCATAAGCTTTCGTGAGTTTATGCTCTAAAAAATTTGTTAGTCTCTAAGGTGCCACAAGTCCTCCTTTTCTTTTTGTGGATACAGACTAACACGGCTGCTACTCTGAAACCTCACAGTATTCCTAGTTCTGTACCTCACAGCCATTTAGAACTCCCTGACGACAGAAGAGATAAAACCCAGGTCCTTTTCCAAAGCATAGCCCCCGACTTCTTGAACTAAATGAGAATCTCCATCAATTGTCAGCATGATAGGGCTCATGACACACAGTTGAACATTCCAGATTCCATCCAGCAGAGGCCAGTTGTTTACATTCACACTAGCCAGGTTATTCCAGAACTATGTGTGACAGATCGGCTATTGGCTGTCAAGAAAGAATCTTTCATATAGATGGATCTTATTGGGAGATAAGGAATTATTGAGAAGATGGGAGCTTTACAGGTTACGGCTGAAAGAGACTGGCATGTTAACTCGGAAAAGCAGGCACCAATTCCTAGGGAGAAATCCTTTAACATGCAAATGAGTTTTACTCTGACCAAGGTTTATGCTAAGAAAGCTTATAAATTATTGCCTATGCAAGATCAAACACACTTTGGCAATGCTGGAAGTAACTACGCTCTAGGGAAGGGGGCTTCCATAATATATGGTGTACAATAGCTACTGTACTGGAAAGATTGTTTTAGCTCCCTAGATATTGCACCTAAGGAAATATCATATGACTACAAGTCCTTTCCCCAAAGCAAAGAGAATCTTTGCATTTAAAAGATCTCTCAGAGCAAGAAGCCTGTCTCCTCTAGCCTTCCAACCACAGCCACTTCAAACACTTAGAGGAAAAGTAGCAGTTTGAATTGGCGGTGGTTTTGTATTTAATATCTGTATTGCATTAGCACGCTCAGAAAACCGCACTCAACCACAGAACAGGACTGAGGCTCCATTATGCTAGGCACTGTACAAACACTTGCCAATGTGGCCCATGCCCTGAAGAGCCCCACGAATACAACAGGGCATTTTTACTCCTGGGAAAATTTTGTGCAACTACAGCGCAGCAGAAAAAAGCACTCCCCCTCCCCCCCCCCCAGATTCCCTTTGCTTCCTTGCAGAAAATGGGTCCCGTTGGGAAGCAAAGAGAAGCTGCACTGGTACTCACTCACCCCTCTCCTGCAACTTGGCACTCAGACTTTGTTCAGGCAGCGGGTGGTGGGGGAGAGGATGGGGGTGGAGAGGTAAATCCTTGCAGGGAAGGGGGTCTGGTGATGCCCCTGTTGCCCAGGGATGCTAGTCCCAGCTGGGCAGAGGGGGTGAGGAGGAGGATGGAGATGGAGTTCCCTCTCCTGTCCCCTTCCTTGCAGGGAGCAGCCAAGGCTCAAGCCCCAGAAACTTCCCCCGGCTGCAGGAAGCTCTGCACTGCCAGAGGGGAGAGTGTGGTAGGGGAAGGGGATTGGGGGTGAGAGGGTCCAGATGCACAGGGGTTGGGCAGACAGGGGCAACAGCTCCCTCCCTGTACAGTGACCCCACCTGTGCATCCAGAACCACCCCCCATCGAACCCCCTCCACATCAGGAACCCCCCACTCCCAGAACCCCCCCCCGCTGAGTCCCCCAAACCCCACCTTTCTAAACCTCACCCCCTGCATCAGGAGACCCCCACACTGAGACCCCCACCCCACTGAGCCCCAACCAGCTGCACCCTGACCCGCCAACCCACCAAGCCCCACTCCTCCAGACTCCCACACTGAGCCCTAACCACCTTCACCTGCACTCCCCTGCAGAGTCCCATTCCCCTTGCACCCAGAACCCCGCACCAAGCCTGTGTGCATCCATGTTCCCCCCACAGAGCTGCCTGCATCCAGATTGTGCCCCACAGAAACCTGGTACTCTGGAGTGAATTCTGCACCAATTTATTTTTTTTAAATTAAAATTCTGCAAAGATCTGCACATTTTAATTGTCACAGAAACAATTTGGTAATTTATTTCAAAATACTTGTCAGCAAATAATTGAAACTGGTGTGATTATATTGTGTTATTTTCACAAATAAAATATGCAGAATTTTAAAATATTGTGTGAAGAATATTTTTTTTTTTGGCACAGAATTCCCTCCGGACTAGCGTTTTTCACACTCATACACTGGTGTGGCTGCTGTTCAGGATGGGTTCCAGTAGATGTCACTCCTCCCTCTAATAACAGGTTTCAGAGTAGCAGCCGTGTTAGTCTGTATTTGCAAAAAGAACAGGAGGACTTGTGGCACCTTAGACACTAACAAATTTATTTGAGCATAAGCTTTCGTGCATCCGATGAAGTGAGCTGTAGCTCACGAAAGTTTATTATCAAATAAATTTGTTAGTCTCTAAGGTGCCACAAGTCTTCGTTTTCTTTTTCCTCCCTCTAAGTCAGAGTTCTGAGTGAGTTCTCTGGATGTTGTTCACCTGGAGGTGCTATGGTTTAGAAGAGACTTGAAACTGAGGTCCCTGTCTACCTATGTATTTATAACATGGTATCTGAGGGCTGACCTCTCCTGGTTATTAAAGAGCTTATCATACTATCTGGCCAAATTTCAATGAACAATTATATTCTCTCTCCCTAAATACTCCAGGCAGTTTCAATCAGACACAATGGACTTCTCCAATTCCTGTCCCATTCTGCCATGTAAGTTTGCAGTGCGTCATTCAATAGCTGTTATATTCCACCACAGAGAACTGCATTTCAGTGGCGCATGAAAAAATGCTTCTGTGCATTGGGCTGAATTCTAATCTGTTACACTGATGTGAATTTGGAGAGATTACTTTGACCTGCACTAGCTTTTGTGGCCACTGGATCCTACTTTCCTCTCTAACTAATGTTTCAGTGGAGCCAAAGGAAATAAATCCAGGATAACTCATAGTTACGCTGGTAGAACTAAGAAAAGGATTTGGCAAACAGCTTGCTCTCGGTCTGTAGCCTCTGCCTAGGTGAAAGGCATTATATATATGTCAGATACTATCATTACTGGAAATGTTATAAAGAACCTCCATTACTTCAGGAAGGGAAAATCTTTATTAAAAAGTTAACCAACCTGTAACAAGGTCAGTTCAGGCAGAGGGGTAATGCAAAGTATTCAATGAGTTCTCGGCAAGTGATTGACTCTCTTGCCTTAGGCTGAAGTCTTGTCTGCTAAAGAAGATAAAATCTAGGTATTGTAGGCAGGGATGATTTGGTAAATGGCGTCCTTACCACTGAGACAGTACTGCATCCATGTCTCCATTTTATGGCAGTCAGGGGCATGCTGTTGTTCAGATTGCTGTATTTGGAAACAAATTAAATAGCTAAGACCTTATGTGCATGAGGCCACTTAAAAATGCCATAGTCTTCTTCATAAAAGTTGAGCGTTAACCCTGGTGTCCTAGCCAAAATCTAGCTTTGCTTATTACTTTTGTCCTCCTTCAAATTCTCACTGCAGCTTTAGCTGGATATGAGATCTTCACTTGCTCATTTACATAGTCTTAGAGAGGCAGGATGGTTTACTGCAGGAAGCGTGATCTTGTGGTTAAGACAGTGGACTTGGACTAACAGTATTTTCTTATTAGGGCTGGCTGGGAAAAGGTTTTCCCCTGGGAATGTTTGAATTGATTTTTCACGTCCCAAATGCAGATGAAAAGTCTATTTCCATTTTTTGGCGAACAGAAAATCTGAAAACTATTTCAGTTTGGATCCATTTAAACATTTTCTTTCACTGCAGACCTTTTTAATCCATGTATGTATGTGCGTGTGCGCCAAGTTACTATAATTTTAAAATAAAACTGTTTAGACTTAAACACACAATTTTCCAGTTTGACAATCTCAAAACTTTTTTTTGTTTACCAAAAATGTTTTGACTTGAGTGTTTCATTCGAATGTTTATGTGCAAACAAATTCGGTTTCAATGAATTTGGCATTTGGGGGCAAAAAAAAAGGTAAGTAGAAAAATTCCCAACTAGGTGTACTTTTGACTTGACTCCAGATTAGGATGTAGACTCTCTATGTGACCTGGGGTAAATCACTCCTGTCCAGATTCTGATATTCTTTCTGATGCTGAATAGCACCTCCCTCCAAAATTGGTCCTATTGATTTTACTAGGACTATTCCCAGAGTAAACCTCACTTGAATTGAGTAATCTCTACCAGAATCTAACCCTTAATTTCATAGAGTATGTCTACACTGCAGCCTGCCAGCCTGGCGAGACAGACTAGAGTATTAAAAATACCAGTGTGGATGATGTGGCTTGGGATCTCAAACCTTGTGGGGGTTGTATAGTGTAGACAGACCCATAGTACTTCCATTTCTTAGCCTTTGTCTTGTCTAGTTAGATTTTAAACTGTTCTTGGCGGGGACTCTCTCTTTCTTTCTTTGTGTTTGGATGGTATGAAGTGTTTGCGTGGGTCCTTATCTTGGTTGTTGCCTGGATGCACTACTGTAACTCAAATGGCTAATTCTCCAATGGTTGCTTTGTTAAATAGCTTCTATGTTTTGCTCCAGAGGTGGAAGCATTTCAGTGGTGGGGGATGTGAACCCTCTGTTTTTCAGTTTGTACGGTGCTTTACAATCCTTTGAGATGAAAGCTGCTGTAAACAAATAAGGTAATTATTAGTAATAAATTCTCACTTCACTCAATCTAGCAGAGTCCCTGGACTACTTGAAATATGAATTGGAGGTGGGCTAATGTGGGATCCAAAGCACCATTTGCCATTTTCTGACTGTTGATGATTAAATGTTCTGCTTTTTTTGTAGATCTGATAGAATCCTCTCTAGTTGAAAATTATTCTGTTAAATAAACTTACCCTTTATGACAATTTGTGAAGCTGTTTCAAGAATTAAAGAGAAGCCTGGATAAATAATCGCTTTGGAATGTACAACCTGTACCCTGTCACAGATGATACTTTGTTTTTCCAGCTTTCCAACCTATGCTCATTTAAAGCCTTTCATGAGAGTACTAATAGTAAAGCCATGAAAGGGGGGCTTGATAGAGCAATCTGCTTTATTGCTCATAAACAAACTCGAGATGAGTAAAGGGAACATTTAGAGTTCAGAAAGATTGGAGCTAGAGTCTATTTTCATGTTTATCGCCAAAACCTGGGTAATGCTGCAATGTTATTGCCTGTTTGGTCCTTGAAATATTAAGCATTAGAATATATCCTTAAGAATTGTTATGACAGATTCTCACACACACAGAACCCCTCCACCCCCACCTCGTGACACAGCCTTAATGGAATGTGTATTACTGCAAACAAAAGCTGCTAGAAAGGCAGCATTCAAAGGTCTACTTCTCTAACCCACAGGAAAACAACATATATTTTTCATGAATTATTTCATGCTGGATGTTTGCGTATGTGTGATTGTTAGAGAATAAACATCCAAATAACAGGTTGGAGCTTGATTATTTTTGCACGGATTGCTAGAATGTATATTTTAGTCACAGAAACAGTCCACAGCTAGATAAAATGTTTTGGAAATATTGCAAAATTCATCATCATTCATTAGAAGAAACATTCTATGAGACTTTGGACTGACTTCAGACTAGGTGGCAGTTCACTGAAATCAATGGAGTTAGCTCAGGGATGAATTTGTCCCAATATATTAAATATGCTCAAATATGGCTTCTGAAATTATATTTATATTACAATGCACAAGACCTAGTGGGCCCATTTTACTAGGCTTATGTATAGAGAGACTGTCCCTGCTCTAAAGAACTTACACCCTAAATAGGTAAGGCACTGAAAGGGTGGGGGAAAGGAAGTATTACTATTATCCCTATTATAGAGCTGAGGAACTGAGGCACAGAGAGAGGAAGTTAAAGCCAGATGAGACGCCTCTGGCAGAGCTGGAAACTGAGGCTAGATTTCTTGAGTTCCAGCCCAATACTTTAACCATGAAACCGTGCTTCCATCCTTACAGTATAATTAAATCACTGCTTCCTTTGTGTGTCCATATTGAATGTGGTCCAAGCTTCAGGGACTGGAGCACTTGCATGTAAAAGAATATAACTTCCACCCTTTATTTTGATATATTTTGATATTTTGAAGGTAGGTAATTTGCGTTAATTGAACCAGTAGCCATAGAAAGTTGCCATATATGAAAAGGATGAACACTCAGATTGGAACTGAAATGGAAGAAGACAGAGTCCAAGGAAAATCTGTGGAAACATTAGGAGACAGCTACAACAAAGAGCAAGGGGAACAACCTTCTAAAAGAGAGGAAGGATGTCCTTTTGGTTTAGGGGCTGGACTGGGAGAAGTGGGATAATATGATCATCACATCAGGGTATCATCCTGACCTTTAATAGTTAGAGGCTGCTTCAAGACACAAGCCACAAGGTTTAATAAACCTGCCAAAGTTTTTGCTGTCATGAATTCTGGATACTTTTGATATCCATTGAAGGAACAGAATATGGACACCATGTAGAATCAAGCACATGGGTTTATTACACACAGCGCTGGTGGAGTGTGAGCTTGCTTATTAGGCTTAGAGACACTGCCAAACAATTGATTACAGTGGATTATATGAATTTTCCATGGGCGGAGGGAAATGACGGGGTAGGCAGTCCCAAACCCCCGGATAGGTTCAGCAGCAAGACAAGAAAAGCACAGTAGCTAATAGTCAAAGATTACATAATGTCTACATGGTTTCAGGTTAACAAGTAAAATACAATTCACCTCTTCCCTTGGTAATTTCTTCCAATGGTTAATCCCCCTCGCTGTTAAAAATGTGTGCCTAATTTCCAATTTGAATTTGTCTGAATTTAACTTCTAGCCATTGGTTCTTGTTATGCCTTTCTTGCTAAATTAAAGAGCCTTTAGTACCCAATCTATTCCCCCCATCAAAGTATTTTTTTTAAATTTCACAAGTCTCCTTGTTGTTGTGTTACACAACAGGGAGAACAGAAGTTCCCAATCTACTTTCTATGATCTTCTCAGATTAGCAATATGGACAGAGAAAGAAAATGGCCAAAGATATTGCTAAGATTCTGAACAGTGACCACTGGCATACGGGGGAGAATCCTCAACAGTGGGAGAGGGCAGTAGAAAAGGGGAAAGAGCTGGGAGAGGTGTATGGAGAAAATAATTTTTGTCTGGATTGTATTAAATTGGCTTTCAGCCAAGAGGAGATGGCGCTGACTCAGATAGAAAGAAAATTGCAGAGGTATAATGAAACAGGAATATTTAAGACCGTTATTAGCATATATAACACACTGTCAAAACTTACCTCCCCCTTCGGAGCTGGACCACAAGAGGATAATAATGTACTACTGAGAATATCTAACGGGAGTTTTCCCTTTAATTAAGCAGCAGAGGGGTCTGTTGTGGTGCTTATGGTCTCGTGTTTGAACCCTGCTGATTATCCAGATAGCAAATGCTACTAGAGGCTGTCAGGTGAGTAGGGCCATACCAAATTCATGGCCATGAAAAATGCAGCACGAACCGTGAAACCTGGTCTCCCACTGTGAAATCTGGTCTTTTGTGAGTTTTACTGTATACTGTACAGATTTCACAGGGGAGATCAGCGTTTCTCATATTGGGGATCCTCATCCAAAAGGAAGTTGCAGGGGGGTTGCTAAGTTATTTTAGGGGTGGGTCACAGTATTGCCACCCTTACTTCTGTGCTGCTTCAGAGCTGGGTGGCCAGCAAGAGGCAGTTGTTGGCCAGGCACCTGGCTCTGAAGGCAGTGCTTCACCACCACTACCAGCAGCGCAGAAGTAAGGGTGGCAATACCGTACCATAAAAACAATTAGGAGTCCAGTGGTACCTTAAAGACTAAAAAATGTATTTGGACGTTCTATAACAGATTTGAAAGTAGCCATACTTCAACAAAAAAACTTCAGAAACAGACTTCAAAGAGAAACTGCAGAACTAAAATTCATTTGCAAATTTAACACCATTAATTTTGGCTTGAATAGGGACTGGGAGTGGCTGGCTCACTACAAAAGCAACTTTCCCTCTCTTGGTATTTACACCTCCTCTTCAATTATTGGGAGTGGACCACATCCACCCTGATTGAACTGGTCCTGTCAACACTGGTTCTCCACTTGTAAGGTAACTCCCTTCTCTTCATGTTTCAGTATAATATTACCTGCATCTGGTAATTTTCACACCACGCATCTGAAGAAATGGGTTTTTTACCCACGAAAGCTTATGCCCAAATACATTTGTTAGTCTTTAAGGTGCCACCGGGCTCCTCATTATTTTTGTGTATACAGACTAACACGGCTATCCATCTGATACTTGATACCATACCATGCCACACTTACTTCTGCACTGCTGCCTTCAGAACTGGGCGTCTGGAGAGCAGCAGCTGCTGAATGAGGAACCAGTGCTGAAGTAAGGGTGGCAATACCATACCAGGACACCCTTACTTTTGCATCGCTACTGGTGGTGGCTCTGCCTTCAGAGCTGGGCTCCCAGCCGGCTGCCACCGGTCTCCAGCTGCCCAGCTCTGAAGGCAGTGCCACAGCTAGAACCAGTGCAGAAGCAGTATCACAATCCCCCCTACAATAACCTTGCAACCCCCCCCTTCCCCGCACACACACATACACACAACTCCTTTTTGTGTCAAAATCCCTACAATTACAAAACCATGATTTCAACAATTTCCATCCCACCATCAACCTCAACCTGGACCAGTCCACACAACAGATCCACTTCCTGGACACTACAGTGCTAATAAGCGATGGTCACATAAACACCACCCTATATCGGAAACCTACTGGCTGCTATTCCTACCTACATGCCTCTAGCTTTCATCCAGATCACACCAGACGATCCATTGTCTATAGCCAAGCTCTACGATATAACCGCATTTGCTCCAACCCCTCAGACAGAGACAAACACCTACAAGATCTCTATCATGCATTCTTACAACTACAATACCCACCTGCTGAAGTGAAGAAAGAGATTGACAGAGCCAGAAGAGTACCCAGAAGTCGCCTACTACAGGACAGGCCCAACAAAGAAAATATCAGAACGCCACTAGCCATCACCTTCAGCCCCCAACTAAAACCTCTCCAACGCATCATCAAGGATCTACAACCTATCCTGAAGCATGACCCATCACTCTCACAGGTCTTGGGAGACAGGCCAGTCCTTGCTTACAGACAACCCCCCAATCTGAAGCAAATACTCACCAGCAACCACACACCACACAACAGAACCACTAACCCAGGAACCTATCCTTGCAACAAAGCCCGTTGCCAACTCCGTCCACATATCTATTCAGGGGACACCATCACAGGGCCTAATCACATCAGCCACACTATCAGAGGCTCATTCACCTGCGCATCTACCAATGTGATATATGCCATCATGTGCCAGCAATGCCCCTCTGTCATGTACATTGGTCAAATTGGACAGTCTCTACGTAAAAGAATAAATGGACACAAATCAGACGTCAAGAATTATAACATTCAAAAACCATTCGGAGAACACTTCAATCTCTCCGGTCACTCGATTACAGACCTGAGAGTGGCTATCCTTCAACAAAAAAACTTCAAAAACAGACTCCAATGAGAGACTGCTGAATTGGAATTAATTTGCAAACTGGATACAATTAACTTCGGCTTGAATAGAGACTGGGAGTGGATGGGTCATTGCACAAAGTAAAACTATTTCCCCATGTTATTTCTCCCCCCATCCCACCCCCCACTGTTCCTCAGACATTCTTGTTAACTGCTGGAAATGGCCCACCTTGATTATCACCACAAAAGATTTTCCTCTTCCCCCTTCCCCCCTTCCTGCTGGTAATAGCTCATCTTAAGTGATCACTCTCCTTACAGTGTGTATGATAAAACCCATTGTTTCATGTTCTCTGTGTGTGTATATAAATCTCCCCACTGTATTTTCCACTGAATGCATCCAATGAAGTGAGCTGTAGCTCACGAAAGCTTATGCTCCAATAAATTAAGGTGCCACAAATACTCCTTTTCTAATTACAAAACCATGACACTTCAGATTTAAATAGCTGAAATCATTAAATTTATGATTTTTTAAATCCTATGACTGTGAAATTGACCAAAATGGACTGTGAGTTTGGTAGGGCTCTACAAATGAGATAGCATGATGAAGAGGACAGGTATTTCTATAGGAGAGAAGAATAGGGGACTATGGTGGTGAAGATCTTTTGGGAGTCCATTCTCCAGGTGCAAGATGATTGGTCTGGGAGTCCAGTCTCCAGGTGCAAGATGATTGCAAGATGCCAAACAAAAAGTATAGGAGGAAAAATGACATATGAGAATACAATTGTGAATGGAGCTGTGCTCTGCTTACACAAATACCTTTCCTCATGGCCCAGACAATATGTATTCTTCACTGAATCTCACCCCTAGAGCTGGGCAGGGAATAGTTTTCTCATCCTGTGAAAATTTTTGAGACTTTGAAATTTTTTCCAATCCTGAATCAGGACAAAATGTAAATGTCAAATTTCTGCAAACTGAAAAACAAACAAATATCTGTTTGGGTCAATCAAAACATTTTTGTTTCAATAATTTCCAAATGTTTCCCTTCAATTTTGATCTTTCTTTTTAAACTCTTTTTGGTGGTAATTTTCAAAAAGAAATGTAGTTCTGAACTAGAATTTTTCATTTCAAAAATGTTGAAATGAGACGTTTTGACAATTTCAGCATTCCCCCCCCCAATTTTATTTTGGGGAGAAATTTGCAGAAGCAGATCCTTTCCCACAAAAAGTGTTGGTTTTGAGAAATCAGCATTTTTTTTGACAAAAAAAAGGTGAGTCAAAAAATTCCAGACCAGCTGTATTCACCCTATTTGACCTTGACACTGCCCCTTTGCCAAGTGCCCTGATCCTTCTAGCGTCCTATTCCTTACAGGGATGGACTTTTCATCCGGTTTCACTTCTTAGAAATCCTACATTAAGGCAGAAGAGACTGCCTCCCTGCTCCTAGAGAAATCTCTCCTAGCTGTGCTACTACATTAGCAGAGATCAGAATCTCCTTCGCAAGGAAACCTTCATATAACAGGTAAGGTACAACTTTGGAGTAAATCTTTATAGAGGTTTGTAATCAAAACTGACTCTCTGACCTAGGGATCAAGAACATAGCCCTGGGTGACACTCAACATTGGGATGCAAAGTCAGAAGAGCCATCCATCTATGCCAAGGAAATCAAGGAGGGGAGAGTGATCCAGAGTGGCAACAGCATCTGATAAATCAAGAAGGATCAGGCTGGAAGTGAGACCTTTAGATTTAGCCACAAGCTGGTCTTTAATAATTTTAGAGACGAGTGTCTAGACAGAATGTAATGAGTCTTCCAGATGATGCGAAGGAAGCCTGTCGGCAAGGTGATGGAAGTGCTATGCCAATCAAGTCTGGAAGTCAAATAGATCAATGTTTTGCCCCCAATCACTGCTTCTCCAGCTTCTTACTTATGCTCTAATCAACTGCAAACAACCTGGATTAAGGCTCAGGCTATGAGAACATCTCTACTCCACCTCCGCAAGGCAGTAAGTACATGGTACATGCTGCTCTGATCTTCCTGCACACGCTGAGCAGGTGCCAACTCTTTTAAGGACCTCCCTCTGGTGTGGGTTGATGAGGAGTCTGGAATTACTGATCCCCCCTTGTCAGGCCCCTTAGAGGAGCCTTCTCCTTGTCAATCAAATGCTAATGAGAGTGGGTTGCTTTTTGAGTCGACAGGGGACTCTTTTAGGGTTGAAGGGAAAAGGTGAATCATTGGCAGTGTTTGATCTTCAGTACACACACATTTCCAACACCTTCCTGGTTGCCCTGAGTTTCCTTCATCCCCAGGACTAGCCGCTGGGGAACTGGATGGCAGCCAGAGAGCACTGCCAACTATGCCCTATTTCCTCTCCGAGAGGAGGGTGGCATACATCAGCTCTATGCCATTCTATGCTGAGTTGCTCATCGCTGGACTGGCTATGTGGCATTGCTGCAGCTCCACCACTGTAAACTCTCTAATTTAGCCCTAGCCCAAAATGGGATCACATCCTAACAGAGGTTGTCCTATGGAACACTTCTTATGCCTGATTGCACAGACAACCAGCGATTAAAATAAGTCTGTGTATGCAGGGGGACTCACTGGGGGTCACAGGCCTATGTTAAAATAATAACAAAATTGAACTGGATTGTTGAGAGGTGCAGGGTCTTACCAAAGCAGTTGCTCCAAAATATGATACCCTCTTCACAAAAAAAAAAAAAATTTTTTTCACCTGACTTGAAGCACTGCAGACAACCATCCCTCCCATCCATGATCACATAACATCCCTTTAGTAACATGCTCGTTGTTTACTAGGGAAATTGCTATTAGTGAATTATTTGTGTATTTTTAGCTTCTGATTAGTCAATTTAGCAGGTGGAAATGATGAAGAGTAAGCAGACAATTCTCTCCAGGCCACGAGCAAATGCTCCAGGGATCAGAGTCAGCAATTTACTCATTGTGCTTTGTTGTAATTAATGTTAGTTTGTCTGATTCTTTCTAGAGCTGATAACTTTTTTCCTATTCCCCCTCACCCCACACAAAAAACCCTAATTTTAAATGAAAACTTTTGTGGAACATCTTTGTTTGAAACTCTGTTTTGAGAGAACGAAAACCATCTCCCTTGTTTCTGGATAACCAAAAATGTTTTACTGAAAAGCTTTTGACTGTTTTTGACTTTAGTAAAAAAAAAAAAAGGCACAGTCCATAAAACAAATAAATCCCCACAACACCCTGGAAAATGTCTCTGAAAAAAATACATTTTCCCTTTTCATTTTTCCGTGGAAAATATTTACCACTTTCCGAACAACTCTACAGGCCCACATTATCACAGCTATTTAGACACTAAAGAGGCAGATAGGCACCCAGTGGAATTTTCAAACATACCTAGGTGCTTAACTCCCATTGAGATCAATGGGAGTTAGGCACCGATCTGCATCTTTAGGTGCCTCAATATCCCTGAAAAACTAGCCCTATATATTTTTGCTTGCTTTTCTAAGCAATTGGAGGTAATATTGTGGTTAAATTATCATCTATTACAATCATAGTCTAATTTTCACAGAGGTACATAAATATGGATCTAGGCCCTAATCCTGCAAACTCTTAAGCATGTGTTTACTTTTGTTTCTGTGAATAGTTCCATTGACGTAAGTGGAAGGATCACGGTAGCCAAATTAAGCGCACGTGTAAATGATTGCAGGCGTAGGAGCCAACTGAATGCCTGTATTAGCCATTGTGGTCAGTGGCTTCTTTCTCTTGCCAAATAATGCTTATTATGCCATAGTCCAGCTGCTATATTTATGTCCCTGTCTTCACACAGCATAGAGCCAATGAAGCAGAATCTGTCCCTTCCTCAACCTCATCTCAGGTTTTCATTCTTTTGTTCCTTTCAGGGGAGCAGCTTCCTAAGTGCTGTCATTGTTGCCACATAGTTAAGGTTACACCTTAGTTCTGGTCTCTGAAGCTGTCCCTCATGCTTGCTGATAAGGATAATGACATTGTTATAACAGAAGATCTGTTTTCCCACTGATATGACTTCTGCTCCCTAACCAACCTGAGCCAAGAGTATTTGTATTTTTACTAAAAGGTTGAATAGACATGATGATGCAATGTAACTCTGGCTGGTCTTTTTTATAATGCCGGTTTTACCAGGATCTGGATCAGAGAGCTATTTGCATTAGGTTAATCAAGTGCATAGGAAAACCCTTTCCTAGTGGAGCAACTCTGAGTTGTACAACAGAAAGTGTTTCTGTAGACCCTGATCCTGCAATTTATTTTAGGGCTTGTCTACACTTACTGGAAGATCGATGGTGAGGCGATCGATGCATCAGCCATCGATTTAGAGGGTCTCCATCAGATCAAGAAGAGTAAGGGGAGTCAAAGGGAGAGCGTCTTCTGTCAACATTGCATAGTATGGACCTTGCGGTAAGTAGATCTAAGTTATGTCGATTTGAGTTACGCTATTCACGTAAGTCAAATTGCGTAGCTTAGATCGACTTTTCCCTTTAGTGTAGACAAGTGAGTGCTCTCAAATCCTGTGGACATCAATGGAAGTTAAGAGCAATTCTGTTCAGTGCCTCAGAGGATCTGTCTTTATTGTCACTTGTTTGTTCTAATTTAAATTTTGGGTTAAAGGTTTTGCCTTATATTTCCCATGACATTATGTGTAGTTATGCTACTCATGTTTAAACTTCCCCCTTCTTCATTCGTTCCAAGATGGCCAGCAATGTTTTGCTCTTCCAAGAAATGAGCAAAAGTAGCTGAGAGGGTGGTGTGGAGACAAATACTTCCTGGAATTTTCAATGAATTTGCTTTGTGTGTGTGTATTTTACGTTCTCCAAGCTTTTGACAGATCAAGCTTCAAATTCACATTTGCAAGTAATCATGAAAGTTAAATTTAAAATCCACAAGCATGAATGTTTGCTCTTCCAATCATGGAAGATAAACAACCTAGTGTAAGTTTATCTGACCAATTACAACCAAAGCCAACTTGCATTTTGAATATCAACTAAATAGTCCATGCAATCTGTTTGTAATGAAACCACAGATTTAAAAAAAAATGGGGGGGGGGGAAATTAGTTGAATAAATTCAAATAACTAAAACATTTAAGGAAATTGAGATAAGATGATGGATATTCCAGGAGCTAAATTAACCAGATAAATTGTTTTTGCAACATATTTGCTCAGGTCTAGAATTGGGAACCTTCGGTAATGCTCATTCACTAAAGATCCTTTTATCTTTGGTAATAATATCTTAGATCTACATAGAACTTTTTACCTCAAAGCACTGAACAAATGAGAGCACCAGGAGGAGTATAAGTACAACCAATTGGTATACAGCACTGGACACAACGGCTGGGAGAAGAGAAACCTGGACTAAGGGCAGTGAACTCCGCACTTGTAAAAAAGGTCATGATCTTTGATAGCCTTATAGAACCTGAGAGTGGAAGGTCTCATCTAAATCATAAGAACATAAGCGCTTCCATACTGAGTCAGACCAGGGTCCATCGTGCCCATGGATCCACAGGATCAGTGCTACACCCCCAGCTTTGGAACAGTTTCTAAGAGGAACCCCTAAAGTATGCCAGACTTCTAAGGGGTCTCACTCTTCATGCACAGGGTAGGTCCCACAGCCTAACCACCTCCTTAAACATCTGGGGCTCCAGCACTCCTCCTGCATCACACCATTAGCTCTGTTCAGAGAGTCCAACTGAGATAGGCTCCTGGTAGTCACTCGATCACCCTACAGGGATTAATGCACCTCACCAAGCATTTGCAGTGACAATCAAACAGCGTTGTCAAAACAGTAAGGTTTATTAATCAGCTCAGCTGGAACACAGCACAGGAAGTCCTTAGGTTAGCCTAGAGAAATGAAGGTGAAAGCATACACCATTCTGGTTAGCACAGAGCCCAGCAAAGCTGTAGTGAACCCCATTGTTCAAGCTCTGTCTGGCTCCTTGTGGCCGGGGTTAAATCTCTCTTCAGGTTTAGCAACTGTGACAGATATTCCAGGGTTCTCAAACTTCATTGCACCATGACCCCCTTCTGACAACAAAAAATATTACATGACCCCAGAAGCGGAGGACCAAAGCCTGAGCCCACCTGAGCCCTGCTGCCCCAGGTGGCGGGGCCAAAGCCCAAGTCCTACCAGCTCGGGTGTTTGGGGGGCAAAGCTAAATGGAAGCTGAAACTTAATGGAAGCCAAAGCTCAGGGTTCAGCTTCAGTCCCAGGCTCCAGCAAGTCTAATGCCAGCCCTGGTGACCCCATTGAAACAGTTTGAGGTTCCAACCCACTTTGGGGTCCCAACCTACAGTTTGAGAACCGCTGTGTTAACCCAATAACCAGTCTGTGTCTGATACTTTCATAATTTGCATTCCCCAAATCAGTTTTCATCCAATATATGCACAGCTCTTGTAAAACATTCATCATTTCCCCTTTTTTTGAATTCTCTGGTGGAAACGAGTTCTTTCATAAATCACATTTCCCTGAGGTATAAAGTATGCATCAAACATAGCCAGAGCCTTTTCATAGACATCATTGTGACTGTCTTCAGTAAAGTCAAAGGATTTAAAGATACGCTTTGCTTGCTTCCCCATAGCATAAAGTAAAGATACTTGTATATCATCAGTTTCCTTGTGGAGCTTGGTAGTAATGCGAAATCTTGTAAAATATTGTTTTCAGTCTGTCCATTGTGAAGGTTTGTGAAAACGGAAGTTTTCTGGGGCATAGAAGAGTGCCATGTTGATGAGACTCTGCAAGCTTTGTTGCTTTGTTCCTTCTGTTTGCAACCTTTGTTGCTGTTTTATTTCTGTTTCTGTTCCTAGTTTACTCCTTGTGAGAACTTTTTGTAACTCTTCATAGTCAGCTTTGGAATTA
Organism: Dermochelys coriacea; assembly: GCF_009764565.3. Classification (NCBI taxonomy): domain Eukaryota; kingdom Metazoa; phylum Chordata; order Testudines; family Dermochelyidae; genus Dermochelys; species Dermochelys coriacea. The sequence goes on from NC_050069.1 coordinate 262,056,086, forward strand.
ACTATCTTGAGTAATTTTATGTCATCTGCAAACTTTGCCAACTCATTGTGTATCCCTTTTTCCAAATCATGTATGAATATGTTGAACACCACTGGTTTCCTATCTTTGAACCAGTTACTGATCCGTAGGAGAACCATCCCTCTTATCCCATGGCTACATAGTTTCCTTAAGAGCCTTTGGTGAGAGACCTTATCAAAGGGTTTCTGAAAATACAAGTACATTATATTGAACTGGATCACCATTATCTATATGCTTGTTGATTCCCTCAAAGAATTCTAATAAATTGAAAAGACATAACTTCCCTTTACAAAAGTCCTGTTGACTCTTCCCCAACAAATCATGTCTATCCATGTGTCTGATAATTCTGTTCTTTACTATAGTTTCTACCAATTTGCCTGGTACTAAAGTTAAGCTCACTGACTTGTAATCGCCAGGATTTCCTTTGGAGCCTGTAGCCAATTATTTTAGTTTATTGTTCATTGTTTTTGTGTTGTTATGATTAACTAACATGTTATATCATATTTAAACATTGTGTGCTAAATAGAGTTAAATTGTAGGATTATAGAAGTATAGGACTGATCAGTAGTTAGAAGGGATAATTATTTATTAGGTATCTAAGTAAGAAGGCCTGAAATTCAGGGGCTACAGGCTGAGGACTGTAAGATTTTAGCTTAGCCATTCTAGGCCATAGGCTTAAGAAATGCTTGACATAAGTAAGTGACCGGAGAATGATCCTATGCCACAAGATTATGGGAAAAGATGTATTAATGGGTGATATTGTGAAAAATTAACAGTAAGAGTAATTTTTTGCTTACAAAATATCCGGTAGACACATTTTTCTAACACATGCCCTAACTGCAGGGTGCATGATGTGCTAATGAGATAGATAGAATCACACTATAAAAAGAGGATACCCAGATTAGGAAAATTGAGCTCCCTATGGGAAACTCCATCAGGAGCCATCCCTCTACTGATGATCAATCCATGAGAGACCCATCAGACTCTAACACTATCTAGGAGGATGTGAGTATAACTATATTTGTAACTTGTGTATAGGTCTTTATAGAATTTCAATATGCTTAGGTAATCATAACCTTAACTATAACTTGACTAAAATGTGTAAAACAGACTAGACCATGTACTTGTGAATGTATGTACAGACACTACTCTTGGTTTTTATGTGCTCCTAGAGACTCTAAATCTGATTCAAGTGGCAGAGGTGACTTTCACTGTAGCCTGAAACTGTAGCCACTGAAGAGCTGAACCCACGATGGTGTCATACCACATTACAAAATTCACTTTAAATAAAATAAAAGGCTACAAGCCCTTTTTAAAAATTGGCATTACATTAGCTACCTTCCGGTCATCTGGTACGAAGGCTGATTTCCATGACAAGTTACGTACTACAGTTCATAGTTCTGCAATTTTACGTTTGAGTTCCTTCAGAATTCTTGGGTGAATCCCATCTAGTCCTGGTGACTTAGTACTGTTTAGTACTGACATCAATTTGTTCTAAAACCTCTTCTCTCTTGACTTCACTGCTAAAAAGATGTCTGTTCATTTTACCTGTGGGTAGCTATTGCACGCAAGCTATCCTGAGGTGAAAAAACAGTAAAGAGAAGGCACTTAAATTTTATCCTGAGGTAAACTGGGTGAGGTCAAAACTATATACCCCTGCCTGCTTGTGGTTGATCTTGCCTCATGTCATTTACCGTTCAATAAAAGTAAAATGCCTTGCTTCACTGTGATTTTTTTCTCAGGATAGCTCATGCATGCTAGTTACCTTGAGGCAAAACAACCATACCTGGTCTTAGCAGTAAACACAAGGCCTAAAAGTAAACTTCATGATACTCGGTTGATTTATATAAGAAGGGTGATGGGTTGAGACTCCTCTCCTGTGACTTGAATGTGTGTTTCCAGAAGATATTTCAAAAGTGGGGTGAAATCCTTGACCTCACTGACTTCAGTTTAGCCACTGACCCCAACGAGACCAGGATTTTATGCCTGATGTTTATCCCCTTCAGATGGTGAAGGAATGAATGTCACCTTCTATGAGTTATCTGAACATTACCTTGTTTAATCAGTGGTCTTAAAAGACTGAGGCCGAAGCCTGCTTCCTTTGAAACCAGTGGGGGCTTTGCCATTAGTGTCAATGGGACTAGGCCCCAAGACTGAAGTGTTTAATACCTTTCTCACTGGCCCTTCTAATTCCTTCATATTGGTATAACTATGTTGATAAAAATCAGAAATTTAACCAAAATAGGTGTACTGGTACAAAGTTTGTTTAGAGAGAAGAGACAAATAGACAAAAAGATATTTGCAGCATCTTTTTACTGGGTCCACATGAGCCATGGAGCCTGTTGATTTTTCCCTCGCTGCAGAGCTGCGTGCTTATCAACGTAATTGAAAAAGAGTATGTGTAGGAAGGGACTGACAATCCAACAGTCCTTTATTCCAATCCACACAGTTCAGTAAAGAAATCTGAGCATTTTGCTTCTTTTTTCCCCTCTTTTTTTTCTTTTCAGTATTGCTGGAACAGATTGCACTGTATACGCAGGACTCTTCGTTTTTAGTTTTTATTTTAATTTTTCCTGGGAATTTATTGGTGTTTATTACTACAACAACAAAACAAGCTGAAAATCAGTGCAAAAAGTGTTAATAATTTTTCTGCGTAAATATCGGGGTTTATTCTGGTGGACAGAAGGACAGATTTTCATTTTCTTCCCATTTTAGTGTGTCAAATCTTTTAACCGTTATCTGCTAGCAGCTTGAAATGTTTATGTGGTAGGCATGAGATTCACCAGTATATTCAGATGGGCATGCACTTCAGAGCTTGCATGAATGCCTGTTTGTTTATTGTGTGTATCTTCTAGACTATACATGGCCTTACTTCAATAGACAGCTTTGCATACACACACAGACTACTGTATTATCATTATACATACATTTAAGGCAATGTATTGCATTTTCCTAATAAAACAAGTTATTTTTATACATTTGAATGATACAAAAGTAGGGTGAAAATTGGGAAAAAACGAATAATACTTTTTGTAAAACCCAGGATTTTTTCAGTAAAAATCGTTTTAAACTGAAAATGAAGGGGCTTATGTATAAGATATATATGCTTCCATAAGGCCCTCCCTAGAGAGCTATTCATTATTATTATTAGCATTTATTACTATTTATTTTATCATCACTATTATTAGCGCTAGTTGTAAAAAGCAAACATTTTTTTGCAAAAACCCTTGAAATTTTGAACATTTTCAACTAGCTGTAATAATCCTTATTATTTTATTATTTATGTTGCACTAGGTGGGTTCTAAGCATTGAAAGGAAGTAAAAGGCAAGGTCCTTCCACCAAAATACCTACAATCTAAGGTTTGCAAACACTTCTGTAACCCACTGGTCAGTGTGCCCTTCTGTGTCTGAGCCATCTTCGATGAGCTATGGCTACAGCCCCCATATCTAGAGCCTGGCTCTTTAGCTGAAGGAGTTCATGCTTCTAGCTCTGGAAGCCCCAGTTCAATCCCCAGTGTATGCCAAAATGACTGTTTTTGCATGGGCTTAATTTATGTATGTGAGTAGGTTCATGCACAGGTAGTCCCATGTGCATAAACTTAAGTACATGACATGTGTAATTATTTGCATGATCTGGGCCTAACTGTTTTGTTAAGAAAAATGTCTTCTTTGCGGACAGAGCTCAGGACTTTCGGATTACAAAACTGGCCTGTAGTCTATTATGTTAAGAAAGCTCTAAAACTACGTTAAACTGGGAGCCTCTAGAAAGCCTGAGGTGTCTCTACCTAGATTTCGCAAAAAGAAAAGGAGTACTTGTGGCACCTTAGAGACTAACAAATTTATTATCCAGAGGCCAGACATTCTCAGTGAAAGTCACTTCTCTGGGTTTTTCTCTTCCCTTGATCCAACCGGCCATGAGTCTGTGAGCCTTCAGGACTCAGTAAAATAGCAAGGTGCATCTGATTACTTAATACTTTTTCTGTGTGGTTTGAGTGGATGGGGTGAGATGGGCTGGTAAAGCTTGTGAATAAAGGCCAGATTCTCTGCTCCATTGCACAGGAGTAAAATGGATGCAACTCCAGTCCTGAAGCATGCTTCTGATGGGCTATAACATACAAGTAAATGATCATGGGGATGTCTGTCACACTTGGTGAGTTACAGGTTTTGTTACTGGTTTGGCTTTTATATTTTTCAAGTTAGAAGCAGGGGCAAAGCGAGAGGGATGACAGGAGCGGGTTTGTAGAGACGAATAGTGTGGGGGAGGGGGAATATTGGGCAGTGGGAGTGAGGCCGACAGCGAAGGGGAAAAGGGGTTGGGGCACCCAGCCCAGGCTCAAACCATGGAATTCAGATGACAGCACGGCTGTCCAAGGGGCTGTGAAGATCTGGGGCGGTGGAAAGGACACCCCATCTGGATCTCACCGCCCCACTTCTGTTAATGGATGCCCCTGGCTTGTTGTGTGGATGCTCCTGCAGGGGCCCAAATAGCTGCTGCTCATGCCCCAGAAATCCTCCCTCTATGGGGCCTAGATGGGGCGTTTGTCCCTGGTCATTCCTTGGCTCTTCCCAGTTCCAGATGGGTGAATCTCTGGTTCTGCTGAACCACGATCTGGTTCTTTACTGGAGCCAGCCTGGCTGGGGATTGGGGGAGGCAGCTGGTGGTGGGGGGGGGGGGGGCGGGGGGGGGGTGTTGCAAGGGTCCCTGTCAGCTTCCGAGCTGGGAGCGACCCTCCCCCCCCAGGCTGCTTCTGACTCTCGCTAGGGGTGAGTCTCTGGCTCTGGGCAAAGCTGTCTCCCCTGAGCCCGTGTGGCTGAGATGGGTCGCCCCCCCCCGTGAGGAGCGGCTTCCATCGAGGGATGGGGGCGAAGGATTTACCTGGGCGTCCCCCCCCCCGCCTACTTCCATCCCTTCGCCCCGCCCCCCCCTCCAGCGGCGTGTTTCCCCCCCCCCCCCCGTTTCCTTCCCCACCCCTCGGCTCGTCGCTCCCAGCCCGGCCCCACTCCCTGCCGCGAGGCCAAGCCCCAGGGACCCCCCCCCCCGCGCGCCCCGTCGCAGAATCCGCGGGAGGGGGAGGGGGGGCGGGGAGAGGAGAGTTTGATTGACAGGACCTGCTTTGGATAAACCCCGCCCACCCCTCTGTCTCATTCTGCCCCCCCCCCCCGCTTCCACATTAATGGGGCTAGCCAAGGGGAGGGGATTGGCTCGGTGCCCCTCCTCCCCCTTTCCTGTTCTCAGGCACTTGTGTGGAGCTGGGGGGGGGAAGGGGGGGGTTGCATTTCTCCGGATAAACCTCGCCCACCCCTCTGTCTCATTCTGCCCCCCCCCTCCTGCTTCCACATTAATGGGGCTAGCCAAGGGGAGGGGATTGGCTCGGTGCCCCTCCTCCCCCTTTCCTGTTCTCAGGCACTTGTGTGGAGCTGGGGGGGGGAAGGGGGGGTTGCATTTCTCCGGATAAACCTCGCCCACCCCTCTGTCTCATTCTGCCCCCCCCTCCTGCTTCCACATTAATGGGGCTAGCCAAGGGGAGGGGATTGGCTCGGTGCCCCTCCTCCCCCTTTCCTGTTCTCAGGCACTTGTGTGGAGCTGGGGGGGGGAAGGGGGGGTTGCATTTCTCCGGATAAACCTCGCCCACCCCTCTGTCTCATTCTGCCCCCCCCTCCTGCTTCCACATTAATGGGGCTAGCCAAGGGGAGGGGATTGGCTCGGTGCCCCTCCTCCCCCTTTCCTGTTCTCAGGCACTTGTGTGGAGCTGGGGGGGGGGAAGGGGGGGTTGCATTTCTCCGCAGGACCGGCTCTCTCCTTTGCAGCGCATTGTCTGGGCAGGAGACTCGCGCCCAGGGGAGCGCCCGCTGGCTGGGGCTCGCGGGCCGTGCAGCTGATCCAGCCTCCCCGGCTCCTCGGAGCGCAAATTAATTACTTGATTTAAAAAAAAAAAAAAAAAAAAAAAAAAGTTTGCAGCCCCCTCCTCCCGCGATGTAGCGACGGGAAATTCCTTCACGGCACAGAGCGCGCCAATGCCTTGTGCCAGGGCAGCCCGGAGACGCGAGGCAGCGAAGGGGAGACCAGGGAGGGATTTTTAATTCCCTTCGGGGACATCAGCCCGTGCGTGTGAAGGGGCAGCCTAGCTCCCTCTGCTCCGTTGCATCGCCTGGATTGCTCGCCGCCTCCTTGATTCGAGCAGATCGCGACTGCAGTTGCCTTCAGCCTCCCCCGCCCCCCCCCCCCCCACCTTGCCTTGCTCACCTGGGAAGGTGAAGCATCCAGCTCCAATATTGCGACCGACCCTTGCTGCAATGGTAAGCCCTGGTCCCTCTTCCTTCCAGCGCGTACTGTACTCGGCTTGCCGTGATTTTGCTCCTCTCGCTTGCTGGGTCTCTCTGCTTAGCTGGCGACTGGATGGCAGCTGGGAGCTACCCGGGCCATGCTTTAGTTGAACCCTGACTTGACCAAGTCGGTGCCTTGATTGTAGTCCGTCAAGAGAACAGGGATGCGGTAAAGGAAGTAGGAATGTGAATTGGGTTGTGTTGCAGGAGCGACACTGATTTGCTCGCTTTCCCACTCCCTGGATGGGAAAATCAAACCCAAGCGTCTTTCCGTCTCCAGCAACCACTGCATGCGTCTGCGGGGTGGTGGTGTTTGTTTGTTTGTTTGTTTTTTCTTCTTTCTTTAAAACCAAACAACTGGGGACAGGCTAACGTGTTGTTGGTATGTGGATCACGTCTGCTTTTAATGCAATATGGCTGGTAAATAAAACCTGATTGCTAACAGAGCCAGGGCTGCGATTGGTATTTTTCTGGCTCAACGCTCCCTTGCACACTTCTGCATCTTCGTTCACCTGCCGCAGCAACTCTGATTCGCCCTTCTACCAATGCGCCAAAAGGGTTAGCGAGACTTCTCTGGTTTTACTAAGAAGTAGTAGCTAAAATCTCTATTCTTGTACCTTAATCTCTCTTGGGGGGGGGGGGGGCTTTCTCTTATCCCCGTATTTGAACAGCTGTTTCCAATATTTCCATCTCTATGCAAAGCACATTAAAGTCAGAGTTACCAAACAAGACTTCTCATCTTACTGCTGTGTTGTGCCCTGAACCTGCCATGTGCAGTGGTTGGGGCTGTGGTTGTACTGGAATCTTACCATTTACATCAACAACAGAGAATACTTAATGTGTGGAGATATAGCTACAGCATCAGGGGAGGTGTGTAGATTTCTTTTTTTTTTTTAGTTACATGGTGATATTTGTGGCCTGATTCTCATCTCACTAGAGTGTGTACATGTGGAGGAACTCCTCTGAAGACAGTGGATTTCCTCTGGGTTTAAGCTGGGGTGAGAACAGAATCTGGCCCTTTGCTTGCAAAACATGTGGGATATCATTGCAGATAAAACCACTGGACAAAAATCAAACCAAACACAGTCAAATTGTAAATACCTTTATAATATGTTAATATCCTTCGTGGTTGCTTATACAAGGCATATGTTGTACAGTTATACCCATCTAAAAATTGATTTGAAGCAGGTTATTTTAAATTTGACAAAGTACACATACATTTTTTTTGTATGTGTTACTCTGTTTAGATATGCCTCTGTCTCCCTTCAGCATTCCTATACCTCATAGGCTGGATAAAATTGGGGAAACAATTGACAGGAGCATAATTTTTTTAAAAGTAAATAAATGCTTGCTGTATATTATTACTGTCAGCTGGACCAGGAGGGTGAACTCCTTAACCTGATATAGCTATAAATACACAGAGAATACTTTTGACAGGCTTTCATGTTCAGATAATACAAAAATTCACGCCTGATAGCTCTGTCTTCAAAGACGTTTCCCACTGGATGGACATAACAAAACAGTTACATTCTGATGTAGAACCAAAGAAGGTCATTTGATGTAACGATTTGTAGATTCCAAGGCTATAAGGGACCATTGTGATACTGACCACTTGTACAACGCAGGCTGTAGAACTTCCCTAAAAATAATTCCTAGAGCAGATCTTTTAGAAAAAAACATCTCATCTTGATTTAAAAATGATCAGCGATGGAGAATCCACCATGACCCTTGATAAATTGTTCCAATGCTTAATTACTCTCACTCAATTAAAAATGTATAACTTATTTCAGATTGAGTTTGTCTAGCTTCAACTTCCAGCCATTGGACTGAGTTATACTTTTCTGTGCTAGTCTGAAGAGCCCATTATTAAATATTTGTTCCCCGTGTAGGTTCTTACAGACTGTAATCAAGTCACCCTTTAAATTTCTCTTTGTTAAGCTAAATAGATAGACTCAGAAGAGCTTAATCATTTTACAGCATTTTTTCTAATCATATAATCATTCTTGTGGCCCTTCTCTTAATCCTCTCCAACTGATCAACATCCTTCTTGAATTAGAGGCATAATGATAAGACATGGACTGAAATTTTTCTGTCTGTATCTTAGCTACCGTTCAGTTTTTTGTCTCTGGCTGAGGGCAGCAATTGTTGATGTACTGAAACTGAAGGTCAAATAGAATTGATCTGTTTTCACTGGCAATCACTTTTGAGGACATGGCATGAAAGGCTTTTTGTTTTGTTTATTAATGTGAACGCGTGCGTGCTTTAAATGTGTTGCAGTGAGCAGGATTGCTGCTTGAACTGAATCGACAGTTAGATCACTGGTCTGTTCTCTTGGCTAAGAAGAAGGAAAGCCTGCTGGTCCAGCTGATTTCTCTTTGACTAGGGCTGCTCTGTAAATAACGGAATACACAGTGGCTAATCAGGCTCTGATGTTCCATCATTCCTTGACAACACAACACCTACAGTGTACCTTTTTCCTCGTGCATTTAATATCTGCCGTTTGCACTACAGATTCACAGCCACACGTAGCCATCTAGAAGTGCTCTACTCTGCACATATCTGGAGGGTGTAAACACCAAGGCAGGAGAGGAATTGTTTAGGATGCTACCAGGATGAATAGTTTTAAGGGTGGGGGTAGCATTAAAATTAGGAACATTTACATGAAAAGTAAGGCGGAACCTTCCAAGCAGTGAAATCTCTTAGATTGTGGAACACTTTATTGGCCACTTCCAACCCCTGCTTCCTGACTGCTCTCTTGGTATTCAGGTTTTTCTCATCCCAGCACATAGCAGCCAGCGTTCTGGGGGCAGCGTTTTGGGGATAGTTTCCCTGTGCCTCTGGCTTTGAACTTTTGTTTCAGCAGGGGATCCGATACCGCCTCATCTGAATACAGAGGATTGGGTTTGTTTTTTTTTAATTCCTTCTGAGCCCTTAGTACAAAGTAAGTCTAACTCCAAAATTATCTTTTAATAAAACCCAGTTCTTCAAGTTAAGGAACAGGGAAAAGTCAAAGCAAATCCAAAACTGGTCATGTACTGTAATTCTTATCTGATCTAGCAAGATTTCCACCTAGACTTTAGAACAGGTCAGATCTTACAGTTACTACTGATTTAAGCCAAAGGGCATTCAGTGGGGTAGATCCTCAGCGGGTGTAAATCGTTACAGCTCCATGGACTTCACTTTCTTGGATTTATACCAGCTGAAGATATGGCCCCTAGAGTTCATGTGTGACAAGTCATTTCTGTTAGCATATCAGTCTGACCTTAAAGTCAGCAAGGAGTATTCTCCCAGCGGTTTATGCCCCTATGTTTTTACTGCCTGTGCCCCTTTGATGTTTAAATCTGAACATCCTGTATTACCATTTTAGGCATGAAGGGTCTGATTCTCCTCTCGGTTAGGGCCTGATCCAATGCCCATTGACATCTCACTAGGAATGGAGTGACCTTTTACCCCAGTGCAAATCTGGAACAACGACACCACTGAATCTCCCCACTGTTTTTTCCACCGAATGCATCCGATGAAGAGAGCTGTAGCTCACGAAAGCTAATGCTCAAATAAATTTGTTAGTCTCTAAGGTGCCACAAGTACTCCTTTTCTTTTTTGCGCACACCACTGAAGTCAGTGACGTCACACCAGCGTGGGTCTGTTTCTCCTTGTCCTTACCCCACTTTAAAAGCCGCCTTTTGTGGCAAAATACAGTTGTGGGTGCTGGAACTAGGGGTGTTGGGGGTGCTGCCACACCCCATGGCTTGAAGACGTAATAATATGACGCCTAAATACATGGTTTTCACCTTCAGCACCCCCACTACAAATATTGTTCCAGCAACCCTGCATATAGGCAAGGACAGTCACCACACCACTGAGTAAACTTATTTCTCTGGGTTTCTTAATTCCCCTCGAACTTTATTCCTGATATTTAATGAAGCTCAGCATCCCTTGAGAGAGCTTTCCAATTCCCTCTTAGTTTAGCATGCAGCACTTCAAAGGAATCCTTTGAAACTGAGTGTGCTTGGTAGCTATATGCAACACATACTAGACACGGGCCTTCACTTATCTGCTGTGGCTGGCTGTAAAGCTGTGTGTCCCTTTGGATGCCAGTTGTTAGAGCGGATTGGAAAAATGTGGGGGGTGAGAAATTCATACATTTTTGGCAGATTTTTCACCTTTTTCTGTTTTCTTGTTTTGTTTTTGTTTGGTTGTTATCTGATTAGCTTTAATAAATTTTGCTGTCTCTCTTTATGAAACCTCCCAGCTGTCCTTGCTTAAACATTTACATAATGACAAAATTTAAACCCTGGAGAAACACTTTTAAAGTTCCTAAGGGCCAGATTCCCAAGCCCTTATTCATGTGCTGTATTACCTTAAACATATATGTGAGTGAGGCTACTTGGAGCGAAAAGGCGATTGGAATCAGCACCCTATGGTTTTAATAATTCCCATGTATATCTCATGATCAGGGGTTGGATTGTCCCATCTCCCAAAGGACGGTGTAGTAGCCCTTTGTCAAGACAGTTGAAACTAGAATGGATAATGTGGGAAACAATCATGCACGGATATCGGGATGGAGTTAATAGTACCCTTCCAGCGTTTTGCTGCTCTGAGTCTGTGATAATAGTACTATCCATCTGAGTTATTTTAATACAGTTGCCTTATCAGGGTGAGCTAGTCAGCCTTTAGAATCTTAGTTTCTCCACTCAGAAGCCAGATTATTGCTTTGCAAATCAATGTGACAACCATATTACCACTTAATTTCAGTGATACTGTTTGCACCACCGTGGGTAAGTAAGAGTGTGCCAATTTTTCCATTCTTTTTTTAGGGCACATATTCTGAATCTCAATTGAAACTAGTCAGACATGATGTTACTTTACAAAATACATTTTAAAAAAATGTTTTACATGATATTACTTTAGGGTGCATTTAAAAAAATCATTTTAGAAAGTGTGAAAACATCTATTTAAAACAGGCAATTTTATAAATGTTTATTTAAAAAAAATCCTAACAAATCTAGATTGTTCATGTAACTCTTACACTTTTTCCTTACAACAGAAATGAAAGGGATTAACTCATAACATTGCTTAATTATTTTTGGTATGTATTTAAATTAATCACTTTGGAAATGTTAAGGTTTAAAAGTTTCCCATTGCACAGAGCTATTTCTGACATAGATATTTAAGATTTGTCTGTCCGTTGTTGTTAATAATACTTGGCTCTTATATGGGGCTTTTGATCAATAGGTCTGTAAGAACTTTAAAAAGGAGGTCAATAGCATTATCCCCATTTTACAGATGGGGAAACTGAGGCCAGGGGAGGTGAAGTCACTTGCCCAAGGTCACCCAGCTGGCCAATGACAGAGCTGGGACTAGAACTGAGGTCTCCTGAGGTCCAATCCAGTGCTCTAATCATTATGAAATGACAATCACAGTAGCATTTTGATACCACTTTGAGATCTTTGGAGGAAAGGCGCTCAGTCCCTGGAAATTAACTGATCATTATAATTTACTGACTGTTATTTATAGGCTCTGGTAAATGTTGAATGGGACTGATGGATAGTGGGAAAACTCCTCCTGTTTTATATACATACTGTCAAATGATTTAAAAATAAAACATGGAATGGAATTTTATTTTTCAGTTCTCTGATACAGGTCCCAGTTCTGCCACGCATCCTCCCCCGGAGGAGTACATGACTCTGCAAGCTGCCTTGTTGATATCAAAAGGAAGAAGGTACTACTCAGTCTGAGTAAGGGTTCCAGAGTAGGGCCCCATTCATTCAGTCTGAGTTAGCTTGTGTCATTAGGCAGAGCCCTGAACAAGGGGAGGTGCTTAAATTGCTGCAGTCCGGAGGTGAAATCTTGGCCCCATTGACTTCAGTGGGGTCTTGATTTCAGCATGGGAGCCGCAGTGGAGGCATTGCTTCTTGGCGACACCTCTCTGGACCACATCCTATCGCTTCTCCTTTGCCCCAGAGTGGGGTAGCAATTTGCGGGTGGCCAATACCAGAGCAAATCACAAGCCATCCTTAGGCTAGCTGAGTTGTGTTAGCCAGCGCAGAAGGTGGGGGAGAACTCTTCCTTTTCCCCACCCTGCTCCTCAGATTAGCCAATAAGAATTCAATAAATAAATCCCTTGTTTTACAGGAGGGTTGGTGCCATCTCTCTTGACCATCATGCTATGCCTCTATACTTAGGCATTTTTATTATTAGTTGCATTAGTTTTAAGTGTTGGGAGTTTAGGGTTGATAGCGCTGGACATCGTTCATGGACCCTCAATGGTTTTTTGATCAGGTGGCCACTTCCAGTCCTTGAAAGGTGTCCAGCCACTGCGGTAGATTTCTCAGCTGGAATTCGTGTGTGTTATTTTGTGACTGGGTGGGCATGTGTTACTTCTGTCAGTGTGGGAGCACATTCCTGCATGTCTTCCACAAAGGGGTTCCTTGTCCTCCTGTGTTTTTGTTTATGTGTTGCCTTGTAGAACTGACTCTCTGGAGTGGTTACAACACCTGACTTTGGTGTGGATGGTCCGTCCGATTCCTTTGCTAGGTTGTCGTCTACTTTGTGTTAGAAATCTAACATTCTCTCCCACCAGTAGCTGGTGGTAACTGTTGCCATTGCTTCTGTAGTATTTCTTCTGTTCTACTTTTCTGGTATACAGTTCATATGCAAATATTTCAGGATTAGCTCCAAAGCTTGTTAAATGTTGGGCAAGTATACATCAGTCCATAGTGAAGCTCATAAAAATTAGTTCAGGTATCTGCTCTTAACACAAATGCAGAATGGTTATTATGTATATTACCATAGCACCCAGGAGCCCTGGTCATGGGGTAAATGCAGTACAAACACAGAACAAAAAGACAGTCCCTGGCTAAAAAAGCTTTGAATCTAATTACCCATCTTTGTAAAGTGCTTTGAGAACTGAAGATCGAACAGCACAATGTGAGTATAAAGCATGATTGCTAGCCAAATATTTTTATATTTTTTTCCGGTGGGGTACTCGAGGCACAGTGATGTTCAGTGACTTGGCTGGAAGGTAGTATTTCCCACTGGTTTTAGACACAGGTTACAGAACCAGGTAACCTAAATTCTAGTCTTGAATTTGATATTTAATTTGCAATGACTTCTCCTCACTTTTTCATCAACCTTTAGCTGTGTTATGAATGCATGCATATCATGATGGCCTAGGGAACCTGCAGGTCTTGTCAGGTGTGCACAGAATGAGGCAGGGCTTCACAGGAGCCATTGCTGGCTTTTAAAAATAATGTGGAGACTTGACTGCATTTATTTAACATTTTAGAACTTTTCCTACACAAAAGGAAAAAAAAAATGATTAACAAAACCTGTGAAATTCCAAAACCAAAAAACCTTCGTTTAATAAAAAAGATAAGGTTGGGAGGTGACAATAATGGAAATACCTTATTTACTGTCAAATAAGGGTTTTTTTTAGTATGGGTTGAGTTTTGAAATTTCAAAATTCAACCATAACACAAACCCCATTTTCATATTTTTTCAGTGCATACACATTGAGCAGCTTCTAGTGCAAACCCATGCATACATGGTTAATCTCCTCAGCATAAATCAGTAGTCATATACATTCTCATAAAATACATCCAGCATCTAATGTACTATCCGAAAACAATGTTACTGTCAGATGATAATTATATCTAACTAAAAATACTAAAAAAAAATATTTACTGAAATCACAACAATAAAGATACATAAACCCTCCTCAGCAATCTATATGTCAGAGCTGAAGTTATTGTGTTGTGATGGAAAAATGCATTTCTTTATACTAGATAAGAATGATGTTTGGGCAGTGTAAGACTTGCAATGTCCTTAACAGTTAGTTTGCTTTCTTTAAACATTTGGGTTTTGCAAATGATGTGATAAATAACAACTGTTGTCACTTAGCAACCTTAACTGTTTTTATTTTTAGACGAAGTTTTAAATTTTGGAACCCATATAAAATGAGGCATTCAAGTCTATAGTTAAATGCATATTTTATTTTTTTATTGCCCTTCACTAAACCAAAATTAAGAGAATACTTACAGAATATATTGTGTTAAATGTTTACAGCTTCCACGGCATGAACCAGATGAAGATCTAGCCGCTGCAGTTGCTGTGTTTTTTCTCTTGCACACTAGTAAACAGACCTCTCTCTGACTTGGCCTAGAGAAGAAGTTTATAAAGAAGCTAGAACTAGCACATGATGTAAAGGCCTTGGTTAAAGTAAATAGAAATTACTCATTTCCTGTGTGGGGAGAATCAGACCCTTGGAATCTTACCAGGAGTTTTATGGTTAGCTTAAGATGGAGAGGAGAAGAGAGAGTATCAGAAATATCACAGATACTTGAGCTCCTAATGACTAATGAATGTGCCACAGTTGTCAAAGAAGCCTGGACTTCCATAGTTTGATTCATTTACTTGAGTTGCATTAAGTTGGGCATTTGAGGAGTATTTTATGCTAGTGAATGAGCTACTTAGTGGAGATGAGTTTATACCATGGGCGAGCAGCTGGAGGAAAAGTCATTGGCGAGAACAGCACTGAATGACTGCAGAAGAGAGAGCAGGTTGGAAGGTCGTCATTGCTTGTGCTGAAGATGCTGCTCTGCACCACTGGCCCTGGATAACTCTACCTTAGCTGTAACTTCTTGTCTCCCTTACTCCTGTTCTTGCTCCCCACTCTCTTCCCCAGCTTCATTCCTGTCTACTCATCTTGTACTCTTCTACCCAGTTGCCTTCTTCTGCATAGAAGGACATATGTCATAGGTGCCGATTCCATGGGTGTTCCAGGGCTCAAGCACTGACCAAAAAATAATAGAGGGTGCTCAGCATGCAGCAAGGTGGTGGCTTAGCCATAATACTTTAAGTCAGTCATTTTATAATACATGGCTATTTTGTTCAAAGGCAAAAGGGGAGATCTTTTGAGCTATCTCACTATTTCTAAGGCATCTATTGCTTTGCTATATAAGCACGGATGCTTTCAGATACACTCACTAAATCTTGTCTATATTCCATACACCACAAGGACAACATGGACACTTTTTTTTTATAACAGAAAAATCTAATTCCAGATTTTTCAGATGATCCTAATATATGAATGTTTATATACCTTGGCACCTTTTTCTCCAACAACTTTGCTTTGCAATATAAACTTGTCCTGTGTTTGAGTTTTCTGTTTTCAACTGAATAGATTCACAGAATGTCAAGATACATCTGTCTATCCTAGGTACCTATAGGGCTCCCATTACTGTAGTCTCTAAGCACCCCACAATCTGTAATGTATTTATTCTCTCAGGACCCCGGTGAGGTAGGGCAATGCTATTGTCCTCATTTCCAATAGGGAACTGACACACACACAGACAAAGTGACTTAGCCAAGGTCA
This sequence comes from Dermochelys coriacea, assembly GCF_009764565.3. NCBI lineage: Eukaryota > Metazoa > Chordata > Testudines > Dermochelyidae > Dermochelys > Dermochelys coriacea. The sequence continues at coordinate 262,071,804 of NC_050069.1, forward strand.
CTCGGGACATCTGGGGCAGAATAGGGTCTTAAACCTATGTCTCTTGAATCCAAGCCTAGCACCTTAACCAGTGGGGCATCCTTCCTCTCAAAGTGCTGCATTACTCTTCATGTTAAGAATGCATAAGGCCTGCATTTAAAAATCAACCCTCTCTAGTGACTTCTCAATTTGGACATGCAACACTTTCTAAAGTGGTTTCATTTTTGGAAAGGGCTCAACAACCACTCTGAAAAATCAAGCCGCTTTAACATGCTACAAGTTGGGCATCATAAATCACTAGACAGTTCTGAAAACTTAGACTAGAGACTGCCACAGAATTTGCAATGCATGAACAGGATACCACTTGCATTGGAACTGAGAAGGATGAAGCAGCAAAGTTCATATAGGACCAAACTTGTGTTGGTATTAATGTTCTCTGCGACTGTGTAGTTCTTCTCTACTTATTGATATGCATCTCTCCTTGGAGTAGATGCATTTGAGGCTTTGTTTCAACTTCTGTCAGTGGCTGAAAGACGGAGGAGCTACTGCTGAGCAAGAAGAGTGACCTCCTTCCCAACATCACGTCCTTTATCTCCTCCCTTGACATCCCCTATTTGTAACTGTGATATCGTCCTGACCTCAAACTCCTCTTCTCCAAGATCAAGACGTTTGAGGCAAATGATAGAATTAACAGATGACAAAACATGGAATTGTGTGAACTGATCAAAATTCTGTTAGTATTGGCAATGTCTTCTGACGCTGCATGGTTCTGCCCCTCTCATCTGTGTATCAGTATACAGACATTCCTCTTCTCACACAATATTTTCATTGCTGGTTCTCTGTTACTGGTTCATTCTTTTCACATATCAGTATTCAGTGCTGGACTTGAGGGATAAATATCTGGCTTTCTCTCCTCACAGCAGGAAAGAGAAAATATAACCGTTAAAATATTTCCTTTCTGAAATTTCACCTGCCTTTGTGCGATTTTCAGATTTGCCAGTAATCAATGAGCATGGCAAATCATTGTCAGCATTGCTCCTGAAAGCTCCCTAAAAGAGCCCTCCCCAACACACCCCAGCAATGTAGTGATATCTCATCCTTTCATTTCATGCACCAAGCTTTCTGCACCGCTTTCCACAGTGTCCCCAAATAACCTTCCATCGTTCCTTGTTTGCATGTATTTTTCTGTAGTATTTTAATTTGTGTTCTCTTTCATTCAGTGTGATTCAGCACTTTTTTGCCAGCACCATGGCTTTGGCCAACCTTGAGATAAACAGCTACATGGTTGACTGCTGTCTATTTTGAGCCCTAGATTTACAAAAGGCTTATTAAGTTTCCACAACCATTTCTTTATCTTTTAAGCCATTAATATGGGTGAGGGTGAAATGATAGTGCAGGAACTTCACTCATTATTGTAGCTCATCCCAGCTAAGATACTGTGGCTTCAGCTAGAGCTGTTCTTTTGTTCTTGCTGTACATCTCAGCAAGCATTCTATCAATGTCCTTTGATTTTTTTTATGCAGTCTTTTTAATTGGCTTGCCCATATAACTTACTATTTATAATTACAGTAGCACCTAGAGGCTTCAATTGATGTGTTAGGCACTGTACACCCATAGTAAGAGACAGTCGGAGAGCTTACAATCTAATTCAGTGGTCTTCAGACTTTTTACCTCATGCCCCCCCTTACCCCTGTCTGTGCCCCCCTTAGTCCTCCAGGGCCGGGAGCAGGGTTGCGGCTCCAGGAGGGGAGGGGACATGGACGGGGTAAGAGGGGGCGAGGTTGGGGCCATAACTGGGGTAGGGGCTGGGCTGGAAGTGAAGCCTCAGCCGGGGGCTGAGACCGGCAGCCGGGGTCCGGGGCCAGTAGCAGAATTGAGTGGCACTCCCTCTCTGCTCCCTGTGGGGGCTGGCCTGGGCCCCAGTCCTGGTCCCCTGAACATTCCTCCACCACTCGTAGGGGGGCATGCCCCACAGTTTGGGGACCTCTGATCTAAATAGACAAGTCTGACAGTGAGAGGGAGAAAATTAAGTATTCTCATCCCCATTTTACGGAGGGGGAAGTGAGACCCAGAAATGAAATGGCTTGTCCAAGGGGAGTCAGGAAGTTGGCAGCCTAGGTGAGAATTAAGCACAGGTCTCCTGAGACACAGTCCAGAGTCTTTACCACAACACGGTCCTTCCTCTCGCGAGTAAAGCTTTATCAAATACATATTTTTAAAACCCGGAGTAGGAGTTGCACATCTTAGGATAACAAAATAAAAGCAAGTATTTTGATTTTTTTAATTTAAATTTATAAAAGCAATTAGCCAAACACTTAGGGCTTTCCCCCCCGAAAGGGGATTTCTATCAACATAACATTGTCATCATCCTCACAATGAAGAGAACATGAAGCTTAGCAGCTGAACGCACTCTCAAACTCAGAACTCTTGTGAGCTTTGAAAAGCAGCGCATCACTTGCAAACCTTTGTCCTTAATGTTTGCAATGTGCTTGTCTTTTTTTTTTTTTAATGTTAGGCAGTGAGGAAGAATTACATTGGCCTTTCCAGGCAAAAAGCATCTCCCTTGATGAGAAGAATCTTTCCTTTCAGTGGGATCTGTTTAATAATTGGTGCCTAGGCTTAACTCCCCAGTGAAAGGGATGGTAATTAGACTAGTGTGTAGTCAGCAGAATAGATAATCCTTTTCATTAGATGCTGTAATCTGGAAGGATTTCCTTTCCAAATGAGTTACCATATCTATAACTTACTAATTATGAATGTATGAAGGGTCTTCTGTAAAATTCTCCTGACTACTTAGTCAGGTAGGTTCTAGTCTTAAATTCTTGGGGTGAAATCCTGATCCTGAAATCAGTCCCCACTGATATCAATGCCTGAACTCCCATTGACTTCGATAGCATCAGGATTTCATCTTTGGATGTCACTTTAGCTTTCAATATCACAATAATCTGAGCATTCTCAATATCCCCATTCATCAGATGATTACTTCCACTGGTATTAAACATTTGCTGTTACTAAACTGGCATGTGTGTCTTGGGTTTGCATTAGGAAGAGGGAACTCTAGCAATGCACTATATTCTAGTCAACTCTACCTCGACATTTCCATCTAGATTTCTCTGTTTCTGGTCCTCTGGCATGAGTCTTTTCTTCTACTCTGGGTATTTTTTGTATGTTTGAATTTAGTGCTTGGAAAAGGTGCCAGATTCATTGCCCTGGGGAAATCATGTCCTCTGTTTATCCACAGACATTGGAACAGCATAAGCAACAGCAGTGCAAGCTTCCCATACACTGCCTTTCTAGCATACTTCAGCTTCACCAGGCGGGACCACTGTCAGACCTTGGAGGGCAGTTCAATTTCTAGTCCGTTTCAGGTCTTGGCTTCTTGGTTGAGATGGAGTGCCATTTCAGAGGCTTCTCCCTTGCTACTAGGAATGGATTGGGTTGACTCACTCTTGCTCACAGTCCTTGAAAGAGGAGCTGGTGGCAGCTTCCTCTTACTACCTGTCAGGGATCTGGACCGGCCACAGAGCCAGTCTGTGGGCAAACTGATGAGTGTAGCTGATTGGCTACACTGCCTGGTTGGTTGCTAGAGGCAGCACGCTGGCTCCTAAGCCCAGTAGCAGCAGCAGTTCAGTGGCTGCTCAAAGCATTTGCCCGTGGCTCTGATAGGTCCTGTCTTGGCCCCTGCTGCGGCCTTGGCCCCTGTCTTGCCTCAGTGCATGTAACACAGTTCTAACCCTCGACTCCGATTTCTGACTTTGACTCTGACCCTTAGATCTGGCATATGAACTCTGACTCTGGTTCTAAACCTGGGCTTCAACTCCTGGCTCCTGACCTGGGCTGTGGTCCTTGACTCTGGCAACTGGCCACTGACTCCTGCTCTGACCACTAGACCTGACCGCCCACCTCCTGGTCACATGACACTTCCCATCTGAGTTGGATACAAGCTGGCTACATAGAGAGGAAAACTGGGTTCTATATATCAATCTCCTGAGCCATCCATCCTCCTAAGTCTGTTTTTTTTTGTCTTAACTGCCTGTGTTTCAATTTATAGCCTTTCCCTGAAGTTTTTGACCATCCAAATTTCTCTTTATGTTCTTAGTTTGAAGCTCTGGGAGTGGTAGGGTGTTGGCATCTTCCAAAGAAGGTTTATTAGCTTGTTCCTTCCAGATTACCATTTATCATCCATCCCTTTTCAAGTTGCTGTTGAAAGAATGATTGGATTAGAGTGACCTAGGTTGACCTATGTTTTTTGCGGGGAGGGGGAGATATCCATACATGCCTGCATATGTACTAGTGTGCATACATACATAGGGAGACACACCATCCAGGTTTGGAATGCCTAGAGTTTAAAACGATTTGACTGCTTTTTCTTGACCACTTCTGTGAAGCCTTAGTTGATGGTGATTGTTGGTTTATTTTGCTTCCTCTAGCTCCCTTTTTTTTCCAGTTCTTTGCATACGTGGGGAATTGTTGGAAGGTGCTGCAGAGCTATGGCGGAGATCACAGTGTAAAAGCAGATGATTGCTGGCTGGATAGATGGATGTAGCATTCGTAGATGGGCTGCCTGATGGTTATCCGTTTTTAGCAATTGACAGTGTGATCTGGCTGGGTACTTGGAATGATTAGCTTTGGTTTTAGACCCCTTTTACTATTGTGTTCTGCAGGCTGTGCAATAGGTGCCTTTATAAAGGGCCAGATTGCATCTGCAATGTTATTGTAGCTGTGTTGGTCCCTGGATATGAGAGAGACAAGGTGGGTGAGGTAATATCTTTTATTGGACCAGCTTCTGCAGTCAAGCTTCCAAGCTACACAGAGCTCTTCTTCAGGTACTCCATAACCCTTGGACCAGGCCCCAAATGTGGGCCATTGCTTCAAAGGTACGATGGAGTCTAATTAGTAAAACATTTTAAAAAAACCCAACCCTGTCCTGTCTGCTGTGTGTTGGATGTTAAAGAATCCATCTTCCTTTCCATAAGAGTTGAGTGCCGATGTCTGTGGCTAACATTCTGAGTCTGCTGCTCTGCAGCAAAATGTGTGCTGATTGATTGGCGCCCTCTGACTGCATTGCCATGAGGTGAATAGTTGGCAAATGCCTTTGTGATGAAAGATGCCATATGAATGTGAAATACTCTTGTGTCAGAAAGTTACAGGCTAGAATACCATGGATTAATACTTTTTCTTAGCATGTGCGCAACGCACCTCAGGTGGCACGTAACCAGGATTCATCATGGAATTTGGTTCGGTGGTTGGATCAGGTATTGACAGGGAGTGCAACGTGAACGCTGATCCATGCACCCCCAGGGACAATATCAAAATAGGATACAATAGTGTAGGTACCCAGATTTCCCTCTTCCTTAGTCTTCCTAGATTTGTGCATGCTGCTCTTTTGCTCTGGCAAAATAACCTGCTTTGCCACTTCCTCTCTATCTCTGTGTAATGCAGCTGCTCATTGGGTATCTTACTTCCACTTGCCGTGGCTCTGGGCTTAGCTCTAGTGTGCCTGGATAGGGCATTCGTAGGCAGGTGGCTTACAAACACTAACATGGAATAAAGCCTTTAGTGGATATAGTAGAAGAATTCTCCCAAGGTGGGCCATATACAGCTGAAAAGTGGATTTGAAGAAAAGGTTGGCTGAATGTCTGAGAGCCTGTATACTGAACTTGTGGATCCCTAGGCAATGATTTCCTTAGGAACAATAACTACATGGAAGATTTTAGACTGTATTCCTCATGTCTCTCTTTTTAGTGGCTTGGAGGACATATTCAGAAGGCAACTAAAGGGATGACTTTGGCATTTCTCAGAAGGAAATGTATCGTCCTTCTCTTTTCTATAGCTCAGAGATGCATTTTAATTATAAACAAGCTATCTTCTTTAATGCTCTGAGCATTTCTCACGCATGGTGCAAATCTGCAAACTTAGCACCTTCTCACAGGCTGCATCTACACTCTGAGCTTGGGGTCCATGTCCCCTGCTCAAGTACACCTATTCAGAATAGCTCAAGGAGAGCTGGTGTGAGAATAAATAGCAGTGTAGCATTGATAGCATGGGCAGTGCCATCGGAGGCGTGGCTGAGCTGTCCCGAGTACAAACCCACCTGAGAACGGTGGGTACTGCTTCTGCTGTCACTGCCTGTGCGACTGTAGCTTCACCATAGGCGCCAACTCTCAGGGTGCTCCAGGGCTGGAGCACCCACAGGGAAAAAATGGTGGGTGCTGAACACCCACTGGCAGCCCCCCAATCAGTCCCCCCCAACCCCCTATGCATCCCGCCCACCAGCAGGCCCTGCTGATCAGCACCTCCTCCTCCCTCCCCTGATCAGCACCTCCCCCTCTCTCCCCATACCTCCCGCCCGTTGTGAACAGCGTTCAGGAGGCTCTGGGGAGAGGGGGGAGGAAAGAGGATGCAGTGCGCTCGGGGGAGGAGGCAGAACTGGGCAGGAAGAGGTGGTACAGGGGTGGAGTGGCGGCAGGAAGAGACGGGGTGTGGGTGGGGTCTTGGGGGTAGGGATAGATTGGGGGGCGGGACCTGGGGCAGAGCTGGGGGTCAAGCAACCCTGGCGCTTTGGAAAGTCGGTGCCTATGAGCGACACTATTATTTATGTGTGTGCTAGCTCTCCTTGAGCTACCATAAGTACATATACATGAGAAGGGGCATCACACCCCTGGCTCAGAGCGTGGTCATAGCTATAGGCTGCTATGGAAATTGAAAGTGCCCAGTACCTTCGAGGAGGTGCCTAGCAACTGGCAGGATCAGGCCCATAATGAAGAGAACAGCAAAATGAGATGGAAAGAAAAATAACTGTTGCGGAAGAAATTAACCCTGATCTAGGTTCAAGGTTTTCCAAGATTGCTGCTACACCCATGAAATAATTAGAAATTGTATTAATAAATAACTGATGGGAGGGGAGTGAACAAATTATTCACTGAATGTTATTTGATTGTTCAAAACCAAAAATACTTATTCACAAATTAGGAGAAGAAAAATCCCAGGGTTTGACGAACAAACCTTTCAGAACATATAACGTGTCCAGTCTCCTTTCCACTAAAGGGTTGGTCCCAAACATGCTGCCACTAAAGTCAAGTGTGTGTTCATTTGATTTGAATGAAAACAGGATTGTGGCCCAAATGAGCATGCGACTGTAGCATTTGGAAGATGCACCTTAGGAAGCCTTGAGAACATGAGATCCCCAAATACCAGGCAAATGGAGGAGATGCTAGGAAGGATGAAAAGAACATAGAAGCCCTGTCAGGAGGAACGTATAAGAAGTGAGGCTATAGGGAGATACTGAGGATCCACATGAAATTTATAGCAGATCTTGCTTGCCTCTTCTTTTTCCCTCTGTAATGAACAACAACAACAAAAAGGCAATGTGACACTTCACCCCATATTCATCATAGTAATATTATTATATGATATGATTATGGCATAATTATGATGCATTTTGTACAAGATGGGTTGTGTAAGGTGTCATTGGAAAAGTTATGATTTGCTGAATATGATTATCCCATTTGTGTGCATGTATCATTTCTGTATCTAAAGTTATGAATATTGACTATGTATCTGTAGTTCAAACGTAGTTACACCTGGGTGACACCCACTAGGCAAAATGCTTCCAGCCTAAACAGCTGGTTGGGAAGGGCCATTAGAAAAAACAAAACAATAGGCCTTAGGAAAAGCTTATCCCACCTGGGGAGCCTTCGTGAGAATGCTCCAGACAGCCTGTAAGTAATGGCTGCTATGACTCTGTAAGGGCATGTGACAAGACCACACGACTCTGGACTCCATTTTGGGTACCTGTACTTTTCCATAAACTGGGCTAGGAACTGTTTTTGGAGCAAAGGGTTCCTGCCATATGCTAAAGCTATATAAGGCAGGAAGTGACATCATCTGTTGTTATTCACTGCCCCACAACTGAATACCTGAGAGTAGCTCTGAAAGAAAAGGACTTGGAATGGGGGGGGGGATCCCAAGCTGCAAAGCAAGTGCAGCTTGTGCCTGGAGAATCTGCAAGCCGGCTTGTATCATCAGTCAGGGTGAGAAATTGCTAATTCATATCCAGTCTTTCTTGTGTTTTATGCTTAGTTTGCGGTTTTGTTTATTTACAAGGTAATCTGCTTTGATCTGTTTACTATCACTTAAAATCTATCTTTTTGTAGTTAATAAACTTGTTTTTTGTTTTAATCTAAGCTAGTGTGCCTTTGCCTGAAGTGTCTGGGGGAAAATCTTAGCTTGGTTTAACACAAGTGTATTGTGCATATTCCTTTCCACACTGAGGGAGAGGCAAACTGAGTAATAAATTCATACTGGTCGGGGTTTTGACCAGGGCAGGACGGTACAGCTCTAGTGTCCTGTGCTGGGAAGCTGGGGATAATTTTGACTACAGACTCTCTATTATTGATTCATGCAGTGGTTGGCCAAAGCCTGCATGCAACTGCAGCTGGATGTGTCCCTGCCTGCATGAATGCTGGTGGGAACGTAGGACTGGGAGTGGTCTAGAGATTGTCACAGCAGCACAGTGTGAGAGGGAGCCCAGGCTGGTGGGTGAGAGGGCTCAGTGGTATTCCAGTTCTAGGTGGCACCCAGGGGGAACCCATCACAGGCAAAAATTGGTTTATTTGAGATTGACCTATGGAAACAGGCAATGGGTTACTTTTCAGTTCTCTCTGCAATATCTGCCCTGTGACTGGGCTATCACTAGATTTCTGCTGTCTGTGAGAACTGGGAGCTTCCTGGGAGCATTGTACATCGCTATATCGGTCAGTAACAGCCTTTATGCTGATCAGATTAATCTCTGTGCGCTGCTCAGCTTTTGAAAACTGACACTGCCAGTCCTACTGTTCAGAAGTTAAAAACACAAGTAACTTTCCAGCAGGTCAGATTCTAATTCAGTGTCTACTGAAGTTGCTGAATGTTATTCAGCCATTGAATGCTGAAAATATTTACTCACAAATTATGTGACAGAAGAATCCTAAGGTTTGCTGAACAAACCCTTCAGCACATATAACTTGTCTCACTGAAGTCACTAGGACTTTGTCAGAGTGAGAGACACCAGATCTGATCCAAAGAGAGGATTGGGGAGTACTCCTCAAAATGCAGCCTGCACACCGTTTGAATCTTTGATCCCTGGCTAACAAGGCAACTAGATCTTTTTTTTTTTTTTTAATAGACTGAAATCCCATCCTTGAACCACTTCTGTTGAGATACAAATGTCAGGTCAACAGTTTAAGGACCAGATTTCAGAACTCTGTTATGCTGGTGAGCAGTTACTCACCCATTGTTTCATGTTCTCTATGTATATAAATCTCCCCACTGTATTTTCCACTGAATGCATCCGATGAAGTGAGCTGTAGCTCACGAAAGCTTATGCTCAAATAAATTTGTTAGTCTATAAGGTGCCACAAGTCCTCCTTTTCTTTTTGCGAATACAGACTAACATGGCTGCTACTCTGAAACCTATCGCTTAAGTAGGATTACTCCTGTTAAGAACTGCTCACCAGTATGAGCAAGTGGCTCCCAATCTGGCCAGTAATCTTTATCCTGGTCCAGAGAAGGCCAATTAAACCCTGATATGAATGGATGATAAAACACAGGGTCACAGACCATGCAGTTCATGTAGTTTACATTTAAACCACTCCACAGTGTCGAAGAAAATGAAAGTGATTTTTTTCTTAGCTTCAGCCTTCTGGGCTCTATCATGGATGAATGTATCAGAGCTGAATACAAGATTAAGAATTAAAAGCTTTACCAGGTTAAATCACAGAAACCCTACATGGGAAGCAAAATGATACGTTGATTAAGTGTGGAGGAGAAGTAGAAAAGTCTAAAATAAAACTGCATGGAACAAACTGGCAATACACATGATAAAATATCTGGAGTAACTCTCTTACCTGGAAATCTGAGTTCTCCTCATAAATAGTGAGTGTTCTAGCCACTAACAACTGGATTATCATGCCCCGCCATCCATGATAGGATAATCCAGCAGTTAATGGCTAAAACAATGAGCAGCTACAATGAGGAATAATTTTTACAAAAAAATAGTGTCATATTGAAGTTTCCTTGCAAGTCTGCTCAAGAAGCCACAGTAAATGTAAACAATACCAGTCTTTTCACCATGGCCACTAGTTGCCAGCTATACTAATACTGAATGTTATCAAAGATGGTAGCAATTGTTGGAGGGTTCCTGAGTTTACATGGGACGTTGGGTGTATAATTTGTAGAGTGGGTTGCGGGGGGAAATAGCAACGCTTATTTATTCATGGGACAAAAATCTCATCCATTTTTGAATTTCGAACAAAATGTTGGTCAAACTCTATAAGACAGATGGAAAAATGAACAAAAAATATCCCTGCAATTTTTTTTTGAAATGGTGATAAAAATTTTGCAGACAATTCAGAAATTCAAAGAATTTCATTCTTGTCCATACAATGCAATCATGATAGAAAAAATTTATTTGTTATTTGAAGGACAGCAAGGACATCTGACTAAATTCAACTGCTGGCATAGGAGGTGCTCGATTCCTTTGACTTAAAAGGGGTTGCCAGTGGTAAATTAGACCAATGTGGTGTAGTAATACCAAAGTAACTCACACACACAACTCAATCATGAGAAGAGCTGAGTGCCCTCAACTTTAAAAGCACTTCACAGGAACAGACCTTTACTTTGCTATGTGGTTGCATTGACATGACAAAAGTGGGTGGAATCCCAAGGGAAAAAAATGGATAGCATCGTTAGTGTGACGTATATGGCTTTTTAGCTGAAAAAATTCGCTGAAAGATTAGGGGTGTGTGTGTGTGTTTAGTTGGAAACTTAGCTTGTTTTTGAAGAACCATTATAAAAATGCTTTCCAATTTCAGATAAATTCAGGGTTGTTTCAACTGTATATTAGAATAAAAGATGATTAAGGCTGAAGGGTTTGAGTTAGATGATAGAAAGTTGTATAACAGGGTGGTGGGTTGGGGATTCAGTAGTCTACATATTTATGGCCAGTTATTCTTTATGTCCTATCATTGTTATTTTATTGTTCTACTCCATTGCTTTTCTGACTGGCTTGCTCCCTCATAGGAAAATGAGCCAAAGTAGTTTCTACCAAACCCCCTGATCGCAGTTGATTAAGGATCCAGAAACAATAATTTTGTGACCAATCACAACCAACCCACCCCAGGGAGAAAAAAAAGTAACTAAAATGTGTCACAAAATTCTAGCTTCATCTTAATAATATGTGTGTGTAGTGGGGGGGAGCGTGCAAAGTGTTCTCAGAAGACTTTCGTTCTAATCACTTGGCTTTTTGTTCAGGAAACAGCCATGAACCAGTCAATCTTTGATAAAATACTTAATTCATTGGACAGATCTAATTACATCCAAACTATATGCAAGGCAGAATCCTGTCATTTGTTGTACAATGTATGTGTATTATCATATCAAATATCTACCACACAGTTTACTCCATTTGCCTGGAACAGTATTATGCTATTTCCCCTTGGGGCCACTAGATATTCATTCTTATCTACTGAGACAAAGGGATTATTTTCCCCCATGAGTGACACATCGCAAGATGGTATAAAAACACATCTCATGCCTCATTTACTCCAGCTGGCTACAGACGCTGGGGACAGAGGTGAACACTGCGGCTCAGTGAAAGAATGACTGTAAATATGCACCCACGACTCATAGTGTGTTTTTGTTTGCCGGGTGGCCATAAAAAGCGCTGACTGACTTGGTGCAGTGTACACTGCCAACAGTGGAATCTGAGCTAGCCGCTCGGCAGACCCCCTACAGAGCCAGGGGATTGAAGGCAAAGAGCTTGTCACAGGCTTTATGCGCATTAGTGTGCATTTCTTGAAGTGCCTTTGGCACTTGAAATTGCATTCGGACATGCCGCAAAGGCTCTTGGGTGCTGACATTAAACAGGTCAGCCTTTAGAATATGTTTTGTCAGCTAAGTATTCACACAGAATTGGTGATCTCCTCCTCCTTGGAGATGGGTGAAGTCCCAGATTCCCACCCCCAGTGTTACCCTGGTGATGGGAGACTCTTTCCTGAGCTGCCTGCCATCTGCAGGCTGCAAGAGCCATTAATAATGGAGCAAGTGGAAATGAGGGCTTCGGGACTTGTATATTTCTCATCTTAATAAATTGCATCCTTTGGAGAGGGCTAAAATAGATCGCCTAGTGCTGGCAATCAATAATGTTTTGCTTTGCATTCAGTTTTTTTCTATGTCTCTCAAGCACTGAATAGGACCGGTTGTTCCTCTGTCATGTGAGAACGATCGCTACCCCACGAAAACATGCATGACAACAGCAGTTACCCTAGTAAATGTGTTCAGAGGACATTCAAAGAAATTTGGTTTTGGAGAAGATGCGGGAGAAGAGAGGAGGGGGAAAGGAGTTATTGCTGGAAAACTAGTAATAAGGCCATCTCTATGCTACAGCCTCCACAGTGACAGAGCTATAGCTCTGTAGTTGTGTTACTGTAACACATTAATGTAGATGCTTCCTGTGTTGAAGGAAGTGATTTTCCCATTGGTGTGGTTAATCCACCTCTCTGAGAGGTGATAGCTAGGTGGATGGAAGAATCCTCTCAGCCTAGCTGTGTCTACACTGGGGTTAGGATGCTCTAACTACAGCACTGAGGGTGCAAAATTTTTCACAACCCTGTGTGATGTAGCATTGTCAATCTAATTTTTAAGGGTAGACCAGGCCTCCAGGTGAGATCCTGCTCCCCTGGAGGTCAGTGGGAGTTTTGCCAATGATTTCAATGGCACCAGGATTTTACCTCAAGAGTATTTGACAGATGCAGAGCAAGAAACCATTTGTTTATGCCAGATTTTCTTCAGCAGCTATTCAAAACACGGAAGAGCCAGAGACTCTTGTGGTTAAAGTATCTCTGCATAGTAACATCAATACATAGGAATTGCCAGACTGGATCAGATGTCAGGGCTATCTAGTCCAATATCTTGACTCCAATAGTGGCCAGTGCCAGATGCTTCAGAGGAAAGTGCAAGAAACCCTGCAGTATGCAGATATGGGATAATTTCCCTCCCCCCCCCACACCCTCACATAGGTTTAATCCTAGTCCCTCGTAATGAGAGATCAGTTTAAATCCAGGTTTTATAGCTCTGTTTTAAGATCTGTCCAATACCTTATTCCAGTGCTTCTCCAGCTTTGGTCTATGGAGCCATTTCTGTCTAATGGAGAAGCATCTATCCATCTGCAAGCAGCAGTTCTACTGGCCAGAAGCTGGGACTGGACAATAGGGGCTGGATCACTGAAAAATTGCCCTGTTCTGTTCATTCACTCTGAAGCATCTGGCGCCAGCCACTGTCGGAAGACAGGATACTGGGCTACACGGACCATTGGTCTGTCTCTAGGATGGCCATTCTTATGTTATGTTGTAGCCAGGCCATGTGATAGATCCATGCCAAGACTCTGAGGATTGATGCAGGCTTTTTTGACCAACTAAACTAAATAATCTCTCTGCACCTTGCACAGCTGCTTCATGGCCTCCTCTGTTGGGTGTTTCATTAATGTCATTTCCACTGTGATCGAATATGTGCAAAAGACCAACGGAGGGGAAGTAAATGCACAGCAAGTTAGAACTGAACTGCGTAACAAAGAGAGATTAGAGTAGTGTAGTTCCTGCATATACTAAGAGACTGACCCTGCCACACAGAATTTGCAGTCTAGATGGAGACGAGAGAGTGAAGAAGGGAATATTATCATTCCCATTTTACAGGTGGGGAATGGAGTCATGGAGATTGTGACTTGCCCAAGGATATACATGCAGTCTGTGGCAAAGCTGGGAATTGAACCAAGATCTCCTGAGTCTCAGACTGTCTTAACTCTCATTTATTTATCCTGTTGTGGTAGCACCGAGAAACCCCACCCATAGATCAGGTCCCCATTGTGCTAGGTGCTGTACAAACAAAGAACAAAAAGGTGGTCCCTTCCCCAAAGAGCTTACAGTCTAGGTATTTGATCATGCTTTCTCACCAATGTGTTTTGTGACTGGAGATCTTGCTGGTTTTCCAGGCATCTTTCTTGCATCGCTTGTTTCCTCCCCCCTCCCCCCCCCCATTATCCTGCCTTCTAAAACAACAGCACGTAATAGCTCAGAAAGATGGAGCAACTGAATTGCAGCACCAGGCCAGTTATGAGATGCATTTCCCTGATGCTGGAGCTCTCTAGGTTTTCAGGTCTCATAGATGGGAGTAATTTTCTTAACCAAGCAAGGCAACAGAAAAGGAAATATTCACCAAAGTCTGGTGTGATTTAGCCCATGCACGCTTGCTTATTGTGACACAGATTTGCTGGAGAGATTGACAGATCCTCATGTGGGACATCACTGTAGACTTGCCGAGTCTGCTCACTGAAGAACAGGCCATTAGTTTCACAAAGGCAGTGCAGATTGCACAGGAAAATAATAAGGACTCCAACACAGACAGCTAGCAAAGATCACTTGCCTCATCCAGTCTGCATCCCTCTGCAATTTTGCTACAGTTCTGACCATCTCTCTTGTTGGCTGACAAGGTTACATGAGACTGTTTTACTTTCATATCATTCTCATGTGTTTCCCCCCACCTTCAGCATCAAGCAATTGTCCACTGGTTTTCCACTTTCTCAGACAACAGACAACACTTCCTTTGTTCATTTGGTACCTTGATTTTATTGAAAGAGGGGGAGTCTTGGGAAAGGCCATTTGTGTCTAGGAGGCAGTGTGGTCTGGTGTTGGGAGATGGGTTTCATTTCCAGTCTGTTACTCAATACTGGATGTGTCCCTTAGGGCATATTCTTCAGACATGCTCTCCCCCTTTGGGCTCTGTTGGCATTGTTGATAGAACGCCACTAGCCATCACCTTCAGCCCCCAACTAAAACCTCTCCAACGCATCATCAAGTATCTACAACCTATCCTGAAGGACAACCCATCACTCTCACAGATCTTGGGAGACAGGCCAGTCCTTGCTTACAGACAGCCCCCCAACCTGAAGCAAATACTCACCAGCAACCACACACCACACAACAGAACCACTAACCCAGGAACCTATCCTTGCAACAAAGCCCGTTGCCAACTGTGTCCACATATCTATTCAGGGGACACCATCATAGGGCCTAATCACATCAGCCACACTATCAGAGGCTCGTTCACCTGCATGTCTACCAATGTGATATATGCCATCATGTGCCAGCAGTGCCCCTCTGCCATGTACATTGGTCAAACTGGACAGTCTCTACGTAAAAGAATAAATGGACACAAATCAGACGTCAAGAATTATAACATTCAAAAACCATTCGGAGAACACTTCAATCTCTCTGGTCACTCAGTTACAGACCTGAGGGTGGCTATCCTTCAACAAAGAACTTCAAAAACAGACTCCAGCGAGAGACTGCAGAATTGGAATTAATTTGCAAACTGGATACAATTAACTTAGGCTTGAATAGAGACTGGGAATGGATGAGTCATTACGCAAAGTAAAACTATTTCCCCATGTTATTTCTCCCCCCCACCCCACCCCCCACTGTTCCTCAGATGTTCTTATTAACTGCTGGAAATGGCCTACCTTGCTTGTCACCATGAAAGTTTTTCCTCCTTTCCCCCCCTGCTGCTGGTGATGGCTCATCTTAAGTGATCACTCTCCTTACCGTGTGTATGATAAAACCCATTGTTTCATGTTCTCTGTGTGTGTATATAAATCTCCCCACTGTATTTTCCACCAAATGCATCCGATGAAGTGAGCTGTAGCTCACGAAAGCTTATGCTCAAATAAATTTGTTAGTCTCTAAGGTGCCACAAGTACTCCTTTTCTTTTTGGTGATAAAGTTGTTAGTCTATTGTTGAAAGTACTTCTGAAAAATCAGGTCCTTAACTTCTCAGCGCCTCAACTTGCTCCTTTGGTTCATTGCATAGTAACACGTTGATGAAATGCTCTGGGTTCACATTTTTCCACCATATGTAAATCCAGTTTACTCAGTGCCTCGTTGTTATTTTTTTCTCCTAAGCTATAGTTCTAATTTCCTGTACTCTTCCTGTCCTTCCTGTACTCATTCTTTTCCTCTAGAATTTTTTTTCTGTATTCTTCCTAAGTTTTAGGGATCAGAGTTATGCTCGACATTCCAGGTATGTTGACATGTGAATGAGCCTCTTTTGATGGTACCACAAAAAGAAACAGATTTGCCTTGCAAATAGACCACTTCCCAGAATCCCTGTGCATACAGCTTGCTTACAGTTCAGTATCCTGACCCTCAGGCACCATTTGTGCACTACAGAAGAGCAATCAGGTCTTATTGCATTCTTAAGGGGTCCTCAACCACTCAGAGCCAATAGGCTTCATAGAGGAACAGCACTACCGGGGATCTTACTGAGTAGCTGCCAGCAGTAGAATCCTCTGTCCTACAGTGGTTTGTGAACACTCTGTAAAATGTCACTATGGGAGAAGTACATTTTTCTCTCTTAAAGGGGCCTAACGCAACTCTGTGATCATTATGTAAGGTTCCTTCAGGGCCATGAAGAATGGCACTGTTACTACACCCGACTTTTGCATTTGATTTCACTGTATAGTAATATTGGCTCTTTCATTATGGTGTCGCAGTGTAGCTTAAGGGTTTTTTTTTTTTTTTTTTTTTTTTTTTTTTTTTTTGCACCATATGAACTGTGCATTTCTGGTTCTATACGCTGTAACTTAGAGAATGGTCCTGGTCTAGAGGAGTTTACAATGGCAAGGCTTTGAGATCCTGGGGAAATACCCTAGGGCAAAGGGAGGCCTGGTAACAGAGGGACATGAAATAAGTTAGAGGGGATGCTATGTATTGTGTTACACATTGTGTTCCTTTCTTCTAAGCATTATTTTCATATATGGGTAGTTCATGAATTTAGGGTTCATCCTGTCCTGGGCCAGACCAGCAGCCAGTACCAGCTTCTTCAGAGGAAGGGGCAAGAGATTTGAGGGTAAAGCAGTAATAACTACATCACAATATTGACATAGGACACTCCCATAAGGCTATGGCTCCTGGCCTTTTGGGATAGCTGTATCAATGAACCAGCCCACCACTGTATTTCTTGTCCTCATGTCACTGTCTGCCTCTACCTCCCTCACCTCATTCATAATGAACTTGGGGCTTAGTATCTGTACAATGGCTCTTGCTTGCATGTTGCTCAGTTAAACATGCTCTAGACTATGCATCTTAGACTCCTTCAGACTCTCACGTACTCGGAGGGTTGGGGCCGCAATTTCTCTTATAGAGAGAACATGCATCGCAGGAAAAGTAATGGGTAGCACTGGGGTCCAGCTTAGAGTTCATGAACATGGGCCAAAAAGTGCCTAAGATGTTGACTCAAGGATCCTTCCCCACTCATTATTCTTCTCCAGGTTCAGCCAGCCACAACTGCAGTCCCTGCTAGCACATCTAGGGCAACTGAACCGTGGTGGAAGGAGACAGATCTGTGGCCCCACTAATCTCTTCACTGGCCAGCAGGTGTGGCCAGCCATGTAGTGGAGTACACACTGCACCCTCCTGAGGGGGTGTAGCAGTGAATGCAAAATCTTCTTCAGGCCAGTTTACCAAAGTCGCCTCTAGATTCACCTGGGTCTACACCACCCCAGCATAGGTCAGTGTGTGATAAAACGAAAGGGCCATGAGAGGATCTCAGCTCTGGAGCAAGCTATGCCCTGGTCATAAATAACTCTGGTCTGTTGACCTTTAGAGTACACATCTATTTGCATGGGGTGCTAAAGAGGGTGGGGCATGGTGGGGTTTAGATCTGTGGAAGATTGTGTGTCTTGCTGGGGGCTTCGCTCTGTTAGCTGTGGGATATAGAAGGTTGGAACATTTTTGAATATTTTCGTCAACATTTTGAATTTCAAAAATTTTCATGAAAAATTTGATGTGTTTTCCAACATCTCCACTGTCTGAGGGCAGGGAAGAAGGGCTTCTAGAGTCTGTGACAGCTGCTCCTTCTTACAGAAATACAAAATAGGCACACTGCAGAACTAAGGAGAAAACCCGACAAGGAAAAGGAATTCAGTCAAACAGCAGTTGCAAAACTTGGATGTACCAGTTGTAGAACACACCCCACTGGTTGGAAAAGAGTTCTTTATACTTTCCTATTGTACATGCTCCTAACACAGTACAGCAACTGAGTGTATTCTTACCTTTGTGATCTCATCAGGCATATTAGTTAGAAAAGGACAACATACATCACAAATACTGCAAAAGGGTGATTAACCCATCTGCGCGGACAAAAGGAAAAGTCTCATTCTATTTTTACTTGGCTTACTAATGCTCCTTAAATACAGTTTATAAATATTTCCTTGCAATTGACTATTCATGTGCATTAGTTAAGAAAGTCGTGCCATTCCAACTGCCTGAAGTTTTTTGAGGGGAGTTGACAAAATCATGGCATAAAAGAGAACTGACAGGTGGTGTAGTGGAAAAATTTCCTCTACAGCAGGAATTACTGAGTGGATCCTTTGGCCTATATTATGCAGGAAATCAGATTAGACTAGTGTTTCTCAAGTTGTGGAGTATGCCCCCTGTGGGCAGGGTACATGGATAGGCCTAATAATTATTCTCCTGTGTCTTAGCTTTCATAAGTCTCTCTAAATGTTATGGTTGTGAAGAAACACATGAAAACCTGACCTGCATATAACCAATGCATCTATGTCTGTCTGAGTTTGCAGAGTGCCTGAAGCACTGACTCTGAGAGGTGTGAAGTGCTCCATTGAGTATAGTGGGTGCTAACTCAGATGTCAGTGATGATATTTTAATGTCAGCATTGTAGATATTTTACTGCTCATCCAAGCATGTAAGAAAGGAGAGGAAGTACCATATTATAAAGATCTATGGTCTCCACTCTTCTTAGATAGACTGAACAAGAAATGGGTGGGGATGAAAGGTGGGATTGGTTTTATTTTTCTGAAGGGGGAGAAACTTTTAATATTTTGGGAAATGTTGGGCTAGATGATCACAATGGTCCCTACAGGCCTTATGAGATATAGTGGATCTGGACTTTATAAAAGCTTTGGATAAAGTCCTTCTTAAGAGTCTTCTAAGGAATCTTGTCATTAAATGAGATGGAGTTTTGCTATGGGTTACAGAGTAGCAGCTGTGTTAGTCTGTATTCGGAAAAAGAAAAGGAGTACTTGTGGCACCTTAGAGACTAACAAATTTATTTGAGCAAATTTATTTGCTATGGGTTAGAAATTCTTTATGAAACAAAGTGTTGGGAATAAATGGTGAATACTAAGCATGACAGGTGGTTAAAAGTGTGTGTTTTGAGGAGCCAGGCTAGGTCTGCTATTGTTTATACTACTGAAGATCTGAAAGAGCGGGTGAATGATCAGAAAATGAGCCAGATTTTCAGCTGATGAAAATTTGTTAGCTCCATTTAAGTCAGTAATACTGGGCTGATCAACGTCAATTCAAGATCTGGCTCGTTTAGAATAGTTATGTCTAGAGAGGATTTCTTGGAATATCAGAATAATTTTATAAATCTAGTGGACTAGGAAACACAACAGCTATTCACAAAAAGAAAAGGAGTACTTGTGGCATCTTAGAGACTAACAAATGTATTTGAGCATAAGCTTTCATGAGCTACAGCTCACTTCATCGGATGCAATGCAATGCATCCAATGAAGTGAGCTATAGTTCACGAAAGCTTATGCTCAAATACATTTGTTAGTCTCTAAGGTGCCACAAGTCCTCTTTTTCTTTTTGCGAATACAGACTAACTGCTACTCTGACAACAGCTATTGTAGAGGAACACTAGGTAATGTGCATTTGAAGGAACAATTTGGACTACCCCTGCATTTGATGGGTTCCTAAATAACTGAAATCACTCAGGAAAAAGATCTACAGTAAGCATAATTGCGGACAGTTGAGTAAAAATATATTATAATGCCATTGCACAAAATGGAACGCAACATTCAGTTCTGGTCACCATATCTCATGAAAAGATATAGTACACAACCTGCAATTTGTCTGCACAAAATGCCTCTCAACAGATATCCTAAAGCACGTACAGGAGTGCAAGTCCTATTGAAAGTCAATTGGATTTGTGCTCCTAACTCACTTAGGTGCTTTTGAAAACCCCACCTTTTATCTGCCTTTGGATATCATGGTAATTACAAGCACAAATTAGGCTTGCAATTGTGCATGTATTTTTGCATGTGCAGTTGTGCACTAGATTGTGGTTTGTTTGTTTTTTAAACCAGGCATGTAGTAAAATTCATAAATGTTTATTCCATGCAATATATTTGAATCATAAATGTTCAAAGAATTATAACACCAAGGTGCTACCAGGTCACAATCACACAAATTAGGAACACCACAGAACACTCCTTTTTAACATGGAAATGCCTAGGCCAGAAAACCCAACAGATGGTGATACGTGCAGACTGGTTTCAGTTATTTGCAGGCAAAATGACTTTCAACATTTATGAGCTTCTGGCCTCAGTTGCTTGTACTTGGAGAGGAAAGTAGCCATGGTCCTGAATTCTAAAAGCAGCAGATGTAATCTCTTCTTCTAAGATGGCTGCATTCGTCAACTATGGATGCTTTGACACATGTTTTGGTGACATGGTCCAGCAGAATCTAAGAAGTGAACCCAGATGTTGGTTCCACTGGTGGCCATGTTGGCTGGGCCTATCTCAGTAGCCAGATATGCTCTGATAATTGCCGTACCTTACAGTCTAATCCATTCCATTCCTTTCTGAGGCTCCCAAAACACTCATAAATGACTTTTGACACTAATAGCACTGTCTACTCTTTCCAGCAGGAAACCCTGCTGAAACCATAGCTGTTTGATTAGAACTCTTGTGCAGTAACCCTTCCATCCCTGTGCTTCTGTAGCTAACAAAAGACATTGCAGTCAGAAAATTGCATTCATAGGCTTTGCCATTTAGGGATGGAATAAACAAAGGTGAATAAACAAAAAGGCTCAGGGATAAGTCTTCCGCTAATGTAAATTAGTCTAGCTCCATTTACTTCAGTGGAGAGAGGCTGATTTATACCAGCTGAGGATCTGGCCCCAAACTTCCAAACCGCACCAAGTAACTGCTGATAAAGATGTTAGAGATGGAAAAGCCTATTATGTTGTCCTTCCCTGCTGCCCTTACAAGATTGTCCCCCATTTTATATTTTCTAGTGTCCTGTCTAGTTTACTAAGCAATTAGGCATCTACCACTTTCCCACTGAGCGACTGTTGTACAGAACAGCTGATCTTGCTGTCAAGAAGACCTACTTGATGTTCAGTCTAAATACCCCAATGCTCCATATGCCACCCATCAGTGGAATAAGGTTCTGGAACAGCTGTCCAGTAGCAGGAATGGAGATTAACAACCTAAATGGTTTTAAGATGGAGCTTGATGCATTTATTAATGGGATTATATGACATGGTTGCCTGAGATAGTACTAGAAGGCCCCTTCCAGTCTTATATTCCTCAATACTCTTGTATCGCATTATAGTCACCTCTAACCAATTCTCTTCCTTCTCCTACACTTATAGGTGGTTTCCTTAGACTTCTTTAGTTGTTGCTTAGCCAAGCTGCACATACTTGGTTGCTCTTTTAAAGATGTTCTCACCATAGGTGAGTTCCTACAGCCCTCGCCTGACAAAAGCACTGAGTGTAGCATTGAAGGTGTGAGAAGGAGTCTGAAGGGAATTCCTGAAGCTGCAAGCGACATTCTCATGTGCTATGAATTAGGAACCCCACCTCTGCTACATGCAGTCCCAGCTACCTTTTTATAGTATAAGCCATAACAAAGTAGATTAAAATACTTAAATAATTAGGAACCACTGGTTCACACCTCAGCAGTAGATAAACTGAGAGCCGTGCAGGTGAGTTTGCTTTTGTTACTTGTATGAGACCTTGATAACCGTTTGTGTCTGCTGTACACGGACAAGGGAAAAATCCCATTAACTTATGGTCCTGTCAGAGTAGGATTGTTCCAGGAAGTAGATTAGAATTCCCTCCATTGCATTGTCCAGTGCATTTTTCACTGGTTTAAGCAATGGTGCTTTTACAGGTTATCTTGGAGGAAACTATTCCAATCTCAGTAGACCTCACTTGGATTTTTTTTTTCCTGGTGTGCAACCTCGTTTTTCTTTTAGCAGCTTCATCCCATTGCTTTAGCTAAACAATTCCTCTCAGTGTTTAGTTCTTAAACCTGGTGATGCTTGTAAACTATCACCACGTAAAAAGAGAAGGAGTACTTGTGGCACCTTAGAGACTAACAAATTTATTTGAGCATAAGCTTTCGTGAACTACAGCTCACTTCATCGGATGAAGTTCCAATGAAGTGAGCTGTAGCTCACGAAAGCTTATGCTCAAATAAATTTGTTAGTCTCTAAGGTGCCACAAGTACTCCTTCTCTTTTTGCGAATACAGACTAACACGGCTGCTACTCTGAAACCTATCACCACGTATGAGCCCCTCTAGTCATCATTTGGCCAAACTAAGCTTTTTTTACTTGCTCCTTGTGAATTAGTCACTCCACCCTCTGTAGTTGTTGTTGCTCTTCCATGAATTTCTTCTGCTTCATCAATGAGATTGAAGTGCCCAGACATTCATATGGTATTTGTTTCACCAGGACTTATGGCCTCCTTGAAGCATGATGTGCTCTTTGTATCTGTAACCTTACAGTATTATTAATAATGTTGGTAGTTCTATTCTTTTTTTAGCATCTGTTTATATTATAGTAGAAACTAGACCCTCCAACTGAGATCAGGGCCCAGTTGGGCCAGGTACCATATGGGATAAATGAAGGTGGAGGTAGCCCCGTTTATGAACATCCAGCCAGCCAGTTAGCTGTAAAATCCCTCATGGTGTCTGTTCTCTGCTTGCTTTACTTGCAAAGGATTAACAAGCCCACAGTTAAAAGAAAAGGAGTGGGCACCTGACCAAAAGAGCCAATGGGAAGGTAGAACTTTTTAAAATTGGGAAAGAAACTTGTCCTTTGTATGTTGTTCTCTGGGCTGCAGGGACACAGAGCAGTAATGCTTAAGCAGCTTTAAGCCAGGTATAATTATAGAAGATCAATTCATACCTCAAACACATTAGGGAATGTCTAAAAAGATGTGATTAGGGTTATTTCTTTTATTTCTTATTGGCTTGTGGAGTCCTCTGTCCTTACCCCAGATGCTTTTGTTTGCTTGTAACCTTTACGCTGAACCCCCAAGAAAGCTATTTTGGGTGCTTGATTTTTGGAATTGTTCTCTTAAAATCTAGCAAAAGCCTAAGTTCCAGATGTATTTTTTCTTTTTGTTTTTAATAAAATTTACCTTTTTTAAGAAAAGGATTAGATTTTTGGTGTCCTAAGAGGTTTGTGCATATGCTGTTTGATTAGCTGGTGGCAACAGCTAATTTCCTTTGTTCTCTTTCTCAGCTCTTCCCCGGGGGTGGGGGGAGGTGAAAGGGCGGAGGGTACCCCACAGGGAGAAATTCCCAAGTGCTCTTTCCTGGGTCCAAGTGGTTTTTTTTTTTTTTTTTTTTGCATTTGGGTGGTGGCAGTGTTTACCAAGGCAAGGTCAGAGAAAAGCTGTAACTTTGGAAGTTTAATACAAGCCTGGGGTGGCAAGTATTAATTTTTAGAATCCTTGTGGGCCCTCACCTTCTGTACTCAGAGTGAGGATTCAGCCTTGACACCATACATGAACAGAGTAAGAAATATTCCCTGCCTTGAAGAGTTTACAAGAGTAGGCAAGACAGACAGGTGGTGGGAGAAAGATGGGGAACTGAAGCAGAGAGCGATTAAATGACACAGGAAATTTACAGCAAAACTGAGACTTGAACCAACATGTCCTGAGACTGTTTAGTGTCTTAACCACAAGACCATCCTCCTCTCTCTCTCTCTCTCTCTGATCTTGTTTGTCCCGATCCTGCCAAGAAAGGCAAATATTGCTTTGGTATCAATCCAAAAGGCTGTCCACCCTATAAATGACACTCACAACACTGACACCCCTTCTACTGCTCATAAAATCATTTAAATAAAACAAAACCCCCAAACCCTACCCCAAGTAGAGTTCTGGCCCTGTAAAGGGAGAAGTTCCAGACACTCCATAATGTCCACTATGGTCTTCACTATTTCTCTGGATTTTACATGAAGGGTGTGTTAGGTACTATCGTGAGGGGTGTCATTTGAAAACCTTAAGGTAGAAAAATGGATTTCTATGTATCGATGAGGTTGCCCATCACCGTGATATCTGAGTGCCAGTCTAAATGCTGATCCTGGTCACTATAGTTATGGTATCACTGTCATCCCTACATTTTTCTGCATGATTGTTTTCCAGATGTCCCTCCTTGAATCTTATTGGTTTTTCATTTTTTAAATAGAAATGCTCAGTAAATATTTCCAAGACGGGAAATGAAAACATCCATTTCTCTTATAAATGGAGCGTGCATTATGGAAATGTTTGAGCTGAGTGTCTTCCAGAGATTAATTTAAGCATGTGCTGCTATGTTGTTTTCTTTTCTACCATGGGTTCCCTATGGAAAAAAAGTGAGCAGAGATCAGTTCTAGCCATTAATCGGGGTTTCAAACAGGAGGCCTTTACAAAGGGTGACTGCTGTGTAGATTTTCTGCTTGCCTTGTTGTAGACTCCAACCGTATGTTAAAAAATCAATCAATAAAAGTCAAAGGCAGGGGAAAAAACAGACAATTAAATAAAGCTGAAAAATGGTCATGTGTAGAGATGTGCAAATAACAGATTTTTTTTTTTTTTGGCTCACTGGCTGTATCAAAAAAATCAAAGACCCCCCATTGTTTCAGGTCGCTGAACAAAATATTTTGTTTAACCCGAAACAAAATGTTTCATTTAGCTTTAGAGCGTTAATCTTTAAAACTAAATAATTAAAATTGAAGAAAATTTTGGGGAAAAAAATCGTTGTGAATTAAAAAAAGGTTCATTCTGAAAAAGTCAAAACGAAATATGTCAATTGTTCTGGGCAAAAAAATATGGATTTTTCGCATCAAAACAACTGGATGAATTTTACACCAATTTGCAAAGTATATCTGTCAACACAGGGTTTGCATTTTCAGTGGAAAAACAGTTTTGCCTGAAAAAAAATTTCAGCCCTGCCATAGGCGTGTGGGATTGGGGTGGGGTTGGAGACCTGGCAAGCGGATTGGTTTCAAAATCTGGTTGAAGGAATTCTGAGAAATCATGTGGGTTTTTTTGTTTTTTTTTTTTTTTTTTTTTTTTTTTTAAAGCCAGGTAATGGGGGGTGTCTTAGGTTCATCAGCGGGCTGTTCTGTTTTCTTAAGTGCTGCGTAAAGCTGATGGGTTTCTAACACTGGAGAGCAGGGTGAATGGATGGTTTAGAGTTGCATGGGGGCATAAGCAGCCCATGACTCTAGATTGCTCTTAACTCTACATCAGCCAGAGGGCATTTTGCATGGATGGACGCTGGCAATCCCATGAATTCTTATTGAATATAACACGTGCGAGCATTCAACCATGTGGATTCAGTTGCAGAATCAGGGCCCTGGATCATGAGAAACTTGAAAGTTGTCCTTGTCTAATACCTAGGTGACTAGATTTGGAAGCCTCGATCCAGTTTGTAGTAGGCGGGTTTCCATTTCTTGCTTGCACAAAAACCTAGCCACTTTGTTGGCCTTCTCTACAGAGAGGCCAAGGAATGCAGGGGAACGGAGAACAAACACTCCTAACATAGGGCTGTAGGGAAATTTTCCACTCTCTATGAGAAACATGTTGTGGAGCTACATAGAGGATTCCAGCCTCTAGCAGTGTTGGTCCATCATATCTTTAAAATAATTACAATAATAGAGTCCTGATGGCCATTATTTTAACACAGAGCATCCATCCATCCATCCTGTAACTAGCATATTTCTAATGCATGCATTACCATGGTAACTAAATGCCATGCAGGACAGTAAGTCAGCAGTAGCTCTTCAATCTTCTCCCACACTTTCCTCCCAATATCCCTAATGTCTTGCAGTAAGAGGGTAGAGATCAGTCTCCATACCTCTCTGGTTTCTTTGCCAAGGCTGCCCACCGCAGAGCCAATTACCAGCTAACAATCTGAAAACCAATCTGAGCTGTTGCCTCCGCCTGGCTCCCATGTACACAGGCTCTTTTTAATGCTTTGACTCTTATTTCCCACCTCCTCACCGCTAAATGTCAGGATGGACTTTTTCTGTCCTCCTCGGCTGAGATCTTATCTCTCTCTCTCTCTCTCTCTCTCATTATTTGATAAAACATCAGGAAGACAGTGGAGAAGTAATTAAATTCAGTACCTGAGCGGAGAACGAGGGAAGAAAGGGAGGAGGGTGAGTATGGAGAGGTTTTTGTGAATCATTTTCCTCCTCTATTTAGTTGAGGCCTGGACTGAGATGACTAATGTAGAAGGAGAGGGTGTTTTTTTTTTTAAATGAAAGGCTCTTGGCTTCCCGAATGCTAACAACTTGCCAGCAAGCTGCAGTCAAGGTTGAAATTGGAAGGAATATTGAACAGCCCTCGATTGGAGAGTTATTTCATATTTATCTTTGTCATTTATTTATTTATCTTGTTGCTTGCAACCCGTTTCCCTCCCCGTCTTCCTTTTATTTCTCCTTTTACTAGACTTAGCCCACACTTTTTCTCGATCTTTTTTCTTTTGAAAGAATAACTATTGTTTTTCTCCCACAACATGTACGATTCTGGTATTCATTTTTGAATTCTCTTTACTTTTTTCTCCCCTCACATATAGCGTTTCTGTGTTACCTTTGATCCCTCTGTTAGATTTTCCCTTTTTTCCCTCTTTTTTTTGGTCATGTTGCTGAACGGTATGCCAAACTGAGGGCCCAGGGAAATTGTGTCTTCTATATATCTCCAGAGAACTAGGGCTAGATTCCCAGTTGCTGTCAATTGACATAGCTCCAGTGAAACCATCACCAGCTAAAGGTCTAGCCCCTTGATTCAGCCCAAGAAGTGAAAGTTCCCCAGGATGCCCATCAAGGGACTCAGTCCAATCCTTGGGTAGTTCAGTGTTCATACCCCTTCAATCCCTGGCCTTGTACCAGTTGTTATATTCAGTCCCTTTACTTTTTTATGGATGTGTTTAGCTTTTATCATTTACATTGTTTCAGTAGTGCCTTTGTTCCAAATTATTGATAGCACAATAATGTCCATTTCCCCTACCCCCACCTCCCAATGAAGGATCAGGAGCTGTACACACAAGTAACAAGATATTGCCCATTGACCTACACAGCTCACAATCTAGGTATTCAGAGTAGCAGCCGTGTTAGTCTGTATTCGCAAAGAGAAAAGGAGTACTTGTGGCACCTTAGAGACTAACAAATTTGCTCACTTAGGCTTGAATAGAGACTGGGAATGGATGAGTCATTATACAAAGTAAAACTATTTCCCCATGGTATTTCTCCCCCCCACCCCACCCCCCACTGTTCCTCTGATATTCTTGTATAAAGAAAAGGAGTACTTGTGGCACCTTAGAGACTAACAAATTTATTAGAGCATAAGCTTTCGTGAGCTACAGCTCACTTCATCGGATGCATTCCGATGAAGTGAGCTGTAGCTCACGAAAGCTTATGCTCTAATAAATGTGTTAGTCTCTAAGGTGCCACAAGTACTCCTTTTCTTTTTGCGAATCTAGGTATTATAACCTCTGTTCCAGGCCTGTTCCTCTTTCCTGCAACTCTCCTTTTTATTTCTCATTATTATAATTCTCATACTGTTTCGTTGCAGAGACCTGAGCTGAGTCCTGAAGACCGTGACACTGGGATCGGCAGATGGTGTGTGCTTGAGCCACAAGAACAGCTCTAAGTTGCTACAGACTGGCTATATATCTTTTAGGAGAAGATGGCCATCTCCTTGAAGATCTGCTTCTTCACTCTGGTGCTGCTTCCTCTGGTATGGAATCCCAGGAACAATGTGTGCCTGTCTCTGTAATGGTGTTCTGTGGGTACATGTGTTTTAAATGCATAGGGTTGTCAGCCCGCACTAGGAGAAGGGCTTGTTGTTGAGAATGGTTGGGGCTGTCCGGATTCTCCATTAGCTTCTATTAAACCACTTTCAGCTTCTAGGGCAGATGGGGTACAATGATGCTCACCGCCATTTTTGTAAATGTGAAGAAGGCAGGATCATATAGTCTATGTGTAAGGGCTTGTCTACAAATTTCCCAGTTTCAGGTTCCTGAGCATTCCTGAGTACTCTCTGGGTTTAGCTCAGAGTCCTCTGGAGTGTCCTCTGGGGTGTCCTGGATCCCTTCTCTCTTCTTGCACATGGCTTCCTCTCCAGATCATGGAGTCTCTCTCTCTCTCTCTCTCTCTCTCTCTCTCTCTAAAATATTCAGTGAAAGACAATCGCTTTGTCAGGTAACTCCCACTCAGCCTTATCTGGTTATCAAAGCCCCTCACCAGGTGATCCATTGCTTACATACTTCCCCACTTGAATTCAGATTTGGTGCTTTGACTTATGTGGCAGTTATCTCTTTTTGTCCTGGGGTGCTCCCTTTAAAAAGGTCAATCATCAATATTTAATGATCCTCCGTTGTTAGCCCTGTGCCACCAGTCGAGATGTTAGTCCCAGGCAGATATGAAAAGACATCATAGACCAGCCTTACAATCAAAATGGAGTTGCCAGTCTGACAGAGAGATAGAGTCCCTAAAATCAGACAGAATCCAAAAGCTGTATGTAGACACAATGCTCTAACCCCTGTCTCTTCAAACAGGCAGCTGATGAATTGCAGAGATAAAGGAGGTGGTCAAGATGGCAGGACAAGGTGGCAAACAAAGAGGCTCTTGCACTTGTGCTAGTGAGGCTGGAAGAGGGAACTGAGAGGAAGCTGATGCTAGATAAGATGAGGAATTGGGAATGACAAGCTCAGTGAGGTTTGTAGACTCAGATTTTTCAAGGCAAGACGGGATCATTTTGATCATCTAATCCAACCTCCTTCACAACATAGGTCATATAACAACAGCAGTTCCCAAACTTTTTGTCAGCATGACCCTATTTTAATGAATTATTTGTGTCTGGGACCCCAGGCAGCCTGGGAGATGCCATTTTGTAGAGCAATATGGAGTCCTCCACACAGCGTGACCTTGAACGCATTGTACATGTGAGGTCACACTGTGCAGAGGATGCCATTTTGTAGAGCAATATGGCATCCCCCATGTGATGTGACCTTTCCCGCACCGAGTGTGTGAGCTCACGCTTTGCAGAGCAAAATAGTATCCTTAGCACACTACGGATTGGTGCAAACCCATCTGCTGATGGTGTGACTCCATTCAGTGTCTCAACCCACAGTTTGGGAACTGCTCCCATAGAATTTCACCCAGTGATTCCAGCATCCGGTCAAGTGACTTGTGGTTGAATTAGACCATATCTTCTTTAAATCATTCCATTTTGATGTAAAACCTCCAGTGATAGAGAAATTTTCCACAGACCTTGATACAGAGGCGTATCTAGAGGAATTCCATAAACGGTTTTAGGAAGGAGCCGTCTGCGGGCCCCCAAAGTGGGAATCTTCTGCCAAGATTTTCAAAAATTGACTTGCAATATTGAACGTCCAGCAAAGGACACATTTAAAGTGGCCTGATTTCCAGAGGGTTACTGCTCAGAAATTGAGGCCCATTTCAAATGTCTCAGATTGGATGCCCAGAGATTGAAACACCCGAAATCACTAGTCACTTTAAAACAAAAATCTTGTCCTTTATTTCTAAAGGTGAATTTTGTTGTTATTGTAACTATATAACAGATCTCTTGAGCTTCCAGGTGAACGGACTTCCTGGTAAGTGTCAAAAGGCAACAAGCCACTGTTTACTATCTCCTGCATTTCAGTAAGTTGCTGTGATCGCTGTTGTGGATAATTAATGATTGACTATGGCTTCTGTAAAGGAGCGGCACTCGTTTGGTCATAATGAATGACCAGAAGGCAAAGCAGAGTTAATAGGCTAGAATACTCGTCTTTTCTTCATATCATTTTCTACAGTGGCTCTGTACCTGTAGACAGTGCAAGATTTTGCTATAGTCTCCTGCAGGGTTCCAGAGAGTAACATCACTGATTTCCCTCCCCCTCCCCCCCATATAGGAAAGACTTATGCCCAAGGCAGAGGGTTTTATTTTAATTTCTTTGTGTGTTAATTATTCTTTCATTTTTCCTCCCTCGAGTTTTCTTTCTCAAGCTGGAGCCTGTGCATATCGCACTAATGTTATTTACACTGTATGCCTTGTTGTGGCCGCAGCTTGCTTTGCATTATCTATACTAGTGGGTTAGCTCTCTGCTTTGACTCTGAATCAAAAGTGACATAGATCCCCTTCATTTCTGGATCTCCCTGTTCTGTACAGTATAGATGTCAGGAAGCCAATCACATTATCTTGCTGAATTTTACCAGATTCCTTTATTAGGTCAGTTGAAAATATCACTGCAAAGTTTTAGAGCAAGCTAATTTTCTTCTTACATGCTGCAGACTAAGAAGCCCTGTAAAACACTTTCTTTCTCACGGCCTGCTGCATTGTTTTGCCTTTCCACACACACAGCTGATGTTTGATAAATCTTTATGGTACTTCCATGACTCCTATCAGCATAGTATCTGAGCACCTCACAAGCTTCAATGTCTTTATCCTCACATCCCTTTGTGAGGCAGGGCTGTTATTCCCAATTTACAGATGTGGAACTGAGGCACATAGAGATTAAGTGACTTGCCCAAGGTCACATAGGAAATCTGTGGCAAAGCAGGGAATCAAACCCAGATCTCCTGAATCCCAGACTAGCACTCTAACTAGTGGGCAAGTCACTTAAGTCTCTCTGTGCCTCAATGCCACATGTGTAAAATGGGAATAATAGCCCTGCCTCATAGGAGTGTTGGCATCTCTTGGCATGATGTAAATTTGCTAAGGCAGTAGGATGGACTGGATTCATGGGCCCCTTCTGTACTTAGAATAAAGCCATCACTGGTGAGAAACCAATGTAACCACACCACTGCAAACCCCAAATTATAGACAAGGAAAGCCATGACTTGCACTGGTTGAGCTTTCCTTGTTTCAAGTCAGGGTGAACTCAACCAGTGCAAGTCGTGCCTTTTCTTGTCTACACATGGAGATTGCACCTGTTCAGCTCATAGACTGAATGATCATTTTGGCCCCTTCTGGCCTTAAAGTCTGACTTCCTGCACATCGCAGACTACAGAACCTCACACCCCTCCTGTAATAAGCCCATAACCTCTGTGAGTTATTGATGTCTGGTCCCTGATTGCAGAATCAAGGATAATCCCAAATATAAACAAGGCCATGTGGTCCCCTTCCACTGAGGAGAGGATGAAAGGGAAAAAAAATCTCAAAAACCTTCTGCTTATTTCATCCCATGGAAGTCCATAAGAGTAAACTTCATCTGTGCAAGAGACAGAGCTTTTTCAGAGGCCAGTCCAAGATTGCGGAACAAACTCCTTCTGGAACTAAGGGCCACCACAAACCTCACTGCCTTCCACTTCCAAGTGCAAGGTGACCACTCTTCTGTAACATAAAGACAGAGCAGTGTATACATTAACCCCCAAACCCTACCCAAACCTTCTGCTGCATGCCCAATTGTCACCTGGGTGGGGGGGGAGAGAGAGAGAGAGAGAGAGAACAAGCCGCATGTGACAGATGTTATGCAGTAATGTGATGCGCTACTGGAAGGTGCTCAGATACTACAGTGTTAAGGGAGGTAAACGAGCCTATACAGAAGAGAGTCCTACCATTTCGCCCTCTGCTTGTGGGAGGGGTTAGAAGAGGCAAAGAAAGGGCAGAGGATGTGGTCTTCTCATCACATGCAGCATGAACATCTGGGAACTCCCGGACAGACGTGCCATGAATTTTGGAAGAGCTGAGCATATTCCTGTTTTCCTAGACTGCACTTGCTCCTGGCAACTTCCCTGATTGCAGCAATGCCCCCTTCTTTTGGAGATGGAAGTCAATTTTGCTTTGAGAAGCATCATCTGTGGCATGAATTCTGCAGCTGATCCATGGCCATGGAACATATCTGTAATGTTGTGTGTATGTGTATGTACAGTACTTAGCACAAAGGGGCCCTGATCCCTGAGTTAGGATGGATACTGAAAAAGGTGTTATTAAATCTAATGTTTCTGGGCTTAAGCCAATTTCTAATGAGCTACCCTGCTGACATACTACCCTTAGAGACCAGGAGGAGACCTATTGTGGAGAGATTATCCCATATTTGCCTTCGGGGTTCTTGCACTGTTCTCTGAAGCATCTGCTACCAGTAGGTGTCAGGGACAGGATACTGAGCTAGGTGGATCTCAGGTCTGATCCAGTCTGGTGATTGCTACATTCCTAGGCACTACTGTAATGCAAACAATAGAAACATTATTACTAATGGGGTTAAAGTGCTTTTAACATAAATTGACATGGTTTTTACCTCAGTGTCCTCAACAGGGTCGTAGCTCATGAGGTATCATGGATGCCATCACTTTATCAGGTTTATATTCAACCTCTCTCTCATTCTTTTCTCTGTCTTGCCCGCATGTGCCTTCTCTTCATTTGTCCAACTGTTCTCTGCACCCTTCAATCCTTTTCTCTCTGCTGTCACTTTCCCTGTCATTTGACTGGGTTTATTTTAGCACACATCTGCAAATGCAATAAGGGTGTTTTTACTGGAAATGTTAACAAAGTCATCATAAAATTATTGAGAAAATGGGGTCTTAAAACACGGCTCCTTTGTCTGGTACAAAAAGCACTCAAGAAACAAAGATATTAATGAGTCACAAAGTTGGATTTGGATTTGAACTGAATTTTAAATGCGACTGCAATGCAGGTGTTTTAACTGTCTGTAATAATTCAATCATATGTATTTCTTGAGCTAATGCTTGGAGTTTTCTGTGGATGCACTCTGAATGCCACATGGCTGGAAAGTCCAGATGGTAAAATATTCCATCCAATGGTTGATTACTTGGATTACTGAGCTGTGCCTTGGAGTTCCTGACAAAGGAAGGTGTAATTGATGTTCCTTGTATACTAATAGTGAGCTGTGCAGGACCACAAGGTAAATATAAGATGGGGGAGACAAGGAAACTGTATGAGATCAGAGGTCTGTAGCTGTATCTGGCAGCATCAAGCCTCATTTACTGAGGCGAGGAAAGGACCCAGACATGTTTTCTCCAATCCTATTGACTGAGAGGAGATAGATTTCTGGATCTTTTTAAGGGCATGTTGTCCCCTGACTTTCCCGCTGCTCTCCATAATCTGCTCTGTCCTTTTATTACACTGGGATAAATTCAAATAGGATCATCTAAACTCGGGCCTCTTGTGATTGAAGATGAGACCATTCTTTTTAGAGGCATTCTTATTTGCTTTATTTGCCTAGTTTCTCTTCCTCCCTGCTGATGCATCTTTGAGGACACGCAATTTCCTCTTCTTCCCAACTGTGATGGGCACAAATAAAGGTGCTTGTCCTCTTCTCCTCTCCTCTGACCACCTTTGTTTCCTTGCTTGGCTATTACCAACTAGCCTTGAACCAGTTCCTCTGCCTTTCCTCCATTCAGGTGTTTTTGGTCTCAAGATCTTGTATCCCCATTAGAAAGGTTGAGGACTCCAAAGGGGGTGGGATATTGTCTGCCACAGGAACCCCTAACATAGCTGTGCCTAGGACCCAACCACCTCATATAAATAGACTTGTGTATCTCCAAGGTCCCCTGCACAAATAAGAACCAGGGTTGTGGCAGAAGCATATGCATTGCACAGCGGAAAACCTCAGGGAACTAAGTATTATTACTGCTGCTGCTTATTGTTATTACCACTGCCATTTTATGTAACACTTATAGATAGTGCTATAGGTGTACTGAGGAGTAGGAGGCAATCAACAAGACACTGACTGGGCCCATAGACATTTGCCATTGTGGCTAAATAATCGGCCTAGGCATATAACACAAGTGAGGTGGTTCACAGGAAGAAGATTGAGCAATTTCTGGTGAGACCTGTTCTGATTGGAGAGTCAAGGTCCAAGAGTGTAGAATAACACAAGCTGAGCTATGCCCATGTTCACTGCAGGTTTGTGAATAATTACAGAGCAAAATCAGGTTGCCTAGGAGAGGCCAGTGTTTAAATAAAGTTCAAACAAGACCATGGTAGAAACCACATGGGGATACTTTGCAGAGGTTGTGTAAAGCAGAGAGTTAACATAGGTTTATGTTAACTGTGCACTTACGCGGCATCTTTCATCAGAAGATCTACAATCTGTATTAATTAATAAATAGTATTAGAAGATTATTTTGAGGATTAGAGCACTGGACAGAGACCCAGAAGATGTAGGTTCAGTTCCAAGGACTGCCACGGTGTCCCCTATGTGACCTTGGGAAAGTCACTTACATTTTCTGTGTTCCCCATCTGTAAAAGGATGCTAATAATGCCATCTTGTCTGCTTAGACTATAAACTCTTCGGGCCGAGATGGTCTCCCACTGTCTGTTTTTACAGCAACTAGCATGCTGGGGCCTGCAAGTGACTGAGCTGCTATGCCTTTAGAAGCAATAGAATACAGATATAGATAGAATGTCAGTCATTATTAAGATAAGAAACTTGTTTTTCAGTACATCTGTACAATACATTAATTGCAAAACATCTAGATCTGAACCCATTTCATAAGCTTCTGGTTATGTGCACACATAGCTATCTAAACATTGATACATTTTTATTTAAGCTTAACAGATATCTGGGTCTTAAAAATGCACAAAATGGATGCCTTATATTAAAATCTTCCCCTTCTCCCCCGCAGTAGCCATAATAATATCTGTGACAAGCAAACAGTATGGGGACTACAGAGATTTAGGATCTTTTATTATGATTTTTTTTCTTCTTGTTTTGTATTGGTACATTTGGAGGAGTATTGGATGAACAGTTAAATAAAAACTAGAAATAAAATATTAGATCCACTGGAAAAGAGCACGTAAAATAAAATGTCAGATTCAGTGATTTTTGTGCGTGTGCTGTTTAGCTATTAATATCCAGCTCCTGGAGGGAAATTATTCAAGTCTGTAATAAGGGTGTTGCTGGACTTTTCTTCCTTTCTATTGCTGAATCAGCAGCCTGTGCAGATTTACTGTAGAGTCAGCTCTCAGTGAGACAGCCTCAGTGCAGACCGCAAGCTGCATTAATAAGGAGACAGGAGTTAAAGCCAAAGGTAGGAAGGGAGGGTATGAGCAAAACCAGGAACATTTCTTTGTATTGCTTACCTGTCATTTACTACAACTCTGTGGCATTAGTCAGGAACTCAGGTATTCCAAGACTGGTTCTCCCAATGGTTCAGTCAGTGGTCTTCGATAGGCATCTATCCATTATATGCCCCAATTTCTGCATCTCAAGCACAATACTTGTCTGTTTTACAGAGGTGTTGTATGAGATGAATTAGTCAAAATCTCAGGTTTCAGAGTAGCAGCCGTGTTAGTCTGTATTTGCAAAAAGAAAAGGAGTACTTGTGGCACCTTAGAGACTAACAAATTTATTAGAGCATAAGCTTTCGTGAGCTACAGCTCACTTCATCGGATGCAATGCATCCGATGAAGTGAGCTGTAGCTCACGAAAGCTTATGCTCTAATAAATTTGTTAGTCTCTAAGGTGCCACAATTACTCCTTTTCTTTTTTAGTCAAAATCTGTAAGGCCCATCAAGAAATATATTGCTACCATATATAATTTCCCAGTGTAGTTATGACAACAGGCCCCAAGGGTAAATAGCCCAATTCAACAAGGCCTTCTCTTTGTTTCTCTGGGCAGGAGGTAAACAGCTTCACTTTAGTCCCACCTTGACTCCCATTTCTTAAAAGGAAGCAATGGTTCTCTCACAAAATACTTATCTGGCAACTGCTGAGGCCTGGTCTAGGCCACAGAGTTAGGTCAACGGAAGGCAGCATAAGTCAACCTAATCCTGTAAGCGTCTACACTAAAATGTCGCTCCCGCCAATGTAACTCGCCCACTACATCGCCTTAATAACTCCAGCTCCATGAGAGGTGTAGTGCTTAGGTTGATGTAGTTATGTTGACACAGTGTCAGTGTAGACACTGAGTTGCTTACATTGACTGTTGCTGGCTTTCAGAAGATTTCCCACAATGCCCGACACTGACACAAAACTATGCAAGTGCTCCTGGTGAGGGTGCGGTAGTGTGGACACGCTGGCCGCAGCTCCTATTGGCTGGGAACGGTGAACTGCAGCCACTGGGAGCTGTGGGGGAGCTGTGACTGCAGACGGTCAACATCAACAAAATGTCTCATGGCCCGCCAGCGGATTACCCTGATGGTCCGCTTTCTGAATGTTGCCGACCCCTGATCTAACATATTGCAGCACACCATGAAGAAACAACCATCCCAGAAAATTTCTAACATGGTTCTGAAGGCTAAAAAAATCTGACCTCATCTTTATGTTTACCTACCCTTTCCCTTCTCCGTGCACTTCAGCACACTTGTTCTGTTCATCCAGTTTCTTCTGCAACTGCCTAAGAGATGTCTTTGGGATGTTCTTGTGAATAAAATGTCTAGATTGAGGCCAATAATGTCTCTCCTGATAACATCCATGTTGCTATGGGCAGGTTTTCACCACCGGTGAAGTCGATCTAACTTGTGTTGCTCAGGGGTGTGAAAAGACACCCACTTGAGCAACGCAAATGACAGTGACCTAAACACTCTCCAAACTGGTGTTATGTCGGTGGAAGATGCTCTCCGGTCAACATCGCTTCTGCCTCTTGCTGAGGTGGAGCATTTATGACAACGGGAGAGCTCTCTCCTGTTGGCATAGAGCATCTTCACCAGACATGCTACAGTGGTGCAGCTGCGCCAGTGTTGCGCTTCTAGTGTAGTTCTGCCCTGTTGTTTACCTAACACTGACTATTGATTAGTTTATGTTGTTTTTTGCTGCAGCTGCATCCTACTGCCTACTTCCTCAATCCCTGAATGATGTCACTATTAATATGATAAAAACAATATCTTAAGACCAATTTCCACTGATATATTTAATCAGAGGAAGCAAGGACTGATCCTTGCTCAGGGTACATCAATGCTCCTCTATCCTTGCTAGAACCAGGGACCATTTGATACCATGGTGATGAGTTATAGGGATCACGATGAATAACTATTAATGTAATGAAATCTCTATCTTCAGTATTATTGCTTCATTCTTTATTTTGTGTACCGTGCTTACTTTTATACAACTGCTTGGTTTTTTGTGGGGGGGGGGGGAGTTATACCTATAAAATTGCACTGCTAAAGGCTTACTGTGTATAATTTAAAGACAATAACCTTGAAAATCTGATAGAAGGCAATCAAAAATGTATTAACGTCACTCAGACCAACCCAAGAGGGTTAATATAAAATATTGTACATCCCCATCCATGCTTCCAGTTCTTTCTTTAGCTGAAATATTATCCCTCCGGTGACAGAGGGATCCACCTTATTTATCTCCATAACTTATTTGGCATCCAGAATTAATGTGGCTGAACGTGCATTATTGTTAATTTATTATTGTTGCCCCTAAAAGCCCCAAGCATGGACCAGGACCCTATTGTGCTAGGCACTGCACAGAGAAGAAAAAGACTGTCCCTGCTCCAAAGGGTTTACAATCTAAGTATAAGAGAAGAGACAGCAGATGGTCATAGGCAGGCAGGGGAGTACAAGCAAACAATGAGACAATATTAGTAAGGATGACAGCACAGCAGGAGATGAGATGAGCAAGTTTGTAGGCTTCATAGAAGAGGAGATTTTTAAGGAGGGGTTGAATATGACCAATGAGTTGGTTTCAAGGGTGCTGGAATAATTTGTGCAGTGGGAGCTCAGAGAGCCATTGAATCAAATGGTAAACTCTGTATATAATGGAAACCACTTCGAGCTGGGGAGCGGCAGCTCCCCCAGACCCCTGGTTCCATCACCTATGGGTGGCTTTGTATGTTTTCAGTGAGTCCCTCTCAATCGTGAAGGGAAGCCTGGGAGAAAGCACCAAGGTGGAACATTTAACAAGTGGGCGATGGAAGCCAGCATCCTGGGCTGATTGGAGGCGCGAGGCGTCATTTCAATAGGGAATGAGAGATGACAGGTAAGGTGGGGGTAGGTTGCACAGCTGGTGCAAGGAATGGATGAACCAAGTCGATTAAAATACATACTCCCTTCCACCCCTTCCCTCTCCCTGCCATCCTGCATCTCCTTGCCATATAACTAAGCTGCAGCGCAGAGAGGAATGGGGATGGAAGATTGTGACTGGAGCTCTCACCTTGTACATTTTGTTGTCACATAAAAGTGGCAGGGGAGGATAAAGGTCCTGGATCTCCCCTTAGAAACAATGTTGTTGTCTGGAGGAAGGAAAGAGATCCCAGACTTCTCCTTGGAAACCACCCAGAGGCAGGAGAAGTGCTTTACAACTCTAAGTCCCCCGGAATGCTGGGAGAGGGACAGAAAAGTGTGGTAGCAGGCTATTGTCCCCATAACCAAGAAAGCAACATGAGTAGAAGTGAACCAGGTCATAGAATCATAGATTCATAGGAGATTAGGGTTGGAAGAGACCTCAGGAGGTCATCTAGTCCAAACCCCTGCTACAAAGTCATTTGTAAGGAAGGGATCTGAATAGGGAGCTGGATGGGGGGATGGCATGTCAGATGTTTTGGATAATTCAGGATGGTGAGCATCCATGCTTTGGGGACTTTAGCTGAACCTAAGCTCCAAACTTTCAGAGGTTCTTTCATCACTTATAGCAACCTCCAAGAGGAAGTGCTATGCATTAACTCCTGGTTGGCATGAAAAGAAAGATCAGTCAGACAGAGCATGCTGCATGGCGTTAATGCAGTGACTGCCAAGGTTAAATATAGAGACAAAACTTGGCTTGCCCTGCGGGGATTTGTAATGCAGCAGGACTGCAGGTATCGTGGATTGCAGCAGATGTCAGAAGCTGAGCATCTGTGAAGATATTAGGTCACCAGTGACATTTATAGGAAGCCAGACCAAAATTTTCAAACCTGGGGAGCTAAAGTTAGGTTCTTGAATCTATATTTATCTACTTAAATAAATGTGGCCTGATTTTTTTCAAAGATGCTAAGCAACTGCAGTTTGAGAAGCCTAAATTTAAGAAGCCAGGTTGATAATTTTGGCCCAAGTCTACTATGGTTAGTGTAGATTAATGGCTTTGCATAGTTGGGATGTTGGGTTTTTTTCCCCTCTGACACTAAAAAATTGTCTCTTGTATAAATATGTAGAAGATCATCAGGCCTAAATGTCTGTACATTGCAGTCAATCAGACATCTGCTTGGCACACAGCACCAGTTGCCCTCTCTGTTCTCCTTGGAGAAAGCCCCGTGCCACTATATTCTGTAGTGATACCTCCCAGTCTCGATGGCAGGCTTAACACTTAGATGTATATTACATTTTGTTTTCATTGAGACTTAAAACATTAGGAGAGCATAACATGGGAGAAATAGGATTTATCATGAATCCTTCCCAACTGGGTAAGACCTTCACTGGTCTAGCTGAGCAGAAGTCATCGTACAAGAGAGTGTCTGTCTGTGTGCATGATGGGATTCATAAAGTGAAACCTGGGACTTTGTTCTCGGGAATTTACCCGTTAACTCTCATGATGTAACTGAGATGATTGTGGATCACTGAATGTGGCATTTTATGATATGTGGAGGTTGTGTAAGACCTAGAGCTGCAATGGAACCATAGTCAGGAATCTGAAGTTTGGTTATCGAGCCACTGTGAGAGCCTGTTACAATGTGAGTGCAATCTTCTGTTGACCTATAGAATGAGAGATGTTGGAAATGGGGGGCGGGGGATATATCTAGCAAAAATTTTCAAACATGAATGCCTGATGTTAGATGCTTAACTCCATATTTCAGCAACTGTATAAGTTTGGGCTTGAATATTCAGATGTCATGAGCATCCACACCTCTCATTGATCGCAATAGGAGCTGTGTCTGAAAATCTAGGCACTAAGCAGGTGCCCAAATTTGGAGATAGGTGTTCATGTACTGTGGTGAGCGGGGGCATATAAGCATATTTGATAGGAAATTTTCATCCCAAATGAGGACAAAAAGTTGAAATATCTAAACTTTTAATAAATTTCAGTTCAGAAATGGTGAAATATTGAATAGCAGCATTTTTGAGCAAAATAAAATAAATATTGCCAACTCGAAGTGTTTCATTTTGGTTGGTTGAACTCACCCAAAATGCTTTGTGTTGAGTCAGTTCTGCATTAAACTGCATTTCTGTATGGGTGCTTCACGGGAACTGTAACCTGTGTAGTTTACACAAACAACCAGGTGACTCCCATGGAGCACCATGCCAGAGTTTACACTATGTTACATCATAGAAGATGGAGTCTTGGCCAGGGAGCCCAGCCCATAGGAGAATGGAGAAATGTGGGATCCCAAACTTCATCTCCCATAAGGCAATGGGTCACCAAAGGAAAATGCAGTTTAATGTTGAAGTGACTTGAAAAGATAACTCCTGACCAGCTCTGCTAGTGAGCATTTGGAATCCCACCCTGAGCAACCTCGAAGGGGACTGACTTTCTGAAAATACCAAGCATCCAACCCTCTGAAAATCAGGCCACTTTAAGGCATCTCAAGTCAGGCAGACAAAATAACTAGCTCCTTTGGTATATTTAGACTCACCAGTCTGCTAAGGCTATATTGTGTCATGGAAGCAGCCCAAAGTGGTCTTAAACTAGCCAGGGGAGTCCAGGAGAGAATTCCCATCTGCATAGAGGAAATCATTGCCAGCAGCAAGCTGATGTAAGCAGCTCAACCAACCATCCCTCTTCTCCTCCCCTGGTTTAAGGAGAAGGAGAGGATGTGTCGGCGGTAGAAGGGTTGGGTTAGGGAGTGGCCATGGGGAAGCAGAACTATGCCCTGTTCTCCACCACCCTAAGTTATGGCTGCACAGGGCAGCTCTAACTGGCACCCAGTCTGGGCACTGGGGCAACTGTACCTCCTGCTGTGTGCTCCATCCAAGCAGACTTGAACAGAGTAGAGAAACAAGGTCTCCATCCCCGTGGTTTTTTCCAGCCCCAATGTTAAACATCTCCAGAGCTGGGGCCTCCCTTTCCCCAGGGCATTATTATTATTCTGCATTCTAACTGTTCATCATTGGGAAGCTCTTCCAGATCTTCAGCCTCTACTTTTTCCGTAGTTAGGCTCCAAGCTAGTCAGTTCTACTGAGGTGTTACTCTGACACATCATTCAGCCTCCTCCTTCACTTGCTTCTGAGTAGGTTTCTTCCTCCCACTCCAAGTATGTGCCGTGGGACAGAGGCAAATCTATGGAGAGAGATTTATTGAGAAGCTTGGTTTACAGATTACTGGCCTCAGTCCTCTGAATAATGGGTTCATTAAGAGATTTGCCTTTTCCCACTTGGACATAACACGGAAACCAGTGTCTCCTGGCTCTGAAATGAACACACGTGAATTTTAGAATTAGAATTAAAAAGTTCTGCCGTTATGAATGGCCACCATTATAGTGAAGGCTATGACCCTATCCTTAAGCACCCTTCTTTCTAATCACAATCTGATACATTCTCAAAGGACATTTCCTGCCTGAAATATTTCCATTGGGGTTTTATTTAAGTTTTAATTATGTGTAAATGGTCACATATATAATGGGTAAGAACAGTACTTTGCTTTGCAAACAAATGAGCAGTCGAGCAAAGCCACAAGTAGAAAATCTCAAGAGTCACGTTATTTCCAAATGTCCGTCTGAAGAATTAGGTTTTGCACTTGGGTGGATTTGCTCTGCTTTAGAATGCTAATATCCTTCAAGGTTATTTTTGCATGGTGCCCACATTCAGCCATTCTGCGGCCCTGATCGTGAGCCCTGCCAGAGTTCAGGGGCTACACAGACCGCAAAACTGGCCACTTGGAAATTTGAAAGGGGATCTCCAGTGATGCTGCCGCAGCTTCACTGCTCTAGCACCCGAGCTAGCTAGAGGAAAGCTAGCATGGGTATGTTTCCATGAGCTGTAATCACACCCCATAATTGCAGTGCAGACATACCCCCCCAGAGGCACTAGCACAGAACATGCAGACCATGGAGAGGAGGAGTTAAGGGGGTTTTAAACCACCTTTCTGTGTCCCCTGATCCCCCCTGATCCCAGGCTGCCCTGAGGGCTGGAGCAGCCGCTGAGTTAATTTAAACAGCCCTGGTGGCCTGACGACATTACAGCAGCCTCCCTGGACTGCCCTTCCAGTGGCAGCACCACCCAGGTTCTCCACAGTACCATGGTCCAACCCCACAAATGTCCCAGTGGGCCCCCTACAACAAGATTTGCAAGGGCTCGTTGGAAGGCAGCCTGCAGTTGTCTCTACAGTGCCTGTGCTGGAGGAATCTCTCCCCACCCCCTCAGCCTGAAACGGGGGCTTAGCAGTCTTTTACCTGGCATAAAGGACCAGAGCATGGGTGAGGGTCACAGCAGAATGGGTTTAGCTGGATTTAGGAAGGGCTAGATATTGAAATGGATAATGAGGTCCACAGTAATATTTAATAAGATTAAAAATGAGAGAGCTGAATAGATGGCCTTGTGTTTCAGGGCATATATCACAACCTCGAAGAGCTGAGGTTAGTAAGACACATCCCCCTGATAGCAGGTCATTGCATAGTCATCGAAGACAGGGAGTCAAGAACCTTCCTGTAAAGCAGCTGGTATTGGTTGCTATTGCAGCCAGAAGACGACCAAAGATATACCTTGGGTCTAATTTGGAATGGCAATTCCTATGTACCCCGGAGACGGCATTGAGAATACCTGCCTTGTGTCACTCGCGCTCACAGACAGATTTGATAATTGGTCTTCTCCAGAAAATGAAAGGCTGCATATGCCAAACTCAAGAAATAGAAGGTACTGCTGGTTGCATAATTCACCTTTTTATCCAGAGTTACCGCTTCAGAAGGCATCCATTAAGTGAATTGTGGGTGATTATACTGTAGCTATTTTCTTGTGTGCAGATAGACATGCATCTCCCAGGGAGTCCTTCAGCTCCAGAAGGTAACCACATCTTACATATGCATTAACCCATTGAAAGGGATCAATGATCTATCTTGCCAGCTGGTTCTGTCATTTTAGGTGCAATTTGTTTTAAACAGAATGTCAAAAAATATTCCATCGATTGTGTTCCTGTGACTCGCTTTGAACAGCTTTCTGACGACTTTCCTCTTTAACTTTTTGTCTGAAGTGTTTTGAAATTACAGGAGTTTGGTCTCCATTTAGGCCAACTGATAAAAGCACAAGCAAGTGACGATGTGCGGCCTTTATGGAGCAAACAATGTATTCAGTTGCCAAGCCAATGTTGTAGGGAGCAGTAATGGCATAAATCCGCTCCAAGAAAATCTATCTAATCAGAGATAATTCCTGAGCATCCCCCCAAGTAGGCTGAGAAATGATCAATGAGACTCCAAGCCCTGGTTGGACCAATTGCTGCTTGTTAGAAGTGGGGATGAAAGCTAATAACATTGCAAACAAACTTCCTTTCTGTAATTCTCTCATGCGTATTCATTGTTTTGATGTTAGCTTTTTTAAAAACGAGTATCAAAATAGAGGTAGTAAACAAATGTAATTCAGTATGAAATCAATGATAAAATAAACCCAATGGATTAAACTCATCCCTTGTGTAACATCACTGAAGACAATAGAGTTACATCAGAGATGAATCAGACTCCAT
Organism: Dermochelys coriacea; assembly: GCF_009764565.3. Taxonomy (NCBI): domain Eukaryota; kingdom Metazoa; phylum Chordata; order Testudines; family Dermochelyidae; genus Dermochelys; species Dermochelys coriacea. Next base: position 262,115,398 of record NC_050069.1, read on the forward strand.
TTCATCTTTATAGTTTGTTGATGTAGATGACTTTGTTTCCAAAGGGCTCAGCTATATTCATATACACAGTCTCTGTCTCTCTCTTTCTTACTGCTTGATCTAAATACTAGTGAAGTAGGTGGAAAGACTCCCATTCGATTCAGTGAACTTTGGCTCAGGTCCTTATAGATAGGAAATACAGAGATCAAAGGGGAAAGAAAGCTAATGTTATTGTATAACTGTTTTTAAATCATTTCTTTGTTGCAATGAATGTACCAAGGGTATTGTACCAATTCCTGTTACATCAGGACTTTGGTTTTACAAATATAAGGCCTGATCCTAGAAACTCTTAAGCACAAGAGTAACTTTTACTTGCCTGAGTAGTCACATTCAGTTTACTCATGTGAATAAAATTCTTAAGTGTTTGCAGGATTGACCCATAGAATGTCCATTGAAAGGAATATTCTGTTTTTATACCAGCATTTCTAGCCATGAATTCTACATTTTGGGGGGAAATCCTCATTGTTTTTTGTCTCTGAACCAGTTCTTCAGTGGTTGCACACTGAGACTTCTGAAATCTATTCATATGCCATGAAGAGCTTTTTTGATTTCCACTTGTGATTTGCTTTCAATTAATCTTTTTCTAAAACAAGTGTTGATCAATGGCTACAAATATGGCACTGGGTCATTTCTAGAGCTCTTCAGTGTACCACCCTGACCAATGGGATAGGATATCTTATGCTACTAGTGTCCATTTGATCCCTTAGCTAGATTGGTCCATGGATATCTCACTGGCTCGGGGCACCCTCCTTACACCTGTGTATGGGCTGGCTAGACGTTGGGGCCCTGTGTGCAGAAGTAAACAATGATGGGTGTCTACTACTCCATTTCCACTATTACACCGTCCAGAGCAAGGGGTGGGTGGGGTTGATGTGCGGAAGCCATGGCACCATTCCCCCCCAGAGCACTGGCCAATGCAGCTAAACCAGAGCAAGAGGAGAAGAGGTGTCATAATTTGCTTGTGAAATAAGCCAGCAACAAACCATCAACTCCCTGAAGCAAAGGGGTTTAGTGAGGGGATTGTGACCCCCTGAGCCACAGTTCCTTCACAAAGATCCTTTGGGGCAGCTCAGCAATGTACTGCCCCTGACGACGGGCTGTGTCCTTGTGGCACAAGCTAGCCTTACATTTGCTTATTTGATGCAACTAAGCAATGCTTATGATTTAATTTATAATGCCTAGGGACCTATGAAGAGCAGGGTCTCCTGTGCTAGGCACTATAGAAACACAGAGGAGTACACAGAACTTATAACTTATCTTTACAAATGTAGGCTCAAAAATAACATGAATGTATTCCATGTCTCTAAGGTGCTTTATTAATGATGCCTATATCTCTCATAGTGCTTTGTGAAGGAAAGTCAATATGACTATCTATTAGATGGGGAAACTGAGGAGTAGAGACAAAGTGACTTGTCAAAGGTTGCCCAGTATGCTACTAGCAGAACTGGGGATAGAACCCACATTACTAGAATCAGGGTTCAATACACTATCCACTAGGCTGCTTTACCACAGTAGCAGCATGTGTCATTAATCTTATTTCTTCAGAGTTAAATAGCCAGCATCTATTTTTAAAGCCATCAGTCTACATTTCTTTTTCTCCAGCATCACAAGTTCAGGTCTCCTACTCCTTTTGCTTGATTAATTTTTAGTTCATTGCATACTAAACAAAAATATGCCTGCCTTCCTAGAAGTTCGAGGAGTCCCAGTTGCTTGGTTCTCTGGGATTTCTGGGTTTTGATTCTAAAAATTCATTTGTCTTTCTCATGCTCTCTGCCTGGCTTCTAGGTTTTGTGATATCCATCAGTGTGTGCCAGAATTGCAGATATCACTGGGGTTTTTGGGGAAACTGCAACTGGTCTGTCTGGGAGCAGCAAATAGCCTCAAGGCAAAAGAAGTAAAATCAGAGAAGGTGTGACCCTCTTGTCGCATTTTGGGGGTTCAGCTCATAGAAGTGCAGGGGTGTATTACTGCCTGTATCCCTTGGTGCCTTAAATGCTCCGCTGTTGTGGCTCACAGCTTAGACACCAATAGCCAGTGGACAAAAACAGTTCCTTGAGCATCTGGTTCAGAGCTCTGCAGCCCTGGTTCAGCGTTCTGACCCCAGCAGCCTGCCAACAACATAGGAGCCCCACCAGGGTCTTCATCAATTGTGGTTACTACTTGCAGGGTGACCCCAACACACTCCCCACCCTGGATTTTCCCCAAACCTTCTGCCCTGAAGTATCCAACCCGCTCATGGAACACTCAGAGAATTCATAAGGTTTGTTGCATGTTTAAAGAGACCAAAGTTACACCTGGGAAACTCATGCTTCCATTACTGTGTACATTTTGTGGTGCTGTTTGGTCATACTTGGGAGGCTAGGGACATAGCATTCCTATGCATGAGTGTCATTCAGTGAACTGAGAAGTGTCAGGCATGCTGGGCTTAATCTGTGATTTCCAGAGACCTTCCGGGAAATTCTCAGCCTGGAAACAGAATTAGATGATATAGCCCATCTCAGTATAACTCATTTAAACACTGGCACCTCTTTTGCAGTGCATCCCAAACATTGTGTTATTTTCCTAAAGTAAAGGCAGCGTTCCATATAAAGGCAGTGTGTCCTAGGGGATAGCACACTGCACTGGGACTCAGACCTGGGTTCTCTGCTCAGCTTTGTCCCTGGTGTTCCGTGTGACCTTGGCAAGTCACCTCTCTGTAATGTGGCACTATGTGAAAACCTAGTAGGGAACTTTTAGTTCATACCAGCAGGGTCTACACGGACCTGTTAGCATACAAGCCTGTTTGTCAGCCTGGGATAGAATTTTGTGTTTGACCTTTGATACTCTTATATCCTTAGTAATATGTGTGAACAAAGAACAAAGACACTGTGTGTGTTGCCTCTGCCTGGCCAGATGGGTCTGTGAGTACAATGGGGAGAGATAAGGGACAGAGTAGTTAAAGTGTTACAGGGCAGGGTGGGAGTGTAATATATATGAGTACACTTTAAGATTGCCTCAACCCCTTTCTCAAGGCATGGTCAAGCAATCAGGCGGGAGGGGCAAAGAGGGATGGGGGGAAGGTATAAAACACTAAAAGACCAAAGAAATGTCTGTCCCTGACTGTTGCACAACCTCACTCCTCACCCCTCCGATGGGGTACAAAAGGCATGGGACTGTGGGCGTGCATTGCAGGTAAATTTGGGCCTGCCAAGAATGGGGAACAGGGGACACAGGCAAGGCTCTGCAGCATCAGAGCTGGAACTGGAACACTGGGAAACAGACTCTACCAACGTGTAGAGCTATGGATATGCTTGCTTGGAACTAACCCCAATAAACATCACATTGCCTGCACTTTGGACTTCTGGTCTTCTGCTTTCTGTCTGTGTGACAGGAACCAGGGGAGGGGGTGAAGGGAAAGCCCTCTCAAAGGACCAATTAATGTCTAACCTGTTAATGTGCTTTAGAAATCACACTCCTGTACTCTGCATTACTGCCCTGCATATACAAACCCCTGGTGACTTCCTTTTCTCTCTTCCTTTGCAGTGTGTCCTACTCTGGACTTCTGTTGAGATATAAAGACAGTGGCTAGTACCAGGAGAGATGTGATCAACACAACTCAGTTTAGCTGGGATTGCATTTCATTTTGGCTGCAAAACCATCTTGTAGCCGTGGGAGAAGAGAGGAAAGGAGGAAACAGGGCTTCACAGCCACAGAAGTATTTACCTGGCTGAAAACTAGAAGAAAGAGGTAGATTCAGTGACATGCCCAAGGTTACACAAGAGTAAATGGCAGTACTGGGAACTGACCCTAAGGCTTCTGAGTCCCCATTTACTGATTTAACCACTAGATGATCCTTCCCCTATGATTCAGACTCCATAAAAGCAGTGTATTAGAAGTGGATAGCAGGAAAAATAAAACAGATGACATTCCTTGCAATAATTAACTTCCATTGTAATCCTGTTGTTTAGCTTTAGGTCTTCTGCACTGGGCAGTGAGTTTACAGTGTATTTATTTCACCTTCCAGGGCGGTTTTCCCCCCTAGAGGAGGATCTCAAGATTTACTGGTTTTCCCATGAACTCAGGATAGACTGGTGTATTTGTAATGGTTCTGCTTTCTGCCTTTCAGATCACAGCGACACACTCAGACTGCATCATCAGAAAGGAGCAGGAGGCCTGTCTGGAGAAAATCAAAAGAGCAAGTGCCCTCAATCCACTGAATGAGTCCTCCCCAGGTGAGTTCCAGTCTGGTATGGATATGTATGTTGAACGAATGCTTTCTAGAGTTTCCCTCTTATTACACATGTGATCTACCATGTGACAAACAGAATATTGATACCAAAGGCATACTAGAAGATGATTTAGAATTAAAGTTAAATTACCTAGGATAAACATTATAAGAGCAATTAACTGTCATGCTTCAGGGCAAATGCTGATAACCAGCCAAGGTCAGGAATATACTTCCTTCCATAGTACAGTATGACACAATGAGGTATATTTATGGGACTGATCCAGAGCCCATAGAAGTCACTGGAAAGACTTTTCAATAGGCATTGACTGGATCAGGCCCTTTGGGGTTTTACACCTTCATTTGGAGTATCTGACATCAGCCACTGATGGAAGTTGTATACGAGAGCGTTGGTGTCTTCTGGAATGGCAGTTCCTATGTTCCTGTCTTCATTTCAGTAATAATTTGCGCCAGTTGAACCCTGATCAAAGGACCTCAAAAGTGCTTTACAGACATTAATCATATGCTACCGTGATGAGTGCCAGGTTGATAGACAGAATCCTCCCACTATCTCAGAGCCACAGACAGAAAAACTGAGGCAATGCAGAGGTGCTGCGCACCGTCTCCCTCTCATTGACTTCAGTGGGAGCTCTGGATGCTCTGAAAGTCAGGCCCTAAATGACTCATCTCAGCAAGTCACCAGCGAAGCGTTCCTGGAAGCCAGGCGTCAATTCTAGGGCTCCAGCCAAACTCCCTATGGTGGAATTTGGGGTGCAGGGGTGTAAAGGCTGCACAAAATTGGCCAAACTGGGTGATAGGGTGAAATCCTGACTGTGCAACCTCTGCCTGGCCATGTTTTTCACCCTGAAAACAAGGGGGAGGATGCAGGAGCCTCTATGTCCACTCTGTGCCACCAGAACACTCCCTAAAGTGGGGATGCTCCTCCCATGGACCGTTCAGATGGCTTTGTGGGCTGAAATCTGCCAAGGGCACAATGCAAAGTGACCACGCTGGAGGCTTGCAAAGTGGCTCGTGCAGCAGCGGCCGGACCCTGCTGTCTAGTGCCTCGTGAATGAATCAAACCGTTTGATGGAACCAGGGAGAGCGCACAGGTCAGGCCTTTCCTTTTAGCCACAGGCTTCTCTAGTTGTTTCTGAGTGCTGCCCCTTCGGTCGTAGATGAGCTTCTCAATCATAAATCTGGGCAAGGGGAAGGATCATAGAATCATAGAATATCAGGGTTGGAAGGGACCTCAGGAGGTCATCTAGTCCAACCCCCCACTCAAAGCAGGACCAATCCCCAATTTTTGCCCCGGATCCCTAAATGGCCCCCTCAAGGATTGAACTCACAACCCTGGGTTTAGCTTTCCCTGCAGAGCTATGTCAGCAGCTGATTGTGACTCTTGTTACTTGTTATTAATGATGAACCAATCGGCTGTTGTTCGGATTCAGGAATTCAGAGAGCTTAGGGGCCATTGGATCAGCTGACCAGCACAGGCCAGAGAATGTCACCCAGTTGCCCCTAGTTCCTGGATCCTGACACTCAGATCCTTGAACATACACACCAGTGTAACAGGCTGTGCCCCCAGGCAGAGTTACAACTGAAGCAAATAGCAATGTAGCTGGGGTAGCCACCTGAGTCTGTACCTGTGTGGACCCCTTGGGTCCAGGACTAGCCTGAGCCACCACCCCTATGGCCCCGGTTACATGGCTGTTTTCAGCGTGCTCACTCAAGGAGAGCTACCGTGGGTACATCTACACAAGCTTGGCGTCACACCCTCAGTTCCGAGTGTAGGCCTGACCGTCGGGTACCGCTCCACTGCAAATGACACCATGGTTGTCTCATGGTCGGCATATCTGCGCTCGCTTCAATCTAGCTGGTGCAGGTAACAATAGCAGTGAAGGCGTGGTGGCATGGACCCTGGTGGTGGCTAGCAACCTGAGTACATACACACAATCCCCAGTGGGCTTGTACTTGGGTAGCTAGCCCACCACTGTTACCTATGCCAGCTTGATTAATGCTTAGGGGAGGGGGGTGCTTGCCTACCCTCGCTGCAGTCACACCTTCCTTTGCAGTGTCAGTGGGTTTATTCCCTGCTCGGCTGCCTGCTAGCCGATAGTCGGGGCAGATTGTAAAGCCATAATCTAGACCTATCTGATTCATCCAGCCTTGTATGGTAAGTATTTCAAACCAGACTTTGCCACCCTTATTCGTATTGAGTACTCCCTTATTCCACAAAGATTCCTACTGCAATCAGTAAGGCCATGGGTGGGGTAAAGCAATATTCAGCGTCATCGAACCTGGCCTTTCATTAACAGTTATCAACAGTATCATATTAAAGACAGGCCCATTTCAGTTCTCGCTGCTCTGAAACTCCCTGCATGGAGATACCTGCCTGCAGGTGAAGGTGACCGGGGGCATTTGCAGTATGTTTTCTTCTTTGATTGGTTCCTTTCCCTTTCACCCACCTCAGCCAACCTGTTCTTCAGCTGGGAGAATGTGCTGCGCTCTCTTTAGTGGGCTAAAAAAATAAGGCTTATTAAAAGTGACAGCTGCTGGAGAAATGGACTGTTAGCTTGTTTCCTTTGGAAAACTGAGCAGCATAGAAAACACCTATGTGCTTGTCAGAGGCAGATGAGAGAAGGAAGAAATGCATTCTGACTGGTAAATAAACAGAGAAGGAGGCGAGGGACAGAAACCTAGGTATATCCTTTGACTTCCCATCCAAACAAAGCCACGGAACAAAATCTATTTCACAAGTAATCCTCTATTGAAGGAAATCTCTCTTCCTGGAGGGGCCAAGTATAAGGTCCTCGAGGCAGGAGCTGAGTTAGTGGGCAGAGGGGCAATTTATTTCATTACTCCTTTGTTCTGTGTTTATACAGCACCTAGCGCGCAGTGGGGTTCTGGTCCATGACTGGGGTTGCCATGATGCAAATAAGTAATGGGAAGTACTCTATCATTCTTGATGGACCTGTTCCTTCCAACCCATCCTCATGCTTTAAATCCTTTCCCTCAAGTAAATGAATCCCACAGAAGTCAATGGGGGCTCTTTCTGCATGCTCCAGACCTCTCATATTAGCTCAGTTCTTCCTCACTTTGCCGCCTGCTGTGTTTGGCTCCTGCTTCCAGATTTGCAGAGGAATTGGCTCCCCAGCTGGTCCTTAGGGCTGCACTATGTGCACAATGCTCACGCTGCAGCTATAGCTACAGAGCCTTCAGATTAATGCTAACAATATTCTACAAAGCAGCCAGCCTGCGGACGCATTCGTGCCTTGGTACAGCAGATTTCCCCCCTCCTCTGTGTTGTGTTTGCTGTTGTTTTGTTCTCCGCCTTGTTGTATTTTTCTTCCTTCCACTGCTTTGTGGTGTCTGTTAGTACCTGGGAAACAATGGAGCTTTTCATGTTTATTTTACAGCCCCTCCACAATCGCTGCTTCCTCTTAAGTGTTTTCAGGCTTTCATAAGAAGGAAAATAAGGGCAAAATATGGACCACATCCCCACAATCCTGGCCTCCCATGTGCAAAGCCTGAATAAAAGGAGATGCATACACAGATTTTGAGCAAGGGCCAGAATCCTCCTTTCATGGGCCATGGAGAGAAAGAAAATGTTACAGGGAAAAACGATGTAGGAGAATGAATGGGAGGAGACAGGAGAGAAGGAAGGGCGGTCGTGCACAGCAATGAGACCAGATGCTCTCCTACACCGATATCTCCGTGATTTTCTGCCATGTTCCAGCCTCAGTCCTAGAGTAGATTAGAGCAGCTTCTAGGCTGCTCTAACCTATGATAGCTGGCAACAGTCTAAAGTCCACTGACTCCACCCCATCATCCCCTCAGTACACTAGCTGAGAATTGGCAATGCACATCTGCAATCTGGCCAAGCCCCCTCCTGCTCCCAGCATTCTCTGTCCCATCCCCATCACACCTGGGAGTTAATGGGGATGGCGCAGGAGTTGCCTAAATTGTCTGTACAGCAACTGAAATGTTCCCCTTGCCAGGGAAATTCTCAGCAGGCCAGGTGCAGATAGCATCTGTCCCCTTTTTGCTGCCAGAGTTGGAACAAATGGGCTCGAGCACATGAGAGAGTCTGGCCCATGATTCCCGCTGCAAGACATTTTAAAATCTAAGGGCCAAATCCTGTGTCCTTTACTCACATAACAATCCCATTTGCTACAATGGAAACACTCATGTGAGTATGGGCTGCAGTACAGATCCCTTAGGAGGTGAGTTCAATAGGGGTTGATGATGCTCAGCACTTCACTGGTTTGATCCCTTAGTTTTGTAATTACAGTTTCTGAAAGACAGTTCCTTGGTCTACCATCTCAATAATGCAGGTCTGTTCTGGCCCCACAGTGCACTGGATTCCATCTTTGTAGGGCAATGCCCTGTCTCCACGGACCTGCCATTCCAGGCAGGGATCTACACTCTGCCCGTAGTATAATAGTCATGATACTTGCATTTCTGCAGTGTCCTTTGTACTAAGATCTCAGAGGGTTTTATGACTGTTGTATAATAATATCTAGCTCTTATAGAGTGTTTTTCATCAGTAGAGCTCAAAGCACTTCACAAAGAAAGTCCATATCATTATCCCCATTTTACAACTGGGGAAACTGAGGCACGGGGCCATAACTTGACCAAGGTCACCCAGCAGGCCCGTGGAAGAGCTGAGAGTAAAATCCAGGTCTCCAGTCTAGTGCAGGGCAGCACATCTGGCTCCGACTGGGCGGTGCGGCTCCAAACATGCTGCTCTGAGCAGCATGGTAAGGGGGCCGGGGCTGGAGGGTTGGATATGGGGCGGGGGGCAGTCAGGGGACAGGGAGCAGGAAGCAGTTGGATAGGGCAGGATTTCGAGGTGGGCAGGGGACGGGGAACTGGGGGGGAGTGGATAGGGGGTGGGGGCCTGTCTGGGGGCAGGGGTGTGGATAGGCATTGGGGCAGTCAGGAGACAGGGAGAAGGGGGGGTTGAATAGGGGTGGGGTCCCGGGGGACAGTAAGGGGTAGGGGTCCTGGGAGGGGGCAGTTAGCGGACAAGGAGCAAGGGGTGTTGGATGGATCAGGGATTCTCAGGGGGGCAGTCAGGGGGTGGGAAGTGGGAGGGGTCAGATAGGGGACAGGGTGTTTGGGGGGCATAGCCTTCCCTACCTGGCCCTCCATACAGTTTTGCACTCTGATGTGGCCCTCAGGCCAAAAAGTTTGCCCATACCTGGTCTAGACAGTTGGGTTAGGAAGAAACATTCCATATGGACTGGTTATCCCATAACTGCCTCCTGGGGTTTTTACTGCACCTTCCTCTGAAGCATGAGACGCTGACCACTCCTGGTTTCAGAGTAGCAGCCGTGTTAGTCTGTATTCGCAAAAAATAAAAGGAGGACTTGTGGCACCTTAAAGACTAACAAATTGATTTGAGCATAAGCTTTTGTGAGCTACAGCTCACTTCACTGGGCTAGATGGACAATAGGTCTGAGCCAATGTGGCAAATCTTATGTTCCTGAGTATTGCATTAACATCTAGTGGCCCCACTCACTGTCAGAACCCCATTTTGTGATGGACTGTAAGACTACTCCCGTGTCAAATCGCCTACTGTCTGAATAGACAAGACATGGAATATTATTATTCCCATTTTACAGCTGGAGGATTGAGGCACAGAGAAATGATGTGACTTGCCCAAGATTGCACAGAGTGTCTCTGGCAGTGAATGGAACTAAACCCAGATCTCACGAGTCCCATTCCCTAACCACAAGATGATCATCCCTCTCGATTTCACTAACCCTTTTGTCAATTGTCTTCCATGGCACCTGCGTTGTTGCCATTGTTTTAGCAAGATGCCATTACAAACAAGTGGAACGTATGGGCATGCCGGTACACTCTGGATACAAGAGGAACATTCTACTTGCACATATTTAGTATGATCAGCCTCCACGCTGATATATTCCGCATGGATACACTAGGTTTGTTCCATAGGAACGTAGGAATTCCCATTCCAGATCAGACCAGTGGCCCATCTAGTCCAGTAGCCTGTCTCCAATAGTGGCCAGTGCCAGATGTGTCAGAGGAAGATGCAATAATCTCCTGAATGGAGAATTACGGAATAACCTTCCCACAGAGGAAGTTTCTTCTTACCCTCATCAGCATAGCAGGTACATGCTGCTGGTGCAATCAGCAGCCCTCTAGTGGATAGCATGGAATCTCTCATTTGACCCTCTCCACCTCTAAAATAAATCTAAGTGCTATTGTCCTTTGGACATTTGCCAGAGTTTAATTTAATTGAGCCAGCGGAGGAAACAAAAGAAGTTGTATTTCAGTGGCCAAGAGCCTGAAACCACCATCTAACTGGAAAATACAAGTGTGAAAAAGATGATTCTGTATTACAGAGTTTATTATACTATGTCCTGACCCCAGGGTCTTGAGCTTGGGTCCTGACAGTTCATGGGAGCAGCCACACTCCAACCTTCCACCTGCCACCCTAGGAGCCATGAAGCCCAGCTCCACTGTGAGGCTCTGCCCCCGAGTTCCAATTGGCAGAGTCCCAGAACAGCTGATTAGCCAGCTGGCCCTACTTAAACCAGCAGCAGGAACAGGGCTTCACCCTGCACTGGACTATGTGCTTCTGGCTCTTGTTTGACTTCCTGGCATCCCAGCCTGTCTTAACTCCTGGCATCTGACTTTGAGGTTCCTGACTTCCAGTGTGTCTCATGGCCCTGACTCTGGTTCCTCCTGACTTGTGGTTCATGATCTCCAGTTTCTCTCTTGCTTCTGACCTCCTGGTATCCTGACCCAGCTGCCTCTTGACACCTGTCTTGTCACAGCAGACTCTGGCTCTGACTCCTAGGTCTGGCTGCCCACAACCTGGCTGTGACCTAACAATACTTACATGGTGCTATCAAACGGAGACTGATTAAGCCCTATGCTCTCTTGGGAGGTAGGTTATTATTATCCTCCCTTAACAGATGGGGGAAATGAAGGTAAAAATGGTTCAAGTGACTTGGCCAAGGTCACACAGTAGGGCATTAGCAAAGGAAGGATTAGACATTGGGAATTCCTGGTTTCCAGTGTCTCTGACCCAGTAGACAAGCTCTTCTGGTTTGGTTCTGAACAGGAACCAGGGGCTCAGCCTGACTTTTTGCTGGGCAACTTAGGTACTATGGGACCAGATCTGCCACTGGTGTAAACTGGCAGAAATCCATTAGTGGAGCTGTGCCAGTGTGCAGTGGTTGAGGATTTCACCCGGTGTATTTAAAAAAGAATCTAGGCCCTTTGGAGCCAATGTGCACTAGCTTTGCACTGATCTTCAGGTGTATGCCGGGTATGCCTGCAGTCAAACTGCCATGAGCTGCCATGTCAGGAAAGGTCAGTCCTTGGGTGACTGACGGACAGTAAAACCTAGTAGATGCAGGGAGTAGAGATGTTCACTGTTGGTATTGGGAAGCATGGGTGTGGTGGAAGAGCTGTCTTTCAGATGCAGTGTGAACGGGAGATCCTGGCCACTTATGGTAGTCCTCTGGCCCAGTGCGCAATTTGAGAGAAGGAGTGTTAAAGCTGATAGTTGGGCCAAATTCAAATTGGGGTGACTATATTTTGTCTAGTACCTACATTTTTCCTTGCCTACAGTATTGCTCTTCACGTCCTATCCGAGGCTGTACTGCATTCACTGCAGAGGTGCACATATTTCAGTGGAGTGTTAAATGATCCCCATGCAAGTAGACCTTGGTTTTAGGAAGGTCCCAAGGGATATCTGGAACCTTTGGAAAATAAATGGGGGAGGTGTCCAGTGGAAATGGTATAAAAACGCAACCATGTAAACATGTTCTTTGGTTACTCAAGAGATCAGCTCCCTGGGTGTATTCTGTGTCACAGCTGCTTTATTTTCTGACACAACAAAGTCTGGAGCACTTCCCAGTCCTGTTAGCCCTGCAGAGCCAACCAGAGCTATGGGGAAGTGAGCTGGACTCTATTCTGACTTGTGCCTCACCAACAGAACTGTTAACCAAGTCCCTAGTGCAGAATCTCTTACTGCAGGTGATGGTGCATGAGCCAGAAAGACTTATGTTCCTGATTGCAATTGCCATCATCATGGCAAGTCCCAAAGGGACATAGATTCTTTGCAGACTCAGAACCACCCAGATCGATCTCTAGCAAGGCCCTGAAGATGGTCTGGCTGGATATTTAGTTTATGCTCATTGTTGGCAATTTTCTCACACCACTAAAGTTTTTGGTGACCGTGTGATGGCCGGCCATGTGATCCCCAGCCCTGGAGTGCGTTCCTTGGTAAACGTGTTTTGTAATTCATTAGCCCTCCATCCTAATAAAAACAATTGGCAGCAAATACAAGCCCAGACAAACCCTAGATTTTACTTGTAAATTGAACCCTTGGATGAAGAGTCCTGTGCCAGTAAGCTCTTTGGGAGGGGGACTATCTTTTTGTTTTGGGTTCATACCGCCCCTACTACAATGGGGTCCCAGTCCATGGTGGGGTGCTCCTAGGTGCTACTTTAATACAGGGGATTAATAAGAATGTGTGAAAGCCACAATGTTATTTTACAGAGTCTCTTTTGAGACGATTTCTGCACTTTAAGAGGCAATGAATAACAGAGGCATTTCAGGGTGGTTTAGCAAGAAAGGTGCACAATTACTCCAAGCCAAAATGTATTAGAAGTTTTTTGTTAGAAAAGATTACACCAGGACAAAGAGAGGACCATGCATTAGTGCAGATGCTATTTATCTCTGACTGAATGAGCATGTAAAGGCAAAAGGGCTAAGGAAACAGGAGGCACCAATGTATATGCTAATGATTCATGAGGACAATACAAATATTGACCTTTTCAGTAATATCTTGGGCTCTTCCTTTTCTTCTGCACACGCAGTGTACTAAGAGTAATGGAATTGTATGGCTACAGGAAGACAGATACTGAGAGAGTTTTAGCGGTCAGTGAGGAGCTGTATTACAATGGTTTTGGTTTCTTAACATGTTCCTATATAGGGCCAGATTCCCTACTGTGTTACAGTCCCTTTGTGCCGCTCTGGTGGCATGAAGGAGCTATACTCTGGCTGCAGATTTCCAGCTGAGAATTCTCCATATAAAGACACTCCCCGTTGTTCGTAACTGGGTGGTATACCTGTCCCTTTTCCCCACTACATAGGGGTGGTGTTGGGGGTAGGAGTGGGTGAGGAGGAAGAATGGCAGAATTCCACCAGCATGGACCCCATAGGAATCCTACATCCGTGTTGAAACTTAGATCCATCCCTAGATAGTTCTAGGTAGTCTCAGGGTTCACATCTGCCCTGAAGATGAAGGAACTGTAACCAGCTGCCTAGGCCGGAGCTCTGGTTCAGGAGAGAAGTTGACGAATCAAGTTCAGAATGAGCAGAGAATGGTGTGAACTAGTGAGCTGAACTGATGTCTGGAACCCGGAATCTGAGTAATTGGTTTTAACATCATGAGTTTGGGATGGGTGGCAAAGCGAATGATGGTATGATGGTTATCCTAACATTGGCTGGATCACACAGCACAGTGCAACCGTTGCCTCAGTTGGTGTAAATGAGCGTAGCTCTGTTGAAGTCAATAAATCTACTCTCATTTACACCAGCTGAGGATCTGGCCTGTGTATTCTGTATATGACACGTTACAGAAAAAGTATTTTAGGATAGAACTGTTTTTGTATTCCTCCAAAGCCAGAGGAGGAAGGATACAAAAGTAACCCCAATATTTTTAAAGTTATTTTAAAACATTTCTAAAGGTATTTTCTGTAACATTACTGGCAAATACAGAGTCCTTTTTTTCAAACATCTGTTCAAAGATCCACAATTAGTATTATCATGCCCTGGAAGTCAGACCTGTGAAATTTGAAACCCCTGTTCTTAACTGATCCAACTTTGGGAGGAAATAAGAAAACATGGATGTGATATCTGCTTTTTAGTGTAAAACTGGCAGCTGTTAATTGCTTCTGTTTGGAATACTAGAAGTCATTCTAGTGAAGGTAGATTTGTGGGATGAGTGCATGATTGCAGGATCAAGCCTGAATCTGTTCAGTGCACGGAGCTTCTCTTTTCTGCATTGGGGATGCTGTACAGGAAGGATCATGTCCTAAAATTGTGCAAAAAAGCAATTTGTTACTTGCTGAAAACATGCTAGTTCATCATACTGAAACATTCTGCATTTGCATAAATAAAGCTCTTTATCCATTGGTGTTATCAGTGGATTAATGGCATGTGTTTGTGTGGGTATGTGTATAACCTGTAAGTTCTTGATAAAATAGCTGCAATTACTATTCGCTATCTTGTGCCTTTAAAGAGAGACATGGGTTTACATTCATTCTGCTCTTTTGTTTCAATACCAGGTGACAGAGCCTCATCTCAGTAGGCAGCGATAGAAGGCCCCAGTTCAGCAGCGTAGTTAATCATATGGTTAGCTTTAAGTAGGTGTGTAAGTCCCATTGATTTCCATGAACGCAGGCATGTTTTTAAACTTCCAGTGAGGTCAATGAGATTTCAGCACATTCTTGAATTTAACCAGATGATTAGGGACTTTCCTGAATCAAGCCCAAAGCACCTGCCTCCCTGTACATCAAGAGAAGGGTATTACTCCTGCAAGATTTGTAGGATGCCGTTCATTATGATTCAATAACTGTTTTAATTGGCGTGCCACCTCTATCAATTAGTTATTAGACCTCAAAAGAAATGTTTTAATCAGTGGAAAGTGCCTTGCTTGTCAGTACTTCTTTTGGAGAACCTGGGGACAAACCCTCATTATTCAAATATCAATTTTTGTCTGAAGAATAACTCAAGACAATAAAAGCAAAGTAGGTATGGCCCTATTTTGGAAGTTGAAGTTGGACTTAATAGTACAAAGATCTTGTGCTGGCTCTCTGCACAGGGCTGCATATCCCCTCAAGGTAAATTCAGATAATGAAAGAACAAACATGCTACATCACCAAATGCACCATGTCCATTTATTAGGATCATTCCCATTAACTTTTAATTATATATGATGATGACAATATTGCAGTAAACATTAAGTAACATCTTTTTTTTTTAAGAAATGACACAATTATAATATTAGAATTGGCTAATTATTGTTAATTTGTATTACCGTAGAGCCTAGAGGTCCCAGTGATGGACCAGGCCCCGTTGTGCTAGGTGCTGTACATACAATAAATGGACTGCCCCTGCCCTGAGCAATTGACACAATCAAAGGTTGAACTTATACTACAGTTTTGCTGGTACAGTTTTACTGGCAAAACCCTCCTTGTGTAGAGGCCGCATGTTCCACTCAAAAAATGATTTTGCTAAAGTAGGGTATACCAGTTCAGTGAGCAAACTAAACTGTATCAGCAAAAGGACTTCTATACCAATGCAACTTCAACTACACCAGGGATTTTGCCAGTATAGACTTGTTTCGGGAGGGGGTGCGTGGAGGAGAGGGGGAATCTCACTGTTAACAGACATTGCTAAGATAGCAAAAACTTCTAGTGTGGTCCTGGCCTAAGTATAAGATAACATATGGCTACGAAGATGGGGAAGCATGAGGAAACAATGAAATGATATCGGTCAGCATAGTCAACAGTGGTCACAGCACACCAGCTGCCTAAGCACAGTCAAGTATGCTGTAGACATCACGGCAGAGGAGAGTTTAAAGGTGTTACAGCCCTTGCCATCCTATCTTTGCTGAGAACAAAGCAGAGGGTGATCATTTTTGCATACAAATTATAAACCATGTGGGATAGTGAAATTCTAGTGTAATCACTTCTCCAGCTGAGTGGTCTGACACTGGTGTAACTCACTGGTTTACAGTAGAATACATGACATCAAAGTATGATTTGTATTACCATAAAGCCTAGGGGTCCCAGTGATGGATCAGGAGCCCACTAAGGTAGGCGCTGTGCAAACACAGAACAAAAAGACCATCCCTGCCCCAAAGAGCTTCCAATCTCAGTATAAAACAAGAGACCATAGAAGAATAGAGACAGACGGATGGGGGAAGAGAAGGAAACAGTACTGATCAGGATGATAGGCTGTGGTCTGGGCACACCAGCCACCTGACCATTGTCAAGATGTTTTTTGTAGGTGTCCCAGCAAAGGATTGTTTTAAGGAGGGGTTTGAAGATGGACAAATAAGTGGTTTTGTGGAAGTTTATGCAGAGGGCCTCTTGAGCACGAGGGGCAGCATAGGAGAAAGCTGGAAGCTGCTTGTTGGAAAATGTAACAAGTGAGTGATGGAGGATGGTGTCATGGGCCTGTCAGAGGTGGAAGCCGACATTTTGATAAGGAATGTCACTATGATAGCTAGTGTGGGGATAGACTGTAAAGGGCCTTGAAAGGGAAGACAAATAAGATTCCTTGAGGGTTTTTTTCCATAATAGTGGGCCTAGTTTTCAGAACACCAGACCCACACAGCACACTCAGATGTCTGTGACTGTGTGCATGAGTTGTATGAATCATGACAGTGACAGCACATCAGGAAGCAGTTTGACACCACTCTTCATTTGTGTGAGCAACTCCCGGATTTGTGCAACAGCTGTGCATGAGAATTAGACATGCAATGGTGGCCCTTTCCCATTTGTGTTGTGAGAGTCAGGCTCATTGGGTTGATGATTTCACTCTTGTTGACATTATTTTATCTCTTGTTTAGGTGGATGGTGACTAAAACTGCCTTATTTTATAGTTTAGTTTCTTGTTCGGAGCTGCAGCCACTGCGTCTTAATAACTTCCTTAAAACGTTAAGACAAGATCTTCATTCTATTCAATTGCATGATCAGTAATAGTATATGTAGTTGATTGCATGTAATAATTTGGCAGACTTTGCATATTGATTTTTCTTCAGCAAAATTGACTTACCAAAGCAAGAACTATGTGTGACAAAGCTCTGTCCTTGCCTCCATGAGTCCCATGTTTCCTGGCGGATTTTGCTAGCCTCAGAGGCTCACTGTGACCCTCCACGTAACCCTTCTTTCTCTAGAGACAAGGGTCACAGTCTACTGAGCCATTTTCATCATAAGCCAGCGAGGGAGATGAGGAGAAGTTATCCTTCCTGGCACAGTCTCTGTTGTCTCCCAGTCTCAGTGATTAATCAGGGGCAAAGGTGGGGGGGGGAGCCTGGGCCCACCCTTTACTCCAGGCTCTAGCCCAGGGACCCTAATAGTATCAGCTATGGTAGCTGACCTTTTAGAAACATGACATGTACAATTCCCTGCGCTACTACCCCCACAGCAGCCCTCATTTCTTCAAGCTCCACTTCACCTTACCTCAGGGCCTCCTTCCTTGTGCCTGATATGGTGTGTATTACTCAGCCTCTCCAACAGCACAACTTCCTCCCACAACTCCTGTCATGCACACCCACCTGACTAACTGGGAGACTTTTAACTAGTTTCAGCCAGCCCTTGATTGGCTTCAGGTGTCCCAATCAACCTAGCCTTGTCCCTGCCTTCTGGAAAGTTCTTAATTGGCCCCAGGTGTCTTAATTGGCCTGGAGCAGCTGCCATTTCACTTATCCAGTTACCAGGGATTTGTTTAGCCTGGAGTGAATCTCTCCCTCTCCCTCTCTGCTCTTCCATAGCCTTCTAGCTTGGAAGGAGGGGGGAAGCTGTTACTCCTGCTGCTGCTAGGCCCTAAGCTCTCCCTGCTGCTCCAGCTGCTCCCCTGGCTGAGCCAGACACTCCTCTCCCCTGTTCTCTGCTACCTGGTTGCTGGACCCCCCATTCTCGGGTGCTGCTACTGCTCCAACTGCAGCCCGG
Source organism: Dermochelys coriacea (assembly GCF_009764565.3). Classification (NCBI taxonomy): domain Eukaryota; kingdom Metazoa; phylum Chordata; order Testudines; family Dermochelyidae; genus Dermochelys; species Dermochelys coriacea. The sequence continues at coordinate 262,133,371 of NC_050069.1, forward strand.
GGGGGGGGGGGCTGCTAGCCCACTCCCCAGAGAGGCAGACTGAGGGACCCCAGCCACTGCTGTTGTGGACACCACCACCACCACCTTAGAGAGGTCCTTTCTGCCTGCGTGGACCACCACCTGGAGTTCCTGGAGCTGCTGCTGCTGTGGAGTCTGCTGGCTGGAGCTGCTGAAGCCCGAGGAGGAGGAGAAGAGGACCATCTACCAGTGGGGAAGCACCTAGAGACTTTGCAGACCACCGTGCAGGGGGCCTAAGACTGAGAAATTTTCAAACTGTGCTCTTGTGGTGGGGGTCTTGACTGTGTTTCCAGGGACACAGGGGGTATGGCGTGGAGCTGCCCCCCAATCCATCTGTGTGTCTTCCCAACCCCCACCACTACTACCACCACCACTGCCCCCTCCACCGCCCCCACTGGCTGTATACCATCTGCCTCAACTCCTGCCTCTGGACTCAGCTGCTTGCTTGGCTTGCCATGCCCTATTTCCACCCTTTGGGCCAGAAGCAGCAGCCAGCTTAAAAAGACTTGTGCAAGCGCACGTGGGTGCACGTGCCCCCCCCCGAACTGTCTACCCCCCAGCTTGCCCTTTACTAACTGCCCCATTTGCCACTTGTAGCTTTGCCCTCCCCTTTGTCCCAGCCCCCCGTACTAGCTTCAGTTTGTTTGCCTGCCACGCCCATTTCCTTCTGAAGCCTTTGTGTGTTTGCCCTGCCCCAGCCTCTGAAGCTAGCCCCTTGGTTTCCCTGTTCTACCTCCAGACCGCTTAGCCCCTCGCTCCGTGTGCCCATGCCCCCTCCCATGCGCTTGTGCAATTCCCCATTTTAGTTGCAACCCTCCTCACTGCACCCCCAATGTTGTTGTATCCCCCCTCCCCTAGTGCACCAAGAGGAGCCGGAATTCCACCTTGTGTCGATGACTGACCCCTAATCCCTGATTGCCCCCCGTCCAGCCCACTCCTTTTGGCACCCTCCTCCCCTGCCTGCAGCCTAGCGGGGAGGAGTGGTCGACCTGCTTCCCCTCTCCCCTCCTCCTTTTGGTGTCCCCCCTTCCCTCCCTACTCATGATGGCGGGGGATGAGAGGGGTGGGGCCCCTCCAGCAGCCCGAGCTGCCCCTCCCCCGCCTGCCCCTCCGTCACCCCCCCAAGCTTCTACCTCCGCTGCCGAACCATCTGCCACCGCCCCCGCTGGGGCACCAGCAGCAACGGGCACCGGGGTGACCTCCACAGCTGCCACGTCTCTCACCCCCTCAGATTCGGGGGGAGCCCTCCCCAGCCAGCGGGAAGGGCCAGGGGAAGAAGAAGGGGAAGGGCCCCGCTAAGAAGACCAGGCCCTCCATGGCAAGGGCTGCACCCAATGCCCCAGCCCCACCGCCGGCTGGGGCGTCCCTCCCTGCTGTTCCCTCCACCAGCTCTGCAGGTGTCCCTCCCCTGGCCCCCAAGGCGTACGCCCAGGTGGTGGCAGCCCCCCCGCCTGCCGCTATATCATCTCTCCTGCCCACCGCCTCCACTACCATCTATAGCGGCCAGGGCCCCTTTCCCACCATGACCAGGAAGCACGGCGTCCGTTGCCTCCTGGTGCCCGCCTCGCCCCACGTGGAGACCTATGTGCGGGCGTTGGCGAGGGTGGTGGGGCCCACGGCCATTGTGGCAGCCTCCAAAATGTATGGCAAGGTCGTCTTCTTCTTAACATCGGAGGCTGCCGCCCAGGAGGCGGTGGAGAAGGGCCTGGCAGTAGGGGGCGTCTTTGTCCCCTTAGAGCCGCTAGAGGACCTGGGCGTCCGCCTGGTCCTGACCTCCGTCCCTCCCTTTCTTCCCAATGCCGCCCTGTTACCCGCCCTCTCTACTCTGGGGAAACCCATCTCTGTCATCAGCCCTCTCCCGTTGGGCTGCAAAGACCCCGCCCTCCGTCACGTCCTCTCCTTCCGCCGGCAAGTGCAGCTTCAACTGCCGCCGACGGCGCGTGACGGAGAGGCGCTGGAGGGGTCCTTCCTAGTCCCCTACCAAGGGGCCCATTACCGGGTGCATTACTCCATGGGGGAGGCCCGGTGCTACCTCTGCCGGGCGATGGGGCACATCCGGAGGGATTGCCCCTTGGCCCGGCAAGGAGGGGCATCCGGGACCCCCGAGCCCCGGCAGGGCACCGGCCCCATCATCGCCGGTGCCCCTGGCTGTCCGGCACCCGAAACCACCCCTCCTCCTTCCCAGTCCACCATTGCTCCCACTCGGGCCCAAGGGGCACCTCCCCCACTATGCCCAGACGAGCGGGAGAGCCCCGCCCCCGCTGTTTGCAATCTGGCGGGGCCTGTGGAGGAGGGTGCGGCAGGGACACCGCTGGGCATGGGAGAAGGCCCGCCCCAAGGGGAATCTTCCCTCCCTTGTGCTGCCCCACCGTTACCCCCTCGAGTCCCTGAGCCACCGCCTCTGCCCCCTGACACAACCCCTGCTAGCCAGCCCCCGGATGATGCCATGAGGGCTGGGCCCTAGTCCAGGGGAAGCGGGGCAAGCGGAAGGCTCGAGCTCCGCTCCTCCCATCTGATGCGGAGGCCCCCCGGAAGACCAGGAAGGGGGGCACCGATGCCGAGCCTTCCGCTTTACCCACGGGTGTGCTCCATCCACCAGAGCCGGCTGGGGAAGACGTGGCAGCACTGAAAGGCAGTATCTCCCCTCCACGGGAGTCCCTCCCCTCCAAGACCCCCGAGGCACCATCTGAAACCCCAGTGTGCCCCGAAGCAATCGTTGCTTCAGGTGCCGGTGGGGAGAATCCCAGGGTAGCGGAAAACAATTTCCCGTCTATATATGAGGAGATCGAGGCCCTAGGTCTGACCTCGGTCACCCAGGGGGAGGATGATCCTATGCCAGCGGGCCTCAATCTGGGTGACCTCACTCCAGCCCCCCTTTCCCCATGCTCCCTCCCCCTAACCATTGCTTCCGCTCCCACCTCCGAGGAGCCCCTGGACTCCTCCATCAACCCGGCTGCAGAGGGCACCCCGCTGAGAGCCGCCGAGCCTGTTGAGGTGACGGCCAGTGCCACGCGGCTGGAACCTGAGCCACCAGGGGCACCCCTCGTTGGTGAGGAGCATTTGACCTCCTTCCCGGGAGAGGGCCCTACAGAAAAGAGTCCACCTCCTGATGCCGTGGCTGTCAAATCCACCAGAGAGCTTGCGCCCGGCATCACGGAGAGCCCTCTCCCCGCCCAGACTCTCACCTCTAACCCTGCCCCTGCCCTTATCCCGTCCACTTCCCGAGATGTTATTGCCACCCCTGGGGCTGTCTCCTTCCCCTTTCCAACAGATGACTCTCAGGGAGCGGCCTTTGTGTTTACCCGTCCCGACCCACCAGGGGCTGCTATCCTCCCTCCGCCGCCCCCTATCGCCCCAGCATTCAGGTCAACCCATAAAGAGCCCCGTCGGGGGTCCGCACCCTGTCTGCCCATCTCGGTGGGCCCGGGGCTGTACCAAGGGCCCCGTCGGGGAGTAACCAGACCATAACCCCAGTCCCCCATGCGCTGCAAGAGGAGTTGCGGGAGTTTCTAGAAGACGTCCGTGGCTCCCGCAACAAAGTCCAGCTTCCCCTTCAGCGATGGGGGGACTTTAATCAAATCCTCCGGGCCACAAGAGCCCTCATGGGGGAGGGTAAAAGGACCGGGAGGCAGGGCGCCGCGGCCTTACAGTGGGTCTGCCTCTTCCGTGACTCCTTACTCACCTACGGGGTGGGTCACGGACTGCTGTGCGGCCCGCCGGGAGCCGCGAGCATCCCTGCCGGCGAGGATCCCCCCCAGCCCTCCTCATGGCACCCTTTACCATCGCAACATTGAACACCCACGGCTGTAGGATGGGTCTCCGCAGGTCCCAGGTGCTCTCCTTCCTTCGGGAGGGGAGGTACTCTGTGGTTTTCCTGCAGGAGACCCATACGGATCCGACCGCCGAAGACAGCTGGCGGCTGGATTGGGGGGACAGGGTCTACTTTAGCCATCTCACAGTTCGTACGGCTGGAGTGGCGACCCTGTTCTCCCCTGACCTACGGCCCGAGGTGCTGGGGGTCGCCGAGGCTGTGCCGGGTCGCCTGCTGCACCTCCGGGTCCGCATGGAGGGGCTTGTAGTCAACCTCGTCAACATCTATGCCCCAGCAGCGAGCCCGGAGCGGCTGCAATTCTATCAGCAGGCGTCCGCCTTCCTCGGCACCTTGGATCCTCAGGAGTGCCTGGTCCTGGGAGGGGACTTTAATATCACCCTTGAGGAACGGGACCGCTCGGGGACCGAGCAGAGCCCGGCCGCCGTCGCCGTCCTCCAGGAGATAGTCGAACACCACTCCCTGGTGAACATCTGACGCGACCACCACCCGGATGACACTTCCATGTTCACCTTTGTCCGGGTGGAGGCCCATCGGTCGCGCCACTCCCAGTTGGACCGCATTTATTTATCACGCTTTCATCTTTCACGAGCCCACTCCTCCAGCATCCGGCCGGCCTCATTTTCTGACCATCATATAGCCACCGTGACAGCCTCCCTCTGCGCGGAGAAGCCGGGGCCGGCCTATTGGCATTTTAACAACAGCTTGCTGGAGGATGCGGGCTTCGTGGCGTCCTTCCAGGAGTTCTGGCTGGCCTGGCGAGGGCAGCGGCATGCCTTTCCCTTGGTGTGGCAGTGGTGGGACCTAGGGAAGGTGCGCGCCTGGCTCTTCTGCCGTGACTACACCCGGGGCGCCAGCCGACAGAGGGATGCGGTGATAGAGTAGTTGGAACAGGAGGTCTTAGAGCTGGAGAGGCGTCTGGCCGCCAGCCCCGAGGATCTACCCCTTTGCGGAGCGTGCCGGAAGAAGCGGGAGGAGCTCCGGACCCTCGAGGACCATCGGGCCCGGGGTGCCTTTGTTCGATCCTGCATCCGTCTCCTTCGGGAGATGGGTAACTACAGGCCAGTTAGTTTGACATCTGTAGTATGCAAGGTCCTGGAAAAAATTTTGAAGGAGAAATTAGTTAAGGACATTGAAGTCAATGGTAAGTGGGACAAAATACAACATGGTTTTACAAAAGGTAAACCAACCTAATCTCCTTTTGGAGTAGGCAAATCTACTGTGGAGGCTGCTGTGATGCAATCTCCTTTTTTGAAAAGGTAACAGATTTTTTAGATAAAGGAAATGCAATGGATCTAATTTACCTAGATTTCAGTAAGGCATTTGATACCTTGCCACATGGGGAATTATTAGTTAAATTGGAGAAGATGGGGATCAATATGAACATCAAAAGGTGGATAAGGAATTGGTTAAAGGGGAGACTGCAACGGGTCCTACTGAAAGACGAACTGTCAGGTTGGAGGGAGGTTACCAGTGGAGTTCCTCAAGGATCGGTTTTGGGACCAATCTTATTTAATCTTTTTATTACTGACCTTGGCACAAAAAGTGGGAATGTGCTAATAAAGTTTGCAGATGATACAAAGCTGGGAGGTATTGCCAATTCGGAGAAGGATCGGGATATTATACAGGAGGATCTGGATGACCTTGTAAACTGGAGTAATAGTAATAGGATGAAATTTAATAGTGAGAAGTGTAAGGTTATGCATTTAGGGATTAATAACAAGAATTTTAGTTGTAAGTTGGGGACACATCAATTAGAAGTAACGGAAGAGGAGAAGGACCTTGGAGTATTGATTGATCATAGGATGACTATGAGCTGCCAATGTGATATGGCTGTGAAAAAAGCTAATGCGGTTTTGGGATGCATCAGGAGAGGCATTTCCAGTAGGGATAAGGAGGTTTTAGTACCATTATACAAGGCACTGGTGAGACCTCACCTAGAATACTGTGTGCAGTTCTGGTCTCCCATGTTTAAAAAGGATGAATTCAAGCTGGAGCAGGTACAGAGAAGGGCTACTAGGATGATCCGAGGAATGGAAACCTTGTCTTATGAAAGGAGACTTAAGGAGCTTGGTTTGTTTAGCCTAACTAAAAGAAGGTTGAGGGGAGATATGATTGCTCTCTATAAATATATCAGAGGGATAAATAGAGGAGAGGGAGAGGAATTATTTCAGCTCAGCACCAATGTGGACACAAAAACAAATGGGTATAAACTGGCCACCGGGAAGTTTAAACTTGAAATCAGACGAAGGTTTTTAACCATCAGAGGAGTGAAGTTTTGGAATAGCCTTCCAAGGGAAGCAGTGGGGGCAAAAGATCTATCTGGTTTTAAGATTCTACTCAATAAGTTTATGGAGGAGATGGTATGATGGGATAATGGGATTTTGGTAAGTAATTGATCTTTAAATATTCAGGGTAAATAGGCCAAATTCCCTGAGATGGGATATTAGATGGATGGGATCTGAGTTACCCAGGAAAGAATTTTCTGTAGTATCTGGCTGGTGAATCTTGCCCATATGCTCAGGGTTTAGCTGATTGCCATATTTGGGGTCGGGAAGCAATTTTCCTCCAGGGCAGATTGGAGAGGCCCTGGAGGTTTTTCGCCTTCCTCTGTAGCATGGGGCATGGTTGACTTAAGGGAGGCTTCTCTGCTCCTTGAAGTCTTTAAACCATGATTTAATGACTTCAATAGCTCAGACATGGGTGAGGTTTTTCATAGGAGTGGGTGGGTGAGATTCTGTGGCCTGCGCTGTGCAGGAGGTCAGACTAGATGATCAGAGTGGTCCCTTCTGACCTTAGTATCTATGAATCTATGAATCTGTGATCGTGGCTCCCTCTTCTTCTAAGCCCTGGAGAAAAAGAGGGGGGTTAAGAAACATATCATCTGCCTACTGGCAGAAGATGGCACCCCCCTCACAGATCCGGTGGAGATGTGCGGAAGGGCGAGAGCCTTCTACGCAAGCCTTTTCTCCCCGGATCCGACCAATCCTAACGCTTGCAGAGTGCTTTGGGAGGAGCTCCCGACAGTCAGCACGGGCGACCGAGACCGGCTAGAGCTGCCTCTCACTCTGGCCGAGTTCTCGGAAGCCCTCCGTCGCATTCCCACCAATAAATCTCCGGGCATGGACGGGCTGACCGTGGAGTTCTACCGCGTGTCTTGGGACGTCCTTGGCCCAGACCTCGTCACCGTCTGGGCCGAGTCTTTGCAGAGCGGGGTCCTCCCTCTTTCGTGCAGGCAATCCGTGCTGGCCTTATTGCTGAAGAAGGGGGACCTCCGCGATTTACAAAATTGGCGTCCTGTCTCGCTCCTCAGCACGGACTACAAAGTTGTGGCAAAAGCCATCTCGCTGCGGCTAGAGTCCGTGCTGGCAGACGTGGTCCACCCAGACCAGACCTACACCGTCCCTGGCCGCAGCATCTTCGACAACCTATATCTGGTCCGGGACCTATTGGAACTTGGGTGTAGGGATGGTCTGTTGTTCGCCCTCCTGTCCTTAGATCAGGAGAAGGCGTTCAACAGGATGGATCACGGGTATCTCCTGAGCACTCTGCAAGCGTTTGGCTTCAGACCCAGGTTTGTGAATTTTCTCCGGGTGCTGTACACCTCCGCAGAGTGTTTGGTCAGGCTCAACTGGACCCTGACCGAACCGGTCAGCTTCGGGCGAGGAGTATGGCAGGGGTGCCCCCTCTCGGGCCAGCTGTACACTCTGGCGATCGAGCCCTTCCTCTGTCTCCTCCGAAGGAACTTGACAGGGTTGGTGCTGCGGGAGCCGGAGCTGCGGCTGGTCCTGTCGGTGTACGCTGATGACGTGTTCCTCATGGTCCAGGACCCGGGCGACTTGGCGCGGGTGGAGGCTTGCCAGGCCATCTATTCAGCAGCCTCCTCCGCGCGGGTCAACTGGGTCAAGAGCTCTGGCTTGGTGGTAGGGGACTGGCGGCAGGCGAGCTCCCTCCCACCCGCGCTTCAGGCCATCCGGTGGAGCACGGGTCCGCTGCTCTATCTCGGCGTTTACCTTTCTGCCACGCATCCCTCTCCACCGGAGAACTGGCAGAATTTAGAGGGCGGGGTGATAGAGCGGCTCCGGAAATGGACAGGACTACTCCGGTGCCTCTCCCTTCGAGGGAGAGCGCTGGTGCTTCATCAACTAGTCCTGTCCATGCTCTGGTACCGGCTCAACACACTGGTCCCGGCCCCGGGTTTCCTGGCCAACCTCCGGACATCGATTCTGGAGTTTTTTTGGTCAGGACTGCACTGGGTCCCTGCAGGGGTTCTCCATCTACCTCTGGAGGAGGGAGGGCAAGGCCTAAAATGTCTGCTCACTCAGGTCCATGTCTTCCGCCTCCAGACCCTGCAGAGGCTCCTTTAAGGTGCAGGTAGTCCAGCGTGGAGCATACTGGCGCATGCCTTCCTGCGCCGCTTCCGAGGGCTCCGATACGACCGGCAGCTCCTTTATCTCCATCCGAGAGGTCTTCCGCGAGACCTCTCCAGGCTGCCGGTCTTCTACCAGGACCTCCTCCGGACCTGGAAAATCTTTTCAACCACTAGGTCCGTGGTGGCTACTGAGGGGGCAGATCTCCTCGCGGAGACCCTGCTACACAATCCCCAGCTCTGTGTGCAGGTGGCGGAGTCCCGCTCGGTGCGCCAGAGGTTGGTCCTGGCAGAGGTCACAAGAGTCGGAGACCTCCTGGACTATGACCGGGGAGACTGGCTGGATCCCCTGACGCTCCCTCAGCGTCCTTTCCAGACCTTGTACTCCCCGGCGCATACTTCAGGAGGTGAAAGCTGCTTTGCCACCCGCTGCTCGGGTTCATCTTGACTGGGTCCTGCACGAGGGCACGCCCCACCCACCTCTTACCGCAGGCCCGCCAGACCTTTTAATTGGACCCCTGTCCCGTGGACCCAACCGACCCCTTCACCCCTTCACTGGAAGCTGGCTGCACGAGATGCAGCCGGTCTGCTTTCAAACCGCGCCAAGAAAACATCTCTACACACTCGTGCTCCACACCCTTCACTCCCGCACCCTCGTGTCCCGCCCCGATACAAAATGGTGGGATCTCCTGCCACCTTTGGAGGGTGAGGAGCTCCGGTGGGCCAGCCTATATTCCACCTTAGTCCCGAGGCCCGCCGGGGATGTCAGTTGGCGGCTCCTTCACAGAGCCGTGAGCACGGGCGTGTACTTGGCGCGGTTCACCTCAATCCCAGACACCTGCCCCTTTTGCGGCGTGAGGGATACCCTGGCACATATATACTTGGAGTGTGCCAGTTTGCAGCCCCTATTCCGGCTCCTCACCAATATTTTATTACGTTTTTGGTTACACTTCTCCCCTCACCTTCTCATTTATGCACTCCCTATCCGTGGCCCCACAAAGTCACGGGATCTCCTGGTCAACCTCCTCCTGGCCCTAGCTAAAATGTCCATCTATAAAACCAGAGTGAGGAGGTTGGCCAATGGAGTCTCCTGTGACTGTGGGGCCTATTTCCGATCCTCGGTCCGTTCACGTATCCGAGCAGAGTTCCTCTGGGCGGTGTCCTCTGACTCCCTTGATGCCTTTGAGGAGCAGTGGGCGCTGTCCGGGGTTCTCTGCTCGGTGTCCCCATCCGGTTTCCTTCGTTTGACCCTTTGACCGCACTCCTGTCCCTGTTATTTCATTAGTTGTCCCCCGGAATTTTTTGGGCATCTAGGTCCTGTGGATCCTCCTTTTAGGCTGGGGGACATCCTTTAGCGGTGGACGGTCTTTGCCCGCCCACTTCCCGGATCCCAATAAGACTACTTTTCTATAGCCATCTGGCCTTGCCCTGTCACATATGTTCTTTTCTTTTCTTTTCTTTTCTTTTCTTTTCTTTTTTCTTAACTTTCTGCCTTCTTGTTTCTCTCTCTCTCCTTCACTGGAGTGTTAAGCCATCATTTTCCTGCTGGAAATAGCTAAGGGTCAAATTGTGGTCTGGCCTATTTGGTTGTACAGGAGCCGGAAAGGGAGAGAACATCCCCATGGCTCTGTGGAGGATGGGAAGGGGAGGAGAGGGGAGCAGGGACTGCATGCCTAGTACTCATACTCCTTCCCCCCTCCCGACTCCAGCAGGAAGGCAGAGGAGGGAGGCGAGCTGGCAGGTCCTTGGCTCTGCCCACAGATTGCTAGCTAGCACAGCTGAGCCAACACAGGGGTGGAAATGGGGTTCTCTGTAATGCTGTATGTTGTGCCTAGATGCCATGATGGATGCTTGGTGTGATGGCTTGATAAATAGATTGGTGCCTTAGATATTTAATGATGGATATGGGCAGTTACCTGCATCTTGCATTGTAATGAAAATTTGTGGCTGAGGGGCAACCTGAAAGCACAACAGCTTTGCTTTTGAAGCAGGTATTTGGGAGGCCCAGGCAACATGTAAGAGTTCAAGCAGATTCTCCACCTTTTCGTTTATTCCAGCCGATACCACATCCATAATTATAGCTCACTTGGTTCCTCCTCCACGACACCTATAACAAATTACAGACTGGAAATGTTTTATAGCATTTAAACATATACAAACGGTTTATGGAAAAGGTTCAGGAAAAGAGAAACTGATTCTATGAGGGCTTCACCATCAGCAGCATGAACAGCACCAGACATTTTCATGCTTGATTTTCACTCTTTATCCACACCAAAGACCCATCGATTCAGCAGGAAGCCTGTGTGTGTGTAAGAGTCACTGGATCTGGCCCTATTGTTAGGAGAAGATGCACTGTTCAAGATCAGATTGTTGAATCCTGGAAGACTGTCACCTCAAGGTGCTCTGCCAATTCCAATCTATCTGGTGACATTCTCACATCTTGTTGGTTAGATGCACGGCTTGCTTTTTAGAGGTGCTGAATTCCCACAGCTCCAATTTAGTGAATAGCTGCTGCTCAACACCTTTGAAAATCAAGCTATGCATCTGTTGCTTACATGGTCATTAGACTTGTAAGGAATGGATTGTTTAGCTTCTTTTTCAGAAGAGCAGAGCAAAGAAAAGCAAAGCAAACCCAGAGCACCAGCCAAACAAAAAGCAAGGAAAGAACAATTCTTAATTTGGGAAGTGTGTTGGTGTGGGGGGAAAATGATTTAAATGACTTTCACCATAGAATCAATGGCTTGAGTGTTAACAAGAGCAGTATGTGGAAGTCAGTACTGACTTGAGGGATGTGTAATGGGAGACCAATCATACAATTTCCCAAAGGATGTGCCAACAGTAAAGCTAATATGGGGATAACAACAAACAGTTAATTAAAAATGCAATGGGGAATTATACATTTTGAGAAAAAGCATCATCGATGGACCGTAGACTTTAAGGCTCTTGAGCTAGCTCCAGCTTTCTGGTCATGCAGCCAAAAGACTAATATAATATAATTCTACCCCTTCTCTGTTAACCTGCAAACTACTTAAAACACAAGCTATTGTTATACTAATTGAATAAGCGAGAGCAAAATTAAACACAGCACTCCCAGTCTGTGCTACTTTATCTTAATATCCCTCATACAGGATACACCATAAGCTCTCTGTTTATTTTCCGTTACCTTTTCAAATGGAAGAAGTTAAAAAGAGAGGTTCAAGTGCTTCAAAGTGCAAAGCCGTTTACCTCTGTACATCTGAATTCAAGTTCTTGCTAAGGTCTCAAATGAAGGATGTGTTGGTGGGTTTCTAATTATTTTGCACTTACCTTCACATGACTTATTCTACAAGGACGAAGTTCACCCCTGAGCAGAGGGCTGACACAAGGTTTATGTATCATGTAAGTCTTATTTGGAGGGTGTAACTGGGTTGTAAGTGCTGCATGGTCCTCATGCAGGGATGGACTTCACCCTTATGTTCTAGTGGATATCTGTGCATATCGATACCATGATGCTATTTGGCATAACTTATATCTGGTTATGAGGCATGCAAGGATGAGCTAGCAAGTCAGAATGTCATCAAATGAACACAGAAGCTACAGATGGAAAAGAAATATTCAGCCACTTGCTCCATCCCATGCTGATGCAGGATTATTCCCCAGATCAAGATTCCTGTACCTTGTCTGTTGTATTTTTACAGGGCTCAACTAATGGGACTTCCACCACCTTTCTTGGTAGATTATTCCATAGTCTCACAGATCTCACCAGTAGAAGGGTATTCATGATAGTCACCCTAAATGTCATACCATTATTCAGCACCAAGCAATTTCTCTCCCTCCTAGATGTTCACATCCTTCAAATACATGTGGCCCAATAGCACGCTGAGCAATCCTGACTTCCTTTCAGATTTCCATGGCAGTCTGCCTCTACAGCACTGTCATGGTTTTTTTTTTCTTGCTGTACTCTAAATTCTCTGGGCTTCAATCTGCTCTCCTTTACACAAGCCTTACCACCATCTAAACATACCGGCTTCAGTGGAGTGACTCCTGATTTACTGGAAAACAGCGGAGGAAAACCAGGGCCTCTGAATTAGTCTCTGACTATGTGTTAAATATACCCTCCCACCATTCCAAAAGACAGAACCGTTCTCCTGGTGGTTTGATGTGTACGTGGGTGCTTGGAAGCCAAATATGCTATGAAGTGAACACTGCACTTTCTCCCCTATGTGTTCACCAGTGGTGTCAGCCTGGGTGGCCCTCTGTCCCCTTTTCCCATTCCCACCTCCATGCTTCCTTCCATGCTATGTGTGGAGTGTGGCAGCCACCAAACCTGTTCACCAGGGACCTGATCCAAACCCTGCCAAAATCAATGGGAGTTTCCCCATTGATTCCAGTGGCTCAGTCTCTAAGCCACTACCCTCACCTCATTCAACTGCCTTCTAGAAAACAACTTCTCCCTTGCTGCCTATGAAGCATGAAGTTAAAATAAAAACACAAACCCACTGTGGTCCCCACAGTAGTGAAACAATTGAGATGCACATGTGCCCTGTTTGCGTCACCATGTGACTGTATAATTTTCCTTGTCTTTCACTCGCACCCCCATTTTTCTGCCTTAACGAACCTTGTTTTGTTTCATGTTCAAGTTAGATGACAACGTGTTCAGGGCAGGAAGGGAGGGTTTATTCTTGTTTGTGAGGCATCTACCACACTCTTGAGTGGTTGGTAAGGAAAACGAGAGTTTTTCATCCGTATCATACTGATCAAAATCCCCTGGGCATGTACGTATCCATGTAGGTCCGGATTGTTTGTTTGTTCTCTGAATAGTCCAAAGTGGGCTGAGTCAGGGAAGTTTAATCTAGAGTAAGATGCACAGACTGTAATTTTATTGAATCAACCCTTTGTCTTCAGGTTTCTCACTCCATCACTGACAGCTTTTAAAGTGGTTTGAATGTAACACCATGTCTGCCTTCCTGTTCAGGTGTATAAAATGGGTTGTGTTAAAATGCCTATTATCAGACTGAATGAACTGGCTTTTTAACTGTGATCTCTTTTGTCTTCCTCTACTGGAACATCCTGTCCCGAGGGTTTTAATAAGGAATTGCTTGACTCACCACTAAATCAATTATGGAGTTTGCTCAGAGAAAAAAAATATTTAATTCACTCATTTCTCAGTCTTGGAATATTTGGAGGAGTAAACACAAAGGGCTAGATGCATCCTTGGCATCACTTTTTTGATATCAGTGGGGTTACATCAGGGATAAATTTGACCCAAGATCTACTAACAATTCTCTTCTGCTCAGAGATGCATGTCATTTCACTACGGATAATTCTATTTTTAAACAAAAGAGCAGAAAAACAGACGAAGAAATGGTCTTGTGCATGGAAATAAAGGACTTAGGGGTCCAGCTATTATTAAAACATTTTTTAGAAATATGGCACTGTCCTACTATCTCCACACTTGGGGTTATTTTTGACGTTCTTCAGGGAGGACCGCCATTTTAATATGGCATCCCCACAGACAATCCTGTTGGCTAACAGAAGGCCCAATCCTACAGTCCTCAGTCAAGTTTATACTAAAAATTCTCTCCAGGTAAAATTCACTTGCAGGAATTCTGCCTAAGTAATATCTGTCAAATGCTGAGCCAATAGTTTATGAAAAGGGAAATGTTGCTGAGCAGATGAATGTCTTTCTGCATCTCTCTCTGCGTTGTCTTGCTCTCTTTCTGTAACCTGTGGTGTCTGTCTAATCCACTCCAGGTAATTTTTACCATGCCCTTTAGTGCAGAATCTGAGGTGGGCTAGGCCCGAATATGAATGCTCATATTACTACTCATATTACTCCTGGAATACTCAAGGAGCTGAGGAGATATCTGAGCCTTTAGCAATTATCTTTGAAAAGTCATGGAAGACAGGAGAGATTCCAGAGGACTGGAAAAGGGCAAATATAGCGTCCATCTGTAAAAAGCAGAATAAGGACAACCCAAGGAATTATAGACTAGTCATCTTAATTTCAGTACCCGGAAAGATAGTGGAGCAAATTATTAAGCAATCAATTTGCAAATACCTAGAAGACAAAAAGGTGGTAAGTAACAGTCAGTATGGATTTGTCAAGAACAAATCATGTCAAACCAACCTGATAGCTTTCTTTGACAGGGTAACAAGTCTTGTGGGTGCGGGGAAGTGGTAGATGTGGTATATCTTGACTTTAGTAATGTTTTTGATACTGTCTTACCTGACCATCTTATAAACAAACTAGGGAAATAAAGCCTAGATGGTGCTATTATAATGTGGGTGCATAACTGGTTGGAAAACCATTCCCAGAGAGTAGTTATCAGTGGTTCACAGTCAAGCTGGAAGGGCATAATGAGTGGGGTACTGCAGGGACCAGTCCTGAGTCTGGTTCTGTTCAATATCTTCATCAGTGATTTAGATAATGACATAGAGTACACTTATAAAGTCTGTGGACAATACCAAGCTGGGAGGGGTTGCAAGTGCTTTGGAGGATAGGATTAAAATTTAAAATGATTTGGACAAACTGGAGAAATGGTCTGAAGTGAATAGGATGAAATTCAATAAAGACAAATGCTAAGTACTCCACTGAGGAAGGAACAATCAGTTGCACCCATACACAATGGGAAATAACTGCCTAGGAAGGAGTACTCTGGAAAGGGATCTGGGAGTCATAGTGAATCGATAACAGGCTAAATATGAGTCAAGAGTGTAACACTGTTGTAAAAAAAGTGAACATCCTTCTGGGATGTATTAGCAGGAATCTTGTAAGCAAGACACGAGAAGTAATTCTTCCGCTCTACTCCACACTGATTAGGCCTCAGCTGGAGCATTGTGTCCAGTTCTGGGCGCCACATTTCAGGAAAGATGTGCACAAATTGGAGAAAGTCCACAGGAGAGCAACAAAAATGATTCAAGGTCTAGAAAACATGACAAAAGAACATAAGAATGGCCATACTGGCTCAGACCAAAGGTCCATCAAGCCCAGTATCCTGTCTTCTGACAGTGGCCAATGGCAGGTGCCCCAAAGGGAATGAACAGACAGGTTATCATCAAGTGATCCATGCCCTGTCACTCAATCCCAGCTTCTGGCAAACAGAGGCTAGGGACACCATTCCTGCCCATCCTGGCTAATAGCCATTGATGGACCTATCTTCCATGAATCTATCTAGCTCCCTTTTGAACCCCGTTATAGTTTTGGCTTTCACAACACCCTCTGGCAAGGAGTTCCAGAGGTTGACAGTGCGTTGCATGAAAAAATACTTTCTTGTGTTTGTTTTAAACCTGCTACCTATTAATCTCATTTGGTGGCCCCTTGTTCTTGTATTATGAGAAGGAGTAAATAACACTTCCTTATTTACTTTCTCTATACCACTCATGATTTTATAGACCTCTGTCATATCCCCCCGTAGTCACCACTTTTCCAAGCTGAAAAGTCCCAGTCTTATTAATCTCTCCTCATATGGAAGCTCTTCCATACCCTTAATCATTTTTGTTGCCTTTTTTCTGACCCTTTCCAATTCCAATATATCTTTTTTGAGATGGGGCGACCACATTTGCACACAGTATTCAAGGTGTGGGTGTACCATGGATTTATACAGAGGCAATATGATATTTTCTGTCTTATTATCTATCCCTTTCTTGATGATTCCCAACATTCTGTTTGCTTTTTTGACTGCTGCTGTACATTGAGTGAATGATTTTAGAGAACTATCCACAATGATTCCAAGATCTCTTTCTTGAGTGGTAAAAGCTAATTTAGACCCCAAAATTGTGTACGTGTAGTTAGGATTATGTTTTCCAATGTGCATTACTTTGCATTTATCAACATTAAATTTCATCTGCCATTTTGTTGCCCAGTCAGCCAGTTCTGTGAGATCCTTTTGTAGTTCTTCGCAATCTGCCTGGGACTTAACTATCTTGAGCAGTTTTGTATCATCTGCAAATTTTGCCATCTCACTGTTTACCCGTTTCCAGATCATTTATGAATATGTTAAATAGGACTGGGCCCAGTAAAGATCCCTGGGGGACACCACTGTTTACCTCTCTCCATTCTGAAAACTGACCATTTATTCCTACCCTTTGTTTCCTATCTTTTAATCAGTTACCAATCCATGAGAGAACCTTCCCTCTTATCCCATGACTGCTTATTTTGCTTAAGAGCCTTTGGTGAGGGACTTGTCAAAGGCTTTCTGAAAATCTAAATACACTATATCCACTGGATCTCCTTTGTCCGCACGCTTGTTGACCCCCTCAAAGAATTCCAGTAGATCGGTGAGGCATGATTTTCCTTTACAAAAACCATGTTGACTATTTCCCAACAAATTATGTTCATCTATGTGTCTGACAATTTTATTCTTTACGCTACTTTCAACCAATTTGCCCTGTACTGAAGTGAGGCTTACTGGCCTGTAGTTGCTAGGGTCATCTCTGGAGATCTTTTTAAAAATTGGCGTCACATTAGTTATCCTCCATGACTTATCAGGAAAGATTGAAAAAAGTTGGTTTGTTTAGTTTGGAGAAGAGAAGGCTGAGGGCAGGTCTACACTAGAAGTGCTACATTAGCCCAGCTTCACGAATGCAGCTGCGCCACTGTAGCAAGTCTGGTGAAGACGCTCTATGTCAACAGGAAAGCGCTCTCTCATTGGCATGATTACTCCATCTCCATGAGAGGCAGAAGGTATGTTGGTGGTGCGGACAGCGCTTAGGTCGCTGTAACTTGCGTTGCTCGGGGGGTGTCTTTTTCACACCCTTGAGGGTTGCAAGTTAGATCAACTTAAGTGCTAGTGTAGACTTGCCCTGAGAGGGGACATGAGAACAGTTTTCAAGTACATAAAAGTTGTTATAAGGAAGAGGGTGGAAATTGTTCTCGTTAACCTCTGAGGATAGGATAAGAAGCAATGGGCTTAAATTGCAGCAAAGGAGTTTTCAGCTGGGTATAAGGAAAAACTTCCTAAGTGTCAGGATGATTAAGCACTGGAATAAATTGCCTAGGGAAGTTGTGGAATCTTCATCATTGGAGATTTTTAAGAGCAGGTTAGACAGCACCTGTCAGGAATGGTTATTCCTGGGTTATTACATAGCCAGGGTTATTACAGGGTTTTTTACATATCCAGGGTTATTACATAGCCCTGCCTTGAATGCAGGGGACTGGACTAGACGACCTACTGAGGTCCCTTATGGTCCTATACTTCTATGATTCTAGCAGTAAGGATGGCAGATGTGAGAAAAGGCTTGCAGCAACAGGCCCTATGCCCCCAGACCAGCAATAGCTGACTTTCTCTGATGAGAATAATTCACTTTTATTATACTTGAAAAACACCTTTTAAAAACAACACTGCCCAGATTTATTGGTGTCTTACTCTTCTATGTAATTAGATGAAGGAATAGTTCCAGAATCTTTGTCCAAATTTCAGTTTCCCTTTTAAGCTCTCCAAAATGCTGCACCTACTGCCAATTGGTTGACAGGACTTAAAGGATTCCGGAGCTTTTCTTTGACAAGATTTTCTTGGCAGGTGAGAATGAGACTGCAGCGCTGAGCATGAGCTCAGAATAAATATCCAGTGATTGTAAAGAATTTAAACAATGTTAAAAGGTTTGTGCCTCTCTCCTGACAAATAACAGCTCCCGTCCTTTAAAAAACTGCATTTCCCATGTGCAAAATAGTCTAGCAAATAAATTAAAAACCTAGCCTCTTTATTTTATTGATCAAGTCTACAAGATTAACAAATAAGGGATAAAACACAAGCCTTTCAGCCTACTGAGGAAGGATGCTCTTCTGGTTAATGGTAGATGAAAGACCTGCTAATGGAAGATCTTCTATTAAGGGAGAAGGCTGCTGTTTTATTAAAAATTATGTATTAAATCTTGTGTGATAAGAATTTGTTTGACCTTTTGCGTGTATTGTTGTTGTTGTTGTCGTTTTTTGCTTGAGTTTCCCCACCTATGAAATGGGAATAATGACACATGCCTACTTCACAGAGATGTTGGGAGGAGAAATCTCTAAATAGTACCTGAGTGCTTTGTTGATGGGGAGTCATTATGAAGTTGGAGAACTCAACTCCGTTGAACTTTGATTTGAATAAAATAGGGCCCTGCTCTGAAATAGAAGTGGTTTAGGTCTGGCAAAATCCAAACCTGTCATCTTCAGACCATCTCCAAAGGACACCCTTTTTTATTTCATGTGTCAATGGACTGCTACAGTATACAGAAACACAGTGGATAGCGATAGTAAGGGCCACATTCTGATCCCCTTGCTCGTGTTTTAGATGACCTAACTTCAGAAAGGGTATGTCTACACTGCAATGAAATGCTTATGGCTGACTCGTGTCAGCTGACTCAGGCTTATGGGGCTTTTTAGCTGTGTTGTAGACATTTGGGCTCGGGCTGGAGCCCAGGCTCTGGGACCCCATGATGGGGAGGGACCCAGAACCCAGGCTGCAGCTTGAGCCCAATCATCTACACTATAATTTTTAGCCTGCAGTCCAATCCCAAGTCAGCTGATCTGAGCCAGCTGAGACCATGTCGCGGGCCTCTGAGCTCAGGGTAGATGTATTCATAAAGGTACAACTCAAGTCAATGGGAGTAAGGGTAGCAGAATATGGACATAAGGGGGAAGATCACTGGCTGCTGTAAATTGTCATAGCTACATTGATTTCAAAGGAGCTATGACAAGCTGCACCACCTGGGATCTGCTCCAATGCCTTTAAAGGTAGGGTAATGAAGGGCTTGAGCTTCGGTCTTTGTAAATAAAAATTGCTCTACTTTGGAACCTAGTCATTCGTTCATAGTTACAGACCTGTGACTAGACGGATCGATTTGACATTCCTTTACCACTGAAGTTCTGGAAGTACTGGGCAAGCTTCGGGTTCTGACCTCTGAGTCCAACTCATGTTCCTCTAGATTGCTGAAGTCCAACACTGAGGTATCAGATCAGTTACTGGAGAAGATTGTCTCCCTTCAGCAGATCAAGTCCTATCAAGTATAATGAAGTGCTTGTCAGGCCTCACCTCAGTAAAACGGCTCTTGATGTGGAGAAAAACTCTTTTCAGAGCTCACTTTGGGGGAGCAGACTGTGAAGAAGATTTTGGTGAGACAGTTCTGGCAATGAGTGGAGCAGTTAAATGTCCTACACCTCAGTCAATCCAATTTTAGGCCTGGCTATCATACAGGGAGAACACACAGGTGAGTATTCTGCTTCTGGCTGAGTTAAGAGTTTGGAAGTGAACTGGCTGAGACTCAGCCCAGATATGACAGAGCATGTAGAATGAGGCAGGGGTCATTTCAGGTCCCTCAACACAGACTCACATCTAGGAGGAGGGTGTGCATCTCTGGATTAGTGGCTGCTACTGGCTAGCCAGGTAGCATCAGTGCCCATCAGTGTTCTTTACTATCTGCCCATGGCAAGACGATTACTTACCATTTTTCTTCTGCATGTGACATCTCAATTCTTATCCACACTTTTGTCACATCAAATGTTAGATTCCTACAATGCATTCGACAAAGGACAGTACCTAGAGGCCATGTGGAAACTCAGCTAGTGCAGAAGGTGCTTTAAATATGGGTTTATTTATTGGGGGTGGCCCTTAGTGCAGGTTCACTATATTAATGATACATTGATGCGGTCAAGGTTCCTTCCTCACTCTGAACTGTAGGGTACAGATGTGGGGATCTGCATGAAACCTCCCCAAACTTATTTTTACCAGCTTAGGTTAAAACTTCCTCAAGATACAATCTTTATTTTACCTTTTGCCCTTGGACTTTATTGCTGCCACCACCAAGCAGCCAGCTTACAGACAGCTGCAGCGGCACAGGAGCTAGCAAACAGAGCTCTAAACAGGGGAGTTTGAGTGGGAGTTTGAAAAGGGAGTTTGTATTGTGCTTGTTTGGGGTTTGCTTTTGCTGGGGGGGTGGTCTTTTTGGTGTGGCTTGTGTTTCCCAGATTAACAGGATTTAGGTGGGAAGGAGATGACAGATACAGAGGCAGCTGTGGGAGTGACTCCTGCAGTGAAAGACACATTGAGGATGACTGGATGTGGAAGCTGTGGTATGTACATGATCCTGGAGGGGGGAACCGGTAAGAGTTTTGTCTGCATGAAATGCCGTCTGATAGAGCTGATGGAGGAAAAGATCCGAGGTTTGGAGATGCAGGTGGAAAGTCTGATTGAGTTTAGGAAGGGGTTTGAGCAGATGATGGAGCAAAGATATGAGGTATCTGAAGGGAAAAGCTCAGACTCGCAGATGGAAGCAGGGCTGGGGAATTTTGAGGGGAGACTGGATGAGGAAAGTGGTCAGTGGAAACATGTGACTCAAAGAACCAGGCAGAGAAAAAGACAGGCTAGTGCAGGAGAAATAGAGCTTAGGAACAGGTTTGCAGAGTTGGAAAATGAAGAAGGGGCTCAGCAGGTAGTCGCTGAAGGTGGAAGGGTAAGGAAGAAGAGAAGAGAGGCTAGCCCTATAGAAAAAGGGGAAGAGTCAAGGGAGACTACACCAAATATGAGCCCCAGGAGGATACAGGATGGGTTGAAGAGGATTGTAAGGGAAAATAGGAATGGAAAGAACTTGCAGCCAGAGGGAACAGGGGAGAGACTGGAGAATAGCACTGTCACCAGGAAAAGGCAGGTCTATGTGATCGGGGACTCTTTATTGAGAAGAATAGACAGGCCTGTAACTAGAGCTGATCCTGAGAATAGAAGGGTGTGCTGTCTTCCGGGTGCTAAGATACGGGATGTAGACCTGAGGTTGAAAAGGATCCTCAAGGGAGCGGGAAAGAATCCCCTAATTATCCTTCATGTGGGAACAAATGATACAGCCAGATTCTCGCTGGAAAGTATCAAGGGAGACTATGCTAGGCTGGGGAAGACGCTTAAGGAAATTGAGGCTCAGGTGATCTTTAGCGGGATCCTTCCTGTTCCTAGAGAAGGGCAACAAAGGCGTGACAAGATTATGACTATCAACAGATGGCTTAGGCAGTGGTGCTATAAGGAGGGCTTTGGGATGTATGGCCACTGGGAGGCATTCACGGACAGAGGTCAGTTCTCTCGGGATGGACTTCATCTGAGTAGGGAAGGAAATAGACTTCTAGGATCGAGGCTGGCACAACTGATAAAGAGAGCTTTAAACTAGGAATTGGGGGGAGATGGATGGGAGATGTCCAGAAAATCTCCACGCCAGATTTTAGCATTGAGAGGGAAGAAGATGAAGTAAGAAAGGATACAGCCATGGGTAGGAGAATGTATATAAGGAGCGAGGGCGGTGTGGATACTAGTCTAATAGGTTATACTGGCTGTACAATGACTGTGCCTGTAGCTCACGAAAGCTTATGCTCTAATAAATTTGTTAGTCTCTAAGGTGCCACAAGTACTCCTTTTCTTTTTGCGAATACAGACTAACACGGCTGCTACTCTGAAACCTGTGCCTAATAGGGTACAAAATGTGAGCGAGGCCAAACAGCAAAAATTAAGATGTTTGTACACCAATGCGAGGAGTCTAGGTAACAAAATGGAGGAACTAGAGCTACTGGTGCAGGAAGTGAAACCAGATATTATAGGGATAACAGAAACATGGTGGAATAGTAGTCATGACTGGACTACAGGTATTGAAGGGTATGTGCTGTTTAGGAAAGACAGAAATAAAGGTAAAGGTGGTGGAGTAGCATTGTATATCAACGATGAGGTAGAATGTAAAGAAATAAGAAGCGATGCAATGGATAAGACAGAGTCCGTCTGGGCAAAAATTACATTGCGGAAGAAAACTAGTAAAGCCTCTCCTACGATAGTGCTTGGGGTGTGCTATAGACCTCCGGGATCTAATTTGGATATGGATAGAGCCCTTTTTAATGTCTTTAATAAAGTAAATACTAATGGAAACTGCGTGATCATGGGAGACTTTAACTTCCCAGATATAGACTGGAGGACCAGTGCTAGTAATAATAATAGGGCTCAGATTTTCCTAGATGCGATAGCTGATGGATTCCTTCATCAAGTAGTTGCTGAACCGACTAGAGGGGATGCCATTTTAGATTTAATTTTGGTGAGTAGCGAGGACCTCATAGAAGAAATGGTTGTAGGGGACAATCTTGGCTCAAGTGATCGTGAGCTAATTCAGTTCAAACTAAATGGAAGGATTAACAAAAATAAATCTGCAACTAGGGTTTTTGATTTCAAAAGGGCTGACTTTCAAAAATTAAGGAAATTAGTTAGGGAAGTGGATTGGACTGAAGAACTTATGGATCTAAAGGTAGTTGAGGCCTGGGATTACTTTAAATCAAAACTGCAGAAGCTATCGGAAGCCTGTATCCCAAGAAAGGGGAAAAAATTCATAGGAAGGAGTTGTAGACCAAGCTGGATGAGCAAGCATCTTAGAGAGGTGATTATGAAGAAGCAGAAAGCATACAGGGAGTGGAAGATGGGAGGGATCAGCAAGGAAAGCTACCTAATTGAGGTCAGAAGATGTAGGGATAAAGTGAGAGAGGCTAAAAGTCGAGTAGAGTTGGACCTTGCAAAGGGAATTAAAACCAATAGTAAAAGGTTCTATAGCCATATAAATAAGAAGAAAACTAAGAAGGAAGAAGTGGTGCCGCTTAACACTGAGGATGGAGCGGAGGTTAAAGATAATCTAGGCATGGCCCAATATCTAAACAAATACTTTGCCTCAGTCTTTAATAAGGCTAAAGAGGATCTTGGGGATAATGGTAGCATGACAAATGGGAAGGAGGATATAGAGGTAGATATTACCATATCAGAGGTAGAAGCGAAACTGAAACAGCTTAATGGGACTAAATCGGGGGGCCCAGATAATCTTCATCCAAGAATATTAAAGGAATTGGCACCTGAAATTGCAAGCCCCTTAGCAAGAATTTTTAATGAATCTGTAAACTCAGGAATAGTACCGAATGATTGGAGAATTGCTAATATAGTTCCTATTTTTAAGAAAGGAAAAAAAAGTGATCCGGGTAACTACAGGCCAGTTAGTTTGACATCTGTAGTATGCAAGGTCCTGGAAAAAATTTTGAAGGAGAAATTAGTTAAGGACATTGAAGTCAATGGTAAATGGGACAAAATACAACATGGTTTTACAAAAGGTAGATCGTGCCAAACCAACCTAATCTCCTTTTTTGAAAAAGTAACAGATTTTTTAGATAAAGGAAATGCAGTGGATCTAATTTACCTAGATTTCAGTAAGGCATTTGATACTGTGCCACATGGGGAATTATTAGTTAAATTGGAGAAGATGGGGATCAATATGAACATCAGAAGGTGGATAAGGAATTGGTTAAAGGGGAGACTGCAACGGGTCCTACTGAAAGGCGAACTGTCAGGTTGGAGGGAGGTTACCAGTGGAGTTCCTCAGGGATCGGTTTTGGGACCAATCTTATTTAATCTTTTTGTTACTGACCTTGGCACAAAAAGTGGGAGTGTGCTAATAAAGTTTGCAGATGATACAAAGCTGGGAGGTATTGCCAATTCGGAGAAGGATAGGGATATTATACAGGAGGATCTGGATGACCTTGTAAACTGGAGTAATAGTAATAGGATGAAATTTAATAGTGAGAAGTGTAAGGTTATGCATTTAGGGATTAATAACAAGAATTTTAGTTATAAATTGGGGACGCATCAATTAGAAGTAACGGAAGAGGAGAAGGACCTTGGAGTATTGGTTGATCATAGGATGACTATGAGCTGCCAATGTGATATGGCTGTGAAAAAAGCTAATGCGGTTTTGGGATGCATCAGGAGAGGCATTTCCAGTAGGGATAAGGAGGTTTTAGTACCGTTATACAAGGCACTGGTGAGACCTCACCTAGAATACTGTGTGCAGTTCTGGTCTCCCATGTTTAAAAAGGATGAATTCAAACTGGAGCAGGTACAGAGAAGGGCTACTAGGATGATCCGAGGAATGGAAAACTTGTCTTATGAAAGGAGACTTAAGGAGCTTGGCTTGTTTAGCCTAACTAAAAGAAGGTTGAGGGGAGATATGATTGCTCTCTATAAATATATCAGAGGGATAAATATAGGAGAGGGAGAGGAATTATTTAAGCTCAGCACCAATGTGGACACAAGAACAAATGGGTATAAACTGGCCACCAGGAAGTTTAGACTTGAAATCAGACGAAGGTTTTTAACCATCAGAGGAGTGAAGTTTTGGAATAACCTTCCAAGGGAAGCAGTGGGGGCAAAAGATCTATCTGGTTTTAAGATTCTACTCGATAAGTTTATGGAGGAGATGGTATGATGGGATAATGGGATTTTGGTAAGTAATTGATCTTTAAATATTCAGGGTAAATAGGCCAAATTCCCTGAGATGGGATATTAGATGGATGGGATCTGATTTACTATAGAAAACTCTTTCCTGGGTATCTGGCTGGTGAATCTTGCCCATGTGCTCAGGGTTTGGCTGATTGCCATGTTTGGGGTCGGGAGGGAGTTTTCCTCCAGGGCAGATTGGAGAGGCCCTGGAGGTTTTTTTGCCTTCCTCTGTAGCATGGGGCATGGTTGACTGGAGGGAGGCTTCTCTGCTCCTTGAAGTTTTGAACCATGATTTGAGGACTTCAATAGCTCAGACATGGGTGAGGTTTTTCATAGGAGTGGTGGGTGACATTCTGTGGCCTGCGCTGTGCAGGAGGTCGGACTAGATGATCAGAGTGGTCCCTTCTGACCTTAGTATCTATGAATCTAAGCGTCTAACAAATATATAACAGGGAAAGAGCCCGCTTGGAAACGTCTTTCCCCCCAAAATCCTCCCAAACCCTACACCCCCTTTCCTGGGGAAGGCTTGATAAAAATCCTCACCAATTTGCATCGGTGAACACAGACCCAAACCCTTGGATCTTAAGAACAATGAAAAATCAATCAGGTTCTTAAAAGAAGAATTGTAATTGAAGAAAAAGTAAAAGAATCACCTCTGTAAAATCAAGATGGTAAATACCTTACAGGGTAATCAGATCCAAAACATAGAGAATCCCTCTAGGCAAAACCTTAAGTTACAAAAAGACACAAAAACAGGAATATACATTCCATTCAGCACAACTTATTTTATCAGCCATTTAAACAAAACAGAATCTAACTAAATTGCTTATTAACCCTTTACAGGAGTTCTGACCTTCATTTCTGCTCTGGTCCCGGCAAAGGCAACACATAGACAGAGAGAACCTTTGTTTCTCCCTCCCTCCAGCTTTGAAAGTATCTTGTCTCCTCATTGGTCATTTTGGTCAGGTGCCAGTGAGGTTATCCTAGCTTCTTAACCCTTTACAGGTGAAAGGGTTTTTCCTCTGGCCAGGAGGGATTTAAAGGTATTTACCCTTCCCTTTATATTTATGACAGATGCCTCCCATGAACTTCTGAAAACCATGCCTTAGATGATTTATATTTCATTTTTTTAAACTTTTTTGTTTCTAAGGGACATTGGCATGATGGATATATCCATGCCCTTCAACCCATTTGCATTTCCTGATTTGGCAGCTCAACAGGTCATCGGCTCCTGCTTTTTGTCCCTCAAGTCTTAATCCTCCTTTTGTTCATAACTTATTTCCACCTCCTTTCACTATGATGTCCAAAAGAGAGGATTAGTTCAGAAATAGATTAATTCTTAATAAACAGTGATACCTTTTTCTTTCAAATGCTCGTATTACTAAAAAACTGAGGGGTATAGAAGTTAAAATATCTGGAATGACTTATGTATTCTGGGCCACCAACAAGTCACCATTCAAATCCATCCAAAAGATTCATATTTTCCTCAGTGCCCACAAGACGTAAATAAAAAATGTTGATAAACTGAAGAAAAATGTCCCGGTCATTCTTCTCTGGGCTTCCCATTGTGCCCAGTTGCCTGTGGCTGTCTTGTACATGCCATAAGCTCTTTGAGGGAGTGACTCTCTGTTTTTTTGCTTCTTGCAAGAGGTCAAACAAATTCCCAACATGCAAGATTTAATACATAATTATTACTAAATCAGCAGCCTTCTCCCTTAATAGATCTCCCATTAGCAAGCCTTTCTTCTACAACGTATTCTGGAATTTATTTGGAGATTTTTTTTTCTTTTTACCATCCTATGGTTTTAAAAACTGACAAGTGATTTTTTTGGGTACCTGATCTTCAGAAGGGGCCTGATGTTCAGAAAGTGTGGCTCTCCCATCTCTGTAAATCAATCCCCTTTATAGGTGTCTCAATTTGACCACACAAACTCACTTATCACTTTTAAAAATGTAGGACCCCTGCTCACATACTCATGTATGTCTTTGACTACTGAAATAATGTGATTTATATTTCAGTGGGAAGCCCCTAGATCACATTCACCCTACCTATAAAAGGCTTTATTCTTAGGATGCCCTTTAAAAGTTATTGTACATGGCTGAATTTAGCTTAAATATGCTGGCTCTCAACATTACATTTCCTCTGATATTACTCTTCTGAAGCAACTTGACCTTGAAGGTGATATTTTAAAGCAATGAATGAGGAGATGAGTAAAATCACAGAGCATTGTAGAACAAACTGGGTGGGTTTCATCTGTGGTCTGTAATTTAAATGTATTTTTCATTTAAGGAAATAACACGGCTATTGTAACTGGTTAAAAAATATAGGCCAGATCTTTGACATTGCTCCAGTGAAGTCAGTGGAGTTATACAGACTTTCACCAGCTGAGAATCTGGGCCTATATTTGCCATGTATCAAAATTTAGAATTTTGAGACAGCAGCTGGAGAAGAGAGAGCGCTGAAATGACATGGCTGTTTCCCCGGCCTGTGCTTGTGTGAAGAGTAGGGTTAACACTACCGCAAAAGAGGTCTTTGTCATTGCTGTTCAACCTGAGTTCTGAGTCCTTTTCTCTCAAGGACCGGTTCAGATATGAAGGGAGTCTTTCGGCTGCCAGGAATAGCAGAGCAAAAAGAAAGCACATCACTGTAGAGAGGCTGCATTCAAAGCTAAACACGGGAAGAAAGCTTATGTGAGCCCTGGGGGGGAATTGGAAGGCTTTTGATGCTGTCTCCTTGGTTTTAATTTCTTCTTTTGACAGAAGACATTTAAAAGATACGTTTCCATAGTTTTCAATTTGTAGTGAAGTCTTGTATCTCTAGACACATGTTGTCTCTTTGTTCAGCAGTTTACAAGCCAGTTTCATCCTTGGTATAACCCCTTTGCTGGATTTTACTGGAATTAAACCAACGTTGAATGTGGCCGTAATTGTGTTTGGCCTAATATAGAATTGCCATAATGATGATATTACAGTTGCATCGAAGGGGCCCAACGGACGTCAGGGCTCTGTTGTTTTAGGCATGGCACATACACACACTCAAGAGCTTTCAGTCTAAACAAAGAAAGGATGGAAGATAGAAAGTGTTATGATCTCAGTTTTACAGAGTGGGAACTGAGGCAGAGAGAGATTCTTGGTAGGTCTACACTGTGTGTGATTGCAGCTTGTGTAGAGGTATCTGAGATAGCTTTAATCTAGCTCGCTCAAGTCCTGGAGCAGTTAAGCTATGGGAGCATGGGCTGTACAAATTCCCCCAAACCCTTAGTTATTATTCAGGCAGCTAGCCTACATTGAAACCCATGCTGCCAGGTCTGCACTGCTTCGCTACTTGAATGAGCTAGATTAAAGCTCTCTCAGGTATGTCTACACAAGCTGCAAATTGCACCATCTGATTGCTGTGTACCGATATCCCAATTGATCTGCTTGAGGTCATCCTAGGAGACTTCAACAGAGCTAGGAATGGAGTGCAGATTTTCCAAGACTCACATGGTGTCTTTAACTAGAAGAACATCCTTCTGAATGCAGCATGCACTTCATAGAATATCAGGTATGGCCACTTCTCTTTGACGTAGGCCATACCTCTGTTGTTGTTGAAGCCTGCTGGCCTGTAGGAGGTGATGGGGTTGTGGGGGGATAAGTAGAGTATGTCTGCTTTTGAGATGCCCTTTACAAGGACAATGTTGGTCATTAACTGGAAGAATAAGAGGAAACCCGACCTTTACTATATCCATGATGGGACAAGACTTCATCTGGTGTTAATCAGCATAGATTCATTGGCTTCAGTGGAGCTGTGCCAAAGCACGCCAGCTGTGGAACTGGCCCTAAATCTTCTACCCAAGAGTTGTTTGACTGATCGGCTCGACTACCAGATGGCCAGTAGTGAGTGGGTAGTGGTATTTTGCTACTTTTCTATCCCTTCAGGTCTCTGGTCTATATTTCAGCAGCAATCTAGAACATAAGAATGGCCCTACTGGGTCAGACCAAGGGTCCATCTAGCCCAGTATCCTGTTTTCCGACAGTGACCAGTGCCAGGTTCCCCAGAGGGAATGAACAGAACAGGTGATCACCAAGTGATCCATCGCCTGGCACTCATTCCCAGCTTTTGGCAAAACAGAGGCTAGGGACACCATCCCTGCCCAATGTGAGTTTATTTTTTAATGTAACAGATCTACATAACTCCAGCTGGCACCATTCACCTCTCCCTACGCCCTCGCTGCCCTATGCCATGGTTTGGGAAGGAGATCCCAACCCATCCGGGTTTTGACGTATTTAGGCACCTAATCCTGCTCTTAGTGTCCACACTCACTTTTCTCACTCTGAAGGTTGGATGGAGTATTCCTTCCCTCAGAGGCATCACCACCGTTTGTCCCTGTTTAAGTCACCTCATCTGATTATCTTAAATTGAGGCAACGTTTATTTGCATAGGGTCAAAAACAAATAGAAACAAACCAATAATGGTAAAGAAACATATATAGCAGGATCTTAGTAGCATCTGTAAAGCAGCTGTAAAGCTTGTGTCACAGAGTATGAACAGATTACAGAGAGCAACAGTGAACAAAGTTTTTCTCTCTCCCAGCCTAAAGGCTATCAGGGCTTCTCCTGGCTTGGCAGTTTATAGCCTCAGCACGTGTCTTGTCTTATTGCCAGATCATGAACCCCTTACTCGCACTGGTGAGTAGTTACTCACCCAGGTGGTCCTCTTGAATTCAATGGGCTAAATGTGATGGGATTACTGGGGTGAGTGACAGGTCACTAATGTGAGTAAAAGATTCACATAATCTGGCCCTTAGCAATGTGTGCGTCCTCTCTCTGCTGCTACCTTTTTCTTCTTCATTTATCCCTAGGAATGGGTTACCTAGGGAAGTGGTGGAATCTCCTTCCTTAGATGTTTTTAAGGTCAGGCTTGACAAAGCCCTGGCTGGGATGATTTAGTTGGGAATTGGTCCTGCTTTGAGCAGGGGGTTGGACTAGATACCTCCTGAAGTCCCTTCCAACCCTGATATTCTATGATTATATGATTCTATAATCCTGCTCCCTGTGATCTGGCAGCAAAAAGTTTGTCCAGTTCAAATATTCTTTTCATGGCAGGGGGTGGCAGTAGGGTTTACGGGGTACAGTGGAGTAGACACAGGAGGCCTGTGTTTTATTCCTGACTTCAGGGGTTCTGGAACAATTTGTATAGTGGGGGGTGCTGAGAGCCATTGAACCAAACTGTAAACCCTGCATATGATGGAAACCACTTCAAGCCAGGGGATGCAGCAGCACCCCTAGTTCCAGCTCCTATGCCTGGCTCTCACTGATCTTCTGTCTCAACTTGAGCCAATCACTTCATCTCTCTCTCCCTTTATTTTCCCTTTATCTGTTTTTGTCCCTGCCTGGTAGCTAAACAAACATTTCTTGCTGTGTGTTTGTACAGTGCCTATATAATGGAGCCTGGACTTCTGTTGTGCTAAGTGCTATCATAATATAAATAATAATGGTAGAGCTTCATTAGCACTGAATTTCAAGCACAGTATTACAACCATAGAATCATAGGACTGGAAGGGACCTTGAGAGGTCATCTAGTCCAGCCCCCTGCACTCATGGCAGAAGCATTACAATGCATTTCTCCCCTATTAATTTGTTGCCAAACACATGTGGTTCTCATTTTGTGTATGGTCTCTATTACTGTTCCAGTATTTTCAAGAATACCAATTAGAAGAGAGAAAAAAGTTTACCCCATTTCCACCAAAGGTGTTTGATTTTGGGGAAAAACACAGCAGGTGGTTCACATAAAATCTCATTAGTCTCTTTGATTGTTTCAGACACCTCTTGGATGAAAATGTCTCATTACCGAGCATATTTACATAGCCCCTGGTTTTGTATTGACTTTCATATAGCACAGCATTATAGAGCATATTATTAAATGTCTTAAGATTTATATGACAAATACAGTTCCTAGTGGGTGAACAGACAGTGGGCATCCCAGTTTACCAAAACTAACAGTGTATAATTTGATCTGGATTTCCATCTTTATCATCCTGATTATATAATTAACCTTTGCTAGTCGATGTCTTTGAGCCTTCTGGAGAATGAGGTTTCTGTTTCTTAATAGCAGACAATAGCATTCTTAGAGGAAAGCCCCCATCTGGCAAATGGACTGACACAGATAGACAGTAAAAAGAAAAGGAGTACTTGTGGCACCTTAGAGACTAACAAATTTATTAGAGCATAAGCTTTCGTGAGCTAAAGCTTATGCTCTAATAAATTTGTTAGTCTCTAAGGCTTCTTTTCTTTTTATGGATACAGACTAACACGGCTGCTACTCTGAAACTGGTAGACAGGTGGCTTCAATTAGCAATTTCTTCAAACCCCCAGAAAAGATTTAGAGAGACGATTTGCAGCAACATTGGAGTATGCTGTGGTCAGCAAATCTGAATAAAGGTTCAGATGCCATTCCAACATTATTTAGTTATGATTTTATTTTGCTATTTGACACTATTTTAAGTATATTAGGAACAAAAAGAATCCTAACATTGGTAGTGGTCCATTACTAGAGGGCATTTGACTTGGTGCAGTATGGTATTTTGATTTAAAAGGTTAATTTTGTATCAATCATGAACTAGTTTAAAAACTGGCTAACTGACAGGCTTCAAAATAGAATTGTAAATGGAATGATCATGGAATAGGTATGCTTCTCAAGGGGTGCCCCACGGATCGATTCTTGGTCCTCTGCTATTTAATATTTTTTATCAGTGACCTGGAGGAGAACATAAAATCAGAATTAACAAAGTTTGCAAATAACTAAGAGGACAGGTCATCGATACAAAGTGAACTGAATTGCTTTGTAAGCTGGATGCAAGCAAACAGTATGTGTTTTTAATATAGCCAAATATAAAAGGTACTGTCACATTGTCTGGAATGGCACATAACTGTGAGTGCCTATCTCAGGGCAGGCTGTCAGAAAACAAGGCAGACACCCCAAATTGGTGGTATGTTCTATAATTAGAGTTCACTAAGCCAGTAAAAAATGTGAACTCCTGGATCCCTGTGCCAGTCTTACCATAGAGTCACAGACAGTCCCCTCGGACTCTTCAGCCTATCTTGCCACCCAGTCAAACTGGACTTTGTGATAAAAGGTCACTTATACCAAAAATCACAGCATATCAGGTTGCTCCCAGTCCCAAAAGACCAGTCTCTTACTGCAGATCAATTTGTACTTTATATCTTACACCAAAGACAATGCTGGCAGCCAATTCTATAGTAAAATAACTAAAGATTTATTAGCTAAGAAAAGAAAATGAGAGTTATTGAGAGGTTAAAGCAGGTAAAATATATGCAAAGGTGAGTCACAGTTAGTAATTCCTAATGGTGACAGAGATGTAATAAACTGCCTATTTCCTAAAAGTCTTTTCAGATTGTCTGATTGTCTCTGGAAATCTCTGCTTTGCATCTGGTACACTTCCCTGTATGAGTCCAAACAGTCCAAAGATGAAGGATCTCTCCTTGAATCCATTCTTATAGCTTCACAGAAAACAAGCTGAAGGTGTCACTACTGACATGGGCTTTTTCCTTTGATGACAGAGAGTGAGGAATGCATTTTGAGTCTTTGTCCTCTGATGGTCACCCACGATGACCACTGGCTTTGAAATGAGCACTTTTCTGTTCAAGTTCTTCATTTGCATTCCACAAGGCTTATTTCTCCTTTGATGGGTTATTTGGTTGCAGGGGTCCACACAATGTAAATGTTTGCTGGTACATTATAACAGGATACAGACAAGTGAAAACAAGGCAAGTAACATACTATTCGTTTTCATTACTTTTAAACACCAAATATACTTTAACAATTACTTTTATCTATACTGATACATCAGTGAATTGACCTGGGGTTTCGACATGAGCTGGTACCTGGTCTGCCAGCGTCACATGTACATCCTAGGAACAAAGTGCAGGCTGTGCTGACAGGATGGGGTCTCTGGCGCGGGAAGCAGTGAGTCTGAAAAAGACTTGGGGGTGATGGTGGATGATCAGCTGAACATGAGTTTGCAGTGTGATGTTGTAGCCAAAAGGGCTAATCTGATCCATGGATGTATAAGCAGGGGAATATTGAGTAGGAGTAAGGTGGTGATATTATCTCTGCTGCTGCCAGTGGTGTGACTCTTTCTGGTATACTGTGTCTAGTTCTAATGCCCACAAGTCAAGAAGGATGTTGATAAATTGGAGAGGGTTCAGTGAAGGGCCACAAGAATGATTTAAAGGGTTGGATAACATGCTGTACCATGACAGACTCAAGCAGTTTGAGTCTTGACCAAGGGAAGGTTAAGGGGTGACTTGATCATAGTTTATAAGTTTAAAATTTCTTAATTGGCTCTTTGATCTAGCAAACAAAGGTCTAACATGATCCAATGGCTAGAAGTTGAAGCTAGACTAATTCAAGCTGGAAATATGCCACACATAATTGAGGTTGGTTAACGATTGGAACAACATACCAAGGGTTGAGGTGGGTTCTCCATCACTGGCAATTTTAAAATCAAGACTGGGTATTTTTTCTAAAAGATCTGCTCTAGTTCAAACAGCAATTAATTCAGGAAAGTCTGATGGCCTGTGCTAAGCAGGAGTTCAGACTGGCCTTAGACTTTATGAATCAGTGTGACCCACACTGTTCAAACATGTAACCCAAACACTCATAAAAACAATCTTTACACTCCCAAGTCAGTCATTATGTGTTTTAGGATCTGCTCTTTATTCGGTAAGAAAACATAAGGCCTGATCCCAGTACCATTGAAGTCAGTGGAAAAACTCACTGAGCAAGTACAGTTCAGTGAACATATTTTCTCAGCCGATGTAAATTGGCATAGCATTTGACGTCAATAGAGCTTTGTTTATTTACTCCAGCCAATGATCTGCCCTGTATTGTATCTGTACCCAAACGGCAACAATGGCATTCTAAAGAATTGTCTCCTTTGACTGAAGAGCTTTCTTTCACTCACAGTAAGAGCGGGAATTTAGCAGCAGAACCATTCAGACAAGTACAGTACTCCCTTTAAAATTGATGAGATTATGTACTCCGATTCAACATCAAATGCAAAGAACCAGAAAGCAATCATGCGGTAGTAGAGAGGGTTAGATTTTCTGTCCATTTCTTTTCATACAGCTGCAGAATACAATTCCAATTTGAGGGCTTCTTGCAAAATCATTTTGTGGATATTAATGCGGAATTTGAGGGAGTTCTCTGAACTGTTCTGCAAACTGGCAAGCCTACCAGGTTTACAACCCTGAAAGTTGGAGACTTTAAATTTAAAGAATTTCATTGGTGGTCATGCTAAAGAATTTCCTTGCCAGTGAGATGCTCCTTGAAAAATGTTCAGAGCTTGTCATGTTTCTGACAGCAGAGCTCAGAAAAGAACAGGAGCTTAGCTGTTTTACCTTATCTCCAGAAGCTGATAAGAATGAGCCTTTTTTCTGTTTTTTTAGGGGTTTATGTTGCTCCCCATCATCCTAAACAAACAAGCAAGCAAAGTTTTTTTTTTTTACTTGAATAAGAAGAAAAAGATGCTGGCCCAGATTGTCTGCATGCTATGGGGCAGATAGATTGAAATCAATGGTGTTAAGATGAATTACATAAGCTGAGGATCCAACCTTCTATCTGCTAGGCACAGTTGAAGATGGTGGGCAGAAGTAGTAGGTTCTGGCATCCCAGTTCTATAGCCAGTTTTCTGCTTGTCCATTCCCTAGCATAGTTTAGAGCAACCTCAAGGATGCTTTAAACTACATTGGCTGGTTCTGGCTTTGGCACACTGGCTAAGGACAACCCAAGGACGGGGGTTATGGCTGGAGCACTGCATACAGCACTAGGGAGACCACTGCTGGAATCCTGTGTCTTGTTCTGATGTCAACCCTTTAGAAAGGATGTTGACAAACTGGAAATGCATTCAGAAAAGAGCTAAGGATTGAATCAAGGTCTGGAACCCATGCCATGCAGTGATTGACTTCTGAAGAAAGAAAAGGAGTACTTGTGGCACCTTGGAGACTAACAAATTTTTTATGCATCCGATGAAGTGAGCTGTAGCTCACGAAAGCTTATGCTCTAATAAATTTGTTAGTCTCTAAGGTGCCACAAGTACTCCTTTTCTTTTTACAGATACTGACTAACACGTCTGCTACTCTGAAACCTGACTTCTGAAGCTCCATCAATGTAGTTTATCTGAGAAAGGGTTAAATGGTGACTTGATCACAGCCTACAAGGCCCAGATTTTTAAAGGTATTTAGGCATTGCTTGCGTTCAGTGCAGCAAGGCCTATGTGATTAGCTGGTGAGTCCCATTTTTATAAGTGACTAAGGAGCTTTTTCTTAGTGAAAGTCAATGGGACTTATTCTCCTAAATACCTTTGAGGATCTGGGTGTTAGAAATCTAACTCCTATTGAAATCAGTGGGAGTTATGCACCTAAATACCTTTAAAGACCTGGACCTACTTGCCTAAATCACTTTTCAAATTGGGATTTAGCCATCTAAATTTCTTATGCCTTGCAATGCTGACCAAATAATGGCGACATGCCTTTAAAAATCTAAATACCTGCACATGGAGATTTCTGATTGTGATCTGATCTTTAATCCAGCGGATGAAGGTAGAATAAGATCCATTGAATGGCTGGAAGTTGAAGCTAGAGCAATTCAGATTGGAAATAAGGTGCATTTTTTTTAACATTACAACACTTTACCTGGTGAGGTGGTGGATTCTCCATCACTAAAAGATATCTACCTTAACCAGAAATAATGTTCTGGATGCAGGGGAAATATAGGGTGAGGTTCTCTGGCTATTGCTATGCAGGAAATTGGACTAGATGACCATAATGGTCCCTTCTGGCCTTAATATTTATGATCTATGCTACCTACATGGGAGGGGGAGTACGGGTTGCTCCCAGGGTGACCACCTGGCCAGTATTTGTTGGCCTGTCTGTTTTTTTTTATGGATTTGCCAGTTGCCAGAAAAATAATTTAATCTGCTGGATTTTTGTTGTTGTTGTTGTTTTTTTTACACGCGTCTAAAGATTTGCATTATTATTATTTCTGAGTCCAGCTAAAGATGCTGCAGTGTTCCCACTTCTGCAGTTTAAACGATAACAGATCAACACGATTAAAAAGACAGCAGCTGTCTTCCCACCAACACGCAAGTGCACCGTCTGTGTGTGTGAGAGAGGGTTTGAGTCACGCGAGTGAGGAGACGAGCGGTGTTCTCAATCTTATCTATACGTGTTCTCTCTCTAAATACTATAAGTGGCTATTGAGGGGGTAGATGGGAGGGTTGCAGAGTTGCCCAGGGGTTGGAGTTGCAGCGGGCTTGCCTTGGGTGGAAGAGATGCTGGGTTTTTTTTTGCATTTCAAACATGGTAACCCTAGCTTCCCCTGTGCTAGCTGGGGATTATCCCATGCCTAATCGGTGCCTTGCCCTTATGCAGGGAGCACAGGGTGAAGGAGGAATGGCTCTTGGGCCTAGACCTTCAAAAGGTATTTAGGCTTCTAATGTCCCTTGAAATCAGTGGGAGCTAAGTACCTAAATGCTTTTGGGGATCTGGGCCCTGCACTCCCACTCCCAGAGCCCACCCTCACTTATCATGTAGTCCTTAGGCAAACTCCCGCTGAAGTGACTGGACCAGATCCTGACAGGTGCTGACCTCTTGGGGTGTTTCTGGTCTTCAGGACCTCTCAGGTTTTATCCCAGAGGCTTGTTTGCCTGAAGGGAAAACTGATGAAAGGCCTCGGGATTTGGCCCATTGTGTTCACTGATAGCTACATTAGAGCAGAATGTGGTATCTGGGGGCCAGACTCTCCGGTGCAATAAATTGGTGCAGCTTGATTGGCACAGCTTAATTAGTTTCAATTTCTGCCCACAGAGAGTATGGCCCCATTATCACTGTTCTGGTACCATTGTGATGCCTCCTGTTTAATACTGTTGCAGTCAGTACAAAATAATCCCACCCATTTTAAGTCTATATGAAAGTGTTACACTCCTTTAGAGTAATGGACAGTATGTTTATGGCTATGAGATGGAGGTAACTATAAAGCACTACAGCAAATTGAAAGGCGATTGGATTTGATTGCAACTCTTTTTTTATTTCTCTCTTTCTCTTCTATAGGTTGCCCTGGGATGTGGGATAATATTACATGCTGGAAGTCGGCGAGTGTGGGTGAAATCGTCTTTGTCAAGTGTCCGGCTCTGTTCAGAATTATTAACTCTGAAGACGGTAAAGTGCTCTTCTCCTTTCTTCATTTGTTCCATATGGTTGCTAGATTCAGTAGCCTCTTGCTGCTTGCAGTCATGCTGATCATACAGCCAAGCAATTGGTACTATTAAAGGGGATCAAAAGCTCTTTAGTGGACTGGGGCTGCTGGAGGCATTGTGTGTAAACAATACGTCAGGCTTCCAGGATTTGTGTGTGTGTGGAGGAAAGCATCACGTAATATACAAGATGAGAGGATCACTATGCTATGGCTAATTACAAAATAGAAAGCTGCGCCTTTAGATACTGATTGAAGCTAATGGGAATAGTGATTGCTGTCTAAGGGCCTTGTATTATTAATACAAAATTTAAAAAAAAAAAGAGTGAGAGAGACAGGTCATGAAGTCAAAACTCAGGGTCAGATTCTGGTTGGCCTCATGCACGTGTGGTGGGGAGGGGGAGAGGGTAGAAGGAACCTCCCCTCTTGTGTGGCCCATGTAAAGGTCAGGAAGAATTCCAGCGCCTTCATTCACCCAAGGGCGGGGGTGGCTCTATTTATGCTCCCTATAAGGGGTGGAAATGGAAGGGGCTATGGTCCTACCACCCCAGGCATCTGTCGGTGTAGCTCGCTGGGGGCGCAGTAGGTGAATCAAGGGTAGCAGTAGCAGTGAATATGCAGCCTGAGGCATTCAGGAGGCTGATAGCTCTTGGTGTTCCCTCTGGGGCAGTACAGCTGTACATCATCTTCAATGCAGGGTTGTGCCTAACTATCCCAATCAAGCCCTCAGTCCTTCCTCATGCAAAACTCCCAATGAAATCAATGGGAATTTGGCCTGAGTAAAATCTTCAGGACTTGAGCAAGTTATAATTAACTATTAAACTATTTAGTCTGATTATTGACATTAAGGCACAGGAAATGAGGTTCCCACTTGAATGCATGAGAGAGACAAACTTTCAAATTTGTTTGGCAAGTTTTGTTTTTAATAATAATCCAGTAACCACATTTTTACTGCTGTTAAATAGCCCAATTCTGGACAATTCCTCCCAGCGCCAATCCTAATCCAGTGATGTATCAGTTAAATGGCAGCTCCCATTGAGAGGGGTGCTAACAAAACTTGATCCTGATCCCTACGGCTATTTTGCAAATTTTTCACATACATTCTTCTATAGTAAAGTCCACATTTGCTCCTGCAAACACTGTACAGAAAAAGCTTTGTATATTTGAGCAAGTAAGGACTTCATGCACAAATTCATGTGTGTGCTAAACCCCATTACACTGTTATGCTTGCTTCAGTGTCCTGGTCATTTACTCTTGTACAAACGCTATTTTGGATTTTATATGACTAAATGTTGTCACAAAGACCTTATTTTTGATGTCCTATAATATATAAGACCAGCTGCAGCAGCCTCAATAGTGCTAAGGAATTGGTTCTGTAGTGACTCAGAGATGCACTTTCTAAATCATCAAAGGCTAGTGATGATAGCAAAACGACCAGCCAGAGTTTTATGGAGATAGCACAGTCAAGAAAATTATTGCTCTCTCCATGGATTTTTGACCACCCTGAGACATGGATACCCATCTGCATCAGTCACACACACACACAGAGTCACTCACTCAGTCTGATGGCCAAACTAGTTCATTCAGGTCATCTCCAGAGCAGCAGTTACATTCAACCAAAAGTTTTCCCAGTACAATAATCATGGGGTGCTCGCTTTCTGAAGGCAGAATGCTTTTATAATGTTTATTGTGCACCAACTGGCAGCTTATTTATCATTTTCTTCTGATGTAATTATAGCAGCCCGGCTTTCAGTAGAGGTTCTTGTCAGATGATGTTCCATTAGAAGCCCCTATTTTTGAGTGGTTTATAATCACATTCTTTAAATATCCTTGAGCTGAAGCTTGGCAACGTAGAAGATCTTTTCTTTTTTTATGCCAGTGCTCTGCTCATGGATGTTGCTGGTTTGGCAATGCAGAGTGATGTGCTGTTTATCTACAACACAGGCAAGATTTCTCTATAGTAAACATGCCTCAACCCCAGACCTCCCAAGTGTCCCTCGCCATTATGAATGTCAGTCCTGCATTTATTTACATTCCACCCATATTTGGTGCTCTCTCTGCATCGGAAATAAACAGCTGCAGAACTGCACGTGCAGGCAGAGCTATGTACCACAAAGGGATGAATCCGGCAGTACTTTTAAGTCTTCTGCATAAATACTTTTGTGTCCTGCATTTAGGATTTTTGTCACGTGTTGCCTTCCACAGTTGGTCCTTGGCTGGTTGAGCTCTCAACCTTGACCTGGAAAGGTGAGAAGAAGTGCAGTGTAAATACCGATTCAGCCCTCTTGGTCTCCATGCCAAAATTACTAACAAGTGCCAGGTGGCATCACTTGCAGTTATCATGTGAAAACCTGTCCATTAGAAACAAGTCCAAGACCTGCCAAATCATCAAGTAACTAAACGAGCTATT
Source organism: Dermochelys coriacea (assembly GCF_009764565.3). Lineage (NCBI taxonomy): Eukaryota > Metazoa > Chordata > Testudines > Dermochelyidae > Dermochelys > Dermochelys coriacea. The sequence continues at coordinate 262,172,482 of NC_050069.1, forward strand.
AGATCGTTAACAATGTGAGGCCACTATTAACTCAGACTGGCTTTGTACTAGTGACCCAAAGGTGGAAGACTCTACATCCATTTCAGATCCCCACGACATTTTTATATCATCCTTACAACTTTTTTATTTTTATTTATCCGGTATTTTTGTTTCAGTAGGAACAGAGTGGAGCAATAGTCACATTTCTATGACTGTTCCATTATAAAGGGTTGGTTAATTACTGGACATCCCAGGATAGGACATTTCACATGAGATGAAAACAGTAACCAAAATGATATTTCAAGATCCATCTGGCTGAGAATTGCAGAATTGCTCCCAAATCTCTTCTACTCTAGTATGTTAAGGACAGATCCAAGTTTCTGAGCTGTAGCTCTGCTGGGATTCCAGGATGCAACATTTCTTTCTTGAAAATATATTTATGTGACCTCCATCCATCAATCCAGAAACCTTGCTTTCATTTTAGTCTTTTGGGGAGGTTATAAATCAGAGAATCATAGGACTGGAAGCAACCTTGAGAGGTCTTCTACTCCAGTTCCCTGCACTCATGGACAAACTGGAAAAATGGTCTGAAGTAAATAGGATGAAATTCAATAAGAACAAATGCAAAGTACTCCACTTAGGAAGGAACAATCAGTTGCCCACATACAAAATGGGAAATGAGTGCTTAGGAAGGAGTACAGGGGAAAGGGATCTGGGGGTTCACAAGGGATCATAGTGGATCACAAGCTAAATATGAGTCAACAGTGTAACGCTGTTGCAAAAAAAGTAAATCTCATTCTGGGATGTATTCGCAGGAGTGTTGAAAGCAAGACATGAAGTAATTCTTCCATTCTCTACCATGCTGATTAGGCCTCAACTGGAGTATTGTGTCCAGTTCTGGGCGCCACATTTCAGGAAAGATGTGGACAAATTGGAGAAAGTCCAAAGAAGAGCAGCACAAATGATTAAAGGTCTATAAAACATGACCTATGAGGGAATATTGAAAAAGCTGGGTTTGTTTAGTCTGGAGAAGAGAAGATTGGGGGGGGCATGATCACAGTTTTCAAGTACATAAAGGTTGTTACAAGCAGGAGGGAGGTAAATTGTACTCATTAACCTCTGAAGATAGGACAGGAAGACTGGGCTTAAATTGTAGCAAGGACAATTTAGGCTGGACATTTAAGTTTAGGCATAAAGTTGCCGTTTGTCATGATTTTTGTAGTACAGTGCCAGTGTTGATTCTGCTGCTGACATGTCCTAGTTCACAGGCCATTCAAAGCATCCCTGCTCATCTTTGGTAAATAAATTGTGGTGGCGTGTGGCAAAGCTGTGATGTTGCACTGCTGTGTAACAAAGGAGGTCAAGGCACTACAGTGAAGCATCTTGGTCCCACAGAGTGTAATTTAATGAGCTGTGATCCTTAATAGCAATGTTGGCTGGTTTCTTATTTTTCATTTTTTCCCACCCATTGAAAATGCTGTCTTTCAAAAGAAGGCTGTTGAAGTCCAGAAAGCCCCCACAACTCTGTTTGGCATGACTGACAGGTTTGGGAGCGATTAATTCTATTGGTCCAGATTAGTATATCAGAGCTTGAGTAAAACCTAGTACAGATGGCAGAATGCAGTGTTCAGAGATTGCCATCTGCTTGACATTGTGGCAAGTATTTATTTAGCGTGTGCATAGTCGTCTAGCCCAGCGATGGCATCTTCAGTGGGGTGATGCAGTTCTTCACGGCCACCGCTGAACCTAGTCAGCAGGCATTCCTCGACAACGTGCATCATCATCTGTGTTGCACCACAGCTGCACAAAGGGCTGTCATGAAGGCCCTAGCGATGCTGGTTGGCTGCACAGAGACCAAAAGAAAGCTATGACTGGCTCTTGCCAGTTCTTCTCTCTAGTTAGAATGAGTTCCCCTCCCTGCACAAGTGCTCAATCTAGAAAACTATACACGACATTAAAAAGGTTTCAGAGTAGCAGCCGTGTTAATCTGTATTCGCAAAAAAAAAGGAGTACTTGTGGCACCTTAGAGACTAACAAATTTATTTGAGCATAAGCTTAAGTGAGCTGTAGCTCACAAAAGCTTATGCTCAAATAAATTTGTTAGTCTCTAAGGTGCCACAAGCACTCCTTTTCTTTTGGCATTAAAAAGAGCATGATTATGATACATTGATTTACTGTATATAAAAACAGAGAGAAAATAGTTTAGATAGATAGATAGTATGTAGTGTGTACCACCCATAAGAAACTCTCTAATTAGAAGTTAGAGTTCTTTAGCCATTTCTCTAAAATACTGTGGAATTCAATGGCAAATGAGATCCTTTCCATAGGTGTTTTGAACCATCACATAGGGTTCCATGGCTGGGATAGAACTAATTCCGTTGGATGGCTAAAATATTATTTGGGAACCATTTCATTCACTATTAAATTCTGTAAGACCTTTTCAGAAGGGCAAGGCCAATTCCATCCCATGAACTGTGTGGGGAAAGAAATACTAGTGGTCTGCTTACGGCTTTCACCTCGCTTCTTCTGCAATCCGCTGTAACACCAGACTTGTCTCCCATCTGTTCTGCCCAAGTTTTACTATCCTGAAGAGCTAGAAACCACTTAGACTTTGCTCTCCCACTGCAGGATGTAAATAATTTCCCATTAAAACCAATGGGAGTTACTGCCATAAGAGAATCAGGCTGCAGGTCATTCCCATGTCTATTGCATTACAATGACAATTGACACTGCTGCTTCCTAGGCACTGGGCTTAGCTGTGGCAATTAAATCTGTTGGATTCAGGAAATCTTCTGTGGTCTTCCTCATTTTGAAATAATCATTCTTTTGACAAAATCGAAGCTGTCAGAAAGAATGGAAAAGGAAGGGTGTGTGTGTGTGAGAGCATGTGTGAGAGAGAGAGAGGAGTGCCATGCTATACCTATATCCTTTCTCAAGATGAGTAGTGTATGGAAAAGGGCCCAATAAGACCACTAGTTATTCAGATACTTCTGTGACATATCTATGGTGAATAGATAGATCTTAATATACTTTGTCTTGCCCAAACTGAAAATTGCTCAGAACATTTGTCAGCAACAGCATCTCTTACTTTGGCTGCTTTTATTATTGTACTACTAGCTGAACACCCATCTTGTCACATGGTGTGGCAACTGGGCCACATAATCCACATCTGTGCACTCTCCTGTGTGCAACCAATGAAACTGTTGCATGTAAATTAGCTGTAGAGCAAAAGTGGTGATGGGTTCAGTTACCTCTGAGATGACAGTGGTCTAGGACTCTTGGCATTGCATAGATACATGTCTTGCTTTCTCACCGTTGTGACAGGGTCAGGCCAGATGGCTCCAGGAGAGTAATAGCAGGCAGATATATTAGCCCCAGGCTAAGTAGGTCCCTTTTCCCTGGATAAGGTAACAGAGAAGGTTCCAGAACAATCAGGAACCTTCCGGAGACAATTAAGACAGACAGGCTGATTAGATCACCTGCAGCCAATCAAGAAGCTGCTAGAATTAATTAAGGCAGGCTAATCAGGGCCCTGGGCTGGAACCTGGAGTAGAAGGCAGGCCCGGGTTCCCCCCAAACCTCTGAACTCCTGGTGAGACTCAGGAGGAGTTGACAGCCAAAAACAGCCAAACTAAGGGCTGCCGTGAAGCTCCAAGGTGAGCAAATCTGCCAATAAGCGCAAGACCCACTAGGTAAAGGAGGAACTTTGTCACACCGTGTAATTCATAAAGTCAGAATGGCTGGAAATTTAAAAATTGTGTAGTAACAGATGACAGATCTCAGTGATGATTGAACCTGGTGATATTCTGAACAAAAAGAGCTCTCTACCATGCTTGTAGCTTTTTCTATTGCTTCACACTGACTCAAGAGACATTCTAGGCTTCAGAATCACATAGACAATTGACCGTCCTGGAATGTTATTGATAGAAAGAGGTAGTAAAGCTGACTATTTAAGATCAGAGACTTTACAAGCAATAAAATGTAGCTAGAGAAAATACGCATTTCTACTGAGCCTGTAGAAGCAAGCTTTCTCTGTGACTTGCTGAAATTAATGTCAGCATTGCAGCAGTAATGCACCGCTGGCAAATAAGTGTGGCTAAAGAATCGGGTAGCTGGGGTCTGACTTTTCAGTCCAAATTTCTCTCTTGGTGGATTTTTCAGACTCCTGTGGGGGAAACTGACCTGGGAAGCAAACTCCAGAAACAAGGAATATCCACTGGAAAAAAAAAAGTACCCCAGTCCACTAGAGTTCAAATATACAGACCGCTATTAAATACTCCAGCTGAGCTCAACTAGCATCAGGATACACAGGGAAAGAGGTGTCCTCTTTAGATATCCAGACCATAGGTCACACAGGGCTTCATACTGAGCTTGACCCCAACATCTTGAATGGCACTCAGAAGCAAAATCCAGAGTAAAGCAAGCTGTTGACCTTGTACTGAAACTTTTGGGTGTCTTTCAAAGGCAACCCCAGATAGAATGCCCTTCAGTTGTCCTGTCTACAGTTGATCAAACGCCAAAAACCACCTGTGATGGGCTGTACCAGGCCCTTTAATGCCCCTGCTGGAGGCCTTGCGGTCCTATGACACCCTGTCCCAGGAAAAGGAGCAGGGAAGGTAGGTCCTCCAGGCCTGCCTAGAAAAACTTCAGGGAAGCAGCCAATCAGAGCTCAGCAAACTCAATTAAAAGGAGCTGCAGGGCTTGACAAGTTCAGTTGCTGTCTGGGACCAGAAGGGTGAAGAAGGAAAGACTGGAAGGCTGTGAAACTCTCCAGGCAAGATGGCCTGAGAGAGACCCTGCTGAAGCAGGGAACAGACAGAGAACCCTGAGGTAAGGGTGAAGAGGAAGGAGCTGTATGGGAAGTGGCCCAGGGAATAGCAGCAGTGATGGAGTTAACTGAAGCAGCACATGGCTGCTATTTGTATGGTCCCTGGGCTGGGACCCGGAATAGTGGGTGGGCCTGAGTCTACCCTCCAGCCACTGGCAGGGTTGTCTAAGCCCCGAGAAGGGGATAAGGCTTGTTTAGAGGCCCAAGTGAAGGGCATGACTTAAAGAGTCCCCTGGTAGAAAGCCCAGGCACTATACCAGGCAGACATGGACTTAAAGCAAGCCCAGAAGGGGCTGAGAATTGAGCCCAGAGACAGGGCTGCAGATACCAACTAGGGTGCACTGGTAGGTCCTTTTGGACTTTTGTTACCCCAGAAGGGGTTTGTTTATTCATGCATAGAGACTGTGTTGCCCAGAGGGCTGGCCACTGAAAAACCACCTAATGCGGTTAACAGCCAGCCCAAAGATGGCGCTGGAGGAGAAAAAGAGAGAGTTTGTTCAAGTTTGCACCTGACCAACAGGAGACACTCCTGAGAGGAGAGTGTCCTCACCCTTAATTGAGAGAGAAGATTACAAATTCCTGGCCATGTGGAGGTGTTAAAGAATATATTTAGTCACTGCTAAATGTCTGAGAATCCAGAGCTCAGTGTAAATTCAAAAGCCTGTCTCTTCCACCAACAGAAGTTGGTCCAGTAAAAGAGATTACCTCACCCACCTTGTCTCGCTGAGATTCCAGGAGCATTTCTGCTCGGGGTCCTGATGACTTTTTCTTTGAGGGAAGCCTGGCTTCTGCATTCTTGCAGTAGGACATCAACAATTGCTGTTAACAGGGGAACACTTCTTTCTGGCTGGTCTTTCATCACTGGTCAGTTTGCAGATGGAGACCATAATTCTCCCAGCTCCTCTAAACAAGCAAGAGGGATTGAAACTCAGCATCACCCTGCTCTCACATCACCAGGCAGTCCAGTTGGGAAAGGGGTGGGGGAGAATTCACAGCAAAGAAGGATCACCTCTGTATCCAAGTAAAGACTATCTAAACTTCCATACAGTGCCCTTGGTCTAGCCTTGGCAGATGCTGTGTTAGAGGACAAGAACATTTTGCTGGCCTTCCCCACAACCCCAGCATGGGAATGTAAGAGGTCTCTGTGCTACCAGGGATCAAACACAAAGGGTGATGACCACCACCAGTGCTCCAGTCTCTTCTCACTACTTCATCAAAATACCAGCGTGTGAAAGGTATTCTCGTCTCTCACAATACCCTATCTGAGCACAACGGATAATTGTAATGTGCTACCAGGCTCTCAGCAAAGTGCCCCAGCCACTGAATAGTGTCTGCCCTCAGAGAATTCCAGGCAGAAATAGCAATCTAAACCAATGGCTTCTGTAACCTTGCTGAGCTGCTGCTTGCCATAGAAACGATGAATGAGACCACAAGGAATTGGCATCTGAATTGCTTTCAGAACAGATGGAAGGTGAGGGACCTGGAGGACTTACTGTGTGGGAATGGACTGAGGGCAGTGGAAACAGCAAGGAGAGGGATAGGTGCAGTTTGCAGGAAGGTGAGCTTAGCAGTGGGAAAAGCTGAAGAATAAGACCCTAGAAAAGTTGCTGTCTAACTGGACTGCTGTTCCCTGATGCAGCTTTGCAAGCTGCCTGAACAGATTGCTGCAGGATCTCATGCACAACACCATAGACGAGGGAGGAAAAAGGCATCTTGTAGTAGAAGCTAGCTCTAATATTTATTAGCCAGTAAGTATTAACAATACAATCAGTGCTGTACAAGACACAGAAGACATGGTCTCTGTCCAAGAAGCTCACACCCTACTTAGGTGGAGAACACAATAGAGAACGTCTAGAGAAAGTGTTATCCATATTCTGTCTCTCTCTCACACACACATTTATATAGGGCTTGATCCTGCACCCACTGAAATCAATGGGGGCTTTGCGATTGATTCCAGTTGTCTCAGGATCATATCCATTTGAGGGTTACCTTTTGTGAGCTGGCCCTGCAACCCAAAATACTTAATGAGGGAGAATGAGAATAAGAAAAATAGGTTATCAAAGTGCTTTGGAACAACATGAGCTCTGACTGCCTCTGTTCCCTCCAGTCATACCTGCTGCACCACTGAACAAAGGGTTAAGTAGAAGATATCCCCAGATAAACATGAACACAAGATACACCCAATCCCAAGGCCAGCCGACATAGAGAGCAGGGGGGAGAAAGTCGATTTGTAGAAGACAATTTAAAAGAATGTACTGAGGCTTAAATATGTATTATATACTATTTTTTGGCCTTAACGTTGAAGCTTATGTTCTGTTCAACCTGAGACGCAATTAGAAGTTACTTGAGCATTATGATTCACATACATCAAGGGGATAGCGAGGAGGTAGTTGTGATTGTCTAGCTTCATTAGATCAATGGCATTTCTTGTTTGTCAAAACTCTATTACATTAATGACCAACAGAGAGGAAGGATGTTCTTGTGACTAATACAGGAGACTGAGATTCAGGAGATCTGGGTCCAATTCCCATCTCTGCTGTACACTCCATGTGACCTTGTGAAGAGCAAGTCACTTCATCTATATGCTTTGGTTCTCCCATCTATAAAATGATGATAAACAATACTTCCTTTGTCTGTCTTGTTGATTTAGATTGTAAGTCTCTATCCTCAAGTGTTCTCTCTTACCATGTGTTTGTAGAGCTTCTAGCACAATGGGACCCTGGAGTTTGCTTAGGGTCTCTAGGTGGTATTGTGATACTAGTAATTATAAATAGTTATAGAGGTGATGAAAGGTTTTCTGTAATTTTGAAAAAGTGGCACTTCGTAAGTATCAGAGATGGCCATAGATTGTTAGGCCAAAACGCTGTTCATGTACAGAGAACACGCCTTACAGGCTGACCAATATTGTCTCAGTGGTTCCTTGTACTCCCCCGTTGGTCTGCTGGTATCCACCTGTTGTCACTTGTCTTATGCTTAGTTTGTAAACTCCATGCGACAGTGACTGTCTCTTTTTGTTCTGTTTGTACAGCGCCTAGCACAATGGTCCATGACTAGGGTTCCTGGGATTGACAGTAATACAAATAATAAATAATAATAATAATAACAGAAGGGACAACCTGATTATCTCATCTGAGCTGCTGCAAATCACAGGCCACTAAACCCAACCCAATAATCCCTTCATGGATTAGACTAAAATATCACTGCCCTCTAGAGACTATAAACTATTGTGTCAAACATTGGACAAAATGGTCCATCAAACAATATATTAGACAAGTAACTCTCTGCTGAACATATGATTAGATGGAGATTATTAGACCTGCTATAGAGTTTGACATGTGTAAGCAATTACTGATTGAAAAATAAATGTTCAAATACATTATTTGATGGATACTATTAATCAAGTCTTGTGCTGTTTCTTACAGCACATATAGCACAGACTTCAATGTGAACCATGATTGTAAGTCTTTAATTGAAAAGGAGGACTTGTAGCACCTTAGAGACTAACAAATTTATTTGAGCATTAGCTTTCGTGAGCTACAGCTCACTTCATTGGATGCGTACAGTGGATCCGATGAAGTGAGCTGTAGCCCACGAAAGCTTATGCTCAAATAAATTTGTTAGTCTCTAAGGTGCCACAAGTCCTCCTTTTCTTTTTGCGGATACAGACTAACATGGCTGCTACTCTGAAACCAGACTTTAATTGAAATCCTAACGAAGAGGAAGTGCTATTTATTCACTGATTTTGTTTTTGAAAATGTGTTTTCTCTGTAGCGCCTTTGATGAATCTAGCCCATTTTAATCATTTCAATGTGTTTCCTTTGATTTATTTGAAAAGCCTAGTGCACCAGAGCCCTCATTGTCCATGTGCTGAGAATAATATAACAGGAGGACTTGGGTGGGAGCCAGGAGGCTGAAATGTTCTACAGCAAGGCAGCACATCAGCTGCAGAATGGTCATTGTCTGGGTCTTCAATGCAGTTCTTCTTTTTTAGCCTGTGAGTTTCAAAGCCAAGCTGTGCCTCATTGGAACATGGTATGGGTACTTCGGGACTAATTCTGCCCGACCTTACATCATTAAACCCCAGTGTCAGTCCATTGATCTCCAGGGAGTTCCAAAGTTCTACAGATGAAACCAAGCGGGGTTAATCAAGCTCCCTGTGAATGCTCGCTGGGACATGGAGTATTGCTCCCATTCTTTGTAAGCTCTGCAGCCAGGAAGAGGAGGAGAAAGCCAAAGAATGTTGCGGTTGTAACTCTGGGTTTCTTGTTGAAAAGGAAACTCTGTTCTTGTTTTAACAGGACTTTAAGAATTTGAGTCAGATTGAAGGTGCATGTTGATACTGTGTTGGGAGTCCATATGAGTACATACCATTGAGAGCATACATAGTAAGGGCTTGTCTACATTGCCTGCTGGATCGACAGGCCGTGATCAATCCAGCAGGGGTCAATTTATCGCATCTAGTCTAGACGCAATAAATTGACCGCCGAGCACTCTCCCATCGACTCCGGTACTCCACTAGGGCGAGAGGCGCAGGTAGAGTTGACGGGAGGGCGTCAGCCATCAACTTACTGCAGTGAAGACACCATGATGATAAGTAGATCTAAGTATGTCGACTTCAGCTACATTAGTCACATAGATCGATTCCCACCCGCCCCCCCCAGTGTAAAACCAGGCCTAAGAGCAAAATTCTGCCCTATTTGAAAGCTCAGAGGATTGGACAGCGTCCAGTCAGCAATCTCAGGTTTCCTATCCAAATTCAGATTTACGCCCTAACCCTGCTTAACTTTAAGAATGGGAGTAACCCAGCTGAACTTGGTGAATAATGTGAATAAGCGTAGGGCTTGTCTTCACGTATAGCGACACTGTAGCGTTTTAGTGAAGCTGCTTCTATGCGAGAACTTCTCCCGTCAGTGTAGTTAATCCACCTCCATGAGAGGTGGTAGCTATCTCAATGGGAGAAGATCTCCCGCCAACTTAGCATGGGGGGTTAGGTCAGTATATCTATGTCATTCAGGAGTGTGGATTTTTCACAGCCCTGAGCGACATTGTTTTACTGAAATAGGTCTCTAATGTAGACCTGGCCTTACTCACATGCATAACTGTTTGTAGGAACAAGGTCATAGGGTCATATTCTAGGTTTGGATACATGCACACTTGGGTGCCATAAACTTCAATGGGAATGGCACCCAGAGATGGGAAAGCCAGACTGTAGCCTGTAGCTTCCCTGCAATTATATTTACAACATGTTTTTTATCCTCACGCTCATGTGATTGGCTTTGACTTCTAGTTGTAATGCAGAGCATAATGTAGAATGTAAATCTAATTGACTTTCCAGTGGCTTAATGTATTAGTGAAAATTAGGTTGATGGATAAAGTCTGAAAGCTCCATAGTAAAAGGTTCTCCTGAAACTTTCTCTAATGCATTAGCAAATTCTGGGCTGCAGAAAAATATGTTAATAAAATGGAAATGTGCTATTAGGACAGTCAGAAAATTAACATTGTAGAAAATATTAATCCATTAACTTTGACCAGCACAGGTAAAAATGCAGTAGTAATTTGGCTAGATGGGGATTTTTTTTTCCAACATAAAAAGGCTATTCATTGCACAAAGCTACATTAGTGTAATGTTGTGGCTGTGACTGCAAATGTCATGAAATGCAAAATGAACCAAAATCCTATGTTCTGTCATCCCCATATCTGCGTGCCATCTGAGTAGTCAGAAATAAAAACAAATGGTAGGAATCTATCACTTTTTCTTCCTTGTCAGCTTTTAGAAATAGTTTGAGAGAGAGAGAGCATGCTCCCAATAGTTAATACTAGGAGAAAAATAGTATTAGAAAGGCTAGAAAACCTGCTGCTTTAAGATTTAAGACAATCTTTATTAGGGATTAAGATAAGACCTTCATGTGGACCAGGTTATCCCACATCTGCCTACTGTGGAGATTCTGCACCTTCCTCTGAAGCAGAGAGACCGGATACTGGACCAGATGGACCATGAATCTAATTTTGTCTAGCAATTCCTGTGCAAGTTTTGCCATTGATTTCAGTGAGAGTAGGTTTGGAGTCTGATCGGGGGACCGCAATCAGAGAATCCCTAGCTTTGCATTGGATCCTGCTCCCAGTAAATTCAGTGGCAAAACTCCCATTGATGCCAATGGGAGATGGATTGTGCCCTTGACCCTTTTAGATAGATCTAGTATTTGTGCTGTGAGAGCTGGTCATATGCCATTTGACAAGTACAGTGTTCAGTGAATATTGATGACACAAAATGTTGGCCAACCAGTCCCACTATTAGCAGACCTAACCGGTGTTTCAAAATATGCAACAAATATGACCAGCAAAGAAGTGAAGGTTGATGGATTTCTGCAAAGAACCCTGTGATGGTATTGGCATTCTGCTCACGAGGTTCAAGATTAGTCCTTGAAAATGACTAGTGAGTTGAGGACACACATTAGATGTTAAATACATGTATCCAAGCAACCTCAGCAGCCCAGTTTGGCTGCCAGGGATTTGAATAGAAGGATGATGATGATGACAATGCAAGAGGCTTGGATGTTTAGGCTTGCTGATTTGTTTTCCTAGCCCCCCCACTCGCCCCATAATCCCTGTAATCCTCCCACTGAAGTCTTTGATTTCCCATTTAGTTGCTCCAAAATGACATTTCAGTTTATTTTAAGAGAAAAACGTGAAATAAAAATTATTTCACAAGGCTTTTGAAAAAAACCCATAAAATACAAGTTCCTCTTATGTTGTGCTGGCAAGGGTCCATTCATTATTTCTGTTCTGTACTGCTATTCCCTTTTCAGCAGGAGCTAGACAGATCTCTCAGCATTTTACACCATCTATTTTTTATAAAAGACCTCCATAAAAGGTAGATGTGCGGCTATTCCAGTCCCTAGTTAATAGCTGTAGGTCACGTTCGGAGTTAGTGTAGGGCAATCTGAGGGCATTGGGATACTCCATGTTCTAAAGGACATAAGTTCATCTAAACAGTCAGCCTGCAAAAGGCAGATAAAACATTGTCCACATCTTTTCACTGTGTATTTGTTCAGTAGAACATTGACAGAACTAGTCTAAACATCGTGAAGATCACAGTTTTCCACCATGACTCTTCTTCCCTGGTGCAACACTACCACCTTGTGGCTATACATGGCTCATCTTTTATCTGACTGATATGCTCAATTCTCTGACACAGAGCCTCGTGCAAAACCCACTGAAGTCACTGGAGGGACTCTGACTTCAGTAGGCTTTGGGTCAGGCCCTTAGCTTCACTAAGGCAGCAAGTAGGATTGATGGGAGGTAGGCAAGGGGCAATTCCAACTTGATGGCAGAAAATCAACAGGCTTTCAGATCTACCCATGCACTCCTCAGATTTCCTCTCATCTGTCTATCTTGTCTGTATTGTATCATCATGCATTCCAGGCACCAAAATTGTTGCAGTATCTTGGATCTTTTTTTCAGGATGGTGTCACGTCATAAAGGAAGCTGTGCAGCTGGGAAACTTTTCTAACCAGGCATATACACCCCCCCCCACACACACACACACACACTCACACCACACCCAGAACCTTGAATTCTATTAAGCAGTAGTTGAAATCCCAAGTCCTTGGCTCAGTAGGATAGCAGGTTGATCTGCCTGGCAGAATATGAACTAACCTCACCGGATTTTCAGGCTGCTGAAAAGTATGCCAGATCCGCTGGTATAATTCACTGTAGCTCTAGTGACTACAATGGAGTGACATTAATTTACATAAACTGAATGTCTGGCCAAATGTGCACTCCAGAGCAGATGTGTCCAGTACTGTGCAAGGATTAATAATTCCAGTTTCCAGGGAGTGTGGGTGTGTTTTAGACCAGCCCCAATTGGCCTTACGGCCCCAATTGGCCATCCACTCTTCTCTGCTGGCTGCAGATGTCGAGACAAATTACAACTAAGGAGACTGAGTGCAGGAGTAAAAGATAAATAAAGATCCTGCCCTTCCAGCTTTACTCCAAAGGCTGAAGGGTGAGAATAATGGTTTATTCTCTGGTATCTTGGAGTGCGGTTTGCCACCCTGCAAACAACAGCAGAAGCCCATCTGTGTATATATTAGAGAACTTTAGATCCAGAGACAGGCTCCCCTGCAGCTTACCCCAAATACCCACAACTACTCGTGCTTTACTGTACCCAATACCTTAAAAAAATCTGGGTCTCATTTCTCACTAAAGAGTAAAGAGACATAGCTTAAAATGCAGTCTTTGCATTCCATGCAATCTTAATCCAGGTCCTCAGTGTTGTACGAGGTGTACATGAAGGCAGAATTTGATCCTCAATTTGTTTTTTAACATGGGAGATAGCTTCATTTTAAATACAAGAAAAATGAGGCCCAGACTGGTTAAGTGACTTGCCCAAGGTTACATAGCAACTCAGTGGAGGAGACCTGAATAAAACTTAGACTTGCTCATCATGATATAGGGAATCACTGACTACCTTAAATAAGGAACTGCTTATTAAGAAAACTAAATGGAGATAACCAACCAACCAGGTTTCCACACAATTTGAGTACCTGCTTTGTGTCTCTAGTTTTCTAGGAGCTGCACCCTGCCTGGAACACTGTACAGCACACAGAGATATCTAGTGACTGAATAATATACAGGAAGTAAACATATCAGGTACTGGGCACTGCACTTTACGAAAGAAATAGACAAATCAGAGGGTCCAGAGGAGCGCAACAAAATTGATGAAAGGTTTAGAAAATCTGACCTATGAGGAAAGGTTTAAAAGAAAGTGGCCACGTTTAATCTTGAGAAAAGACGAGTGGGTGGGGGGCTCATAACAGCTTTCAATTATGTTAAAGGCTCTTATGAAGAAAATGGTAAGGTTAATGTGACCAGATACTTAACACAATTAATAGTAACGACAAATGGGAAGGAACACAAGCCAAAACAGGGAAAGAACAGGTCAAAGAATATTTAGGTAAATTAGATGTATTCAAGACAGCAGGACCTAATGAAATTCATCTTAACAGACTCAAAGAACTAGCTGAAGCAATCTTGGGCCCATTAGCAATTATCTTTGAGAAATCATGAACAATGGGTGAGGTCCCAGAGGACTGGCGAAGAGCAAACATAGTACCTACCTTTAAAAAGAGGAACAAAGAGGAGCCGGGGAATTATGGACCAGTTAGGCTAACGCTGGTTAGCCTAGAAAGATACTGAAAAAAATTATTGAACAATCAGTTATAGGATAATAGAGTTATAAGAAGTAGCCAACATAGATTTGTCAAGAACAAATCATGCCAAACTAATCTAATTTTCTTCTTTGTCAGGATTACTGGCCTAGTGGATAGCGGGGAATCGGTAGACATGATATATCTTGGTTTTTGTAAGGTTTTTGGAACAGTCCCCCAACACATTTGCATAAGCAAATTAGGGAAATGTGGTCTAGATGAAATTATTACAAGGTGCATGCACAACTGGTTGAAAGATTATTCAAAGAGTAGTTATCAATGGTTTGCAGTCAAACTGGGTAGGCGTATCTGGATCGGATCAGTCCTGCGATCAGTGCTAGTCAATATTTTCACTAATGACTTGGATAACAGAGTGTAGAGTATGCTTATAAATTTTATAGGTGACACCAATATGGAAGGGATTGCAGGCACTTCGGAGGACAGGATTAGAATTCAAAACGACTTTCAATTGGTCTGAAACCAATAAGATGAAATTTAAAAAAGACAAGTGAAAAATACTTCACTTAGGAAGGAAAAACCAAGTACACAAATACCGAATGGGGCATAACTGGATCACAAATTGAATATGAGCCAACAATGCACTGCTATGGTAAAATGGCTAATATTCTGGGGTATATAACAGGAATATCCTATGTAAGACATGGGATATAATTGCTCTGATCTCCTCGATGCTGGTGAGGCCTCAGCTGGAGCACTGTGTCCAGTTCTGGGTGTCACACTTTAGGAAAGATGTGGCCAAATTGGCGAGAAGCCAGAGAAGAGCAACAAAAATGATAAAAAGTTTAGAAAACCTGACCTATGAGGGAAAGTTAAAAAAAATGGGTTTGTTTAGTCTTGAGAAAAGAAGACTGAGGGAGGACTTGATAACAGTCTTCAAATATATTAAGGGTTGTTATAAAAAGGACAGTGATCAATTGTTCTCCTGTTCACTGAGGTAGGACAAGAAGCAATGACCTTCATCTGCAGCAAGGGAGATTTAGATTAGATATTAGGAAAAACTTGCTAACTATAGAGAGGTTGTGAATTCCCTATCATTTGAGGCTTTTAAGAACAGGTTAGACCTGCCAGAGATAATGTGGGTATATGTGGTCCTCCCTCAGCACAAGGTCCCATCCAGCTCTACATTTCTATGATTCTGTATCCTTACATTCTTTTTTTCCCCGTCAGACATACATTCATAGATTCTGAGGCCAGAAGGGACCGCTGTGATCACAGAACTTTCCCAGACATTGCAATCACATTTGGTTATTATGGAAAACAAACCAGTTTTAAAAAAATCATCTGTGCTAACCAGATGTCATTTCTTTCCAGGTTGGGAAGTGGATAACATGGGGCAAACTCATCCAGGTAGGAGGCAGTTCTGTTGGCTTCCTAGCTTTTATACATCTTCTCCCAGAGCTCATCTCTCTAAATTGCTCTGGGTTATGATGTGCCTCAGACTAAAAATTTAGACAGATACCCGTTATTTTTGTACTTAGTAAATATTGGTAGTATAATAGCACTCATGAGGGGAAATAAAAAAATTGATGTCTTTTAAAATTAGTTTAATCTAAATGATAAAATGTCTTACTCAAAATCATATTGTTATTGCATAATACAGGGCAGAACTAAGGTTGTTTAGATGCCTTAATTGTGCATTTTCATACATTAACGTGTTTGGATTTCCTTTACATTTTATCTTAGCTCTTATTGTCTTGGATTTATACCGCTTGATTTTGGGATACGTTACAGGGATGTAGTGGGTATTTTATCCTAAATTACTGATCTGCACTCTCAATGTTAACTCCATCTTATTGTAGATTTTTAAATGTGTGTGCGTGTGTGTGTAAACTTTAGCATAAGTATGTCTGTCATTCAAACTAGAGGGTGAACCCAAATTTGCAATTTCACCTTTCCCAAAGGCAAAACAAAACAGGCCACTTATTTAGGACCTGATCCAAATACCCTGGAAATCAGAAAGGAGACTTTCCTGGACATTGGATCAAACCCATATTGTAGAAGCTGTAAACAAAATGTCCTCACTATATTTCTGGTTTTGTAGGTGATTTTGACCTATTGGATAGCACAGGCCAAACTCCCTTAGGTAAGGAAAAGAAACAAGGATGTTTTATTTATTTTTACTCTGTTCTAAAGGAATAACCCAGCTTTCTCTCCTGCCAGCTGGAAGTTATTTTTCAGATGAATTCTAATTATAGTGCCACACTTACTTGTGTGTTACTTTTAGCAGCATTATGAAGACCCATCAATTGAATGCTACAGTCTAACAAGGATATAATTATAAATTATATTTGCTACTGTAACAATAATTACTTAATTGTGTAGAATAAACCCAACCGTGTGATTTAGTAGCTATTTCTGCAGAGACCTGGGAGCTGGTGTGCAACAATAACTTACTGAAATTCACCAAGTAATGGAATGCTCACAGAAGAATGCACTGATTAAATAGGTGCATTCTGTTCAATGTATGGATGAATGACATGACTAAATGTCAGTGGCACTGACCTTATTTTTTCTGTGCTGCCTAACAAAATTGCTCAAAAATGAAAAATACTGAGCAGCAGAAAATCCTTATGCAAAAGCTGAAATTGTAATCTATTCTGGTTAAGGTTCAATCCAAATAGAAGAAACTGTAATGGCTCAATAAATAGAAAGCATTCTACAGATCTGGCTTGCAGGGCATTCAAAAAAGAATTCAGTGCACCCATGTGCACTGGTCTAATTTTTCAGTGTAGTCACAAGAGTTACTACTATGAAACAGCCATGTGCTGTTAGAAATTTGTTAGTCTCTAAGGTGCCACAAGTACTCCTTTTTTTTTTTAGCCATGTGCTGATGAAGTGTTCTGGGTAATTGGAGACGTGAACAAGCATGTTAACCATCCTTCCTGGCTTCAGAATCCTCCTCTTAAACATTTCCATAACTGCAGTCTTTGGACTGAAGCTAAGGTTTAAGTTATGATGTTGTCAGGCCAGGAAATGTGTGGTAATGTTCTAGTCAGTAAAGGAAGATGTGTCCTGTGGTTTGGTTTGGCAATGGCATTTCCCTTGTGACCTATTTTACACGATGCTTGTATCCATTCCAGATGTAGGAGACATCAGCAGAAACTGCACAGAGGATGGCTGGTCTGAACCTTTCCCTCATTATTATGATGCCTGCGGGTTTGATGAAAATGAAACAGAGTCTGAAAATCAGGTAGGAACCCTTTAAAATGAGGAGCAAATGAAGAACAGTGCACACATGTTAATTGTTTGGTTCAGGGCTGATCCATACAACATTCTCTGTTTTTCATATCTATAAATATGAATTCTAAAGAGGCAGGGCTTTGCTTGTATTCTAGCATTACACTGCATATTTCCATAATATTAATACATACTGCTTATGCAGCATGTGGCTCTTATAAACATTATTTAATTAATCCTTACAGCTGACTACGGCATATAGTTCTGCCCTAAAGTAAGCTGCTATGCCTTTGAACAACGTAAGAAGTAGTCATTGCAATCACAAAAATCTAGTTTTTGCCCCACACATTATCAGGCACCTCAGTAAGGCATTAGGCCACAGACAGACCCAAACCTATGCTAACCTTGGTCATTATACATGGCATGGGAAAAGTACATGAAGACATCATGTATGAGTCCAGCCCTGTTAGTCTTTCTCATCCAAGCAGTTCCATTAAGAGCTGAGGTGAGTGGAATTACTCCCCTGAGTGAGGTGAGCAAGATCTGGCCCTACGTGACAGTACTGTTGGTGACCGTGTCCTGTTTGTTTCTCAAGGATTACTACTACCTCTCTGTGAAGGCTCTGTACACAGTGGGATACAGCACTTCCCTTGTATCCCTCACCACAGCAATGGTTATCCTGTGTCGTTTCAGGTGAGTCCCCAGGAATGAGTTGTCAGTCATCTCTGTAGGGGGGATGAAAGATCAGGGTGCAGGTAACCAAAAAAAAAAATCAAGTCCTTGACCTCAGGAGTTACAAAAATAAGATGCCAGCCGTTCCTTAAAATTCAGATCTTTCCCATGGGTGTTGTCATTGATTCTTGGTTTTGTTCATATTTCAGTGCACATGAGATTGGAATTTCCAAAGCACTCAGCATTGGCCTAACTCTGGTCTGTCTTAGGCACTTATCTGGCACCTGTTTTCACAGTATCTGAACACTTTATGACAGGTTTCAGAGTAGCAGCAGTGTTAGTCTGTATTCGCAAAAAGAAAAGGAGTACTTGTGGCACCTTAGAGACTAACAAATTTATTTGAGCATAAGCTTTCGTGAGTTACAGCTCACTTCATCAGATGCATTTGGTGGAAATTACAGTGGGAAGATTTATATACATACACAGAGAACATGAAACAATGGGTTTTATCATACACACTGCAAGGAGAGTGATCACTTAAGATGAGCTGTTACCAGCAGGAAGGGGGGGGAGGAGGAAAACCTTTTGTGGTGATAATCAAGGTGGACCATTTCCAGCAGTTAACAAGAACGTCTGAGGAACAGTGGGGGGTGGGATGGGGGGAGAAATAACATGGTGAAATAGTTTTACTTTGTGTAATGACCCATCCACTCCCAATCTCTATTCAAGCCTAAGTTAATTGTATCTAGTTTGCAAATTAATTCCAATTCAGCAGTCTCTCGTTGGAGTCTGTTTTTGAAGTTTTTTTGTTGAAGGATAGCCACTCTCAGGTCTGTAATCATGTGACCAGAGAGATTGAAGTGTTCTCTGACGGGTTTTTGAATGTTATAATTCTTGATGTCTGATTTGTGTTCATTTATTCTTTTACATAGAGACTGCCAGTTTGACCAATGTACATGGCAGAGGGGCATTGCTGGCACATGATGGCCTATATCACATTGGTAGATGCGCAGGTGAACGAGCCTCTGATAGTGTGGCTGATGTGATTAGGCCCTATGATGGTGTCCCCTGAATAGATATGTGGACAGAGTTGGCAACAGGCTTTGTTGCAAGGATAGGTTCCTGGGTTAGTGGTTCTGTTGTGTGGTGTGTGGTTGCTGGTGAGTATTTGCTTCAGGTTGGAGGGCTGTCTGTAAGCAAGGACTGGCCTGTCTCCCAAGATCTGTGAGAGTGATGGGTCATCCTTCAGGATAGGTTGTAGATCCTTGATGATGCGTTGGAGAGGTTTTAGTTGGAGGCTGAAGGTGATGGCTAGTGGCGTTCTGTTATTTTCTTTGTTGGGCCTGTCTTGTAGTAGGTGGCTTCTGGGTACTCTTCTGGCTCTGTCAATCTGTCTTTCTTCCCCCCCTCCCCCCCACTGTTCCTCAGACATTCTTATTAACTGCTGGAAATGGTCCACCTTGATTATCACCACAAAAGGTTTTCCTCCTCCCACCACCCCTGCTGGTAGTAGCTCATCTTAAGTGATCACTCTCCTTACAGTGTGTATGATAAAACCCATTGTTTCATGTTCTCTGTGTGTGTATATAAATCTCCCCACTGTATTTTCCACTGAATGCATCCGATGAAGTGAGCTGTAGCTCATGAAAGCTTATGCTCAAATAAATTTGTTAGTCTCTAAGGTGCCACAAGTACTCTTTTTCTTTTTTGTGAACACTTTATGATCTTTTTAACATATTTATCCTCTCAATATCCCTGGGAAATAGGACAATGCTATCATACCCATTTTACAAATGGGAAAATGAGACACAGAGAAACTTAATGACTTACCTTAGATCACCATTGTTCCTCTCCCAAATCACTGATGATTGAAATCTTGAAGTCAATGGAAAACGGCCTACCTCTGTTCGTAGTAAGGTAAATGGGACTATTACCATCAACTTCAATGAGAGCAGTCAGGTTGAGCACTTTTGAAGGTGCTGCCCATGAAGTCTTCATGGAAAGTTCTGTAGGAACCAACTCTCACACCTGTGTACGCACTATCCAGGAAAATTAAGCACAGACATTATCAAGGTTCTCATGAGTATCATCTCTTAAACCAGGAAAGCAAAATTCCCTGCTGTCTAAAAACCTAAACCTACAATGCAAAGATTAAAAACTGAATCCAAAATTTTGACTAAAATTCAATAAGAGATACCAGCATTAAAGCAAATGCATTTAAAAATCTTCCATAGACCTAAAATAGTTTTTGTCACACAATGCACAATTAGCCAGTAGAATTCATTGTCACATGATATTATCAAGGCTACGAGGTCAGTAAGATATAAAAAATGCTGAGGTCTCCCAGCCCCATGGAAAGCACAGAATACTGTTTCCTGAGTTGCTGGATTGGCTGGGATCACATATGCGCAAACTCCAGGTATTCAGACATGAAACAACCAGTCTTGATGTGGTATTCTTAAGAGAGAAATCAGTCATCCACCCTTATTTCCTCTCTCCTCTTTCTAGGAAGCTTCACTGCACTCGGAACTTTATTCACATGAACCTCTTTGTTTCATTTATTCTACGAGCAATATCAGTCTTCATCAAAGACGGGATTTTGTATGCAGAACAGGACAGCAACCATTGTTTTATATCTACTGTAAGTAGCACCACAGCCGAAGTCCGTTGTTTTTCTCTAAGGAGATAATGATTGTTAACTATTTGTATTAATAGTTGGGTTGGTCCTGCTTTGAGCAGGGGGTTGTACTATGTGACCTCCTCAGGTCTTTCCCAACCCTGATATTCTATGGTGCTATTGCAGTTGCTCCTGGAAGAGCCACCTGAGATCTGTCCTTCATTGTCTTTGACTCATACAAATGCATAATAACAGAGAATCCAAACCTGTATCGCGATCAGCTTCCAGTGTAAACAGATGAGACTTATACAGCACCTAGCACAATAATGTCTTGGTCTATGACTGGGGCTCCTAGGTGCTACAAATAATAATACAAGTAATTTTAATAACAATAAACAGTGAGTGAAAGAGATGTCATATAAAAACAGAGTGATGATGGTTTGCAAACATCCTGTTACTTCCATGATGTGAGACATTTTTTGGTTGGTTTTGCTTATTAACGTTATTGTTATTCACCCACCCATATTGTGAGTTTGGGTTCTGGGATAGGAGTGTGGTAAGGAGGGAAGGCAGAAAGTGAACAACTAAAAGGAAAGACAAAGGGAAGAGAATGAGTTCAAGGCAGTCTGAGGGGTGGTAGGAATAAAAGAGAGAGGGAAGCCTGGAGTAAGGCTGAAGTGAACTATGAGGGAGGGAGTTGGCACAAACAGCCAATCACAAGGGAGATGGCTATTAGCCAGGATGGGCAGGGACAGTGTCCCAAGCCTCTGTTTGCCAGAAGCTGGGAATGGGTGACAGGGGATGGATCACATGATGATCACCTGTTCTGTTCATTCCCTCCAGGGCACCTGGCACTGGCCACTGTCAGAAGACAGGATACTGGGCTGGATGGACCCTTGGTCTAACCCAGTAGGGCCATTCTTATGTCCAGAAAGCATAGTCTGATGCCATCAGTAGAGTCAAGAATTCACTGCTGAAGCTCAAGCCTGGCTCCACCCAGGCAGTTTCTCCATTCCCCAAGCCTGCATGGCTAGAAGAGGATGGGGCGGAGGGGCACAAGAGACCAAGTGCCCCCAGATGAGGGATGGGGGTCTTTTTTGAACACATCTGGGTTTGGGGAAGAAAGAAGATTGTTCTAACAGAGATTTAAAAATATCCTAGATCTTCAAACCAGGGCCGTAATCAGGACACGGCGAGCGGGGCAGCAGCCCAGGGCGCAAAGCCACAGGGGCGGAAACAGATTGGGATGAGGGAACGGTAGGGGACGCAAATATGCTTGCTTGTCCTGGGTGCTAAAATGCCTAGTTACAGCTCTGTTTCACACCTCATGGTCTCTAGAATACCCCAGTAAAGTTCACTTAATGACGGTAGCTTGTTTACCTCTGTGCAGCAACATAGGTTCATGCCTGCAGTGCCCTGGTGTAGGGGTCACTGAATGGTAGCAGGTGAACAACTTGGTTGGTACCTTAACATTTGGATACTTGGCTAAACTTCCTGACTCTACTGAGAGCACTGGGGGCTTTCTTGTGAGATTTCAGGTACTTCTGGCTTCCAGGTGGGCAAATGATCCTTGGCGAGCAGCCTCTTTTGCTGCACTCTAAGACTAAAAAGAGCATAGGTGTGTAACAATAACATACATATATATTTTAAAAAATATATCTCAACTTTTTTGACCCTCAGGAAAAGTTCAGTTTGTTTGGCTCAATTTTATGGATAACTTTTGATCTGGTTCTTACTTTATCCAAACCCACTATCATTCTGAAAATGCATCCGATGAAGTGAGCTGTAGCTCACGAAAGCTTATGCTCTAATAAATTTGTTAGTTTCTAAGGTGCCACAAGTACTCCTTTTCTTTTTATCATTCTGATGAACATCTAGAGGAGTTGCTAAACTGGGGTCTCTCTTGCCCATCCAGTTGTGATGTAAAGTCCCATGATTCTTTTCCAAAGGAAAACACTGATACTCTACTTTCTTCGTCAGCCTTTTCTTTCTCACTTAAATAGATTCCAGTATGGCTATACTTTGAGCTGGCGGTGTAATTTCCAGCTCAGAGACATTAGATCAGATTGAATTCAACAAATGGTTTTGGTTGACTTTTTTTTTTAGAGCGATTAAATATTTTTTATGACCATTTCATTTTGAAACATTTTGTTTTGACTTGTTGACTCCAAATGGCATTTCAAATTAATTTTTGGCCAATTAAAAAAAAAAGCAAAAAAAAGGAGGGGAAACCACCATAGATGTCCAATTAAAAATGAAATACTCGACCAAAAAATTAACAACATAGTTTTGAGGCCACTGAAAACATTTTGAGTTGACTGAAATTTTTGGGGGGCATTTTTGATTTGGTGAAAACTTTGTGAAAAAACAATTTGGGTTCCAATCAAACCAGAATTTTTTTTTTAAATTTGGTTCAGCCTCCTGAACCGAAAATCCATTAACTCAGCCCTACCTGAGTAGTTTCAAAGTTTCCATGAACCTCAAATCACAAGTGATGAGTCCCACAGATCCTACAGTCTGGTGGCCGGATTTTTGGCTGACATAAATGGGTGTAGCTCCATTGAAGTGAATGGGGCTATGCCAATTTACACTAGCTAAGGATGAGTCCAGGGGATGGAATGTAAATGGGGGGAACCAGGTGTCTCTTCCTCCCCAAGCTCCAGGGATGAGCTTCCAGTGTTCAGGGCTATTCTGTGATGTCATTTTGTGAGTGGGTGATGTTGCAGGTTCAATATCATCCTGTTGACATGCAACATTGCAAAGACAAGTCTGCCAAACGCAATGTCTGTGTAGGGTTCAGCAGACTCCACCAGAGCTTGACAGAGTGGATTTGTAGTTTTGTCTAAAACTTTTCCCCATTTGCTTCGTATGGTAAATCACTCAACTTTCTTCACACTTATCCTCAATTTTCATTTCCTGACACTGAGTGACAGCTTCCACCAAATTGCAGTGAAGTAAAATTCTGAACTTTGCACAGTAGGGTGCCTCCTTTATGAGCCTCTTAGCAATCTCAGGCCTTTCCACACTTTTACTTCTATTTAAAACCCTTCCTTAGATTTCCCTATACAAAACCAGATTCTTTTTCTTACCTGCACTTAAGGCATGGAGGACTATAATCTAGCAATTAGCTGCCATTGTTGGCATGCACCTTACTACTAGGAGAAGTTCTTAAGCTGCCTGAAAGCACTCATAAAATACCACCTAACTGCTAAAATTGGTTTTCTGCCCTTTAGTGCTGCACTCTTACAGTGGCTTGTAACAGTTTTCATAAACTCTTTAGATGTACGTATTATAAAATAAAAGGCCAGATTGTTTTACGTGTTGTTTAGAGGATTTCGGGATCTATGTCTAGTTCTCATATCCCCGTCAAACAGGGGTGAAACAGCAAAATAACTTTATTTGTGCTTGCTTTTTTGTAGGTGGAATGCAAAGCAGTGATGGTCTTTTTCCACTATTGTGTCATGTCCAACTATTTCTGGCTGTTCATTGAGGGATTGTACCTTTTCACCTTACTCGTGGAGACCTTTTTCCCAGAGAGGAGATATTTTTATTGGTACACCATCATCGGCTGGGGTAGGTGGCATTTCTTACATGGGCTTTGTTTGTTTTTAACCCTGCTGCATGCAAAAGATTTCACTCCCCCTAATTTTTTCTTGAAATGAGGAGTTGAATGAGAACAAGCGAATGAGTGTAATCAAAGCAGAAGCCACCTGGTATTTTCAGTCACCAGCTCCAGACACTTACATTTCTATGCTCTCCATGTGTTTGTGTGTACAAGTGTGTGTGGCATGTAATCTAAAAGGAGGACTTCCTTACCTCCCACCCCAAAGCCCTGGCATCACAACCATCTTCCTTGCCCAATTTGAGATGAATGAGACCTCCTTTTGGGGCTCCTCAGCAGTGCTCATAAGCCAGTCATATGGTTGGCTGTAGAACCATGGAGATCCAAGCATCTTTCTTTCTGAAGAAAATCAACATGCCTCTTGTAGCACTCCAAGAAGTGTTTTAATAGTCAAAAAAGAAGCAAACCAGACAACCCCCACTTCTCCATTATATGTGGATTAAGTGATGTAAGTTTTTTTTTCTCCTGCCACTGGTATTACAGATATCAGTATTGCCATTATAAACCAAACTGCTTCTTGTCTCCCAGTAAAGCCAGACCTGCATTAAAATAAGGAGGATTTTGCATCACTGGCAAGCATATGGTTTCCTTTTGAGGATTTCTCTTTGCAAGAAGAGTTCTTAATGTTCTTAATAGGAAGTTTTCTGCTTATACAAATCAGAAATAGCCGCTCTGGGTCATTCTTTGAGGCTTCAGTCATGTCTGAAAGCTGATGACTGAGTGGAAAGCATCTCTAAGTAAGACTCGCTTCACAATCCGGAAATGGACAGGTAAATAAGAGCTGGTTATCTTGGAAAGAAACAAACCATGCTTTAGAGAATCCTGTGATGATATGTAATGTGCTTATTTTGGATGTGAAACTTCTGGGACCAAATTCATGTTAATCAGACAGTATGTAATTGAAATTTTGGCTATGAATCCAAGATGCCAGACACAGGAAAAACCATTGATTGCTGCTTGTCTCAGGTTTAATCGCATGGTCTCAAGGTTAGGCCCAATGTTTTATGTTTTGTAAAACAGGTTCCCTTCAAAACTGATCATGGATAGAAATAACTTCTTGGAATAATTTAAAAAAACAGCAAAAGAAATCTGAAAACGTTTACAGCTTTGGTTCTTCTGATATGTATTATTTTAGCACTTACGAGCCCCAGTAGGGTTCAGGGCTCCATTGTGCTAGGCCCCGTATATATGCATAGGAGACAGCTCCTGCTATGAAGATCATGCACTCTAAACAGATAAAGAGTGGGAGGGGAAACAGAGCCACAGAAAGATGAAGTGAGAAAGCCAGGTATAGAACTCTTGTCTTTGCAGTCCTAAACCAGTACCCTAGCCACTCAACCATGCTGCTTCTCAGCTAAGCTGCTACCTAATCTAAAAGAGCAGGGCTCTGTGCCCAGGCAGAGCCCACTGAGTTTAATGACACTCCATGCAGGCTTAAAGCTCTATCCCCATAGATCTGCTTGCAGGATCTTCTAGGCCTATGTCTGTTAGCGCATCTGAATATAGTGTTCAATATGAGAACAATATAGAACAGCATACAGACACACTGACAAAGGGATTGTCCATCTATATAATTAAAGAACTACCTAGATGTGTAACCAGAACATAGTGCAACCCTGTCTCTGGTGAATATTTGATTTCAGGATCACAAGTTTCCCCAGAGCAAAAGATGTCCAACGCTTCAAGATGCAGGGAGCTGCTTGCATAGGAGCTGAAGGGTGGTCAGCACTCTGCAGGGCTGAGGTCTTTACCAGTGTTTTGGAGGACCCCAAGTGCACTGTCAGCACTCAGCATAAAATTAATGACAATTATAAATGTGGATGCTTTTCTGAACTATTCAGTCCTCTTAGCCCTGCAAAATAGGACTGTTAATTTCAGGAAAATCCTATCTTCTCATGAGATTTCTTGTAATTTCTGCTCCTGGTAAGGGAAGAAATTCTCTCTGCAAGAATGGGCCTTTCAGCAGCATTTTGATGCTACTTTTATTTTGACCTTGCCTGGAACCTGGAAGTTCAGACGCATGGGTGGGAGGAAATGATAAAAGAAGATGACACAACTTTTTTTTCTGGTGTGCATGTGTGTGTTCATATTACAGATGGTCCTATATCAGAGCAGCCCTATAGAATATGGAAGCAGGAGCGTGCACAGGAATTTAAATTTGACTGCTGTTGGAGGGGCACATTAAACACACACATATTATATACATTAAACCATATCAACACACGCACAAATACCATATGCATAGAAATAAACAGCAGTGCATTCGTCATTTCAATGAAAATCCATGTGTCATGGAGCTAGCTCAATAGATGTAGGTCAGGCTTGACAAAGCCCTGGCTGGAATGATTTAGTTGAGGATTAGGTCCTGCTCTGAGCAGGGGGTTGGACTAGATGACCTCCTGAGGTCCTTTCCAACCCTGATATTCTATGATTCTATGACTCTATGTATCCACAAGTACTTGGCTACAGCGGAATCACAGAGCTCCTCTGGCCAGAGCAGGGCCAGGGAGTAAGCTCCTCCGGTCCTGGCGCTTGAAGAGGTTGTGCGCTCTCTCCCTCTGAGGTCCCGTGGGTGGAAGAGCTGTTAGCTCCCGCCGCGGCCCCAGGACCTGCACCCCGGCTTGCCCCCGATCTCCTCCCCGTGCATATCCCTATATGGAAGCATTGTTTGGATTACATTTTCAATAGATACATTGGGCCCAATTCTGATCTCACACCCACTTTTCATTGTTGTAGCTCCACTGACTTTTTTGGAGTAACTTCTGATTTACGCCATTGTAAGCAAGAGATGCAGCAGACCCATTTGATCTGATCATACTTACAGTTTCACCAGATCTTCATTTTTAATGTAATGTTTCGATTTGAAATTTTATAAACATCCATTATACACCCAAAGGTCCTTGGTCTTTCATAAGCATGAGAATATTAAAATTGGATTCAACTTAACATGCTTTATTTCCTCTCCCCAGAATGTTTATTTTTGTTGCTGTTCAATCTCTCTCTATTTTAACTTTTCAGAATATCCAGGTAAGTTCTTCTTTAACAGAGCTCTGCTTTGCTCAACCAAATAGGTTTAGAAAGTGGTATTCTCAATTTTAGTAGCTTCAGGACAGGGCCTGAGAAGATTAATTCTACTTATTAACCAATGTGACACCAACTCAGTTTTGCAAAATGTATGAAGCTTACTTGAGGCTGCCAGTCTCACCTCCTGCTACACCTTAGGGTTGTCTACATCCTTGTGGTTTCTGTCAGTCCCTCTCCTTAATCTTCCCACCAGGGGTTGAATCTTTCATTTGCCCCATTTCAAAAATACAATGCATGCCATTAAAACTCCACATTTGCCTCTGTGCAACGGTTGCATCGCTCAGCATCTCTAAGTAGAGGAAGATGCCAGGCTTATTTCCAATGTTTTGTGTGGTGATTGAACAATATCAATAGCACAACAATCTAATCCTGCACCGTTCTACAATATTGGCCTAAAACACTATAGACCCCTCTCTGTCGTCATTTATACTCATGAAACCTCACTGAAGTCAACTCACCCTCTTTGGATTCTGACTTGAAGACCTTATTCGAATGCCAAATCCTTACAGAGTAAGGGCTGCTAGATTCATTTCAAGAACAATCCTGTTGTAAGCTGTAGGGCTTGGGGTCATTTCTAGCAGCTTTTTTTTTTCTTATAAGCCATTGAAACATAAAACCTCCGTGGAGAAAGATTGTGCATCAGATGGAAGTGATGTGTGATGTACAAATAAGAGCAATAAATAACGATAAACAAATAATGATTTTTCTCTCGTCTTTTGTAGGCACCCCGACAATTTGTGTCACTGTCTGGGCTGTACTGAGACTTCACTTTGATGATACTGGGTAGGTACCATTGGGTGAGAAACCCTCCAATCACCTCATTTTCAAGTGAAGTACAGAAGGGAAAAGGCTGGTGGTTAGAGTAGGGGAATGTGGGCCAGGAGACCTGGCTTCCATTCCCAACTCTGCCATATAACTCGGATAACTTTGGGCAATTTGCTTAGGCCAAACCAGTGGTTCTCAACTTGCGGCCCAATCAGCACAGAGCTGTGGCCCATGTGACATTCTCCGGGCCATACTGGTAGTATTGGATGTGGCCCACATAACATATTGTGAGCTACATATGCGGCCCACAATGGTAAATAGGTTGAGAACCATTGGGCTAAACCACTGAGTACCTAAGGTTGGACTCCTAAATACCTATTTAAGCACAGAAGTAGACGTGATACAGTATTCTGAGTTGCTGCCGTTTGAAGCCAGTGGGAATTTCAGGTACTCAGCATCTCTGAATATTAGATCCCAACTTCACCAAAGATTGGAGATGTTTGTATCTGAGGTTCTGGCTCAGGTCCATCTCTCTTAAATTCCCTTCCTAGTGATTCAGTGACTGACTACACATAAAAGCCTCTCTCCATGGAGGATTTGGGTTTGTTTTTTTTATCCAATGTTCTATTTTGATGATAAATTAAATCACCGATTTCCATGCAAAACAAGCCAGAAATCCCTGTTGTGTCATTATGATGATTATAGCACTGGTCCTAAATGCATTAATTTCTTTTAGAAATCCAGATGGCCCCTGTTTTGGGGGAGTAAATATCTCATGGGAGGGAAAACCTTTGCTCTTTCTTTCTTAGAAGTTAATTAACATGCAGCACATTTAGATGGAGTCTAGCTGAGTCTCTCAGTGGCTTTTTTTTTTTTTTTAAAGATCAGCTAGGTTTGTTCAAGGGCGAGGAGGAAAAGCCAGCATGAGTCTGAAAACATTTCAGAAATTATGGGGCGGAGAATCCACCAAGAGAAAGTGTAAGGGCTGAAATTTAAAGACACTGACTTCAACTCCTTGCATAATGACAGGTTTCAGAGTAGCAGCGGTGTTAGTCTGTATTCGCAAAAAGAAAAGGAGGACTTGTGGCACCTTAGAGACTAACAAATTTATTTGAGCATAAGCTTTCATGAGCTACAGCTCACTTCATCCAATGAAGCTTATGCTCAAATAAATTTGTTAGTCTCTAAGGTGCCACAAGTACTCCTTTTCTTTTTGACTTCAACTGCTGATGCAGCCCAGTGTAAGTGAGAAGGGAACTGGGTCTCTAGATGGTGCTGTCTGTCAATCCAGAGTAATACCACTGAAGGGAATGGAGTTACACCAGAGCTCAGAATTTGGCATCTTAAAATGGAAAAGGGCCTTCCTCCACAACAGAAGAAGTCATGTGGTTCTGGTCTCCACAGCAGCAAGCCACTTGTACCTGTAACAGACTGCCTGGGGAGTGCAGTCTTTCAGTCGATACTTACATGCCCTGCTCTTTTCTCATTGTTTTTCATATTCTAATGTGCTCTTATCTCACTCCCTCATAAGAAAGGGAAAAGTGACTGTTGCTTCCACACCTTCCATTCTGTGGGAGGCACACGAGTTGGGTTAAAGTGGTCTTGGGAAATGCACATTTTGCCCTTGTAACTGTTTATGTTAGAAACCAGCCAGTGGTCAGTCAGGTTCAGTGGAAGGTGCAAGAGTCATGGCTACTGGTCGAAGCAGGAACTGGGAAGCAAATTCAGTCCCAGGGCCAAGGCTGGAGTCAGGAACCAGTAGCCACTCCAGGAGTCAGAGCCAGAGCTAAGAGCCAGGCCAAGGGTCAGAGCCAGATTGGAAGCCAGTAGCCACGCCAAGGGTCAGAACTGGAGTCAAGAACCAGAGTCAGTGTGAGGAAGCTGTAGCCAGGAGCAATCTGAGGTAGTTAGGACTGAGCAGGAACAAGGTAGTAACAGGAGCAATGCTGGAGTACGGCAAGGAGCAGCAGGCACAGGGAGGATCGCAGCTGTGGACATGAATGCACTGAGCCACTAGAGAGCTGCTGCAGCTGGACTAACAGCCAGCCAGCTGCTCTTCCTGACCAGTTAGGTGGGGCAGTCAGTCAGGGAGCCTGCTGCAAGCCAGCTGCACTTGTTGGGGTGCCGGGAAACAGACTCTGTTCCAGACCCTGATCCCTGACAGCTTATTCCTTTATGGACAAATTCTTAGCCACAAAATGATGCATATTAACACTGCAAAACTACTATTAATGATGTCCATATACTAACCAGACGTGGTCCCCCACACAAACCCTCCAGAGCAGGACTAATCTATGCAGGGTCCTGACAAATTCAGTTTTACAGATCCTGGCTGAAATTTTCACAAGTGCCTGCATAGTTTAAGAGCACAAGAATCATTGACTTTCAGTAGGACTCTTGCTCTGAAGTCACTTAGGCTCTTTTGAAAATTCCATTCACTGTGTGTGTCAGGGGAAAAAATACAGACCATTGTCTGTGCCTGACCCTTTAGACCCTGCCCTAGAATTTCACCCCACATATATATACTTTTCCTGTCTTAGACAACCTATGGAGTGGTTCATTTGTGGGTCTGAGTCAGGACTGATGGGGAAATTTCAGATCTGTGCACCACATACATATGAAAGATGGAATCTGGCTCACAAACATTTCCTCTACTCCCACACATGTACACACACAGCAAAGGGACCACAGTTTTTAATGTAAGGGTTTCTACTCCACCCCCACCCCCACACCCAGTGTTTTGCAGGCAGGCATTTGAAATATGTAAAAGGTAAAGATCAACTTTCACAATATTAACATTTTGTTCTTCTGAGTTCTTTTCACTGTGGGTTAGAATCCGACAAAACATCACTAGAACCAGGATTTACAGTTGTTATTCCTGTGGGGAGGAAAGCTCACAACTTCAAGTGCAAAGCATTTTAGGATGCCTGATGGTGCTAGGAAAAATAAATCCCAATGGTTAACCGTGCTTGATTTGTTTTAAAATTGGAGACACTGATCAAAAGCTGTGCAGGGGGGAAAAGGTCAGATGCATGTACAAGAAAAAAAAGTTTGCACTGTTTTCCCAATTCTAGAAACACATCCAAGGCCTGAAAACCCAAACATTCTGTTCACCAATTTAGCCCTCAAATGAGTGTTTGTATGTAGTCCTCATGCAGTTCCATAGGTGTCAATTGTGCATATGAAGGCAAAATGCAGATCCAATGGGCAGAAATGCCATTTGCTTTAATGATAGATTGCTGCAGAGGACATTACAACAGTTAAAATAAGAACTGACCTAAACCTTTGCCCAAAACTCAGACTGAACCTTCTAAAATAACACTTTGCTCTTCTGCACAGTAAACCTCAAAACACTCCCTTGAGCTAGTTAAGTGCTCAAATACCCATTTTGCAGACATGTGGACTGATGCATACAGACACTTGGGGCCAGATTTTCTAAGGTGCCTAAGGAAGCAGATCAGTGGCTAGCAGGATTTTCGGCAGTGCCTAAACAGGTGAGGCACCTAACTGTGGTTGATTTAAATGGGAGTAAGGTTAAATCTCAAGAGACACCTCTTTGCATATTAAGGTGTCTAAATACCTTTGAACATCTGGCTCCAGGTGATGTGGCTAAGGCTGCATAGGGAAGTCAGTGTAAGAGACAGGAATGGGAACTCTTATTTCTTGAGTCAAAGCCTTGTGCTTTAGTTGCAAGTCCTTCCTTTCCCTCTTCTGACAAAGTTCCAATAGAAGAAAATATCAATGTACTGGCATGCCCTGTGGTCTCTTTATCTCTCTCTCTCTCTCTCTCTCTTTCTTCCCCTGAATCCCCCTTGATTTTTTAATTATTTTAGCTGCTGGGACATGAATGATAACACTGCCCTGTGGTGGGTGATCAAGGGTCCCGTGGTTGGATCAATAATGGTAAGTAACATATGTACGAGATATCTCTTCATGGCTATCCATATGAGCTAAAACTGAATTAAAGCCAATGACTCTACAGGTTGTCACATAGCAGAGGGCGAGGCTGGCTAGAAGTTGCTCTGCCCTAAGCAAATTGGAAAATACTTGGGTACTTGCATGTTACATAATAGCAAGTATTACTGCTCCCAGGGTTCACAGATACCTTTAGCATGCAGGACCTCTTTCTGGCTCTCGATAGTAAATCATGCACATCTCTTATTGAAGTGATTAATCACTGGAATAAACTACCAAGGGAAGTGGTGGATTCTCTGTCTTCTGGATGCCTTTCTGGAAGATGTGCTTTAGTCAAACACAAGTTATTGGGCTCAATACAGGAATAACGGGAGGAAATTATCTGGCCTGTGTAAAACAGGAGGTCAGACCAGATGATCGTAGTTCTCCCTTCTGTCCCTAAGCTCTATAAAGCCAGTGCAAGTCATATCTGGAGCATCAGGATGGCCCTGTCCTAGGCAGTATATACTTGCTGTCATAGGCCCACCAGGCTTGCTTTGCCCATATCAGTTGTACAATCAGTTGCCCACATGCAAAATGGGAAATGACTGCCTAGGAAAGTGCACTGGGGAAAGAGATCTGGGGATCATAGAGGACCACAAGCTAAATATGAGTCAACAGTGTAACACTGTTGCAAAAAGAGTGAACATCATTCCGGGATGTATTAGCAGGAGTGTTGTAAGCAAGACACAAGAAGTAATTCTTCCGCTCTACTCCGCACTGATTAGGCCTCATCTGGAGTATTATTTCTAGTTCTGGGCGCCACATTTCAGGAAAGATGTAGACAAATTGAAGAAAGTCCAGAGAAGAGCAACAAAAATGATTAAAGGTCTAGAAAACATGATCTATGAGGGAAGATTGGGAAAAAATTGGGTTTGTTTAGTCTGGAAAAGAGAAGACTGAGAAGGGATATGATGACAGTTTTCAAGTACATAATAGGTTGTTACAAGGAGGAGGGAGAAGAATTTTTTTTTTAACGTCTGAGGAGAGGATAAGAAGCAATGGGCTTAAATTGCAGCAAGGAAGGTTTAGGTTGGACATTAGGAAAAAATTCCTAAGTGTCAGGGTGGTTAAGCATTGGAATAAATTGCCTAGGGAAGTTGTGGAATCTCCATCACTGGAGATTTTTAAGAGCAGGTTAGACAAACACCTGTCAGGGATGGTTTAGATAATACTTAGTCCTGCTATGAGTGCAGGGGACTGGACCTCTCGGGGTCCCTTCCAGTCCTATGATTCTATAGTAGAGCCATACTTGTTATAAGACTAAGTTATGTGAGTGCAGATGCAGAGACTAAGATGGATTCAGAAAATAATAATGCAACTTTTGCAGGTAGAGAAGCGTAAAATGAAACCGTAGGGGTCCTGCAATTCCCGGTGACAGATCACCAGGGGGGATTCACCCTAGAGGATATGTAGGTGATGATACTTCCATCCCCCTCCCTTGGGGGTTTCAGTGAAGGGAAAGTTAAAAATTACGTCGGGGGCTCTGATGCTGGATGCTGCTGAGGGGATGCCCTGAGCAGAGCTGGTCGCAATTTTTGACAATTTTTTTAATCAAAAATGCAGCAGCATTAAAATAAAAATGTTTTCTTGAAAACCTATCCGTATGGATAAAACGTTTGATTTTTGTCTGGAAAAAGGAATTTCAGAGCCTGGTGACTGTGTTTAGCTTTTGTTTCTGGGGGGGTTTTAAATCGAAAAATTGAAATTTTTAACAGAAACAAAACGGGATTTTTTTTTTTTACCACTTCTAGTGTTCGGTCAGGGCATTTCTCAGCTGCAGTAGCCAAGGCCCCTCACCTGCTCCCTTTTGTGGACATTATTCCACCACAGCCCCTTCCCCCCCCCACCTTCCTTCCCCCCGTCCGCATGGATCTGTGAGCTGAATCAAGCCTCAGGGCTGCAAGGAGCAATATATAGCAAAGCCGTCTGCCTTACCCTCGCTCAGTAAGAGAACAAATCAGCTCTTCTTTCACATGTAGCCTGATTCTAAGAGGGACTGAGTGCATGAAGTCAATGGGAGTTGAAGGTGCTCAGTACCCCTTAGGCCTGAGATCTGGCCAGCCAAGTACAGGCATTCAAGGATCTGTTTTCCTTGCAGTTTTTGATCATGACAAATGCTGAAAACTGTTTATTTAAGCCTCTCATTAACTGTTGCTGGCAAAGGCAGACTCAGGCACGCAAGGGAGTCTGTGCCCACAAAATCTGGGCTTGGGGCAATAGACAAAGTGGGAATGGTGCCTCCATGGCATATTGCCCCACTATTAATCATGACCCTGCAAAGTCCCCTCTCCACAGAGGTTCTACAGAGTTCCAGCTCCGCAGGTTTGGGAGGAGTGAGGTAACGGGGCCAGTGAGTCATACTCTCCCTGTCATATTAGGAAAAATACGGCCGAGCTAATAGCATTCTCCCCATAAGCCAGGATTGCTTTTCATTTCTCTTTTTCTTCTCTTCCAGATAAACTTTGTTCTTTTCATTGGCATAATCGTTATCCTTGTGCAGAAACTCCAGTCGCCTGATATTGGGGGCAATGAATCCAGCATTTACTTGTAAGTACAATAGCTGTCAAATAAGCACTAATTAATTCAGATCTCTAATATACACATAGGAAAAACACCCTCAATAGAACTCAGTTGACTTTTTTGTCTGTGTCATAGTCTATTAATGATTTTTTTTTAATCCAACAGCCACTAAAATACTTTTTTTAGTGCCACCTTTGATCTCTCTTTAAAGCTCTTAGAAAATAATTGTAAATGCTGTATATGTTTTAAAAAAGGATCATGCACAGATCAGTTATTTGGAAATTAACATACTGTCCAGGCTTCGAGGATTGTTGTATCTGTGGGACTGTTTGCTGTGCTTCATAGGCTCCAAGGACCTGATCCAGAGTCCACTGAATTAAATGAGAGTCATTCTGTTAACTTCAGTGGACTTTATCAGAGATTCTAAGATACAAAGTCCTTGTGAAGTTACATATATTCCCATTTTTGGATAGTAATTCTGAATCCATTCAACATAAACTAAACAAACTGCTTCAAAGCTCACAACTAATCTTAAATGTTTCCATGTGAGGTTTTAAATCGGAGCTTGTTTTCATTTTGCCCTTTTAATTTTTTTTTCCAAACTATATGTCCTGTCCATTAGCTCCTTCTTCTTCCTCCTCCTAGAGAGTCGTTGTCAACACTGATTTGGCTGTAAATCCCCATCTCTGGTTTGTGTCTCCCATTAGAATTATTTTTGTTTTTCTTTTAAATACTTACGGAATGTTGAAAGGAAAAAAAATAAATACAAAATGTCTGGTGCTTCCCCTGGTTTCCTGCCTAAGGGCTAAGCAGGTTTCCCTTGCACCTTTCCAAAGTCCAAGCATTTTGTGCAAGCTAAAACCCCGATTATTAGTCTTCTCTGCTTAGCACTGAAAAATCCAATTTAACAGGTTACAGGAGGAGATTTCTTAACATTTAGGATTATGTTTAAAATTTCGATCTAATGCCTCCACTGTACCTTACAGCCCAATCCAAAAGTCCTTACTTACGCAAAAATCCCATTGAGGTCTGTAGTGTAGTAAGCAGTTAATTTCGTCACTGTTAAATCCTGGACGGAGCATAGAGAGATCCTGTGTAGTGACCTCGTTTAAGCTAATTTAGAAGATAGAACTTCAAGATCTTTGTCTCTGTTCAGCATCCTAAATAATTCTCTTTGCATTCATTGCTATGGAGGCTTGTGTCTATGACAAAACACTGCAAAATCAATATTTGTCTAAGTAAGCATTTCAGGTCTGGTCACTACAGGAACCCATAGTTCATTGTGTGAATTGGATTGACTGATTGATGAAAATCATTTTTTTCTCCTATCCTATCCTCTAGTTTATGTTTGCATGAAATGGTGACATTTCTGTAGATCACGTTCTCCTTTTGGTCTTCCCTAAATGGAACATCCATTTAATTAAGGTGTTTCACTCAAAGCTGTAAGCTTTATACCCACAAACCTAAAGAATGCTTTAAATACATTCTGCAGATACACACTGCTGAGACTTACAACTCAGGAGAAATTGTAGTGGCTAGGTTAGCCCGCTTACCCACATGATTTGCCCAATCCAGTGCATGAAGACTTCCCATGTAATTGCTTGCAGGAAATCCCCACTGCATCTTAAATGGCAATCTAGATGTGCAGAGCCATCTCTTCCTATGAATAGCTAAGTGCATGTTTGCTGCACATCTATTACATATGAGGCAAAGCATGCCATAAATTCAAATGATTAGAGTAGGCTATGAAGCATCCTTGCCATTTTTAGTCAATATGGCTACTGGGTTTCACTGATATTTTTCCTATGTGTATAGTTGGCAACCAGAACAAGAAAACATCATATTTTCTGTTTCATTCGCTGCCATTATTTTTTCATATTTGTTTGCAACTGTATAACTAGACATGTGTAAATATATCCTTCATTTATGTACGTGTTATGAAGTGGAGTGTTGTTTATCCAAACAGATTTAACAGTAGCAAATGTGTTTAGAAGTGATACAAGAAATAAAAAATATATGCACAGATATACACAGGCAGATATAGTATATATGCACACATACTGTATACAAATCTGTTACATCAGAGGTATGGTTATGTCACCATATTAAAACTTCCATGGAATTTAACCTAGAATCCATAATGAATATCTGCCCTGCCCTATTCTGTTATCTCAGACTAACAAATGTTTAGTTTGCCCATTTCTTTAACCAGACAAAAACTGAAATACTTCCACCCATTTCTGCAGTACTCTGAACACACCTCATATCAATAAACATGCTAAATGCAGTTTTTTGGGGTTTTATCTTTTTGTTCTAATGTACCATTTTGAAAAAAGCACTGTGGAATTCAGTACTCTCAGGTTAAATGAGAATGAAAGATAAGGAAGCTCATTCTGTATCCCAGCTGTGAATCCATAGATATGATTCACATGGAAGAAAAAATAAACGTTCATATTGTTGAATACTGGTTGGAAAAAACACTTTGGGTGAAATCCTGGCCCACTGACCTCAATAGGAGTTTTGGTATAGGGTCAAGAACTGGGGCCAGAATTTCATCTTTTATTATAAAAATGAGACAAGCTGTCAAAATTCCCACTCAGACAGTCCCATTTGGGTCAACTCAGTACTCAAGCCCCATTCAGCAAAGCACTTAAGCACATGTTAACTTGTTCAGCAAAGGAGTTGAACATGTGGTTGAGTCCTATTGACTTCAATGGGCTATAAGCACACGCTTAAAATTAAGCACCTGCTCAAATGTTTTGTTGAATCTGGGCATTAATAAACTGGAGGTTCACAAGTATATCTATAGGCAGAATTTGGGTCATTCAGTTCAGTGGAATTACTTATGTTACTGCTATTGCTCATGTGAATAAGATGAACAAGATGTAGCCTCTTTGCATTACCCTAAAAAGACCACTGTGAATATGTTGAGACACACACACACACACACACACACACACAGAGGCAGAGAGAGAGAAAGAAATGTCATACAGTACTTTAGGATAAGTTAATTCATACACTTCCACATTAAAGAGCACGTGTATCTTTTTTGTAAAGACAAATACTCTTTTCACCCATATGGGAAAAAAAAATTGTATCCATACATTATATCCATACATTAGGATAATTTTATATGTTGGATTTACTTGAGATGATACAGTATATGACCCATATATAAATTAATATGTAAATGGTTCCTTATATATTAAAGTCCATACACATGAAATATGATATACTATCTGTGTATATGAAACAAACATGCCCTTTCCACATGGGTAAACTTGCCTGTAACTCAAGAAGAATTCTAAAAAGCTTGTTACAGGCTTTGAGAGGAAATTTTATATTCCTATTATCTATATTGTATCTTCACACCTGAGGGTCATTTTATCAACGAGCATATGAGTTTGCTTTTGATTTTTTTTTTAAATCCTGTTCGTAGACACTATGGGATAGACTCACAAAAGGATGTAGATGCCTAGATCTGAGAATCAGACTCCATTGGGGTTCAAAAACCTTCTGTTCAACTGCCGTCTGTAGGTGCCTAAAAGCCTAAAATTGCTCAGCATCTAAATTTTTGCAATAGATATTCCTTAGGTGCCTATGTTTCTGCCTCTGAGCCTGCACACTGCAGCCTTGTGCTAGTCATCCAGACACCTAAGCCCCAGTGTGATTCATGAACTGGGAAAGATAGGTGTTCCTTCACCTAACTTGCCTGTGGGGCCCGATCCAGTAAGGGGACCTACAGAGGAGTGGAGGGAGAAGCACAAGGACCTCCGTCATAACTTTAGCACAGTAGTTAGAGCACTCAGCTGGGCTGTTGGAGACACCCAATTCAAGTCCCCCCACCACATGATTTGGAGAAGGGTTTCAACAGGCATCTGCCACCTCTCAGTTGGATGCCCTATCCACTGGGCTGTGGGGTATTTTGATGCAGGGCTCTCTGTCTCTCCTGTCAAAGCTGTTCCATTGTGGATACGTAATTACAGAAAGGTATTGGTATAAGATCCTGGGTCTCCCAGCTCCTGGGTAAGTACACCAACCACCAGGCTATGGACTCATTCTCATTCTTTTGCTGTCTCTCTCTCTTTGGCCCAGTGATCCTTTCCTTATTTATCCCCAATGGAACAGCTTCCAAAGGAGAGACTGAGGTAGCTCCACATCAGAATATCCTATAGCCCAGTGACTGGGTCGCTCACCTGAGATGGTAGATCCCTATTTCTCCCTCAGGTGGAAGGGGAACTTGAACCCACATCCCAAGTGAGTGCTCTAACCACTGGGCTAAAAGTTATAACTGGGGCTGTTGATTAATCGCAGTTAACTCATGCGATTAACTCAAACAAATTAATCATGATTAATCGCACTGTTAAACAATAGAATACCAAGTGAAATTTATTAAATATTTTGGGACGTTTTTCTACATTTTCAAATATATTGATTTCAATTACAACACAGAATACAAAGTGTACAGTGCTCACTTCATATTATTATTATTATTATTATTTATTACAAATATTTGCACTGTAAAAATGATAAAGAAATAGTATTTTTCAATTCACCTTATACAAGTACTGTAGTGCAATCTTTTTATCGTGAAAGTGCAATTTACAAAAGTAGATTTTTTTTTGTTACATAACTGCATTCAAAAAACAAAACAATATAAAACTTTAGAGCCTACAAGTCCACTCAGTCCTACTTCTTGTTCAGCCAATCGCTAAGACAAACAGGTTGGTTTACATTTATGGGACATAATGCTGTCCACTTCTTATTTACAATGGCACCTGAAAGTGAGAACAGGTTTTCACATGGCACTTTTGTAGCCGGCATTGCAAGGTATTTACATGCCAGATATGCTAAACATATGAATCACGGTAAATATCACGGTAATCAGTCTCCTGGGAGTGACCCCTTTAGTGGGCCAGGCCCTAAGGACCCACAAAGTTCACAGCAGCAGGCCCCTGGCCTCCAAGTCTGGCCCGTCAGCACCAGAGATTCCTGTCTCTCTCTGTGGCTGCCTGCAGTAAATCCAGCAAGGCCACATTTTCAACAGGCTTGAACTGGGTCCCTCTAAGCCACAATGCTCTCAGGGAGTATTTACAATGATGTAGGCAGCCTTTTCAAAGCAATGTAACCATTTACTAGTCACTTGGCAAACAGAATATGAAAGTCCTTTGGTTACCATAGAGAAATGAAGGTTAAAGCATAGTCCATGCTGGTTAGCCCAGACCCCCAGCCAAGCTCTAATGAACCCCATGTTTGGGCCTGCCTCTCTCACTGTCAATCTGACCCCCTTAGTGAGAGAGCCCAGGTGAGAAAGCCCAGAATTCTCTCCCAAGTGAAAAGAAAATGAGTATTTGTGGCACCTTAGAGACTAACAAATTTATTTGAGCATAAGCTTTCACAAAAGCTTATGCTCAAATAAATTTGTTAGTCTCTAAGGTGCCACAAGTACTCCTTTTTCTTTTTGCGAATATAGAGTAACACGGCCGCTACTCTGAAATCTTCCAGGTGAGAAAGCCCAGAATTCCTTCCAGAAGCCAATCCTTTATCCCCCAACCACATACCTTCCAGTCCTTTGCTCTCAAGCTGGGGTCTTTGCTCAGCTTCCCTGCTGAGAAGTGGGGAAATCCATCTCCCTCTGGGTTCTTGGTTGCTAGATGTCAATGTTCTGGTGACTGGGTTCTTCATTTTCTTGGATTTTCAACAGATGTGGGGTTGGCTTCAGACAGTCTTTTTTAATGACTCATTCAGACTCAGGTAGCTAGGCAATGTGCATTGCTATGTCTCTTAGCCTGCCCTGAGAGCAAACTTGGTCATTTTCCCCCTAGTGGGTAGCCGTGCAAAATACAGGGGAAATTGAAGCACACATAGGCTTCATAAAGACATTACAGCAAATTCTCATTTTGTCACAGTGGCTAACCCCAGGAGAGCATTTGCAGCTGAGAATCAGAAGCAGAGGGAAGTGCCTCCCTGCTTCCCAGACTTAAGCACCTACCCCCAAAAGAGGGCTGGCTTGGCAGCTTCCAGTATACGGTTACACTGCACACTACACCTAAGCTTTGACACAGGTTTGTGCACAAACCCCCCTTCCATTCACACAGAAAATAATCTGATTCAGATCATCAGGCACTCAGGATCAGGTTCCTCGGACCCCACTGAGGGGACGGTCAGAGCCTGAGCACCACTGGGACTTGGGTTCAAGTGCTACCATTTTGCAGAGTGATTGCAGCTCAAACCACAGACCCATGTGAGAAGGTCTGCATAGTGCAGTGTGGATGTATTAGCACATCTGTGAGGCCTGGGTCCAGCAATTGTAAGCCCAGGTCT
The DNA here is from genome assembly GCF_009764565.3 of Dermochelys coriacea. Classification (NCBI taxonomy): domain Eukaryota; kingdom Metazoa; phylum Chordata; order Testudines; family Dermochelyidae; genus Dermochelys; species Dermochelys coriacea. The sequence goes on from NC_050069.1 coordinate 262,213,257, forward strand.
ACAATGCAGTGTGGATGCTCAAGTGCGTGCTGGGTAACTCCGAGCCTACAAACCTGGGTCCCACAGACCCTGGTTTACAATGCAGTTTAGGCATAGCCCCAGTGGCTAGCTTAGGCGAGTGCTCGATTTTCTGAAGCCCATTCTGGGACACCTGTCTGTCCCCATTCGTTGTATGCCTAACCCAGGCTTTGTGAATCTCAGTGACTTTTTAGGCACCTAAAAGTGAGGCATGGTGACACTCAGCATCACTACACGTAACTTTCTTTGCAACTCTAGCCCTGTGGCCCTGATTATACCAAACATTTAAGCAGATCCTTTACTTTATGGAATTTAAGCATGTGCATAACTGCTTTCCTGAATCGGGTCTCAGGGGGCCTAGTTTCCCATTGCCTTGGGGCCTGGTGCAGCCATTTCTACCTGTGCAACAGTGGGCCAAATTCTCTGCTGGCATAACTTAATTCAGTAGTGCCCTTACCAATCTAGTTTATCAGGTTTCCCAGACTCATCCTAGAAACATTTAACAATAAATTCATTTATTTTCTCTGCTTAGCTCATATGTATATTGGGTGGCCTAATTCTTCATTCTTTGGGTACCCCACTGAAGTTAATGGGAGTTCAGAGTGCACCCAAAATGCAGGATCTAGTCCCTGAATATCAACCACCAGTAAATAGTTACCCGTATGGTTCATACATCATATGAACTAGTTTTACCAATGTGCCAGAAAGTCATATGTAGCTCTGCTCACATCTATCTAGCTATAAAATGATGTCACACTGCATTCATCTATAACTGCCCTGTAAGGGCCTCTTTGCTGGATGCATAGTCCATTAGAGAGGAACTACATTGCAATAGTACTGATGCTAAAGTCAATGTAGTGTAGCCACCATATATTGTGGGACTTGCTTCATGCACATTAAAATATATTGAGCACCACAAATATGGGTGATTATCATCAAAATTAGACGTTCACTCTAAATAACCTTCCCAAAGATCATTATAAGTAATTTCCTGTGTTTTCAAGTTGAAAAGAAAGGTTAGAAACATTTAGCTAATTCCCTGTGTTCTTGATTTTATTTCTGCAGACCAGTTAAATGCTTTAGCGCATGTGATATCTCCAGTTTTATCCATTTGTACATCCACCCATTCACTACCAGCCTTGTGCAATTCGTCATCCTCCATTTGGTTTGGGCTCAACATTACCTGCATGCTGCTCGTTCCATTTTGGATTGAGTTGCTCTAACTGTGACAGACCTGGACAGAACAAACAATGACTCAATGTTTATTTTAATGATGCTTAAAACCCAAAGTTCTCCTTCCATTTTACTTGAGTGAAGGCCGGATTCATAAAAAAATATCTCAACCATTGAGAGGGGTTCTGATTTCATTGTCAATGCCCTTTAAAATTTCAGGACTCTTTTTTTTCAGAGTTCTCTCTTTGTTTTGCTAGCTTATTAGACCATATTTTTCCGTAAATATCATCACTTGTTAATTTTCCTTACTTTCTACTGGCGGGAGCGAGCCGTCAAAGGCAAACATATGGAAAGTTCAGGCCTGTGGTCCTTGGACCATGTTCTGCTTTCTATTATTCTGGTGTCAGTCCTCAGTAGTTCCACAGACTTCACTAGAGTTGCTCTGGTTTGGTACCAATGTAAATTAAATGAGGATTGAACCCGGTTGGAGTTTTGAGAACCTCAGATAAAAGGTGTTCTAAAAGGGTGAAGTGTTGATTATGTATTAACATTCATCATTGTATTTATTATTTCTTTTTGATTGCTGCCTCTGTAACACACAGGGACCCAGTGTGAGCTGATATCCCCTTCTACAGGCTGAACTAAGTAAAAATGATTGTCTCTTAGTGTCTCCAAACTAAAGCAGTGGGTTTTATAGCTCAGGCAACAGCAAGTTAGGTTTTTATATCCAGTGATCCAGGTAGCATTCCAACAGATGACCCATCCAGGGCCATCGTTGCATCCATATATTAAAAGCCATGTACCACATCATAAATGGGCAACTAAATTCTGACTATCTGTTTTAACTCCCCTTTTGTGGACTAGAGACAAGTTTCTACTATTTAGAACCCTGCTTTGACTGGCACAATCCGTGGCAGAGCAGTTGGTACCTGCATCGTTCATATATTTTTTCATGAATCAGCTGTGGAACAGGAAGCCAAGAAATGCTTAACATGATGAACAGCCAAGGTTTTTTCATCCATCGCATGGCAAACACAAGTAATATGGTGAAGATAGGGGCCAGATTCTGCACTCAGTTGCTCAGGTATAATTGAGCACAGAATTGTCTCTAGAGTTCTAGAGGTAGTAAATAAACCTGCAGTGCAGAAATAATTACATTGAGGTGTCTAAATAAAATTTACTTTTCTGTATGCATGACCAAAGTTACTGTTAATAAGAGGTTTATTTATATACAAAATGGAATGTAATTATATCAGTATGATAGGTTAAAAAAACCCAGGAGATGCATGAATCACTCATGTGCTGGGTTGAGCCAAAAGACTAAAATAGCGCAAGCATTTCCATTAAGCTTTTTGCTTGCTCACTCACTACAAAGGGCTAAAGCACATTGGATTGACATATTTTTTTTTTTGGCTCATGGATGCATAGTATAATTTTTTTGGTTTGTTTCTGCTTTTGCTTCTTTTAACCTACTCTTCATCCTGACTTTTGTATCATGCCTGTTGAAAACTCAAAAGAAAGAAATAAAACCACACATCTATCTAGCTAATTCAGGTCTACGTCATTCCTCCAATCAGCATCTTGCTGGAAAGAAAGGAGAAACATGGCATATACCATAGGTAGGTATGATTTTACATATGGTCCCATCTAAAGGGCTTAGGTTAGCAGAATCAGTGTCCGAAAGCAAGTGTTTTGGTAAACAACACTCCTCTGCAATTCACTGACAAAGTCACTGGAAATTCAATGACTCATTTTGCTACTGCTTTGTCTTGCTGCAAGTACTCAAATTAGCATTGCCAGTTATTTCCAACAGGATCTTCCTGGCATAAACCCCATTTATAAAAGAAAAGTGCAGCTCCCTTTGCTGAGTGGTCTGTCCATTAGCACGGCGCTTTAATTGCTTAAACACGGATATTGGGGGGGTGGAACTCCCACTAACACCAGGAATGCCGGGGTCTCTTAAGCTAAGGTTTATCTATCCCAACAGGAAAAGATTATGGAAACAGTGATCATTGGTTACTTGTCAGCACATGAGACAGTGGGGTCCTAGTTCTCACTTCTAGAACTGCCAATAAGTATGTTGAAAATGGTTGCTTTGACTATTTTTTTTAAAGACTAAACCTTACCAAAGTTGCCTAGTGTTCAAGGGTAAAATGCCTCCTTCACAAATATTGTGCTTTTCCTTTGCATCCCCCAAGACAAATTCCCATCCTCTAGCCTAGTTTTAATTTGGGCTGTATCTGTTTTAAACAGCATTAAACAGACAATTGTCTGTACCTCCGTGGAAAATTAAGGTTATATAACTAATAAGTACCACACTAGGAGTAATTAAGGTGAACCCCCCCACACCTCCAAAACTATTTGTAGAAAGCAGTGGAAGGCTCTGGCCTGTCATTGAGCTATCTGTGTATGATACTTAGATGGTCCCATTCCTATAGTATCTGAAGCCTCACAATCTATAATGTGTTTATCCCCACAGCACTCCTATGATCTATATCCCCATTTAGCACATGAGGAACTGAAAGACTAAGTGTCTTGCTCAAGGTCACACAGGGATCCTCTGTTCTTGCAGATAATGGAACTGAGGTTTCCTGAGTCCCAGGTTAGCACCCTAACCACCCATCCATCCTTCTTCTGTACATATCCTGCTTGCATTATTTTAAGAGTGATGAGAGGAGCAGGCCTAAAGCCACATCCAGCTTGGATTTGGTTTTGCCATTTAATCGGTGACTTCCCAATGCAGTATTCCATATGAGGGACTACAAGATTTGTAGTTGTCAGGGAGGTCAGTTTAAAGAAAATCCCCATTAATTTCTGGTGAAACACAAACACTTTACTGTGGCTGCATACTACACTGGTATCCTCTGATTTTGATATTATAAATCACAGCAGCACAACTCACATGTTTGTAGTTACAAGGTCACCTGCAATGCATGAAATTTTAAAATACTTTTCTGCTTGGGATTTTTTGCATAATTAGAGGCATGCCTTTTAGAACTCACTTAGCACAGGTGATAGCTGTAGCATATAGGCCAATTGGGCTTTGTTTTCTATTTTGAAGTAGCAATGGAAAATAAACAAGTATTTTTTTTCTCTAAACATTGCTACATGTGCACCCTGCTCCAATGCATTTGTACCAACAGTTCCATGGTTTTGGTGTGTGGCTGAGAGAGGAAAGGGAACAATCACCAGGCAGGCTTTGTTGTGAATGTATAGGCTCTTTTTGAAATCTTTATGGGCTGCAGAATTAAGAGAGCCCTGATGATGTCCCAGTCGATTCCACTTGAAGCCATTACATTCTGTTGGGTCAATACTTCCCTAATTATTGATTAGCCCAATCCTGTCAATATACCACAGGTTTCTGAGATGTGGATTTAGTGCAGCAGTGCAAGCTTCCCCAGGCACTCACTGTCCCACCTTTGCCAGTGCTAGTGTGTCAAACTATGTACTGAAGAACATAATGGCTAGGATAAAATGGCCATGTTATTCTTGGATTTTTTTTTTGGGTGGAGAGAAGGAGGGATTTTGAGTTTTGTTTTTCAACTTGATTCCCACTCCTTTTTTCTTGGAGTCACTTGCTTAACTGGGCTGAATTAATCTGGTCTTCATGCTGCAGTTGTTCGCTGACTGCAGATAATGGGGAATAATTCTGACATCTCTTGATCTATGATGTGCTTTCAATTTCTTTCCAAGATTGAGGCACAACATGCTATTCTGTCAAACTTCTGTCGCCATTCGCATTTAGGCTTCTATCACATGGAAAACAAAAACAGCGTTAATTGCCAATAATGGCTCTTCTTTTTTCTGATCCTTGATTTCTTGTGCCCTTTGTTTTGCAATTGACGCTCTTTGTGTCAAGTGTCTTAAGGATTGTTAATAGGCACACTGGACAAGCGTGCATGCACTTCATGATGTATGGCTATGTTGACTAAGACTGTGGCATGGAAAGGTCTTGGTGAACCTGTCTCTCATGAGACTAACATATCTAGCACATAAGAACAGCCATACCAGGTCAGACTAATGGTCCATCTAGCCCAGTATCCTGTCTTCCAATAGTGGCCAATGCCAGGTTCCCCAGAGGGGATGAACAGAACAAGTAATCATCTAACTGTGTGCATGAAAGGAACTGCGTGCTGGTGATTATGCAGTTAGTTAAATTCTCTGGGCCAGATTCTTCCCTCACTTAGGGAACCTGCAAATTGCAAATCACATAACTAGTTCCACTGAAGTAAACAGGACAATTCACATGAATAAGAGGCTGCCGTCTCAGGCCTGTACACTCCATGCAGCAACCCATTGGGTCACATCTCCTCATTTCCACCTGAGTAACGCCAGTAGTACTGGTTTGAAGAGGTGTAGCAAAGATCACTTGGTCCATTGACTGCACTGGGGTTTCACTAAGCATAGACAAGCATAGAATTTGACCTTGTGCTTATGTCTCAGTCAATCTGATCATTATTACTAAAGCATATTAAGGCTGATTCTCTCATTTACACCATTATAAATCAGGAGTAACTCTGTTTAAGTTGACAGAGTTACGCCAGGGTATAACCAGTGTGAATGAAAGGATAATTGAGCCCACAGAGCCTGCCCTTAGCCTGTGTAAATTTGGCATAGCTGCATCGAAGTCAATGGAGTTCTCCTGCCAGTTTAAACCAGCTCTCCATCCGGCCCTCAGTGTCAAATGTTCACATACGCTCTAAGCTTCCCACTGTACATTTTGTGCTTTTATTAATGGGAGTTTGTGCACACCGATGTAAAAATGCAAAATCTTGTTGGCATGTGCAAATGCTTGATTTTGGGAGAATGCAAATTTGATAGTCCCCATTTCCGGGGCCCCTTAGAAAATGCATCCATTAGTGTTAGACTTTCGGCTTATGCTGATTTGGGGCATTAAATGCTACGTTTAAAAAAATGGGAGTGACTCATTAATTAATTGGTCTTCAATGGGTGAATTTGGGCATGAGTGCGCCGCACATCCAGTCAGTACTCTTTTGTATAATTGCATTCAGACACACATAGGCTTCTCTCAGGCTTTGTCTATTACAGTATGTTTTCCATATTAGGTCCATTGCTGTCATGTCCTCTGCAGTTATGTCAGTGCATTTATAACAGAATCACTCCATTATACATGACAATGTACAACACCCCTTTGGATCACTGAAAACAATTCACTTGAAATAGGATCACATGAAGTCATATAAGGGAACCTCGAAATGATGTAACTGTGAAACTATAGCACATTTAGTAAAGAAGATTCTAGGCTTAAGTGTCCCCTCGCTGCTTCTTTCTGCTCCTGGCCTTCCTGTCCAAGAGGGTCTACCCTACGATATGCTCTCCCTTCTGCTACTTGATCTCCGAGTGAGGCCCACTGCCTTCCTCAGGGCTGCCTGCCTACCCTATTGATGTGGACAACACCAAAGATGATTCCAGGGTATGGCTTATTGCTGACCAGGGGTGGTTTGGACCCAAATCCCATTTCATCCCAGCTGAGTGGGATTTAGGGCTTCCAGACAAATGGTTTCAGTGTGAGCCCATCTCCAAAAACAGAGAAACATGAGAGCTTCCTTACTAGGTCATACCATGGTCCATCTTGCCCAGTATCCTGTCTCCAACAGTCACCCATACTAGAACTTCAGGAGGAGTGTACAGAACAGGACAATTATGGAGTGATCCATCCCCGCTTCCACTCCTGCCTTTTTGTAGTCAGAGGCTCACAATTGCCCCAATATCGGGTTGCATCCCTGACCATCTGGGCTAATAGCAATCAATGGGCCTATCCTCCATGAACTTTTTTTTGAACCCAGTTATATTTTTGGCTATAACAATGTCCCTTAGTGACAAGTTCCACAGGTTAGATGTGCATTGTGTGAAAAAGTACTTCCTCTTGTTTGTTTTAAACCTGCTGCCTATTAATTTCGTCAGGTGATGAAACCTTGGTTTTTGTATTGTGTGAAAGGGCAAATAGCACTTCCCTATTCGCTCTTTCCACACCAGTCATGATTTTATAGACCTCTATCATATCCCCCCTTAGTCATCTCTTTTCTAAGATGAACAATCCTAATCTTTTTAGTCTCTTCTCATATGGAAGCCGTTCCATACCCTTGACCATCTTTTTGCCCTTCTCTGAAGTGTTTCCAGTTCCACTTTATCCTTTTTGCAATGGGGCAACCAGAACTGGGCACAGTATTCAGGGTGTGGGTGTACCATAGATTTATATAGTGGCATTATGACATTTTCTGTTTTATGTATATCCCTTTCCTAATAGTTCCTAACCTTCTGTTGGCCTCTTTGACCTTTGCTGCGCTTTGAGTAAAAATATTCAGAGAACTATCCACAGTGACTCCAAGATCACTGTTTGGGATGGTAACAATTACATTAGAACCAATTATTGTATATGTATAGTTGGAATTATATTTCCCATGTGTATTACTTTTCACTTATCAAGTTGAATTTCATCCGCCCAGTCATTCAGGTTTGTGAGATCCCTCTGTAATCCTCACAGTCTGCTTTGGACTTGGCTAGCTCGAATAGTTTTGTATCTGCAAACTGACACTTCACTGCTCACATCTTTTCCAGATCATTAATAAATATGTGGAATAGCACAGGCCCCGGTACAGCTCCTTTGAGGACTCTGCTGTTTGCCTCTCTCCATTGTGAAAACTGACCATTTATTCCTACCCATAGTTTCTTACCTTTTAATCAGTTACTGATCCCTGTGCAGACTTTCCCTCGAATCCCGTGGCTACTTATTTTCCTTAAGAGTCTTTGCTGAGGTACCTTGTCAATGGTTTCTGAAAATCCAAGTACACCATATTGACTGGATCACCCTTATCCATGTGCTTGTTGACTCCCGCAAAGAATTCTTATAGATTGGTGAGGCATGACTTCCCTCTACAAAAGCTGTGTAGATGCTCCTCCAGCAAATCATGTTTATCTATGTGTCTGATAATTCTGTTCTTTACTTTAATTTCTACCAGTTTGCCCAGTACTGAAATTAGGTTCATCGGCCTATAACTGCCAAGATCTCCTCTGGAGCCCTTTTTATGTATTGGTTACAAAAGCTATTCACTGGCCATCTTGTACAGAAGCTGATTTCAGTTAATACTACTACAATTAGTAGTTCTGTCATTACATGTTTGAGCTCTTTCAGTACTCTTGGGTGAACACCATCTAGTCCTGGTGACTTATTACCATTTATCAGTTTATTCTAAAACTGCTTCTATTGACACATCAAAATTTGGGACAACACTTCACATTTCTCACCCAAAAAGAATGACACTGGTGTGGATATCTCCCACATATCCTCTGCAGTGAACACAGGTGCAAAGAATTAATTTAGATTCTCTACAATGACTTTCTCTTCCTTAATTGCTTCTTTAACACCTTTGTCATCTAGCAGCCCCACTGCCTGTTTTGCAGGCTTCCTGCTCCTGATGTACTTCACAAAAAAATCACTGATATTGTTTGTCTTTAGCAAGTTGCTTCTCAAATTCTTTCTTCCCCCAAACATTCCCTAGTTGCTAAACTTAAATCCCTCCTTCTGACACCAACTCATCTATAGATTTAGACCTTGCAATAATGCCTGTCTTATTGACCCTGTGCATAGAACTGGAACCATTTCAGAGAATGCTACCATGGCAGTCCTGGATTTTAATCTCTTACCTAGTAGCCTAAATTGGGCCTCCAGGACTTCTCTCCTACATTTCCTATGTCACTGGTACCTACATGTACCACAACCACCGGCTCTTCCCCAACACTATATATAAGACTATTTAGATATCTCGTGAGATCCTCTACCTTCTCATCCAGCATGCAATTCACCAGTCATCACAAACCCAACTATCTATGTTTCTAATAATTGAATCACCTGCTACTATTACCTGTCCCTTCCTAATAATTGTGGTTCTTGCCCCTGGAGGGATATCCTCAGTGTGACAGAAGGTGGGTCCTAACTATGGGATCGTTTCCCTCTGCTCCAGTTTGATGCTGTCCTGTCCTGAGAATTTCATCATCCTCCACAGCACAGGGGCTGTCAGGAGGTGGGATCGCTCTACTACACCCCCAGAAGTCTCCCTTCTGTACCTCTGTCTCCCTTTGTTCATCCAGTTCAGCCTCTCTGACCTCAAGAGCCCGTACTCAGTCTCTGAGGACTGTGGTTTGCTTGCACTGTATGCCCACGAGGCAGGTAACTGTACATGTTGCACTCGGTGCAATAAACTGGGGAGCTCCAAACATGCTGCTGGTCTTTTGCCTGCATTTTTTTTAAACTCTTGTGGCTTTTTTTATGTAGCCTTAGTTTAGGGTATGTGTGTTAGAGGCATTGGTTTATTTGGCTTTTTTATTACTTTTCTTGGGGACTTGGTGCCTTTTGGATTGTTATAATCGCTCAGCCTCCTCCCCCAGCAGCCAAACTCTCCTTACCTCAGTAGCTCACTCAGCCGCTTTGCTCTCGCACTTTGGCACAGGTTATCCTTATCAAATAGCCAGCGTCAGTAGCCGTGGTAGGCTGACCAGGGCCAGTAACTCTAAGCCTGTGGAGCAGTGGGTGGCGGCTTCCCCCCAGGCAGCCAGAGCCGTGTGTCAACTTCGGCTTTTGGTTACCATGGGGTAAATCTGGAGTAACTTCTGCTTTTAGTTACACTGGTGTAAACTCCTTTAACTTCAGTGGGGCTAATCAGGATTTACACTCGTGTAGCTCTAAGCAGCATTGGGGCCCCATGTCATCAGTACCATGGAAGCACTGGAAACAAAAATAGCCTCTCCACAGGCATCTGGTCAAAATAGCTGCCCTCTACCCAACAGCTCCAGGGTTCTGCATTGACTTTGACTTGGCAAGCCCATAGAAATACACAGTGTAAGCCATTCTCACACTCCTCAAGCTTACAGACGAGAAATGAAGTTATTCACAGAGATTTTGAACTAAGAGTTTTGTGAGAATGTTAGAGAGTTTGGAGTTGGACAAGAGTTCTGGGGAATGGGACTCATTCTCAGAAATCTGGCTGAGAGGCAGATTTCTCTTTGTGAAGTACACAAAAACATTTGTCCGTAGGGCAAGACAAACACCATACAGCTTACTCTCTGCCTGAGTGGATTGGGTGATGCATAGTTCTAGTATAGTTTCTCTGAGTAGGTCAGATGTTCAAATCTTGTATAGACTGAAGTTTTGCAGACATCACAAGTAATATTTTTCAAATGCAAAACTACTTCAGCTTTGCAAGCATTTCTTCCTGATCCCTTAAACCCACACTTTTTGCAAGGGTGATTTTGGATTTTCCTAGCTACGGTGAATCCTGTACTATTCAGTGGGAAGAGAAGAAACTCCAACTCAAGCCTCTTCAAAAAAGCTAAATAGATACAAGTAGATGCCTAGAATATGAGGTATACACAAAGTCTATTTTTCATTAGATAACTCCTCCTCTCCACTCCTTTTTGTACAGTTTGTCTGCATTATTATCTCTGGCCTACATTCCACTATGTTTTCAGTCTCCTTTCCCCAGGCTTGTCTTCACTACAGCACTAAATCGGCACCACTGTGGTTGATGCAGCTGCCTTGATTTAGTGCTTCTGGTGAAGACAAGCTACATCGACAGAAGCGCACTCTCTTGTTGTTGTAATTAATCCACCTTCATTAAAGGCTGAAGCTATATTGATGGGAGAGCATTTCCTGCCGACATCGCAAGATGTAGACACTGCGTTAAGTAAATGTGAGTTGTGTCGCTCGGGGGTGGGTTCACACCTCTGAGTGACATAATTTACATCGACGTAAACAGTAGTGCAGACAAGCCGCCTGACCCCACACCCCCAAAAGGAGTTGCCCATGAATTCTTAATAGCATCATTCTTAACTTGTATAACGTTTCCTCTTTTTCACCTTTACAGTCATGCATAAGCCAAATTCTTCCTCACTTACAGCTGTGCAAGTGTACTGAGTAGCACTACCTCTTAATCTCCATCTGCCTTGATGACAACGCTTAGTCCCATTCCAGTGAACGAACCTGATCTATCAGCGTTCCTAAATCCACTATCAATGTATTATCAAAGTGCTGACGATATGCAAAATGAGAGCACAATACATTGTTATTAAACATTAAGAAATGGTTTGACCTCTTTTGCTTTTTGCTCTGTTTAGAAGGCAATAGGTCAAATTAGATGAGGTAAACTCTAGTAAGTATGTTTTAAGAGGAAAAAATTGGGGATTTTTGGGGAAAATTTTTTTTCTGGTTTTGTTTTAAGAAAAAGCCTTTTTTTGTTTGTTTTTGCATTCCTTTCCCCTTTTTTCAGTGATCAAAAAGGGAAAGGGGTAATGGATTTGGATACAACTGTATTATATCCAAAAAAACACACAAACAATCGTGATATAAAAGCTTCTAGCAGATCTACAGTGTACATATTTTGGGTTTATCTTGTAGAACACAATAGCAGGGGTATAATTCTCTATTAAGTTCAGTAGCATAGTTGAAAAAAAAACTTGTGGAAAGGTTATGTTATTTTTTATGAAGTTCTGCAGACCTTTTCCATAATTATCTCAAAACGTATACTGCTCTTTCCTGACTTTGCAGCAGCACTTCTCCATCAAATATTATTTCCAGAGCTGTGCTTTTTCCTGCTGAAAATGCTAGTTTAGCAAACAAGCAGAATCATGTTGGTTTCTTATCCACCAGAATTATATATGAACACACACACAATGGAAAATTAATCTGACAACTAGAAAAGGAGTGTAGCTATACCTGGGTCGGTCACAGGATATTAGAGAGACAATTGGTCCAGTAAAAGATGTTATTTCTAAGTAAAAAAAGGGAGTGACGTGGTAAGGGAAACCATTTCTCAAGCTTCAAAGAAGGTGCTGCATGGAAACGTGTCAGGAAGAAGTAAATCTAGAATTAAGATTTTCAAAAGTGGTAAGCAATTGAATGCCCAATTTGGGAAATGGTAAAAGGCCTGATTTTCAGAAACTGCTGAGCACTGCCCTCTGGAAATCAAACAGTGAGGTACCCCAAATCACTAGTCACTTTTGAAAATTTCAGCACTCATAAAAACAAGCTGACTGAATCTTCTAATATTGTCTCGTGAGTCCTCATTATGGATTTCAGTTTCCAAACAATGCACAATACAGCACAGTAAAAACAGACAAGGTAGATGATGCAATGAGCACTTATACTCTGAGAAGTGATTTTCTAACAGAAAGACCATGCAGTTCTGTATTTACTCTCAGCACTATGCACAGTAAATGAGCTCTGCTTACAAGTCAAAGCATGATTATTTTTTTCTATCTGCTAGAACAGTATGTGCCACAAGAGATCGAAAACTCCTGCTATGTTCTCTCAGGCTCTTACGTCATTACCAATCATATTCTGCAGTTGGAATGTAGCTGTCAAGGTTGTTGAAGGTGCAAAAAGTGAGCAGTGTCTTTAATAAGCGACTCAGCAGTTCTAACCGTGGTAGTGGATATGGTATAGCTACAAAATATTTATTCGACTTTATTATTCAGTTTATAAAATGCACCTTCTGCCATCTCTAGGCAAACTGATGGGCCTTAACTGAGTCATCCCGATGAGTGTGGGGGCTGGTGAGCTTTGACTTTGCCACCTCTAGGCAGATGCACAAAAACACGAAATAATAATATATTAACACAACCAGAGAAAGACATGGTGGCAAGTGCAAAAAAGTCCCTCAAACTGTCATAAAAATTCCTTCCTTCACATGCCACCTCTCTGGGCAAATGCCTGAGTAAATAAATAGGCTTTGCAATCAAAAGAGCTGAGTTACGTCTGTGAGGTCAGGTTGGGAAACAAATTGCAGTCCTAGGGCCTCCCCTGGAAATGCTTCACCACCTGACCCAAGAACTACAAATCTGTGGGCTGTTAGCTGGAGCACCTCAGATGGTCTTAACCGCCAGAGGGTAACAGAACAGATGAAAGGGCTGGAACAGCATCAAGGATCGCCTAAAGCCCTGAATCCAGCCAGGGGAAAATTCTCCTGATGCAGGAAACGAGAAAGACAGCGACTGTTGTCTAAAGACCTCCTCTCAAATATTCCTGTGGGAGCATGCTGAGGGAGGGAGAGGCATATTTGGGGTGGAGTTGCAGCATTGCAGAGATTTTGGACAGTCCCCGGAGCCTGCCATAACTTAGAATCCCAGATTTGTCTAATTCATACTGGAGGCTGCTCTGGACCCCAGAGTACCCCAGCAGCTGGAGAGTACCAAGGTGGCTTAGAGCTATCTCCTTAGCCCCCTCGCCTCTTGGTCTGCAATTTTTGTGCTGTATCCCTTAAAAGTGCAGAATAGACAGCCCTGGATGGAATATAAGGGGCCAGCTCCTCCACTTCAGGGGAGCTATGCTGATTTATACCAGTGGAGAATGTGGTCTCTAAAACAGCTAGGACCCAAAATAATATACCATCTATACATCAAAACCAATTCCTTGACTTTTTTCCCCAGAAGCAAACAAGAAGAGAGCACTGGTGTAACAGGGTCCCTGTGGGAAGCCCCACTAAGCAATCACATTGGACTTCTGGGGGCTCTTTTGTACCAGAGTTATGCCACCAATGTAACCTTGGGCAAAGTGAAAAATCCACCTGCAGGTGGGTTGCAGCAACACAAAGCATCCGTAAGCCCTGCTCCCTGCCACATGCTGCTCTCCCAAATTGGGTGGGGCTTGCTGGGGCAGGGCACTTGATACAACACATCCCCAGGGCAGCCTTCATTGATGGAGGCTCAGCCACGAGTTAAAGCTGATAGAACCCCCAAGGGGAAGCAGTGACACAGAAGCCACCTGCATGCGCTATAGAAAGTTGTTAGCCATTGGCTCCTTATAAATGTTCCCCCAACTTGCCCCAAGCCGACCTTTCTTGCCGGCAGTGAGCACGCCTCCGAGGCACACGGGAGTGTAATGAGTCCCTCCTCTTCCATGGGGCTTAGCCAGAACCTCAAGGAGAAGGTGTGGTACTGTCGATACTGAATAAGGCTGCCGTTTTTACTTGTATACTCCTCTGACTGTAAGCACCCTGGTAAAGCGTGAGATATGTCCCAATGAGCAGAGCCAGTCATGCACACAGTTTCCCAAGGAATTCCCATGGTTTACAGGAAGCTAAACTGAAAAAACACATTGGTGTCCGTGACCACTTTCTAATAATGAATCGCATGTGGTTGCAGAGTTACACATGCCTTTAATTTGGAGCTGGTCAGACAACGACACAGACTTACAGCAATTTCTGTTTTATAAATGTATTCCAAAATACAAACACATAATACCTATCGTCTGTTTCAATTAAGTATATTGTTCTTTTTACTCTCTGGTATCTGGCAACAAAGTCACATGTATTTTTTTTATGCATAAATGTTCTAATCACCTGCAGCCAGGTTGTTCCTCCTTTAACTTATCTGTGAATCAATACAACACAATTGCCAGTGGCAGCTAATGCATTTTATTAATGTTTTTGCTTTGATCAAAGTGCTGCATTTGCATTTAGTTGCATCCACTTTCCATCTTCGTGCCATGTCTCGTGAAATGTGTTGAAACTGACCTACTTTGGCCTTTTCATGGTATTCTGAAAAAAAATGCTAATCTTGTCATATTTAGCAGCTGCGTTCAGAAATGCTACTGTAAGCCCAAGAGGGCTAACCAGCACTCTTGCAAGATGTCAGAACTATCCACCATTACCCTGTAAGTGTACACAATCCCGTGACATTATTGTGTTTTTGTGAGGCATGTTGCAAATAAATGGTTTATATTAGCAGCGGGGCAGAAGGGAAACTGTTCATTATTTCTTGTTGCATGCGGATTTTTTTTTGTCGTGTGCTTCTGCTGATACATCACAATCAAGAATGTTAAGCTTATTTGTTTGAAATGTGTCAGTTTATTGACCAACATGATTTATGATTATGAATAACAGAATTAGTGCCTAATCGAAAGCCTATTGAAGTCAGTGGGAGTGTTTTTTATTGAGTTCAGTTGATTTTTGAATCAGTCTGTAATATATCCACAAAGTCTTTATGAAAACTTTTAACAAACCTGCCCATTTTTAAAGAAAAAGCTAGTCATCATTATGTAGCAAGGGAGTGTAGCTAGTCATCATTATGTAGCTATGCACATTGGAAAGAAAGTGCTTTGCCTGAAACTGCTAGAAAAATATGAAAAATGTGAACCAGATTCACAGCTGGTATAAACTGGTATATCTCGCCTGAAGTCAATGGAGCTACAGCAGTTTATGCCAGCTAAGGATCTGGCCTAAAATGTATTTATGTATATTTGCTATGCTGTATGATATACAGCCCAACGTTCACTGGAATTTTATGGTAAAATCTTGTGATTTGAACCCTGGACTCTCAAAGATGGCCTGCCAAACTGTTCTAAACACAATACAGCCTTTTGTCAAGGTCAAGGAAATTTCCCTTCTTAATCGTTGCACACTTTTTCCCTTTGCTTGATAACCTACCCCATGTTAAGCCTTAAAAAATATTTTTCTAGTTTAGAGTCTGGATCTCTTCTCATGGTACTTACAAAAAGAGAGCGGAGGAGCTGCCCAAAAAGATTCAGCCAAGGAACTGATCCTGAATAAAAACAAACACAAGAAATAAAAAGTAGGAAAAGAAGAAGAAAATAATTGTTTTAAAAAAAAATCAGCAAAAGACATTTGCTCAGTCCAGAGAAGGTAGTGAACTGAGAACACCATAGAAACTGGAATCCACATTTCTGAGCTAAAATCATTTTTAAGGATGAAATTCACTATTTAATTCACAGGGAAATGGTGGACAGGTCTCACGCTGAGCCTCCGTATAGCGGTGAATTTCACTCTAAGTGAATTCAGAGCAGTTGAAAGGCGGCAGATTGACAGCTGAAGTCTTCTAGCTACCATAATATAAACCCAGCACAGGCTGCAGGCAATGCTAACTCTCCATATGCCATCCCAGCAACATACCTCCAGCGTATTCATGAGGGCTGCTGTCTAGGTGTGACAGGTTTGTTCAGTGTTCATGCCCATTCAGTTGTTAGGCTGAGGGCATTAAGTACTAGCATTCTTACTGGCATGCCAAACGAGAGATGTAACCAGCTGCCCTGTTCGTTTTCAGAAGAGGCCCTGCTGATCTAAGTGGTCTGTTTTCCAGCCAGGCAGAGATAGGCAGGCCATTGACTGAATCCTCTACATTTCGAAGCTGCGGAAATATACAGATAATGTCTCCATCCAGGAGATTGCTGAGTTCCCAAATAACCATGACCGCTCCATATCCACCCGTCTCAGGTTTTGCCTTCATTGCTTGTTTTTTTATTAAAACTTGCCAATGTCTCCAATAAATAAATGCTGACTTACTGTATATTCCAAAATACAAACACAAGCAGTGGAGCATAAACCAAGCATTAATTATACATGCAGCATCCCATTCCTCCATTACCTAGTGGACAAGTAGGTCTTTTGCCCCTTATCCTCCTCCTTAAAATACAATTTTGTCATCCTGAGCTACCTGTACATATTCCAAATTGAACTAGAAACCAGATTTAGCAGGGTTTTTTTTCCTTCAAAGGAGGGGTGCCAAATAGCATAATAACTATTATATAAATCTTTTTCTAAGATTACAGCTTCATAAATCACTTGGATCCATTGATAGCTTAACATAAGAATGACCACACTCGGTCAGTCCAGTGGTCCATATAGACCAGCATCCTGTCTTCTGCCAGTGGCCAGTGCCAGCTGCTTCAGAGGAAGTGAACAGAAAAGGGGAGTTATCGAGTGATCTTCCAGTCCCAGCTTCTAGTCACCAAAGGTTTAGGAACACCCAAAGCAGGGAGTTAGTTGCATCCCTGACCATCTTGGCTAATAGCATTTACAGACCTATTCCCCCATGAACTCTTCTAATTCATTTTTTAATCCAGTTGGTCTTCATATCATCCCCAGGCAGTGAGTTCCGTAGGTTGACTGTGCATTGTGTGAAGTACTCCCATATACTAGTTTTCAGTTACCTGCCTATTAATTTCATTGGGTAACCTTGGTTCTTGTGGTAGGTGAAGGATAAATAAAACTTGCCTTGTCCACCCCATTCATGATTTTGTAGACTTCTATCATATCCCATCTTAATCATCTATTTTCTGAGCTGATCAGTCCTCAGTGTTTTTGATCTCTCCTCATATGGAAGCTGTTTCATATCCCTCATCATTTTTGTTGCCCTTCTCTTTAACTTTTCGACTTCTAATGTATCATGTTTGAGATGGGATGACTTGAGCTGCACACAGTATTCAAGGGGTGGGCATCCCATGGATTTACGCAGTGGCATGATAATCTTTTTGTCTTATTATCTGTCCCTTTCTCATTGGTTCCTAACACTGTTGGTTCCTAACACTGTCAGTTTCTGTTAGCACTTTTGACTGCTGCTGCAAGTGAAGTAAATGTTTTCAGAGAGCTATCCACGTGGACGGCTGGTGAAGTTTCCCCTGGGGAAGGCTGGCTCCCTGCCCTGCCTCTTCTTCTCACGGCCCAGGCTCCGCTCCCATTCGGCCCAGTCCCTGCCCCCTCCACCATCCCTCCCCCCACCACCACTCACCATGTCCCTCCTCTCCTCCACCCCCACCCCGCAAGGCTGCCCACCGTGTCTCTCCCCTCCTCCAACCCCCTCCCCTGCAAGACCCCCCAATCACCACATCCCTCCTCTTCTCCTCCCCCTCCCCTGTGCGACCCCCCCACCCTCTGCTCACCGCGTCTCTCCTCTCTTCCACCCCCACACTGTGAGACCCCCCCACCACCCGCCATTCACTGCATCCCGAGTCCCACGAGACACCCCGCCCACTATGTCCCTCTTCACCTTCCCGCGCCGCGAGGCTCCCTCCCACCTGCCGCATCCCTCCTCACCCCCTGCCAACATGAGACCCCCCCTCTGCCCACCACAGGGTGCATCCCTCCTCAGGCCCCACCCGGTGAGACACACTCCCCGCCCCCGCTGCTTGCTGCATCCCTCCTTGCCACTCACTCCGTCCCATCTGGGGGGGCAACGGGGTGAGGAGGGACACGGTGAGCAGTGGGGTGTCGTGCGGGGTGGAGGAAAGGAGGGAAGCGGCGAGTGGGAGGTCTGGTGGGGGCGGGCAGTGAGGAGGCACACGGCGAGTGCGGGCGGGGGGACCTCGGGGGGCGGGGAGTGAGAAGGGACATGGCGAGTGGTGGGTGAGGGGGTCTCGGGGTGGGGAGTGAGGAGGGACGTGGCGGGCGAGGGGGTTTTGTGGGGGCGGGGAGTGAGACGGGACGTGGAGAGCAGCAAGGTCCTCAGGAGATGGGGGCTGGAGTGGAGGAGAGGAGGGACTCACCAGGCAGTGGTGGGCGGTGGGGGCCTCAGGAAAAGGGTGGAGCAGGGAGGAGAAGAGGTGAAGTGCAGGGCCTAGAAGTCTGGCAACTTGCCGGTGGCAGCTCTGCCAGGGTAGCCTTAGTCTCCTCTGACCTATTATATCCACCACCCATGACTATCCACGATGGCTCCAAGATTTCTTTCTTGAGTGGTAACAGCTAATTTAGTGCCTATCACTTTGTACGTGTAGTTGGGATTGTTTTTTCCAATGTGCATTACTTTGCATTTATCAACATTGAATTTCATCTGCCATTTGGTTGCCCAATCACCCATTTTTGTGAGATCCCTTTGTAGCTCTTTGCAGTCTGCTTTGGACTTAACTATCCTGAGTAATTTTGTATCATCTGCAAATTTTGCCATCTCACTGTTTACCCCTTTTTTCCAGATCATTTATGAATGTGTTGAACAGCACTGGTCCCAGTACAGATCCTTGGGGGGCCCCCAAAAGTTTTATAAGAAGGTCATCAAGAGACGAGAACCATGGACTCAGCAATAGGCCTCAATCCGTCTGTTCCTAAATGGGAATAGTTGTCAATGTTGTCTCAATCTTCATATGCACAGAGTAGCATTGCCTTAATCTTATATATATGACAAGGGCGTAGTTCCTTTAGGTGGCCTCATGACCAGACTAGCACAAGCAGGCATAGTCCTGGGAACCAGGACACGGACACAACTTCAGTAATCAGACGACATCTAGAGGAGAAGAGAGAGGCAGCTCTCAGCCTTCAGCTGTTGTTTTTTCATCTTTCCCTCTTTCCCGGAAGTAGGAAGAACAGATAAACCCCAGAGCTTCCTCACAGAATCTGTTCTGGAGTCACAGCCCTCCTCCCTTCGCGGGCTGTCTATGTGTCTGACGAGGAATGCTCACTCACCGAGCCTTCACAATCTCTCCCTCTCACCGTTCTATCTGCCAGGATTTCTAAGTCACAAGATGTGTCTGTGTTGAATCTTATTAATTAAAGATGGAAGAAAACTAGATGAAGTGAGCTGTAGCTCACGAAAGCTTATGCTCAAATAAATTTGTTAGTCTCTAAGGTGCCACAAGTCCTCCGGTTCTTTTTGCGGATACAGACTAACAGGACTGCTACTCTGAAACCAGTCCTTCCCTACTGGCAGTTGTTTCCTAAGGGGTGGTTCCCTGATGCTTTATCTGTAATGATTTTCTTGGTTTTTTGTTAACCCGCAGAGGTTGGGATTTTCAGCAGTGTCTAAGGGGAATGGGAGTTGGCTGCCTACCTCCCTTAGGTACTTTTGCAAAATTCCTGGGTAATTTCCCTGATAATATTTGTTTTGCGTCTGTGGGTCCGTTGAGTACCTAAGCAATTATTTCAGTTAGAAAAAAGCAAAAACCTTTTAGAAAGCTTCTCAAGACAAACTTTTCTGGAATTATGCTCTGCTTCCTAGAAGAACTGCACTACAACTATAAAGCATTTCTCCACGATCTACCTACCTATACATTCAGCTGAGACAATCTGTAATAGTGCCACCTTGTGACTAACAAGAATGTTATTGTTGAATCCAGTTTTTAATGCCCTAAGCAATGGTGAGACAATTCTGCGTTGTATTAGCTCACATGGTCAATATGCAAAAAGAAAAGGAGTACTTGTGGCACCTTAGAGACTAACAAATTTATTTGAGCATAAGCTTTCGTGAGCTACAGCTCACTTCATCGGATGCGAATACAGACTAACATGGCTTCTACTCTGAAAAATGGTCAATATGTCCTTCGTATTTATATTCTGGCTTATTTATCATGTTATTAATTTCAATCCTTTACTCCTAGTTCTTACCCTCTTGTACCACTCTACATAATTCCTCTATATTCATGTTTTTACATACTTCAAATACTTACACACCTTTCTCTTTCCCCTATTCACCCAACCCCACTTAGTCATTGGTATCAATTGTTATGCATATTTGGTTATTTTGGGGTGGAATTTTCAAAGCCATATAAGGAATTTCCTTTAGAAATTAATGGTCATCTAAATATTTTGATAGCTTTGAAAACCTCTCCCTTTATTATTTCCTTAGAACTCAGTCTCAAAGTTCCAGATCACACACACACACAAAAATCTCTGATTTTTCTCAAATTAAGGTGTTTATTTTTCCAACCACACATACTTAGTTTTGATTAAAGTAAAGACCAATCATGTGTTTTAAAATCTTGTTTAAAATGTAAAATATTAATAGGGTAGAATATTCAGTAGAAATCACTGGAAAGGGGACTAAAACTAGCATACTTGATCTTTTCCATCTTTGATTCATGCAGACCTATGCCCCCAGCAACGTACATGGGCTTCAGCAACCTCTCTCCAAACAAGCCTATTAATGCAAATGAAAGATTCCTTATAGAGGACAAAATTATAGAACTTTCCTCTTTGTTATTTCTTCCCTTCTATTATGAACATATCTTGCTTAGGGCATTAGACTTCAGGTTGGTTGAGGCAACCTCGTCAATCAGGAGATGAAGAAAAAGAAAAGGAAAAAATGAATCCATGTTTTTTCACAATAAAATTCCATTGATACTCTGACTCCCAGTCGCAATATATAAGCGAGAAAACCCATCCCTGAAACTGTGATAAGAAAGTCTCTCATTTCTAATGCTTTCATTGAAGACAGCCATAAAAATAATAGATGTTCTGCCTCATTCAGTGTCTAACAGGGCACTGGCCCTCTCTGGCATTTTAGCTAACTCTGGTATTTTTAGAGGTGTTGGACTGCAGCCAGGAGTTTAGTCACATTTCTTAGAGGCTGTGTCCCTTCCAAATAGCCAAATAATGTTTGGTTAGCTAACTAGTGTTTCTGCAACTTCAGTTGCGTGTCTGTTAAGTTTTGTAGCCATGAATGTAAATGACTGCAGCACGCTTTAACAGTCTTGCTTCCATCGCTGCTTCTGCTTTCATTTTTCTTTCCTACTGATGCTCCTGGTAAAATAACAGGAATCATCACTTCTTCACCAACAGACTGTTTCTGCCCATTGCAAGGTGACTACCCACCAAGAATTCTCATTCAGAAACATCTATAGAGAGCTGCAAAAAATTGTACCTGGATACAAATTTCTGTTCAATCCAGGGGATATTCAAAACTAGTTTTGGTTTAGCTTATTATAGCGATAGGGACAGCTGTAAAATTGAGATTCATGCAAACTTCCCCAAGTTCATGGGTATTGAGATCCCAGGTTTTGGCTGTGACCCATCTGCAGATGTGATAGCTGGCTGCCAATGCTGGATAACATCTATGGATAGTTTTTGTTTCATCAGTTGTTTTAATTTTGTGTTTGTTGGCTTTTGGTTTCCTTGCCGCAGTTTTGTTACATAAAGATCTGCACAGTATATAAGTTCTAGGGATCTCAGTTCCTTAAAGATGGATGTTGTTAATGCCCTTCTCCAGTGTCCTTTTGTGACATGGCCAGTCTAGTTGCACCAGATACTTCAAGTTGTCTTTCATCTAGGCTTGCTCTTTCATCCATTTCTGTTTGATTTCTTTGCCTTTGTGCAGTATGAAGCATTGATCAATCACATTGCAAAGTTCATTTGTTTTCTCCATATCCATAATGGAAGCACAATTATTAAAGCACATGACCTAATTTTTTTAAAAAGTGAGGAAACTTGTTCTGTTTAAAGCATGATTTTATTTAGGATTTCAAAAACTCTCAGCAACCAGCTTGGAGACTTTGTTTTGACATCCTGGTTCAGGAATAGTATGCTTTAGTCAGACGAGGCAGACTCCTTAACAACATCTAATTATTTTCTACCCATTACAATCCCCTTTTCTAACTTGTTATGAGCCAATTTTTGATCTTCTATAAATCTGTGTGTGTATAAAATATCTCTTACTTAGTGTTCACTGTGCGTATATTTCCTTCAAGGTTTTCACGGGGTTAATTAAAGACAGTATTCTCCAATCCTGAGATGGCATTGCAGTTACAGATTCTGAGATTTTAAAGCCAATAGGGACCATTTTGATCAACTGATCAGACCTCCTGCTTAGCACAAGTCTTAGAAATTCACCCAGGCATTCCTGCATTGAACCCAGTAACTTGTGGCTGAATTAGAGCATTCCATTTCAATCCATTGTGAAACAATGCACTTTCCATTCAAGCTGGGCTTTTTAAAACATCTTTTTTCTAAAATGATGGATTTTGGAGAGAGTATCTCCGTGTCTATCTTCATGCCTCATCTTGATCTCTTCTCATTCCATGGCTAGCTTAAATATTGTAGTGTCAAATGGGTTTGAAGATTCTGTTAGCCTGCTCTTTCTTCTTCCAGTGCTTCTGGTGCTTATCTTATCCACTATGATATTTTCATAGTCCACAAACGCTGGGTACTGGGGTTAATGATGTTTAGCAGCCTCGTCATTAACTTGATCCACTGTAGTGAATTAACTGATGAATCCTGTATGCTCTCGCAGCCCGTTGACGACCCATACTTTGGCTGGCTGAAGCCATATCAGATAAAGGGGAATGCTGCAGGGTATGGGGAGCAGGAGAGAGTACAACAAAAATACTTCCAGCAATAAGCCAGTGTCACGTTTTCGCTGTGGCATTCGGTATAGCCATTTCAGCACTGCCTATGAAATAATAGCGGGGAGTTCTTCCAGAGCTCAGCAAGGGCCTCTCTCTTTCTCTATTCCCACCTCTATGCCAACTCGTTTTAAGCGAAATGTTCATGTGTCCCCATCAGACATCTCTTAGCCACTCATCTTTCTACTGGAGGAAATTAAGCTTTGCAATCCAGAAGTTATTCTTTGTGACCACTACACCCGCTTTGTTCGCAGATAGGCAGTCAGTTGGCTTGTTCCTTTTGTGTGCTTACCCATAAAAATTCAACTTATATTGTAGCAGAAAGCAAGAGATGGTTTCTCATGGTGGCAAGCTGCCTCACCAAACATAGGCTTGCTTAGTTAGGACTTCAGTGATGCATAGACATTGTGCTGGCCCTCTACATAGCGTGAATTTCATCCATATAGAATCAATTGCTCACTAGTACATATTTAGTTCCAAGTATTCTTGTCTAGACCCACTGAACTTGATTTTCTTCTCACACCATTTTACATTGGTGCAACACCGTTGACTTCAATGGAGTTACACATGATTTCCACCAGTGTAAATGAAAGCAGAATCAGGTCCATGGGCAGTAGAGTCATGATTGCATAATACCATGGAGACCTTTTCTCTTTCAAGAAGAGTGAACTCACAGAAAGGAGATTCTGGGTGCTGCATATAAAGAAGGCCATCAGATGGTGCGATTGTTATTTATTTTATTTGTATTATGGTAGCACTCAGAGACCACTGCTAAGATCAGAGCCCCATTGTGTTTGGTACTGTACATACCCCTAGTAAGAGATACTCCCTGTCCTGATCGGGTGACCAGATGTCCCGATTTTATAGGAACAGCCCCGATTTTTGGATCTTTTTCTTATATAGGCTCCTATTACCCCACACCCCCTGTCCCGATTTTTCACATTTGCTGTCTGCTCACCCTATGTCCAGAAGAACATTCAATCAAAATAAGAGAATACGATAGTCAACAGTTCTAAACTATTGATACATATTCATACTCAGACTGTACCAAGTGTTAGAAAATGGAGTCAGGATAAAATGTAAGCGAAACCAGGGGATGGGAACGCATGGGAACATTTCATATGTACATTATTATAATTTATTATTATTATTTTTTGCAAATGGAACACCAAAAAATGTTAATCAAAGCTCAAGCTGTCCCTGCTATTAACATTCTTTCAATTTGTCGTAACAGGAGGCTGGCCCGCTCCACTCTGCTGCTTATCCCCTTGTTTGGAATTCACTACACTGTGTTTGCCTTTTCTCCTGAAAATGTCAGTAAACGGGAGAGACTAGTGTTTGAATTGGGACTGGGATCTTTTCAGGTGATTATACCGTAAATTCTGCATTAAAAAAAAAAGAAAGAAAGAAATTAAAAAAGAAATCTGTATTTGTTATGACGGCTGTGCATGGATCTCTCTTTGTGTGTTCATTCGCTTACCATATGTGCTTTAAGAAAAGGAGTACTTGTGGCACCTTAGAGACTAACAAATTTATTAGAGCATAAGCTTTCGTGAGCTACAGCTCACTTCATCGGATGCATTTTTTTAAACAACTACATTCTGTATCCACTCATCTAAGCATATAACACTTAACATATTAGGCATTATATCCAACTCTTGATACAAAAGAAAAAGGCACTATGGGGTATTCATTTGTTTTAAATGCACCCTTTCTCTTCAGCAATAATGTATTACTTTGTGATCCTAGCCCTCTTGCCATTTATGTAGTCAGTTACACCTCAAACTAACATTTTCAGGGATTCCTATTGTCAAGCAGGAGTACGGGCTCCCTTGAGCATAATGAAGAGCTTCACAGAAGGAAGTGAGAGCAAGACAGCTACAGATAACAATATGTCCAAAGGTTCTAAGAACACATTATCTTTCACAGATAGTATGCTCAATTGACTTATGTAAGCCACTTTGTTATTTCCAGTCTACCAGTTTGCAACCGAGTATAAATGGCATTTAGTTTTATAGTTTATAAACCAGAATGTTTAAATGATTCCCTCACCTTATCTCATTTTAAACAAACAGAGATCATGAGTAACAAAGCACCAAACTCGGTACCAATAGAGGATCTCACACACTCCTCTGAGACCCAAGACTTTTTGGATTTAAATGCTTCATAAACAAAACCTATTGGGTAAAATCCTGCCTCCATTTAAGGCAAGACTCTTATTGACCTCAATGGAGCCAGGACTCCTAGTGTTCTGAATATTAGTGATCTCTTTACCAAAGGGAAAGCAGAGAGATTAAATAATATGGTAGTTTACTGGCATTTGTATTGCTGTTTGCATTTTTTATTTTTGGACTCTTCTGCTGTAAATTTGAGCATTTTTTAAAAATATAGCACATTATGAGCTCTTCAGTTATTTTCTACCCAAATGCATCCGATGAAGTGAGCTGTAGCTCACGAAAGCTTATGCTCTAATAAATTTGTTAGTCTCTAAGGTGCCACAAGTACTCCTTTTCTTTTTGCAAATACAGACTAACACGGCTGCTACTCTGAAACCTGTCATATGTGCTTTGTAGACTAGCAGGTTTTTTTTTTTCCCCCTTCAGCTATTTTCTATCAGTTCCCTAGAGGATTTCAATTTATAGTCTTTTCTCTCCTGTTTATCCAGGGCTTTGTCGTTGCTGTTCTCTATTGTTTCTTGAATGGGGAGGTAAGATTTTTGATTTTTTTACCAGTTCTCCCTCTGCCCCCATCTGTTTAGCATGACATTTGGTTGTGATCACACCTTCTAACCCACCTCTCAGCTGTAATTAATTAGCTCTCTACTCCTTGACTGTGTCCAAATTTCAGAATGCCTTCAGCAAAGCAGAAAGGAAGCCTGGTCTTTTAGTCAAAGCACTGGGCTGGCAGTCAGATAGTTCTGGGTTCAATTCCTGCCTTTGCCTCTGGCTTTCCATGCAGCTGCTCAGAAAGTCACTTGGGACTCCTACTGTCAGGGCAGGATTGAGTTCTTAATATCCTTATGTTACAATGTAGCTGTAAAATGGGAATAATAATACTTCCGTACTTTACATAGGTGATCTGGAGCTATTTTTATTACTGCTTGTAAAATGCTTTGAGATCCTTGGATGGAAATAGGGGATTTTGCCACTAAAGATGTAACAAAATATTTCATATTTATTTCCAACATTTTGCTGTGTGTACTATATGCTGTTTCTTTCAATTTTGTTAAATAACTTAGTCCTATTTTAAAGGGCACTTTCTCAATTTTGGCCTTTGGCACAGTGAGTGGAGAGGTATGAATTGCATTCATGGTCACAGCATTTATGATTCTTGCCTTTCAGATACTATAGATTTGATCCTAGATTTGACAGTCATTTTGTTATTATTAACCCAAATTGGTCTCTGGGTTTGCAGTCGTGGTTTTCCAAATGAGTGCCATTTACTATGGATGAGGGGGGAGAATTAAAAATATAGGGCCAAATCCTGAGATGGTGTAAACCAGCTTTTCTCAGTGGAGAGATGCTGATTTACATTATCAGATCTGGCCCTGTGATGAGGGGCTGCTTGAGGGAAAATGATATATATATAACTGGCCTTGCCAAGGCACGGCTTACAGGGAAGTTTTAGGCAGTGTTCTGTACTTTTTTACATAGGCAAATCTACAGTAACTGTGCATGTGTGAAATCCCATTTCCATGCAATAAAACTATGCTCTAACTTTGTCTGTGCATCTCAGTCATGAATTAAGACTGGGGGATATATTGTCTAGTTCAGGGGTGGCCAATCTGAGCCTGAGAAGGAGCCAGAATTTACCTATGTTCATTGCCAAAGAGCCACAGTAATTTGTCAGCAGCCCCCCGTCTGCTCCCCCACCCTACAACCAGGGCCTCTCACCCACCGGCAGCCCTATGGATCAGCATCTCCCCTTCCCTCCCCGCACCTCCCAATCAGCTGTTTCATGGCATGCAGGAGGCTCAGGGTGGGGAGGAGCGAGGGCATGGTAGGCTCAGGGGAGGGGGAAGGAAGGGGTGGAGTGGGGGGCAGGGCCTGTGGCAGAGCCAGGGGTTGAGCAGTGAGCACCCCCTGGCACATTGGAAAGTTGGCGCCTGTAGCTCCAACCCCGGAGTTGGTGCCTGTACAAGGAGCTGCATATTAACTTCTGAAGAGCTGCGTGTGGCTCCGGAGCCACAGGTTGGCCATCCCTGGTCTAGTTGATGTGCAGCATCCTAATAATGCATATAATTTATAAAGAGCTTCCCATCGTTACAGTTCTTTAAGTAGTTAGATTCCCTTAGATAAAAGATTAGTTGCTAAGTTGTATTTACATTCCCATTGCAATCAGTGACACATTAGGTACACCTGGGAATTCAGCAGCATAGCAGGTGAGTGTACCCTACTGTGTACATGTCATATATACACTCAGCAAGTTTGGCGGCAGTCACATGGTTAACAAAGAAGCGTTAAACCTAATTACATGATCATCTTCCAACTGTACCTGTCATAGAATGTCCTATTATTGTGCCATTTAGGTGACATACCAGGACAATGCTAGAAAGGGTAGCATGCACACTTACATATCTGACTGCTGTCCCCCCTTTGTGGGGAAATGATAGAGGAGAATGCAGTGTTTTCACTAGCCATACATCCACAAAAGGCGGATGGAAGCACTGGGGACAAGATGGGAATGAAATGTGTAGGAAGCATATTCCATCTTGCATGGTTCTCCAAGGGCCCAATCCAAAATCAATGCCAATCAAAGGAGAAGTCTTTCCATTGACTTCACTGGGTGGGGTGGTTCATGCACAAGAAAAGATTAACTCAATGAGTGTCAAATGCAATAGAGAGCAAAAAATGCAAGCACAGTGATGCAGATTATTTCCACTCATACAGGAAAGACTCAGATCTGATTTGAGGATAGTGGATCGCAAAGTTGCAGGCCATTGTTTCAGAACTGAAAAAAAAATATCACTGACCATATCATCCCTCTGCTCTGGATATGATGGGTGAAATCCTGGCCACACTGAAGTCAATGGTAAAGTTTCCATTGATTTCAACAAGGTCGGGATATCACCTGGAGTACCAAGCTAACCACTAACTGCCTGGAGTTAGGAAGAAAGTACTCCAAGGGCAGAGGAGTCCATACTTGTCCGTTACAGGATTTCATGGCTGTGCTTCTTCTAAAGTATCTGGCATTCGCCGCTGTTGTAGGCAGGATACTGGACCAGAGTCCTTACCCAGAGACTATGGGAGTCGATGGGCTTAGGAACATTATTAATGTTATTGTTACATTTGTGTTTATTATTTGTATTATCATAATGCCAAGGAGTCCTAGTCATGGACCAGGACCCCATTGTGCTAGGTGCTGTACAAACAGAAAAACAAGACATTCCTGTCCCCAAAGAGCTTACAATCTCAGTGTAAGACAAGAGACAACAGATGGGGGAGTACAAGAAATCTATGAGACAGTAGTCAGCATGGTAGCCAGTGGACATGACAGGACCTTGATGCACCCCTGGTCTGATTCATGGTGGCAACTCACATACCCTGATGTCAGGGAGCGTAGACTGAGTGTACAATAGGGTTGCATCGTATTTCCCCACTGCCTCCACCCCGTGCACATCTAGAATTCTCCCTAGAGTTCACTGAGGGGAGAAGTTCAAGACGGGTCTTAAACAAGCATTGTTTATTTTTGAAACTTGATTGTCTGTCAGCATGTACCCGAGCGGCTAAGTACATAAAAAAATGACCTTTTAAAGTTTCTCCCTAAAGGTGCAATCAGAAATAAAGAGAAAATGGAGGAGCTGGAAAGTCAACCGGTATTTTGCTGTGGATTTCAAACATCGCCATCCCTCTCTGGCGAGCAGCGGAGTGAACGGGGGGACACAACTCTCCATTCTGAGCAAGAGCAGCTCTCAGATTCGGATGTCCAGCATAAATGCGGAGAATCTAGTGACATGAGCCACTAAATAACCCCTCCCCCAATAAAACCCAAAACAGCCCTTTAAAAAGAAAAAAAATCATAATTTTGCTGGTGTGGGTTTCCTTTTTTAATGATTATTATTATGATTTTTTTAATGTAAGATGTGTCCAAAAGCATGAAACAAAACATCCCTGGCGTTTTGCAGAGAAGAAAAAAAAGGATATTTTTTTAACAATCATTGTAAATACACGATCCATGCCATCGATAAAAAAAATCAATAAAACGCCAAGCCAACCCCCACACACCCATTTAGAGCATCTGCAAGTAATCCATTGTCAGCCAAGTGTATCAAGTGATTGCTGTGCAGTTGTGAACATTGGTTGCCAAACTGATATAAATCTGTCTGTGCATGGACTTCATTGTTGTTATTTTTGGGGTCTCAGTTTGTTTGTTTTTCTAATCCAATGCATCTTCACTATGCCTCATTCCCATCTTTGGTGTTTGAATATTCTCAGTCTCTTTGGAGTCTTAGGATGTGGCTATAACATTGGGGTTAATAATGCCGGCCAGCTCATGAAGGACTCCGGAAATTGATTTCATGGCTGGATTTGGTCAGAAGAACTCAGCGGATTTAGAACATCTGCTGTGGCTGTGTGAGACGGCATACCTGTCACCATTCCGGAGAGAGGAATCCATACAGCAGAGATGGGGTCTGCTATTTTAGGTTCTAGCGAAGCTGTGAATTTTCTAAGAGGGCCATCCATTTGAGAGAGATCTATATTTTGGGGGTTGATAGGTTGGAGTTTTGAGTAAAGTGAACAAAGATCCCTCCCTCCCCCCGCTAAGAGGCAAAGGTCAGTACCAGGATTCTCGCTTCCTCTGAATTACAGTGAAACTCCTGCATTGATGTCTGATCATTGCACTGCGACTGGTAGTGGCATGGCATGTGTGTGTGGCCTCTGCGACCAGGCTGGCATTGATAGCATTATGCCTCAAGTTTGCCAGCACAAGAGACTCAACAGGGGCCCAACGTGGTGGTGCAGGAAGATTAAGGTCCTCAGTGTCTATGGAGCACCTAAGCTGAACAGTAAGACACTACAGAAGGGAATGATAAAGACTTTGGATGATTTACCGTATCTGGCAGTTTCTTCTGTCATTGGATAGTTTGTTGTTCACCAACAGATATCATTAATACCAATGTCTGAGAGACAAAAGAAAAAGTCCTTTCCAACTTTGCCTTGTAGTTAGAGCCATGACTGGATACATATCTACTTCAGTCAACATCAATGATGTCAATTATTTCTTGAGAGGTTTTATGTGGTGCATAAAGGCTTTAAGGACTGTATTTGCTCTTATTTCTTTGTGGATTTATATGTGTGTGTGTATTAAACAACAAAATGACATTTAAATATGATGGTTTGGATTCAAACTAATAGCAACCAGGGAATTCAAAATTATGCCTAGCTCTTTGTTCTTAATTGAAATGAAAAAGAAAGTGGTGGGAAGGGGGGAAGATATAGACACAAAATTTTGCTGTCGGCAGAGATTTTGATTTCACTGTGTTTTGTTAGTTTACATCAAAACTTGTAATGTCATGTTAAGTATGTTTTTTAAAAAAAAAATAGTTTCCTTGTTTTTAAAAGGAAAAAAATCATGAAAAGTTATGAAAGAAGTATTAGTGATAATACTTAACACTTAGTGCTTTATGGGACGTATTCTGCTCTCAGTTACAGCAGTGTAAATCTAAAATAATCCCAGTAGAGTTAGAGGTCAATCTGCAATTCATTGAAATGGATGGATCACTTGATGATTACCTGTTGTGTTCATTCCCTCTGAAGCACCTGGCATTGGCCACTGTCGGAAGACAGGATACTGGGCTAGATGGTCCTTTGATCTGAGACAGTATGGCCATTTTTATGTTCTTATGAAATAAATGGGAGTGCTGCCTTGACTACAGTGGGTGCAGGAGCAGACATTTATTCCAGATTCACACCACTATAAGGGTGAATTCACTCCTGTAGAGAAGACCAGTAAAAGGACTATGTACCACTTAAATGTACTTTGAGGTCTTAAGTGGGACTTATGTGATGTACAGGCTTTTTGCCAGTCCTCTGCATAGGATTGACCCTAACCGAGAGTAGAATTTGGCCCCCTATGTTCCAGACGTTGTGCAAAAATTACGTAAGTACTTTTTAACTGATAGATTGGAAACTTTTCTCTCATCAGATGCTGTAAATAGCAATTTTAGCAAGTTTCCCAATGAATCATGTTCTTAATGGACCAGAAAGACACTAAAGAGGGAGAGGGGTAAAGTCAGATCTATCTGGTAAATATATGCTTATAATTTTTTAAACAAAATTATCTAATATTAAATGAACAGATGAAATTTAGTTTTGTATTTTCTGTAGTATGGACTTTGACGAGGTTAATACTGACAATACTGTAAGTGTATTATGAAAAGAAATAATGGACAAAGCATATTTTGCATGAATGGTTACTAGCACATTTTCAGTCATTGATCACTATATTTAAAACTTGTCTCTGGTTGGAGACCTTTTTTGTGCCACATTTCAATCCAGAGCAAGAGGTTTTTTTTCTGGCAGTTCTAAAATCCTCTCCTATTTGAGTTGGTGGGTCTCAGTCCAGTGCCTCATGGGCGAGTGTCCACATCACAAAACCACCCTTGCAATTGGCACACATTGGAGGCTAGATCCTCAGCTGATGTAAATCAGTGCAACACCGTTAGTGTCCAGGCAACTATGTCGGTTTACCTCAGCCGAGGATCTGGCATGGATACATTATTATTTTTGACAGTCTCAGCAAGAGAGGCCAAGGACTGAATGGTCCTGGAGACTGAATTCACCTCTTGATTCTTAGAGCCCAAACTCAAGATTGAGGCAGGTTGTTGGGACGTTGTGTTGGAAGCTTCCACACTGTATGCTGTACTTGTTCAGTAGACCAGTGATTCTCAACCTGTGGGCTGCTTGCGGCCCAATCAGCACACAGCTCATCCTCAGGGCCATACAAGTAGTATATATATTGTGTGGATGCGGCCCACATAACACACAGAGAGCTTCATATGCAGCCCACAATGGTAAATAGGTTGAGAACCACTGCAGTAGACCAATAGACGACTTCAGTCTTTGAGATTTTCCATCCAGTATCGTTCACCAGCAATGAATTTACTAGAAGTTGTATCTCTCTATATACTTAATATAGCCGATATTCTATAAAGTACAGGCAAATCCCTTCCAGTGGGATTTTTTACTGGAAGTGCTGACCACTCTTATAGTCATGGCATTCATGTGGCCACACTAATGTTCAGTGTTACTCGAAAGATCATACTTCAGGTGTATATAGAGAAACCAGTCGTTACCTAAACAAAGATTCTAATGCCATTGCACAAAGTATGCTCTTGGGTATCTTTATGTTGAATGTAAATTGAAGATGCTAGATGTGCATATCACCATTTCTGGTGACCATCATTACTAAGCGTCAAGATAGAAGGAACCAAAAGGAAGAATTGCTTCAAAGCGTGTGTAAATATCTATTCGCGTGTAACAGTGTTTGTTTCATTTCTACTGTGAAATATATTTTGGAGTTAGAAAGTACATGTTATTAAAACAAAATGTAATTTAAAAAATGTGTGCTATGCTCCTTGAGCTATTTTTATAATATGCCAATAATACATTTCCTGTCTACTTTTCTTATTTGGCTTTTGTAAATGGACAAAATCTTCTGTATTGCAGTTTTTGTGGGTCTGTAGCACATAGAGCTACTGTTTCATTGTCTGTCATTGAATAAGGAGATCTGCTACGAGATGTATTTTAAAATCGTGAAATAAATATTATGTCAGAGAGGTGTGATTTTTCAGTGGCGTTGGGCACCTATATCTCCCTTGGACTTCATTTGGATTTGTGGGTGCTCGGCACTTCTGAAAATCAGAGCCTGGGTGCCAAAATCTAGGCACCTCAATAAAAGAAGCCTGAATTTCAGAGGCTCTAAAGGTGAAAAATCTTTCCGCTTTGCCTAACTTAAGTACTCATGTTTGAAAAAATTGGGCTTAAGATTTTAATGGCACAATCTCAGTGATGTTCAGGAAGGACTCTCGTTTTTCCTTTTAGTCTGTGGCAGACGATTCCCATTGGATATGGAGGTCTAATGAAAGTTACCTAGTTACTGTAGTAGGTTCAGAGAAGAACAGCCCAAGTAGATCAGTCCTGAAGTTGTTTTTGTGGTACAATATATGAGAAACAGTGTCCCTACAGTACTGGCGCAAAAGACTAAATGAATGCGGCACTGTTAATACAGTGTTATGGGCCACTATTTTCTAAGGGACCAGTCGTCAAAGGTGCTGAATGATGTTCAGCAGTTTGCAGGATCCTAATATTTATTTTTTTCTACAAGGGCTTTACCAGAACATTAAAACCAGTGGACAACAAGAAGTAGGCTAGGGTTTGCTTGGAAAATCCATGTCATGATTCCCACTGCACGTGGACATCAGTTAATCAAACTAAAGTTCTCCTGGATGTAAAACTCAGAATTCAAACTCTCTTTCTGTGTATTCCCAAAGGTGACAAGTTATGCCTATGTTGCTTACATTGCTGGTCATTATATTAAGAGGGCTAGACAAATTATATTTTTGTGGCAGTTATCAGAGGTAGAGAGGTTCCTCAAGTGCCTTTTAGGACTAGACAGCAGTTGGGGGGAGATGAAATCAATTTAAGATTATTTTTAATTGCAGCAAGCAGGTTATCACTTCAAATATATAAATTCGTGATCAGTATGACCACATACTACAGCACAGTAAATAATAATGTGCTAGAATTATAAGAGCAAGCCTACCTGGACCATGATAGTATCCTTCTGCTTAAAGTCTATGGGAGTTTTGCCCTTGAAATGGGAATGGAATTAGGCTCTTTATGATTGTGGAATCAGATCCGAAGCTCACTGAAATCATTGGGAGTCTTGACACTTAACTTCAGTGAGCTTTGAACAGGCCTATAATATAGGCCCCAATCTGGATTCTGGTCTCAGCACCACTGGTGTAAATCTGGCATAACTCCGTTGACTTTACTTATGCTAATGTGAGGTCAGAGCTGGCACACGGCTGCCTTGAAACCCTGTAACAAGATGGTAGAATCTCATTAGTTCCACAGGTCTCATGAAATCTCCACCATTTGAGTTGGCAGAAATGTCATGGGATCAGCTGGTGAGATTTCAGCAATGTTGCATCTGAAGTTGATTCTCAGTCATGATTTAGACTCCAAAGTGAACTGGCCTCTGACTAGTCTGAATCTAGATCTCAGCATTATCTCCTTGGCCCATACATACCAGGAAATAGATGCTGACAGAGTAGGGAGTCCAACAAAGCCATTCACAATGATTTAACAACATTGTAACAGCAAAAATAATGAAGGGAACTAGATAGAGTCACATCTAGCCAGAGTCTAATCTCAACACAGATAACAATTCCTTTTTTAACTCGCATCACCACAATGCACACTCTGCTGACTCTTGTTCCTCTAGGAAAGGTGTAATATTCAAAATGTTCACCTTCTGGGAAGCTTTGAACTGTCATTTCTGCTGTGAGTCTCTTACACGTTCTACTTTTTTTTCTTCACCACTTTAAAAATTATTTCTAAGATGCCAGAGGCAATATCTCAAAGCTGAAAGGGTCCGCTTGGAACTGCAGTTCTGGTTAATGCCTTTGCCATGAATTCCTATGTTTTGGCAGTGTTCAAAATCTTGTCCACACAAAAAATAATGAAATGTGGTCCAGTGGTTTTAGAAATCATTTGAAAGGTTCAATATTCCCTGATGGTATTTCCAGGCTTTTCCTTTATCTAGTTGGATACTCTCTAACTTACATTGCCAAATATAGAACTCTGGCCCACCACACTGCTGCTGCTATTTGTAGTTCATCATTCTTTTCATCTTCTCTTTTGAGGATGGTCTTCCCACTGCCAATCATATGGTGACATTAAACTTCACATTCAGCAATGCCAGTCCTCCACTCAGTGACCATCTTCTTGGTTTCCAAATCCTGTGACTTTCCAGTTCTGAAGCCTAAAAGCTCTGTTTGTAGTAACAAAGGCAGTCAGTGGGCTCTGACTCATCCTATGGACTCTGTTACTGTATATTGGAGCTGGTCAACATTTTCCAAAGTTTGATTTGTCAATGAAAATTTGGAATTTTAACCCCCAGGAAAAATGTGAATGCTTTGACATATCCCTCATTCAAACATCTGAGCTAATAGCCATTACTCCCTGTACTCTAAAACACCACTTCCTATTCAATATCGCTTTTCTAGCCAAAGGAAGATTTGCTCTGCTCACAGAAGATTTCCAGGTTCGGATAAGTGTTTGATACAATTCAGAGCTTTCTGGATGCTGCATCAAAATTAGCCAAACATTCTGAAGTCATGCAGCTCACTTATTATATACATCATGCTCTTTTTCTGTGGGTAGCTCATGCTATCATTCCCATATATTAGTAGTAGTAGTAGTTGTCTTACAGTAGTGCTGAGAGGCCACAACTGAGATCATGGCTCCATTGGGCTGTTTTAAGTAGATTGGATTCTCTCAAGAAGAAAAAATGAGAACTTACAATTTCTAGACTTCTCCAGTTGCTCAGTCAGAAAGGACAGCATTTGTCCTTTGTTAGATAAGTCTCTCAAGTCAACAATTATACTCTGGCTATTTCCTCTTCCTTCCTTTGAATCACTCTATTAAGAGAGGTTTGTTACTATATGAAGACAGCATTTGAAATGAGAATGTTCCCAAGGTGATTTGTCCAAAGGAGCAATAAGAATTATGTCCTGAATTATAGGGTTTCAGATATGGGGGCTTTGCCATTGCAGAGGTGCTGCCATTCAGCAACTACAAGTGTTCATATTTAAATTGTTTCTGGAAAACATCTGACCCTCCCTGACTCTTTGCTCATTTTTAGAACCAAACCCAATTGCACTTTCTTCAAGACTTGGCTTTGAAACATTTTATGAGTTGGGTTTTTCCCCACCCGTCGTCCTTTCAATTTTGCCGGCGCTGCACTTCCTGCTCCCAACCAAAATCAAACGATGCCAAAGCACCACAGGAAAGGCTGTTCTCATGGTTTTTCTAGCCATGCCTGGGAGTATCGGCAATGTGCTGAGATACTGTTTTCCTGGGAGATTCACAGCTCTGTGCTTGCAGATTGCAGAAGTTGGGCCAGTTCAGAGAAACTTCTGAACAGTTGCGTGTTTGCCAACATTTTTCAATGTACCCATCCCTAGTTAGTGTGAGCAAAGTCCTGCTTGTCTTGCATGGGTGCCGGGAGGGGGAGAGAAAAGTAGCACAAAAGCCTGTAACTCACCAAAGGTATCTGTAAAACAGCCCAAGAGGATTCCAGCCAATCACTTTCTTGAGGAGCTGCAAACCCATTGGTGAACCGTCCCAAGGGTGTCATGTCTCCCCGTCCTCTTGAGTGGATGTTACTTTCAGCAGTAGACGCTATGGCTCACATTGACTCTGCTAGTAGCAGTGAGAAAAGTATGCTATCAACCATGATTCCCCTGGGCAAACGTGCTACCAGCTGGATTCACATGTGATGCATGCAGAGCCATCTCTGAGTCAGCTATAGTTGAGATCTCTGTTTGCAACCTCTTGGGTTATGGCTCTGTGTTAACTGCCGTGTTACCAAACCAGGGACATTATACTTGGGGGCATCTCTAATGAGTTAGGGGAGGATTTACTCTACATCTTTAAAGATGTCAGACAGGCACAACCAGCTGCAGATTGCATCTACTATCACAGAGAGCGGTGGAGTACGGAGCATGCAGTAATATCTAGGATACTCTGATGTTAAGCTCTATGTGTTTTTGTGGTAGAGAGCGACATTCAGCTAAATGTGTATTGTACTTTATCCAACCTCTACAGATCTTGAACAATATGCCTTGTTTTGACCCTTGTGATCCTTTCACCTGGATATTATTATTATTCCACATTTGCTTTCTTTGTGGGGAATTCATCCGTGTGAAGAGTTAATGAGTGATATGAACCTCGCAGTGTCTGTCAGTAGCTGAAGTAACCTAGGCCTCTGTATACACCTGCTCCAATGAACCTTATCACTGTACAGGAGTCTCCAGAGGTCTCAATGTACCTGCATAATCTATAAAAACATCTGTTAATGTCCTCATTTTCTCTCCCAATTTCTTGCCATTATAGTAGCAATGCAACATGTGATAGCTCCCGAGGAGAGATGTGCCAGGTTAATGTATGTAAAGCTGTATTTTGGCTTTTGAAGGTCTCAAGGAATGAATTTACTGGCCTTTTGGGTCTAATACTGACCTTTTTATCGTCATTGGTAACAGGATCTGGGATTATTACATTTTGTTAAGTGGAAACACACAGATGTCAACTGCTGCTTACTAGACTAATCTTTGTGTGTGTTCTGAGAAACAGTACTAGATTTTAACATGTATACTGCTGTAGATGACACAATAAATGTATTATCATTTTTTGCACGTCTGTTCTGCTATGAAACTGAACTCTCGGGCTGATCCAATGCTGCAGAGTTACCATTTTGGGAGCTAGCAGGATGCGCTCATTAATGAAGGTGGTTTGCTTACTGGGAATTACAGAGTTTAAGGCCAGAAAGGATCATCTAATTTGATTTCCTGTATATTACAAATCACTGAACCCCACCTAGACTAGACTAAAATATTACAGCTCTCAGGAGCTAAGCCAGTGTGTGCCACAGGTGAAGAACAGGAGACACCGAAGTGTATCAATGCCTGAGGCCCCTGCAATGGCAGACAATGATTTGGTGAGACAGATCCATGTGATCCTAGCTAGGAACCCATGTTCTATGCTGCAGGGGAAAGCAAAAAACCCACCACAACCCCTCGGTCCCTGCCAGTCTTACCTGAGGGGAAATTCCTTCCCAGTCCTGAAAATGGTGATTAGTATAACCCTGGATGAGACCCACCTGCCAAGATGCCTAGAAGGGGAATTCTCTGTACTGCCTTCAAGTGCTGCTTTCCCAGGGTACCACAGTTGTGAGACTACCACCTGCCGTTAGCAGGAGAGCCTTGGCTGTGCCTTTTGGGGGTCAGCTCCCCTGCCAGCAACACAAACATTCCCCTCTAGAACTTCTGAGGCCCTGCTGTCTCTCCACCTGTTAGTGATAGGCACACTCCCACCCCCAAGTTTTCCCAGCATCCCCCTGGAGTGTCCAGCCCCTAGGCCATTGGACACACTCAGGATTCACAGAGTCGCTGCTTCCAAAGGACAGCGCACCCCAGCATACCAATCCCACCTCAGATCACCGCTCGGCTTAATACACAGCACTCAGATATGTTTATAGTGAAATCAAGTGTCAGTTTATTTAACAAAGCACAGAGATTCAAGTGATAGCCAGTAGAAGTGTTGGAAATACATGCTTACCTATAAAACAAAATCATAGCATGCATTCTACAGCCTAGATTTCAGGTCTTGCAGAGAAATGCTTGCCTGAATCCTTGCAGCATTTTACCACCAGACTTGACTGTGATCCTCCTTTCATGAGACAGACACACTGTCAGCTTGTCTCCCAGGTGAAGGACCCAGTGTGTTTCTTTGCCCCTCAAGATATACCAGTTTCATCCTTTGTCTATATTCATGAACAGGACACCCCTCGCTGTTTGTTCCATCCTGCAGACTTCCCCTCTTGTAGATTTCACACTCTCTTATTTAGCCAGTGACTCAGTATACAAATAGGCCTACAATTGTGTGCCAGTACGCCAGTGGTTTTCAACCTTTTTTCATTTGTGGACTCCTAAAAATTTTGAGTGGAGGTGCAGACTTCTTTGGAAATCTTAGACATAGCGTGCGGATCCCCAGGGATCTGCAGATTACAGGTTGAAAAATCACTATTCTATGGTAATGACAATCTTTCGCAGACCCCCTTGGACAGTGTGTGGATACCAAGGGGTCTGCTGACCACAGGTTGAATACCACTGCAATGGACAATAGTCAAATGACCAGACAGGGAGTAGGCATCAGATACCTCCTCCCAAAAAAGGAACATTTCCAAGGTACATCACCTCCCTGTGACTTGACAACTCCAAGACCTTAAGAATATAATGTTCAGTACACATATGTCAGCCCTTAAATATTAGCCATTCATACATTTCACAATGATTATGTCAACCGGTGGGCTACTGGCTCTCAATGGAGACCTCACATACCACCCTTTGATGAACTAATATGTGTATAGCCAACCCAGGGGATGACTGTAAACCCCTATGCATCCCATGCCCACTGCCATTTGGGACCACCACCAATGGGTCCCTGGGTCCCCCACAGAGCTCATCCTACCAGTCTTTGGCTGCTGTCTGACAAACTCAGTCCTGGAGTATGCAGGCACAAGTCCTTTGCTATCAATGGGCAACGGGCATTCTTGGTTTAAATCGTGAACGTAAGGACATAATAATGGCCTTACTGGGTCAGATCAAAGGTCCATCTAGCCCAGTATCCTGTCTTCCGACAGTGGCCAATGCCAGGTGCCCCAGAGGGAATGAACAGAACAGGTAATCATTAAGTGATCCATCCACTGTTGCCGATTCCCAGCTTCTGGCAAACAGAGGCTAGGGACACCATCCCTGCCAATCCTGGCTAATAGCTATTGATGGACCTGTCCTCCATGAACTTATCTAGTTCTTTTTTGAACCCTGTTATAGTCTTGGCCTTCACAGCATCCTCTGGCAAAGAGTTCCACAAGTTTACTGTGCATTGTGTGAAGAAATATTTCCTTTTGTTTGTTTTAAACCTGCTGCCTAGTAATTTCATTTGGTGACTACCTAGTTCTTGTGTTATGAGAAGGAGTAAATAATACCTTCTTATTTACTTTCTCCACACTAGTCATGATTTTATAGACCTCTATCATATCCCCCCTTAGTCATCTCTTTTCCAAGATGAGAAGTCCCAATCTTATTAATCTCTCCTCATACGGAAGCTCTTTCATCCCCCTAATCATTTTTGTTGCCCTTTTCTGAACCTTTTCCAATTCCAATATATCTTTTTTGAGATGGGGCGACCATATCTGCATGCAGTATTTAAGAGGTGGATGTACCATAAATTTATATAGAGGTAATATGCTATTTTCTGTCTTATTATCTATCCCTTTCTTAATGATTCCCAACATTCTGTTAGCTTTTTTCACTGATGCTGCACATTGAGTGGCTCTTTTCAGAGAAAAAAGAAAAGGCACCTTAGAGACTAACAAATTTATTTGAACATAAGCTTTCATGAACTATCCACAATGACTCCAAGATCTCTCCCTTGAGTGGTTTACAGCTAATTTATACCCCATCATTTTATATGTATTGTTGGGATTATGTTTTCCAATGTGGATTACTTTGCATTTAGCAACATTGGATTTCATCAGCCATTTCGTTGCCATCACCCAGCTATGTGAGATCCCTTTGTAGCTCTTCGCAATCTGCTTTGGACTTAACTATCTTGAGCAGTTTTGTATCATCTGCAAATTTTGCCACCTCACTGCTTACCCCTTTTTTCAGATCATTTATGAATATGTTGAATAGAATTATGCCCAGTACAGACCCCTGGGGGACTCCACTATTTACCTCTCTCCATTCTGAAAACTGACCATTTATTCCTACGCTTTAGTTCCTGTCTTTTAACCAGTTACCAATCCGTGAGAGGACCTTCCCTCGTACCCCATGACAGCTTACTTTGCTTAAGAGCCTTTGGTGAGGGACCTTGTCAAAGGTGGAATCAAGTGGAGCTAGACTAGGGCTGAATATGGTCTACTATTGCCTCTGCAAATGTAAGACCCCACACATTCGCAGTATAGTCTAGAAACACAAAGTGGAGCAGCTCTATTATGTGACCCAGTTGCTTTCCCTGTCAAAGAGGTTTGTTGCACATAACAATTTCAGTCATTTTGTCCAGTCAAATTTGAAACGTGCTAAGATATGAGGCTCCCACCACATTCTTTGCTAAGGATGTCACAGGCCAACAGACTGTTCTGAACTGGTCCCTTCTGTGTTCACACTCTCAATTTCTTACTTTAGTTACCCTTCCTTGGCCTGTCTCAAACAATGCCTGTCCTTCCGTGATGGGTACATGTTTGTAGCTGACGATCAAGCCAAGATACACATATTTTGGTCCAGATCCTTAACTGGTATAAAGGGACATCTCTCTGTTGAAGTCCATTGAGCTGGGCCCAATTCCACCAGCTAAGGAGACTTGTTCTTTACGTTTAGTATTCATCAAGCCAGATTAGAAATCCTATAACTAAGCTGGTGCTTGGCAAATGTGGGCTCTCAGAAAGATGTTGTAGATAAGTTACAGTTTATTGGTGAAAGTTTTACATGAAGAGCACGATCACAGTAAAACACACGGATTGTTGCTTTACACCAATATACAGGATTCACTAGCATTACCAAATTTACTGACATTCTCTGAGCACTCAGGAGTGAGATCTACAATGGCAATAAATCACCTTTGACTCCACTGAGATAAATAGGCGTTAGGCACTTGAACAACTTTGTGAATCTCATCCCAGGAGTCTTGGTTTTCCAGATCCTGTCTGAGTATCCTGTAGCTACCACTGTTCCACAGTGTTTGGAAGGCCTGATTGGCAAATACTAACAGTGCTATAATGATTTGCTTTGTAAATGAAGTCAGTTGATCTGGCCCATCCGTTTTGGATTGACCTCTCCATGAGAAGTCCTAAGGCATGTACAGTATATATGTGACCGTATAAACTCTCCCATTTTTGTTCACCCCAAAGTCTTGGTTTATAATATGGAGGAGATTTTTTCCAGGACTTTAAACATGTCCTGCCAAGACAATCGCTATCACCAATTTTTTGGTGGCCTGGTCTCCTCCCGTGTTATTCTTCTGGTCTTATAGAATGCTTTTAACATTACACCACATTAGCCAGCTCACAGACATAGCACATTAAACGTGCAGCCACCTGGTCATATGTTAGCAGTTTACTTTAAAAGAAAGAGACAAGCATTGAATCCATAGCCGAGCTGAAAGGCCCCAAGGTCCAGAGCCTCAAAGGTATTTATGCACCTAACTCCCATGGATTTAAATTGGTGGTAGGCAGGACCATCCCTAGGGGGATTCAGGGCCCGGAACAACACTTCCCCCTCCGCCCCATGCCCCGACCCCCACTCCACCCCTTCCCCAAACCCTGCCCCTGCTCCACCCTGCCATGCCTCTTTCCACCCCAGCTCCACACTCTCCCTGCCCCTTCCCCGAAGTCCCACCTGACCTCTTCCCACCCCTAGTCCACCCTGCCCCCATTCCACCCTTTCTCCCAAGCCCCTGCCCCTGTCCTGCCTCTTTCTGGCTTCCGCCCCCTCTCCCGAG
Source organism: Dermochelys coriacea (assembly GCF_009764565.3). Lineage (NCBI taxonomy): Eukaryota > Metazoa > Chordata > Testudines > Dermochelyidae > Dermochelys > Dermochelys coriacea. The sequence goes on from NC_050069.1 coordinate 262,255,584, forward strand.
CGACCTGGGAGCCAGTGGGATGGGCTGGGGCTGGGTCACTTGCTGCTACTGGTGCCAGGCCCCCCGCTAACCCCCCAGGCCACCCTGGACCCTGCGTCCCAAAACACAGGGGCCCCCACAAAGTGTGGGGGCCCCCACAAAGCATGGGGCCTGGGGCGGTTGTCCCAGTCCGTCCTATGGGTGGGACGGCTCTGGCAGTAGGTGTGTGTGTTTGCTTGCTGAGGAAGTATCCGAGCGTGTGTTTGCTGGGAGGGCAGGGAGAGAGCCTGAGTGAGTGTCTGATTGGCTGCTAGCCTGCAGGGGGCGGGCATTAGGGTGTCTGTGTGTTTGCGTCAGGGAAGCCTGGCTGTTTGAAAATAGCCAGAGCCTCGCGAACCAGCGGAGCAGCGGGGACAGCAGAGCAGCTCACAGCAGGAGTTTGCCTGGGAGTTCGCCTGGAGTGAGCCCAGTGAGGCTTACATCTTGCCAACGTCTCTGAGGAAGCTCATTGTAGGTAGGTGATATGGAAGGGGGGGGTTCAGCTGTTGTGACCTGCACTGGATGTGCCATGTTTGTCTTTCTTCCACAGGACAGAAGCGACTTTGTCTGTACAAAGTGCAAGCTGGTCTCCATATTGGAAGAGAAGATTGAAGGTCTGGAGCAACAGGTAACGACCCTGCGTTGTATACAAGAGACTGAGGATTTTCTGGACCAAACTCAGGATAGACTTCTAGGGGCACAAAGCTCTAAAGATATAGAGCAGGTTGCACAGAGGAGCCAAGAGGCCAGTGAAGAAGCTTGGCAACATGTGACCTCCAGAAGAGGTAAGCGGAATGTCCGGGTTCCAGTAACACAGACACAGGTAACTAACCGCTTTCATGTTCTCTCCACAGGTACCATTGCGGAGAGTGGACCAGATGATATGTCTGGGGGGAGAAAGCAGAAGGAGACTCCGCTGGTTGGGAGGCATGAGATGCGATGTCCTGAGGTTGGGGGTTCCACGACCACCACTCCCAAGAGGAGAAGGCGGGTGGTGGTGGTCGGGGACTCTCTCCTCCGGGGGACTGAGTCATCTATCTGCCGCCCTGACCGGGAAAACCGAGAAGTCTGCTGCTTGCCAGGGGCTAAGATTCGTGATGTGACGGAGAGACTGCCGAGACTCATCAAGCCCTCGGATCGCTACCCCTTCCTGCTTCTCCACGTGGGCACCAATGATACTGCCAAGAATGACCTTGAGCGGATCACTGCGGACTACGTGGCTCTGGGAAGAAGGATAAAGGAGTTGGAGGCGCAAGTGGTGTTCTCGTCCATCCTCCCCGTGGAAGGAAAAGGCCTGGGTAGGGACCGTTGAATCGTGGAGGTCAACGAATGGCTACGCAGGTGGTGTCGGAGAGAAGGCTTTGGATTCTTTGACCATGGGATGGTGTTCCATGAAGGAGGAGTGCTGGGCAGAGACGGGCTCCATCTTACGAAGAGAGGGAAGAACATCTTTGCCAGCAGGCTGGCTAACCTAGTGAGGAGGGCTTTAAACTAGGTTCACCGGGGGAAGGAGACCAAAGCCCTGAGGTAAGTGGGAAAGCGGGATACCGGGAGGAAGCACAGGCAGGAATGTCTGAGAGGGGAGGGCTCCTGCCTCATACTGGGAATGAGGGGCGATCAACAGGTTATCTCAAGTGCTTATATACAAATGCACAAAGCCTTGGAAACAAGCAGGGAGAACTGGAGGTCCTGGTGATGTCAAGGAATTATGACGTGATTGGAATAACAGAGACTTGGTGGGATAACTCACATGACTGGAGTACAGTCATGGATGGTTATAACTGTTCAGGAAGGACAGGCAGGGCAGAAAAGGTGGGGGAGTAGCACTGTATGTAAGGGAGCAGTATGACTGCTCAGAGCTCCGGTACGAAACTGTGGAAAAACCTGAGTGTCTCTGGATTAAGTTAGAAGTGTGTGCAACAAGAGTGATGTCATGGTGGGAGTCTGCTATAGACCACCGGACCAGGGGGATGAGGTGGATGAGGCTTTCTTCCGGCAACTCACGGAAGCTACTAGATCGCATGCCCTGATTCTCATGGGTGACTTTAATTTTCCTGATATCTGCTGGGAGAGCAATACAGCGGTGCATAGACAATCCAGGAAGTTTTTGGAAAGCGTAGGGGACAATTTCCTGGTGCAAGTGCTAGGGGAGCCAACTAGGGGGAGCGCTTTTCTCGACCTGCTGCTCACAAACCGGGTAGAATTAGTGGGGGAAGCAAAAGTGGATGGGAATCTGGGAGGCAGTGACCATGAGTTGGTTGAGTTCAGGATCCTGACGCAGGGAAGAAAGGTAAGCAGCAGGATACGGACCCTGGACTTCAGGAAAGCAGACTTTGACTCCCTCAGGGAACAGATGGCCAGGATCCCCTGGGGGACTAACATGAAAGGGAAGGGAGTCCAGGAGAGCTGGCTGTATTTCAAGGAATCCCTGTTGAGGTTACAGGGACAAACCATCCCGATGAGTCGAAAGAATAGTAAATATGGCAGGCGACCAGCTTGGCTTAATGGTGAAATCCTAGCGGATCTTAAACATAAAAAAGAAGCTTACAAGAAGTGGAAGGTTGGACATATGACCAGGGAAGAGTATAAAAATATTGCTCGGGCATGTAGGAAAGATATCAGGAGGGCCAAATCGCACCTGGAGCTGCAGCTAGCAAGAGATGTCAAGAGTAACAAGAAGGGTTTCTTCAGGTATGTTGGCAACAAGAAGAAAGCCAAGGAAAGTGTGGGCCCCTTACTGAATGAGGGAGGCAAGCTAGTGACAGAGGATGTGGAAAAAGCTAATGTACTCATGCTTTTTTTGCCTCTGTTTTCACTAACAAGGTCAGCTCCCAGACTGCTGTGCTGGGCAACACAAAATGGGGAAGAGATGGCCAGCCCTCTGTAGAGATAGAGGTGGTTAGGGACTATTTAGAAAAGCTGGACGTGCACAAGTCCATGGGGCCGGACGAATTGCATCCGAGAGTGCTGAGGGAATTGGCGGCTGTGATTGCAGAGCCCTTGGCCATTATCTTTGAAAACTCGTGGCGAACGGGGGAAGTCCCGGATGACTGGAAAAAGGCTAATGTAGTGCCCATCTTTAAAAAAAGGAAGAAGGAGGATCCTGGGAACTACAGGCCGGTCAGCCTCACCTCAGTCCCTGGAAAAATCATGGAGCAGGTCCTCAAAGAATCAATCCTGAAGCACTTAGAGGAGAGGAAAGTGATCAGGAACAGTCAGCATGGATTCACCAAGGGAAGGTCATGCCTGACTAATCTAATCGCCTTTTATGATGAGATTACTGGTTCTGTGGATGAAGGGAAAGCAGTGGATGTATTGTTTCTTGACTTTAGCAAAGCTTTTGACACGGTCTCCCACAGCATTCTTGTCAGCAAGTTAAGGAAGTATGGGCTGGATGAATGCACTATAAGGTGGGTAGAAAGCTGGCTAGATTGTCGGGCTCAACGGGTAGTGATCAATGGCTCCATGTCTAGTTGGCAGCCGGTGTCAAGTGGAGTGCCCCAGGGGTCGGTCCTGGGGCCCGTTTTGTTCAATATCTTCATAAATGATCTGGAGGATGGTGTGGATTGCACTCTCAGCAAATTTGCGGATGATACTAAACTGGGAGGAGTGGTAGATACGCTGGAGGGGAGGGATAGGATACAGAAGGACCTAGACAAATTGGAGGATTGGGCCAAAAGAAATCTAATGAGGTTCAATAAGGATAAGTGCAGGGTCCTGCACTTAGGATGGAAGAATCCAATGCACCGCTACAGACTAGGGACCGAATGGCTCGGCAGCAGTTCTGCGGAAAAGGACCTAGGGGTGACAGTGGACGAGAAGCTGGATATGAGTCAGCAGTGTGCCCTTGTTGCCAAGAAGGCCAATGGCATTTTGGGATGTATAAGTAGGGGCATAGCGAGCAGATCGAGGGACGTGATCGTTCCCCTCTATTCGACACTGGTGAGGCCTCATCTGGAGTACTGTGTCCAGTTTTGGGCCCCACACTACAGGAAGGATGTGGATAAATTGGAAAGAGTACAACGAAGGGCAACGAAAATGATTAGGGGTCTAGAGCACATGACTTATGAGGAGAGGCTGAGGGAGCTGGGATTGTTTAGTCTGCAGAAGAGAAGAATGAGGGGGGGCTTTGATAGCTGCTTTCAACTACCTGAAAGGGGGTTTCAAAGAGGATGGCTCTAGACTGTTCTCAATGGTAGCAGATGACAGAACGAGGAGTAATGGTCTCAAGTTGCAATGGGGGAGGTTTAGATTGGATATTAGGAAAAACTTTTTCACTAAGAGGGTGGTGAAACACTGGAATGCGTTACCTAGGGAGGTGGTAGAATCTCCTTCCTTAGAGGTTTTTAAGGTCAGGCTTGACAAAGCCCTGGCTGGGATGATTTAACTGGGACTTGGTCCTGCTTTGAGCAGGGGGTTGGACTAGATGACCTTCTGGGGTCCCTTCCAACCCTGATATTCTATGATTCTATGATTCTATGATTCTACCTAAATACATTTGAGGATCTGGGCCCAAATCACCAACCTTTTCTCCCTGGCATAAACTGTGAGTTGCATTTGTCAACCTTCCTCTCTCAAAGGGGCAGCTTCTGGTAGCAATGGCTGCCGGGTGGGTTAAACAATCAGGAGAATGACTTCAGCTATGACAATGCAAAGGCCATAAATTAAACCAAAGGGTGTAGATTAGGATGTGCAAAATAAACTAGTGACACAAGCATAGTGGGTGAAGTAGAAGAATGTGATTGACCGGCTAGGTTTTGTGCAAACTAGCTAGCCAAGGTCAGGAGAAAATCTCTTTCTCAATGGGATTGAGATGCTACAGTGGCTCCCTGCTCAGGGGTGAATTCTTCTGGACACAACAACCAACCCTTATGACAGACAAGAAAATGAAAAACGACAAGCTTTGCCGGTGTTCAGCCCATCACAAGGAAATCCTATACCGGGTCATGCAGCTAGTCACCCTGTAGGAGAACTACAGAGAACTGCTATGTTAAACCAGGCCTGAATGAGGCCAGGTTGCAATATGGCAGCATCTAATCATCGAATTGTAGGACTGGAAGGGACCTCGAGAGGTCACCTAGTCCAGTCCCCTGCATTCATGGCAGGACTAAGTGTTCTCTAGACCAGTATTATCTAACTCAGGAGATTAATGCTCAATAAAAGAAACCATAAAGCAGGTCCCTTATTAACACTTTTGTCTGCATTAAGAATACAGCAGCATGCCCAAAGCCTCTTGAGTGTAACTATATAGGGCAGATGCTCTGCTATGGCTGAAGAAGTGTTGGCTGAAGAGAAATGGGTATGCGAAATTTCCTGGCTTCTGACTCTAACCGCTAGGCTGACTGTTCACAGCCTGGACTCTGACCTAGGGACCCACGTTTTTATGAAAACTGGTAATTGCCAGGTCACAGGGGTGCCCCAGCCACATCTCTGTGCCTCAGTTGCTAGCTACAGGTAGGGTATTGGCATTGTGAGTATGTGTGCTGGTGGGGAGGAGGCCTTCATATGTACACAGCTTGAGGATCCCTCTCTTAAGGGTCAGGCACCAGTGGCTGGGTAAGCCAACTTCACGGCAACCTTGAGTTGGCAAGAGCTGGGCCAAGTTGGCTTAGCACAGCCCAGCTGTGGGCCCATGAGGGCTATATTTTAGCTACACACCAGGCTGTAGCTTGAAGCATGATGAAAAGGGGCCAGTTGTGTAATGTGTAATCCCTTGTCTCAGTGTGAAAATGCTGTTGGGTCAGACAGGAGGGCTTGCCCACAAGGCTAGGGCCAAAATTCACCCCATGGAGGGGCGGGGACAGCACAAGACTTAGGTCAACCTGTTGTTCAGTCAGTTCAGCTGGCCACACCCTTACGCTGGCAAAAAAATCACCAGGCCCCTCTTACAGTCGTGATAAAAGTAAAATGAAAACTAAAATGCTCCATGTTAATAATACTAGCCCTATGTAACTGAGGGGTGGGTGGGTATGAGCGAGAGAGATTTGAGAGCTTGATAGAAAGCGCTTGACCTTGAAGGACAGGGGGGTGACTGGAGGAGCAACTGTTTCTTTGCTTTAGATTTTTCAACACTTTGTGAGCTGCCCGGTTGCATTTTATGATCTGCCCCAGGAGTCGCAACCCACCGGTTGACAGACAGACAGTGGTCTAGAAATTGTTTAAATTTTATTTAAGCCATATGGGAGAAATGTGAATGTCCCGCCCGAAGTAACTGCTGTATGCCAAGGCCAATGTTCTGTTGACATTTAGGCACTTTCTGTATTTACAAAAAGAAAAGGAGTACTTGTGGCACCTTAGAGACTAACACATTTATTTGAGCATAAGCTTTCGTGAGCTACAGCTCACTTCATCGGCTGGCTAGAATGGAATATATAGTAAGAAGATATATATATACATACAGAGAACATGAAAATGTAGAGTAAGAGGCTAATTAGTTAAGATGAGCTATTATCAGCAGGAGAAAAAAAAACTTTTGTAGTGATAATCAAGATGACCCATTTAGACAGTTGACAAGAAGGTGTGAGGATACTTAATGTGGGGACATAGATTCAATGGCTGCTACTCTGAAACCTTTCTGTATTTAGGCAGTCCAAATGTGGCTGATTACCTAGCTTTGTGTATTGGTCTCTGTATCTTTGCATATTATAGAACTGCTTACAAACATACACCACAAGGTGGTAGCACCTCCCCACACACAGGAACCACATTTCAGTGTTAGGTTTCAGAGTAGCAGCCCTGTTAGTCTGTATTCGCAAAAAGAAAAGGAGTACTTGTGGCACCTTAGAGACGAACAAATTTATTAGAGCATAAGCTTTCACCATGAAAGGTTTTCCTCCTTTCCCCCCCCCCTGCTGCTGGTGATGGCTTATCTTAAGTGATCACTCTCTTTACAGTGTGTATGATAAACCCATTGTTTCATGTTCTCTGTGTGTGTATATAAATCTCTCCTCTGTTTTTTCCACCAAATGCATCCGATGAAGTGAGCTGTAGCTCACGAAAGCTTATGCTCTAATAAATTTGTTAGTCTCTAAGGTGCCACAAGTACTCCTTTTCTTATTTCAGTGTTAGTCCCTGTGAAAAACCCGTTTACATTGTTTAGGCTCTGATATGACGCTTCATGTCCCCCAGCGCCCAATATTTTCATGTCGCTGGTGACGAAGGGGCCAACAGCCATTCAAATCATAGACTAGTCTCTACCCCTGATGAGTCATACAGATTGTTAACATAGTCGGGGCAAGTTTTGCACTGATCCAGGGGTGATAGTTGATGCAAATTATATATTAAGGTAGTTTGCACATTTGCAAACAATTATTCATATAACCTTAAGCTTCAGCTTATGATCAATAAACCCTGACCTAAGCAGTGGCAGGGGTAGGACACAGAGGTGCACAAAACTTGGCATCTGTGGGGAGGGGTGCTGGAGAGTGTCTGGAAGGATTAGTTAGATTGTGGTGAAGAGGAAGACCATTGCTGGATATTTAGGGGGGCAGGCTGGGGAAGCCTATTAAGGTGGCTGGGGTAAGAATGGTGTCTGGGAGGCAGTGTCTTGGGGGAAGCAGGATGGGAGGCCGGGGGAACTGGGGATCCTGGTGGGGAGGGTGGCAGTCTCTTGGAGGAAGTTGGGTGAGGGGTGTCTGGTGGGAATGTCTGGGAGGGGAGCTAGGCCTACAGCATGGTGTTGGGGTTGCCTAGGGCACTGTAGGAAGCGCTTGAGGCCAGGGGTGCAGGAAAAGAACCTCTTCATCTTGTCCCAATGGCCACCAACGCTGCTTGCCACCCCTGCCCCTTCTGTATTTGGCTCCAGCAGGGAAGCTTTCTGCTCTTTGGACAGTACTGTGGCTTGGGTGTGTGTGTCACACAAGATGGCTTACACTTGGCAGCCCTGTGTAATAGGCCATGGGTGGAAGAAGAGGGGAAAGACCAGGAAACTGAGGGAAAACTGCTTTTGGGAGAACGTTACCCCATAAAGCTCAAACTATTTATTATTGTCCATATGAAACTCCTGGTCCATATCACAGGTTTCAGAGTAGCAGCCGTGTTAGTCTGTATTCGCAAAAAGAAAAGGAGTACTTGTGGCACCTTAGAGACTAACAAATTTATTAGAGCATAAGCTTTCGTGAGCTACAGCTCACTTCATCGTGCATGCACTTCACGCATTACGATGCATCCGATGAAGTGAGCTGTAGCTCACGAAAGCTTATGCTCTAATAAATTTGTTAGTCTCTAAGGTGCCACAAGTACTCCTTTTCTGGTCCATATGAAACTGAGGGCACAGCTCCCCTCAACCTCTGTGGCCATTAGGACCCACTCCCACAAACACTTGGGCGCATGGGTAATTTGACTCATGTAAGCAGCCCTATAAAAATGAATGCAACAATTTACTTGAGTAAACTTTCATGTGTTGGGATAGAGGGCTGTCTCAACTCTCAAAGGAGCTCTTAAGACCAAATGGAGATGAAACGGCCATCAATAAATTTAGGCTGGAAACTTGAAGATTTATAACCATCAGAAGAGTGAGGTTCTGGAGCAGCCTCTCAATTGCAGTAATGAGGGCAAGAAACCAAACTAGTTTTAAAAAGGAGCTTGATCATCTTATGAATGGGATTATATGAGGATGTTGCTTGCAGTGGCACTAGCAGGGAGCTGGTCTTGACCCAGGAGGTCTCTTCCACTCCTATGTATGCAGCTAGGTGTCTGCCATATGGCCCCGATCCTGCAATTGATGACAAGTGGGTGCACATCTGAGTGGTGCCCCATTGATGGCACACTGTTGCATTGACTTCAACTGCAGGAAGGGGGCTTTTGTAGGAAAATCTTGTCTACTGTGAAGAGGTCATAGCTGTAAATCTTTATTTCCCTGCCTTAAAATTGATCCAGAGTTGAAAATATATGTCTAGCTTATTTAATTTTCCATCTGAACTATAACATCATGAAGATATAAATATTACTATGCCACACCAGCCACTGTTATTTTTACTTTATGTGTCTACATCTGCAGTATAAAGAAACGACAAATCCGTTTCCAGTTGCTCACATTAAGCAATGAGAATTTTAGACAAAGGATCAAAATGATGCTCTTTTACAAGAAGAGCTGACGCAGTGCCCAGGGCAGACATAGCATAAGGGGATTAGGGTTGCTGGAACTGAAAGATAAGGTTGTAATTAACAAAAAAATGATCTGAATTACTTGGTTGGGAGGGAGTCTAGCCAGGTACTCTCTAGTTTTAGTGAGGGAACTAGAGATGATGGGCTTGAACCCTTTGGAAAGGCTCCCTTTGATCTGAATGGGCTGTGGGTCAGGGCCGTATTGTGTTGATGCTTTCCAACAAGCAGTAACACATGCTTTGCAGTTCTAGATCACGGGATTAAATGCAAAGCACTTGGCAAAGGCCCAAATCCTGAGATGTAGATTTTGCAGTGAAGAGTGAGAGATGTCTAGGACAAGAAGTTCCACCATGAGGATCCACAGAGAAATAGGGTGACCAGATGTCCCATTTTTAAAGAGACAGTCCCATATTTAATCCTTCCTGCAGGTATCCTGACTTTTTCTTAAAAACGGGCAAATTGTCCCGTATTTTCTGTCTCCCACCTCCCCACTCCTGCTGCTGGTCAGATCCCTGCTTGCCAGCCGCTCTCCCACCAGAGTTGAGTGGGGGTCCAGTGGCCGGCGATGGGGGTAGGCCTGCAAGGTTGGTGGTGGGGCAAAGATGCAGCATGTGGGTCTGGCCGCTCCCCCTGCTGGTCCTTCAGTGCAGACCCTGCTGCATGCCAGCTTGTGGCCAGCAAGGCCCAGCCCCCCAGTCCATTTCTAGCTGGCACTGGTGGTCGGTGAGTGCTGGCAGGTGCTAGGTAGTGACCAGTTACGTCACCTCTGCTGCCCACCAGTCAGCCCTTTCTGTGTTCCTCCTCTCGCTGTCCTCTCCCTGCTTTTCCCCTTCACCCACGCCAACCATGCTGCTCCTCCTGATTCCCCCCCCCCGCAGGGTGCATCCTGCTCCCAGCGGTGGGCAGAGAACCAGCCCCGGGCAGAGAACCAGCCCCTGGTGGGAATGCTCAGCTCACCAGCAGCCTGCCCAGCAGGCTCCTTCTTTCCCCCACTGCCTCTGGCTGGGCCGATGCCCCACCAAAACCTAAGACCCCCTAGCCTGGGGCGCTGGCCAGAAGGAGCCAAGCCCTGCATATGCCAAAGCCCTGCACAGCGCTGGCATGGGGAAGCTTCTCTGCCCCTCAGCTACGCTCTGGAGTAGGGGGGGAAGCAATTTCCAACCTGTTCACGCCTTGACCTGCAGGCTCCACAGCAGCCCCGCAGGCAGGGGCTTACCACCATCTTCATCTCCTTCCCCCCCCCCCGCCCCGCAGGGAGCGCAGGGCTGCTCCCTCCCCTAGGCACCCTCCCTGGCTGAGCCACCTCTCTATCTGGGTTTGCTGAAGGCCCTGCAGTCACTGGACCCTGGTACACAAAGCTGCCTAGGGCTTAACCCCTTCCTGCCCATGCTGGAGCCGGGGGGGTGGAGGTGGGGAACAGGAGGTGACTGGGTTATGTCAGTGGGGGCATTGTGGAGGGAGGGACAAGCTGCTTCCAGCCACGGAGGGGCGGGGGCTAGGGGACGAGAGGAGAGATGAGCTCTGCAAAGACACGGGCCAAGCCATCCCTTCCCCTCTCCTCCTCCCCAGCGGCTAGAAGCAGCTCCCGCCCCTTCCCTCCCACACAGTGCGAAAGGCTGCTGCTGCCCATATTCTGGTGTGAACCCTGGCAAAATCTGGGGTGGGGGGGCATGTGACCCCACGTGTCACCTTGGGAAGACGCAGCACCAGGGCCCAGGAGAAGCGGGTCCGTCCCAGGGGCCCAGCCAGGCATGGAGAGCAGAGAGCACCAGGCAGGGAGGGTCGGGTCATTCAAATCACCCCCCCCCACCCCATGGGAGTATGTGTGTGTCACCTCTCCCTGGGTGTGGGGAGGTAGGGGTGTGTGAGTCACCCCTCCCTGCGTGAACCCTAGAGCCTTAAAGATAAGAAGGTAAATAAAAAGAATCCAATTCTGCGGTATTTCTTTTTTAACGGGGGCTCAGTCAACTCGATGTTAATTTGAACTTTTGCACGGCCTAGCTCTGACTGATTGCCATTGAACTGCTTGAATACAAATAATTTTACCCGGTGTCCCGTATTCAGCATAGGGAAATATGGTCACCCTACAGAGACTCCATATTGGCTATCCCTCCTTTAATTTTTCAGGAGACAATTCTGCAACAGCTCCGCTTGCTCTGGGAGGCTCACACAGAGGACACGCCATTCCGGTAGATAGATGTTTTCCTCTTAGGGCTGATTTTTTCAAGCAGTGATAACTGAGTGACATAGTTAACGGGGCTGTTATCTCTAGACATGATCCGAGGTCTGCGGGTGAAGTTCAGGTACTCTTGGTACTGCCACTTGTGCAGGCACTTCTTTAATTCAGCCTGAACCTAAGGAAAAGCACGAAAAGAGGGGGGAGGGGGGAGGAGGTGACGAGCCAAAGAATTGGACATAGAATTAATGTGGCTATTCCAACTTCACAGACACTTAGGCTAAGATTTTCAAAAAAAAAAAAAAAAAAAAAAAAAACCTGCCCAGTGTAAAGTTTCTAAATCCAAATCTAGGTGCCTAAACAAGTGGATTGATTTTCAAAAGCGCTCAGGCTCCAGCAGCTCTCACTGAGTTTTAGTGTCCCCCACCACCCACCTCCACCTGTCATCTCTCCTTTTGTCAGGTCCTAGCACAATGGTTTGTGTGCTTTATTCCATGGGGCCACCAAGTTGTGGTAAGACCTGCTGGAGCTCATCCACAAGGCCCTTAGCCTGTCCAAATCTAAGTCCATCTGAAAAGACCCACTTCAGCGCTGTTACAACGAATAGAGTTGACTTGAGTGGATTAGTCTTTTTATGTCCCCTTTCCCCTAACCTCTGTCCAGATAGTGCCTAGCACATTGTAGGTACTGCCATCACTCTCACTCTCTCTCACACACAAACACACACACCCCATACTCTGATAGCCACAGACATACGTCTGCAGTGGTTGCCATGCATAACATTGAATCATAGATGTGTGGAGGACTGGAAGGGACCTCAGTAGGTCATCTAGTCCAGTTCCCTGCACTCAAGGCAGGACAATGTAATAAACAGACCATTCCTGACAGGTGTTTGTGTAACCTGTTCTTAAAAACCTCCAGTGACAGATTCTATACTATTCATATAGTCTATATATTATAGCTAGGGCTCCGGGTCTGTCACAGAGGTTGAAGAAGTCTCAGAGCACCCATGGAAGCACCCACAGGAAAAAAAAATGGTGGATGCTGAGCACCCACTGGCATCCCCCCGCCATCAGCACCTCCCCCTCACCTCCAATGTCTCCTGCCCACCACAATCAGCTGTTCCATGGTGTGAGGAGGCTCTGGGGGGCAGAGGGGAGGAGCAAGGGTGGGGCACACTTGGGGCAGAACAGAGCGGGAAGAGGCAGGATGGGGGGCGGTGCCTTGGGTGAAGGGGTGGAGTGGGAGCAGGGTCTGGAGAGGAGCCGGGGGGAGCACTCCCTGGCACATTACAAAGTCGGCACCTATGTCCCCATCCCATCAAAGCCAGTAGCCAAATGGCTAAAGCACTCACCTGGGAAACCTGAATTCAAATCTCTACTCTGCCTGATTTGGAGCATGGACATGACTGCTGGTCACTGCATCCCAGCTGTATACCCCAACCAGCCTGAGTTGGGTGTTCAGGGGTGGGGCACTCACTTGTTGGCCAGAGGGGGAGGGGGTTGATGCTATAGCCCAATGGTCTATGGGCTATTAGGACACCCAGACCCACTCCTGGAGCTGCCTTTTGTGGGGGGCCCAATCCTGTAGGCTTGCGCCAAGGAGGCTGAGGAGGGATATGACTGGCCTCTATAAATACATTGCAGGGTTAAACACCAGGGAGGGTGAAGCACTATGTAAGCTAAAGGGCAATATTAGTGTAACCCACGCACTTCCTGGGTGTGGTGCTCTGTCCCCTCTCGTGGCACTGAGACCACTTAGAGATTAATGAGTCTGCTAGAGCCTTAGCTAAGCGGCATGTGGGTTTTAGCTCATGCAGTAGAGGCTCATGTATTTAGCTCCAGAGGTCCCAGGTTCGATCTCGACAACCGGGGTCTGTCGTGGTTACATTAGCACAGGATCCGATGGTTATGTACCGGCTGTGAAGAAACTGACTGGATATTAGAAGACGGTTTCTAACTAGGTGAGGTTTGGGAACAACCTTCTAATAGGAGTTGTAGGGAGCAAACAATTTAAATAGTTTTAAGAGAGTCCTGGACAAATTATTGAGTGTGATTGTATGATGGGGTTGCTTGTGATGATAGGGGGCAGGGCTCAACAGCTCTGGGGCTCACTTCCAGTTTGCCTCTTATGTTCTTAAAACTCATGCTTCAGGATTTCAGCCAGCTAGTGGCAGGGATCAGGAAGGAATTTTCCCCCTCAGTCAGACTGGCAGTAATTTTGGGGAGGGTGGCATGGTTCGTTTTTCTCTGCAGCATGTTGAGGCAGGTCACTTGCCAGGATTATCTGGGTCTCTCTCTCAGTCATGTCCCTGCTATTGTGGGGGCTTTGAGTACTGGTGCACCTTGGTCCCTCCTGTTCTCTGCCTGTGGGCTGTCACACTTTGGGTACTGGTTTTAGTGTGCAGGATCCAGGTGGCCTGTCATATACAGCAGGTCAGACTAGATGAGGAGAGGTCCCTTGTGGCCTTAAACTCTATGACCCTATGATTGGGCTCCTCTGGGGGCACAGGCAAGGCAACGCCCAGTTTGAGAATCATGTGAGGATTGAGAGGGGGCTCCAAGTAGCTCATTAGCTGTGACATCAGGGCTTTGGCAATTTTGCACATGCCCACCTGTGGGAATTTAAGGCACCTGCAGGCTTAAGTGGCAACTGAGTGGCAGTTTTGAGAATGTCAGTAGTGCCTAAATGTTGGCCTTAGGTGCCGAAAGAGGCAACTAGTTGCTGTGTACCTTTGTGACTCTGCCCCTTTGTGACTCAGGAACACCCATCACTTTGGAAGTCCATGGGACCCGTGCTCGCAAGTTACTTTGGTGCTTTTGAAAATCCCCCCGGAAACATCCCTATTTGCTTATGCCTTAGTTGGCTTTTTAATACTCTTTTTATGGGACAAATTCCAGTAAGATCTGGCCATTCGCACTGCAAGCTCCATAAAGCACATATCTAGTATAAAAAATCCCACACCTTCCCTTGGGAAACGGCCACTTTTTAAAACAGATACCACTTTATGACGTATCTTGGAAAATGTAGCCAGGAGTCTTAACAATAATCAAAGAACATGAAGCATAAGATTGAACAAGAGTATCAGGAACCACACAGGCTGCCCTAGAGAAAAGAGCTTGCTAGAGGGAATAAAAGCTGAAGAGAGGTCCAATATGTATCTAGAGACACTAATTGAACACAGGTTTCAGAGTAGCAGCCGTGTTAGTCTGTATTCGCAAAAAGAAAAGGAGTACTTGTGGCACCTTAGAGACTAACAAATTTATTAGAGCATAAGCTTGCATCCGATGAAGTGAGCTGTAGCTCACGAAAGCTTATGCTCTAATAAATTTGTTAGTCTCTAAGGTGCCACAAGTACTCCTTTTCTTTTTAATTGAACACACTTTCTCATGACAGGGGAATCCCTGACACTTGTCAAGGGGTTACTAGTTCAAGGCTGATGTTGTGCCTTTCTGTAGCAGACCAGAATTACATGTATTTAGATCAAGTAGAGAGACACAGGCAGGAAGACAGATAAGGCTATTTCATGCTTTCAGGAGCCGATCAAAGTAAAGTGCGATGGCCTATTCTGGAAATTGGAACACAAGGAAAACAATGGAAGCCCCTGAGTTTCAAAGGTCTTATGCAATCGTGTGTCTTGCTACTTACCTCTCCATTTAAGAAGCAATATAGAAGGGCGACAACAAAGCCCTAGGAAATGAAGGGGAAAAAAAGGTTATTTCTAAAAAAGGTGAATTTCAGCACAGCCGGCTTTGGAGCACAGATAATTGTAGAGTGACATCAGCCTAATTAATACTTTGATTAGGACACAACAACAACATAATTTTTCCAATCAGTATTTATATGGCTTTCATATTCAGACTAAACACTGTCATGGACCTGACATTGCATACGTGCACCACTTACCTCTAATGGATATAATCAGAACTGCTCACGTGTATGTGAGGAGCCCTATACTGCTAGCAGTTAACCAGAATTCTCCTTTAGGTCAAGCAGCAGTGGTCTGTGTTTTTTCGAGCAGGAGGCTCTGAGTTCTAGCCCTGTTTTGGCATGAAATCCTAGGCAGGCCAAGGTTTTTTTTAAAAAAAATATGTAGCAGTGAATTATAAGGCTATATTTATACAGTAGAGTTTTGACAGCATCTTTATAAATATGGCAAAGACGGTCATCAGTGAGATCATCAGAAATCTGTCATGTAATCACAGCTATGTAATGAAAGAGTGTTTAAGTACCCGAGTGTGATATTTTCCAAAAGAGAACAGACAATTGCTTCTGCTTATACACCCCTAAATGTTCTCCCAGAAGCCTGTAACAAACAGACTGTACCCTGACTCCTGGTTCCTCCCTGGGGCCTATCATAGAGAGCATCTGGAGTAGACATGCCATGGGATAAGGACATCTGCATTCTGGGGGTCAAAATTTCCACTCCATGCTTTCTCCTTTGGGCTGCAAGTTTAGCAGTAAATACCTGTGCCCAGCCTGTGTCTATAATTTGATTCAAAAGAGGCTGAAAAATAGTAAGCTATAAAAACTTCAGTTTCCCTTATAGACACTGCTTGTGGCAAAATATTTCTTTAGGGTAGAATTTCAACAGTTCCTAAGTGACTTAGCAATGGTGTTCAATGGGACTTGTGCTCCCAAGTGACCAAGGCAGTTTTGAAAATTACAGTTCTGGTGTATTTCTTTCTATTTCAAAAGCCAAAGAGGTGCCTCTCCATAGCCCTGTGTATCCTGCCAATATTTCAGTTTGCCTACAAAACTGTGCTATAAAAGGAAACACCACTGTCAGCCTAACTATGTAACAAAATCCAGCCTTGATAGAGCAGGGCAGAGAGCCAGTCTCATGCCCGATCTCCTTCTACCCCCCACCCCCAGCAAGTGCCTGGCAGCTTGCCCAGGACATTAAGAGATTCAGGCTATTTCTGACCAAGAGAGGATGATCATTCCAGGGAGAAAACCCTGCCAAGAGCCAGAGAGTGCCAGCTAGTGCACCGTGACTCATTGCAACCCCAGCAATATGGCACAAGAGCGGTAGTTTCTCAAATAGGCAGGTCCCAGGTAATTTAAGTGTACCTGGGTCAAAAGCAACACCTTAAAATTCTGTCTCAAAGCCAACAGGTAGCCATGCAGAACATGGAGCATTAGTGTAATGTTCACTGCATGGGCAGTTCATATCCCAGTCCAGTTTAAAGCTTCTGAATATACTTAAAGTGTAGCATCATCAGGTGTGCATTGCAGTCATCTAATCTCAAAGTGACAGAGGCATGGATGAAAGAAGCAAGGTCTACATCCAAAAGAGCCATACGCTTCTGGCCATGAGAAGCTAGAGAAAGCGATCCTGGCCACAGCGGCTACTTCATCACGTAACAGCAGTTGTTGGTCTAACCGGACCCGCAGACTAAGAATTCAAATAGTGAACAGTGGGTGCACTAGCAATGGAAGGAGAGAGACTGATGTTATTTCTCCTAATCTACTCTCAGGACCTCCGTTTTATCTGGATTGAATGTCAGCCAGCTCATTCTGATAGACACCCCAGCCTTCATTAGACTTCAGGTAAGGCACTTAGTCACCCTCCCTGAATTGGGCAAGGTTGGGACAGTTATTAATTCTGTCTTTGTTTATCATACCTGAAAGGAGCCCAAGCCCAGCTCAATATAAAGTCTAGCTTCCAAACCAGTGCTTTCTGGGCAAAATGCAAACACGATATAGTGCACTCCAAAGAGTGGGATCAGGAGCAGTGTGGATTTAGCTAGTCTCCTGGAAAATGACAAAAGAAAAACACAAACAAACATTTCAATGAATTTAATGCAAGTTGGGAAACTAACAGAACTGAGACTGAGGGCGTGTGCACATGGCATAGCAATGCACACTATGGAGGGAGGGGAGAGGGGATTTCTAAAGCACACTAATATTTTGCACATTAATTGGTCTGTGTAGACCCTGCTGGTGTGTAATAGTTAAAGTGCAGGAGGGAACTTTTAGTGTGCACCATCAGGATTCAGACGGACCAATTAATGCGCAACACATTAGTGTGCTTTAGAAATCACACTGCTGTAGTGCCCAAGGCTGCGCCATGTAGACAAGACCTAAATCCTCAATCTATCTACAGATCAGGCAAAGCCAATGTGTGTGCACCATGTCTAATGGCAATAGGGTTGTTCATTCTCTATGCCTTTGCAATCTTTTTTTCTCTCTCCTGTGTCAGCAGGCATGGATGCTAGTCTGTGGTAGTCATGATGGCGGTTCTTCTGATGGAGTCACCTGTCCATTTTGAAATGGATGCAGGCCACCAACTCTTTTCACATAAGATAAAACATGCTTTTGGGGCTGAATTGGATTGGCAATCTAGTATTGAAATTCTCCAGCCTTACCAAACCCATGAGCCAACTAGTCTCCTGAGGGTTTCTAAGAGACCGTTACAGAGGCTGGCAGGGCTGAGTCTCTCAGGAAGGGCATGGAACCAGAATGGGAGGAGTTAAACAGCTGGGAACCAGATGCATCTGGAGCTCATTCAACTACAGGCCATAGCTGATGTGCATAAAATAAAAAAGGTGAGGAAGAGAGGAGGGGCCATTTGTGTGGCAACCTAAGAGTGTGTGAACTTGATTACAATTTGTTAGGTGCAGGACTTTCAGTTGGGCCTATCTGGTGGACTAGCATAGAGAGGACTTTATATTGGGGCCTGTAGAAAAAGAGGGCAGATTTTTACTTGCTCATACCTTAGAAACAAGGCGGCAACTCGACTTTGTTTTTTTGTTCTGGGAATTACTTTCCCCACTATTGAGGAAGAGGCCACAGGGGGACACCACCAGGAAATAATATCTTAAACCAGATCCAATGGGAGATAATAGAAAAAAAGGAATCATCACTTACACAAAATGACTAGAATGGCTGCCTCTGACCTCTGGAGATTGTAATTTCTGCACCAGAATTCTGATCACATTGACAAATATAATAAAGTTAATCTGCAAAGAGAAAAAGGGGTTTCTAAGCTTCCTAGGAGACTGAGCCATATCTTCAATGGGTGCAAATCAATGTAGATCCATCCACATCAAAGCAGCTATGCCAATTTATGCCAACTGAATATCTGGTTCTCAATCTTTACACAGTCAAATAAATAATAAGGGCAACATTTTCTATCTTAGATGCCTAAAGTGACACCCCCAAATCCTTATTTAGGCACCTAAGTAAACATAGGGTGACCAGACAGCAAATGTGAAAAATCGGGACAGGGGGTTGGGGGGGTAATAGGAGCCTATATAAGAAAAAGACCCCAAAATCAGGACTGTCCTGATAAAATTGGGACATCTGGTCACCCTAGGTAAACATGATCTGATTTTCAATTATGATGTGCTTCCACAATGACTTTGAATAGGAGGTTTACTTGCTCAGACCCTGAAAAAAATCAGACCAATTATTTGTTATGCCTAATGATGTATGTAGGTGCCAATCTTTAGGCACCCATGTTTGAAAAATTTGACCGATGCACATTTCTATAACATTCCACAAAATGGATCTTGCAACACAATTTAAGTCAGCAAGAATCCTGCTTGCATATATAATGGCCAAATTTTTCCTAAACATGCATCCTAATGGCTCAAGTGCAAAACGCACTGGCATAAAGTTGGAGAAAAGACTGAGGAGAGCCTGGGTAGAGGGGCAATATTGTTCTCTAGTTTGGAGAGAAAACAGAAGAATAAAAACGGGGAAAGAGAAATGACAAGGTACAGGCATGTCACAAGCCTGTTATTATGTATTTGTATTGTGGTAGCTCCTAGGAGCCTCAGTCATGGACAGAACCCTGGTGTGATAGACTCTGTACAAACACAGAACAAAGAGACACCCCGTGCTCCAAAGAGTTCACAATCTAAGTACATCCTCACATTTTGGAGATGGATTCTGTGGTCAGAAACATGAGTAAGTGACACAAAATAGATCTTACACGTTACTCGATGCAATGAGCCTTTAAGGCTAAATTTTCCTGAATTACAAATGTGCAATGATCATGCATAGACGATGCAGGAGTGTCCTTATTTAGGCATGTTCCTGGCATTAGACTGAGTAATTAGCCTTGTATCACCTGTGTGTGATCTTGCACTATTGCCAGCCTTGGCTGCACACATATAGCTTACATTGGCTGAAATGGAGTTCAATACACATGTCCCAGGGCAACATGCTGCCCTTCATTTGTAATTTTCATGCATTTCACAGCTGCTTGTCTCTCTTCCACTCCCAATATAGCAAGTGTTATGCAACAATTTCCAGCTTCCTGAAATTAAAAACAAATTAAATGCAGTATGCGGCACTGTATGCCTGTCTTACTGAAAAGAGTTATGTGCTTAGTTTTCAGTTCTTCAAAGGATTCAACGGATCAAAGGCAAAACTCACTAATACAGATAGCAGTATGGGTCCCTTGATGATCCATAACACTGCTGTATTCTCATCATCATCCCAGCATCTGAAACAGGAAACTAAATAATTACCTGGTCTGGTTTGTGCTGAATATTAAACGACTCAAGTCTTAGTACAGAAAAATGGCTGTCATTAACTCTTGCTGTTGGCAATTTAAAAGCATCTCCAAAAATTTTTTTCCAGATTTTCACTCCCAAGAAGGTTGCTCTATAGCCTAATTCACAGAAGGCTTATCCAGCTTGAGGCAAAGGCCTTGTCTACACTGGTGGTAGTGTTTAGGGTACATGTGGCTACACACGGCAGTGAAAAACAGGCTACGTTCACACTGCAGTGTGTAGCTTTATGCAGCAGTGAAAGGCTCTGGCAGCAGAGAGGCCATGGGGAAAGGCCAGAACCCTGCTGTCAGAGACTTTCCCCGCTGTCTCCTCCTTGCCAGAACCTTTTCCTGCTCCCCGAGCCTTTCACTACGGTGGGGAAAGGCTCTGGCCACGGAACACCACACTGTAAAAATAGAAGTGTATATGTGGGAAGCACTGCTTGGGGTGTGGAGAGCCACGTAGGGTACATACACTAAGGATCTGGCATGTCTTTACTCTACCCACTTAAACTGTGCCTCTCCATCTACTCCGCTATTTCTATCCGTGCTAGGGGGACATGCCGTGGCTGCACACTACACACTGCTGTAAATGTCAACATAGCCAAAGTGAAACAAGGAAGGGGACATTATCCCAATTGCAGGCTGCTCATTAAGACTCTCTCTCTCCCCTGCTATGTGGAGCTACATTTCAGGGCAAAGAAGAGAGGCTGGATTCAGCTGCAGTAAATCCAAAGCACTCCTCACTTCTTCGCCCTGGCTTCCGGGCTGCTCAGCAGAGTCCAGGCACTGAGATCCTGATGCTTCCACTTTAGAGCTTTTGACTGGAACCGGCACAGTCTGGGGCAGGTGAACAGCAGTCAAAATGGAGCCTTCATCTAAAAGGTGCAAGTGTGGTGGTGTTAACAGCTAGCAGAGTGTGGGCACAGGGATGAAGATAAACGTATCCAGGTTGGATTTTATGTTCTCCAGTGGTTTAGCTACTCTACAATGAACATAGGAATGGATAGACTGAGTCCAACCCAGTGTCCATCCGGTCCAGCATCCTGTCTCCGGCAGTGGTCAGCAGTGGCTGCATCGGAGGAAGGTGCAAGAAGTTAATGATAGGAAGATCTGAGATAATCGGTCCCCTTGGTCTACGGCGACACTTCTGGCAGCATGTGGAGTGCAAGCACATGCTATTTCGGGCCCTGCTGCCGCAGCCTTTCCCCACTGCTTTCCCTGCTGCAGAGGCCTCTCGCTGCAATGGGGAAAGGACCTGGCAGTGGAGAGGCAGCAGGACACTACACTGCCAAAAACAGCTGTGGGAGGCATTGCTTGGATGTGAAGAGACCCTGCATAGGGTCTATACCCTGGGGGTTCAGGCATGTAGGGTGCTCTGTGGTAGTCCACTCAGCTAAGCCATCTCTCACCATCTACACACGTGCTGGCTGGGAGTGTGGGGTTTGTACTCTATACCCTACTGTAAGTGTTGACACACACTGTATTAGGTCTTTCCTGATCTCTAATAGGTAGAGATTGGCTTAAGCCCTGATGCATGAGGTTTAATGCCTATCAAGGCATTTCTGTCAGCAATAATGGTCATAAATCTGGATATTCATATTATCCACATAAATGTTCAAACCCTCTTTGAAGCCTGTTAAGTTCTTGGCATTGATGACATACTGTGGCAGTGAGTTCCAGAGCCTAATTACATAGGGTATAATAAATATTTCCTTGTATTGGTTTTGAAATTGCTACCTTTTAATTTCATTGAGGGTCTTCTTGTTCTTGCATATGAGACAGGCACAAGAGAAGCTCCTGATCCACTTTCTCTAGAGTAGTTGGTATTTTATATACTTTAGGTCCTGTTTTATTAATCTCATTGGTAAGGTAAAAAATCCCAAACTTTTCAATCTTTCTTCAGAGGGGAGTTTTTCCAGGTTCTTGATCATTCTTATCTCCCTTCCCTGAACCCCTTTTATCATCAGACAAAGACTAGTAGAGTCTTTCCAGATTTGGTTCTGCCACTGAAATGAAAGGAATTTTTTCACCTGGAATAACTGCAGGATCACAGTAATTTGTCTGCTTGTCTTGCAGTCTTTCCACATGAGGAGATCCAGGGAAAGGAAAGACATTGAATTCATCCTTATACCTTAGAGGCTACATAAGAGGAGCACGTGCCATGAGAAGGTGGAGGACTGACATCCCCCCACCATTTACACAAACTGAAATGATGGGGTATTTTGCTATTGATATATTTGGGTACCACAAATTAACATGAATGGAGCAAGGCAGACTGCATGGGCCAGGTGAGTGGCAGTGGGCCAGACAGCCTTTCACCTTTCAAGGTCATTGGCTTGAATCTTTCCCAGGTTAGGAAGGAGTAGAAGTTGATCCTATCTTGTGGCCTGTGTGAAGTGAATTGGAAGATTAAAGTTCAGATCCTAGTAACCAAGCATCTGTGATATATTGCTCCCACCCCATCCTCAGGTTGAGAGGCTTTGCGGTCAAACCAAGGATTGAATGGAGATGAAAATGGAACAACACTTTCACTCCCAATTATAGTAAACCAGTCTTGAAGCCTACTAGCTAGGTGCTGTAGGGAAGCTTGCACTGTTTGATACAAGGACTAGGTAGAAAGTGGATGAGATAGAGAAAGGTTGTTCCAGATGGAAGGAGCTTCAGAGTATAAGTACTCTTGCCCCAAAAGTGGTGAGATTGTGAGAAAAGACAGAGGAGATGAGTGCCAGAGGTAAGACAGTTCAATACACGGCATAATCATTCAAATATGATTCATAATAATTCAAATGCAATCATTCAAATGCAAGAATACAGTATTGCCAATCCTAGATGTTCAAAAACTGAGTCCAATCCCTCTCCATCATGTGATTGGCTTATAACCCTCACGACTTCTGGAAAAATAATAAGTGTTTGGTTCTTTTTATTTGCCTTCTGGCTGCAGGGTGTACTTGCTTCACATTGTCAAGTTTTTTCTGGCAACCACGAAGGCTAGACACATATTTTAAAACAAAAGCCAAGGCTCTGCTGCAATATCATGATTGCAGCAGCTGGGGCTTTAAGAAAAATAACTCAATTGTGAGACTTTTGATCAAATCCTGAGCTGGGAATGCTGCTGCTGCAGTCAGATGTAAATTGGGAGATAGACAAATGAGGAAGTCGTTTTGAGAACTATTTCTGAATTTTAAAGATCAGAAATGCAAATTCTTATGGTTAAAAACTTTGGTTACTTTTTAAATCTCCTTTCTTGATGAATCACATTTACTGTGCCAAACGCAATGCCCAGCTGCACTATGATTTTGGCTCACCCTGTATTCTGTCTGTAGATTCGGGTTAGGATCCAAGCAGACATCACAGCACTGGGAGTTCCTAGAAGAGTCAACGTAGAACACAACATGGCTTTATTTTCCACAGTGAATTCCATGCAAACTTGAACCCCAAATTCAGAGATTCGAAGGTCAGAAGGGGCCATTGGGACCATCTAGCCTGACCACTTCTCTGGGTTGTGCTAGACAACTTCCCCAAAATAATTCCTAGGGAAGATCTTTTAGAAAAAAAATCCCATCTTGATTTAAAAATGGTCAGTGATGGGGAATCCACCACAACCCTTGGTAAACTGGATTAATTATTCTCACTATGAAAAATGTACATCTTATTTCTAGTCCGAATGCTTTACAGGGTTACAAAACTGCAGACGGGATATAGCATAAGTGCCAAACAACAGTGTCAAGTGATCTTGCACTGAATGCATTTAGGCACCAGTTCAATAAAAGAACAGTGAAGTCAAAAGGCATAAACAAGAGGAAAAAAAACATTTTAAGAGGGGATTAGAAAAGGCTGGTGAGCCACTGAGGCAGAGAGCTAGACGAAGGCCTGCCTACGAATTCTAAGCTTTTGTAGGATTGCAGAAATCACTTAGCTTTAGTTATTGCAATTCTGAACTACTCTGGGCAAAGGATTCTAGTCTCCTCTAATGTAACTCTGAACACATGGGAGATTGTATAGTTCCCTCATGAAGCGTATAAGAGGCAGCACATCAGCCTAGTTAACTTCCTCCTAATAATCTAATGACTGGTATCAAGAAATTTGTGAGATCTGTTCCCCCTTCTGCTCTTTCCTGGCCTTAATCAGAGTTTGCAGTTAGATAGCTATTAACAAGTGTTATTTAGCTGGGCCTCACAACATCCCTGTGAGACAGGTAACTATATTTGCTCTCATTTTCTAGATCAGGAAATTGAAGTTCACAAAAGGTTGAGGGCCACCTTTTCAAAAGTGGTCTCTAATTTTAAATGCCTCAGACCAGTGGTCTCCAACCTTTTCACGCACAAGATCACTTTTTGAATTTTAAGTGCAACCCAGGATATACCCCGCCCCTTCCCTGAGGCCCCACTCCTTTCCCCAAGGCCCCGTCCCCTGCTCACTCCATCCCCCCTCTCCATGGCTCGCTCTCCCTTACCCTCACTCACTTTCACGGGGCTGGGGCAGGAGGTCGGGGTGCAGGAGGGAGTACATGGTGCTGGCTCTGAGAGGGGGCTCAGGGCTGGGGGTTGGGATGTAGAAGGGATGAGGGCTCCTGCCGGGCAGCTCCCATGTGGTGGCGCAGCGGGGCTAAGGCAGGCTCCCTGCCTTCCCTGGCCCCATGCCACTCCCGGAAACAGCCAGCATACCCCTGCGGCCTCTGGGGGCGGGGGGAATGTGGCTCAGAGTGCTGCCCCTCCCTGTAGGCACCACCCCCGTAGCTCCTATTGGTCACAGTTCCCTGTTCCCGGCCAATGGGTGCTGCAGGGACAGTGCTTGCAGGCAGGAGCAGCACACAGATCCCTGACCACCCCCAAAGGCTGCAGGGGCATGCTGGCCACTTCCAGGAGTGGTGTGCGGCCAGGGCTGGGAGGGAGCCTGCCTTAGCCCCGCTGCACTGCCGGACTTTTAGTGGTTGGAGATCATGACCAACTGTCAGAGGCTCCAGGATTGACCAGTCGATCACAATCTACCACTTCGTGACCAGTGCCCTTAGACTTTGGGTGCCCAGTGTTAGACACCTAATGTGAAATGCTCTCTTTGGTGAAGCCAGTGGCAAAAATCCTACTGATTTCAATGGCCCCTGGATTTCAACTTTTGGGCAAAAATTTCAAAAGTGTCCACTAATTTTGGGTGCTTCATGCAACCTGATAGGCAGAGCCTCAGTCACCCTGTGTGTGCAGTGAGGATAATTACATTTATCTACCTCCTGGGGGCATAGTGTAACCTGATGAAATAATGCAGGTGAAGTTTTATCTTAGTCCAAAGTATTCTTAAGGCAAAGAATTCATGAGTTCCAGTTTCCCAGACCTGTACAGCCACACTGCCTAGTGCATTACACTCACACCACCAGATACTTCATGGGGTGTCTAGAAATTGACAAAATTTCCACACGGGAATATTTTAACAAAAATAAATAAAATGCTGTAGTTGCATTGAACGTGTGCTACCTCATGAATTGTCAATGCTCATCGAAAATGCATCTCAGGGCAAATGTTTTTCAGAGCTCTAGGCATATACACAAGCAAAGGGAGAAAATATGAGAGTGTACTAACCCCAGCCAACCAAAATGAACCACCACACATACTGTTTATCAGAAACAAATGTCAACAGCAGCAGTGTTTGCAAGTACATCCCTTCTACCAGGAGCCAGAAGAAGTTGGCTAAAATGCTGAACTGAAAGAATGCCACTGCAATCTTACATGCAACCTAGAGACACAAAGGAAAAGGAAAATATTAGCTGCAGTCTCTGAAGTCAGTCATCTTAAAGGTCCTGGGAAAAAGCTGGGAAAATTTGAACCAAGAGAAATATGCACGTACACAGGTTCTCATCTAAAGTCTATTGAACTCAATAGATTTATCATTGACATCAACAGGGTTTGGGTTACACCCATAGATTATACAATTCTAGTGAGTTGTGTACAGTTGTCTGAAAGTGAACATTTGGGCCTCCATTGTGGGCCAAACTCCTTACTCATGTAAGCAGATGCAACTCTGCTGAAGTTGACAGAGTTGTGCTCTCGTACACCAGAGCTGAATTTGGCCCTTGGTATTTCTTTACGTGTCTGATGCGATTTGCTACTTTGGTGTATTGCAGACCATGTTGGAATTGCAAGCTATCACTTTAAGAGGGTTTTTTTTTCCAGGGGTGGGGGTGGTTCCTGATCCTGCTTGCAAACTAGGGATCCTTGTTGGAAAGGATGGGATCTGGGCCTACCAGAATGAGTCTGAAGACAGACAGCCTAAAGTAAAGTGAGGTGAGCTGTGCCTCTCTGTTTTAGGGAGCATCCTGTTTTCTCTCTCTCTGTTTTGGGGATTTTGTGTGTTAATGATTTAAATTCTATTCAAAAAAGTAGTGCTACATTGCAACCCTTGAGAAAGATAAAAACAAATACTCTAATTTGTCTACGTGTATGCCATAAACATAACAGCACCTAAAGTATGATGATCTCAGACCCATAAAACCAAAATACAGGACAGAATCAGGAAATCTCAGTGTTACCTCTGTAACAAGGATTAACCAGTAAAATCAAACACAGTGACAGAAGAAAAGATTGATACCGTTGACATTAAGCAGTGGTCCATATTTTCATCAGCAAACAAAACAGCATCTTTAATGAAAACAGCAGTGGCTCTGAGGATGAAAGAGACAAACAGATGCATGTGGATGTAATTCCGTGTACAGTGGAATTTTCTGAAATGAGAAAATAAAAAGGGAAATCATTCTTCAAAGAGAAACTTCAGTCTGCCCCAGCTAAAAACCAAACAGGAATCCATTCTGTCTTCAGACATCACTCAGCAAGTCAAAACAAGTACAGTAGGGCACCCTTTCCCTGTCGTGCCCCAGCAAAGTCTCAGCCTTGAGCTAGAGAAGCCATCTCTAGAAGCAAGGCAATAGGTTAGCTCATTCTCTTTGTTCCTAGGCCCCTACCACTATTACTATGGAATGTGACAGTTGTGGTGGTGGTTTTATGCCTATCCACTGGAAAACAGGCTTGGACAATTTGGGATTTATTCAATGCTCATTGGAGAGACACCCCTTTTGACTCCAGCGGATGTTGGACTGGTCTCTTATTGCATAGGTCACTGTGTTGATGCTAAATAGTAATGACTTCCATTGATTACCACCCAGGGCTGGATTTGTGCTAGTGGCCTAAAATCAAAAGGTTCTGTCCCCTATCATCCAAACTCAGCACACATAAGATCATCAGAAGGACCATTGGTCTGACCCAGTATGGCCAATCTAGCCCAGTATCCTGTCTTCTGACAGTGGCCAATGCCAGATGCTTCAGAGGGAATGAACAGAACATGGCAATTATCAAGTGATCCATCCCCTGTTGTGCAGTCCTAGTATCTGGAAGTCAGAGGTTTAGGGACACCCAGAGCATGGGGTTGCATCCTTGACCATCTTGGCAAATAGTCATTAATGGTACTATCCTCCATAAATTTATTTAATTCCTTTTTGAATGTGCAGTTTATTTTCCCTCGATCTCTGTGCATAGCTCCTATAATTTGTAATGGATGGTACAGGCACATCTGAGGGGAGTTTATGGAGAGAATGTCCTTACAAGCATGGGGAAAATAGTTGCCGTATGTGAACTGTGAGGCCATCATGCATTGACACAAGCCATAGTCCCATTAAAAAAAAATCTCCAGGAGGAATAGTGAGAGGGTACACATTCAGGTATTATGTTTTAAAGTCTGCCAGGAAATATCACACCATAAGTGATGGAGAATAGGTTACCATGGATGGAAATATAGTATCTGTGATAGAATGCAAAAACTGGAAAATAAAACCATTGGAGTTGCAAGTCACAGACAAGAGAATTAGGATGAAGCTGAATGGGTTGTTCAAATACCTCAAAGGCTGCTGCAAGCGTTTACCTGAAGATGGCAAAGATAACGAGAGCTGTAATGAGTGAAGTCAGAGATGTCGCATAGCCAGCGGTGTAGACATGCCAAAATGCAGAATAATATGATTTCTATGAGAAGAAGAAAAGACAAAAATATAGATGGATGTGCAGCATTCATCCCAGTGTGCCCGTTTTACTAAGGCATGATTTCCTTTGGTAAATAGTTACAAAAGAAGCAGAGTTTTCTTTTGGTGCTGATACCACTGCTCTTCCCAGCCACAGAATATAAATTATACTTTACATCTCCAAAGTGCTTTATAGTGGATAGGGGCTCTAGACTGGGACTTGGGAGACTTGAGTTCTAGTGTTGGCTCTGCAACTGATCTTCTGGGTGACCTTGGGCAAGGCATTGGCCCTCCCTGTGCCTCAGTTTCCCCATCTGAAAAATGCAGATAATGATTTGGCCTCATTGAAAACTTTCCTTTGAAATGGGTTTTCAGCAGAAAACTGGGTTTTTGATTAAACACATTTTCTTGTGAAGTGTCTATTTTACAAGGAAAGTTTTGATTTTTTTTCCATTCCACACCCAAAAAAGCTTTCAACCAATATCAGAAAAATTTCTGATTTTGGCTGAAAATTTTCAATGTTTTGACAAAGTCAAATTTTTCTGCAGAACACTCCTCTTATTTTCTGACCACCTCTAACAGTGACACTTACCCCTCCCACCAGTGCAAAGGACTTTGATGTGTATAAATGTGCTAAATGAGCCCAATCCAAAGCCCCCTGAAGCTACTGGAAAGACTCAATTCACTCTAAGAGCGAAGTATTGTTAAGATGTGTCTTGGTTTTACAAAACCTTGCAGTTCAGGTTTTATATTTGCGACATAAAACCAGGGGTGTCTGGCAGCTGGGCTTCATTTATTTGAAGCACCAATGTTTGGGAGCATTTGGATAAACGTGCCTAGCTGTGGCCTATCCCAAATCCTCAGTGAAGGTTTGATGGTTCAAGGTGCTGAGCTTTGCCAACTCTCATTGAAGCTGATGGGAGGTGTAGTCACTCAGCATGTCACAAGTGTTCAGCACCTTGCAAATTCTGTGACTAATTGTTTCAGGACCAGATGCAAGGCCCATCAGAACTAATGGGAGTCTAATGAACTTGAATGGGCTATGGATCACGCCTCTAGCAAGTAGGTACAGCTAAACAAAAAGTAACAGATGAAGAAACTGAAACATTATGGAGCTAAGAGACTGACCCAACATCATACGATGTGTTAATGGGGTTCTTTCCTGAGCTCTGACAGAGTCCTTAATTCCTAGTTTCAAACTCAACCTACTAAGGGTATTTCTATACCGCAATCAGAGGTGTGACTGCAACATGCATCGACATACCTAAGCTAGCTTTGATCCAGCTAGCTTGAATATCAATAGCCGTGAAGCCGTGGCTGCACGGACTAGCCGCTCAAGAATATAACCAGGGTCCTGGGTGGACTTGTACAGCCCCTGCTGTCGTGGCTTCATTGCTATAGTTATTCAAGCTAGCTAGATCAGAGCTAGCTCCGATTGGTCTAAATGTGCTGCAGCCACACTTCTGATTGCAGTGCAGAGGACCTTAAATGACATTGCCTCTCCCATATTACTCTTTAACACCACTAAGTTCATTTTGACATGTTGCATATTGATGTATCCTGAGAAAAACAGGAAGCATCATCGAGTTTTGCCTCTGCAAATTGTTTTCAGTTTCACTACAGGGCCACCTGATTATTCCAAACCATGAGGAACAACCTTAGTTTGTTGCTGGTCAGTCAAATTTCCTCAGGGCTGATGCAAGTGCCACATTGTTCTAACCCTAACCTTGTTTATCAAAAGGCTTAGGAGATGCCAGCAACTCCAGGCTGGGACAGTCATTTATCAATTTTAAATTCAGAAACATTGGCAGGAAACTTGCTCATTGGAGAATCATCCTGGTATTTGGTGAAATCACCGTAACGTTTTCTATGCAACATGCTACACAAAGGTGGAAAGCAGGAGACTTGTTCAATTGTGCAGGAGGGTGGGTCAAAGGCTCTTTCCTCTTCTGGGGTAGCTGACAGAAGCATGGTAAGCAGCAGAGTCCAAACAGGTGAGGGTGAAAAGGGTACTCAGGTTCTGAGTATGCAGAGAACACACCACCCACTAGCTCTCCCACAGCGTGTTTTATACACGGTCCCTGGTATTTATCTGACCCCCCTCCCCAGTTACCACAGGAGCTGAGTACCTCATCATCTTTGATGGATTTAACCTCACAACACCACGTGAGGTAGGGCAGTGCTGTTGTGTCCCCGTTTTACGGATGGGGAACTGAGACACAGAGAGGCCAAGCTACTTGCTCAAAGCCACATGGGCAGAGTAATGACTTGAGCCTAGGTCTCTCACGTACCCTAACCACTGGATCATCCTTTCTATCTTCAGAGAACGCTGATGAACACAAGTCTCTGGAACGCTAATTTAAAAGGAACCATGAAGAGGACTCTTCCCCTTTCACTGTATGCAATGTTCCCCATAGAAGCAAAGGGTTAGGCAGCAGGCTATCTTCTCTACTCAGATAGATACCGGACACAGCAGGACAGACTCTTCTATGCCAAGATCCATTCAGTGCAGGATGAGGGGGCCATAACTGGCTCCCCGATTCTCCACCCTGCATAGTGTCAGATCCAGCCCTGATGTCATTCAGACCAGAAGGCCATATGACAGCTGAGAACCACTGGAGTGCAATCCCCCCTCTAGCCCTAGTTCCTTCCTTGTCCCTGATACCCCCACCTATGCTGGGGTTGGGCTGGGGTGGTGTAGGGGTCACTGGCCTTGTGGAGTACCTAGGGAAGTCTCAGTTGGACAGTACAGTCAATCAAAGGAGAGAATCTGGCTTATGTATATTCAGCATTCCTCAGGGTGATTTCATGGGGGCAGTTCTGGGTTTGCTCCTCCTAGGTGCATCTCCAACCCAATACTGACCTGATCTTCAGGGCCTTTACTGGAACCTTCATCGAATCCGCAGGCAATGGAGTACGGTGGGTATGGTTCTGACCAAGATGCTTCTTGCGTACAGTTTCTTTGCAGAAAACCTGAAAACAGTGAAACATCAGCAAATGACCCATGTGGTTTAGCACTGACAAGAAACAGCTTATTCTTAGTGCCCAAATCCTCAGATCTATTTTCTTACTTATTGATACTTCTGGATGTGCTAACTGCTTTTAGCAAGTGTGACTATACAGAATGAAAGCTACTTTAGTTATCTACCTTGTGAAAGGCTGAGACAAAATATTCAAATGAACACAGTGGTGAGCTGGAGCCAGTTTGCACCGGTTTGCTGGAACCGGTTGTTAAATTTAGAAGCTCTTTTAGAACTGGTTGTCACAACCGGTTCTAAAAGGGTTTCTAAATTTAAAAACTGGCCAAAAGTGGTGCCTTAGGCATTGACTCCGTGATTGCTCCAGGGCTGGAGCATCCATGGGGAAAATTTGGTGGGTGCAGAGCATCCACCGGCAGCTCCCAGCCCTGCCCCCGGACCCAGCTCACCTCCCCTCTGCTTCTCCGCCCCACCCCCGCCCCCCCACGAATCAGCTGTTCGCTTGGGAAGCTGGGAGGGTGAGGGGGGCTGAGAAGCAAGCAGTGGCTTCGTGCTCAGGCCCAAGAAGATGGAGCGGAGGTGAGCTGGGGCGGGGGGGAGGCGTGAGGAGGACCCCCTGCGCTGTAGCAGGTAACCCGGGGGGCGTGCATGGGAACCACTCCCCGCCCCAGCTCATCTCCACCTCCCTGGGCCTGAGCGCAAAGCCGCCACTTGCTTCTCAGCCCTCCCAGGCTTTCTGTGCGAACAGCTGATTTGCAGGAAGCCAGGGTGGGGGGCGGAGAAGCAGAGGGAGAGGTGCGTTTAGAGGAGGAGGCAGAGTGGAGCAGAGGTGAGCTGGGGCCGGTCGCAGGGTGGGGAGGGGAGCTGCCGGTGGGTGCTCTGCACCCACCAAATTTTCCCCATGGGTGCTTCA
Source organism: Dermochelys coriacea (assembly GCF_009764565.3). NCBI lineage: Eukaryota > Metazoa > Chordata > Testudines > Dermochelyidae > Dermochelys > Dermochelys coriacea. The sequence continues at coordinate 262,287,276 of NC_050069.1, forward strand.
GCCCCAGAGCACCCATGGAGTCGGCACCTAAGGTGCCACTTTTGATGTGATCAGTGGGGGGAGCGGCCGCTCCCCCTGCTCCCTCCCTAGCTTCACTCCCCCATCCCTAGGAGCCAGAGGGACCTACCAGATGCTTCCAGGGAGCCGCCCCAGGTAAGCACTGCCCGGAGTCCCCACCTTGCCCCCCAGTAGGTCCCTCTGGCTCTTAGGGGTGGGGTGGGCACCCACTACAGTGGCCCATGAGACCCTCCTGCCCAATTCTGGGAGCAGTCAGGGGACAGGGGAGGGGGGTGGATGGGGCAGGGGTCCGGGGGGCATCTAGGAACACGGGGGGTTGGATAGGGCAGGGGTCCAGGGGGGCAGGGGTGGGCCACGACCCCCCCTCGTGGGGTGAGGAGGGAACCGGTTGTTAAGATTTTGGCAGCTCATCACTGAATGAACGGGGAAGTAACAAAGCAGCTTCCAGGTTTATATAGGAATTACATACTATGAGCTCCATTTGTATACAGAGGCACCTAAGTCATGCATCCAAATCATGCCTTTAAGAACCAGTTTGGTTCTTGAGACATATGTTGATCTACTCAGTTGATTAGACACACAAGGTGGGACCAACATGACTACAACACTGCATACCCACTTTATAGCATTAACAACAATACTCTGAATTTCTGTAATATCTTTTACCCAAGGATCCCAAAGCCCATATCATTTCCAATCCTTCCAAGCCAGAAAGGCTTAAGCCTCTCAGCACTTCAGGAAGGTAGGATAGTATTATCATCCGCATTTTATAGATGAAGAAATTAAGGCTCTGTCTACACTGCCCCAGGTGTGAATAACTGGGTGCACCAAGGTGCTACACTCCATATGGATGTTGTGGGCACTAACTAAAAGGTTCCTAGTTCACATTTAATGTAGTTCAGTTTGAAGAGGATTATGTTAGCAGATTTCAGAGTGGTAGCTGTGTTAGTCTGTATCAGCAAAAAGAATGAGGAGTACTTGTGGCACCTTAGAGACTAAATTTGTTAGTCTCTAAGGTGCCACAAGTACTCCTCGTTCTTTATGTTAGCAGAGTCATCAGTAACTTGCCCAAGGTCACAGAGGATCTGCAGTGAAATCAGGAATAGAAACCAGGAATCCTGACTCAAAGGACCCCACTGCAAGACCATCCTTCCTCTCGATTACGGTAGGATAGAAAAAGTTATCTGGGCTCTGACATTTGGGCTCCCATCCTTCCAGTGATACAAATGATGCCACTGTTTTAGCAAGATACTCCCCACTGATTGTCACAGCATTTGGCTTTTGTTTTGAAATGGAGAGAGGGATTACTGCTAGAGCTGGCCAATGTTTTTTCAATGGATGTTTCGCTGTTGAAAAATGCCATTTCATCCATGTGGATACTTACTGCAGGAATTTGTCAATGTTGATGAAATTTCTTTTAAGGGGGAAAAACATCAAAAAGAAGCATTTCAGTCTTATCGGAATGGGCCATTTCAATTTTTTGTTGCAAAATGACTTTTCATTTGGAATTTTTTATTTTAAATTATTAATGATAACAGCAAATATAAAGTCAAAATGTGAATGAAACAGTTCAATTGTATCAAAATGGAACATTTCAAATGACCCGAAACTATTTTTCCCCCCATAATTTAGTTTTGTGAGAAATTTCAATAATTCTTTTTGTTCCAATTTGGAACAAAATTTAAATTTGAAAGGTCAGAATTTCCCATAAAACACAAATTCTTAGTTTCCACCAGCTCTAATTATAACTATCAACTTTCAGACTGCATCAACTGGCTAAGGAATTCCTTCAAAAGAAACTATTCCTTTAAGTATGGATGCTCAGGGCCTTTTATTTTCCTCACCAAATCCAAACACAACCTTTTCAAATGCAATTCTAATCTACAGCATATTCATGCTGGGAAGTGCTTCTGTTTTCCAAATTTTGGGCTGCTAAAATGGGCAAAATTAGGAAGAATTTTATTTTTTCTAAGCTACTATCCATAAGGGCTAAATATGTCCTTTGTATTTGTGCATGTAGTTTCTACTACTTTCAATACCACTGCAAGGACCAGTGCATTCCCTAGATGTTTGCAAAAATCACTCTTTACTGACTTCATTCCATCTCTTGACAAATGGTTGTGATCAGACCAGATCATAATGGGCAAAGGGATTGTGAAGGCATAGCTGTCCAAGTGGAGGTATTCATGTACTGAAAGATCAATGGTTCATCCAGTCCATTATCTGGTCACGGACAGTGCTGCATGTAGGATACATGAGAGCAGTGCTACTCAAAGTGGTGGTCTGCGGACGGATGCCAGTCCGCGAGCCGTCGGCTGCCGGTCTTCGAGCACATTGGAAAAAAAGTTTGCCGGCCCCCCCACATCAGATAGCTTAAGAAGCACTGCATTAGAGAAACCCGCACCAAAAAAGTGCCTAATGAATGTATGTAACCCTGAAAAAGAATTCTTCCTGATACCAGTAATCTCAAGCCCCGATAGTAGTGGCAGATTACTGCATATGCGAATGGGGCCCAGGTCCAGGAGCCCCTGCTAATTTGGGGCCCCCAGAAAAGTCTCCCTCCACCACAGACCCAGAGCAAAGCTTCTCCAGTCTCGATGCCAAAGTGGGTGGGGAGGGGCACGGAAAGGAGTGATTGGGGGCAGGGCTGCAGGGGAAGGGGCGGAATGGGGGCAGGGCCATGGGCAGAATAGGGAAGGGTCCGCAGGGGAAGGGGTGGAATGGAGGAGTACCATGGGTGGAACAAGGGTGGGGTCACAGGCAGAAGTGGGGGGCAGGGCCACAGATCTGGTGCCTGGTCTCCCTCACTTGCTCCAGCCCAGGATCTTACATGAATGTTGATTGTCTTAGTATCTTCACCATTATGCATATTTTTAAATGGCTAGGAATGTTAATAATAGGAAAAAGCATTCTTGCCATGTACGTTGGTGATTTCTTCAAAGAAACCCGGACATGCAACTTTTACCACTTCTCCAAAAGTGGCTTTGGGCCAGCAACTCAGTCCATCCCAATCCCCTGGGCAACCTGGAAAGAAAAAAGAGTCTGAAATTAAAGAGACACCTGCAGAATGAGGCATTTCAAAAGTCTTGCAATTGCTTACAGAAAGATTGCCCATGTCTTTATCAGTGGACCAAGTGCAAGACTCAGCTGCAGTTCTTACTTAGCCCAGATTCACAATTATGTGGTGTGATGCTGCCAGACCAGGTGCTAGCTCTTGCCAAGGCTTTAGGAGTGTGTTAGTAACTGGTTAAGATGGGTATTGGGCTTATAACAATGTCTTTAGTGTTCAGACTTTATGAGATGCTTGTAAATTGCTATATGCATTCATCTTACTTATACTTTCTTTATCACCTGTGTGGCAAATTGCCGGTACAATTATGATGGGTCCCACACTTCCTCTTCTTAGGGAGGGGAGGGGAGGGGGGGGTCAGGGCACAGTTTCCCACCTCTGAACTAGGGTATTTACTGTCCCACTAGTAACCCAGAGAAGGGTAGTGGAGAGGGAGGGACCCAGGCCCAGGGATAGTAGTAAACCACTTGAACTAGTGCTTCCTTCCCATGGGCTACTTCCCTCTCCTGCTCTTCAGCTTGTGGGACTTCCTGCCCTCTCTCTGTGCACAAGCCGGGTGTCTCTTTACCTAGGGTCTTGGTCTTGGTCTTCTAGCCAGCCATGGCACTTCTCCACACTCTCCTCTACTTCCACTCCTCCAAACTGCTCTCTGCTCCAACTCCTTCCCCTGGCTGATTGAAGCAGGGGGGTTTTATCAGGTGACTAGCTTCAGGTGCTCTAATTGGCTTCAGGTGCTTTTAATTAATGTATAGAAACCTTTCTTCTCTCTACTGGGAATAAGGCTTCTCCTCATCCTGGGACTTACATATCTCTTCTAGATCACTCTCCTGCTGCCTTCTGGCCATGCTGCATCACACCTGCTATAAGGAAATATTTACATTTTTGCCTGTAACTGAAAAAAAATGTTTGCTCTGAAACTGTGAACCCAGTCAGGAGGGACCATCTCCTGCACAACAAGAAGGCCTATCAAAACTAAATGGGCCATTGTGGGACATCACAATACAAAGACTTTGTTAATTACCCTCTTGCACCCATGGAGAGACTATGTGCAAAAGAGCTCATCCCATCAGCTTAAATTCTGGAAGAGGGAAATAAAAATCGTTGACAAGAAATTTTTTTCATTTCTTTTGCTGTCTGGCCTCTCCCGTGAAAGCTACTAAAGAGAAGCATAGATTAAACTGGGTAAAAAGAAATTTGGAGCTGACAGATTCCTGCAACTTTGTCACCTTGTAAAACCATAGAATGTACCTCAGTTGTGAATATACGCTTGCCTGCTTTAACATGGTAATAACGCTCTCGTTTATTTTCTTAGTTAATAAATCCTTAGATAGTTTACCATAGAATTGGCTACAAATGTTGTCTTTGGTGGGAGATCTAAGGTACAAATTACTCTGGGGTAAGTGACTGATCCTTTGGGACTGGGGAGTAACTAGAATATTTTGTGATCTTTGGTGCCTACCAACCATCTATCACTAAGTCCAGCTTGCCTGGGTGGCAAAATAGACTAGATTGCTTAAGGGGACTGTCTGTGACTCCATGGTAAGACTATACTAGTGCTTTAGGAGTTCACACTTGCTACTGGTGAAATCTAATTATAGAACACACAACCAATTTGTTTTTTTTCCACCAAATGCATCCGATGAAGTGAGCTGTAGCTCACGAAAGCTTATGCTCTAATAAATTTGTTAGTTTCTAAGGTGCCACAAGTACTCCTTTTCTTTTTACAACCAATTTGGGATCTCTGTCCTGCTTTTTAACAGTCTGCTGTAAGGTTGGCACTTATAATCATGAGCCACTCTAGGCAGCATGACACATGGTTGTGCTATATCCCATGCAGTTCCACAAATTTAGTAGGATGTTGTTTTTCTATTTTACAGTCATGGACACAGTATCTCACATACATTTTTCATCTCATCTGTATCTTTTCTTTCCTTGAGAAAATGGAAATAAGAGCAAGGGTGAAAGTAAAATACAGCTCTTCCCAGTATGGGGCCCACTCTGCCCTCCCCCGGAAGAGGCAGGGACTCAGGTGGAAGGGGCGGGACCAGGGGTGAAAGTAACTTGCATTTCTTACCGGTGCAGTCCAAACGCAAGCAACCCACCTCTCCTACATACTTCATGGATCCCTCCCACTGCATGACTTGGATATAGAAAATAAAAACTACTCCTACTCCTACCAGTACTGTCTGTAATAAAACTTTAATATTGGAATAAGCCTGAAAAAGTGAAAACTCGCTGTCACATTTTTCTCCTTGTCCTCCCTCCTCCTCCAGCCAGGCTGCCCACATGGCTAGGCTCCGTGCTTCCCCTCCCTAACCTGGCACTCAGCAGGGGCTGCAGAGGCTCCCCTCTAGCTTGCAGCAGGGAGAAGGGGGACTGGCTGAGGGAGAAGCCTGCCCAGGACACCTGCTGCCTGCATAGGAACAATTTAAACTCAGCTGTTCATTCCATGGTTCAGCCCCCGGGTTAAGGGGCCGTTTCTGACATCCTTGTTAATTTCACTCACAGTTGTTCGGGTGTTAGATTTGAACTTGGAAATGGTTCCTGATTTTGATTGTATTTTTTGTGTATTATACTATTGGAAATCGCCTCATCCAGGGGGCAGAAAAGACCTGCCCCTGCCTTGGTCACTCCCCCCCTCCCCCAACAACTGTGAGGGAAATTAACAAGGATGCCAGAATTGGCCCCTAATCCCAGGGTCTGAACCATGGAGTGAACAGCTGAGTTTAGAATCATAGAATCATAGAATATCAGGGTTGGAAGGGACCCCAGAAGGTCATCTAGTCCAACCCCCTGCTCAAAGCAGGACCAAGTCCCAGTTAAATCATCCTAGCCAGGGCTTTGTCAAGCCTGACCTTAAAAACCTCTAAGGAAGGAGATTCTACCACCTCCCTAGGTAACGCATTCCAGTGTTTCACCACCCTCTTAGTGAAAAAGTTTTTCCTAATATCCAATCTAAACCTCCCCCATTGCAACTTGAGACCATTACTCCTCGTTCTGTCATCTGCTACCATTGAGAACAGTCTAGAGCCATCCTCTTTGAAACCCCCTTTCAGGTAGTTGAAAGCAGCTATCAAATCCCCCCTCATTCTTCTCTTCTGCAGACTAAACAATCCCAGCTCCCTCAGCCTCTCCTCATAAGTCATGTGCTCTAGACCCCTAATCATTTTTGTTGCCCTTCGCTGTACTCTTTCCAATTTATCCACATCCTTCTTGTAGTGTGGGGCCCAAAACTGGACACAGTACTCCAGATGAGGCCTCACCAGTGTCGAATAGAGGGGAACGATCACGTCCCTCGATCTGCTCGCTATGCCCCTACTTATACATCCCAAAATGCCATTGGCCTTCTTGGCAACAAGGGCACACTGCTGACTCATATCCAGCTTCTCGTCCACTGTCACCCCTAGGTCCTTTTCCGCAGAACTGCTGCCGAGCCATTCGGTCCCTAGTCTGTAGCGGTGCATTGGATTCTTCCATCCTAAGTGCAGGACCCTGCACTTATCCTTATTGAACCTCATTAGATTTCTTTTGGCCCAATCTTCCAATTTGTTTAGGTCCTTCTGTATCCTATCCCTCCCCTCCAGCGTATCTACCACTCCTCCCAGTTTAGTATCATCCGCAAATTTGCTGAGAGTGCAATCCACACCATCCTCCAGATCATTTAGTTTAAACTGTTCTTATGCAGGCAGCAGGCATCCTGGGCAGGCTTCTCCCTCAGCCAGTCCCCTGCTCCCTGCTGCAAGCTAGAGGGGAGCCTCTGCAGCCCCTGCTGAGTGCAGGGGGTTGGGGGAACATGGAGCCTAGGGGCATCGGCAGCCTGGCTGGAGTGGGAGGGAGGAGAGAAACCAATGTGACAGTGGTTTTTCCCTTCCATTGGCTTTTATTAGCTCTGGATTTAAGATGTGCAGCCAAATGCCTGTTGTATTTTTTGTGTATTACTATTGGAGATCCCCTCATCCAGGGGCCAGAAAAGAACTGCCCCTGCCTTGGACTGGCCCCCCACCCCCAACGGTGAGTGAAATTAACAAGGATGCCAGAAATGGCTCCTAATCCCGCAGCCTGAACCACGGAGGGAACACCTGAATTTAAACTGTTCTTATGCAGGCGGCAGGCATCCTGGGCAGGCTTCTCCCTCAGCCAATCCCTCTGCAAGCTAGAAGGGAGCCACTACAGCTACTACTGAGTGCCAGGCGGGGGAAAGCGCGGAGCCTACCTGCCTTCCGCAGCCTGGCTAGAGAAGGAGAGGGAGAGAAACAACAAACAAATGTGACAGTGAGTTTTCCCTTTCCAAGATTTTATTAGCTTTGAGTTTAAACTGTTTGTTATGCAGCCAAAAGAGGGGAAAGTAAGCCAGTACTGAATGCTCCACTTATTTGCCGGTACGCTGATGCATCTTTCCTTACCGGTACTCTGTACCTGCCCGGACCGGCTTACTTTCACCTCTGCATAAGAATCAAGCAAATGCAATCCTAACTGTACGATCATCTTGAAAGAGGAGCTCTTGTAGTCAGTAAAACAAAATTGGGCAACAAGAAAAATCGCTAACGGATTTATCCTCACATCACATCTGTAAGGTATGGGAATAATAGTAATTTCCTTTTACAGGTGGGAAATTGAGACACAGAAAGGCTAAATGATTAGCCCAGAGTCTCACAGGAAGACGTGACAGGGGATTGAACCCAGGTCTCTTAAGTCCCAGGTTAGTACCTCAGGTTCAGTTCGCTTCCCTATTCTATCACAGACATCCTATGAGAGCCTGGACTAGTCAGTTAGACTTTCTGTGCCTCAGTTTTGTTCTGTGAAATGGGAATAATAGTAATTGCCTACTTACAGGGGCAATGTGAGGACAATATAAATTCAGCTCCACTGAAGCCAATGGCCATATGACAAATTACCCTAACGGAGGATGTACCCCACCTAAGGTTATACTGGTTATGAATGTAAGCAATGCACAAATAAAGTGTATTATCAACATAAAACACCACTACAATCAAAAAGAAAAAATAGATGCTTCAAGATACAAGTTCTTTACAGAGCACAAGTGATGAGAAAAATCAGGCCAAACCTTCCAAAACTTTACTCAAGAGAGCAGTCCTTGCTTATGTAGCTAGCCCTATTGAAGTCAAGCAAAGACTGCTCATGTCAGGTTTTGCAGCATAGGGCCTATGTCTCTTACCTTTTAAGTTGGGTAAAGTAGCTTCATTTTTTTCTAAACATAGAGCCTGGTCTTTCACCACCTGTTGGAATATCTTGCATTCTGGATGGATAGAAGCAACCTGGGCAAGAGATAGGTAGAAATGGTTGGTGCGATTTAACAGGTTCCATTGTGAATAACTCTCCCCTTTGCTGATATATTGCTAACTTCACACGGATGTTCTTAAGAATCTTAATGCAGTTATTGGAGGAATACACCCTGGAGCTTGATATTAGATTCAAAATTATACAGAGGCGCCAACTTTCTGATTTCCCTGGGATGCTTGACCCCAGCTGATCAGTGGCAGGCGGGACGTGCTGGGGGGGGGGAGCTGATCAGTGGGGCCCGCCAATGCGTGCTGAGCACCCACTATTTTTCCCAGTGGGTGCTCCAGCCCCGAAGCACCCACAGAGTTGGTGCCTATGAATTTAGACTGTGAGCGCTTTGGGGCAGTGACCGTGCTTCTGCTCTGTGTTTTTGCAGTGCCTAGTGCAATGGGATCCCAATCCCAACTGGGGCCAGTACAATACAAATGATCAGCAACAGCAATTCCATCAGGGAGGAGCCATGGTGTGAAGTCATGGGTCTGAGTGCATGTGTTTGTATTAATGGCCATGATGGGCCATTACACAGAAGACGGGCAGCGGTCAGTAAAGTAGTAGAAGAGTTTTTCATTATGGTCTGAATTCTGATATACATTTTCATTAATATAACAAACGGATGTGAACCCTGCATTCCCTGGGGAACCCCCCCCCAAAGTCAGCAAGAGACTTATGGGGATGCAGTGAAAAATCTCCAGATATTTTAAAAACCATAGTGTAAATGTATACATCAGCAAAAATGAGGGATATCCATACGTTCACAAAATTGAAGTTCACCTACTAAGATGAAAGAGGAGAAATCATAGTTAAGAACAATGCAACAAAGTGGTCTTCATGGCCATGACTTGATCTAGATGGCCCTCACCATGGTGATATCAGTTCACAATCATTTATGGATTTTTAGCCTCACAACACCATGAGGTTAGGGTGACCATCTTTTCAAAAGGCAAAAGCAGGACATATGCAGGAGCCCTGCCCCTCTCTGTGGCTCTGCCCCCTGCTCCTCCTCTTCCCCCTCCCAAGCCCTAGCCCCCTGCGAAGGGCCTGGGGGCCCAAGAGCAAGCCCCTACCTGTGTCCCCACCCCCCAGGGCATGCCACCCAGGGCAGGGTAGGGACAAAGTGGCCTGGACTCTCTTTTACTACTCCCAGATGCAGCTTCCGGCCTGGCCAGGGGGCGGGGCTGGGGGGGGGGAGAGGAAGAGCAGGGAGTGGGGCCTCATAGTGAGGGGGTGCTAATGCCCACCTTAGTCTCCCCCCTTCACCCCACTCTCCCAGGGAAGAGACTGGCGCTGCCCCTATGCCTCGGGCAGGTGTGGAGCTACTCTGCAAGGAATTTGGGACAATTCAGTCCAGGGCTGGGACTTGAACACTGTATTTTGGGACTGTTCCACCCAATTCAGGATGGGTGATCCCCACTACCTAAGGTACTCCTCCCATTTCACAGACAGGGAACTGAGGGATAAAATAGACTAAGTGATTTGCCCCAAGTCACACAGGAAATCTGTGGGACAGCCAGGCTCTGAACCAAGAACTTTTGAGTCCCACTCCACTACCCTAGCCACTAGGCCAGCTTTCCTGCCTGCATCTACTTTACTTACACTGGAGCATGAGGAGGCCAGGAAGGAAAGGGGAGACAGATGGTGGTGCTGGAACAAATCTGTGTGTGCTCAATTTAATTTCATCCTATTCGGTTTTTCAAATTGTCTCCACCAAACTCCACCAGACAGAGGGCCTGTTTCTCCACTCTCTTTCACTGGTGTGAAACTGGAGTAACTCCATGGAACTCAGTGGAGTTATACAGCGTAAAACAAGTATAAGTGAGAGGCGTATTAGAAGCAGAGTATCTGAGTGCTATGTATTGACAGCATCAAAAATTTCATTCAGCTGAAGCCACTGGGAACATATGAGTGAATAAGGGAACACGATTTGGCCTTTTGCAAGATGGCCTATTTAAAACACACCCAGAAGCACTGAAAATGCTGATTTAATCTAAGTGATAGATTGCAGATTTACCGAGACATTTCTGAAGAACACTGTAAGCCACCCTAAGCCCCTAAGTAAAAGTCTTGTCTTTTATTATACCAATCCTGACATTACCACTACACTGACAGGTTTCAGAGTAGCAGCCGTGTTAGTCTGTATTCACAAAAGGAAAAGGAGTACTTGTGGCACCTTAGAGACTAACAAATTTATTAGAGCATAAGCTTTCGTGAGCTACAGCTCACTTCAGTTAGTCTCTAAGGTGCCACAAGTACTCCTTTTCTTTTTACCACTACACTGGGTCTCTTTTTTCAGTCACAGGAAGTTGATTTATAGACTTATGTAATATTGTCAATATACAACGAAATTTAATGAGAAATCAGGATTCTGTTTTTAGCTTGAATGGAAATTTTACTGCCCACATAAACAGTTAAAACTGCACAATAATCTCCACCTAGAGAAAAGGGAAAGACTTCATCTTTAAAAATCCTTTGCAAACCTACATTTGAGGCTTTAAAGGACTGTGTGCCTTTTAAACGTGTGGCATCTGTGATGGCTCACATATTAGAATGGAAAGAGAATGAAAGAGTTAACGTGAAAAGAAAACAAAGACACACTCTAAACAATGGTTAATTTTCACCCATTGTGCTTTGACAATGGGCAACCTTAAATATATTTTTTTAAGATCAGCATGATCAACTCCTAAAATAAGTGAGCTGTAGCTCACAAAAGCTTATGCTCTAATAAAGTTGTTAGTCTCTAAGGTGCCACAAGTACTCCTTTTCTTTTTGCGAACTCCTAAAATAGCATCTCTTGTTATTGTACATAAGGAATACGCTTCTGAATTTGCTATTATTCAGAATTCAACACAATGCTTCTTTAATTTTTTATATTTTCAACTATATTGCATTTTGCACTGCACTGGCACAACAAACAACTTTAGAAGCAGTAATAAAATGATTACTATGAAAATCAACTGCAATTTACATTTAAAAAAACAACCACCATTCAGTGGTTTGGCTGGAAATAAGCTATTTCTTCAGCTCCTAAAGTGTTTGTAACTGGCTGTTGATAATGGGAAACTGTTTATAGTTGGGATATTTTTACGCTGGGTGTTCGAAAGTCATAGGTGTGCAACCTGGTGCAATGCAATTTATTTTGCATAGAAAATCCTTTCTCTGACATATCACAAAATGAAACCAGTTGGCAACCAATGTCATCATTATATAGGGCTATCTTCTGTCCCCCTTACACCGAGTAGAACCCAATTCTGAAAATGGTCCCACTGATGGGAATGGGACTTCTTGCAGAATATGGTACGGTTCAACATAAGAGTGAATCAGGTCCTTAGCATTTAATGTTTATATGGCACCATAAGCTTGCATGGAAGTAAAAGAAATAGTCCCTGTACTAATGTGCAAACCATGAACACTATAGGACCCAAATTACATTGTTCCATCTGGATGTAAGTGGAGTTGTGTGTGTCATATATGACTGAATTGCCAGTACCCTTCCCCTCCTCCCCATTCCTATCACTCTGAGCTAGGGTGACCAGATAGCAAGTGTGAAAAATCAGGACAGGAGGTAGTGGGTAATTGGTCCCTATATAAGACAAAGCCCTGAATATTGGGACTGTCCCTATAAAATTGGGACATCTGGTCAACTTACTCTGAGCATTAATCTGAGATCAGGTGGGTTTGCTGGACATTTTAGCACTTGATCCACTTCCTGCAAGAGAGATCCCCTTTCCTGTACATGCAGCATGAACCTGCCTTATCTTGATGGGGCTTGATCTGCTGGAATTCTAAACTCAATGGTTCAATGATTTCCCCAGTGCAGTAGCTTGCACGGGTCTATCTCAGCTCCAGTATAATGCAAGTCTATCCACAGGATTAGGTGGGTCTCTTTGGGCCTTTGAGAATTAAGATGCTCTATATTTGAGTATCTATCAAATTCATGCATGGTATTCTAAGGCAGCTGTCACTATGCTATCCCTACCAAAGGTGGAAACCTGATTATGTTCCAGGCTGCTGTTGCTTCTCCTCTCCCTTACCCCATTCCACTGCTACCAGAACAGGTCATCTTTAGGCGTTATCTTGTTCAGTTATTTTAAGAAAAGTTGTGGCCCCTTGGCCATTAGCATCTCTCTTCGTTGGTCCCTGCTAGGAGTTTGGCCCGTACGCAAGAGTTAACTAGAGCCAGTAGGAAAATGGGGGTTTTATATGCAGAAAAATTCTACAAAATAATATAAAAATATTCAGTTTCATCAAAAATTTTCCACAGATACATTCAAATGTTCATCAAAAAAACTAAAAAAATCCAAATCTTCTGCACAAAAACTACAAGATTTTGTCAAGAACATCAAAACAATATTTCATGCCAGGTTGACCCAAATTGAAATATTTTGGATTGCTAAATGGAGTCAGACTATGTCAATTCAAGGCTGATTCAGTATTAGACTGTGTCCACATGTGCTGCTGTGATACTTCATGGAAGTTGTACTTTGGGTGTGTCAGCCTCCCATTTCCCCCTATGGGTGAGGATCCCTGGCCAGACTATATCTTCCCTAGACTATAGGGAAAAGGGGGAGAGAACCCTTAGCTATCCATCACTGAAGGGACAAAGTGGGCCAGCATTCTTAGAATCTGTGAAAGGTGGATCCCTCAGCCATGTGGGCTGAGGATGCTGAGAACAGACTGTAGGTGAGAAATTGCCTGAGACCAGAATTATAATCTGTTAAATTTCAGACACTAGAAAGTGTGTTTGAATTTGTTTTATTTCCATCCATTTTCTGTTTCTATCATCTCTGCTTAATATCACTTAAGTCTCCGTTCTTTAGTAATAAGCTGATTCTTGTTTTATTATAAACCTGCCTTAGTGCGGTACCTTAAAGTGACTTGCGGGTCCTCAGCTAAATGAAAGGCGGTGTGCATTCTGACTCTGGAGACAGCGGACTCGGAATTTCTGGGAGTGGCCAGTGTGACAGACTGGACACCGCAGAGAGATGCCTCTGGGTAATTTGGGAACACTGAATGTTACCTGCAAGGCAAGGATTAGCCTGGCAGAATCTCCTGGAGTTTGCTGGCAGGCAGACAGCCTGGTGTGGCAGGAAGCTGTCAGACAGTTTAAGCTCCAGCACAGCTCTCTGTTGCAGAATCAGAGAGATAACATAGTATACCACTGTATATTCCACCGAATGCATCCGATGAAGTCAGCTGTAGCTCACGAAAGCTTATGCTCAAATAAATTTGTTCGTCTCTAAGGTGCCACAAGTACTCCTTTTCTTTTTGCGAATACAGACTAACACAGCTGCTACTCTGAAACCTGTCATAGTGGCTTATGTTTCTGGGATCCCTAAGGAAAGCGTCACAAGTGCATCATGGGAGATGTATTTAGGCTGGTAAGTCCAGCCTCTCGAGGAAAAATAGAGGCATGATGCTCTTGAATGCCAATTCTTAGAAGACACCGCAAACGGAGCAGAAGTGAAACAATTCAGAAATGTCAAAACATTTTGTTTTGACAGCAAAAGTGAAAAAGTGTATTGATATGTCTGAATTGACATTTTTGGTTTTCGGCCAAAAATGTTTGGCTGATGGAGTTTAGTCAAAAACTTTTTGGTTTTCAGGTGTTTGTGTTTTTCAGTAAAAAGCCAAAGATTGCCATGGAAAGCAGACACTTTTTTCAATAAATAAAGCAAGTGAAGGGGGGTTGAAACGCCCATTTTCCATTGAAAAACAGTCGCAGTGGAAAATATTCTGCCTGTTCTCATGTTACCATCCCTTCTCTTGCAAAAAAAAAAAAAAATCCAAGGAATTCTTTAATAGCTGCACATTTCATTTCAAAGAAATGTCTCCAAACCAAGTGTCCTAGCACCATGCTAGGATAGCTCAGTGCGGTCTTACCAGGAATAATGCCACCTTGTGCGTCACCATCCTAAATTCTTTCTGTGTCTCTTAGGAGACTCCAGTCTGACTGTTGGTTAAGATCAATCATGCTCAGATTATGAGCAATTAGAACATCAACATTTTAACAAGGTGTTTCTTGTAAGCTACCATTTCAGAAATAAATTGCAAAATGTCTCTGTTTGTCAGGACGCCTAGTGGCCTTTGGCACGAACCATCCCATATGTTAAATATCATCATTGACTCATCAGAGCTTGCAAATCACCACAAGTCCAACAGCAGCCCTACCTACGGACTGTCTAGCAAGAAACAAAAATGATGTTGGAGCTGTATGCTACCGAGCGGGTAGCCTTACTGAAAGCAAACACGGTTATACAAGAAGAGGGGAAAACATCCCTCAGAAATACAACGTGTGATGATGTTAAACTAGCTGGCCTTCCTCGGGCTTTAAAAAAAAAAAAAGGTAAATTATTTTGCACTCAGAAAACCCTTCTGGCCAGAACATCGTCTGCTGTTGCTGACTGTCTCTCACTTGTACTTTACACAATACTTCGTTATTCATCTTAAATGATGAACAGTAACAATTTAGGGCTTCAGATTGCAAGCTGCTGCATGTCCACAATTCACAGTGGTCTCAATCTATCTAAGGTACTTACATAGCCCCTGCTATCATTGTTTCTGAAGCTTTAGAAGCTTTGCTGTATTTATCCTCACAATACCCGTGTCCATTTTAGGGATGGGGAACTGAGGCACAGAGCAACTACGGGACAGATTTGCAAAGGCATCTAGCTTCTGAAACCCAATGTGAGTGAAGCTCCTATATATCACGTGAGCCTTCAAATATCTACCCCTAAGTGACTTGCTCAGATCACACAAGCAGCCTGTGTCAGGACAGGGACTTGAACTCAGGGACCTTAAGTCCACAGCTACTGCCCTAACCACTGGGTCATCCTTCCATCTTGCTTCAGAAAGCTCAGCATCGAACAAGGGCTGTCTACTTACAATAGGGATGGGTGTGATAGAAAATCCTAAACTAGAATCTGGCCTTGTAAATCTGTTGTATTCTTAACATCTTAGAATGCTGAAAACTCCAACATTGTGCAAATAGAAAAGGACATGATACTCTATTTTGTTTGCTTTGTGAAATGCCAGCTTTTCTGTATGAGAAGAGTAAAACCACAAGCTGTATCACCTTGGGCTGGGATCCTTTCAGATCTCATCATCTGAGCAATACCAAGTCTGGCAAGTGCTTGGATGGGAGACCTCCAAGAAACACCTGCCTACTTCAAGAGGCATTACCTACTCAGTTGGCAACTACCCCCACAGCCCAGCCAAACATAATGCCCCAAGGGCTGCTATGATGCCAAAAATGCCGTCTTTAGATGAGCCATACCACAGTGGTCCTGACAACATGTGGCATTTAAAAATTCTTAGCACATTTTGAAAAAAGCAGGGCTGTGAACTCCAGGCTGGGATACATTCTATCTATCCTCAGAAAGTCAAGCCCCTGGACAATGTCTCAAACTGGGCACCTGACTTCACCAGTCCTTTTTGCCAACATAACCCAAAGTGTGTTGAATAAATGTGTAACCAAGTCTGGTTGGACGTTATTCACAAGCAGAAAAAAGGGCCACATTCATCAGATAACTTCATAGGCTGTAAGGCCAGAAGGAACCATTATGATGATCTAGTTCAGGGGTCTCATACACGCGGCCCGCAGGCGGCCCACGGAGTTATTTCCTGCTGCCTGCCATAGGCACCAACTCCACCGGCAGACAAGCTCCCTTCCCCCCCGCCTCCCCTCCTCCACCCCCCAGGACGCCGCATCCTGCTCCTCCGCTTACCTCCCCGAGCTTCCCGCCACCAAACAGCTGCTTGACAGCGCTTAGCATTTTTCAGGAGGGAGGGAGGGAGGAGTGGGGGCTCGGCACACTCAGAGGAAGAGGAAGAGAAGAGGCAGGGCTGGGGCAGGGATTTGGGGAAGGGGTTGGAATAGGGGCAGCGAGGGGGCGGGGATGGGGCGGGGACTTTGGGGAAGAGGTTGGAATGGGGCGGGGAAGGGGTGGGGCAGGGCCTCATGGACTAGATGAGCAGTCTGAGGTATGAAGTTCAGCATGTATGATTCTTTGCTGTGAGTAGTTGGGAAGAAGGTTTGTTAAAACTGGCAGCGTATTTTGTATAAATAAATAGTTACTTTAAAAAGTTCCTGCCATTACAGCTACATTGATAGACTGTTAGTATAGATCATCATCAGTGTTACTGACCACATAAGGAATAGTTATAGGTGTTTACATTTTATTAAAACCCCTCTTTGCATTACAGTTTTAAAAAAGTGAATACATTGACTTCTAATAGCATTCTATATTACTCTTCATTTTTGACTATACTTTTGTAATGTTGTATGAAAAGGTTTCAGTGATGCGGCCCTCGGGCCAATGTACTAGTTCTCTTGTGGCCCTCATGGTAATTTGAGTTTGAGATCCTTGATCTAGTCTAACCACCCGCAGGACACAGACCTGAGAACCTCAACCAAGAATTTCTGTATCAAGCCCAAAAATTGTTTGGTGTGAGTAGTTCTCATAGCTCTCGTCCCCCACTGCACATACAGCTCCAGTGTTCTGGGACAGCCTTTCTATATTTCTTCACCCCACCTCTCATTTCAAATCACACCTGAAAACATCCCTTTGTTCCCTGGCTTGTACTCTTTTATTCCCTCCCACCCCCCACCCCCTCCCAACATGCCATAGCTCTGATGACCAAGTATTTTCATCCCCTTCACTTCCCCATCCTCTCTTTATAATATGGCTGGAATTTACACCATCCATTGACAACTCTTTTGGAGGGTTTTTTAGCCCCATATGGTGTTTTGGGCCACAGGAAAAACATAGCAAAGACATTACACAAATTAAAGTCATATTATACTGAATGGCATATTTCACCCCCAAGTTTCTCTAGCAGCTGTACAGGGGTGTTCCAAGCATTGAGTGGAGAAGCCCTGGTGGGCCTATTGAACCACTCTTTAGAAAGCTCATTGTCATACGTTCTCCAGTAAGTAGGACATTGTTTATGAGCTCATTGAGATTTGCCATAAAGCACAGTCCCCATTTCCCCAGACTCTACAAGGCCCTGAGTGCTATTTGTGGGGCAGAGAGCCTGATCCATAGACCACTGAAGGCAGCGGGAGAATTTCCATTGCCTTCCGTGAGTCATGGATCAAGCTGTGAGTGCCCCGAACTCACATGGATTTCAGCTGAGCACCTTGCAGGACTGGGTCTGTCGTCACTGCAGCTCCGAAGTCCCTAGCACACTGTACACCCAGAGTAATTTGCGGGAGATTTTGAGATGTTACAGTGATTGTAACACTACTGTGCCCCAGGAAACCAGCCAGGTTCACTTCTCTTTCATATCAGGAGCTTTCATGGTACCTTTATGCACTGAGGAGTTGTCAAGTTTCCTTCCCCACTCTGAACTCTAGGATACAGATGTGGAAACCTGCATGAAAGACCCCCTAAGCTTATTCTTACCAGCTTAGGTTAAAAACTTCCCCAAGGCACAAACTTTGCCTTGTCCTTGAACCATATGCTGCCACCACCAAGCATTTTAAACAAAGAACAGGGAAAGAGCCCACTTGGAGACATCTTCCCCCAAAATATCCCCCCGAGCCCTACACCCCCTTTCCTGGGGAAGGCTTGATAAGAATCCTCACCAATTTGTACAGGTGAACACAGACCCAAACCCTTGGATCTTAAGAACAATGAAAAATCAATCAGGTTCTTAAAAGAATAATTTTAATTAAAGAAAAGGTAAAAGAATCACCTCTAAAATCAGGATGGTAAATACCTTATAGGATAATCAGATTCAAAACATAGAAAATCCCTCTAGGCAAAACCTTAAGTTACAAAAGACACAAAAACAGGAATATACATTCCATCCAGCACAGCTTATTTTACCAGCCATTAAACAAAAGAAAATCTAACGCATTTTCTAGCTAGATTACTTACTAACTTTACAGGAGTTCAGAGTAGCAGCCGTGTTAGTCTGTATTCGCAAAAAGAAAAGGAGTACTTGTGGCACCTTAGAGACTAACAAATTTATTAGAGCATAAGCTTTCGTGAGCTACAGCTCACACGAAAGCTTATGCTCTAATAAATTTGTTAGTCTCTAAGGTGCCACAAGTACTCCTTTTCTTTTTACAGGAGTTGTAAGGCTGCATTCCTGATCTGTTCCAGCAAAAGCATCACACAGACAGACCAAATCCTTTGTTTCCCCCCGCCCCCCTCAAGATTTGAAAGAATCTTGTCCCCTCATTGGCCATTTTGGGTCAGGTGCCAGCAGGGTTACCTTAGCTTCTTAACCCTTTACAGGTGAAAGGGTTTTGCCTCTGGCCAGGAGGGCTTTTATAGCACTGTATACAGAAAGGTGGTTACCCTTCCCTTTATATTTATGACATGAGTGTCCAGCATGTAACTATAGTTACCACAAGGATATTCTAAGTGCACAATACCACCGGGAACCAAAGGGAGGTATCCATGGGCAGTCTCTTATTAAGGTTAGGGTTTTGAAAACATTGTATAGCCTCTGTGCTGCTATCTAGAGGTCTGTCTGATGGGACCTAAAGTTGGGCCCTGTCACCAGCCTGTGCATATATCGTCATGGCAGGATACAGTGCTGCAGTTTCCTCAACAGAGTTTGCAGCCTCCCTTTATGGCTCAGCCCTCTGGCCAGGCCTTTGTGAAAGTTTAATACCCTCCCCTCCTCAGGGTAGTAGAGTCCAAAGGCTCAGCGAGTCCCAAAACAAATGTAAAATAAAGGAGTCTTTGGCGCTGCTAAAAAGAAAAGGAGTACTTGTGGCACCTTAGAGACTAACAAATTTATTAGAGCATAAGCTTTCGTGAGCTACAGCTCACTTCAGTTAGTCTCTAAGGTGCCACAAGTACTCCTTTTCTTTTTGCGAATACAAACTAACACGGCTGCTACTCTGAACCTGTCATTATGTTTGGCCCTGCTGCGCTTAGTTCTCTGCCCCTCTGATGTTATTCATGCAGCTGCGCTCCCTCTGAGCTCAGCTTTCTGAGCTCAGCTCTCCGACCCCAGCCTTCTCCCCAGGTGGGGCATTCCATACCTTGGCCTGTCTTACCACCATCAGCAGGTCCCTAATAAACCCAAAGAGTCTAGTGTCAGCCCAGCCTTCTCACCAAGGAAGCTCTGACCAGTCACAGTCCTACTCAGATCAGATCAGATCAGATCAAGCCAGCTTCTCTCCCCAAGCACAAGCCGCTAGTCTGTTTTCATTCCCAACCAGCTAGGACTGAGCCACGCTCTTCCCCTTTTCACAGGCCTGACTCCATTACAGGTGTGGCAGGCAAGACTGATTATGCTCACCACTGTTCATTAACTCTTTCCAGCCCATGTGGGGTTTGTTTACCACACCAGACTCTGTGTTGTTTTTTGGGTCTGTTTAAAGAGTCTATATATCACTCTTTAGTTTCGCCAACTTTGGTGCGGCGCCATTCTCACAAACATAGACTTGACTGTTTGGGCTAAATGGAGTCACACTGGTATAAATGATGCTAATGGTATTTACTTAGTATGTATTTGCTGCATGAGTCAGGAGTCTGCACTGATTCCAGAATGCTGCTATAAGGAGTTATATCCAAACCTGCAGCTGCTTTGCTTTCTCAACTATGAGACCTTTTCCCCAGCTTGGTTTGGAAATTACAAAAGGTAGCACATCCCAATGGTTAAAGCTCTCGAATGAAGAAACTATGAAAGTTAACCACACATTTCTAAAGCAGCAGAAGGGTTCCACCCTGAAGATTTGGGTCTAAAAATGGGTAAAGGTCCAGTGTGGTTCTCTCTTATCCAAACCATTCTGCCTACTGGTTCTGATTGGCAGTGAGCATTGTGATCACAGCTTCTCTTTTTAAAATACCTTTTACTGATTACTTTTTGGGTTAGCATCAAAATTCCTCCTTGTTGCTTGCTAGGTCTTACACAGACTTGGCTCAGAATGTTTGCTATGTAACCACATGTGTCCAGTCATTCTCCCCAATTTGTTAATTAGGTTATTTCAGGAGTCTTTTTTGAGTGAACACGACAGGCTAGGGGGCATTTTCCATGCGTTTTTCCTCTTTCTGAAGTTGATTACCTATGGAGTAAGACAAGCTGATTCACTGTCTACCTTACAGATTTAATTTAAGCAATAACTTTTCGAGATTGTTTTTAAAGGTTGGAGCAAAGCTTGAATGTTTGTCGGTTGTATCAGATTATATCTAGTGATCTGACTATATCTCAACTGCATAGATCTATACATATAGATATATATGTACATAGATATGTGGCAATATATGCACATAAACCTTTTAGACATGCATATATGGACACATTGCTGTAGTCTGTGTGTAAATATATACAACAGACATTTTCTAACTATAACCTGGAGGAAGAAATGAAAACATAGTGACTCGAATTTATCCCAAAGTAGGTCAAACATTTAATTACCATTGATGCTTTAAAAAGGAAATCGCTGCCCAATTTCCCCTCTCACTATGTGTAATACCTGTTGCCATTAAAGGCCTGATCCTGTATTCAGTGCATACCCACAGCTCTCTGTGGAGAGGAATTTAAGGTGCACAAGGAACGGAGGATTAGACTATAGAGGGAGTTAGGCATGTCCTACCAGTGGGGAGTGTCTTAGTCAGTAGAAGCTGTTTGTCTAACTTCCCATGAATTGCTTCATTAAGACAGCTTTACACCTCAGTAGCAACCCCTCCTTTTTTACAATAATTACCTTTATTTCACTTTACTCAGTAAATATGCTTTTTGGCTAAAGAGGCATGTGTAGGCCTGTGGATGAGGCATTCAGTTGGTCTGTGGCCTTGTGCATGTCAAATCCCCTTTTTGTTACTCTGTTTCCCTTCCTACCCCTGAGCGCAGACAATGTCTCTTGCTATGCATTTGCACAGCCCCTAGTACAGTGGGGTCCTAATCTCACTTGAGTGTCTAGATGCTACTGTCATGTGCATAAAGAATAGTTTTAGCACTCTTTTTGGCCTGGCTTTGCAAGGTGATGAACATCTCCTGAGAAGTAGCGAGTACTCAACTATTACTGAAGTTGATGGGAATTGAGGGTGATCAGTGTCACATAGGAAGTTTTCATCATCTTGAATGATTGGGCCTCTAGTTTATTTTCACGCCTGGACAAATATTTGTTCAGAGGAACCTTGTTGGAATTATTCTTCCACTCTACCTTGATCTTCTGGCAGAGGAAGGAAACATTTGCTTTCTCTAAACACCTTGTGGATTTGGGTTTTTT
Organism: Dermochelys coriacea; assembly: GCF_009764565.3. NCBI lineage: Eukaryota > Metazoa > Chordata > Testudines > Dermochelyidae > Dermochelys > Dermochelys coriacea. Next base: position 262,308,857 of record NC_050069.1, read on the forward strand.
CTGCATTTCCTATTTAGAATCCAAAGTTTCTCCTCAACCAGTAAAAAATGACTGATACTCACTGACTCTCCTAACAGATGCATCTGAGGCTCAGGTGTGAGTGACAAAAATGATGCCAAAGACTATGTGGTACCTACAGGTTGTCAAGCAGGAATATCTGTCCTGTCTAATCCCATGGCACAAGTATGTTATGTCTGGTACTGTCTGTTACAATATTTTGAACAAATAAGATAATAGCTGGCAGTGCATAGATGTGTGATCATTCACCCCAGCCATGACTGACATGAAACAGGAAATTCTAATACTGACTCTGGGGAACCAAGCCCTCTTAATAGAGTTTATAAACACAGGTTCAAATCCAGCATACAGGTGTTTCTGCTCACTGTGTGGGCACGTAGAAAGTGATGCCAATGCCTCTGTGAATTTAGACATAGTATAGCACAACTTGATGCTTGAGGTCACTAAAGGTATTCAGCAAAACAGCATCAGTGCTCTATGGAACTGCATGTGCTCTGCACCTTCCTAAGGAAATACACACCTCTGTTATATTCTGGTTCTGCAGCAAAGTTCTCTTCCTCATGATCACTATAGCCCACGGAGGTCCCCTTCAGGCCACTTTAACTTGGGATGTGGATGCTTTGCATACTTTTCTGTTTTGTTGTCATTGTTGTTGTTGTTTTTTTTTTTTTTACTGATTGGACAATATAGAGATAATCAAAGCTTTATCAACCTTTAAATCATATGCAAAGCCTCCCCCCCGGTAAGTGGAGCACTGGATAACTCTAACTTGTAAAGTCTTTTTTTTTAAAAAAAAGCATTTGACAAATGAGTCTCTCCTTTCTTCTGCCCTTTCTGGCTATTCCCAGCATGGTAGGGTTAGGTTTTTTTTGTTTCACCCCCTCCCTTCTTAGGACGACAGACACCATATCTGTACAACAACCACCAGATCCACAGGCGGATGTGAAAGACCCAGATGTGTAGGGAAGAGGGAAAGTGCCCCACCCAGATGTGAGCGCAAGGGGGAGAAAGCCAGATGTGGCGACCGGAGCGCAAGTGCCCCATCCGGAGGTGAGCTCAAGTGCCCCACCCAGATGTCAGCGCAAGGGGGAGAAAGCCAGATGTGGGGACCGGAGCGCAAGTGCCCCATCCGGAGGTGAGCTCAAGTGCCCCACCCAGATGTGAGCGCAAGAGGGAGAAAGCCAGATGTGGGGACCGGAGCGCAAGTGCCCCATCCAGGTGCGAGCGCCCCCGGCTCTGGGATCACCCCGCCGCCCGCCCGCGGCAGCCCTGCGCCCTGCATCCCTCCCTCGGCAGCGCAGCGCAGCGCAGGGCGCAGGGCGCAGGGCGCACGCACTCACCAGCGGGAGAAGCGCCCAGGAGAGACACAGCATCTTCAGCAGTCGCTGGCGCGTCCTCTGAGCTCTGGCTGCCGGAGCCGGGGCTCAGCTCAGCCCGTCCCCACCTCCCAAGTCCCGCCCCTGCCTCCTCCGGATCACGCTGCAGCTCCCTCCCCAAGGGTCCTTCCCCAGCTCCCCTGCTCCTGGGGCTCCAGGCGAGGCCCGCTCCAAATCCTCCCAGCCTCCCCAGAGCTCCAGGCTCGCCTTACTTTGAGGCGGGGGGAAGGGGCCTGCTGGGTCCACCTGGATCCTGCCGAGGTTTGACACCCCTCCCCCGGAGTCCCCGACTCACAAACAAGGAACTGCTTCTTCTGCCCCCCAGAAAGCACCCCCCTCCCTGCCCCATCAAGGCACTGCAAAAACCTGGCCCCGGACTCACCCTGCCACAGAGGTGTTGGGCCGGGCACACACAGCAGCCCTTGCTCTCTGTTCTGATGGCCTCTTGGCTGGGTTTGTGGCCCAAATTTGCAGGGTCTGGCAGGAGCCAGCTGCCAGATCCCAGCTGTGGTGGCGCTGAGGGCACCATTGGGTCTGGAGCTCTCAGGGGCAGCTGGAGTTACTGAGCTTGTTCCCTATGTAGACAGTGAAATGTGGGAGATTAGGGCTAACACCCATCAGGATCCCAGGGCTGGAGCCATCCAGGGATCTGTGAGGCTTATGCCCTGATGCCTGGAATGTCCCAGAGCAATGGGAATCGTGATCCATGTTTTCTATTTAGCCAGTGGGGTTTGGAGGAGAGGGGCAAAACACTGGCAGGATCCTGTGGTGTGCAGGGGCCAGAACTGGGTTTTTCCCCTACGGTTCTGCCAGGATCTGGAGTGTCTGGAACAGAAAGCGGAACTAGAGTTTCTCCTTCGATGGCACAATTTAGGGGCTTGGGTAGAACATATGGCAGGATCCAAGCAGATCCAGCTTTAACCCAAGCCTCCTGAATCTCTATATCCTCCTCCACCCTTCCTAGTCCAACTCCTCCAAAGTCTCTCTTTCCCTCAGATCTCCTTGAGCCCACTAATTGTTGCATCCTGTTAATTTTCCTGGGGCCTATGAGCTCCTGCCCTTCTCAATACCTCCCTAAGCCCCAACATCTCCCAGAGAAACTCACCCAGCTGCCAAATTCTCCTCTCCCCACAACATGCCAGACTCTCCTTTCCCCCACCTGCAGGATCCTAAGCTCCCAAAACTTCCCTCCTCTGAGGACTTCAGGATGCCTCTAGCCTCATCCTTCGTAATATCCACCCCTCCCCCAAACCTACAGTGCAATTGCTATGGGTGTAGCTTAGCACATAAGCACACTGAGCCATGCTGTATGGGGCCCTTTAAGATAAAATTGGCTTTGGTGCTGATTTGCATGTCCTTAATTATTCATCCTCATCCACAGAGTTCTGGGCGAGTGCAGCACTCAGCATCAAAGTGAATAAGCTGATGCTGAAATGCTGCTCTTCTCTGTTGTTGAAATTGGGGCTGCGGGGGGGTTGCCTCCTTGCTGCATGTACCAGAAGGTCATTAAGTAATAGAGCTTCAGGCCAGATTCTCTCCCACCATGCCAAAAAATGTATGGGGGGGGGGGGACAGGGCAGGGAGCTACCTGACAACAGAAGCACAAACTGCACCCTATCCTCCCTTTCAAACCAGGGGAGTTTGCGTTCCACTCAGCGAGCACAGGGGAGTCAGGCAGTGGGTGTGCTTTATGTTAGGCCATCTCCATGCACTAAATCAAGGAGAAGGAGTCCCAGGAAGGGGGCAAGAGTAGAAGAGACAGGGGAAGAAAAGAAAGAGAGGAAGGGAGGAACCTGGCTGTATGTGGAGCAACCCCTGGGATCCAGCATCAGTCAAGCAGCCCACCTGCCTGTCCAGAGAGACTACTGCTCACCAGTGTATGAGGTCCCACAGTCTGGCCAACACTCAGTCAACAGGCTGAGTCAGACCCTCACCCTCCCCAAGGATAATGAGCTCGGCCAAAAAAAGCAAGAGACGTTCTCAAGCCAGGGTTTGGAGTCTGATTTCTGAATTCCCCCTGCTCACTCCCCCCTCCCCCAGTGCATGTGACAATTACTCTCCTGCCAGCTCTCACAGACGTATGGCCAGCCAGGCGATGCTGGCCCCTGCTGCAGGAGCACTTGCTAAAGGATCCAACCGCCATCAGGTTTCCCTTGTGCTGGCCACTGTACAAACATGGAGTAAGAGACAGTCCCTGTGTGAACTCATCTCAGTAGGGACCACCAAACACTATATGGACGCAGTTTCTAATCCTTTTGAGTTGGGCAGGATTAGACCTGGAAGGCTCTCTAGCTAATTAGCAATGCCTCAAGGCATCAAACTTCCACCACTTCTAACTGTAATAGTACACCTTTAAGAAAGAGGCTGCTTAATGGAAATATAAATGTATCAGATCAAGATCTGATCCTTTTGGAGCCTGCAAAAGCAGGGTCTTCCACCTTCTAGACACACAGAAGCATAGTCTCCTGCACACTACACTCAGCCTCAAAACACAAGCTACAGTAAAGTGTCCCACCCATTAATCAACCCATTTATCAAAAATAAACACTAAAATGAAAAAAGCTAGTATTAACATCACATCCAAATTCTCTTCTTAATACTGTGTTTTGCAACAGAAATTCACTCCAATAGCTCCCCTTATTCCAGGGTCTTCAATTCAGTTCAACGAGCTTTTATTGGCACAACAAGTGATGCTAACTTTTGCCATGTCTACATTACTGTCCCTCTGCTAAACGTTAGCAGATTTTGTGGGCCTTGCCTGTCACTTTTTTATTTGGAGAGAAAATGAGTGAGGCGAAGTCAGGGACTGCGTAACTTGTTTAGTCACAAAATGTGCTCAAGCCCTTCTTCCTGGCAGAGAGCTGGTAACAAACAGCACTCAGGTAACTCCCTCTCCCTTGTAGAAAGCCCCACTAAGTCACCATAGCCCTTTTCCCAGGAGCAATTCACTTGCCTCTGTCTTTCTCCACCACCTCACATTAGACTCGCCCCCAAACTTATCACACAGGTCTTGTTCCATCCGGAAAAACCCTTCTAGCTGAAAACGCCTCATCTAAGCCCATTACGTCATCTGGGGGATGCCCCTCTTTTTGTGCAGTGTCATTTGCAATGGAAAAGAAGCTCAGAAAGGGCTAGAAGATGCCCTTAATGACTCTCTGGGTGTAGTTCCTGCACGTCACCTTTAACACTTCCCATGGGGAGTTTTATGTTAGATGACATCAGGATTCCTGGTTTCTCTTCCTGGCTCTGGGAGCAGAGTGTCCTTTAGTAATTACCGACAAAACATAGCCAAGTCTAATACCACCTTTGTTTTGGTCATCGTTCTTCAGGAACAGAGCCTGTGACTTCTGGGTGTAAACGTACAACCTTCTTCCCTTTGAGGTAAAGAACCAGCTCTGTTAGTAGAGAGCCATTATTAGAGTCATAGTAAACCTCCACCTATGGTCTAGCCCAGGGATGGCCAACCGGTGACTCCGGAGCCACACGTGGCTCTTCAGAAGTTAATATGCAGCTTCTTGTCTCGGCACCGACTCCGGGGCTGGAGTTACAAGCACCAACTTTCTAATGTGCCGGGGGGAGGCTCCCTGCTCAACCCCTGGCTCTCCCACAGGCCCTGCCGCCACTCCACTCCACCCCTTCCCGCACCCTCCCCTGAGCCTGCCATGCCCTCACTCCTCCCCCTCCCCACCCCGAGCCTCCTGCATGCCATGAAACAGCTGATCAGGAGGTGTGGGAAGGGAGCGGGAGCCGCTGATTGACGGGGCTGCCAGTGGGCAGGAAGCACCGGGAGCCAGGGGAAGCCGGGGGGGAGCTGATGGGGGCCTGCTGACATATTACTGTGGCTCTGTGGCCATGTACATTAGTAAATTCTGGCTCCTTCTCAGGCTCAGGTTGGCCACCCCTCATCTAGCCTGTAAAAAATGACAGGGAGCCACACTGTTTTCATGTGGGTTACACAAATACATAACTTTGCACATCCTTCCTGAAAGGTAGCAGAGCAAAATGGCTGTGATTCAGCTCTGTTCTGTTAGAAACCTGGGGTCTATCCCCAGCTCGACCTGAAGTGGCTTTATGCAATCTCTCTATGATTTTACCTGTAAAATTGGTGAGTGAAAGTTACTTCCTACTGAGGTCTTGGTTAATCAGAAAGGTTGTGAAGTGCACAGCAAGAAACATGAATAGCAGCGTAAGCCAGCTATGGGGCGGCTTTGCATCAGCACAGCATAGCCGTGAATCTGGCCATTGCTGTACTAACACACCGAGACAGTCCCTGCCCCAAAGAGCTTACGGTCTAAATGGGAAAAATAGACAAAAAGTATCAGAATGTCATTATCCCCATTGTACAGAGGGGGAAGCGAGACATAAGAGACTAAACAACCTGCCTAAGGTCACACAGAAAGGCTGTGGCAGCCCTCTTGTGTCCTGGTCCCGTACTTTGACCATACCATCTGCCTTCCTCCATGGGACCTTTTGTCCTTCTTCCAGTCCTTTCTATTTTTCTCTAGGTGCCCAAAATACATTCACAAATCAACAAAGGTGGGGAACTAAGCATATGGTTAATAATGTAATACCTGCCCTTAGTGATTGTGCTAGCTCCTGTTAAAAACACATAGTTCTGCCTTTGATACTTACTGTAATTAAGCAATCCCTTCTGCAGCAATTACAGAATAACACTTTTGAGATAAGGACTGATTCAATTTTCCTATGACTTTATAGTCTTCCCACCCCTCTGCAAGCTTACACAGAAATGGGGAGAAGTGTTTTATTAGTGCAAGTAAGTGACCCATCTGAATGTGTGAATCTCAGTTAATGCCGATGTCTTGGGACTGTTGCTAATACATATCCCAGAAGTTCTGAGTGTATCAGTGCTGATTTAATTAAAATGTCTTGACATTTACACAGCTCCCCTGAATGTTAATAAGAGCTGAGCTGCTTTCTTTGAAATTATCTGGAACTCATTCTATTTTAATTTGACTCTTCCATAACAAAAATCCTCAGAAATCTAACTATTTTTCCCTTCAAGCACATTTACAGAGCATCAAAAGGAGAAGCATGACACTCCGTAATGGTGCTGCAATGCAACCTAGAAGCTAGCGAATCCATGAAGGTGAATCAGTTGTATACAAGTGACTTTGCTAACCAGTGTTTTGATGGGTTTGAAATTAAAAAACTGAAAGGATGGAAGAAAGGCTGCAATTACTGGAAGAGCATAATGCAATGCTTAGACAGAATGTGAAATTTACCGACCAACATAGTGCAACTATAATTAAAGACAACGTTTCATGGTATTTTAAAAATAAGTCAATGAAGGGTGTATAAAAAGAATTAAAACTCTACATCTGTTGGTGCTCCCATTGGGCTTGGGAGAGGAGGAAGGAAGAAGTGAAGGAAGCTGGAGAAACGTGCTACTGCAGATTTGTTCCAAGTAGTTATGGAATTATGCACCAAAAGAGGAACGCTCAGAGCTGGGCAAGGATAATCTATTCAATGAGTTTTGCTATGTTGCAATGGAAGTGGAGCTGCTCTGTGATAATTTATGAATGCTGTATGTTGTCCTGGTTACTGGGATGGGCAGTTAGATCGTGAGCATGTGGGCAAGCCACACTAGCCAGACACCTGGGGAAGAATTCACTGTAGTAACTCAGAACCTCCCCACCTAGTGTCCCATTGCTGGCCATTGAAGATATTTGCTGCTAGCAATCACAGATCAGATACATGCCATTGTAGGTAGTCTCATCATACCACCCCCTTCATAAACTTACCAAGCTCAGTTTTGAAGCCAGTTAGGTTCCCCACCCCACTATGGTGTTTAGATGTTGCTTGTAATTATTAGAATTAGGAGCACTCTCTGTTGGGAGTCTGAAAGGACAGGAAACAGGAAGGAGTGGGGAGGAGTTGAGAGGCTGGGAGAAAGCTACAGAGGGTGCAGCAGCAGCTTGGTAAAGAGGTTTCCACTTTGAAAATAAAGTCCTGTTGAAGCTTGTTAGTACCTTGCCTGATTGATACAACACCCACCCCGCCCTGCACTTGAAGTCTTTAAATCAAGATTTGGTGATGTCAAGAACTCAGCCAGAGGTTCTGGGTCTATTACAGGAGTGGGTGGGAGAGGTTCTGTGGCCTGCAATGTGCAGGAGGACAGACTAGATGATCATGATGGTCCCTTCTGGCCTCAAAGTCTATGAGTCTATACATCTATGTTTACTCTATGTATGTGGTGGGTTAGTTTACTAAGAGCTGTAAGGAAAAAGCTGGAAGAGCAAAGAAGGGTTTCAGCTAAGCCCTCCCCTCAGCAAACACTTGGAGGCTGTAAGGTCGGTGTAGTCTCTGTATTGTCGGTGGCAGCAGCGGCTATCCCTCAATGCGAGAATGTCTGCCAGGGGGAAAAGTCATTGATGAGACTTAAGATGGCTGAGGAGTCCAGTTCGTGCTTGACAGGTTTTTCTGCATATGTGATAGATGACTGCTTGGACAGAGCACAACTGCTTGCTGGGATGCTGTACCCTTTCCTTCCTCCTCTGCCATTTCTCAGCCTCTTGAGCAAGGTGATTCTCTTCAAAACAGGCAGAGGCTTGGTGCATGATGCAACGCCATTGCAGTGTATGGCCAGTCAGCTCTTCCCAATCCATGGGGTCAATGCCTCCCTTCTTAAGAGTATCCTTGTAGCATTTCCTCTGTCCCCCATGGGTCTTCTTATCATGACTAAGTTGACAAAAGAGGACTTGCTTCGGAAGACGAGTACCAGCCATCCGTGTGCAATGGCCCACCCAGCGAAGTTGATGTTTTATAATCTTTTCCTCTACACTGGTGATATTAGTTGCAGAGAGAACGCTGCCATTGGTGTGATGGTCTTCCCATCTGATATGGAGAATTTTCCTAAGGCAGTGCTAGTGGTACCACTCCAGACGCTTAAGATGGCTTTGGTATGTCATGCATGTCTCATACCCATAAAGAAGAGTGGGGATGACTACTACATCGTAGACCAGCATCTTAGTTTCCATCTGCAGATCTCTGTCAATAATAACATGACGGAGCAACTTTCTGAAGGATATGCCAGCACAACGGCTTCTATGTTCAAGCTCCATTGTGGGTCTCTGTATACACCACTAGTCACAGAGTCTTGAAGGGAAGAGCCACGGGCGCTGAACCCAGTTGGACTTGCTGGGTAAGCCTGGTGGATGCATGGGGTACTGCAGCCCAGAGTCTTGTCTAAAAGTGGAAGGATCATGATTTCTGTCCCCAGAAAGGTAAAGGCATGAGACTTGAGGAGTTACACTCAGAGAGACCTGAAAGGGGACAGAGGTGCAGCTAGCCCTGTAGCCATGGCAGCTATGTGATGCACTTCTTAGTCTGTCTGGAGGAAATTGACTCCACCTGCATATTTGGACTGTATGCAAGGAAGTGGAATTCCCACCCCCGCAATGACAGCATGGGGGCCTGCTGGACAAGTACCTACCTCCTCATGGTTGTTATGCTATTTTATGAGCTGGAGCAGCATCCACAGCCCCTCCCCTCCAGAGTAGTGGGGCCACTGAATCCACATAGACATTGGTCCGGAATCTCCTCCCTGGCCTGTCCCCAAACTCACTTTCAGCACCAATCTCACAGGAGTTTAGATGAAGATCAGTTCCATTGGGTGCCACTGTACCAATGGCTAGACTGCTGGTATGCTGCGACCCCATCAATCATGCTGCCCAGTATTGCCTCGTTGTTTCCTTGTGCTCCTCCATCTGTCTGTATCTGTCTGTTGTCTGTCTTATACTTTGATTGGAAGCTCTTTAGGGTGGGAGCTATCTTTTTGTCCTGCGTGTGTACAGCGCCTAGCACAATGAGGTCTAGGTCCATGATGAGGGCTCCTAAGCACTACAGTAATGCAAAGAATAAATATAACCAAACACACTTGGGCCAACAGTGGGGTTTGAATCCTGGGGCTTATAGAGTTAAAAGAATGGGCCACTCATTCATGAGCTAATACTAAGTCCCATAGCTGCTAACTCTGGTAGGCTCATTAACCTCTTATGTGAGAGGACAAAGACCCATCTCCTCTAGAGTGTGTTACAGCAGCACCCTGGTGTGATCACTGTGTGGTTTAATCTCCTTGATACAGCCCCTTTGCTGCTGTGCCTTCATTGCTATTGTTAGTTGAGCTAGCTACATTAGTTGAGCTAGCATACATACATATGGGCTGCAGTCACACCTGATGATTGCAGTGTAGACAGACCCTAAGTAATTTAGAAGCCTAAGTCCCATTTTCAAAAGTGCCGTAGGGCCAGATTTCCAGTGGCATGTAGATGCCTAAAGATGCAGCTAACTCCCATTGAAATCAACATTATGCCCCTAACCTGCTTAGGCACTTTTGATAAACCCAGGAGGCATCAAGCAGTATTTTTAAGCACCTAAATACTTTGGAATATCTGGCTCTTAGGAGCCCAAGACATATTTTCAATGAGCTGTAGGCTGCTAAGTGCCCAAGTCACTTTTAAAACTGGGAGTTAGAAGCCTAAGTCACAAAGGCCTTGTCTACACTGGTGGTACACCGGGGACATGTAGCTATATGCTGCAGTGAAAGGCTCAGGCAAGGAGGAAGCAGTGGGGAAAGGTTCCAGCAGCTCCCTGCAGTGGGGAAAATCTCTGAATCTAGCAGCATGGAGGCAGTGGGACACTATACTGCTAAAAATAGCCCTGCTTGGGCGTGTGGAGAGCCAGCTAGGGTATAGTGTATAGACCCTATGGATCTGGTGTGTCTTTACTCACCTAAGCAGTGCCTCACTGTCTACAGTACTATTTATACCCATGTTAGGGGGCCGGACAGTGTAGGGAGTCAATATGCCGCTGTAGGCAAATGTGAAAATACCCTTAGAAGCTTTGGAAAAAATTTCCTTAGATCCTGCCACAGCCCCTCTTTTCTGACCCCTTTCTCAAGTAAAAGGCTCTAATCTTCTCAGTCTGTCTCATTTTTCTCAGCTGTCTACGAGCCCCTTATATTTATTCTGCATCCTTTTCAAGATGGGCACTCCCTTCCTACAAATCTGAGGGAAGTTGCTTTTTCCAGTGTCTCTTTGTGCAATCTTCAATACCTAATAATAGCTCCCAGAGAGTTGGCAGCCAACTGTTCCTATGCTCAGAAATTTTTTTTTTCCATGCATCATATTATTCAGCCAGCCTGGTGTTTTCCCCTAATTGCGTGTCAATCAAAATTTGCTTTGAGAAGTCAATGGAGCTACACTGATTTGAACCAACTGAAATCGAGCCCTAAGAGTGAAATTTACTCCTGCAGTGAGGGCCAACCTGAGGCTTATGCTCCTCTTAAGTCCTGCTTAAGTCTTCAAATAAGGCATTAGGAGGATCTAAACAATGGCCCGAACTTGTGCTACTTTTTTGCACAAGGGTGAATTTAATCCTAAATCTGTTGCCCCGAGAGTTTACTCCATTCATCTCCATAGTCATGCCTCAGACTCACTATTTCATTGAGTGGTGCTGGTAAAGGAAAAGGAATTATTATTCCATCATTATTCATTACAGCTGGGATTTTCAAAGGAGTTAGGTGCCCAAATCCCTTAGGCTACACTGAAAATTCCAGCGTGATTTTATATTCACTATAGCTGGTTGAACCCCCCCTCTACTCCCCCCACAATATACAAACAACCCTTGTTGAAAATTTACAACAAACAAAACACATTTTTGTCTAAATTTTCCATAAAAATTCAAGTTTTTGGTGGAAATTCGAATACTGAAAAATCTGGGATGGAAACTGAAATATTTTTGGTTTGGGTTGTTTGTTTTCTTTTCAGTGAAAAATGGAAATTTTCCCTAGAAAGCAAACACTTCTTACAAAAAAAATCATGCAATCAAAAAGTCAATTTTCCATTAAAAAAAAACAGTTTTGATGGAAACGTTGTGACTAGTGTACATGGCAGTGTACACACAGACAGTAAATGAAGTCCCTACCTTAAGAGCCTTCCAACTGAGGAAAGACGCATGGTGCGAGGGCTGTGGGGGGGTGAGAGATACAGCGAGAATCAAGGGGTACAATTCCAAAGTAACGTGGTTCCTAAATTTGGTGCCCAGATCTGAGGGTGAAGAATTCCAGTCAAGGGTAGGGACCCAGGCAGAGACAGATGCATCCTGGAGGTGAATGCCTGGTTGTGAGGATGGTGTCGCCAAGAGGGTTTCGGTTTCCTTGACTACAGGATGCTGTTCCACGAAGAAGGACTGCTAAGCAGAGATGAGGTGCACTTATCGAGGAAGGGACGCTTAAGGAAATTGAGGCTCAGGTGATCTTTAGCGGGATCCTTCCTGTTCCTAGAGAAGGGCAACAAAGGTGTGACAAGATTATGACTGTCAACAGATGGCTTAGGCAGTGGTGCTATAAGGAGGGCTCTGGGATGTATGGCCACTGGGAGGCATTCACGGACAGAGGACAGTTCTCTCGGGATGGACTTCATCTGAGTAGGGAAGGAAATAGACTTCTAGGATCAAGGCTGGCACAACTGATAAAGAGAGCTTTAAACTAGGAATTAGGGGGAGATGGATGGGAGATGTCCAGGAAATCTCCATGCCAGATTTTAGCACTGAGAGGGAAGAAGACGAAGTAAGAAAGGAGAATGTACATAAGGAGCGAGGGCGGTGTGGATACTAGTCTAATAGGTTATACTGGCTGTAGAATGACTGTGCCTAATAAGGTACAAAATGTGAGCGAGGCCAAACAGCAAAAATTAAGATGTTTATACACCAATGCGAGGAGCCTAGGTAACAAAATGGAGGAAATAGAGCTACTGGTGCAGGAAGTGAAACCAGATATTATAGGGATAACAGAAACATGGTGGAATAGTAGTCATGACTGGACTACAGGTATTGAAGGGTATGTGCTGTTTAGGAAAGACAGAAACAAAGGTAAAGGTGGTGGAGTAGCATTGTATATCAATGATGAGGTAGAATGTAAAGAAATAAGAAGCGATGCAATGGATAAGACAGAGTCAGTCTGGGCAAAAATTACATTGGGGAAGAAAACTAGTAAAGCCTCTCCTACGATAGTGCTTGGGGTGTGCTATAGACCTCCGGGATCTAATTTGGATATGGATAGAGCCCTTTTTAATGTCTTTAATCAAGTAAATACTAATGGAAACTGCGTGATCATGGGAGACTTTAACTTTCCAGATATAGACTGGAGGACCAGTTCTAGTAATAATAATAGGGCTCAGATTTTCCTAGATGCGATAGCTGATGGATTCCCTCATCAAGTAGTTGCTGAACCGACTAGAGGGGATGCCATTTTAGATTTAATTTTGGTGCGTAGCGAGGACCTCATAGAAGAAATGGTTGTAGGGGACAATCTTGGCTCAAGTGATCATGAGCTAATTCAGTTCAAACTAAATGGAAGGATTAACAAAAATAAATCTGCAACTAAGGTTTTTGATTTCAAAAGGGCTGATTTTCAAAAATTAAGGAAATTAGTTAGGGAAGTGGATTGGACTGAAGAACTTATGGATCTAAAGGTAGAGGAGGCCTGGGATTACTTTAAATCAAAGCTGCAGAAGCTATCGGAAGCCTGTATCCCAAGAAAGGGGAAAAAATTCATAGGCAGGAGTTGTAGACCAAGCTGGATGAGCAAGCATCTTAGAGAGGTGATTAAGAAGAAGCAGAAAGCATACAGGGAGTGGAAGACGGGAGGGATCAGCAAGGAAAGCTACCTAATTGAGGTCAGAACATATAGGGATAAAGTGAGACAGGCTAAAAGTCGAGTAGAGTTGGACTTTGCAAAGGGAATTAAAACCAATAGTAAAAGGTTCTATAGCCATATAAATAAGAAGAAAACTAAGAAAGAAGAAGTGGGGCCGCTTAACACTGAGGATGGAGTGGAGGTTAAAGATAATCTAGGCATGGCCCAATATCTAAACAAATACTTTACCTCAGTCTTTAATAAGGCTAAAGAGGATCTTTGGTATAATGGTAGCATGACAAATGGGAATGAGGATATAGAGGTAGATATTACCATATCTGAGGTAGAAGCAAAACTGAAACAGCTTAATGGGACTAAATCGGGGGGCCCAGATAATCTTCATCCAAGAATATTAAAGGAATTGGCATCTGAAATTGAAAGCCCATTAGCAAGAATTTTTAATGAATCTGTAAACTCAGGAGTAGTACCGAATGATTGGAGAATTGCTAATATAGTTCCTATTTTTAAGAAAGGAAAAAAAAGTGATCCGGGTAACTACAGGCCAGTTAGTTTGACATCTGTAGTATGAAAAGTCCTGGAAAAAATTTTGAAGGAGAAATTAGTTAAGGACATTGAAGTCAATGGTAAATGGGACAAAATACAACATGGTTTTACAAAAGGTAGATCATGCCAAACCAACCTAATCTCCTTTTTTGAAAAGGTAACAGATTTTTTAGATAAAGGAAATCAGTGGATCTAATTTACCTAGATTTCAGTAAGGCATTTGATACCGTGCCACATGGGGAATTATTAGTTAAATTGGAGAAGATGGGGATCAATATGAACATCAAAAGGTGGATAAGGAATTGGTTAAAGGGGAGACTGCAACGGGTCCTACTGAAAGGCGACCTGTCAGGTTGGAGGGAGGTTACCAGTGGAGTTCCTCAGGGATCGGTTTTGGGACCAATCTTATTTAATCTTTTTATTACTGATCTTGGCACAAAAAGTGGGAGTGTGCTAATAAAGTTTGCAGATGATACAAAGCTGGGAGTTATTGCCAATTCGGAGAAGGACCGGGATATTATACAGGAGGATCTGGATGACCTTGTAAACTGGAGTAATAGTAATAGGATGAAATTTAATAGTGAGAAGTGTAAGGTTATGCATTTAGGGATTAATAACAAGAATTTTAGTTATAAGTTGGGGATGCATCAATTAGAAGTAACAGAAGAGGAGAAGGATCTTGGAGTATTGGTTGATCATAGGATGACTATGAGCTGCCAATGCGATATGGCTGTGAAAAAAGCTAATGCAGTTTTGGGATGCATCAGGAGAGGCATTTCCAGTAGGGATAAGGTGGTTTTAGTACCATTATACAAGACACTGGTGAGACCTCACCTAGAATACTGTGTGCAGTTCTGGTCTCCCATATTTAAAAAGGATGAATTCAAACTGGAGCAGGTACAGAGAAGGGCTACTAGGATGATCCCAGGAATGGAAAACTTGTCTTATGAGAGGAGACTTAAGGAGCTTGGCTTGTTTAGCCTAACTAAAAGAAGGTTGAGGGGAGATATGATTGCTCTCTATAAATATATCAGAGGGATAAATAGAGGAGAGGGAGAGGAATTATTTCAGCTCAGCACCAATGTGGACACAAGAACAAATGGGTAGAAACTGGCCACCAGGAAGTTTAGACTTGAAATCAGACGAAGGTTTTTAACCATCAGAGGAGTGAAGTTTTGGAATAGCCTTCCAAGGGAAGCAGTGGGGGGCAAAAGATCTATCTGGTTTTAAGGTTCTACTTGATAAGTTTATGGAGGAGATGGTTTGATGGGATAATGGGATTTTGGTAAGTAATTGATCTTTAAATATTCAGGGTAAATAGACCAAATCCCCTGAGATGGGATATTAGATGGATGGGATCTGAGTACCCAGGAAAGAATTTTCTGTAGTATCTGGCTGGTGAATCTTGCCCATATGCTCAGGGTTTAGCTGATTGCCATATTTGGGGTCGGGAAGGAATTTTCCTCCAGGGCAGATTGGAGAGGCCCTGGAGGTTTTTCGCCTTCCTCTGTAGCATGGGGCATGGTTGACTTGAGGGAGGCTTCTCTGCTCCTTGAAGTCTTTAAACCATGATTTAAGGACTTCAATAGCTCAGACATGGGTGAGGTTTTTCATAGGAGTGGGTGGGTGAGATTCTGTGGCCTGCGCTGTGCAGGAGGTCGGACTAGATGATCAGAATGGTCCCTTCTGACCTTAGTATCTATGAATCTATGAATCTACGAAGGGGAAGAGCATATTTGGATACAGACTAGCTAATCTAGTGAAGAGGGCTTTAAACTAGGTTCGAAGGGGGCAGGTGACCAAAGCCCAGAAGTAAGTCAAAAACATGGAGACCTGGGAGAAGGGTCGGAATTTGGGGGGGAGCATGGGCTGTTATAGCAGGGGTAAGGGAGAGATAAGACAGAACTGTGGGGGGAATCAAATCAGTATCTTAGATGTCTGTATACTAATGCTAGAAATATGGGGAATAAGCAGGAAAAACTCGAAATACTAGTAAATGAACACACCTATAACATAGTTGGCATTTGGTGGGATAATACGCATGACTGGAATATTGGTATAGAAGGACAGGCAGGGGAAAAAGGGAGGTGTTGCCTTATATATTTAAAAATGTATACACTTGGACTGAGGTTGAGATGTAAATAGGAGACAGACTTGTTGAAAGACTCTGGGTAAGGATAAAAGGGGTAAAAAAAGGCTGATGTCATGGTAGGGGGCTCTCAGAGACCACTTAACCAGGAAGAAGAGGTGGATAGGCTTTTTTTAAACAACTAACAAAATCAACCAAAGCACAGGACTTGGTTGTGATGGGAGACTTCAGCTACTCAGACATCTGTTGGGAAAATAACACAGTAGGGCACAGATTATCCAACAAGTTATTGGAATGTATTGGAGACCATTTTTTATTTCAGAAGGTGGAGAAAGCTATTGGGGAGAGGCTGTTCTAGATTTGATTTTGTCAAATAGGGAGGAACTGGTTGAGAATTTGAAAGTGGAAGGCAGCTTGGGAGACAGTGATCATGAAATGATAGAGCTCGTGATTCTAAGGAATGGTAGGAGGGAGAACAGCAAAATAAAGATAATAGATTTCAAGAAGGAAGACTTTAGAAAACTCAGGGAGTTGGTAGGTAAGATCCCATGGGAAGCAAGTCTTAGGGGAAAAACAACTGAAAACAGTTGGCAGTTTTTCAAAGAGACATTATTAAGGGCAGAGGAGCAAACTATCCCACCATGTAGGAAAGATAGGAAGTATGACAAGAGACCACCCTGGCTTACCCAGGAGATCTTCAATGATCTAAAAATCAAAAAAGAGTCCTACAAAAAGTAGAAACTAGGTCAAATTACAAAGGATGAATATAAACAAATAACACAAGTATGTAGGGTCAAAATTAGAAAGGCCAAGGCACAAAACAAAATTAAACTAGCTAGACACATAAAGGGTAACAAGAAAACATTCTACAAATACATTAGAAGCAAGAGGAAGACCAAGGACAGGGTAGGCCCGTTACTCAATGGGGATGGTGGTGGGGAATAGTAACAGAAAATGTGGAAATTTCAGAGGTTCTAAATTACTTTTTTGTTTCAGTTTTCACTGAAAAGGTTAGTAGTGATTGGAAGTCTAACATAATGAATGTCAGTGAAAATGAGGTAGGATCAGAGGCTAAAATAGAGAAAGAACAAGTTAAAATTTACTTTAGACAAGTTAGACGTCTTCAAGTCACTGGGGCCTGATGAAATGCATCCTAGAATACTCAGGGAGCTGACTGAGGAGATATCTGAGCCACTAGCAATTATCTTCAAAAAGTCATGGAAGACAGGAGAGATTCCAGAGGACTGGAAAAGGGCAAATATAGTGCCCATCTATAAAAAGCAGAATAAGGACAACCCAAGGAATTATAGACCAATCACTTTAACTTCTGTACCCGGAAAGATAATGAAGCAAATAATTAAGCAATCAATTTGAAAACATCTAGAAGATAATAAGGTGATAAGTAACAGTCAGCATGGATTTGTCAAGAACAAATCACGTTAAACCAACCTGATAGCTTTCTTTGACAGGATAACAAGCCTTGTGGATGGGGGGAAGCAGTAGATGTGGTATATCTTGACTTTAGTAAAGCTTTTGATAGTCTCACATTACCTCCTCATAAACAAACTAGGGAAAGGCAACCTAGCTGGAGCTACTATAAGGTGGGTGCATAACTGGTTGGAAAACCATTCCCAGAGAGTAGTTATTGTGGTTCACAGTCATGCTGGAAGGGCATATTGAGTGGGGTCCTGCAGTCCAGTTCTGTGCAATATCTTCATAAATGATTTAGATAATGGCATAGAGAGTACACTTATAAAGTTTGCAGATAATACCAAGCTGGGAGGGGTTGCAAGTACTTTGCAGGATCGGATTAAAATTCAAAATGATCTGGACAAACTGGAGAAATGGTCTGAAGTAAATAAGATACAATTCAATAAGGACAAATGCAAAGTACTCCACTTAGGAAGGAACAATCAGTTGCACACATACACAATGGGAAATGACTGCCTAGGAAGGAGTACTGCAGAAAGAGATCTAGGTGTCACAGTGGACCACAAGCTAAATCTGAGTCAACAGTGTAACACTGTTGCAAAAAAAGCAAACATTATTCTGGGCTGTATTAGCAGTTGTAAGCAAGACACAGGAAGTAATTCTTCCACTCTACTCTGTGCTGATTAGGCCTCAACTGGAGTACTGTGTCCAGTTTTGGGCACTACATTTCAGGAAAGATGTGAACAAATTGGATAAAGTCAAGAGAAGAGCAACAAAAATGATTAAAGGTCTAGAATACATGACATATGAGGGAAGATTGAAAAAAATGGTTTGTTTAGACTGGAAAAGAGAAGACTGAGAGGGGACATGATAACAGTTTTCAAGTGCATAAAAGGTTGTTACAAGGAGGAGGGAGAAAAACTGTTCTTCTTAACCTATGAGGATAGGACAGGAAGAAATGGGCTTAAATTGCAGCAAGGGAGGTTTAGGTTGGACATCCGACTGTCAGGGTGGTTAAGCACTGGAATAAATTACCAAAGGAGGTTGTGGAATGTCCATCATTGGAGATTTTTAAGAGTAGGTTAGACAAGCACCCATCAGGGTTGGTCTAGACAATACTTAGTTCTGCCATGAGTGCAGGGGACTGGACTAGATGACTTCTGGAGGTCCCTTCCAGTCCTATGATTCTATGAATTCTTGGTGCTATTTATTCCATTAATTTTCTTCTATCTTCCACCACACTCAAGGATACAAGTACTAAGAGGGAAGGATAAAGTGTTGCAGGCCTCACAGGGATGTGTCTGTTTCCAAGAGGGACTTAAAGGGGCAGAAGATGGAGGGAAGATGGCAGACCAATGTACAAGCCGCGTCTAGGCATGAAGAGCTGTGAGGAAGAAGGCCTGGAGATGAGTAGAAGATGGAGAAGACTAGGGATTGCTTTGCTTAAAGATGGGAGTACTGGAAGGGACCAAGAAAGGTGAAGCAGGAGGTGATACACTGGGCAAGATGCTGAAGGTAATACAGAAGGTGAAGGGATATGTGTAAGGGCCGGACCTGTTCAAAGAAGCCAGCAAGACAGATGAGATTTGCAGTTATATTCTGGATGGATTGAAGGGGGAAATGTCGGGATGCCCTGCCTATGGTGCCAATGTCTCTCTAACCTGCCTGGCTAGGTGTCTGTGATAGCATCTGTTAGTACCATGCTTGCCACATCTTTATCCTTGGGACACCACTAACTTTTTTGCTTGTTTGGGACTATAATTCTCCCAGCACAAAAAGAAACAGAGCAAAAAAAAAAAAATTACAGTTAGGAGGAAGAGAATAGCAAAGAGCCAAATGCTCAGGAGAGGTTCTGACCCAAAGCCTTCAAGGCTGTGATTTGCTTAGGAGACTAAGGGAGTTAGGCACCTACATATCTTACTGAATTACAATGAGAGCTGAGCATCTACCTTTCTTAGGCTTCCTTGAAAATCCCAGACTGACCCCATCAAACTGCCTCTCCCTGACATGCCAAGCATCGATCATAGGCAGCGTTTGCAAACACAAATACAGTGACACCTGCATGGAGGAACTCACTTCCAACAGGAAACCCCCGTCTTAAGCAGTTCATTTTTAGCTTTCCCAAGAATCACATTCAACCTTTTGTTGAAGACACAGCTCTGTGAGGCCTTTGTAGCTGGCTCCATGGGTAACTGCTTATAACGAGTTCCAGAGTAGTAGCCCTGTTAGTCTGTATCCTTAAAAAGAACAGGAGGACTTGTGACACCTTAGAGACAAACAAATTTAGTCTCTAAGGTGCCACAAGTCCTCCTTTTCTTTTTGCTTACAACTAGTCTTATTATTTTCCCAATCATTTTTTTAAAATTATCTCTGGACCGAAGAAGAGGTTACAGTCAACGATTTCCTTAAATAGAAAGCATATGTACACACATACACACACACACACACACACACATATACTCACACAGTTCAGCTTCCTCTACTTTTAATAACCAGGTGAAAGCACATTTTATTGTGAAGCATAACATGCAAGGCAAAGTTATCCGTAAGTGGGGGAATCGAGCCTCTGATTTGTTTAAAGCCATAAATGGACCGATATTAATAGTAACCTCTGAAATAAGCTTTTGAACATCATTCAGTGTGTTATTTACTTTGCTCAAATGGGAGGTATTGCTGCATAAGTGCGAGGATGCAAATATTAACATTATTCATAAAGCCTACTTGAAAGAGGGCTTGTGAGGCGTGGGTGGTCAGGGGCCTGTTCCGTGTTCCATAGCAGTGGGTGATCTGGTATATAGTTAGCAGTTTTCAGAGTAGCAACCGTGTTAGTCTGTATTCGCCAAAAGAAAAGGAGTACTTGTGGCAACTTAGAGACTAACAAATATATTTGAGCATAAGCTTTCGTGAGCTACAGCTCACTTCATCGGATGCATTTGGTGGAAAATACAGAGGGGAGATTCATATACACACACAGAGAACATGAAACAATGGGTTTTATCATACACACTGTAAGGAGAGTGATCACTTAAGATGAGCCATAACCAGCAGCAGGGGGGGAAGGGAGGAAAACCTTTCATGGTGACAAGCAAGGTAGGCTATTTCCAGCAGTTAACAAGAACATCTGAGGAACAGTGGGGGGTGGGGTAGAGAAATAACATGGGGAAATAGTTTTACTTTGTGTAATGACTCATTCATTCCCAGTCTCTATTCAAGCCTAAGTTAATTGTATCCAGTTTGCAAATTAATTCCAATTCCGCAGTCTCTCGTTGGAGTCTGTTTTTGAAGTTTTTTTTGTTGAAGAATAGTCACCCTCAGGTCTGTAATCGAATGACCAAAGAGATTGAAGTGTTCTCCAATTGGTTTTTGAATGTTATAATTCTTGACGTCTGATTTGTGTCCATTTATTCTTTTACGTAGAGACTGTCCAGTTTGACCAATGTACATGGCAGAGGGGCATTGCTGGCACATGATGGCATATATCACATTGGTAGATGCGCAGGTGAACCAGCCTCTGATAGTGTGGCTGATGTGATTAGGCCCTATGATGGTGTCCCCTGAATAGATACGTGGACAGAGTTGGCAACGGGCTTTGTTGCAAGGATAGGTTCCTGGGTTAGTGGTTCTGTTGTGTGGTGTGTGGTTGCAGGTGAGTATTTGCTTCAGATTGGGGGGCTGTCTGTAAGCAGGGACTGACCTGTCTCCCAAGATCTGTGAGAGTGATGGGTCGTCCTTCAGGATGGGTTGTAGATCCTTGATGATGCGTTGGAGAGGTTTTAGTTGGGGGCTGAAGGTGATGGCTAGTGGCGTTCTGTTATTTTCTTTGTTGGGCCTGTCCTTTAGTAGGTGACTTCTGGATACTCTTCTGGCTCTGTCAATCTGTTTCTTCACTTCAGCAGGTGGGTACTGTAGTTGTAAGAATGTATGATAGATGTTTTGTAGGTGTTTGTCTCTGTCTGAGGGGTTGGAGCAAATGCGGTTATATCGTAGGGCTTGGCTGTAGACAATGGATCGTGTGGTATGATCTGGATGAAAGCTAGAGGCATGTAGGTAGGAATAGCGGTCAGTAGGTTTCCGATATAGGGTGGTGTTTATGTGACCATCGCTTATTAGCACCGTAGTGTCCAGGAAGTGGATCTCTTGTGTGGACTGGTCCAGGCTGAGGTTGATGGTGGGATGGAAATTGTTGAAATCATGGTGGAATTCCTCAAGGGCTTCTTTTCCATGGGTCCAGATGATGAAGATGTCATCAATGTAGCGCAAGTAGAGTAGGGGCACTAGGGGATGAGAGCTGAGGAAGCGTTGTTCTAAGTCAGCCATAAAAATGTTGGCATACTGTGGGGCCATGCGGGTACCCAGTGCAGTGCCGCTGATTTGAAGGTATACATTGTCCCCAAATGTGAAATAGTTATGGGTGAGGACAAAGTCACAAAGTTCAGCCACCAGGTTAGCCCTGACAGTATCGGGGATACTGTTCCTGACGTCTTGTAGTCCATCTTTGTGTGGAATGTTGGTGTAGAGGCTTCTACATCCATAGTGGCCAGGATGGTGTTTTTAGGAAGATCACCAATGGACTGTAGTGTCCTCAGGAAGTCAGTGGTGTCTCAAAGATAGCTGGGAGTGCTGGTAACGTAGGGCCTGAGGAGTGAGTCTACATAGCCAGACAATCCTGCTGTCAGGGTGCCAATGCCTGAGATGATGGGGCGTCCAGGATTTCCAGGTTTATGGATCTTGTGTAGCAGATAGAATACCCCAGGTCGGGATTCTAGGGGTGTGTCTGTGCAGATTTGTTCTTGTGCTTTTTCAGGGAGTTTCTTGAGCAAATGCTGTAGTTTCTTTTGGTAACTCTCAGTGGGATCAGAGGGTAATGGCTTGTAGAAAGTGGTGCTGGAGAGCTGCCTAGTAGCCTCTTGTTCATATTCCGACCTATTCATGATGATGACAGCACCTCCTTTGTCAGCCTTTTTGATTATGTTGTCAGAGTTGTTTCTGAGACTGTGGATGGCATTGTGTTCTGCACGGCTGAGGTTATGGGGCAAGTGATGCTGCTTTTCCACAATTTCAGCTCGTGCATGTCGGCGGAAGCACTCTATGTAGAAGTCCAGTCTGTTGTTTCGACCTTCAGGAGGAGTCCACCCAGAATCCTTCTTTTTGTAGTGTTGGTAGGAAGGTCTCTGTGGGTTAATATGTTGGTCAGAGGTGTGTTGGAAATATTCCTTGAGTCGGAGATGTCGAAAATAGGATTCTAGGTCACCACAGAACTGTATCATGTTCGTGGGGGTGGAGGGGCAAAAGGAGAGGCCCCGAGATAGGACAGATTCTTCTGCTGGGTTAAGAGTATAGTTGGATAGATTAACAATATTACTGGGTGGGTTATGGGAACCACTGTTGTGGCAGTGTTGTGCTTTCTGAGCACTGCCTGGCATTGGGCTGAGGGCACTGTGTCCCGGAGAGGCACAGTGCCTCCAGGATTGCCCCACCGCATGGAGCACTGAAACTGCAACTCCCGCTGATGCCTCCTGTGTAGTCCATTGCCTTTACAAGGAGGTGGTGTCATCCAAACCCACCGAAAGGGACAGTTCTTGCCGTGAGCGATGTACACAGAAGAGTTGCTCGTTCTGAATGTTATGCTGTGAAAGGGGTTGAAACTAACATAAAAGGCTTGTTGGTTCAGTGGCACTGGAAGGGGTGGGGCCTCTAGCAGAAGGAATGGGGCCTCTGTGGAACAGGTGGGGCCTCAGGCAGAAGGGGCTGGGCTGGGGGTGGGGGGGTCAGCTTCTCCCAGACAGCCCTTCTGCACTGCCCAGCCCACGCAGCCTGGGGCTCCAGCAGTGATTTAAAGGGCCTGGGGCTCCAGCTGCTGCTGCGGTAGTGGCGGCCAGGAGCCCTGGGCCCTTTTAAATCATCAGGCCCTCAGGGCAGCTGCCCCTTCCCACCCCAACCCCACCCCGTTGGTGGCCCTGTCCCTACTGGCAGGGCTGCCAACGGGATAGGGCAGGTGCAAAAGGGTCAGCGCTTTAACGTTGGCTACATACGGGCCCGTACCAGCAGCCACTTCTTATTGGTACACTGTACCGGCCCATACCAGCCCACTTTCACCTCTGGCTGTGAAGATAGTCCCACTCAGCCTGATCTGAAGCCAGTGGAAAGACCTCCATGAGCTTTGGATCAGGTCCAGAGCCGTTAGTGCCACCCTGTTAGCCAGGCTTTTCTGATAGCTGTTCCCAGCCAAAACAGCAGCAGCTGTAGGGCAGAGACTCACCTTTACCGACTCCATTTACCTCAGTGAAATAAGATAGAACAGGAGATAGAGCAATTACTGCCTCCGATTTCACTGCATGTGTACAGAAATCTTGTCTAAAAAATGGCACTGAGGCAGGTGAGAAAGCAGCTATAAGGCAGTCGCTTCCTTGTGAAGCCAGAACAGTTATAGGTGTATGGGCTAATGTCAGCCACACACTCACCAGAGGGTTACACCAGGATATATTCATGGGACGAAGAGGATGACAAAAAGAAGTGATACTTTTAAGACGTGATGCTATAATGCCCAGGAAAAAAAAATGTTACTTCTGAGATACATTTCTTTTCTTCATCATCCAGGGGAATGTAAGTCAGTCGATGCATCTGAGCGACTTAAAACCCCAACATATGAGTTTGAGGAATCAAGTGATTCCTTAATCAGATACAGGATCATATATGGAAGACAAGGTATCGGCTGGGCAGGTGGCAAGTTGGTTTTATTGTTATTGATTGGCTCCTCTGGGCACAATTCTTAGCCAGTCTGTGCTAAGACATCCTGTTGATTTTTGTTATCCTGTCCTTTCCTTCCCTCCATCCATTTGTTGGTCTCATCCACCTGTTACGTCTTCTTTTGTAAGACTGGAAATAAGGCATAAATGTTTGATAGCGAGGGTAATTACCCTTTGGAACAATTTACCAAGGGTTGTGGTAGCTTCTCTATCACTGACAATTTTTTAAAATCCAGATTGGGTGTTTTTCTAGAACATCTGCTTTTAGAATTGTTTGGAGAACTTCTAAATCCTGTGTTATACAGGAGGTCAGAGCAGGTGATCACAATGGTCCCTTCTGGCCTTGGAATCTATGAATTTTCTAGGCCGCAAGCCATTTGGGCAGGGCCTGTCAATTACTGTATGACTGTACAATGCCTAGCACCATGAGGTTCTGGCCTGGCTGAGATCTGTAAGTACTACAACAGAAGGGGAAGATTTCCAGAGGTACAAAGCAGTTAGGCATGCTGTGCCCATTGAAAGTCAATAAGAGTTGGGTGCCTAACTCCCCTTGTGCCTTTGAAAATCTCCCCTAAATGTAGTCATATAAAATGGCCCTGTTGGGTACAGGCAGCAGCAGAAAAGCTGGTTTAACTTTAACATGTGCCATAGACATCTGAAGGACCCAACTCAAAGGCCACTGAAGTGACTGGAAAGACTCCCATTGACTTTAGAGAGACAAGCTGGGTGAGGAAATA
Source organism: Dermochelys coriacea (assembly GCF_009764565.3). Classification (NCBI taxonomy): domain Eukaryota; kingdom Metazoa; phylum Chordata; order Testudines; family Dermochelyidae; genus Dermochelys; species Dermochelys coriacea. The sequence goes on from NC_050069.1 coordinate 262,333,474, forward strand.
TCTTTTATTGGACCAACTTATGCTGGTGAAAGTGATCAGATTTTGAGTTACACAGAGCTCTTCTTCAGGTTCCATTGGTTTTGGCAGGCTTTGGAAAGCTAGTGAAAGAGAGAGGTAGGCTGTAAATGACCCAATCTGTCCGGGGCCATCATTTCAAGAGGTGAAAACTAGAGATAAAGAAAACTAAAACAGAAATCAAAGCAGGAACCATAATCTTTTCTGATCCTCAAGCCTCCCTGTGGACTACTAGTGTCAGCATTTTTCAGTGTGGCCATGAGCATTCAGGGTCTTTGAATTTTTGGAAGTGTCTTCCGCCGACATGTCAATATCACTTCCCGCAGCAAGTAGGTTTTTCCCACAGGTCTCCTAGAGAAAGTCCTAGTTCAGCAAAGCACATGCTTAAATGCTGACCTGAGTAGAGATGATTTCTTGAATAACGGGCCTGAATACAGACTAGCCCAGCAAAGTACTATGACCGCAAGCCTCTATTGTTTGATGGATTACATTTCTGGCATCCACCTAACCCATCTGAAGGCCCCCAGGGAAGTATGAATGCCAGCTGTTAAACAGATAAAGTTACTGCTTTTTTCAGAGTGACCAATGTTGGCCTTGTAATTTTTGAATGTTGCTATAACAAAACCAGGTTCTTTATAAGCGGTTTTAAATTTTAAATTTAAAGGAAGGATGCTAGCTAAGGCATTGGACTGTGACTCGGGAACTGTAGATTCAATTGCTGACCCCTCTGCAGATTTCTTGTGCGCTAAGGGTACGTCTACACAGCCAATGGCAGCTCACAGCAGCGAGCCTCCAAGTCTGGGTCAATGGACTTAGGCTTGTGGGCCTCATGTTACCAATAGCTGTGTAGACACAGCACTTGTAAGTTGCAGCTTGGGCTAGAGCTTGGGCTCTGAAGCCTGCCCCCTCCCTAAGCTCCAGCCTGAGCTGCGACTCTATGGGGCTATTTTTAGTGTGGTAGCACAAGCCCTGAGAGCTTATCAACCCGGGCATGGAGGATCCTGGCTGCAGGCTGTAAGACCTGCCCCGCATGTAACGTTTTCAAAAGCGCTGAGGTAACGTGGGAGAGATGGGACTGAGGGACTGTTAATTATCCCCATTTTACAGAGAGGGAACTGAGAGATAAAGATCAAGGGTAAAGGTTTCAAAAGCATCTAAGGTCATGTCTACACTATGCAGCTACATCGGCATCACTCAGATCAATGCAGTGGCCTCAGTTTGGTGGGTTTGCTGAATTTGATGGGAGAGCGTTCTCCTATCGATATCTGTAATCCACCTCAATGAGAGGCGGAAGCTATGTTGCCCGGAGATCGTCTCCCATCAATACAGCATAGTATGGACACCACTGTATGTTGGTCTAAGGTACGTTGAATTAAGTTACATTACTTACATAACTTAACTAACATAACTTAGATCGACTTACAGCGTTAGATAGACCAGGCCTTAGTGCTTTAGAAGCCTAAGTTCAATGGCTTTCTTTAATCATATAGAGACATTGGAAAATTTTACCCTTAATCTCTACATCGCTCAGTTCCCCATCTGTAAAATGAGCATAATAATACTCCCTTTTCCCTAACCTTTGTCTTGTGGATTTAGCTTTTCAGGACCTGGACTATCCCTTACTATGTGTTTGCACAGTGGATCTTAGATATCATTTGAGGCCTCTAAGTGCTATCATAACACAGCTAAGGAGTAATAATGCACTAGCACTTTCAGTAAGCTGCAGAATTTCATGGATGTTCTGCAGTATAATAGAGTCTCAAGAATAAAACCAGTATAAAAACCATCTGTGGTCATGAAAACTAGGATGTCAGAGAAACTCTTTTTGTGGAGTGGGGGGAGGGGATGATTTTAGCATCAGTGAAAATTAGTTTCCAGCAGAGATTAAATACAAAAGAAAATTGTATAGCTGACTAACAGCTTCGGAGAGTGTCCTTTTAGTCACACTGAATGAAAAGAGCAGGACATTTATTATTCAAATAACACTTCCAGCTAAAGTCTCGGCCTAAGCAGATAAACAACAAATAGGTCCATCCCTAATTACTGAGGGACTCATTATGGAAAAGCCACCCTTTGTGTAATATGGAATTTGCTATTCTCACACTTTATGGTGACACAGCTATGGTGATGGCACATGGGTATCCCCTCGCACTCTGAGCCAGGCCCCTGAATCACATGCTCGGCATGTAGCAGAGGAACCAGGGACCCAGGACCTGGGACCACCTAGTGCTCTTATCTTGCAAACAATTATATGTCACCATAAGCAGTGGTGAGCTGGAGCCGGTTCGCACTGGTTCACGCGAACTGGTTGTTAAATTTTGAAGCCGGTTTAGAACCGATTGTTAAAGAATACAAGGAGCCAGACAGCGTGCTCTGAGGCAACTAGAACGCTTTTGAATGCTGTAACAAGAAAACACTTAAGCACATGGTTAACTTTAGGCAATTTTTACTCACCCTGCGACGCTCCGGGTCTTCGGCGGCACTTCGGTGGCGGGTCCTTCACTCGCTCCGGGTCTTCCGCGGCACTTCAGCAGAGGGTCCTTCAGTGCTGCCGAAGACCCGGAGCGACTGAAGGACCTGCTGCCGAAGTGCCGCCAAAGACCCAGAGTGAGTGAAGGAATCAGTTCTTCAGCTTTTGGCAACTTATCACTGACCTTAAGTATGTGAATAATCCCATTAACTTGAATGAGACAACTCACATACTTAAAGGTAAGCATCTAAGACTGTGTCTACACTACAAAATTAGGTCAACCTAACTTACATCAGCATACAGCCATCACAGATATTAAATCACTTGTGTGTGTCTACACTTTGCTCATGTCGGCAAAGTGTAGACATGCACAAATGGTTTAATAACTGTGACACCACAGTTGTGGTGAGACACCTCCTGTGGTGAGAGTGCACTTTGCTCGATTGTGTTGTCACTGTGGGGCATTGTGGGACAGCTCCTGAAAGCAATTAAGAGTTGACGTAATCAATGCAGTGTCGCCACTGACACTGCGTCAACCTCATTACATCAACCTGGACTCTACGCCGCTCGGGGAAGTGGTGTTACTAAATCAGCATAGAGAGGCACTTACGTCTCTGAGAGCCAAATTTAAGTGAAGTCTCTTCCACAGTAAGGTCAACACAAGGCAGCTTACATCAACCTAACCACGTAGTGTAGACCAGGCCTAAGTGTTTGCAGCATTGTGGCCTAAACCAATATTCTGTTTCAGCCAATGGCCAGCAGTAGAAGGCATTAAATAACTAATTGTTTAGTATGATAGATTGGGAAAGACAGGATTTATTCCTGAATCCTTCTGGTGACCTTTTTATATCTTGAAGCAGTTAGGGCTGGGTACAAATCCCATTGAAGTCAATAAGAATCTTTCTATTGAATTCAGTGGACTTTTGGGTTAGCTCCTAGATTTTAAATTCTTTGGGGGAAGGACAGTATCATCATATGTTTGTATAGCTACCTAGCAGCCCTGGGAGCTGAACAGAAGCTGCTGTAGATTGGAGCTGGGGGAAAAAGCAGGCTCTGGTTGCTGTAAACTCTGCTCATAATGGAAAGGATCATGCAGTACTTTCCCTGGTGTGCTGTCCCCCTTACCCATGTCGATGCGCACTTAGGGCTTGATGCTTCTCCCACTAAAGTCAATAGGCATTTTCCCATTGACTTAAATGGGATCATGACAGTGCCACTAGGTATGATGCTTTCCCAGTTGTATGCGTGCATGCAAGAGCATGTGTATAGAGATGGGCATGGTCTCATTTACATTTGACTCCACTTTGTGGAAACCAAATATACTGAAATTGATCCTTCATTCCCTGTGTGTTGTGACAGGGTCAGGCCAGATGGCTACAGGAGAGTGTTAGAAGGCAGATATGTTAACCCCAGGTTAAGCAGGTCCATTTTCCCTGGGTAAGGTAACAGGGGCAGTTCCAGAACAAGAAGGAATTTGCTGGAACAAATTCAGTCAGGCAGGCCGGCTAATTAGGACACCTGGAGCCAATTAAGAAGCTGCTAGAATCAATTAGGGGCAGGCTGGCTAATCAGGGCACCTGAGTCTAAAAAGGACCTCACTTCAGTTTGTGACGTGCATGCGAGGAGCTGGGAGCAAGAGACGCAAGAAGCTGAGATTGAGAAGGATTACTGCTGGAGGACTGAGGAGTACAAGCGTTATCAGACACCAGGAGGAAGGTCCTATGTGAGGATAAAGAAGGTGTTGGGAGGAGGCCATGGGGAAGTAGCCCAGGGAGTTGTAGCTGTTGCACAGCTGTTCCAGGAGGCACTCTAGACAGTTGCAGTCCACAGGACCCTGGGCTGGAACCTGGAGTAGAGGGCAGGCTGGGATTCCCCCCGAACCTCCCAACTCCTGGTCAGACACAGGAGGAGTCGACCTGGACTGTGGGTTCCACCAGAGGGGAAGGTCTCTGGGCTGTTCCCCGACCCACATGGTGGATTGTTCTCCCTCCTTTTTCCCATGCTGGCCAGTGATGAGGTTAGTTGAGTGAACAGCAGGTTTGAGCCACTAGCAAAAGTGGCCAAACTGAGGGCTGCCGTGAATCTCTGAGGTGAGCAAATCCACGAATAAGCACAAGGCCCACCAAGGCAGAGGAGGAACTTTGTCACAGTGTGTGTGTGTGTTTGTGTGCGCTAAACATCTTACTAACAAAAACTTAAAACACAACTCCCCTCCAAAATCCCTATTAGAGCAGTATCTGGCCTGTTGTAGGATGAAGCAATTCCCATACAGTCCAAATGCAAATTAAATGAAACCTCTGGGAATCAAAGTTCATTTATATCACCCAAGGTTTCTTATTTCTCCAATTCTGGGATATTCTGTCTTCATCATGCTCTGATTCTCAGAGCCCTAAGCAAAGTTACCTTTCCCTGCTGAGGCAATGGACCTTGGAGAAGTTGAGTCCACTCTTCACTATGCTCCGGACCCTCCAAGTTGGAGGGTCATCCACCACCTCCTCACTCTGAGCAAGACAACCAGGGAGAAACTGACCTGATTTTTATAATCAAGAGAGATTTTGCAGGTTTTGAATTCTGTCAAGTTATATAGAATCAAAGTCTTAAAAAGTAGGCATTTATAATAATAGAAAGCTACAAACTCAGGATACACACAAAAAGGGTTCCACACAGCTTGAGTTCCAGCTCTCTGTCCTTTGTTTACCAGTGACTATGCCGTGTCTGGAATGTTGTACAGCACACAGATACAATGGTGGTTGAATAATATAACCGAAGGCAACCATATCATTACAACCAAACCCTTTGCTCAGGAGTAATGGGCACAGCTCCATTACTAGCTCCTGATAACCCCAAATTTTTGGGTATCCACCAAGATCTTAAGATTTAAACTTGACAGTATTCCAAAAATGGACCAATATGTGCAATATCAATACACTGGGCCAAACTGCCCAGACTAGACCATTATAACCCCATTGTCTTATTTTTGTACATTTCACAAGATTGGATCATGTATTTTATTGTTCTGCCCACTATACATTTTTGTTATTAAAAATATTTGCAGAAACATTCCAGTACGACATATGGAGCATAAGCCGGTGCCATTCTGAGAGCTAAATATACGTACACAATATGTTTTATTAAAAAAGGAACAGTGTAATCAGAGTCCCATATGCTTCAATTACGTAACTCAGACTGTGTTACTAGATATAATTCTATATAACAAATCAACTGCGGGAGGAAAATATTCCTAAATCATTTTTCCTTCCTTGTTAGGAAATATGTGCAAAGCCAACCTTAAGTTTATTGCAATTAACTGCAAAAAAAGTGTTATTGCAACATTAAATTCTGAAAATGAAGGTATCTCACACAACATTAACTTGGTGAGATGCAAATATTTTTGTTACATAAAAAGAATTCACTGAAGTTTATATAGACAAAGACAACAAGAATATGATGTATCGTATATATGCAATTTTGCGATGTAGTTGGGGAAGCCTTACATTTTGGAATTTCATGACTTGGGAGCTCTTAAATAGTTTTAATGTAATGGAAAGTTTAAAAACTTATTTGCATTTCCTTTTCCTTTTTTCAATTAAAAAAACATGCAATCAAAACCAGAAAAGAAGTCCAGAGCAATAATATTTGGTTTAAATAGCTTAAAACTGTCAGGTTGCCTAAAGGTACCATTAAGTTGCTTGAACTGGAGTTATCCTGTTTGTACCTACAATGGACACTATTAAAGACTAGAGCTAGGTGAACAATGACCAATTTATTCAGTGAATTTCACTTCTTTTGCAAATAGTCCATATGTTTTTCTTGAGCTGATTAAAAGATTCAAACTCTCAGGCCAGAAGAAACCTGTGAACAGGCTCCTGCTTCACCTCCAGCAAACCTGGGCTAATAAACGCTCCTGGAGAATTAGACTTCACTCACTATCCTTCCAGGTACTTTCACCAAGTGTGTTTATTATTGCTTCTTCCTTAAGCTCCACGTATAACACAGTATAGGAGCAGGTAGATGGAGGCCCCTTCCTGCTCCTTTTATACAGCTTGCTTTCTTCCCTGGGTTCTCCAGCTGGTGAGCTAATTTCCCCATTAGTTCATCAGGCTCCTCACAGGTGTAAGTGATCCCTTTTATCTTTCCAAACTCAATCAAGCAACCAGGCTTCCTCCCATTCTAAACACACCTGGTGTTCTGGATGATCTAAGTGACCAGGGTGCTGACCTCCCAAGGGCTGTATTTGTAGCTGCTATCAGCACCCAGTCACAGGACCACTGGGATCATCTAGTCTGACCTCCGGTATACACAGGCAGTAGAATTTTCCCCAGAAGTTGGATTAAAGCATGTCTAATATCTAATCATGTCTTAAAGACGTGAAACAATGGTGAGTCCACCTCTCCAGGTAAACTGTTGCAATGTTTATTTACTGTCACTGCTAGGAAATTAAGTCTTATTACAAGGTTGAATTTGTCCAACTTCCAAATATTGGATCTTGCTATGCCTTTGCCTGCAAAATGGAAAAACCTTCTTCACACTATTGGGTAACTTTTGCAAGTTCAGGTATCTATACCTAGTGATCAAGTCAGCTCTCAACCTTCTCTTTGATAGTCTAAATAAATTGAGCTGTTTAAAACTTATATTGTAAGGCTTGTATTCCAGCCCCTGGAACATTTTTGTAGCTCTCATTTGAACTGCACACTTCAAGAAGGATATGGAAATACAATATGGAAATATAGACATCAGACTAGGACACAGTATCCTGGGAGTGGTCCTACCAATGCCGTCTATGGAGACAAGATCACTTTTTTATAATTTAACTTCATTATTTGGAATTAGTCACTGGTGGAAAATTTTTGGCCTTCAGCTTGTTCATGAACAAACCATTGCAAGCATCTGAAATTCAAAAGCTTGGATTGGACACAGGTCACATGGCATGCTTCTGATTGGATGAGCATGGTTCCTTTTAATATATTTCTGGTGTGGATACCTGCCATTATGAATTCAAAATTTGTGAATATTGTGAAATAATCACTTGAAATATTTGTCAAAACAGTGAATTCCCTGCCTCCTCCCTTGTCCCTGAAATATATTTGTGGAAAGTAAATGCAAAAGGGGGTAGTGAGCACAGTTAAACCAAATTCATTACAAAAACTTTCAAATAGCATTTGTGGGGTAAGTTCTGCAGTATTGTCCAGCACTTTCAGGCTAACTGAAATAGTTTCATAGAGTTTAAGGCCAGAAGAACCCTGTAATGAGGTTTACAAACCCCCTATTGAGCATAGGTGGAAAGGAGAGGAGAATCTCTCCTGCTTACAGGTAAGCAGCTTGATCACAACCCCCATGCATCTATCAGAATTGCCAGTCATTGAGACAGGCACTCACAGCTGCTACCACTAGAGAAAACAAAATGTGCTATAAAGGGGAAAGGTAGGCAGAAAGATTTGAGAGAGCAAAGGGGTGACAGCTCTGCACCAGGCTGTCTCCAAGAAAGCCACCAGGAGATAGATGCTGAGACCCATAGAAAGACCACACACTGAGAGGGGATGACTATGTGGTACCACAAGTGCGGTTATATTTAACCATCCTGGCAGAAAAGAGAAGCCTGAAAAAACAAACAAAACAACCCATTCCTTCCTTTTTTCCCTCCTATATATACAAGAGAACTGTGGAGGTGAATCAACTCCTGCAATGACTGGCTGGCTTACAAGCACAACAACAACAGCTGTTTGAACAGACGGCAGTAGTTGTTGCATGGGGTGGCGGAACTAGTGCTGGGTTTGTAGACACTCACTGTTAACCCTAGCTGAGGCCACACACCTCACGGAGGACAATATGGCCACTCAAGCCATTCGGTGACCCTCTGCTGAGGAAGTAACTGCTCCATATACACTGCGGAAGGAAATGGACCAGGGATCCAAGGGTGGTGGCCCCTTGTGGGTAAATCCCAAGCAAACGCAGGCAGCTGACTGGTCGATGGGCAGGATGGGGGTAGGCAAGCACCTCAAGGTCCATGGGTAAGATTTCCCCAAGACAGTAGGCCCGCAACTTTAAGTGCCCCACCAGATTCTTGCCCCTTGACTACTCAGGAACAACAGCCCAGTGAATCTCAGAGAGGGTGACCCAGCCACTGGAAAACAAGGGACAGATGTGATAGACTGTTACTCCTGTGGACAACAGGAGCATAGATTTCATGACTGCCCCTACATGGAGTGTAAGTTCAGACAAGTCTGGACAGGAGAGAATAGGGCCCAGAAAAAAAGCCCAGGGAAACTCACAATTCAGATGGATAGTCAGAAGACACTGGCCCTTGTGGACTCGGGATTTGACCAGACATGTGTCCACAAACAAACAGTCGAAGAGTAGGGAAATGTGAGAAAGGGAAAATCCCTATTAAACGCATCCATGGAGATATTTTATGCAGGGGTTCTCAGACTTTTGTACTGGTGACCCCTTTCACATACCAAGCCGCTGAGTGCAACCGCCCCCCCCCCATATATTAAAAACACTTTTTAATATATTTAACACTACTATAAATGCAGGAGGCAAAGCAGGATTTGGGGTGGAGGTTGACAGCTCGCAACCCCCCATGTAATAACCTTTTGATCCCCTGAGGGGTCCTGACCCCCCAGTTTGAGAACCCCTATAATTTATGGTCTTCCAGCATGACAATAAGACTGACTGTTGATGGGAACCAAGACCGCATGAGAGTATGCAATGTAAGCCTTGCTGGAGCCCTAGGCATAACTAACATTGTAAACCAAAAGCTGTGAACCCGAGTAGGCCTGGTCTGGGCAAAACAGTAACACATCATGTATTGGCTACCAATTAAGCACATTCCTGACCAAAAAAACCAAAACCAAAACCAAAACAAAAAACCAACTCTCTCAAGTAACTACAGAAACACATTCTTAAAAAAATAGGTAGAAACACACCAATCCTTCATAAAATAAAAAATAACAAAATAATAAATAAAAATAGTTTGCTCAATCTTTACCTTGTCACGGGCACCAGTACTGTGCTTTGCTAACAATAAACCCTGGATGAGCACCATCACCACTGGACCAAGTTTGAGGTCTTTCTTTATAAGTAACATCATGATCTACTAAATATAGCTATACCAATATAACTAACATCAAAGCTCCAGAATCAGCAACTTTGGCAGCAGTAACAACTTAGCAGCCTTAACTGTCTACCGAACTAACAATATGCATGTCTCCAGACCCTAACACAGGAGCCTGAAGAAGACACTCTCATCTGGGTTTTCACCCTTTAAACTGCTATATGGACAACAGCCAAGTGGTGTACTCGACCTGGTATGGTAAACCTGGGAAAGCCAGGCACATTGAGCTGAAAACATAGTGCAGTATGTTTTAAAGTTACTCAAGAGACTGGAGGCTCTGGGGGCATACGCTAGAGAAAATCTCAAAGAAGCACAGGAACAACAACAACAACAGTATAATAAAGGGGCAAGGATGTGTGTCTTCCAGATGAGCAACAGAGTCCTGTTACTTCTTCCAAGTTCGGAATTAAAGGTAATGGCTGAGTGGTAAGACCCTTACAAGGTGATAAAGAAAATATGGACTGTGGATTACTTAATCAGACAACCAGGGAAGAAAAGGGAACAACAAATTTACCAGAAGCCCTAGAAAACTAGGGAAAATCTCTTCATAATACCATAACCTGAGGAATTGGAACCAGGACTCCAAATTAATGACTGCCTAAAAGAAATCTCAGTACCCAGTGGAAAGAACTTAAACCAAAAGCAAAAGGAACAGGCACACCAACTGGTGGCTATTTTTCCACAGGTAGTCTCAGCTCTCCCCGGGAAAACGTCCCTGGCACAACATTAAATTAATACAGAACCTGGTAAAGTAATATGGGAAGGGCTCCATCAATCCCCAACAAACTGAGCGGAGGGCGTTGAGAAAGAGATCAGGACCATGTTAGAACTAGGAGTGATAGAAGAATCCTTAAGTGACTGGAGGAATCCTATCTTGCTGGTCCCAAAGCCAAATGGCTCACTGAGTTTTTGCATAGATTTCAGAAAAGTGAATGCGATTTCTGCCTTTGATGCCTACACCAAGACACACTCTTAGAATGAACTGAATGAGCTCTTAGACCAACTGGAAGAAGCCCAATACATAACCATTCTGCATTTGACGAAGGGGTACTGGCAGATCCCCTTGATGCCAGATAACCAGGAGAAGATGACCTTTTCTACACCACTCAGCCTATTTCATTTTAAGATGAAGCCCTTTTTGTTACAGAGGGTTGTGGCCACTTTTCAACATTTGATGGACCAGTTACTCCAACAGAATAATCAATATGTGGTGGCATATTTGGGTGACATAGCAAGGATTAGGACTCCCATCAGGACAAAGTAGCTGCCATTCTCTGATCACTGAGAAAAGGCAGATTAATGGGAAACCCCATGAAATGTGCAATGGATAACGAAGAAGCCAGTTAGCCAGGCCACACAGTCGGTGGAGGACAAGTCCACCCCTTGGTGGATGAAGTCCATGCCTGACAGGCATACAAGACCCCCATGACCAAAAGACAAGTAAGTGCCTTCCTAGACTTAGCTGGCTACCATCGCTAGTTCATGCCCCATTTTGCCACCATAGCAGCCCTGCTATCTGATCTAACTAGGGACTCCACCTCAGGATAAGTGTTGTGGATGCCTACCTGAGAAATAGCCTTTCAAAAGCTCAAGGCCATACTCTGCAGACACCCAGTGCTGTAGTGCCTGATCTTTGAAAAGGAATTCCTACTGAAAACAGATGCATCAGAGGTAGGACTAGGGGCACTCCGTTCTCAGGAAGTAAGATGGAGAAGAACACCTGATAGTACATAGCAGCCAGAAACCCTTCCCCCAAGAGAAAGTATACTCAGGGATAGAAAAGGAGAGTTTGGCTGCCAAAGGGGTAATAAAAAGCCAGTGATACTATCTCCTAGGAAATGAGTTCACATTCGTTACTGATCAGGCCCTCTTGTGCTGGCTAAACGGGATAGAATAGACAAACCTGAAGATGATGAAATGGTACCTGTCATTACAGCCACATGCCTTTCAGATACAGCAGTGGGAAGGATGTTTGCATCACAATGCTGATTTTCTGTCCAAGGAAGTAGTCTTTGCCACCTAGGCCAGGCCTAGACCTTGTGGGGGAGGGTGTATAATAGGGTTTACAAACCCTGTATTGAGCATAGGCAGAAGGGAGAGGAGAGTCTCACCGGCTCACCCTCCTATGCACCTGCCATAACTGCTGGTCATAGAGACAGGCACCCACAGCTGCGATCACTAGAGAAAACAAGACCTGCTATAAAGGAGACAGAACCGAGAGGGAGGCAGAAAGGCCTGAGATAGCAAAGGGGCGACAGCCCTGCACCAGGTGGCCTCCAAGACAGACACCAAGAGTCAGAAGCTGAGAATCCTAGAAAGATCACACCAACAGGTGATGACAGAGCCATTGAATCATCTAGTCTGACCTCCTGTTGCTTTCTATTCTGAACGTAGATGGAAACCAGGGCATCTCATACATCACTCAGTGTTAAATGTTGATAAATGCTGACTTTTCATGGCAGCCACTCAGCTTTTAAGGTCAAAAAGGGACCACTAAGATGATCTAGTCTGACCTGCTGCATACCACAAGTCATAGAATGTATCCACTGTGTCCATAACTTGTGACTGACACTAAGTGCGTCTCTTTTAGAAAAAAAACATCCATTCTTGATTTAAAGACTTCAAGGATGGAGAACTGAACACAATATTTAGACTACAAACTTTTTGGGGCAGGAACTGTTGCTCGTTAAATGGTGTTTTTCAAGTGCCTTCCATGATGGTGCAGGAAGTGAAACCAGATATTATAGGGATAACAGAAACATGGTGGAATAGTAGTCATGACTAGACTACAGGTATTGAAGGGTATGTACTGTTTAGGAAAGACAGAAACAAAGGTAAAGGTGGTGGAGTAGCATTGTATATCAATGATGAGGTAGAATGTAAAGAAATAAGAAGCGATGCAATGGATAAGACAGAGTCAGTCTGGGCAAAAATTACATTGGGGAAGAAAACTAGTAAAGCCTCTCCTACGATAGTGCTTGGGGTGTGCTATAGACCTCCGGGATCTAATTTGGATATGGATAGAGCCCTTTTTAATGTCTTTAATCAAGTAAATACTAATGGAAACTGCGTGATCATGGGAGACTTTAACTTTCCAGATATAGACTGGAGGACCAGTGCCAGTAATAACAATAGGGCTCGGATTTTCCTAGATGCGATAGCTGATGGATTCCCTCATCAAGTAGTTGCTGAACCGACTAGAGGGGATGCCATTTTAGATTTAATTTTGGTGAGTAGCGAGGACCTCATAGAAGAAATGGTTGTAGGGGACAATCTTGGCTCAAGTGATCATGAGCTAATTCAGTTCAAACTAAATGGAAGGATTAACAAAAATAAATCTGCAACTAAGGTTTTTGATTTCAAAAGGGCTGATTTTCAAAAATTAAGGAAATTAGTTAGGGAAGTGGATTGGACTGAAGAACTTATGGATCTAAAGGTAGAGGAGGCCTGGAATTACTTTAAATCAAAGCTGCAGAAGCTATCGGAAGCCTGTATCCCAAGAAAGGGGAAAAAATTCATAGGCAGGAGTTGTAGACCAAGCTGGATGAGCAAGCATCTTAGAGAGGTGATTAAGAAGAAGCAGAAAGCATACAGGGAGTGGAAGATGGGAGGGATCAGCAAGGAAAGCTACCTTATTGAGGTCAGAACATGTAGGGATAAAGTGAGACAGGCTAAAAGTCGAGTAGAGTTGGACTTTGCAAAGGGAATTAAAACCAATAGTAAAAGGTTCTATAGCCATATAAATAAGAAGAAAACTAAGAAAGAAGAAGTGGGACCGCTTAACACTGAGGATGGAGTGGAGGTTAAAGATAATCTAGGCATGGCCCAATATCTAAACAAATACTTTACCTCAGTCTTTAATAAGGCTAAAGAGGATCTGAGGGATAATGGTAGCATGACAAATGGGAATGAGGATATGGAGGTAGATATTACCATATCTGAGGTAGAAGCGAAACTGAAACAGCTTAATGGGACTAAATCGGGGGGCCCAGATAATCTTCATCCAAGAATATTAAAGGAATTGGCACCTGAAATTGCAAGCCCCTTAGCAAGAATTTTTAATGAATCTGTAAACTCAGGAGTAGTACCGAATGATTGGAGAATTGCTAATATAGTTCCTATTTTTAAGAAAGGAAAAAAAAGTGATCCGGGTAACTACAGGCCAGTTAGTTTGACATCTGTAGTATGAAAGGTCCTGGAAAAAATTTTGAAGGAGAAATTAGTTAAGGACATTGAAGTCAATGGTAAATGGGACAAAATACAACATGGTTTTACAAAAGATAGATCATGCCAAACCAACCTAATCTCCTTTTTTGAAAAGGTAACAGATTTTTTAGATAAAGGAAATGCAGTGGATCTAATTTACCTAGATTTCAGTAAGGCATTTGATACCGTGCCACATGGGGAATTATTAGTTAAATTGGAGAAGATGGGGATCAATATGAACATCAAAAGGTGGATAAGGAATTGGTTAAAGGGGAGACTGCAACGGGTCCTTCTGAAAGGCGACCTGTCAGGTTGGAGGGAGGTTACCAGTGGAGTTCCTCAGGGATCGGTTTTGGGACCAATCTTATTTAATCTTTTTATTACTGACCTTGGCACAAAAAGTGGGAGTGTGCTAATAAAGTTTGCAGACGATACAAAGCTGGGAGGTATTGCCAATTCAGAGAAGGATCGGAATATTATACAGGAGGATATGGATGACCTTGTAAACTGGAGTAATAGTAATAGTATGAAATTTAATAGTGAGAAGTATAAGGTTATGCATTTAGGGATTAATAACAAGAATTTTAGTTATAAGTTGGGGATGCATCAATTAGAAGTAACAGAAGAGGAGAAGGACCTTGGAGTATTGGTTGATCATAGGATGACTATGAGCTGCCAATGCGATATGGCTGTAAAAAAAGCTAATGCGGTTTTGGGATGCATCAGGAGAGGCATTTCCAGTAGGGATAAGGAGGTTTTAGTACCGTTATACAAGGCACTGGTGAGACCTCACCTAGAATACTGTGTGCAGTTCTGGTCTCCCATGTTTAAAAAGGATGAATTCAAACTGGAGCAGGTACAGAGAAGGGCTACTAGGATGATCCCAGGAATGGAAAACTTGTCTTATGAGAGGAGACTTAAGGAGCTTGGCTTGTTTAGCCTAACTAAAAGAAGGTTGAGGGGAGATATGATTGCTCTCTATAAATATATCAGAGGGATATATACAGGAGAGGGAGAGGAATTATTTCAGCTCAGCACCAACGTGGACACAAGAACAAATGGGTATAAACTGGCCACCAGGAAGTTTAGACTTGAAATCAGACGAAGGTTTTTAACCATCAGAGGAGTGAAGTTTTGGAATAGCCTTCCAAAGGAAGCAGTGGGGGCAAAAGATCTATCTGGTTTTAAGATTCTACTTGATAAGTTTATGGAGGAGATGGTATGATGGGATAATGGGATTTTGGTAAGTAATTGATCTTTAAATATTCAGGGAAATAGGCCTAACCCCCTGAGATGGAATATTAGATGGATGGCATCTGAGTTACCCAGGAAAGAATTTTCTGTAGTATCTGGCTGGTGAATCTTGCCCATATGCTAAGGATTTAGCTGATTGCCATATTTGGGGTCGGGAAGGAATTTTCCTCCAGGGCAGATTGGAGAGGCCCTGGAGGTTTTTCGCCTTCCTCTGTAGCATGGGGCATGGTTGACTTGAGGGAGGCTTCTCTGCTCCTTGAAGTCTTTAAACCATGATTTAAGGACTTCAATAGCTCAGACATAGGTGAGGTTTTTCATAGGAATGGGTGGGTGAGATTCTGTGGCCTGCGCTGTGCAGGAGGTCGGACTAGATGATCAGAATGGTCCCTTCTGACCTTAGTATCTATGAATCTATGATGGGGCCCTCACCGCTGGGTTTTCTAGGCACTATTATAATACAGATGCTAAAACAATAAATTTTCCCTTGGTTTATTAATCTCGCTGTTAAATATGTTCTCTGCTCTTGATGCAGAAATTAATCTGTAAACTAAATGAAATGTAAGTGAACTATGGTGGTTAACATGCTGAAATCAAAGCAATCCTAGTCTTTCCATGCTCTGTTGTATTTTTAGTTTATTCTTAGTGTTACATAGTAACACAAAAGATAAAAGATCATGGCCTTGAAGACAGGTCTGGCTTGGGCCCGCATCCTCAAAGCTTTTCTTGGAAATGTCACTACCTTAATTCAGGTTGAGATGATCAGGTGATTAGCAGGTTACTTCTGCAGGTTGGTATTAAAGTGGATGTAACTATCAATTGTGACCGTAATTCTAATCCCAGACCAGTGAAAGCAGCTATTCTGGTGTCCACTAATTAATAGATGGCAGCAAGAATTGTATCAGGGACTGAAGTATTTCTTCCTAATTCATGGCTTGTTTTGTTCCATCTACTGGCAGTGGAGGGTTTATTATAGTGGAAGAGCTGCAGGGATAGACTAAGTATAATTAAAAAGACATTTAATAAGATTTGAAACTGCAACAGGAAGAATTTCTTTCTTTTGTGTTGCTTACATACTAAACTATTCAGTGGTCTAAAGAGTCAGAGGGGACCACGGAAGTAGACCAATTATTGTTTTTATGATGGACTCTAGCTGGGCTATGAATAAAACAAGATATATTTTACACACCAGGGATTCAAGGATCTATTGAAGAAAAGCAGGACAAAAATAGCCAGCAACCTTTGAAATAATTGGCTGTGCAGGTGATTCATATAGACTTGATGCTAATGTGTGTGCTTTCTTTCTCACCCATTGTCTCACTTGCATCTATAAGATGTTGAACGTGCAGCAGGCCTAACTCCACCTTTCATTAACAGTCTGCCCTGCCTCTGAGTAATTTATTTGCACACCTGGCTGACATGCATTTCACACCTGCAGTGAGAAAGCAATATTGGTCAGGGAGGATGAGTGAAAGGATGGCCTTCTTAAAGTCACTGAACTGGGACTCGCTTAGTTTCCCTATTTGTGACCCAGAATCAAGTGAAAAAGTTGGTTTGTAAAGGTCCAAGATTAAATGCAAGTGTAAATGACAGTTGATACTATACACAACAAGTTCAAGGATGAATTGCCACAGCCCAGATTGGAAAGTAGCTACCCCCTCTCCCCCTCGTATTAATAGGATGATTGACTTGTTTGAGCTGCTCATACTTCAGACCAACCAGAGAGAAACTGTGGGCCAGATTGTGATGGGTATGACAGTGTGGGGCTGCGCAACCTTACGATTCTGAATTGCATCCACTTTGCACTGGAGGTGTAGATGACTGCCCAAGGTCTGTGGCAGAGGAGACATCAGGTTTATGGAATGGTGTTGAGTTGGGGAAGGGGACAAACAAGTAGTGGCATTTGACTGTGAGAAATAATTGCACCAGTTTATTACCACGCATATCCACGGAAACAGAAGCTGATCAGAAATCACTTGTGGCAACTGTAAAACCAATAAGAAGCGTAACGAAATGATTACAGGGCCTACTATGAAAACTTCAGGCACATCAACAGAGGCATGGAAACCAGAAAAAAAAAAAACGACTGTTGCAGGCACTCATGAGCATTGCTAAAGGAAAATGCCACAGATACTGATGTCCTAATGGTGAGTATTGAACTAATACAGAGGGTTATTACCAATCTTCCAGCGGGAGGAAAGGGGGCAGGGGGAACCAGCTAAAATCAAAGCAGAGCTGTGGGAAGCTGAAATACTGTGAGCTTTGGAGCAGCAATAGGTAATGGTTAGTCTGGTGACAAAAATGACACACCAGTTTTTATTATGGACTGGATTGTGACTTGTACAATTTACCTTATACACCTGCGCAGGCTGCTTGGACCTTGGGTGCATAGAATTCAGCACGTACCTGGTCAGAGCAGGTGGGAGGGGCACAGAATGGGCCGAGCCTTGGTTCCACCTCCCAAACTCTACATCTGCTGGTGGTATAGGCCAGTAGCAAGTTGCTACTCGCTCATCACCCCCTCGCAACATGGAGGAAGCAGTAGAAGGATTATAATTCAACGGTTAATCAATGCCGTCTGCGACTGCTCCTGGGATGGGGCAGTTAATGCACCACACCTTGCTGAGCACTGTGCCTAAAGACAATATCAAGCCCTATATGAGAATACTGTAACCACATAATTAATTTTGTGAGATTTTTTCTTTTATTCACTACAAGCATTTTAAATGGCATCCATCACCACAGTTTCTGGGCACATTATCCATAGCCTAGATTAAGGCAAAACAACAAAAAGTCTCATGTATTAAAAGTCGATCAGGAAACTTTTATTTTTCCCTATGAAAAAATGTCCTATGAATTTTTCTTTCATTGAAATTCTTCAAATATTTTCAGGTTTACACTGAAAACATGAAACATTAGGTTTAAAATGGTTGCCATCCCCTCCTCCAAAAAATCCTGAATATTTTTGTCAATTGTCAAAAAGCAGTTTCTTTCATTAAAAAAGTCAAGAAAATTGTTTTGACCAGCTGTAATTGAGAGCTACTATCCCACTGTTGGAAAAATGGTGATGTGAAGAAAGAAAAACAATCTTTTTTTTATAAATCAGGGAGAGCAGAACAAAAATCTTGTGTAAGACGGGTAGAACTACTTTTTTCTAAAAATCAATCTCAAAATCAGCTTAGGAACTGAAAAATCCAAACAAGAACAAAGGGTGATGCTTTGTCCAGGAATAACTGGTTAGGTAGAAAAAAATCATCTCTAGATATGACAAGCATCAGCAGACAGAAAATTGTCTACAAAGAGATATTGGTCACTCATGAAACACCAGGTCGTTCATTGCAAATTCTGGAAACAGTTTTGTTTGTATCTGGTGCAACATACAAACTTTTTCTGTAAAATACAGCTCAACTGGACTTGGGAATTGGGGTCTTATAATTACAGAGAGATTACAACAGCTTTTATAGCATATTGTATTTCAGTTTCCCTTTAAGACAGCGATATTCAGACTGATGCTCTTTAAAGTGTCTCCTGTGCCTCTTTGCAGCACACGATATTAAAACACTGTGCGGTTTAATTATTAACTAATCAAAGTTATTAACCAATCAAGATGCTTTTACTATATTAGTGACCAATTGTAGTTGATAAAATGATAATACTTGGTGAGTCATTTTGCTGTGAGAATACTGTACATATATATAATGAAACAATGACTTCACACGACTGCGGCTCTTTTGGGCAATGTTGCTTGCTGATTTGGCCCCTGAACCACTGAGGTCTTAGTATCACTGCTTTAAGAGGGCAATTCGAGCCGTGTTCCAGTTCAAAGAATGGTGGAGTCTAATTGCATAAAATAGTTAGTTGTCATCTTTGTCAAAATAAAGAGCTTGTATAAAGGATTCCCATTTCCTTTTATCAGAGCATGAAATAAAAAATCAAACCGATGTAAAATCCAAACTCAATTTTAAATGAATAGTTGGTATTACAGACAAACAGGAAATGACTTTAATTGTATGTGTGTCTTGTAACTGTTTCCTTGCAGCTTTCTAAATGGTCTAATGTACAGTGCAGACAGCAGGGAAATTTGCTTGTCATCTACTTAAGAAAAGGACTCTGCATTCTTTCATTTATCTCTGCTTGGGGGTCTAACAAAACAATATTTAGAGTCACAATCGTGATTCAAAATGAAGGCAGAAATAGAGCCTCACCAGTACTATTTATACCAACCAGGGTTAGGTAGATCTAGTGGGGGTTGTCAAGACACTACCAAACACTGGCTGTTTACTCTTTGAGAGATTTATGATTGATTTTATCACTCAAAACCATAGACAGTACCAGGAAACCATTTTATTAGCACTTTGCAAAAAAATGTATAACCTATTGTTCATCTTCTTTCTGGACTCCCAATTTTTATGAAGACGAAAAATACAGAAACCTGATTCCTCTCTCATATCGGTAGCAATCAGGAGTAACTTCAGTTTAATCAAAAGTCTTATATGTTTCTATGATCATTGTGAGAAGAGAACTGGCCCACAGTATATAATCTCTGACTTTCATAAAAAAAATTGGAGTGGACTTTGATCTTACTATGAAGTGAGGAGAAGGAGGGAAGAGGAAACAGTATTTGAACTTCATAGCCCATGGGACTGATTCACCAATGTGCTACTAGAGTTTTCTACTAGTGTAACTCAAGTGAAATTGGTATAATCCTTAAGTAAAGCAGCATTGAGTCAAGCCCTGTACATTTAACATATATGATTTATTCATTCTCTGTTGCACACATGAGGGAAAAATAATCCTCCATTTAACAAAATAATTGACTTGATTTTCTGCTCAACTTCATTAGTTTTTCAGTGGTGTAAATCCATTAATTAATATGGAGTTAATCTTGATTTACACAAATATAAGAAAGAGGAGAATAAAGCCCAATAACTATGAATAGTAGAAGACTGTGGAGCCCCATGCAGAAAATGCCTGGTTTATATTTCAAAGGTAGGGAGGACAAATCTTTCCGTCCTGTTAATGCTGTAATTGTATTTACATTTCTATTACTGCTCTCTATCTCAGGTGAGGAGGAGGAGGGAATGTATCAAGGTGAGAAGAAGACTTAAGAAGAGGGAACATATGCACAGTTTAACCAGATCAAAGAATCTGGCCATTAGGTCTGCCTGTAGATTTAGACCGATTCTTTTGCAAATAGAATTAATGACTTCTAAATCACAAGCAGTTGTATCTGCTTTGCTGGGGAAAGCCTTTGAAAGATCAGAAGAGAAGCTGGTATCACAAATAGTTAAGTTGACTAACTGGCAGGTGGATAACCCAATCAGGACCAACAGGGACTAGTGTTAGTAATGACACATTTGGATCTGATGCAGTTGAAGAGAGGTTCTATAGGAAAGAGACTGCTCAAAAGGTTGTTAGAGGAAACTAAATTAAAGGCAATAGAGAAAACACCATAAAGTGTCTGAAGAGAAGCAAGAAGGGAAAGAAGTGCTACAGTTAAAGGGTGATTTTCACCCATTAATGCAACTTTAAAAATGTCTGGGGTTACTATTAAAGCACAAGTTGCTTTAACAAACAAAAACAAGCAAACAAACCCCCCCCCTTCATGTTATTGGTTAAATTTTACATCAAATTAGAATTTATCATCTTGGGTACCTATTTCCTATTTTTAATGAGGGTTGCAGGTTCTGCTATAATATAAGTCCTTCAGAGAGGGACTGTATGTATCTTAGTCTGTTTTGTAAATCACTGCAGAAGCTTTTGTTCATGCAATTGTAATCCCCTTTCTTTTCTTTTTTTGTAAATTTATGTTATTTTCTGGTGTTTAGCCAAAAACCATATTGCGGTAATTATCTGCTGTATCTACGTGCTCTGAGTTAATATGGAAATCAGTCCCAGACAAGGTGGTAGTATAAAATTTTGTGTGACTGCACCCAAGTAGTTGCTATTTCAGCACACTAGAGGGAGTACAGGAAGTTGTTAACCATGCTCAATAGCCGTTTTGAAGCTGGCATGGAAGGCTTTCATTAAAGGCAGACATTGCTGCATACACACACATCCCCTAGTCAGATGTTGGAAGCTCCTGAACAATCAGTGGTGAGTTCTGCCAGAGGTACAAAACTGGCTGCCATGTTGTGCACCACCACCAGGCCTGTTCAACCCAGACCTGCAGGGAGAAGATAGAGCTGCCAGGTATAATCCAGATGAAACCTGTGGGGTGGATCTCAATGCAGTTCCCTGTAATTTTACATGGTATTGAGACCATAAAGGAGGAATTGTAGACTGGAGGCCAAATATTTTCCTGACTGATATCAGATCATTGAACAGAAACCCCTGTGTGAGTTTAACAGCTACAACAGTTATCCATAGTTTGTTTGTTTTTTATTTGAAGTTGTGTATCTATTCAGTGGTGTGGATGCTGAAACAACTGATTATGTGGTACAACTACATTTTTTATCTATTTGTCAATATAATAGTCCAGGGTGAGCCTATGTGAAAGTAGATCTCATAAGAATAGCCATACTGAGTCAGACCAAAGGTCCATCTAGCCCAGTATCCTGTCTTCCAACAGTGGCCAATCCAGGTGCCCCAGAGGGAATGAACGGAATGGGGAATCATCAAGTGATCCATCCATCCCCTGTCGCCCATTCCCAGCTTCAGTCAAACAGAAGCTAGGGACACCATCCCTGCCCATCCTGGCTAATAGCCACTGATGGACCTATGGACAATCTCCAATTGTTAGAAGTCCCAGTCCCGATATACATCTTGTGAGATTTAAAAACATATATTTTAGGGTTTAGGCCCTGTGTTATAGTCGTCATTTTAAAGAAAAATAAAAGATCTCTAGTTAATGATGTTACTCTAGCTAGATACTCTAGCTAGGTAGGGTACATAGTAACTGCTGTGATGTAGTGGTTTATCTTTGGAGTGTTATTCTGTAAAAATAAATTTGAAACTGCTAATGATGTGTGTGTGTAACTGTCTTATGGTTTGACTGGTACTGGATTCCTAAGAAGAAAAAGAAAGTGAATGCTATTATAATTTCCTCTTTCAGTATTTAGAGGGTTCCTATGGAAAATCCAGCTGTAATCTCTTGCAAGGATATGAATTCATGGTCGGTGCAAATACCTTAAGTCAGATGGAGGAATTCTCTAGTACAAAGTTGGTAAGTAAAACAGTGTACTTCTCCTCTATGTAGGTTACATATTGTTACCAGCTTTGCCTGTTACTTTGAGGTATGCTCATTTATTAGGGTTACTCTTCTGGGGGGGGGGAGTTCTGTACTTCTATCCATGTACTGCCTGTGTCACTTGTGTTCTCATATGGAGCTCTACTTCTCCCTGCTGCAAGTTCCCTCCCAATGGAGCTATCCTGCAGGACCTAGCTTCCCCAGGCTGGGTTCCTCCAGCCCCAGAATCAGATGAACACAAACACACATTAACAGAGCACGTCTGAGAGGACTGGGTAATCAGCACCCCCAAGCTGATCCCTTATATGTCCCTGGACTCAGTAGGCTGGGTCAAGCAGCACCTCCAAGCTGTCACCCTCATATGCCATGGGCACTGCACCAGAATAGAGTACTCCTGAGCAGGCTGGTTCGAGCAGCACTTTCAATCTGCCACCCTCATATGCCCCAGGTTCAGCATGTCCCTATCCCCACTTTCATGTTACAATTATTCTGGTTGTAACCCACTTGATGAGCAAACCCCACAGGATTTTTGGGTGTTGCAGGGATGTTTTACTTTAGGTACGAGGAGTGTTGCTGCAGAGCAAATGAGGAAACTAAAAAATACCGACCCGGGGGGGGGGGTTCATTAACATCTGGAGGAGATATCCCCCATCATGCAGTGCTTCCCTGCTTTTCTGGTCCCAGAGTTCAGTGCGGTTCTTGCCTTGGAATCTCTGTTCTCCATTCTGTATGCTAAAGGGGATGCCTCCTTGTCCCATCTTCGATGCAAATGAGGCTAGGGAAGTTTCCTTAATCCTGTCACCCTTGTCTGGAGGGGTTTAGGTGTGTCTCTCCCTTCCTTTTCATTGCTTTTTGTAAGTCTTTCTTCCGACCAGTTTTGGTTCAAGCAGAGGCTGGTGGGGGGAAGTTCTTTCGTGAGTCAGACAGGCTGGGTTCTGCATCCTGGTTCCCCAAGAACACAGAGCTGCTAGGTAACAATATTGTAAATGCTTAATAAGACATCAGAGCATCATTCAGGGCAGAGTCCTGTGAAATATTTTACTCAAATTTCTAATGCACAGAAAAAGCAGATTTGGTTCGAGTGCAGTCAGTATTCACAAACTGTGAGTGGTTTGCCTTACATTTTTGTCATGTCCACAAGCTTTTCAAAACTTATAAATAATAATGATATTAATAATGAAAATTAATAACAATATCTTTCAGATTGTAAGGTATTTGGGACAGGGACTATCTTTCCTTCTCTCATATGTTTACCGGTAAGATTTTTGAAGATCTGGTTGCTATTTAAACTGATGATGCCACAAATCAGGTCAGCATAATCCTACTTTACAAGCGTGACCTGCTCATGCTCAATGTCTCGTGCCATCTAATAGAATAGAGATTACATATTCAATACATTGTAGAGGTCCACTGGTGGCTTCATAAGGCTTCACTGACTGAGAACAGTGTTGAGGAGCAGTGAGTGACTAGGAACGCACTGTGATCTGTGATGGATTCAATTCTCCTGACAGATGGGGAAAAGAGGAGAATAGATTCCATCAAGACACCCTGGTGAGATGGCTCTTCAGATCAGCTCGTGTCACCTGAATGGGAGAAGTAGTCAGAAGTGTACAAATGGAAGTGTGACGTTAAGTGGAAAAATCTTCTGCTCTGCCCAGTACTGCGTGACTGCTTTGGTTGAGACCTCTGAGTTAGTGACTGGCAATATATTCCACTGTCACTATCAGAGAGGGTCCCTGAGGCTAAGTAGGCTCCATGGATGCTGATGACCTTTGGGGAAGCAATGTGACTCCTCCTTCCTTATGTTCATTCCGAAGCTTCATGAATTCCTAGCAAAAGAAGGTAAGATTTTAAATGAGGTAACAGGAGTTAGGAAAGGGATAGGCCCAAGAGGACAGGGTGAAGGTGGGAGTCAGCTAGCCGAAGGGAAACTGAGACAAAACTAAGAGGAGGAGGATACTGTCAATTTTGTTTTGGACTCCCATTTCCGTCACTGGGCACTGGATAAGTCCCTTAGTTTTTTACTCAGTTCTTACCCAGTGTATTGCATATTACAGAGCACTGGCATTATGCACTCAAGGCGAGATACTCCACTCAACCAACAAGGTGTTAAATTCTGTATTAACTGGAAGGAACAAAGGCATGGAAAACAGTAACAATCAAGCACCTTTCTAGGTGTAAATGGTGGCGGGGCGCGGGGGGGGGAGAGAAACAGATTTGGTCATTGATGCTATCTGGTCAACTCGAAGCACCTGGAAATCTGTCCTGACCCCAAGACTGCAAACTTTGATAACAAATAGTTATAGTTTCATAGATTTAAGGCCAGAAGAGACCATTAGATCATCTAGTCTGACCTACCATACGTCACAGGCCATTAAGAGTATGTCTACACTTCATTAAAAACCTGGCTGGCCTGGGTCAGCTGGCTCAGACTTGTGGGGCTCGGGCTATGGGGATGCTTAATTGCAGTATAGACATTTGGGTTTGGGCTGGAGCCCGATCTCTGTATTCCTGCAAGGGAGGAGGGTCCCAGTGCTCGGGATCCAGCCCTCACCCCAGTGTCTACACAGAAATTAAACCTTACCATAGCCTGAGCCCTGCAAGTCGAAGTCAGCTGCAGTGGATGTTTCAGAGTAGCAGCCGTGTTAGTCTGTATTCGCAAAAAGAAAAGGAGTACTTGTGGCACCTTAGAGACTAACAAATTTATTAGAGCATAAGCTTTCGTGAGCTACAGCTCACTTCATCGGATGCAGTGGATGTTTAACTGATGTCTAGATGTACCCTATATTTCATCCGGTTAACCCTGTATTGAGCCCAATAAATTGGATTAGTCCAGATCAAACTTTAGCAACTCGAGGACCCCCATTTTGATTTAAAATTTTTCAGATACCACCAAGATCCCCCACTCAGCACCAGGCCTTGCCTCCACACCACCCCTTTCCACAAGGCCCCACCCCTGCCCCATCTCTTCCCGCACCCTACTCACTCGATCCCCCCTTGCTCCGTCGCTCACTCTCCCCCATCTTCACTCCTTTTCACCAAGCTAGGGGAGAGGATTGGGGTGCAGGCTCTGGGAGAGAGTTTGGGTGTGGAAGGGAGTGCGGACTCTGGGAGGGAGTTTGGGTGTGGGATGTGGGCTCTGGCTGGGCGGCACTTACCTCAGGTGGCTCCCGAAAATGACTGGCACATTCCTCTGGTAGCAGCTCCTAGACAGGGGGGAGGGGGCGTGGAGTCTCCATGCACTGCCCCTGAAGCTCCCATTGGCAGCAGTTCCCAGCCAATGGGAGCTGTGGAGTCGGTGCTGAGGGCGGGGGCAGTGCATGGAAACCCCCTGCCCCCACCAGGGGCCGCAGGGAAGTGCCAACTGCTTCTGGGAGCAGCGTGGGGCCAGGGCAGGTAGGGAGCCTGTGTTAGCCCTGCTGTGCAGCCGGAGTTTTAGCGCCTAAAATTTCCTGGTTTGGCTTCAGTAGCCTCCGGGAGATAGAGGGAGGGGGAGAAATTGGGGTGGAGGAGGTGCTCAGCAGGGCTCACGGACCCCCTGCAGAACCCTCATGGACCCCCAATGATCCGTGGATCCCAGTTTGCTAAATGCTGGATTAGACTAAAGTATTTCAGTCCTCAGGAGACTAAACTGCCATGTGCCACAGGCAGAGACCAGGAGAGACAGAGGTGCACGAATGACTGAAACCTCTATAATGGAAGGGAATTGATTGGGAAAACTATGCCCAGATGATCCTTGCAAGTAATCCATGATCCATGCTGCAGAGGAAAGTAAAAAGACCCCAAGATCACTGTAAATCTGATCCGGGAGGAGATTCCTTCCCAACCCCCGATCTGATGATCAGTTTGACCATGAACATGTGAGTAAGACACATCAGACAAGTGTCTGAAAAAGAAGCTTCTCTCTACCACCTCAGAACACCAGTTCACCCTGTCCATGATTGAATATCCTCCGTCAAAAGGGCATATTTAATCATCATCAAATCTTCAGGCAGCCTTCTTCAACCCACTGTAATCACCTAATGCTTAACAATGAGCACATCATAAATTATTTAATAATAATTGTGACTATCCAGCACTTATCCACAGGCTTCAACAATTGTTTGCATCCATTTAAGACTCTCAGATCATGCCAAGTGATATCAAAAATGCAATCTTCTTCCCGTTAGATGATAGAAAAGGTTACAGATGAGAGTGTGCAAATTACCAAGGGATACCTATTGCAGGTAAAGCAGTGACAAGAGTCCTCAATCAGCCTCTACAACACTGTGCCAGATTTCTTTCTGAGAGGTTCTTGGATAACTCAGTGATAATAAATGTATGGACAGAAAGTCACTGGGTGGTTTCAGAATAGGATGTGGTACCACTAGTGTGATCTTTATTCTCTTCCAATTGCAGAAACAGTAAACGAAGAATACCAATCACAGTAAGTGGCTTTTATTGATCTACAGAGGATCTTTGAAAGTCCTAGAAGCATGTTTAGCCAAACTCACGAGAAAATAAAGCTGCCCATGCAAGTGTGTTATAATCAGCTGTTTATTTCATGAAGAAACCTAGAGGAAACAGTTATTGCAATAATGTCCTTCCTGATCCCAATCTGATCATGCTAGGCGTGAAACAGGTTACACTTTTGTACTGTGCTTGATTCAATATCTTCTCTGCGGCTGATGAAGGTTATAACGTCTGCAGCCAGGAATCTGCATTCACCTTGGACTAGATAAACTTTTCAGTCTGTCATATCCAAAATCACAAAGGTACCAAAAACTTGGACTGAATGCATCCGATGAAGTGAGCTGTAGCTCACGAAAGCTTATGCTCAAATAAATTTGTTAGTCTCTCAGGTGCCACAAGTACTCCTTTTCTTTTTGTGAATACAGACTAACACGGTTGCTACTCTGAAAAACTTGAACTATATCCAATAACTGCTGTGGCTCTTTCCACCCATTCTGTTCTTATGAAGTTGATTATTGGATTTGATTACTAACCTCAGGCTGCAGTAAAACAATAGAGATGATTTATTGCCTCTTCCACTGTTCATTTTCTAGCTCCTCTTCAGCTGAGCACTATTCTTTGACACTCAGTTCTTTGATATTCGGCTGACTGCAATACGTACATTAATATTTAGCTGATAAGAGCAGGGAGGAAGAGCATTGTGAAGATCTTTGTGGAGTAGCTAGCTGCTTCACATCCCACTTGGTTTTCTGGAGGCCACAGAGTAAGCCTGCTTCTCCACCCAACTAAGTCTCCATGTCCTGATCTTTTCAGGGCAGGCAGTAGACCCACTGCTACTTTCTGGAGCTAGAGATCATAGAAATGTTTTAGTGTTCCTGGCATCTTATACATGTATAGTGTTCCATGAAGTGCAATGAGGAATTCCTGGCCATCGCATTAGGATGCTGCTTGTATTTTATGTTACATATCATTCATTCCTCGTTCACCTTTCACTCTTGTTTAAGGACTTGGTAGTAAATATACAGTGCCTCAGAAAGGGGGGAAGCTATGGGTCAAATTTGGAGATGAAACTGGAGACTCTAACCCCTCTACCCTATCCCACCATGCTCTGACTCTGGATATTAAACCAACTTAGACCTGGACCTAAACTCACCGCCCCTCACTTTATCACCTCTGAACCCAGACCACTGAGTCTAAGTTGGAGCTACTCCCAGGCACGGGGGTCTGGAGACAAGGACAGTAGCATGAAGAGCAACTAACAGGAGAGTGTTGGTTGAAGTAGCCCCATCCTACTTTAACTTACACCCTTTTCTGGCCCTTCTGCCTGTACGTGACTCCAGCTTAGTTTCCCAGACCCATCAGTAAGTGGCTGGAAGTAAGTATAAAGAAGCCTAATTTACATTACCTCCAAAGTAGGCCTGGTATTGTTAACCAGCCCCCAGTCCAGACTAGGGCTCTTTGGCATTACAGCAATAGAAAGAAAGAAACAAACAAACAATAGTGAGCATCTGTGACTCTTTTTTCCTACCTTTCTTTCAAAGGATTGGTCACGTTCTCCACTCCATCCTGCCCTGCTCCTGGACTCTGCTCTAGACTTCCTGGGACACCTATCAGTCCCCACACTCCCAGCTCTCACCAGCCCATCCTTTAAGAAGTAGCAATACTCCCTTCCACTTCTGGCATGAGCCAGGACTGCCTTATATAGGCCAGACGTCTCCCATTCCTAGCAGCCTCTGCAGGTATCGTGGTTGGTTAGAGCCATCTGGATTACCTACAGTTGCCTGGGTTTTGTTTGTTTATGTTGTCCTTGCTGCTTTTCTCCATGTGACAGTTGACTCTGTCACAATCTCTCTTGCTTTCAATCTCATTTGTTACTTTTACCTCCCATTTGCATGATTGCCACTAGATGGAAGTATATTACTGTTAAATATAAGAGGAGTAGTTGTGGCACCTTAGAGACTAACAAATTTATTTGAGCATAAGCTTTTGTGAACTACAGCTTACTTCTTTGGATGCATGCAGTGGACAATACAGTAGGGGGGGTTTATATACACAGAGAACATGAAACAATGGGTGTCACCATACACACTGTAACCAGAGTGATCAGGTAAGGTGAGCTATTACCAGCAGGACAGAAAAAAAACATTTTGTAGTGATAATCAAGGTGGGCCATTTCCAGCAGATGACAAGAATGTGTGAGGAACAGTGGGGGGGAGGGAATAAACATGGGGAAATAGTTTTACTTTGTGTAATGACACATCCACTCCCCATCTTTATTCAAGCCTAAGTTAATGATGTCCAGTTTGCAAATTAATTCCAATTCAGCAGTCTCTCGTTGGAGTCTGTTTTTGAAGTTTTGTTGTTGAAGAATTGCCACTTTTAGGTCTGTAATCCAGTGACCAGAGAGATTGAAGTGTTCTCCGACTGGTTTTTGAATGTTATAATTCTTGACGTTTGATTTGTGTCCATTTATTCTTATATGTAGAGACTGTCCGGTTTGGCCAATGTACATGGCAGAGGGGAATTGCTGGCACATGATGGCATGTATCACATTGGTAGATGTGCAGGTGAATGAGCCTCTGATAGTGTGGCTGGTATGATTAGGCCCTATGAAGGTGTCCCCTGAATAGATATGTGGACAGAGTTGGCAACGGGCTTTGTTGCAAGGATAGGTTCCTAGGTTAGTGTTTTTGTTGTGTAGTGTGTTGTTGCTGGTGAGTATTTGCTTCAGATTGGGGGGCTGTCTGTAAGCAAGGACTGGCCTGTCTCCCAAGATCTGTGAGAGTGATGGGTGGTCCTTCAGGATAGGTTGTAGATCCTTGATGATGCGTTGGAGAGGTTTTAGTTGGGGGCTGAAGGTGATGGCTAGTGGCGTTCTGTTATTTTCTTTGTTGGGCATGTCCTGTAGTAGGTAACTTCTGGGTACTCTTCGGCTCTGTCAATCTGTTTCTTCACTTCAGCAGGTGGGTATTGTAGTTGTAAAAACACTTGATAGAGATCTTGTAGTTGTTGGTCTCTGTCTGAGGGGTTGGAGTAAATATGGTTATATTGTAGAGCTTGGCTGTAGACAATGGATCATGTGGTGTGGTCTGGATGAAAGCTGGAGGCATAGGTAAGTATAGCGGTCAGTAGGTTTCCAGTATAGGGTGGTGTTTATGTGACCATCGCTTATTAGTACTGTAGTGTCCAGGAAGTGGATCTCTTAAGGGCTTCTTTTCCATGGATCCAGATGATGAAGATGTCATCAATGTAGCGCAAGTAGAGGAGGGGCATAGATATAAGCTATTATGTTCCAGCAGTGCCTCTCTGCCATGTATATTGACGAAACCGGACAGTCTCTAGGTAAAAGAATAAATGGACACAAATCAGACGTCAAGAATTATAAAATTACAAAACCTGTCAGAGAACACTTCAATCTCTCTGGTCACTCGATTACAGACCTAAAAGTGGCAATTCTTCAACAAACAAAACTTCAAAAACAGACTCTAACGAGAGACTGCTGAATTGGAATTAATTTGCAAACTGGACACCATTAACTTAGGCTTGAATAAAGACTGGGAGTGGATGTGTCATTACACAAAGTAAAACCCCATATTTCCCCATGTTTATTCCCTTACCCCCCTCCCCACTGTTCCTCACACGTTCTTGTCAAGTGCTGGAAATGACCCACCTTGATTATCACTACAAAAGGTTTTTTTTTCTCTCCTGCTGGTAATAGCTCACCCTACCTGATCACTACCTGTAGCTCACGAAAGCTTATGCTCAAATAAATTTGTTAGTCTCTAAGGTGCCACAGGTCCTCCTTTTCTTTTTGTGGATACAGATTAACACCGCTGCTACTCTGAAAACTGTAAAATATGTGAGTTGTTATATATGGTTTGACCAGCAGAGGGCAGTCTGTGTCTTTGTAGCTATATAAACATCCAATATTGGTGAGAAAAAATGCACAGGTGGCATTCATCTTTTGAAGCCACTGTGAAGTGAATTGCTGTGCTCCAGTGAAGTCCAGAAGGAACCCTAGAATCTATCTGTAGTGTACCACACGTGAAGTGTACCACAAAGAGTGCAAAGTTCACCACACCACCCTGTTACCCACACTCACCCCTGAGATGAGGGGCCCAGGGTGCAAAGAAAACAATACCCAGCTATTTTCTAATGCTTTTCAGCATAGATCTCTCAAAGCAGTTTACAAAAGAGGTCAGGATCATTATACAGATGGGGAAACAGTGACAGTCACTTTGGATTTGTGCCCAGCCGGTCAGCAATGGATTTTATCTTTGCCTTAAGATTGCTTTTTCAAAACCACAGAGAAAAGGGGGAAACCCTGCCTGTGGTATTCACCAGTCTTAAGAAGGCTTATTTATGGCCATGATCCGAGAGAAGGCATGTGGTGGTGTATGAAAATAAAAGAGATACCTGAAGACTATTTCAGACTTGGGCCAGACATAAAATGAGGATGGTATTGCCATAGTTACAAGGCCATGTGGAGAAGCAGCAGTTTCTAGTAGAAGTTGGAGGACACTGGGGTTGGTTCTAAGTCCCTTTTTGTTCACCTTGGTGCTTGATGCACTTACAGAAGACATCCCAAGCATAGATGCTGACTTTTGTTCTTGCCAGTGGGTGCTTTTGAAGAGGTGTGTGTGTTGGGGGGGGGGCTATTTTCAGCACATTTATAAATTCTTTCATATTCTAGTTAGTGAATGTGTCTATCATTGGTATCTTTACAATTTTAATAATGATGACATAGTTATGAACTACATCATTACATTATCATGAATTATAGTATATTAAAATCATTGAAACCACCCACAAGCTGTCTTCACTAACATCCCAATTTAGAGACATTCTGTCTCACTGTAAAAAGAAAAGGAGGACTTGTGGCACCTTAGAGACTAACACATTTATTTGAGCATAAGCTTTCGTGAGCTACAGCTCACTTCATCGGATGCATTACTGAAGTGAGCTGTAGCTCACGAAAGCTTATGCTCTAATAAATTTGTTAGTCTCTAAGGTGCCACAAGTACTCCTTTTCTTTTTGCGAATACAGACTAACACGGCTGCTACTCTGAAACTCTGAAACCTCTCTCACTGTAGCTTTCTGGATGAAACTGTCAGCAATCTTATTTACATCTAGGTTTCCTGGTATTATGTTGATGCACGTTAAGGACAGCTACATTATTCAGTTGCATCTGTCCCACTGATGACTGGAGATAATTTTTAAGTTTTCTGAAGCAGGAAAATGAGAATGCCACAGTTCAGGATGATACAGACGCCGTGAGAAGGGTTGTTATGAATTTGCAAGTAGTCTGGAAACACAGTGCTTCCAGAGCAGTGCAAATGACTCCAAGATCTCTTTCTTGCTGGGTAACAGCTAATTTAGGCACCATCATTTTGCATCTATTGTTGGGATTATATTTTGCCTTTAACACTTCCTTTGCATTTAACATTGAATTTCATCTGTCATTTTGTTGCCAAGTCACCCAGTTTTGTGAGGTCCCTTTGTAATTCTTTCAGTCTTTTTTGGACTTCACTATCTTGAATACTTTTGTATCATCTGCAGACTTTGCCACCTCACTGTTTACCCCTTTTTGCAGATTGTTTATGAATATATTGAACAGCACTGATCCCAGACCAGAACAAGCCCTTGGGGGGGGGGGACACTAGTCACTTCTCTCCATTCTGAAAATGGACCATTTATTCCTACCCTTTGTTTCCTGTCTTTTAACTGGAGTGCCTGGCAGTGCTTTCAGGATCATCTAAGGATCCTTACTTTAATTTAATGACAAGCCTTTCCTTAGCTTGATCGCCCTGCCTCTCTTTGTAAACAAACTCCCTGCCCCAAGGCAGAAGTTGTTAGCAGCACAGAGCTCATCCTGTTCCATGCTCAAGCTCTTTCTTCTGGGTGCTGAGCATCAGCTATTTTTCCCCATGGGTGCTTGAGCCTCAGAGCACCCAGGGAGTCAGCCCCTACGATGCTGAGAGTGAAAAGAAAAGGAGGACTTGTGGCACCTTAGAGACTAACAAATTTATTTGGGCATAAGCTTTCATGAGCTGCAGCTCAGTTCATCGAATGCATGCAGTGGAAAATATAGTGGGGAGATTTATATACACAGAGAACATGAAACAATGGGTGTTACCATACAGACTGTACTTGTACAGATCCTGAGAGTGGCACTTTGGTGCGTGTGCTGTGCAGATGAGGTAGTGCTCATGGTGGAGATCAAAGCGGAAGTGGAAGAAGATTTAGAGAGATGGAGGGGTGTAGTGGAAAGAACTGAACAGAGTACAGAAACAAAACAGAGCATCTGATCTTTAGATTCGATGATACCCTGCAGGAAGACAGCCAGATTGTGAGTTAGGGAGGGAGGGAGGCAGCCACAATCAAAAGTACAGAAGTTCAAGTCACTAGATTCTATAGTACAAGATAATGGTGAACTCAATGATGAACTTATGGGCAGAAAAGGAAGGACATTGACTAAATGGAGAGAAGTGAATGGAGTGTCCTGCAATAGGAGAATATCTATCAAATTGAAAAGTAAGATCTGCCAGATAGTAATTAGGTCCGCACTTTTGTATGGCTCTGAATGCTGGGTACTGAGAAAGAGACAGGAGCAGATCTTGAAGGCTGAGGAAAAGAAAAAGTTAAGATGTATCCTTGGAGTACAAAGGAAAGATCATGTTCAGAACAAACTCATTCGGGGAAGTGTGAAGGTGGTACCAATTATAGAGAAGCTGAGGGAATACAGGCTTAGATGGTTTGGCATATTAAAAGAAGATCGGAATACAATATAGAAATATATACTGTGGAGGAAAAAATCCACTGGACCCAAGTAGGCCTAAACTTCCCAAGTAGGCCTAAAACTTTGCTCAAGCTAACTGTGTATCTAGAGCATAAGAAAAGAGTGAGGAAAATTCCAGTGTGAGACAATGGCAACATCACAGCTTAAGAAATGTAACCCGAACAGCTAGAAATTAGGAAAGACCCATTAACCGCAAAGAACAGCCTGTCAATAACAGGAAAAGCTTGCAAAAAGAAAAGGAGTACTTGTGGCACCTTAGAGACTAACAAATATATTTCAGCATAAGCTTTCGTGAGCTACAGCTCACTTCATCGGATGCATTCGGTGGAAAATACAGTGGGGAGATTTATATAAACACACAGAGAACATGAAACAATGGGTTTTATCACACACACTGTAAGGAGAGTGATCACTTAAGACGAGCCATCACCAGTGGGGGCGGGGAGGGAAGGAGGAAAACCTTTCATGGTGACAAGCAAGGTGGGCCATTTCCAGCAGTTAACAAGAATGTCTGAGGAACAGTGGGGGTGGGGGGGGAGAAATAACATGGGGAAATGTTTTACTTTGTGTAATGACTCATCCACTCCCAGTCTCTATTCAAGCCTAAGTTAATTGTATCCAGTTTGCAAATGAATGCCAATTCAGCAGTCTCTCGTTGGAGTCTGTTTTTGAAGTTTTTTTGTTGAAGTATAGCCACTCTCAGGTCTGTAATCGAGTGACCAGAGAGACTGAAGTGTTCTCCGACTGGTTTTTGAATGTTATAATTCTTGACGTCTGATTTGTGTCCATTTATTCTTTTACGTAGAGACTGTCCAGTTTGACCAATGTACATGGCAGAGGGGCATTGCTGGCACATGATGGCATATATCACATTGGTAGATACGCAGGTGAACGAGCCTCTGATAGTGTGACTGATGCGATTAGGCCCTAGGATGGTATCCCCTGAATAGATATGTGGACAGAGTTGGCAACGGGCTTTGTTGCAAGGATAGGTTCCTGGGTTAGTGGTTCTGTTGTGTGGTGTTTGGTTGCTGGTGAGTATTTGCTTCAGATTGGGGGGCTGTCTGTAAGCAAGGACTGGCCTGTCTCCCAAGATCTGTGAGAGTGATGGGTCATGCTTCAGGAAAGGTTGTAGATCCTTGATGATGCATTGGAGAGGTTTTACTTGGGGGCTGAAGGTGATGGCTAGTGGCATTCTCTTATTTTCTTTGTTGGGCCTGTCCTGTAATAGGTGACTTCTGGGTACTCTTCTGGCTCTGTCAATCTGTTTCTTCACTTCAGCAGGTGGGCACTGTAGTTGTAAGAATGCATGATAGAGATCTTGTAGGTGTTTGTCTCTGTCTGAGGGGTTGGAGCAAATGCGGTTATATCGTAGAGCTTGGCTGTAGACAATGGATCGTGTGGTGTGATCTAGATGAAAGCTAGAGACATGTAGGTAGGAATAGTGGTCAGTAGGTTTCTGATATAGGGTGGTGTTTATGTGATGCCATCCACAGCCTCAGAAACAACTCTGACATCATAATCAAATAGGCTGACAAAGGAGGTGCTGTCGTCATCATGAATAGGTCGGATTATGAACAAGAGTCTACTAGGCAGCTCTCCAACACCACTTTCTACAAGCCGTTACCCTCTGATCCCACTGAGGGTTACCAAAAGAAACTACAGCATTTGCTCAAGAAACTCCCTGAAAAAGCACAAGAACAAATCCGCACAGACACATCCCTGGAACCCCAACCTGGGGTATTCTATCAGCTACCCAAGATCCATAAACCTGGAAATCCTGGATGCCCCACCATCTCTGGCATTGGCACCCTGACAGGAGGATTGTCTGGCTATGTAGACTCCATTCTCAGGCCCTACGTTACCAGCACTCCCAGCTATCTTCGAGACACCACTGACTTCCTGAGAAAACTACAATGCATCGGTGATCTTCCTAAAAATACCATCCTGGCCACTATGGATGTAGAAGCCCTCTACACCAACATTCCACACAAAGATGGACTCCAAGCCATCAGGAACAGTATCCCCGATAATGTCATGGCTAACCTGGTGGCTGAACTTTGTGACTTTGTCCTCACCCATAACTATTTCACATTTGGGGACAATGTATACCTTCAAATCAGCGGCACTGCAATGGGTACCCGCATGGTGCAGGGGCACTGCAATGGGACCCACAGTATGCCAACCTTTTTATGGCTGTCTTAGAACAACGCTTCCTCAGCTCTCGTCCCCTAGTGCCCCTACTCTACTTGCACTACATTGATGACATCTTCATCATCTGGACCCATGGAAAAGAAGCCCTTGAGGAATTCCACCATGATTTCAACAATTTCCATCCCACCAGCAACCTCAGCCTGGACCAGTCCACACAAGAGATCCACTTCCTGGACACTACGGTGCTAATAAGCGGTGGTCACATAAACACCACCCTATATCGGAAACCTACTGACCGCTATTCCTACCTACATGCCTTTAGCTTTCATCCAGATCACACCACACGATCCACTGTCTACAGCCAAGCTCTACGATATAACCGCATTTGCTCCAACCCCTCAGACAGAGACAAACACCTACAAGATCTCTATCATGCATTCTTACAACTACAATACCCACCTGCTGAAGTGAAGAAACAGACTGACAGAGCCAGAAGAGTATCCAGAAGTCACCTACTACAGGACAGGCCCAACAAAGAAAATAAGAGAACGTCACTAGCCATCCCCTTCAGCCCCCAACTAAAACCTCTCCAATGCATCATCAAGGATCTACAACCTTAACTTAGGCTTGAATAGAGACTGGGAGTGGATGAGTCATTACACAAAGTAAAACTATTTCCCCATGTTATTTCTCTCCCCCACCCCACCCCCCACTGTTCCTCAGACATTCTTGTTAACTGCTGGAAATGGCCCACCTTGCTTGTCATCATGAAAGGTTTTCCTCCTTCCCCCCTCCGCCCCCGCTGGTGATGGCTCATCTTAAGTGATCACTCTCCTTACAGTGTGTATGATAAAACCCATTGTTTCATGTTCTCTGTGTGTGTATATAAATCTCCCCACTGTATTTTCCACCGAATGCATCCGATGAAGTGAGCTGTAGCTCACGAAAGCTTATGCTCAAATAAATTTGTTAGTCTCTAAGGTGCCACAAGTACGCCTTTTCTTTTTGTGAATACAGACTAACACGGCTGCTACTCTGAAACCTGTCATTAGGAAAAGCTTGGTTTGCTATATTCCAAATAAGGAAAGCTGCTGTTAAAGCTTGCACTGTATGCCAAATAAGGGGAAAATGCTGTTAAAGTAAATGTGCTTAACAAATTGTGGTTTTCAGCTATATAAACCCCTGTATTTTCTGTTCATGCAGAGCAGCTTCGGCTGACTCTCCCTGTATGCGCATGCTTGAATAAACAGACCTCAGGCTTGGTTCTGATCCAAACACAATGCATGGTTAATTTTCCACCACAATAGTAATAGTAGTGGAAGGATAGAAAAGGGTTGGAAGACCCAAAACTAGATGGATAGATGTCCTACAAAAGGATTTGATTAGCTGTGGAGTTTCCAAGGACTACTTCAAAACAAAAGAAGGACTTGAAGACCCAACCCCATGTAGATGGAAATCAATGCTAGATAATACAGTGAGGGAAACTGAGGCACACAGCAGCAAACACCCAGATCTTCAAAGGTATTTAGCTTATTTCAATCTCTTTGATGATCTGGGCCCAAGTGACTTTCCCAAGGTCACACAGCAGGTCAATGGTAGAGTCAGGAATAGAACCCATGTCTTCCGAGTGCCACTCCCATGATCTACCCACTAGACGACACTGCCACCTCAGGTGATAGTCTTTTCCCACCCCATCTTGGGCTTCCCAACTGATTCTGTCAACAGAGGACCCAAATGGAGCTAACTGTGCTATTTGTGATATGGACAAATGCCATAGGCCACCCAATGGTGACACCTTTGGGATGCTTGGCTTGCGTCAGACTTGAAGAAGCAACCTGGAGGTGACTATGCCTCCATTCCCCATTACCAGTTGCTTACACCACACAGATAACTTTCCCTTCTACAAACAGCAAGGAGTATATATTTGAAGGGGATAAAACCTCACTAGGAAATCAACTCCAGAGCAGGCAGGTGTCCAGAAATACATATTTTGTTTGCTTCAATTGGCATTATTATTATTTGTTTGTATTGTGGCAGCGTCTATGAGTCATGAACTAGGATCCCATTGTGCTAGGAGCTGTACAAACACAAAACAAAAATAAGATGGTCCCTGCTCCAAAAAGCTTACAATCTAAGTGATCATCATTTTATTATTTATATTACCATAGCACATAGAGGCCTCTGTGATTCAGGCAAACCAGCTCAAATTAAAAGCAATAGGCAGTTCCCTTGTCTATGAACCTGTTGGTTACCAATGTTATTGTGTCCACTGGTTAGAACAGAACAAAGGAAGATGTTTTCACACTGCGTTCACATGGCACATGCCCTGGTAATTGCATTTGCACTAAGTTTACCTGTGATTGCTGTTTATATTCTTAATGAACCCTGAAATAATCGTGTATGTTATAGTTTAGTTGTGAATTAATTTGATATGTAAAACTGCATGCAAACTAACGTTCTTGACTATCACATTGTTTCCATTTATTTATACCCATTTGTCTAAAGTTGGTCAGCAAGGAGAAACACTGACTTCAGACCGTGGGTGGGTTGTGTGCTAAACAAAGGGAAATCTATGGACACATACTGAGCTAAAAACACTTAGCAGGCTGTTTTCAGCTATAAATACTGGACCTTGGGGATGATCCTGACATCTCTTGATCTTTTCAGGTGCTGTCAGGAGGCTTTCCAGATACAAGACAGAGTTCCCCAGATCCACTTTGGGAAAACCCTGAGGAACTTATGAAAAGACTCTAAGAGATGGGCAGATTGCTACATCTCTGCTAGCATTTGGACTACATCCTCTGGACCAACTGTAATGTATTTTATCCACTTTAACCTTGCAATATCTCCCATTTCTTTTTCTTAGTTAATAAATCTTTAGTTAGTTACTAAGCAATCAGCTACAGCATTTTCTTTGGTGAGATCTGAAGTATACTGTGACCTGTGGTAAGTGACTGATCTTTTGGGACTGGAAGAACCTACTGTGTGATGAATTTTGGCTTTAATAACCTTGCTTTCACCATAAGTCCCATTTGTCTGGGTCGTAAAGTAGAGGCTGGAGACCCTAAAGGGGACTGTCTGTGGCTCCATGATATAGTGATCCAGGAGTACACTTTTGTTACTGGCTTGGTGAAAGCTAATGTTAGACTAGACCACTAGCCCTGGTTTATGACAATCTGACCTGAGCTAGGCACTCTTCGCTGTGAGCCACTCCAGGCAGCGTGACAACCCCACTGAGGGATTAAGGCTTCATTGTGCAGGGAGCTGTACGAACATAATAAAAAGACAGCCCTGCTCTGAAGAACTTGCAATCTAGGTTAAGAGTAAGATGCAACAGCTGGATGAAACAAACAGCCAGGGAGGATGAGGTAGCAGTAACACAAGCGTGTTTTCATATGGATTGGCTGGGCACACAGTATAGCTTCCTGCTTGCCTAGATGTTGTCAGCTGGCAATGTTGTGTAGGTATCACAGAAGAAGTGTGTTGTGAGAAGGTGGCGTATATGGAATTCATAAAAACACCACCTCACAATGATAACAGGTGGCAGGGAGGACTTAAGGCCCTAGAGGACTGTTAAAGGCAAAGGCTAGATTCTGTGCTGCATGTCCTGAGAAGCACACACAATGCAGAGGGCCAGAATTGCCATTGGGGTAAATTGGAGCAGCCCCTAAATAGTTATAGTGATGAGCATTTTGGCCACTCCCCTTCTCACCTGTGATCCGCCCTCTCCTGCCCCCCAAGCAGACCCCCATGGCAGGAGCTGAGAGAGGACCTATGCAGCTCCTACACAGGGGAGATTTCCCTGGATGTCCCTGCAGCTCTTTATGATCCGTGCACATGGCGCAATGGGCCTCTTTTGAGTACTGCTCTTTAGCCCTAAGTGTTCAGCTCAGCTTTGAAAAATAGATGAATTATGATCTGACTGCATGTTGCCTTCCACAATGCCACCACAAGCTGGGTGAGACTTTGAGAAGGCTAATGGCATATTGGGTTGCATTAGTAGGAACATTGCCAGCAGATCAAGGGAAGTGATTATTCCCCTCTATTCAGCACTAGTGAGGCCACATCTGGAGTTTTGCATCCAGTTTTGGGCCCCCCACTACAGAAGGGATCTGGAAAAATTGGAGAGAGTCCAGCAGAGGGCAACGAAAATGATCAGGGGGCTGGGGCACATGATTTACGAGGAGAGGCTGAGGCAACTGGGCTTGTTTAGTTTGCAGAAGAGAAGGGGGGTTCCAAAGAGGATGGAGCTCAGCTGTTCTCAGTGGTGGCAGATGACAGAACACGAAGCAATGGTCTCAAGTTGCAGTGGGGGAGGTCTAGGTTGGATATTAGGAAACACTATTTCACTAGGAGGGTGGTGAAGCACTGAAATTACAATTTTGCTGAAGGAATTGGCGGCTGTGATTGCAGAGCCCTTGGCCATTATCTTTGAAAACTCGTGGCGAACGGGGGAAGTCCCGGATGACTGGAAAAAGGCTAATGTAGTGCCCATCTTTAAAAAAGGGAAGAAGGAGGATCCTGGGTTACCTACGCAGGTGGTGGAATCTCCATCCTTAGACGTTTTTAAGGCCCGGCTTGACAAAGCCCTGGCTGGGATAATTTAGTTTGGGTTGGTCCTGCTTTGAGCAGGGGGTTGGGTTGGATGACCTTCTGAGGTCTCTTGTATGATTCTGTGATTCTAGGTGCTACTTTCATACAACTGGTTGTTAGTGGCAATGATATATAGAAATTGTAAATGATGTGCCAGAATGAATGTAACTTGGTCTGGAGCAATTTCACAATCTTTGTGAAGAACGAGGCAAATGGAGATGCTCCCTATCTGTGAGGTGAATGAACCATCCGAGAGGGGAGTTAGCAGAGAATGGCCATGGTGACTCACGCACTCAATATTGCTGCAGTTTCCATTGATTATTTCTGTGTGTAGAGCTTATTCAGTCTGGAGAGAGCTCTCACTAATCAGAGAGTGGCACTGGCGGAAGAGGGTTAATGTATCTTAACTGCCTTGTATATCACAATCGTAGAGCAAGACAAACATAACTGTTTCTTATGCTTCTGATTTGTTATGGCTTGAAATCCTACTTCTGCTGAAGTCAGGGTGTGTTTTGCCATTTCCTTTGGCCCAGCTCCTCAAAGGTACTTAGGAGCTTAACTCCCATTGATTTTAAAGTGAGTTTGGCACCTAAATACCTTTTGAGGAGCTGGGCCTTCATTCACATCATGTCCTAGTGCTAAGAAGACACCAATAGCTGCCCTTTGAAAACTGTGTGTGACTCTAAGTTGCATGTCCATTAGGCATTAAATGCCTGATGTAACTACATAAAGGAATATCTGGTCCTTCTTCAAATACTTTAGTCTACAAGTCGGTTTCTGTTCCCAGCTAGTCAATAAGCAAAACTGCCATCAACTTTAATGGGAACAGGAGAGGACCCTAAATTAAGTAGACAAGTAAGCACGAGTCTGGATATAAATAGCTAATTATTTACTCATATGTCCTGAAGAATTGAATCCCAGATAAAGATTTTTCCTAAAGTGATTTCTTTATGGTACTTTAAAAACGTAACATTTTGCCTCTGCTCAGTTGAACCCAGATTATGTGGTCTCAGGAACTGCTTTGCCAGAAGCACTCATTAGTACTAATTGAATTTATGTTTGGCTTTATGTTATGAAAAGTTCCCCAGATCAGAAAATAATGTGTCCAGTTTTGACCAAAACCTTCTTGGAAGACATTTAAACCTCTAATTCTCTCTGTGTTCCTGTTCTCATTAGCAAATCTAGCAAGAGAGATGCCCCTGGGCCTCACAGGTTAAAAATAACTAAACACATCCTGGCCTTGTTTTAATTTATTTTTTTTTTAAATTGGAAACCTTTTTATCCCATCTGCTTCAGTGCCTTTTATGAGCTAATGTGTGCAATCAGTTTGTTCTGTTTAAAATTGTTTTTACACTGGTGTTAACATTAGATGGTTGTAGTTGATTCAGTATAGAACAATGAAGTCAGTGTTCTGCAAACACAGGAAGAAATGTGAATGCAGTGAATGTCATTCAAATTAAGGAAATGATTAAACAAGTGGCAGGCCCATGCAGGTTATATACCCAACACAGTAACGCTCTCAAGAGTTTGAAAAAACAATTCCATCAAAGAAGTTATGCATTTTGACTACTTGGGAGTTTAATGAATGCACTGTTATTTTAAATGTTGATGTGAAATGATTTTCACTTTACAACCTTGCATTTTATTGCTTTAAATATCTGAAGGACTTCTCTTTTACACACCTGTTTTAACTTATCTTGTTCCTGCATATCAAAGAAAGATTAAGTTAAAAAAAAAAGTGCTGTTTCAAAATTGCTGTCATTTTTAAAGTCATTTGGGTCCTGATCTAAGATCGCGTCTACACTTAAAAGTTAGGTTGACATAGCTGTGTTGGGCAGGGTGTGAAAAATCCACATGCCTGACTGATGTAGCTATGCCGACCAAACACCCAGGACTGGTGCAGCTATGTTGATGTAAGAATGCTTCCATTGACATAGCTACCATTATTTGAGGAGGCTGTATTTCTTCATAGATGGAAAAACCCCTTCCGTCATTTTAGGCTGCATCTACGGGGTTATGACAGCATAGTTACAGTCTCCATAGTGTAGACATAGCCTAAGACTCCCATCAACTTCAATAGCATTGGGATCAGGCCCTTAATGAGAAAAACCTCATGTTGTAACAATAGCCAGCATCATCCCTCAGGGTTCCAAGTTAATTCATGATGACAGTTTTCACCCCAATGCTGTGAAGATTTGTGAAAGGACTGATTGGCAGAGGGAACAGAGAAAGATCAGGTTTGTAAGGTAGTCTTAAGGAGGCCTTGTAAGGAGGGCTATTAAAAGTCAGGCTTTGTGAACTTGATCTCATGTAGATGTTGTTAGGAAATGGGGGGGGGAAGCATCCATGAAAAATTTAAGTGAAAACCAAAAAAAGTTTTCATTTTCACCAAACTTTTCCTCACAACTTTTACAGCTTGTTGTTGAAAATCTGAAAAATTTTCAGTTTTAGTGTTTCTTGGTTTTTCAATGAAAACCCTGAAAAACTTCATCAAAATTGGATATTTCTCACAGAAATCTCCATGTTAACAAAAAAAGCCATTTTAGTCAAAAAATAAGGTTTCAAACAAAAAAATTCAGGCTGTTTTAGTCCTACATAATATAGAGGAATGAAGAATAGATAAAGATGCATTTCAGTGTCTTGTTGTATACATAGATGATCAAAGTCTGCATGGAAACAGCTCCCATTAACTTTTAAGGTGGCTGAGTCAGTTGGGAGCAGTAGGCATGGTTCAAAGAAGCAAATTTTGACCAGTTCGTTTCCTTGTCTTCTCCTTTATATAACAACAATGATCTCCAAGTCCCATCTGGTGACGCAGATTAGCTGGCTTTTACCATCTTCCTGGTTTATCTCACTTCTGTCTCATTAGCTCGGCCTTCTCCTGCCAACCCCAACTCTGGAGCTATCCCTATTACCAGCACACACACGCCCATCAACCAATGGGCCGCCAACGCCCCACTCCTTGCAGAGAGCTCTGCCCACTGTATGACACAGCCCCACCCACTCTGCATAGAGTTCCACTCCTTGCACATCGCATCCCCGCCCACTGGACAATAAAGCCACACCCTTAGGACCATAGAGCTTTGGCCACTACTCTTTTTTCCAGCTACTCTACCACAAAGCTCGGCCCACCGTCTCTATGGTTTTATCCATAGGGTGGCACACTGAAGTTTTGCCTAGGATGGCAGATTGTGTTGAGCAGCCTCTCTCCTGAAGTGCAGAGAGCAGTCTGGGATGAGCCAGTGCAGAAAGGAGGGGGGCCCTATGCAGGATGGAGATGGTGTGGCTTGCACCTGCACCTCTGCAAAGCTCCATAGGGGTTACTGAAACAGGGGGTACATCTTCGGGCAGCCCTCCTGATTGGCCTAGCGTGCACCAGCCCCTAGAGTCCTGGTATAGATGATGCCCAAACTGCCACGTCTGTGCACTTACACCAGTGCAGAGATAAATCTACATCTTATAACACCTCCCTCATTCCCCACATTCCCTCACAACGAACATCTCTCCCACTCTGGTGATGTGAATGTAACCTCACCGACTTGAATGGCGACAGCCCCGATCTCCACTGCGCTAAGCCAGAGCCAATGTTTTGTAGCATTAATAATTATTTTTTCTCTCTCTCTCTACCTTTTAGATGTTATACTCACCGTTTAACCTACAAGCCTATAATTTCTGCATAGCTGAACCTGTTTATTTGCCACTGTCTAATGTTTCCCATGTTTCCCTTTCAACTACCCTACCTATTATCTCATCCCTTAGCTCAAATACAGGTTTTTTCCACTCCTCTCCCTTATGCTGACACACTCAAATCATGTTTAATCTTTTTGATAGCCATCTGTTACATTCCCCAGGCGAAGTAAAATGTGACGTTTCTCGATAATGTGCCAAACTACCCATATGTACCTCAGGTCCTTTCCATGGCAAAGAGCTTTATCCACTGGCAGGAGCCATAGTTCCCCCTTTCCATGTTTATTTCCTTCTGCCACAAAAAGTCAGAGGGGTATTTATTATCAGACTTAGCAGAATGTATTAGGATCATTTTGAAATTTGTCATTGGATCTTAATGCAATTGCCCACTGATGGCAGGAATAGTAAGTCATGTGGCCTTGCTGAGGGGTCACTGAGGGTAAATCTGATCTGCAGAATCTGCATAATTGGTGATCATGCACGAGAAGGAAAGAACCTGCTGATTCCCAAATTCCGAGGTTAGTTTGCAGCAATTAGAGCTGAGTGAATAACTGACTCTTCTTTTCAGTGTTTCATTTCAGCTTCTGAAATGATTTTGTTTAGGGTTGAATTTTTTTTCCATTTCATTTAGTTTGGCCGGGGCAGGGGGGGTTACCCATTTTAAAACAGATCTAGCTAAATTTTGAAATGAAATGTCAGTTAGAAATGAAAAGTCAAAACATTTTGTTTGGAACATGTCAAAGCAAATCGACTTTTTGGGGAAAGAAAAATAGTTCTTTTGTTTCAGCCTAATAATTCAAGTTAAATTCAGTGAATA
Organism: Dermochelys coriacea; assembly: GCF_009764565.3. Classification (NCBI taxonomy): domain Eukaryota; kingdom Metazoa; phylum Chordata; order Testudines; family Dermochelyidae; genus Dermochelys; species Dermochelys coriacea. The sequence goes on from NC_050069.1 coordinate 262,378,222, forward strand.
GTTTCGGTTGAACTGAAACTGCATTTTTCAGAGCATAAACTCTTTGTCCCAAAAATTTCACCCGACTAGAAAATAAAAACTTTTTTACTTATAAACTGAGCAAATCTCAGCTGGAATCAGTGAGACACAACAGATGCAGAAACCCAAGGTGCCATTTTTTTCAAGGTAAAACTCTGCTTTACACAAAACTGTAGGTGCAAAAAAACCAAAGCAATCACCATTTGTGGGGAGGCGGGGATGCTGTCTTGTTAGAGTTATTAGGCCTTGTGGTCTGTACTGTCTCCAGCACACAGCCTATGCTGACAAACTATATTCCCCTCATGTAGAAGGAACTTAACACCAACAGAAGGCGTTTTTCTTCCAGCGTAAGAACACCAGCTCCCCAAACAACACAGGCACTGACTTTTGTTTTTGGTGGTGGGTGCTCCTCTCCGCCCCTTCCCACCCCCGTGTGAGCGGCAGGAGGCCCCATGGAGAAGGGGCTCAATGGGGGTGGGCCTTGGGGTGGAGCATTGGGTGGAGCCTCAGGGGGAAGAGGCCAAGCTTGGGCAAGGCCTCAGAGTGGAGTTTGGGCAGAGCGGGCGGTGGGACCATGGTCAGGGTGCCAGGGCCCTCAAAAGTTTAATCTGGCCCGGAGGGTGCTCAGCACCCCCTATTTTTTTTCCAGTAGGTGCTTGAGCCCCAGAGCACCCAAAGAATCGGTGTCTATGCTGAATGCATTAGCTGTGCCAACAGACACACACTTCTGTCGGCATACCTGCACCTACAGTGGGTTTTTATGAGTAGTTACATTTTTATGAGTAGTTTTATGAGTAGTTATTTTCACATCACCAACTGACTTAACTTTGCCAGGACAAGGCTACAGCTACACTTAGAGCTGGGTCCGAGCTCTACGAGACATATTCACACTCGTTGTCATCAAACTAGCAGGCCAAAAATAGCAGTGTAGCCACAGTAGCACAGAAAGAGGTGAGCGACTGCATGAGTTAGCCACTCTGAGTAGAAACCTACCTGTTTCCCCATGGCTACCTACTTGTGGTGGCTAGCCCACATCGCTGCTTGCACTGTCTTGGCTACCGCAGCTGCACCAGTATTTTTTGCAAGCTAGTGCAAGTATGTCTACTCGAGCTGGGAGTCTCTCCCTCCTGTTCCAAGTGTAGACGTAGTCTGAGTTTGAAGTGGAGAGCAAGCCTGTGTCTCAGATACGGCAGAATACCAGAAGAAGGGAAGGTTGGGTATACCCAAATATACCTCTGGGGGTATATTTTGGATGTCCCTGCTTTTATCGCACAGATTTCTTTCACAGTGTTTGGAAACAAAAGATAACTCTTCAGATCCCAAAGGGGGAGGGATAGCTCAGTGGTTTGAGCATTGGCTTGCTAAACCCAGGGTTGTGAGTTCAATCCTTGAGGGGGCCATTTAGGGATTTGGGGCAAAAATTGGGGATTGGTCCTGGTTTGAGCAGGGGGTTGGACTAGATGATCTCCTGAGGTCCCTTCCAACCCTGATATTCTGTGATTCTGTGAACTCAACCACAAATCCTATTGCTTGGCAGTCAGATCTGAGACTGCACCTGCTGCAGATTCCCATTAATGGTTTATTAACATGTTTCTTTCGCCTCATGCCTCCTTTGGGCATCTGCTCACAGCAGCTATTGGGAATTCTCTGCAGGTGGCTTGATTTTACAGGTCATTAGGTTGCAGTTAGCGAAGGTGCATTTGCTAAGGGACCTGCTCTTTTTCTCAAGTTATCTGCAAGCTGGAAGGTGGTCATATCAGATTAAGGCACTTAACATTTTGGGGAGAGGAGCTAACATGCTGAGCGAGGAAACAGCTGGTCCGACCATTATCAGAATACAAGATTAACAGAAAGGCTTGAGGATTTCCCTGGTTTCACTGCCAAAGTTGGAATTACTTATTATCATAATCTTTATTTCCAGAACTAGCTTGCTTATCCCATCAGGAGGGCTCTGCTGTCCAGGGTATCCTTCTAACTCACTCTTAAGGTCAAATATTTTACCCCTTATTTGACTTCCTCAACTCACAGGAATTCTTAAAATTTTCCCCATCTGAGTTACAAACTACATTTGCTTCCTTAATCTATGAATCTTCTACCTGCACTTTTCCTTTCTCCTCCCAGAAGTCCTATATAGCCTTAGTGAGAGGCTGAATTACTGTCTCCTCTTCAAGCCATATTTCATTCAGACTTATTATGTTCCTGACTTAACATAATCATTTTTTCCCTTTAATTCTTCAAGCACAGCATTGAGAGACACAGCACTTGTTTACATGGAGAAAGTGACCTCAATAGCTATTGCAGAATAGCTCCCTGTCTATCTATTCCATACCACAATAAAAGTCACTATATTTCAGAATAATTACACCACTTCGGAAGCACACTAATTATTCTGGAAGCAAAGTTTCCACATCGGTGAGGTGGGAATAAAATGGGGATTCTCTGTAAAGTGCTTTGAGATCATTAAATGAAAATCACTATACAAGAGTTAGGTGGTATTATTCTAATTATGATTAATTTGTTCCAGAATAGAGTGTCTACACAGGAGGCTGTACTGGAATAGTTATTCTGGTCAGTTTCCCCACGCAGACAAGCCCACACACACCAAAGTGCCATTTTTTAGTGAGATTTATGGTCTCATTTGCCGTCTCTGCAGTGAGAAAACAGCAGGAGTTTATCTCACACTTTCCCTAAGGTAAGGATAACTCATTAGGTATGTACCGTTGACATTTTACTATATGCTTTTTGACATGCCTATTGAAATAGTAAGCTCATTAGAGCAGGGACCATGCCTCCCTGTGTAGCTGTACAGCCCCTTGTACAGCGGGGCCCAGCTCTCAGTTGGGGCCTTTGTGTGATACCATAATAAACACATTAAATAATAACTCGAATACTTCATTAATCTTATTCTAGAATTGGTATCTAGAGCTCTTGCCTCTACTAGGCTGGTATCCCAGTGTGCTGTTTCCATCACAATACAAGCGCAATCAAGAGGCAATGCAGCGCAGGTCAAGTTCTCTCAGCTTAGCAGCCGTAACCCGAACCTACAGTCCTCCGACAGTAGCACAACGGATGGTGAGGTGAAGGAAGAAGTGCACTGGTGAGGTTAATCCCAGTGCTGGATAATCTATAATGCACTTGAAGCACATTGCTTTGAGGATCTCAAAGCAATTATCTCCCCCATTTCACTGCTGGGAAATGAAGGTGCCTTAACTTTTTATGAACCAAGTTTTCAAGTTTAGGTGGATACCTAAATGCCTGGTTTAGACGTGTAAAGCCTGGCCCAGGCACCAGAGTCTAAGTAGACTGTTAAATACCTAACTTCAGCTACCTGCATTTGAAAACTTGGCCCTAAGCCCTAAGGGAATTGTTAATGAGCAACGGAGATGGAAACAGAAATTAGAAGTCATGGCTCCCAGCCTGTTGCTCTAACCACTTGAATAAACTCCTTTCTAAACCCTAGCAGTGTTTATTATTTTATAAGAAGCTATGCAGGGCCCTCATGGAATTAATAGCAGAGGCCATCTAGAGATTGTGCAGAAACCCAACCAGAAGCATTCTGAATCAATTGCAATCAATGAAAAGTCACTGGTGGGCAGAGTCCAAGGAAAGCTGGCAGCAATCAGCAATTGAGCTTCCCCCTGAACAGAGGAAAGATCACAATCATGTCTATATGGTAGAACACTACCCTAAGACCTATTGTCCCCTCCACAACAGATCCAAGGGAACACATGTTTAGGTAGATCAAGGACAGGGGTGCTACAGAAGGAGGCTGTGGAGGCTCTATGCATTGCTTTCCCATCCCCTCAATCTGTCTGAAGCCCTTCTGCAATGCAGACTGCATTCACTGCGGACTCGTTACACCATTGGATACTCTCTCTTTCCAGTAGGGATCAATTCTGCATAGAGGTCTCAATCCTCACTGGTGTTAAGATGAGCTTACATTGCTCACCACGTCCCTGGATCTCATCTAAAATTAACTTTAGGGCAGTAAAAACTCAAGGGGATTATTAGGGAGATATAAAAAGTATCTCTCAGCACTGGGTCAAAAAGTGAACAGCATCTGAAGGCTGTTCCTTGGCAATCAAATTGACTACAAGATGGCAGAGAATAAGGCATGTTCTCAGCTCTGCTGTAAATAAACCATTCCGCTTCCAAGATAATCATGTCAATCAAACCCAGCATGACTGTCGCCAAGAGAGGAGATGCTGCAAAGAAATGTTAGTGGGTAGGAGGCACTAAATTGCAACAGTGAGAGGCTTATTAGGATACCTGCAAATAGAATACACACGATGGCCTCATTAGCTACTGCTTTCCTGAGCTTGGAGCAAGGACCGGGGTGAGGAGAGAAGTAATGGAAATAGTTTCAAGCCACTTGTGTGCTCTGTTTTCTGGGGCAGCCAGGAGCTTGCCTGGCACCCAATATAAGCTGGAGCAGCCTCAGGAATAGCCATAGCAGAGTGCAATCCATCTACATCCCTTCCCTTGAGAAGCTGCTTATGCTTGGGACTAGAAGCAGATCTCAGGCCAACTCTACCCTGGCCAAGGGGTTTTCTCAGGGATCCATTTTTGCCCCCTTTACACCACCCGAGTGGTGTGTCAGGGTCTTAGTGCAACTGCAAATTGGGCCCACATTAGTCAAAGGTAATAAAGGCTATAAAACCAATGATGTAGGGATGGACCCTAAGCAGAATTTACCTCAGATCCAAGCACTCCCATGCTTTGTGAGGTTTGAAATGGGTGGTTGGAGTTTGGCAGCTCGTAGGCAACTCTGCAATAGAAGTTTAGGGCTTGTTTTCCTATGATACAGAGACAGTTCCAGATATCCCCAGACAGGTCCATTTTTAGGGTCTCAGTCTGGGCACCAAAAAAAGGAGAGAGACCCCCCCAAATCACTAGACATGGCCTAGGTCGGGAGAAAACTTCCATTCGGCATTAAATAATTCCTCAGAAACTTGTTCCATCCATTTGCAATTTGCAAACTAAAATTAAAAGCGTCCTTTGTTTTATTCCACCTCTGATTTCACGGGCAGCTGCATCCCTGCCTCTTGGGATCCTGGCAGTTGTCTCTGGTCTCTCCGGTATATCACATGCATCTCTCTTCTTCCCAGTTTTGCTGAGAAGGAAATGCTAAGGATGCTCTTTTGAGCAACCATCAGTCTTGCTGCCAAGGGAGAGGACAGTAGGCATGCTGCTGCTCCTCTTTCATGTTGTTGAGAGAACACAAAGACTTCATTTCTGCCAGAGCTAATTGATTTTACAGCCAGCATGTTAAGCGCAAAGGAAATAAGCACCTGTATTGTATCACACTAACGTTCAGAATGATCCAGCTAAGGAGAAGGGAGACCATAATAGTTTGTTGCAGAGAAAGCTCCAATTCATTTTCTCTGCCTCTCGCCCACACAGAGCCTTGCTCAAAGACGGGCAATTAGAGCTGGCTTCAGATATTGAACTCAAACGGCAGCTAGTTTAGAATGAAACAGCTGCAGAATTTTCCTGAAGCCACTGGGTTACTTGGGGATTTAGCAAGGAATTAATCCTTATGGCCAGCATTTTCCAAAGTGATTTGGGGTGCCCAGTGTGAGATGCCTTTAAAGGACCAGGATTTTCTTAGGATGAGGGCTCAGCATTCACTTGAAATCAGGCCCCTTCCAGCTGAGCACAGAAAAATGGAGGCCCCAGAAGGAAACTCTTAGCATCCAGTCTATTGAATAAGAGTTCTTCATACCATGTGCTAGATGCTCTTGGGGATCTAGCTTAAATACTTGTACGGCCCCCATTACCTTGTATCTCAGCACCTCAGAGTCTTTAAAGTATTTATCCTCACAACACCCCTAGGAGGTAGGGAAATGTCATTAGTTCCATTTTACAGACCGAGAACCATGGCACAGAGAGTTTAAGTGGTTTTACTAAGCTTACACATGAAGTCGATGGTAGAGCAAAGACTTGAAATGGGGTATTTGCAGTTCTAGGCTTGCACCGTAACCATTGAGCCATCCTTCATCTTGGCGGAGCTGGGATCAGCCAAAGGCCAAGGTGAGGGCTGGGGACAAAGCTGACTTTTAGTCATTTGAATGCTCCCTCGATCCTAGGCCTGACTGATATACTGCTCCTAGACACTGCTTGTGTCCCTGCTGCAGGGGCACTGATGCTCACAATAAGTGGGTGTCAAAACACTAGAACTACTCAGTTTTGTTTCTGTTTCATCAGAAGCCTTGTGCCTTTGTCTGTTCTCCCTTATTCAAGTCTTACACTGCTAAAATTGTACTGACTTCAATGGAGTTCAGAGTTGAGCCCAAGGCTTACCATGTTTCACAGTGCAAAACCATTTTACATTCTTCTGTAGCAATGAAGTTGTTGGGTTTATTACTGCAGACAAACTAGGAATGAAGCTTCCATAGTACTTTAACAAAGGTAAAAAAAAAACAAACCAGCCCTGAATTATTATGGGATACATCCTTCTTTCCCAGTGACTTTTGTTGTTCCTTTTAAAACAGGGGTTCTCAAACTTTTTCTGCCACTTGTGCAGGGAAAGCCCCTGGTGGGCTGGGCCGGTTTGTTTACCTGCCACGTCTGCAGGTTCGGCCAATCGCAGCTCCCAGGGGCCGTGGTTCGCTGCTCCAGGCCAATGGGAGCTGCTGGAAGCAGCGCGGTCCAAGGGATGTACTGGCAGCCACTTCCAGCAGCTCCCGTTGGCCTGGAGCAGTGAGCCGCAGCCACTGGGAGCAGCAATCGGCCAAACCTGTGGATGCAGCAGGTAAACAAACCAGCCCAGCCCGCCAGGGGCTTTCCCTGCACAAGCTGCGGAACAAGTTTGGGAACCAAAGTTTTAAATGATGCATCCACTCGGCAATGATGTTGTGTGTCTGGATAAAAAAATATGAAAGAAAGATCCAAGTTGTCTTTCTTAACTCTGAATCTGTCATTGTTTTCACCTTTTTAGAACCTGAAGGCTTCCCTGGGTGTTCTTCTGTATACCTAAAAAAATTATCATCTAAATGTCAGACAAGAAAATTTAAATCTTGGAGAACCTCTTTTATAATTCACTAGAATATGGGAAAGTCATTACCACTACATATGGTGACCTTTCATATCAAAACAGCACACTGTGTGTTCGCCCTAGGGAGTTATTTAGAATCTGATGCCAATCCCACCTAAGCTTGGAATGTGTAAAAATGTGCAAAATTTAGTCTCTTGCCAATATAGCAAATGTGAGTCTGAAATCAGGTACTGACCTACTTACAATGAGGGGTTTTTGGTTACTTTATATTTCCAAATCCTCACACCTCTATCTGTTTTAGGAGCAACTCAAGAAATTCCAGAGATTAGTTTATTCCCTACTTCTATTATACTTTTCATTGCCTTCCTACAACTTCTCACAAAGCTTCAGAAATTCAGGCACTTTTGTTGTTGTTGTTCTGATGCCTTTCACTAAAAAAACAGAAGTTATATTTTTCTGTGTTTTTTCTCTTTCTTTTTGCCACCAAATCTAACACCCATTCCAAGGAACCCCAATCCAGCTTTACCTTGATAAACTGACTTCTATGACAATTAAAGATAACATCAGGAAAGTACCTTTGTATTTTATGCTGATGTGAATAGGCACCGTGAACCTGTTATCCGTTCTTAGTATAGTTTTTCAATATTATGCCATTTTCTCATTTCTAAATGTAGTATTTATCTGGTCCCTGTTACTGTAACATCTGAGCACTCCAGTGTTTAATGGTTTTATCCTCATAGCACCCCTGTGAGGCAGAGACATGCTAATACCCCCATTTTACCAAGGCCCAGAACGTAGTGCTGTTTCAAACAATACTACGTCAACATGCATTAGATAACTTCTAGTGCACCCCAGCAGGAACCACATGGGCTAGTTAGTGCAAACTGAAACATCATGAAGCCAAGCCCTAAGTGACTAAGAGTTGGTAGCAGAGCAAGATATAGAACCTAGGTGAAGTGTACCTAGGTGAACGGGGGAAGTCCCGGATGACTGGAAAAAGGCTAATGTAGTGCCCATCTTTAAAAAAGGGAAGAAGGAGGATCCTGGGAATTACAGGCCAGTCAGCCTCACCTCAGTCCCTGGAAAAATCATGGAGCAGGTCCTCAAAGAATCAATCCTGAAGCACTTAGAGGAGAGGAAAGTGATCAGGAACAGTCAGCATGGATTCACCAAGGGAAGGTCATGCCTGACTAATCTAATCGCCTTTTATGATGAGATTACTGGTTCTGTGGATGAAGGGAAAGCAGTGGATGTATTGTTTCTTGACTTTAGCAAAGCTTTTGACACGGTCTCCCACAGCATTCTTGTCAGCAAGTTAAGGAAGTATGGGCCGGATGAATGCACTATAAGGTGGGTAGAAAGCTGGCTAGATTGTCGGGCTCAACGGGTAGTGATCAATGGCTCCATGTCTAGTTGGCAGCCGGTGTCAAGTGGAGTGCCCCAGGGGTCGGTCCTGGGGCCCGTTTTGTTCAATATCTTCATAAATGATCTGGAGGATGGTGTGGATTGCACTCTCAGCAAATTTGCGGATGATACTAAACTGGGAGGAGTGGTAGATACGCTGGAGGGGAGGGATAGGATACAGAAGGACCTAGACAAATTGGAGGATTGGGCCAAAAGAAATCTAATGAGGTTCAATAAGGATAAGTGCAGGGTCCTGCACTTAGGATGGAAGAATCCAATGCACCGCTACAGACTAGGGACCGAATGGCTCGGCAGCAGTTCTGCGGAAAAGGACCTAGGGGTGACAGTGGACGAGAAGCTGGATATGAGTCAGCAGTGTGCCCTTGTTGCCAAGAAGGCCAATGGCATTTTGGGATGTATAAGTAGGGGCATAGCGAGCAGATCGAGGGACGTGATCGTTCCCCTCTATTCGACACTGGTGAGGCCTCATCTGGAGTGCTGTGTCCAGTTTTGGGCCCCACACTACAAGAAGGATGTGGATAAATTGGAAAGAGTACAGCGAAGGGCAACAAAAATGATTAGGGGTCTAGAGCACATGACTTATGAGGAGAGGCTGAGGGAGCTGGGATTGTTTAGTCTGCAGAAGAGAAGAATGAGGGGGGATTTGATAGCTGCTTTCAACTACCTGAAAGGGGGTTTCAAAGAGGATGGCTCTAGACTGTTCTCAATGGTAGCAGATGACAGAACGAGGAGTAATGGTCTCAAGTTGCAATGGGGGAGGTTTAGATTGGATATTAGGAAAAACTTTTTCACTAAGAGGGTGGTGAAACACTGGAATGCGTTACCTAGGGAGGTGGTAGAATCTCCTTCCTTAGAGGTTTTTAAGGTCAGGCTTGACAAAGCCCTGGCTAGGATGATTTAACTGGGACTTGGTCCTGCTTTGAGCAGGGGGTTGGACTAGATGACCTTCTGGGGTCCCTTCCAACCCTGATATTCTATGATTCTATGATTCTATGTAACTCCCAGGCTAGCACCTTAATCCCTGGACCATCCTTACTCTCTTCATTGAGCATCATCAAATACTGTCTTGCACAGTCCTTCATACATTATAGCTAGTGTTTCCATCCTCATATTTAGAGAGAGCACGGGGTCCTCTCATGACCCCATTCTCAGCTGCTGATCCTGGTGGTGCCCAGATCCTTTTATGCCATCTGGTGGAGCCTTCCTATCTCCAGTGTTCTCTAAGGTCCACTATTTCCTTACTCCCATAAAAGGGGGCACAGACTGGGAAAAGCCCCCTCCTCTGGAGCTCCTAGTCTTGGCTCTCGTAGAAGGAGCTGGTATGAGGTAGAGGTGTTCCTCCAGATCCCACTGCCTTCCTGGCTCCAGTCCTTCAAACCCTATGCATCTGAAACCCCAGTGACACCCAAGGGAGTTCGGTGCATGTTATAGCCTACATTTTGCACAGCAGTTTATCATATGCTTGTAAAGGACTTTACGGTGAAAAGGGCCCTGTATTTAAAGATATTATTCTCTTGCAATCACTGCTGCAATTTTAATTTTGCTTCCATAAATGCCAAATGAGACCGTCAGAATGAGGGACTGAAAAAAAGTCTTGGACACCCTTTTTTGAACAAAACAACCTTTCCAAACTGTAGAGCATCATCCCAGTATTTGCTGCCAAGCTGTGGAGGGCACAGATGGAGAAGAATAAAATAAAAATGTCTCATTAAAGAGCAAACATTTTCACTGATCAACTGCAAACATTGATTCCCAATTGAATGGAGCACATGTAAACACATATACAAAACCCTAACAGAATTAGATTTGCACTTGGGGGTAGATTTTCAAAGGGATTTAGGCAGATAGGTATGGAGTGGAAATTTCAAAATCATGTAAGTGTAACCTTTGGGTGGGCTAGAATTTACTTCCTTGCCCTTCTTCGGTGCCTAAAAAACCCAACTCCCATAGAAAAGCACCTGGATACCCAGAATTCAGTCACTGAGGATTTTCAGCAAGGCTTGCACACGGTCAACCTCTCCACTATCAAGAACAAAAAGAATAAACTTAATTTTTAAGTACCAACTTTATAAAATCTTATGATAAAGAAACATAAACATTAACAACTTAATTTTTACAACATAACATAGCGACTTTATAAGCCACATACATTATCTTCACAGTTATACATAAATAGAAAGAAAGAAAACAAATTAAATCTGAACAGATCAGTCCCCAGAGTGAGAAGAAGTTCAGAATTCCCAAAAACTTAGATTGAGTTCACCTGAGTCTCAATTGGAGTCTTTGATCACCAAATCTATACAGTCCGCTGAATGAAAAGCAACATCTTCCTTTCACTTGCTTGTGGAAATTTTCAGCTAGAAACCATGCAGACTCTTCTTCTTCCGCTGCTGAAATCACTGTTAGCTGCTAACCAATTAACCAACCACTCAGTTAGGTATATAGCTTTAAAAACAACCCTGTTATAACAAAACTACAAAAACAGAATAGCAAAATAAACGATTCTTTCCCCATCTTCCCATTTAAATAAAAGAAAAATTGGTGAATCATCCTAGTTCAGACAATTTAACTATAGCAGTTTGGCTAAAATCAAACAACATTCAAAGTTTCCCTCAAAATTTCCCCTTTCTATAATTAACACTGTCAGGGCTTTCCTTCTTCAGGGGTTAACAATATAACTAAACAGCTGCAAAATGCTTTAAAGTTAGGGGAAACAGCAGCCTGCTTTCTGCTGCTGGGGCTTATCTTCCCCCAACCCACACAGGATACATGGCCTTTTGCAAAGCCGCTGCCCTGCCTGCCTGCCTTCCAACTCCACATGGCAGGAAGTTGCCAGAGAAACCTTCAAAAGTCGCTAGATGTCGCTTTGTAACCTACACGAGGGAACATCTCAGACAGATGCAATAAGAAGTGTCCAGCTCACACGAGGGGAATCTCTCTCCCCTCAATGAGCGAGGGGTGGTGTTGCCACCCTTCCTAATGGCTGGTAACTGGATCCCCCAGACCCCGTCCACTACTCCACCTCTCCCCCCCCCAAGGCCCCACCTAGGCTCCTCCTCTTCCCTGGAGGCCCCGCCTCCTGCCACTCCCCTTCCCTCAAGACTCCCCTGCTCAAACTCTTCACTCAAGGCTCCATCGCGAGCCGCCTGGGCAGCCTGGCCCCGGAGGTGGCGGTGGCGGCTGCTGCTGCATTGCCTTCTTCCTTCCACTTAGGGTTGCCCCAGATCAAAAAGACCAGACATCAGAGCTTGTCAGATGGAACCCGGACACAAAAGCCAAAACCTGGACGGTCCGGGTGAAAACCGCGTAGTGGCAACCCTACCGAGGGGTGCCCAGGGCAGCGTCCGAGTGAGGGACTTTCCCCAGTGCAGGGGAGGAGGGAAGCCAGGGCAGGGTCTGGGAGGGTGGGGGGGGCAGCAGGGCAGGGTCCATGTGAAAGAGTCTCCCCTCAGCGAGGCAGGGCGTGGGGCAGGACTCAAAGGGACTATCCCTGGGATCCGGGGGAGGCTGCTCTCACTGGAAAGCGTCGGCCATGGTGCCCGCGAGGCAACAGTTCTCCCAGGACTTGGGAGGCGGCAGCTGAGATGCCATCTCTTCTCTGGCTCTGCTGCACACGCCCAGCCAAGCAACCCCAGCTCAGGTTCCTCCCTCCCCACCCAGTCGTGGCCTTACCAGGCCCGACAGGGAGGCCGCTGAGCTGTTCATACAATGGAGCATGTGGCGACTCCGGGCCAGGCTGCGCCTGTGGATTGACATCTCTGGGTGCCACTGTTCAGGCCTCCCCCAACTCGTTGTCTCGAGTCTGGACTCCGTCCGCCCCGTTCCAGCTCAGGGCTGACCGGCAGAATTGTGTAGTCAGGAGAGCGTGGGATGGCTTTTATTATGATCTTGTGACTATACAAATCGGCGACTTCTTTCTCTGAATATCACTGTAATCGGCAGTGCCAGTTGCTAGATTTGTCACTGATCACTTTGACACTTATTTCCTCGCTAGGGAAATCAAAAAGTCACTAAATCTAGCAAAAGCATTGCTAAATTGGCAACAGAGACTAGTGAGCATACCCAAAACTACCACACCTAATTCCAGAAACTTCAGAGTTTGGAGAGCTAATTGTGCATCTGTGAAGCAACAAGGACCCAGACAAAAACCATTCCTTCCTAACCCCCGAATAGATCTCTTAAAGAGATATCTCCCTAGTAGGGACACTGGATACATAAGCAAGTGAGGTATTAAAGCTGGGAGACATTTTCTGGCTGGCACTTTTTTGGCAAAAAATGCAGATTTGGCAACGCCAAAGTGTCTTGAGAATCCATGCCAGTTTTGCTGAATTGTTTTGGTTGAAAACAATTCTAAAAAAACCCAAACAAACCCACCCAAAAACAATCTAAATGTTTTGTTTTGACATTTTTGAAATGAAGTGTTTTGATTTTTCAGTTTGAAACAACTTTTCAGTTCAAAGGTCCCTTTCATTTTATTCAATAAATAATCAAAAATGGTTTACAAAGGATCAAAATTAAAATGGAAATGTTTTGTTCAACCTAAAACTGAACCTATTTCATTGGTTCGCTAAGAGGTTGTTTGTTTGTTTTTTAAATCACTTTCTTTCATTGGAATTTTTTTCCCCCCGTTTTTCGGAATTGCCAACAAACCAAAAACATCTGTTATTTGCCCAACTCTATTAGGCATCTAACCTTCCATTTAAATCAACTGGAATCAGGGTTTTCAAAAGTGCCTACGAGGCACCATTCTGCATCTTGAGGGACCTAAATACCTTTGAAAATTTTGCCCTTAGTGTTTGTGAAGGGTGCCGAAGTGATAGTTCTGAAGACTGAAATCTTCTATTGACCATGGGTTGATGATTCCCTGCAAGTCAGGGCTGAGGTTAATGTTGAGGGAGATGCTTTTACTGCAGCTGCCCAGGCTGTATGTGGTCTATGTGTAACCTCAGTCCCTAGGCAATGCTAGCCAACATGTATGAAAGGCCCGGATTCCTAAATGAGGGTAATGTTGACTTGGTTTGTGGCATCAACTATGCGATGGCAACTGGATGTGGTGTGATCAATTGCTGGTGACAAAGCACAGTGTATGCAGCTTTCCTGAGACAGTGTATACTTTGCAAGTGCAACAGAGCTAGGCTTGACGGAATTTTGCATCTAATTGACAGATAATATCCAGGTTTATTTTCAAACATTTTCCTCAATTTTTCAGGATTTAAATTGTCACAGTTGCAAGGAATTAGGGGAGAGAAGTCAGACAATTATTTAATGACAGTAGATGTTGAGATTGAAAATGTTGAAGCTTTACCACCATTAAAACAAAGGGTCAACATCACGTGTCAAATTATACAAAGTACATATCCTTAAGTCACATGCTACTAAGTTCTCGAGCAGCATTTCTCTTACTTTGCCTACCTGTACATTTTGATGATTGGTTTCACCATGCACACAATGTTTACCAATATATACCAATAAAAATCAAAGCCTTCTAAAGCCTAAATAGAGCTTACCCAGGGCACTAAGGAGCAGCACCAGTGCTAAGAATGTGCAACTGCATGTGATGCCAACCTAGGCCTATTGCACGACAAGCCTGGCATTGGCAACAATTGGGGTTGTCAGAGGCTGTTGTCTCATACTTGCAGCAGCCATGTGGAGCATTTGTTGTCCCTGCAAGGCATAAGAGCGGCAAAAGGTCCACCAGTCACCCAATAATTCCTCCCGCGCCATCTAAGAAGGTAAGCAGGGGAGGAGGAGGAGAAACCTGGAGCTGCCAGGGCAGAAGGAGGGAAGGGTACTCTCAGCAGCTAGACTTCTCCATGACCAACCAGAATGAGAGGAGGGAAGCACCAGGAGCTCCAGCAGGATCAGTAGTCCAAGCCCTCCAGGGTCCCGATTGCTGAGAACTTCAGGGAAAAGAAAGCCAGCAGCCAGGTAGTTGTAGCTGTGGTCCAGGCTCTCTTTGCTCCATTAACTGCCTGGGCACAAGCTTTCCTCAGACTCAGCACACTGAAGATGAGACCCTACAATTTCTTACACCTCCATGATCAACTATATGAGGCTTTTGTCAGCTATATTCACTGTCAGAGAAAACTTCAGAGCCTTTGCATCTGCAGGGAGCTGGTAAAATACAGTCAAAGTTATTTTCAGATCTTCATATACAATGTTCTATCTCTCTCTCACTGACACACACGTCCTGCTGTTTGTGACTGTGCCCTGTAAAAACCCAGTGACCAATGCTCCCAATTTCAATTGGCTCTTCCTGAAACATCTTTCCCTTATTTGTTTCTGGAAAATTGAAAATTGCTTTTCTATTTTAAAACAGTGATTTCCGTACTCAGAAAAGCACAGTTCCCTGATTTCAGCAGCACATCTGAGTAGGTTTTTTACTAAAAGCACAATGGGCCAGATTCAGACCTGGGGAAAGTGGCAGCAATCTCCATGGATAACAATAATTTCCTTAACTGTCAAGTGGCTTTGTCACTCTCCTGCTGTGTGACCTCAGTCACTGCTTCTCTCTGGACTTGTTTCCGCCACTCCCCTCCCCTCTTTTTTGTCTACTTTAGACTAAACTCTTAAGGGCAGGATTCACTATGTGTTTGTAGATCACCCAGTAGAGTCACATTTAGGGTGCCAGCCAGTAGAGATTCAAACCATCTTGTTTATTTCAGGTTTGGAACTTTAATTTCTTTCAGAGTTACACTTTTCATTCAATGCCATGGGAAAATTGAAATCAACCCTCTCATTTTGAGAAAAATGGAGTCCTTGCAGCTGCCTCGGCTGACGTGTTGCCTGATCAGTGCACCTGCCTTGGGGTTATATCAGTCATGTTGTTACAGAACACGCTGCCGTTTTCATTTTTGACATGTCACTGGGAGCTGTACCTTCTGCAATGATGGATCAAGTGGTAACGTTCAAAGCCGCACTTCAGAGGGACCCATCATTCCCTGAAAATAACAGCGTTTGATAAATGGTTGGAATCGTTGCCGATTCTTTAGTGAGCAATTCAGATGATTGTTCAAATACACCTAAATAATCTCTAACCTCTATTCAGGGACCTGTTTGAGCTAAATAAAGGTTTCAGAGCCTCCCAATAGTTGCCACTACCCGTGTTTCTTGTTTCCCCCTGAGACTGGTTAGAACACTGTGCCCCCTCCTATCAGGCCAGGATCACCTCATGAAAATTAGCCATTGCTTTGTCATTTCCAGACTGGATGAAACTCAATATATCTACCTGACTCAGGCCCTGTGCACTTACTGTGCCTAGTGAAGTCAAGGCAAAGATTTCCACTGACTTTACTGGGCTTTGGAGATGGCTGATACCATAGGCCTTAAGAAAGCTTCACTTAGGTCTGGTCAGGCTATGGGGGTCTGAACAGCAGCATGGGTCTGAATGCCAAAATGTTGTCCTGTAACTCCTCAGTGTGGACGCTGCAAGTGTGAACTAATAGATTCTACTGCAGGACTACTTTAATGTGCAATAGGAATCTTTTAGTTTGTGTCTGCAGCATCTACATGGGGGAGTCAGCACACATTTTGGTGCTCACTGCTATAGTCTGATCTGTGGGGCAGTGTAGACATAACCTTAACCCAGAATACAGTAGCCTAGCTTCTCAGCAGCTGGTGCTGCTGAGGGCACATTCCCCCACCACTCTGCTCACTACACTGGTTCCCCATAGAATATCAGGTCAAGTTCAAAGTTTGCAGATGACACAAACATTCGGGGAATGGTAAATGATGAAGAAGAGAACAGATGACTGATTTAGAGTGATCTGGATTGCTTTGTAAACGGGGCACAAGCAAACAATATGTGGTTTAATTCAAGAAAATGCAAATATACACATCTGGGAATAAAGAAGGTGGGCATACTTACAGGATGGAGGACCCAATGCTGGAAAGCAGTGATTCTGAGAAAGATTTGGGGGGTCATGCTGGATAATCAGCTGAACACAAGCTCCCAATGAGATGCTGTGGCCAAGAGAATTAATGCAATCTTGGGATGCATAAACAGGGGACTCTCAAGTAAGGAGTAGAGAGGTTATTTTACCTCTGTGTTTGGCACCCGTGCAACTGCTGCCAGAATACTGTATCCAGTTCTTGTACCCACAATTCAAGAAGGATGTTGATACATTAGAGAGGATTCAGAGAAGAGCCACAGGAATGATTAAAGGATAAGAGAATATCCCTGCTAGTGACAGACTGAGCTGTTTGAGTCTATTTAGCTTCCAAAAAGAACGCTAAACAGTGACTTATAGTCTCTAAATATCTCCATGGGAAAAATATTTAATACTAGGCTCCTCAGTCTGGCAGAGAAAGATCTAACATGATCCAATGGCTGGAAGTTGAAGCTAGACAAATTCAGACTGAAAATAAGGTGTCAATTTTTAAACAGTGAGAATCATTAACCAGTGGAACAATTTACCAAGGGTCGTGGTGGTTTCTTCATCAATGACCCTTTGTAAATCAAGAGTGGATGTTTCTCTAAAAGATCTGGTCTAGGAAGTATTTTGGGGGAAGTGTTATGGCCTGTGTTACATGGTGGGTCAGACTAGATCAGTGGTTCTCAACCTATTCACCACAGTGGGCCTCATATGCAGCTCTCTCTGTGTTATCTGGGCCGCATCCATGCAATATACATACTACCTGTACACGTACAAAAAAAAAGTGTAGTATTTGTTATATGACAGCAATACAATTGAAATGGATACTGCACCTTTCACTTCAACCCTGACAAATGTCTACCAAGAGCATTTAAAATTAGCAAAATAAATCAAACCATTAACTGTAAGGGTAGCAGGGCACGGTGCATTGCCACCCTCGCTTCCACACTGCTGCTGGTGGCACAGGTGGGCTGAGCGCCCGGAGAGCACAGCTGCAAAGCCTGCCTGCAAAGATGGGGAGCCCTGCCTGATGTGGGTCATCCCTCTGCCAGAAACTGTCCCCCATGCACCCAGCCCTCCCACCAGGTGCTGCCCCCTCCCCCCAGCCAGGGAATGCTCCCCCATCATGCAACCCCCTTGGGGCTATCCACTCTACATCCAGACCTCCCCAACACTGGGCTGGCACATGTGCCTTCCCTACAGAAACAAGGTGCCCTGTCCATATAGATGCTGGAACTAGGGGTGTCGAGGATGGGGGGTTGCCGCACCCTGTGGCTTGAAGTGGTTTCCATTATATACAAGGTTTACAGTTTGGTTCAATGGCTCTCAGCACCCCCACTATAAAAATTGTTCCAGTACCTCTGCCTGTCCAGGGCAGAATGGCCCTCCAGGGACTGCCCCCTCCAGCATCCAGACTCCCACTCAGGGACTGCCCCCATGCATTCACCCCCTCACCTAGGGACTGTCTCCCACCAGTCCCCAGCCCCCTCCAGGACTTCCAGCACTCTCCAGCTCCATCCAGGGACTGTGCCCCAGTATCTAGCCCCCATCCATCAGTCTCCCCACTACAGTCTGTCCCCCATGTACCAGATGCATCCCACTGCCCAAGCTCCCTGCACCCCACTTCCTGTGCCCATTGGTGTCCTGCCTCACCTGCACTTAGCTCAGCCATGCAGCTCATCCAACCCTCCTGGCACTGCGGTCCCAGTACCGGGGAGTCTTCTCCAGCTGGGGTTACTGGCCCCGTGCTCTTGTGGGGTGGGCGGGGGGTGGGCACTGAGCACGCTGGCATTCTGCTGATGCTGCTGGGCCCAATCCTGCCTTTGACACGGGGCCCAATCCTATGCTGCCCCTATTTTTAGCCCCTCGCACCTTGCCCTAGTTATGGCCCTAAGGATGTCACATGGGCTGCAGCTATATGCTGACTGGGCCACAAGCCCCCCATGGGCCGCGGTTTGAGAACCACTGGACTAGATGGCCACAATTCTGGCCTTGGAACCGATGAAACAGTCTCAGTCCTAATCTTCAGGCCACTCTATTGGTACTGTTTTAGCGAACGCATCTCTCTCAGAGACAACCATCTACTTCAGCCACTGTGATCCTTATACACCTGTGAGGTAGTTAAGTACTGTTCTTCCCCTTTCACTCATGGGGTGGTTTATTAATTTAGACTGAATAAATGGGCCAAAGGTGTTAACGTAACTGCATCACTGTTCTACATTAGACAGTGTTAAACAATGTTTGGTATATAGAGACCTCTGCCTGCTTTCCACCATGGTAGCCATATCTTAAAAAAATCCTTTAACCTTTTATTAATGTTAAAGAAAAAAAGAGAAACAGTTAAAGGATTTGAAACGTAACGTATTAAATAAGACTCTCATTTAGAAAGAAAATCTCCCTTGTTTGATAGTCCCTTAGAGCAGTGCTACATGTACCCCTGGGGGGTACGCAGAGGTCTTCCAGGTAGTACATCAACTCATCTAGATATTTGCCTAATTTTACAACAGGCTACATAAAAAGCACTAGCGAAGTCAGTACAAACTAAAATTTCATACAGACAATGACTTGTTTGTGCTGCTCCATATACTATACGCTGAAATGTAAGCACAATATTTGCATTCCAATTGATTTGGTTTTTAATTATATAGTCAAAATGAGAAAGTAAGCCATTTTTCAGTACCAGTGTGCTGTGGCTTTTTTTTATTTCTATGTCGGATTTTGTAAGCAAGCTGTTTTTAAGTGAGGTGAAACTTGGGGTACGCAAGACAAATCAGACCCCTGAAAGGGGTGCAGTAATCTGGAAAGGTTAAAGGGTACCAAAGATGGTAATAACTGTTCTTTGTGGAAAAGAGAAGTTAGTTGAAATTGGCTGGAGCTGTCATTGTTGCTCTTCTTGTTGTTAAAGTCCAGTCCCATTTCACCCTAGGCGATCTTTGAGATTTAACTGGAGCTGCTGATGTCATCTGGGTCCCTCTCTCTGGCCTGGGCAGGATGAGGACAAAGGTCCAGTGTCCCAGGAGATGGTGGGGGATGGCATCCATGATGGTGCAGTTCACTCCAGTGAGCAATTTTTCTCTCCTATGTTAGTTTTTTTCTGTAAGGACCCACTGTCACAACTGGGACATGGGCAATCTGACCTAATGGTCAGGCCAGGTCAGATACCAGGAGGTCAGAGTCTAACATTGGCTAGCGGGCAAACCAAGACTCATGAGTTAGGCAGGGTCAGGATATCAGGAGAATAGCCGCAGGGGCAGGTATTACAGGGGAAGCAGTACTAAGCAGGAGGGATCCAGTTATATGGACAACTTCCTTTTCCTGTGCTTTTTTAAAAATTGAATCTGGGAACCAATCAGATCCCAGGACTGGAGTCATCTGTCAGAGTTCATCTTCTGTGCTGACAACTGTAAGCAGATCACTGGTGGCAAGCTGGAACTTACCAGCTGCTAAGGGCTCAAGGCCTCAAGTCCCACATACCCCCAAAAGGAACGTGATTGTGATTTTTCCCACCAGTTAGGCCTAATATCCACAGTTTGGGCCCATTAATTTCCAGGCTCACATTTTTTTGTTTACCAGGCATGATCCTATTACCGTCCTGAGTTATATTAGGAGGCCTTTTTGCATGGACTAATTCAATCTCTGTCTCCCCTTCATAGCTCTTCCCATCAACATTTGTTCTTAGGTTTTTGTGACATCTGACGAACTTGCACATACTTTGGCAGGTGAGCTCACAATCAGGGTAAACCTGTAGGCCCAATTATCACAACAGAGGCTGACACACACAATGGCTGGGTGGCTTGCCCAAAATCAGACAACTACTCGGGGTACATCTACACTGCAGCTGGAGGTGTAGTTTCCAGCTCGGTGAGAGGTACACGCATTAACTGAATACTGAAAACAGCACTTCAGGTTGCAGCCTGGGTTAGCCACCTGAATAAAAAAGTACGTAGGGTTTTGGAAGGGATTGTACTCCGGTGACCAGCCTATCCCACAGCTCTTGGTACTGTGGCTACACTGCCATTCTAAATGTGCTAGTTTAGTCAAAGCTAATGCGTGTACATCCACCGAAGTTGGAAGTGACGCAGCTGCAGTAGAAACATGCCATAAGTGGCAGAGCCAAGAACCAAAACGAGACCATATTTAGCTGCTAAATTTCCCCCTCATCTTCCCCTGAGGAATATCGTGGGGCTTCGGACATGTAGGCATGAGAGATTTGATGTTTTGTGGATGTGAGCAGTGGACCAGTAGAAAGCTGCAGCTTTGAAGAAGGCAAGCCTGCCCTGCTGCTGAAAATACTAACTGTGGCCCTGATTCCCCAAGGTACTTAAGCGTGTGCCTATCTTTAAGCACTTTGGCTTCACTGGGACTATTCACACTGTTCAGGTTAGGCACAGTCTTAAATACCTGGCTGACGGGGGGCCTCTGTAACTATGAAGTTTAAGAAATACACATACGCACACACTCTGCAGAGCATGGCGCACGCAGTGCAAAGAGACTAGAAGCTACCCAAACATTCAGGAAGAGCAGGGAAGCAACGGTTGCAGAATACGTAGCCGTGGTCTGCAAAGGGGTACTGCAATAATTAGATCATTCCCCATGTAGTAAGATATAGCTAGTTATCTTACTGCTGCACCCTGTTTACATGTCTTCCAGCTGGTAAATTTTGCTTAGTTTGCTGCATTCTAGCTTCATGCTGGGGACCTAGATATTGTACCCATAAAACAATGGCACATCCCTTCCCTGGTGACCCTTTACTCATGATGCGTGAGTGTTCAGAAATTTTTAATTATATTTTTCAATACTCCTTTTACACATTCTGCTTATTTCATCTCTTTACTTGCTCCTGTGTACTGGCAATGCACAGTACTTGGAACATAGACAGTAGGTGAGTCTGTGGTTTTCCTTAGTGATAATCTGGTTCCTGCATCTGAAAGAATATTACTCTGCTTTCACACTTATCATTTATCCACCCTTGCACTGGGTAATGGTTTTGTAAAGTGCAGTGCCCCTGTTGCCACTTAATTAACAGTGCTGCAGATTTGTTAATTATGGTGTAGACGGACCCAGAGAATTCACTATGATGGTCAAGCTTTTGTAAAGGGAGGCTCAATGGACAAGAAACATGCTTTTCTCATAGTACTGCAAGCTGAGACCGTGTTCTGTAGGGGAATAAACCAGTGGAGGGTGGGGGAAGAAAACCACATGCTATCTAACCAGGAAGTAAGGGTGGGTGGAGCATTGGTCCAACTCACAAAATTCCGAGTTAACCCTTTGATGACCACTTCTCTACACCCTCCCCCCTTGTAGTTTGCAGTATGGTTGTTGTCTTTTCAATAATCAGGGGCTCTTAGCGCTCTCATAGGGTAACGCCTTTCCACAGCAGCCAGGACCACCTCTGGGGGCAGAAACCCACTTTCTCTAGCCTTCTGCTCCTGCAATTTG
Source organism: Dermochelys coriacea (assembly GCF_009764565.3). NCBI lineage: Eukaryota > Metazoa > Chordata > Testudines > Dermochelyidae > Dermochelys > Dermochelys coriacea. The sequence goes on from NC_050069.1 coordinate 262,399,975, forward strand.
GTAGATACCCCCATCTTGGACCTTCCTTGCAGAACAGCATCCTCTTCTGGCCTTGGGTCCTCCCTGATGGTCATCGGCAAAGGGGTGCTTGCATCTCACTCTGAAAGCTGACATGATGCTAGTGTCATCTTATGCACCACTCTCATTTAAACGACCTTTAAAAGACAAGGAATCCAGTTTGTTCTGGGACAGTATCTAGTGTGAAGCTGGAAAGCCACGTGCCAGCTCTGGCCAAGGCTGCAGGTGTCAGCTAAGAAGTGACAAATTCACAGCCAGGTGCCAGGCCTGCTCACTTGTGTGTTAGTACAGTCCAACGTCAATGTTAAAAAAATGTACAAAAATGTGTTTAAACTTCATGAAAAGCTGGTGGGATGAACACTAATATTTGATTAACCAAACCCCTGTTACTTACCTTTGACTTTTGCTATAGGGTGCAGCCACCGCTCACATGCTACAGCAAATAAACACCTATGGAAAGGACACTCTCAGGCACACGAAATATTAAACAGCATGCTTTAGGGTTTAAGGCCATTTCTGACTATAGGAATTAGTAGGAGAATTACGATGGGGCAGACTATCCCACATCTGCCTCATGTAAGGTTTTTGGCCACTGTCAGAGACAAGATACAGTACTCGGTGGACCATGGGTCTGTTCGAGTCTGGCAATTCAAATAAGAAACAAGGCACATTTCTAGCAGTGAGAGTGATTCATCATTAGAACAAACTACCAAGGGAAGTGGTGGATTTCCCATGAGTTGAAAACCTCAAGCTATGATTTACTGCTGTTGGAGACTGGGACAGTGGTCAGATATTAGGAAAAACTTTTTCACTAGCAGGATGGTGAAGCACTGGAATGGGTTACCTAGGGAGGTGGTTGAATCTATTTCCTTAGAGGTTTTTAAGGCCCGGCTTGACAAAGCCCTGGCTGGGATGATTTAGTTGGGGATTGGTCCTGTTTTGAGCAGGGAATTGGACTAGATACCTCCTGAGGTCCCTTCCAACCCTGATATTCTATGTCTAGTGGTTAGAGCAGGTTGGCAGGAATAGGAGCCCAGCCAGAGTCGGAGGCCGATTGCCAGAGCCGGAAGTCAGGAATTGGAGCGAAGGGCCAGACCTCAGTTACATGGAGTAAGGGAAAGCAGGAGTAGGGCTGGAAGAAGGCTAGGGAGCAGCAGCTAACACAGCCATGGGCAAATGCACTGAGCTGTTGCCAGACTTCTGCCACTGGGCATAAGAGTTGGTTTGCTGACTCTTCCAACTAATCAAGTGACATAGCCAATTAGGCAGCCTGCTCATTAGGTTGCCTGAAGATCTGGGTCTGTTGAAGACCCTAATTCCTGACAAATGCCTTTCTGGAAGATAAGCTTTAGTCAAATATATGATTTAGTCATGGAGGTCATGGATTCTGTGACTTCAGCCCTGCAATGGGAGCAGGAAGGGGCATGGCTCTGAGCAGGGGCTGTCAGCCCCGTGCCGGGGTGGGCTTGGACTTCCATGATTTATTGTTTATTGCCTGTGTCCTGCCTGTGACTTACTAAAAATACCAGTAACAAAAATCTTAACCTTAAATGTAAGTTATTGGGCTCAATGCAGGAGTAACTTGGTGAAATTCTCCGGCTTGTGTTATACAGGTAGTCTGACTAGATGATCTAATCATTCCATCTGGCCTTAAAATCTGTGAATCTGTTAATTCCTTTGCTCCTAAGAGAGCATAGGAATAGCTATTGAAGTTGGTATTCAAGATGCTCCCAGGTTTATAAACACTATCAACTACATAAACAACTTACTCAGTGCAGAATATTAAAGTAGTTTAATAATGTTACAAAGTGTTGTCTGGGGATAATATGCCTTTTACAAAGAAAGTGCAAATGCAATCTGCAAAAGGAATGTAATCAAGATATCTAATTAATTGTAAGGCAACAGTAGGCCAGATTCATCACAGGGATTAGCATATTTTACTTTTCAAGCTGTAGCAAATAAAGATTTTTCTAGTCGTCAATGTTCAAAAACTGATCAATAAATCTCGTTCAGCTGATAATTGCTAGATATCTATCTATATTCATAGAAAACTGGCACCTGCAGAGAAAACAGAATTTCATGAAGTGCAACGTACCTGGTAAACTTCCTTGCAAAGTGCAAATTTGATATTTGCAAAACGCTGAGCAGCTGCTCCTGTTGTGAGATAACAAACCTCAAACAATTGGAATGGTCACCAAAAACAAATCAATACAGAGCATTCAGATGTGCTGTATTTGGGTACAATGAGTAGAGCTGGGCAACATTTTTCAGCCAACACTATTTTTCAGTTGAAAAACATGCAGATTTGATGATACTGAAATGTTTGATGCATTCATGTCAATTTCAGCAAACTACTAGATTTTTGTTCCTCCAAATTAAAAAAAAATGTTTTGTTTTGAGATTTTGTAAAAGAAAAGTTAGTTCAAATCAAAACTTTAAGACACATGCAGGAAATAAAAGAATTTTTGAAATGAAAAGTTATTTTGACCATTTAAAAAATAAGAGATCACAACATTGTTTGACCCACATAAATTAGGTTGTAACGTTTCGATTTGCTGAAAATTTCTCATTTTGGGGTTGGACAAAAATGATATTTTTTGGTAAACTTTTTGAAAATGCCAAATGTCTAACATGGAAATATTCTGAATTTGGGATTGGTTCTCATTCAGCAATCAGTGGCCAGAAACTGGTGTGGCTACACCAGTGCAAACCCCACATATAGAGAGTTAATTTGAATTGGTTGAGCTTACTTCAATTTCAGGCAGGATCAAATTAACTTAGTGACCAAGTTCCTTGGGCAATTCCTATACTGAATGCAGGCAGCGCCTTGTTTTTCTGCTCAACCCTCTCCTTGCCAGACACTGAATGGGATCTCTCTAGATCATCATATTCCTTTATTAGTAGTTGTCTCAAGGATATATTTATTACGGGGTGGGGGGCGGGAAAGAGGGTTGGTGGCATTATATATTGTCCTGCAGTCATCAATAAGTGTCATCAAAGCATGGAAACACAGTATATTCTGAAGTAATTCTACTGCCAAAATATGTCACAATCCCCTAAACTGGCTTAGAGGATAAATGCCCACTATTGCTATCAATAAACGGAGCCACTCCTTCAGCACCAGGGGTAGACATCTATGCATTGGTGCTAATGGGGCCTAGATTCAAATCTTGCTGACAACCCAGGTAGGGGGTATTACACAGAGTACTACTTCAGAGTTCCAGAAATGAATAGTCCTTAAAATACAGGACATTGAAATGGCACCAGGCAGATTTCACTTTCTCTGGAACAGGACAAAAATGCCCATCACACCAATGCATCTGTGAACATCTACCACCTCCCTACACCTTATGTAGCAGGTTTAAAAAACAACAACAACAACAACAACAAAAAATATAGTGCACATTCCATGTCCATGTTTTCTGATCAGTGTGTAAAATCCAGTGGCCAGATACTCAGCTGGTGTAAGTCAGCATAGCTCCATTGACTTTGAACTGGCTATGCCAATTTATGTGATCAGAGGATCTGACCCCATGCATTTAACTGGTAGACTCCTCTGGATGCAAGTACCACTTATTGTTTAAGCAAACGTTTCCTCAGCACAGTGTGAGCAAACTGGGCCTCATGACCAGCTTGGATGTTTGTTTAGCCATTACTCTTACTTGCTTTTATAACAGTGATATTTTGCATATTTAAAGAAAACCAGACTGGCCCACGAATTATCGGGTAGGGTCTCTTCTCCATTGTTTGTTCCTTCCTCCTATCAGGGCACAGTCCTCTACGGATAGAGAGACTTGTATGCATTTTGTTTAAAAGGATATTAATTTCCACATACACCAGAGAGATGGGAGACAGGCGTAGTCTAACCCTGGTACCTGTGTGTCTTTGGAATGCTATAGGTCTAGGATACTTCACACTGACTGAGTACCGGGTCTGCTCCCTTCATGAATCCTGGGTGCACAGCCTGCCCCAAAGTGGCTGGGAAAGAGGGGGAGCTATGACTAGACTTCTTGCATAGAAGAGTTGGGCTGGAAGGGACCTCAAGAGGTCAACTAGGCCATTCCCAACCCCCCACCCCACTGCCACCAAGAGGAAGGCCAGAGTTGAGGGGGATGGGCAGGGGAGTAAGCTAACCATATGCTGCCTGGAGAAATGGGAGGGATGGTGCCTCCTGAGTCACCACTTGGAGTCTGCAATTCTGCACTGCTTCTTCCAAGGGCAAAGTGTCCACCTGCCACAGCCTGTCCCTGAGAGCCCCTACATCCAATGCAATAGCACATCCCGCATCAGGGAATCCCAACCAGCTGACAATCAGATTCACACAAGTCCTGCTGGACAATTATGAATTTCACTCTTCTTCCAGCAAAAGTGGCTAAAAATGTATTACCCCCGGAGTCCGAATCCCTTGGTTCTGCTGTCACTTGCCTGTACATTTTCCAGTGAGCTGTTCCACTCTCCACTACAGTTAGGCTGGAGAGAGGAAATCCATTAAAGATAAGCTACGCACGGATTCCTCACAGCCAATCCCATGACAGAAACAAGCTCAATTATGGAAGGAAATTGCCTGGCTTTGGAGATAGACTGCCAGAGCCAGTGCTGTCAGGAGGGAGACAGCATCATTCAGGAACGATGAAGTCCCCACGCTTGCAGGACACCAAGTGCAGCTCTGTAACTATTTGAAGACTACAGGACTCGCACTATATTAACCTCGACACTTTCATTCCCCTCCCCACTGCTGGAGTCTTGCCTGCATTATAACCACTTCACTGTTGCCGGAGGGGCTGCATTACCCCTCCACAGCTGCATGAGTTCCCACTGCAGAACTCCCACCGACTTCACTAAGAACAGGGGAAGCCTGAAGTATTTTCAATTGCTCATTAAATTTTCAAGTAATGGCAGCCTCTCCTGTACGTGCGTAGAGTTTTGATTTTTTCCAGGGATGCCAAATCTGAGCAGTAAATCTCACCCACCAGAGCACAGCTCCAATTACAGGCCACACTAGTTCTTAATTCCAACAGAAGTGGGACCCAGTAGAGATCGCATTCTCCCCTATGTCTTGTTTGGAAAACTGACTTTTGGCCCTGCATCCTGGCTTTCCAATTCCAGTGAGGAGGCTTTATAACCGCTTACAGGTGAAGGAGGCCTGCAGGCATCAGATGACCCTGTGAGAGGATTTATTGATGCGGATATACAGACGTTGCAGAGGGGGATGGTCTTCGTCATAAGTGGCAAGGAGCTGGTGCCTACTGTAGTTGAACCTGAATAGGCCTCAAATTAGTTAACCATGATCAGCTATAGATCTAACATAGAATAGAGCTGATTGAATACATGATATTTCAGTTTAGCGGCAGTTCCGATTCCCCTTCTTCCTCCCCCTCCCCAGTTTTTTCCCTGCTTTGGGTCAAACCAAATCTGGAATTTCTGATGAATCAAAAATGTCCCTTCCGGATCTGTTCCAGGGTGGGGATTCAAATCTGGGTATTCTATATGCCAGGCGAATGCCCTACGTACTGGGCTAAGGGTTACAGGCTGGAGAAAAACAGCACCACTGCCACCTCTGGCTATTTTGTGAATGGCCTAAAACTCTGCATTAAATTCACAAATACTTTCAGGTTGACCAAACTGCAGTTTTTAATTGAATAATGATTAGTCTGAAAAATGTCATCCAGCTCTAATCTAGAGTATGTATAATACGGCCACATTAGCCTTGTTATCAGAACTTTAAACCATTGCATTTCCTGACCTTTCAGAATCGGATTCTCTGCCATGTTTTGGGTGCAATCCAGACCAGCGAGTTGTGTCACCGCTTGTCCTGTAACCCTGAGTGCTTTAAAATGCTCTGCTACTGTAGCTCCCTGTCTAGACACTCCCAGTCAACATACAAAGCATTTACTGAGTGTCTGTGTGTTGAGCCATCCTGGTTATACCACAGCCACACTTTGGTCTCCACCAGCCAAATGATCCCATGCCCAGACCCAAATGTCCCCCAAACTATCTACTTTGAAGTGTCCAGTCCTCTCCTGGAACACTTGGAATTCATAAGAGACAAGAGCAGAGTTTTTCTTTTTAACTGGAGTTAACAATCCCTTCAGTTCAAACAGCACTTGAGCTTGATGATAGTAAAAATTAAACATTAACAAAAAGGACATTGGTTAAGTTGGAAAGGGTTACACACAAAAGTAAAAGTACAGTTTCTAATGACCAAGACCTAACTTCAGCAACTCACAGCCTTTGTTCAGATAGTCTCTGGGAATGGAAGACTGGTGAGGAAACTCCAACCCCCCTTGGTTGAAGGATCCATCTTTCGCAGCTTGCAAGAACTCTGGGCCCTTATGTCTGTCCAGTGATAGATGCCAACATGGCTTCTTCTCTTTCCTTATATCTCCCCAAACTCACTGTTTTGTCCCCAGACTCAGGAGGTAAATAGGACTTCCATTGGTTTTGGTAACAGCTTGCTTAATTTCTTTAGAGACAGGTAGACAGCTGCCTTCCCTCCTGTCTGGGAGGGAAGCTGTTTACCACCTCCCAATGATCTGCCTGACTTAAACACCTTTTAGTCGCAGACTTTAGAGAATATTAGTGAGTATTCATAATTTCTCTTATAGGGTTAATCCATACATTTCATGACATGAGTTTCATTAGCTGTCATAAGAGACCTTACTTGATACACTTTTATAATGCAGTAATATTGCATACAATCAGTTGATTCAATAAGTTGTCTTTATAGCCCAGATAAAAGTTTCTTTCCCCTGTTTAGGTGTAGATGCTGTCTTCTCCCCCATATTTTAGCTTGAGAGTTTTGTTTACCTTATTTGTAAATTGACCTTGGTTGTCTCTGCCTGAAACCAGGCTTGGACAGAAACAAAAACACATGGCTTTATCTAAGGCAAACTGTGCTTAGGCACTGCTTGTCAAAGACATTAAGAACATAATTCTAGCACATACCCAAATTTTGTACACATCCTGTACATACATGATGCAAGAATATTGTGATCTGTGAGTTATTAGTTGTCCAATGATATATTACATGCCATCTCTTTGGTATACATCATGACAACAATGTTAGATGTAGTGAGTATGTCAGGCCTGATGAGAGTTGCTGAGACAGTAATGAACCACCAACAGGCCACTGTGTCATATTCTCATTCACATGAAGGCCACTTTGCTCCTCTCTGGTCCTTAAAGTGGATGTAAATTACAATTACACCAGCCATAAGGCCCCTTTGCACTGCCAGAGTAGTGCCCAGTGGCCAGAGCATAAATGAGAATCTGTCCCTGTGTGTTCAAACATACAATACTAGTGGGAGTTTTGCAATACTACTACATCCTTTATATTTAAAGGTGAAACCCATTTCCTTAGGATTTAATTTCTCATCTATCACAGGTGCTGCTTGCCAGTTTCCATTGCTATATGGGTCTTTTTCACAGAGATACAGCACCAAGTCACTTTACCCCAACACATAGAAAATCCATGCAATCAAGTTTTATAGATACATCTCTTTTGAATCAATGGGGATCTACCTTGAAGTGAGGCTTCTCAGAATTACCTTCTCCCTCCAGCCTCACACATACTTGAGTAAGTTTAGGATTGATGAAAAGTACTGGATTGAAATCTTGAGCGAGAAGCTCTCTGCATTTACAACTCAAGCAGCAGCAATACCAGCTTCTTTTCCATTGCAGCTCCGTTCGAAGGGTGACACTCATTTGGTCTCCATGACTTATTGACTGCCTGTTCTTTCCACTGAGACTGCCATACAGGGGTCAATTATAACAATGATTGTTATGATGGGGGACATTTGCCCACTAAGAACTGGACTGAGACCACCAGAGTCTCTTCCCATAGCCCATCCAATAGCCATCAGGTAACAAGTTTGTCACTGATGACTTGCAAGGATTTAAAATTGGAGAACAAAGTACATTTGTATCAGTTATGAAGTTACCAAATATCCAATGATAGATGACTTACTGTCATAGATCCTTTCCTTTCACTTACAAGAGTATGAAATCATTCAGATGCTGTTACTATGGGGATCAGAGTGGTACAAGATCCAGATAGACAGAAATCAACATCTACACGTATGAAGTTACCATATTGCTGTATCTAAGATATATCAATGCGTGCCTCTGGATAAGAGCAGGAAATTACATTGGTATCTCAGATACCACGATGTGATAAGGGTTGGTAACATTTTTCATTTTTATGGCACCCATTGTAGAGTGAAGTAAAGTCTGCTCTTGTTTATACTCTTGCAACACCATTTCATTACAACGGGTTAGCACAGGTGTGGATAAATAGATTTTGAGCCTTCGTCCCCAATACAGTCACTTGGAACCAGGAGCAACTTCACAGTGCAAAGGCCCAAACCTTGGCTGGTTGGAAAAAAAAAAATCAGTGTAGCTTCACTGACTTATGCCAGCTGAGAATCTGGACCTAATTCCGACTCTCACCGCCCCCAATGTTTTAAACTTGTATCCTCTCTCGTGCCAGTTTTGAACCAGTGCAACTCCATCCACATTAGAGATACTATTGACTTACATTACTGGGACATCAAAATCAACCCCAAAGGCCATACATTTTAATCAATCATTTAACTTGCAGTAATCAGTGTAACCTACTTTTATACCATTTTTTCCCCTGAAGAAATAGATAATGACTTTTAAAGGCAAATGTTTTCTCTTTTGGAAAGATCAAAATGACCTTGAGCTATCTACTGTTCACCTACAGCACCGCAGGAGTCTCAGAAAAAAGTTTTTAGGCTTATCTATTATAATTGCTTATACTCAGACACATTGATTGTGCCTAAAACCTTGCTATGATTTGAAACTGTTTATTCAAATTATAATTGCAGTGCCATGAACAGTTCAAGCCTCATGCATGAGCTTGCTTAGGGATAGCCTTTTGGCCCCAATGCTAACTCTCACAGTTTTGGAATCTAATGTGTGAGACGGAAGTGATTCTTCATGTAGTGACAATGTGTCAGGGTGCATAATAAAGTGTGGATCAAACAGAACAATTTCAGAATACATGTTGTGACACTGTACTGCAGAAAAACACGATCATTCTAGAGCTATCATCCGCATAGGGATTATGGGTGCCAGGTAGAGATAGAAATGTCAATAAGAATGGTCACCAAAGCAAGTTTTCTACAAGTTGGCCCCAAAATGGAATATGGTTATGTTTGCTTCTGAACTACCATAGCATTGCTGACAAAGCCAGAATCTGTTCTGAAGTGAAGGGCTGGATTGGGACATGAGGTACAGATCAGCATTGAGAAGAATTGTGGAGCTATGTGATCTCATGGGATGGTGGCACCATCTTCCTTGGAGTTCTGACATACAGATGGAGGGTGCATCCTGCTCACCAGGAAGTCCCACCCTAAGACCCCTGCCCAAGGCCACACAGGGAGTTTGTGGCAGAACAGAGAATGGAATGCCCTAACCACTGGGCCACCCTGATTGTCCAAAGAGCCATTGTGGGGTGGGGCTCAAGTCACCAGCCTTTCAGTTAAAAGCCAAATGCACCAATTAGTTACATCACAGAGATGAATGGATCTGGATTGTCCTCCAGAATAGCTCCACCATTAGTACATTGTATTAAGGTTGGGTAGTTTCCCTTCTCTCTTATGATCATTTGTTTTTATACCTAGGGACCTATCTTTCCCATGGATACCCCACCCAAATAGCTAGTAGGTGTTGGGGCTTGACATAAGCTAGGGACACAAAAGCAAGCATGTAGAGATAGTGGAAGTCTCATGGTTAGAAGTGGGGTTTGTGACGTTGCACTCCATATGTTTTATGGAATTATGCTTATAAGTGTGAATAGGATGCAACTGGAATATCCTTTATGTAAAAGGTCTCTTGTAAGGTATCATTGCAAAGCGTATAATTTACTGAGTGAGTTCATCCTATTTTCATGAATGTATCATTCTTGTACCTAACCCAGGAACCTATCCTTGCAACAAAGCCCGTTGCCAACTCTGTCCACACATCTATTCAGGGGATACCATCATAGGGCCTAATCACATCAGCCACACTATCAGAGGCTCGTTCACCTGCGCATCTACCAATGTGATATATGCCATCATGTGCCAGCAATGCCCCTCTGCCATGTACATTGGCCAAACTGGACAGTCTCTACGTAAAAGAATGAATGGACACAAATCAGACGTCAAGAATTATAACATTCAAAAACCAGTTGGAGAACACTTCAATCTCTCTGGTCACTCGATCACAGACCTAAGAGTGGCTATACTTCAACAAAAAAGCTTCAAAAACAGACTCCAAGGAGAGACTGCTGAATTGGAATTAATTTGCAAACTGGATACAATTAACTTAGGCTTGAATAGAGACTGGGAATGGATGAGTCATTACACAAAGTAAAACTATTTCCCCATGGTATTTCTCCCTCCCACCCCACCCCCCACTGTTCCTCTGATATTCTTGTTAACTGCAGGAATTAGCCTACCTGCTTGTCACCATGAAAGGTTTTCCTCCTTCCCCCCCCCCCCCCCCCCGCTGTTGGTGATGACTTATCTTAAGTGATCACTCTCCTTACAGTGTGTATGATAAACCCATTGTTTCATGTTCTCTGTGTGTGTGTATATAAATCTCTCCTCTGTTTTTTCCACCAAATGCATCCGATGAAGTGAGCTGTAGCTCACGAAAGCTTATGCTCTAATAAATTTGTTAGTCTCTAAGGTGCCACAAGTACTCCTTTTCTTTTATTCTTGTATCTGAAACTAGGAATATGAAGTATAACTCTGAGGTCCTATTGTAATTATGCGAAGTGTGGGCCATTAATGGTGGTTTAGAATCTTGATGGCTCCCATTGACTAGGACAAGTAGTTGTAAATGGCTCCATTTACTTGCAAACCTTCTGAGCTAGGAGCTGTGTGCGGGCCAGCCCTGGGAGACTAGAGGTCTCACAGGACATGTGAGCATGTCATATGATACTGGAATCCATCCTAAACCTGGTGCTTTTCCATTTAGAAGGAGGGGTGGAAACTCAGAGAGATAAAGGATTCCTGCCTTGTGCCAAAGCTATAAAAGGGGGGTGAACAGGACAAAGGGGGTTCCAGTCATAAGAAAACCCCTAGTTTGTGAAAGAAGCTTATTGGAACATCTGAGGGTGAGATATTATCTGTAATCAGTTTCTTAATGTATTAGGCTTAGATGTGAGGGTTTTGTTTTATTTTGCTTCGTAACTTGCTTTGTTCTATCTGTTATTACTTGGAACCACTTAAATCCTACTTTTTATACTTAATAAAATCACTTTTGTTTACTAATAAATCCAGAGTAAGTGATTAATACCGGGGGGGGGGGGGGAAACAGCTGTGCATCTCTCTCTCAGTGTTATAGAGGATGGACAATTCATGAGTTTACCCTGTATAAGCTTTATACAGAGTAAAACGGATTTATTTGAGGTTTGGATCCCACTGGAAACTGGGTGGCTGGTTGCTGGAGATAGGTGATCTGCTGAGCAGTTTTTGGTTAAAGTTCTGCAGCTTTGGGGGCGTAGACCAGACCTGGGTCTGGGTTGCAGCAGGCTAGTATGTCTGGCTCAACACAACAGGGTTCTGGAGTCCCAAGCTGGCAGGTAAAATGGCTCAGAGGTAATCTCAGCACATCAGGTGACAGTCCCAAGGGGTTCTCTATGATGGAACCAGTCACCGGGCTCTCACTTTAAGAATGGAGGGAGGTACACTATCACAGTGAATGAGATAACGCACCACATTCTTTCATTCTCATGCATCCGATGCATCCGATGAAGTGAGCTGTAGCTCACGAAAGCCTATGCTCTAATAAATTTGTTAGTCTCTAAGGTGCCACAAGTACTCCTTTTCTTTTTTCATTCTCAGGAGAAGGGCCGGAAAGATGCAAGATGCAAATGTGTCTACTCTGTTAGTCACAATTGCCATCCCTAGTGCACTCTGGTTTTCATGATCAAAGGAGAAAGGCTTTCATGTCTCTGAATTGCTGCTGTTAAAGTGGCGGCTGCACTTTTGTTCCATTAATTTAACTCTGCAATTCCCTGCTGTAATTTTTTCATATTGCTGCAATTTGTTCACCAGCAGACAACATACTTTGTTATTCTCCCTTCATGGTATAGGTACATGTTGTGAAGAATACAAATAGGTTGGACTTGAAACACTGTGCATAAATTAAATCAAAGATGATTGTCTTCCTGTATATGCTCACAAGAGCATCAGGGAGCAACCACACAAGGAGAGAATCATAGAAACTATATACTAAGGTGATGAGTGTACTGATTCGTTCGTCCCATGGATGCTTTCTGAGGTTCCCATAAACATGCAGGAAGACAGTCTGATTAATTTTTGCACAGTGTAACAGCAAGGGAACAATTTGAAGTCTAAAATATTTGTAGTCTTCATCTTATGTACATATATGAAAATGGGAGAATAAGAAAATACTTTGTCTGGTGGTGAAGAGATCCAACTGGGGGAATGGCGGGGGGGGGGAGGCTGGGAGGGGAGAGAGCTCTTCTAATCTAGCAGACAAAAGCATATTGAAAGTTAATGCTGGAAGCTGAAGCTTGTAAAAAAAAAAAATCAGATGAGAAATAGAGTGCAAATTTTTAACAGCGAAGGTAAATAACCATTGAAACAGTGGATTCTCCATCACTTCAAGTCTTTATATCTGGATGTCTTCCTAAAAATATATGCTATAGCTCAAAGAGAAGTTATGGGCATGATGCAGTAGTTATTGGGTGAAGTGCTTTGGACTACAATGCTCTGACCTGCATTAAGCAGGAGAACTGACTGGATGATCATCATGATGCCTTCTGGCCTTAAAAAAAAAATCTATGAACACAAGAACTGACCAGAATTAGCCCAGATGTCAAACCAAGACAGTTTGTAACCCTTTTTGAATTTCATAAATAGCAATATAGTTACAGCAGTATAAGACAATACAGACCAGATCCTCAGCTGGTGTAAATTGGCTGAGTCCAACTGAAGTCACTGGAGCAGAACTGATTTACCCCAGATGATGATCTGGCCCATGATTTCTGTCCTGAAGAGCTCACTATCTGAAGTAGTTGTAACTCAGCAAATGAGGAGTAGATAACTCAGTAGATAACAGCGGTTGTGGGAAAGGAAGCGTCAGAAATCAGACGCTAAGTGGAGGCTACTCCGCTGGAGACACAGGGTCCCTCTGTGCAAAAGCCAAACAAACAAACAACAAACAAAACAAAGGTGGATATAATTGGCCACGAGTCAAGCAGGGTAGCTCCACTGACGACAGTGGATTACACCAGCTAAGGGTCTAGCCCTATATGATTTTCCTGCAAGAATGTAGTGGGTGAAACCTCTGACTCTCAAGTTTATCTGCTATCTCGAGCCAGCCAAGCAATTCCAGAACATCCTTAAACAAAAAGATACGATCCCTTCTCCAAAGAGAAGAGTCTAAATTAGACTGTAGCTAGCACATGAAGAGGGACACAGAGAGGGGGCAGAGAGAGCAGGTTGAAGAGAAGGAAAGATAATTGAGTCACACTGAGTGGCAAGCAGGTTCGTAGAAGTTCTGATATGTTCAAGTAGAGCCAAGATAGGGTGAGAGGAAGTCAGTGGCCAGCAATGTTGCCAGAGGAAGGGGGGGGGAGGATTTGAGGGGGAGTCTGGGCCGCATCCTTGATCCTGTCACTGATCCCTCCCCTTCTGATGGGCCAACAAATCAGGTTTGCTGTGGCTTCCAGCCTGCTGACATTTTGTGTTAATTCTTTTCTTTCTGCACCTCTTGGCATAGGCAAGGGTTTATGTCCCAGCTCACCTGGGGGACCAGATCCTCAGGCCTGCTAAGTCTCTTGGCAGTGCTCTGATATGCAATGGGGACTTAAAGCTTTCTAACAAGGGAGCTGAAGATTTCCTCTCACCCCCATGGGAGGAGCTCTCCTGATGAGCTCCCAGAAGCCTGTGAGGGGGCATGGCTACAGTATGCTGTACTCCAGCAACCCCTGTTGATATCATGGTCCATAGGTGGGTGTTACATACCATTGCAAGTTACAGCAATCAAAGTTCTTTTAGCTTGTGCCTCAGGCTTGAGGGCAGGGAGAGAGAAGAAAGATCTGACCTATGATATTTTAACTCCTTGTCTACGTCCGCTGGGATTTGCTCTCGCTCAGCCGGCAGTAATCAGAAATCTCATGTTCAAACCAACAGTGAAAATCATTTCTGAAACTGTTGCTGTGTTGATATGATTCTCATATCAGTTTTCATTTAAAAAAAACCAACACCCAACCCTGCCTGAAAATCACTCAAAAACAAATTATGTTTTTAGAATTAGTTCTGCCGAAAGCTAAATAAACTCATTATGGGAGGAATGAAAATTAATGTTAGAAAGAAGAGGTTTTACATATATTTTGATGATCAGCACTTCTGAGGTAATAAGTTAAATTTAATTGTAAATTCAATTAGGTTTTAAGTCTGAAAATATAGAAGCTGCTGCTCAGTCTGTTTCTTAAATCTAACCCTTTGACATTCTACTGTGGGCTGCATATAGTTACAAACTTTTAGGGGAAAAAAATCTGTTTAAGAGACAAACTTCCAGCTGACAAAAAAAAAATCACTGCAGTGCAACAAAATTCACGTGCTGCGAAAAACAGAGTACATACAATCGGGATCAGAACCTGGTTTTTTTCAGTGACAGCAACACAGGATGACACTGCTTGAGCAAAAGGTGAAGTCTTACATATGCTAGTAATACTATATCATCTCTGTGCCCCACTAGCAGCTAACATCACACACAGAGAGAAAGAGAGAATTACAATATTCCTATGAAGTATCTAAGCTTCAAATGATATAGAAGTAGCTTAGTGAGCATCATTATCTTTATGCCCCCGATGACTACAGTATTTAAGTGCCTCAGTCTTTCATGCCATCTTCACAACACTGCCCCTTAAGTAGGGAAGTGCTATTATCCCCATTTTATAGTTGGGGAAAGTGAAGTACCGAGCGGCTAACTGATGTGCGCAGGCTCACATAGGAAGCCTGCAGCAGGGCAAGGAACTGAACAGCAGTTTCCTGAAGCTTAAGCTTGTGCTTTAACCACGAGACCAGTCTTCAGCCCAGCAGTCAGCCAAATACTTGTGAACAACAAATACTAGGCCCCCTCTGACTAACAGCAGCAGAACTTGACATGATTATTCATTAAGACATTAACCAATCATTTCTTGTATTGGGCATCCGTATGTGCTTAGGGAGTTGGCTAATCGCTTCTTCAGAATGCATCGCCACGTGCGGTAGCACAGCGTTCTTTAATCTAGCTACCATCTAATCCTGGCAACATTTTTTCCATGACGGACATCATGGGTTAGATTCTCAGCTGGTCTCAAGTGTAAGTTCTGTTGATCGCACTGGAGCTGTGCCAATGTACAGGAGCTGTGGATATAGCTTGTTGCCTACATTTCTGTTTGTAACCAGATATATTCTGACTGGAATATTGAACATGTGTATTAGGCTGGTGCCTATATAATTTTGTGCTTGCTTTTCATGAATGCACCGGGATTACTGTGCAGTGGATTTAAATGTTTGTATCGGAAGCAGGGAATTGATGGGCTTGACCTTATGAAAAGACGTTGTCATCACGGGTCTTCAGCTATTACCGATGGCTGTTGCCTCACTGGTGAGCCAACCCAAATGTGGATTCATAATGCATTCAGCAGACCTGGAGGGAAAGGAGCTTTTCCAACCAACCTCTTTCCCCTCAAAAATGCAACAGAAATTGAATGGATGAGGAAATGATTCACATCAGCCATCTTTGTTGGGGAATCCCACATATGAGGAGGTGGAGGGGAAGAGGAACTTGAAAGGACTTCATGTCACAACCTGATGTGGAGGATCAGCCCCCTGACACCCCTTGATAACCAACATCTACCGGAGAGATGCTCAATGGTTAGGTCTTCACTGCCAAAGAGGTGTTTTATTTACAGCAAGATAACTAACATGCAATATGACAGGTTTCAGAGTAGCAGCCGTGTTAGTCTGTATTCGCAAAAAGAAAAGGAGTACTTGTGGCACCTTAGAGACTAACAAATTTATTTGAGCATAAGCTTTCGTGAGCTACAGCTCACTTCATCGGATGCATTTGGATATGCATCTAAGGTGCCACAAGTACTCCTTTTCTTTTTTTAAACATGCAATAGTTATTGAGCTGTTACAATCTTAGAGGATACAGGACACCTGTAGTTTTTACCAAGAGGAAGCTAGGCAATAGCTGCCTCTGGTTGAACCTTGCCTTTTTAACCTCATAGGAAAACAACAGTGCCTTTTCTCCACCAGGATTTTACAGTGGGACAGTGAACCCACATTAGACATCCTGCAATAAAAAACCACAAACTCTTTTAGCAGTAAGGAAAAAGGCTACAAAAAGCTAGGGACTCAGGGCTTGATACCGATGCTAGTTAACGTGTCTCTAGTGAGTCTGGGATCATTCCGTACGGTTCAGGGAGCAACTTGGCATGAGAGCTGAAGAGCAGTCAGAGAGCACGGAAGCTGGACGCTGGGCAGACCCTAAAGGCATATGCTGGGTAAACACTATATAATTAGGTATTGATGTACAATGCAATTCATATTTTAAAAGTGCTACACTATTCGACTGTTATGACCCCAAGCACTACAGCTTACCAGTGCAAAATCACAAGTAATATTGCAATAGTACTGTGATGGGGTCCACTCACCATTAGCGGCACGACCTCCTGGCCATCCTGGGGATTAGCTCTGCCAGGTGCTGCCCTCCTTTGGCAGTGCCCCTACCCATCATCCTTTCACCCCACAGGCCCCTCTCACTCCAGGAATTGCAGCCTCCCCTTGGTCACTCCGGCCAGATCACTACATGGTTCCCACTTCAGGGGGGAAGGTAACAGTCTTTCTGGAACAAGCTGTTCCAGGCAGTCTACTGTCATTTGTTTTGTCTGTGCCATGTGTAGCTAGTAGCAGAACCTGGGCCCACCCTCTACTCCAGGTCCCAGCACAGGGGCCATCTAATCACCAGCCAAGGTCTGCTCTCATATTCCTTACTGCTTTTCCCCTAAAACTTTTCCTACCTCCCCCTGCAATTTGCATTTGCCAGCCTCGAACTACTTTCTCCCAGGGGGTAACCTCTATAGTCCCATACACACCTCCCCTTTTCCCAAGGCATGGCTACAGCCCCCTTCTCTGCAGCTCCCTTCTTCTCCCAGTTCCTGGGCTTTATGCAGGCCCTTCCTGTTCCTGTCCAGCTAAGTCTGCTTCCAATTAGAATCCCCTTCCCAGCCTAAATCTCTCCCCTGTTCACTGCTTATTTGGTTGATTGGGCTCACCTGGCCTAATTCAAACCTTTCAGGGCCAGCATGGGGAATACACCCCATCACAAGTACATTAGAAGATTAAATTACATTTTTATTGTACTTTACAGATTTATGATTTCAGATTCATTTAAATATTTTAGACATTTATGTTTGTGGCTGGGAGATTCAAGAGATCTCAGGGGGTTAGACATCCAACTCACACTAAAATTTCAATGGCATTTGGACACTTTTGCAATTCCCAGCTATGATGTCTGAGCATAAATATATCCCAGAGCACTTTTAAAACTTCAGCTAGATATTAGGATCTCTTCTTCCCCTGCTATTAAAGTGCACCTCTGGTGTGGAATGTAATATTAGTGCTGTTTTCTTTTATAAAAATGGATATAGTTCTAGTCATGAAAATTGTCTCACAGAACTAGATACATTCATAGAGGACAGGTCCATCAACAGCTATTCACTAGGATGGGCAGCACCAGTGTCCCTAGCCTCTGTTTGTCAGAAGCTGGGACTGGGCAGCAGGGGATGGATCACTTGATGATCACCTGTTCTGTTCATTCCCTCTGAAGCACCTGCCATTGGCCACTGTCAGAGGACAGGACACTGGGCTAGATGGACCTTTGGTCTGACCCAGTATGGCCGTTCTTATGTACAGTGCTCTACAATCAATTTTAAAAGAAAAAGACCAGATAAACCAGGGGTGGCCAAACCTTTTTGGCCTGAGGGCCACATCGGGGTATGGAAATTATATGGCAGAGCCATGAATGCTCACACAATTGGGGGTTGGGGTGTGGGAGGGGGTGAGAACTCCGGCTGGAGGTGAGGGCTCTGGGGTGGGGCCAGAAATGAGGAGTTCAGGGTGCAGGAGAGGGCTCCAGGGACTGAGGGATTTGGAGGGCGGGAGGGGGATCAGGGATGGGGCAGGCTGTTGGGGCATGAGGGAGGTGAGGGCTCTGGCTGGGGGTGTGGACTCTGGGGTGGGGCTGGGGATGAGGGGCTTGGGGTACAAGATGGGGGCTCTGGGATGGGATCGAGGGGTTTGGAGGGCAGGAGGGGGATCAGGGCTGTGGCAGGGGATTGGGGTACAGGGTGGGCTCAGGGGTGCAGGCTCAGGGTAGTGCTTACCACAAGCAGCTCCCAGAAGCTTCTCCCCCCTCTGGCTCTGAGGCATGGCCAGGTGGCTCTGCGAGCTGCCCCGTCCGCAGGCGCCACCCCGGCAGCTCCCATTGGCCATTGGCTTCATATCAAATGGCAACAAATTCCATAAGGGAGCTATGTGCACAGAGCAAAAGCCCTAGTTCCATAAGACTTCACTTTAGGTAATGGATCAGAAAGCATCCTCTGCTATGAGAAGCTTAAAGAAATAATGTGTTAAAATGATGTATCTGTTTAATTTTCATGATTATCTGTCATTACGTTTCAGAATTCTGTGCCTGTCAATGATTCTCTTACAGTTTGATGGCTACAATATCTATAGGGCCAGGTGAGGGGGTTCATTTTTAATAATCTTTTATAAAACTGCTGGCGTAGGAAGCTAGCAATCTCTGTTATGTTTTAACTGTTTTTTTAATTTTAATTGGTTTTGTACAACTGTGTTATAGTAACTCCCCTCCCTTGCAAAGCCATAATTGTAGGGCTGTTTTCAATACAACTGACTGGCGGAGTCAGTTTTTCCCTTGGCCTAATCAATTTATAGCAAGCCCTAGTGGGAGAGTGAGAGGAAAAGAGTGACACAATTGCAAGAAGATTTTTTTCCAAGTAGCCGCAATGACGGAATTACAACATTAATAATATGTGGAATCTGTATTGCACTTTTCATCTTCAAAGCACTTGACAAAGTTGAAAACGAATTAATTTCACAACACCCCTGTGATGCAGGCAAATAATTGTTGTTATGCTCATTTCGTAGGCAGGGAAATGAAGGCAGAAAGATGAAGCGGTATGTGTATGATCACAGAGGGAGTACCATTGTAAGAGCTGGGCTCAGAATTTCAGCATTGCCCACTCCCTGTTCTGTTCTTAGGGCACTAACACATGCCTCGCTCACTCTCAGAAGAACGAGTCTCAGCAAGTGGTTTAAGTGTTCTCGGCAAAAGAACCTAATTAAACTAAGGCAATCAGTTCCACTCATTATAGCAGAGACATGGAAGGAGCTGAAATGGTGCAAAGGAGGATAATGAAATGGATCCCTCCAGGACATGAAAGCTAAACCATTCAAACCTTCAGAACCCAGATGCCACACTTAGCAAGCCAATTCAACCTACAACACGGGTGGCTCAAGGATAAAAGCCTTGGGACGTAATTCACCCCTGAGCAGAAGGCCAGCACAAAGCCTAGGACCAGCATAAACCCACAGGAGGTTTTGCCTTAGCAAGTACTAATGATTAAGAACCCCAGCATTTGCCTAAAAAGTTTTGAGATGAAAAGCTTTTTCCTATCCTAAGGGTGGAGGAATGAAAATCAGACTTAGAACCCTGGAAGAAACCTTATCTGTAGAGAGAAGACTATCTCTTTTGCAGCTTAGTGCCCTAAACATTCATGCCATTGGGCAGTAGGTAAACAGTTAACAGATCCCTTTCCAAAGATCATTTATATCAGCTACCCTTTGACCCCCACTAGAAATTGAACCACGGATCATGAGAACTGAAAATAGCACACATTTCTAAAAAGTGCACCGAAGATCCAGACTTGCAGGTTGGGAACTGTAACAGACCAATAACCTGTATGGATCATGCACCAGATGCAGGACAAATAAGTAGAGGGTTATACATGCATTTTAAAGCCCCACTCTTGTGGACTGAGTGCCCTAGACTTAAATGAAGCTCTACATAGGAGCTGCATATTACCCATGGAGACCAGTTTTCAGGAATGGGTACAGAATAAAAATATAAAGTGGGGAAGGATCACTACCCCAGAGCATCCACAAATTACTGGTGACCAGTAACCCCAATTATAGCTCTTTCCTTTAAACTACGTGCATGTACATTAGAAGCAGCAAACACTGATGATCTTTCAATCAGTTAAGCACAGTTCTGGAGCCAGCAGAGAAGAGATATGTGAAATAGTGGGGCTTTCAGCATGGTATGTGATGAAAAAAAAGGGGATTTTAAAGCAATCCCAAGTAGAATAATGGCCTCTTGGGTGAATCACTGCGGTGTCTTTGCCAAAGGTAATTTAAATGGCTAAATGCCATTGTTTTTGGTAACATATTCAACCTGAAAGGGATGAAAAAAGCTTTTCTTTTTAAATGGTGGTTTTGCTAATATTTGAACATTTTCTATCAGTGTCCCCAAAGCAGCACTTGCAAGACTGTCGACTAGGAAACACTGCTACATAAAGCTGCTTTTTTTTTTTATTAGCAACGGTTCAATTATGTAGATCTAATGACCTGGTTTGAACCTGACCTGCTTGACAAGAAAGGTGGAAATCTATCAATCACTCGCATGGGGGTTTGAACCTAGAGCCTTCAGAAGCAAAACACAGACCTCAGCTGCATGCTAAAGGAGCAGCTCTGTTAACTGGTAGCAGTAATATGCTCTTACTTCTATGTGGGCACTAGAAGACGCGAATACACTCATTGTGGTACTACTTTCTGACTTATTACAATGTATTATATATATTACAATAGTGCCTACAGCCCACCAGTCAATAATCAGAGCCTGGCTCTGTTGGGCACAGTACACACACATATAGTGACATGATAATCCCGGTCCCAGAGAGTCTACAGTCTATGTATAAGACAAAAGTCAACAAAGGGGTGAAACCCACTGGTGGGGAGGCTTGTGTTGCTACCGCCCTATTGCAGCACTTGATAAAAGAGGGGACTTCAATCTCCAGGGCTTTCGCAAGCACTAAATTCACACACACAAAGACTAAAAAGAAAAGGAGTACTTGTGGCACCTTAGAGACTAACAAATTTATTAGAGCATAAGCTTTCGTGAGCTACAGCTCACTTCATCGGATGCATTACTGAAGTGAGCTGTAGCTCACGAAAGTTTATGCTCTAATAAATTTGTTAGTCTCTAAGGTGCCACAAGTACTCCTTTTCTTTTTGCGAATACAGACTAACACGGCTGCTACTCTGAAACAAAGACTAAAGGATATTCCCTTGTAACTGCTCTTTAGTCTCACATCACTGGAGTTATGCCAGTTTACACTAGCTAAAGATCTGGCCCTTAGTACTTTTCTGGAACCCTGTGGGCCTGATTCTCCTCTTCACTCCAGTGGTGTAAGTCAGAGTGGTTCCATTGCAATCAGTGTGCCTGACTCTCCGTTGCCTTGCATCTGATCTGCCTCTCTTCTCTGATTTGGCAGCATTTTACGCTCACCGCACACAAGTTCAAAGGATGACAACAATAGAGAATCAGTTCCAATGGAATTAAACCAGTGTAAACCTAACATAGTGAAAAGAGAGTCCCGCTCACGATTTGGACATAATTATAATGCATGATTTTGACCTCCGCATAGCCCTGAGTTTGAAAGCCCTCTCCCAGTGCACTAAGAAGCCAGTTAATAAATTCATCTCTGCTTAATCTTGCCTTCCCTTCTTTATTAGACACGGACAACCTTTCATTTTCCATCAGCCGAAGGATGATGTAAATTTGCTTTGCAGAGTTTGTTAGCATTGATCTTGGTGCAATGGCATTCAACTGACATCTTCAAAATTGTCCACTGTGGCGGCATTGATTTAGGGGCAATGAATGTAGTAGGCTCTTAATTTCATTACCATCCAAAAATGAAGTTTGCAAAAAGAATCAATACCCTTACAAAAAATCCCAAAGCGATGACAATTTATGTCAGCTGAGAATATGGCAAAAAAGCATCCTAAGAAATATATGCTAGAGACATCCTTGTGCTGTTATGGGCACTTTAACAAGGGCAGAGTGTAAAGTAGTGTTTCAGTCTCATTTTAATTAATAAATAATAAAAATATAGTCTCTCATGTCCACAGACATCCCAAAATGCCTCAAAGTGCTAAACTAATTTGTGTTATTTACTATATTTATTAGTGGTCTGGAATGTGGAGGTGAGAATGGGGGTGTTGAGTAGTGAGGTAGCTAACTTTGCAGATGGCACAAGTTATTTAGATGAGTAAAGTCCAGCCAGGACTGTGGGGAACTTCAAAGATACATAATCAAGCTAGGTGAATGGGCAGCAAGATGTCACATGAAGTTCAGTGCTGATAGCCACAAAATAACAAACAGTGGAGAGAAGAACAAACTGTTCATACACCTGACAAGTTTCCAAAGAATGATATCAACATCATGTGCAGCATTAGAGACAACTCAGTGCAGATTGCAGTTCAATATGCAGCTGCAGTTGAAAGACCAAACCAGATAGCATGCATAAGGAATGGAATGGATAATAATATGGAAACTATTATACAGTCACTATATAAATCAATGGGGCAGCATTACTTAGACCAGTGTGTACAGTAGAGGTCACAGCATCTGAAAAAGGATATTGTAGAAGTAGAGGGAAGTTCAGATAAGGTGACAACATGGAACATGGAAAATATGTTCATATGAAGAAAGACTGGAATTGTTTATCTTACAAAGGAGATGAATAAAAGGGGACAGAATAAAAGTTTATATAAAATAATGATTGATTTAGAGAAGGCAGATCGGGAGCTTCCCTGTCTCATAATCCAAGGGCAAGGGAACATTTAATGAGATTAAAAATGTGTCAAATTAAACAATGAAAAAAGCAAATTATTTTTCACTCAGCAGGTAATCAGTCTGTGGAATTCATTGCCACACGATGTCTTTGCAACCAAACATTTTACGAGATTAAAAAAGAGATTAGATTTTTTTTATGAATATCAAGAGTTATAGTTTAAACTAAGAAATTTTGGAAGAGATATTAAACCTCACGATTCAGGTTCATATCAGTCTCTAACTATTAGAGATTAGAAGGAGACATAACATTCAGGAGTGGGGCAGATTACCCTGCATGTGCCTTCTTTAGGGTTTCTTGCAGCTTCCTCAGAAGCATAAAGTGCTTGTAGCCATCAGAGACAGGATACTGGGTAGAGCTGGTCAGAGAAACTTTAATGGACCCATTTTCCAGTTGAAAAATGCCGTTCTTTTGAAATCTTAGAGACTAACAAATTTATTAGAGCATAAGCTTTCGTGAGCTACAGCTCACTTCATCGGATGCATTTGGTGGAAAAAACAGAGGAGAGATTTATATACACACACACAGAGAACATGAAACAATGGGTTTATCATACACACTGTAAGGAGAGTGATCACTTAAGATAAGCCATCACCAACAGCAGGGGGGGGAAAGGAGGAAAACCTTTCATGGTGACAAGCAGGTAGGCTAATTCCAGCAGTTAACAAGAATATCAGAGGAACAGTGGGGGGTGGGGTGGGAGGGAGAAATACCATGGGGAAATAGTTTTACTTTGTGTAATGACTCATCCATTCCCAGTCTCTATTCAAGCCTAAGTTGCAAACTGGATACAATTAACTTAGGCTTGAATAGAGACTGGGAATGGATGAGTCATTACACAAAGTAAAACTATTTCCCCATGGTATTTCTCCCTCCCACCCCACCCCCCACTGTTCCTCTGATATTCTTGTTAACTGCTGGAATTAGCCTACCTGCTTGTCACCATGAAAGGTTTTCCTCCTTTCCCCCCCCGCTGTTGGTGATGGCTTATCTTAAGTGATCACTCTCCTTACAGTGTGTATGATAAACCCATTGTTTCATGTTCTCTGTGTGTGTGTATATAAATCTCTCCTCTGTTTTTTCCACCAAATGCATCCGATGAAGTGAGCTGTAGCTCACGAAAGCTTATGCTCTAATAAATTTGTTAGTCTCTAAGGTGCCACAAGTACTCCTTTTCTTTTTGCGAATACAGACTAACACGGCTGCTACTCTGAAACTTTTGAAATCTAAATGCTTTGTGAAATCATGTCAATTTCACCTAATTTTTGTTTTGGAGAAAAACTGAGGGAGGAAGGGAGGGTTCTGAAAACAAACATCTGACAACAAAAAGTTTCAATTTTTCATTTTGAAACAACTTTGCATTTGGAATTACTTTTATTTTGTGTTACATTGGACATTATCAAATCAAATACAAAGTGAAACTGAAGTAAATGTTTTGATCGTGTTGAAATAAAATGGTTCAACATTCCAAAACAAGTTTAACTTTTCCTTTGCAAGGAATTTCAGTTGTTTTGTGCCATTTTGAGACAAAGTTCCAAAATGTTGAAATAAAAGTACTATCCTGCAAATAGCAGGTCCTACCCACCAATGCAACTCCTATCTCAGTCTTTGCAAACAGTGTGTCCTGCTTAAATTTCAGCCTTTTTTCTAAGGTACTTATGCAGTCCCTATTACAAGAGGATCAGAGCAACTCAGAAACACAGACATCTTTATACTCACAACACCCATGGCGAGGTAAAGAGCAGAGATATAGACAGACTAAGTAACTTCTTGATGGTCACAAAAGAAGCATTTGGGGGAAGCATAGAATTTAAGCCTGATCTCCAAAAACTCAGCTTGTATTCAAACCACTGGACCATCCTGACAATTCCATGCTGGTGTAACTCCAGCTGATAAAGTCAGGCTCCACTGCCATTGCTTAAAGCATTTTTGGTATTATGGTCACAGCTTGGTTGACATATTTTATGTCACATGTGGGTGCACTTTAATGGTGGGTGAATAATCATTGCCTATACAGTCCCAAAAGCACTTTGGGATCTCTCTGATGTCCACCATCATCTCCCTGCACATGAGACAATACATTTTTATTATTATGTATTCATTAAAATGATAATGAAACCCGTTCCATAGCACTTACCCTTTCAGGGTGTGGTCTAGTGAGCAGTGTGCTGGACTAGGACTCAGAAGACCTCAGTTCTATTCCTGGATTGGCTGCTGAGAGACTTTGGCATGTCACTTGACCTTTGTGCCTCAGTTTTCCTATCTGTAAAATGGGGATAATGATGCCTCCTTCATAACATGCTTTGAAATCAACTGATCATAAGACCTGGGTATTGTTATTAAAGTGGCTATGTGTCTTAACGAGTCTGAGGAAGGATTTTCAATTGTGTCGGACTAACATGATTGAAAAACGTGTATTTTTTGCCTTTCAGGACAGGGGCCACCTGAACCTAGATGGCATTAAAGGTAGGCTGGATGTACACACACCATTGCTTTATTGGGGAAAAAATTAGCACAGTTTATGGCTGGCTTTAGAAAGCCAATAAGTGTGCTCAATCAGGCTCCCCGATTCTTCAGTCATGTAAGAATGTTAGTGTTAAGGCAACATTCTCATTGAAATATTTTCTTGTACAATCCATTGTAGATATATACTTTTGAATTTGAAAGACTAAGAGAGGCACTAAACTATTTGGGAATGAAGGTGCATGTAACAGCAGCTTTGTATGGTGCTGGTTTTTATTTTTGCTTTTCTACCGCAAAAGGCACGAGTCATCTAGCTACACAAACTGTTGTATTCTACCCTCACTAATAAAATGTCCGTAATCAAAACTAAAATGAAGATTCAAGTGGAGAAAGGTAGAATTTCTCACACTGATTTCCACGTCAGTCTATTATCTTGCTTTTAACAGAAATCCTGTACTAAAGCCCAATCCTTGATTCTTTCAGATTTAGGGATGCTCTAGGCGCGATTTTATTTCGTTCCGATTTTTATACCATGCCTGTCACTGTGGTATCTGAACATTGGGACCCTGGGTTTTAATGGTGTCTGAGCTCTGATTTCTTGTAAAGTATCCACTTACAATTAATCGTAACCTAAAAATGGTATACTTATCTATTGGTAAGACAATCAATTTCATGCATGTCTATAAAAACAAGCCTTTCAGAAACCACTGAACTATATACAGGAGGCATGACAATGCCTGTTTTAATATTACCAACCCCAACTATAAAAAAAAATCATGAATTGGGCCCCCAAAAATCACAAGCTCAACTTAAAAAATCAGGAGATTTTTGTGAAAAAAATACTACTACTAAGTGCTAGTGTTCTTTTTATTCACTTTCTGGTTTTTGTGCCTTTAAGTTACACTCAGATCATGTTTTCAAGCTTTTCTTCTCAACGACAAGGGCTAGAAACTTACTTAAAATGTTGTTTGCATTGTTGTTGCTGGGGTGGTCCCAGGAAATGAGAAAGACAAGGTGGGTGAATAATATCTTTTATTGGACCAACTTCTGTTGGTGGAAGGGACAAACTTTCGAGCTGCACAGAGTTCTCGCACAGGTCTGGAGAAGGTAACAAGAAGAAGAGCTCTGTGCAGCTTGAAAGCTTGTCCCCTCCTTCAACAGAAGTTGGTCCAATAAAATGTTACCTCTCCGAGCTTGTCTCTTGAAGAATAAATGACAGCTGTGATTCTCACATCATCACAAGACTCCAGGAGCTGGGGCTTTGAGGGAAACCCCAATATCACAAGGCTCATGATAAAGTTATGAGAGTTGGCCACACTGCTGTTTACCTGACCTTCGTTTCTCCAGCTCTACTCTTCCAGCAACATAGCCTTTAATTCAAACTATTACGGAAAGAGAATATGTATACAGAAAGCAAATATCAGTAACACAAACCCTGAAGGCTTTCCTCACTTTTTAGGCAAAACTCTCATTGAATTCAATGAGAACAATGTCAGGCATTTTCTGTCGCACTCGAATGCTGCAGTTATTTATGGAGGAAATAGAGCTTTCTTCTCGTAACTTTTCTCCAGCCTAATCCTGCAGTGTGGAATTTTGTTCATGTGTTGTGTGTAGCTCTGAAGGGGACTGTGAAGCTGCTCTTTTTCTTTCTGTCTCATGGAGCTTTCTTGCTATATGCCATTATCTCTTCTTTCCCTTTTTCCCCATGCTTGTTTACAAAGGCTGCCATACCAATGAGTAATATTTAATTGCACCATTCCAACTTCATGCTCCTGAGGGCTCCATATTTATCGCTTGCCACACCCTTAGTACTCCTTATTTATGGACATCTGCCTCTTCATTAAACACCTGTCTAAGGCATGCCCCAACCGAAGCCTTATTTAATGCAATGCAAGGAATACACCTTCTGCATAATATCCTTTCAGTTATTGCAGTGCATTACGCTGTTATGCTAATTAAAAATCCAATTAATGGATACTGTCAGTTCAATTCATGTGTATGTGTGGGTGTGCACACACAGGCCTTCCTAATATATAACATGCTGGCTTTCCTAAAGCCATTAAACAGCTACAGTTATGGGAGGATATAATTTATGTTGCTTTGATGCTGGCAGAGTTAAAAGCAGATTTCCCCAATATCAATTCCATTTGATGGGTGGTTATTACCACAAGCCATCTTAGAGGTTGCAAACCTGAAACTGCTGTTATTTTTTTTAAGTGTATGTTTTCCCAAAGGTTCGGAAAATTCTGACTGACAGCGTCAGAGCCCTAGACTTTCAACCAACTGAAAGGCTGATTGAGGAGGGTTCCAAATGGTTGTTTTTATCCACAGTATAGCTTTGCAATAATGTATGAGAAGTGAAACAGAGGAAATGTTTTCCAATGCAGGATGCGGTGGCATATATTTGTCCCTGGAATATTACTACTGTGTTGATTGGCTATATTTTATTTTAAAAAAGAGATGCATCATCGTATGCTTTTAGTATACCCGTAGATGGTATATTTTGATGTTACAGCTGTAGTCCTTTTACTTGGCAAAGGGGATCGAAAAAATAAGTACACTGTTACAACTTAAAGTAACTGTCTTTACCTAAATTAGTTACTCAATAAAAGTAGGAAGATAACAACATGGAAATGTACTGTGCTTAGGGCACAATAAAGCCATTATATGATCCAGCTTTCTAATCCTCTAAAATATAGCTAACAGCACCACCAAACTCACAGAGTGCTCTCACCTGTACAACAAAACTTGTGTTGAAATTGGTGTTGATGTGATTTACTCACCTATCTTAGAGGTGTAAACTATTCCAGACCACCTTAAAAGACACAAGTGATACTTCAGTATATAGGATGGTGGATAGCAACACCAACCTGAGACAGGTAGTTTTCTGAAGCTGATGAAAACAGTACCACACGGTATGATCAAATTCTGCTCTCCCTTATATTAGTGGAGTCAATGGCCCAGGTATTCAGGTGTATCTGAGCTCCACTCAGCTACCTGAGGAAGTAAAGCTCTGTTCTTTTATGGTCAGATTGTGTTTTGATGCATAACCCAGTCCCCGACACTGGGTTATTTTATAATAACTTGGAGCTATATGCTAACATCTGCACCTGTGAGCAGAGGGTAGCTAAAATCATTGGATGCAGGCTGGTTGCAGGGGTCCTAGAAGGGGGTAGGGCTCTGCTACATGCTCTATTATTCCTGCAAACAACACTCAGTATGCTCTTCTGGATAGCTGTTCCACTTGCTAGGGATGGAGGAGGAACTGGAGTGTACACAGCTGTTCTCTGGAGCATCATCCTGATCCCATACGGTGGGTTGGGAGGCAGTGTAGAAATGCAAGGCCTTTGTCCTGGCTATGGATCTCAGGAGATCTGTGGGGTTGGGTGGACAAACCCCAGCTATATCTGTGCGAGTTAAACTAGACTTCACCGCATCTATTTCCACCATTAGGAATTTGTGTCCTCGGCATTCTGTGGCTGGTTGATTCTCTGACTTTAAATCAGTGCACTGGTTTATGAACATTTAAGAAACTGCAGTTCAACAGAGCTACATAGCCTGTCAAGAGAGTTTCCGCGCTTTTCAAGGAGAAGCTCAAGCAAGCCCTAGAAATGGGAAAAATAGGGTTTCTCCTCCCTTTTTGCTTAGTCGCTTTCATGCAGTGCTGAGCCTAAGCAGAGACAATCCATTCTACACATACATATTCAGTAGATGGCTTGGGTTTTCCTGAGTTGTCAGTGGAAATGAGTCTAAACAAGAAAAAACAGCAAGCACCCTTGACCATGTTTTAACGACTACATTTCACATCTTCTTCACTTATGGGAGGAAAAGGAGACTCCCTGCATGACAGTCCTAAAAATATTAGGACCTGGTGAGTCCTCAGTATGTTTTCTGTACCTTGAGAAAAAAATATTCTCATGGTGAACACACAAAAATGCCTGTATATGTAGATAGATGGACAGATAGGACAAAGA
The DNA here is from genome assembly GCF_009764565.3 of Dermochelys coriacea. Taxonomy (NCBI): domain Eukaryota; kingdom Metazoa; phylum Chordata; order Testudines; family Dermochelyidae; genus Dermochelys; species Dermochelys coriacea. The sequence goes on from NC_050069.1 coordinate 262,429,405, forward strand.
TTGTGGAAACCCCCACAGTAGACATATAAGAAACAGGTCTTAGATCATTCAATGGTCTTGTGTTTCACAGAGACTTTCTAGGATGTTAGTAGGGATGGGTGTCAGTTGCAAATTTCAGACCTCTCCCAAAGTTCTGGGGTGTTCTGATTTGGGACTGGATCCTCTGCCAAAAATATACATAGCTCGCCTGATTTGGATGGAGCCACATTGATTTACATCAGCTGGAAATCTGTCCTTGCAGTTCTGTTCCTGGAGTGTTTTTCTTCTCCATTATAAAGATAGGAGCCATGGGCGGCAGGTATCAAAGGCAGGGGAAGGCTGTGCCAACCCAAACTGCCTGCGTAGCTCTGCCCACACTCCACTCCCAGGCCCCCTCCTACTTTCCACCGCCGTCTGCGGAGGCTCTTCCTTCCCCTGTGGCTGGGGCCTCAGGCCAGTGGTGCCAGAACTAGGGGGACAGGGCCCTCCCAGTTTTTGAAAGTGGATCGGCCTAGCCTGTCCACTTTTCACCGGGGTGGACCCCACCTCCTTCCCCTTCTCTTCCCCCCTGAGGCCCCAAGCCTGGCCAGGCCAGTGTGGAGCCCGGCTGGGGATCCCAGGCAACTGTGGGGAGCCATGGTAGATCCTCCATCTGTCCGGGGTGGTTGAGAGCAGCCCCTGACTCATGTCCCCACATCCCTGGGCTCACCGCCCATCCACATCGTCAGCTCCTCACAGCTCCCTAGTGCGGCTCTCCCCGGCCCGGCTCCAGCCGGGGGGACAACTCGGAGCCGCAGTCAGGCCATGATAAGAGCTGCATGGGCAGCTGTGGGGATCCTGGGTCCCTCTGCCATGCCTGTCCTGGGTACGGGGCTTGGGACATGGGCAGGGGGCTGCTTTTGCCTCCACCTCGGGCCGCGGGAGTGGGGGCCCCTGTCCCCCCCCACTTTTTGGAGGGCTCTGGCATCCCTGCCCTGGGCTGGGGCTGGGGCTATTGGGGGCTATTGCTGGCTTGCAGCCAGGGGCTCACGCTGCCCGCCCACCTGGCTCGCCAAGGTTGGGGGCCGTGCTGCCCGCTGGCCCACCCGCCACACTGGACCTGGGGGCTGCATTCAGCTGCCTGCCTGCCTGGCGCTCTGGGCCTGGGGGGGTGGGCATTCAGGCAGCCTGGGACTGGTAGGGGAAACTCTGGTGGGGGCAGAAGGGGCAGAGCCCTGGCCAGAAGGGGCGTGCCAACCAGAGGCTAGCATCCCCAAGCCCATGATTCACCTGCTGCCCACGATACGAGCCCCAGCAAAGTTTGGGTCCAACAACTGAGCTTCCCAAGAGTCTGGCACTTACCAGATCTGGGATTCTGATTCAGGCCTGTATCTAGTTTTTTTGTGGTAATATTTTGTCCCATTTAGTTCACCTGAAACAAGCGAATTTGGAGAGAGACAGAAAATCTAGAGAAATAAAACAGCACAGATACAAATCTGATGTTCCCCCTTTGCTCAGCTTTATACTTGGAAGTACTCTTATGTAAACAGGAGCAGAGACAGCAGTAGTGAAAAGAGAGGGAGGAGGTGGAGAATAAAATTTCCCCAAAAAGTATCCTTCCTACTTCCAAAGATCACAGCTCCCATGGAGGTAAAGCAGTTCTTCGACCTGTACACATGCAGAGCATTGAGTAGCAAGGAAGAGACAGAAGGATGTACTTTAAGGCATAACAATGAGTACCGAGAACAGGCTGAGGAAACTGAGATTGGTAAATCCACAGTTTTCCCTCCAAATCACATTTTGTGCAAGCTGTGTGTTAGCAATAAGAGTAATAGGGTCTTTGTGTATATGAGTTCAGTTATTAGAAGCCAGATTTAAGATGATGGATGTTTGCTGCCTAAGACGCCACCCAGGCATCCTTACAAACAAGATTACTTCACTTCCAGAGGCAGCAGTGGTAAATAATTTTCATCAAGATGTTTTATGGAAGATGTGAAAGTCCTGATTTCTTGCACTTGTTCTGACTTTATCTGTCAATAAACAGCTCACAGGTGGCCTGAGAGCTGAAGAAATGCCCTTCCAAGGTTTTTAGGATGTTTTATTGTTTCACCCTTAAGGTTCCGCTAGCAGATAGCAAACAAAGAAGGAAAAACAATGAGGAGTCCTTGTGGCACCTTAGAGACTAACAAATTTATTTGGGCATAAGCTTTTATGGGCTAGAACCCACTTCATCAGATGCATGGAGTGGAAAATACAGGAGCAGGTATAAATACATGAAAGGATGGGAGTTACATTACCACGTGTGAGGTCAGTCTAACAAGACAATTCAATTAGCAGCAGGATATCAAGGGAGGAAAAATAACTTTTGTAGTAGTAATGAGAATGGCCCATTTCAAACAGTTGACAAGAAGGTGTGAGTAACAGTAGGGGGAAATTAGGTTTAGGTTTTGTAATGACCCAACCACTTCATCTTTATTCAGGCCTAATTTGATGGTGTCCAGTTTGCAAATTAATTCCAGTTCTGCGGTTTCACACTAAAACAAAAACAAAACTCCTGGCATAAACTAAGAAAAAAAGAAGAAGCTGAATTGAGAGGGTCTAGACCAGTGGTTTTCAACCTTTTTTCACACTTTTGCAAACTCCTAAAAATTTTCAAATGGAGGTGTGGACCTCTTTGGAAATTCAACCTGTCCTCCGTGGACCCCTACCATAGAAGTCTTTGACTGAAAACTGACTGAATAGAATTCATCTATAAATGTTGCATGTTCCACACGACATTTGACACAACATGAGAAAGGACGTTAAACTACGGGCTTCTATGGTAACGACAATACTTCCGGGTCTTGACCTTTTGGTGGGAGTATTCAGATATTTTGAATGATAAAAACAGAATGCTTTTCTGGGATTTGTAACTTTATTTTCATAGTTACCTTTTGCACATCCCTTAGATATAGTCTGTGGACCCATAGGGGGCTGAACACCAGCTGTCTAGTCTTCACAGTCTGATGGCAAAAAGGAAATGCTAAAAGGATCCCATTTTCACTAGGAGGGAGGTGAAGCATTGAAAAGGGTTACCTAGGGAGGTGGTGGAATCTCCATCCTTTGAGGTTTTTAAAGCCCAGCTTGACAAAGCCCTGGATGGGATGATTTAGTTGGCGTTGGTCCTGCTTTGAGCAGGGGGTTGGACTAGATACCTCCTGAGGTCTCTTCCAGCCCTAATCTTCTATGCTTCTATGATGTTATAGCAGGAACAGTATCTGCAAAGAGATTGGGGCATTTCATTCATTCCCATAGTTCTTATGGAAAACCTTGATTCTGAATGAGTGCTTTGTTTTTGTTTTCCTCTTCCCCAAATTATCAGAAAACCCCAAAACTTAAGAGGATTTCCTTAGAGAAATCAGATAACTGCTTTTACTGAACTGAGAATAATGTTCATACAGAAAGCCGAACAGCTCCAATGTTGACATCTTTAATACTAATGCCATAGTATATACTACCGAAGAGGTGTTTTTCGTCTTCCGAATCAATATTTTTTACTCCGTAAATTATGCTGCCATGCCAACTGAAGGGGAAAATCTTTCTAGTGAATTTCTGGCATATTATATTGAACATACCATAGAAAACTGAGTTATGTTTGAAGCTGACAACACAGAGAGAGTCTGTTTCTGTAAAATGAGTGGCATAACATTTGTCTCCTCCATAACATGACTTCGTCTTTGCCTGTGAAGGAGACATAAGTGAGTCAGACTTTTTCATCTGTAAACCTGTGGGATGAAGCAGCTGATTTGTTTAGTACTTAATTCATGATTTTCCCCTCTAGTATGAAGACAGAAGAGACATAATAGAAGTGTGGTTCACTAAGTGGTAACGAATAAATGAATATCTACAAGGGTTAAAATTTATTATTCTGGATCATGCTTTCTCCTTCTTTTTTACCATTACTCATCCAGTCAGGGAACATAAATACTGTGTGACTAAGGTTGGTTGAAAGCTTTCCCTCTAACTTTTTGAACAGAAAATTGTGTTTTTGATGAAACATCTTTTGCACACATAAAAAAAGTTTCTGCTTTCTGTGGTAAATTTTGATATTATATAAAAACCCAGCATACCTGAAAACCAAAATATTTTGAGTCTACATGGCACTGCAGTGCTTCATGAATGTTATATTTTGGTTGCCTTCTGCTTCCATTTTCCTTTCTGGGCTGGGCTTTCAAGCCAGACTACATGTGCCATGATGCACCTGGCCAGAGACTCTTATGCTGTATCCCTTTGCTTCCCCAAGAAGGAATAAAGTGATGTGCATCTTGGGAAATGTAGTCCAGCCTGCTCCACAGAGCCTCATCACAAGTTCTCCCATGTTACCTGTGACTCAGAAATGTATATGTACATTGTGGGTAATATCCTGCTCCCAATCTGCATGCAGAAGACCCCACTGAAATTAACATGAGTAACCTATAAAAAAGGATGACAAGAGTCACGGGATAGAGCCCAAACCCCAAAACTAACAATATAGGAAAGCGCTACAAACATTTGGCACCACCTAATTTAGAGAGTAGCATAAATTCATAAATAAAACAAATATGAAGAAAAATCTTTCCCCAAGAGCTCAGCTCCCATTTAGGCCCTGAAATAAGTGGTCAGTTTTTCAAAAAAGCTCAGCTACCATTTTGGGGTGGGATTTTCATGCCCAATTGGTTTAGGAGTAGAGCTAGGCAAATGGAGGAAGACAAATTACTGCCTGCATTAGCTGGACATGGGCATAAAGCTGTTAAAAGATGTAATTGCTAAATACAGTGTAACCCCGATCTACTGAACTCTGAGCAAACAAAACTTCCAGTTGACCAAAGATGAATTATGTCCTTCAGGTGCATGGCCCTGGCACATTCTAATGTCCGCAGAAACAGAGTTTCGGTCTTGCAAAGGTTCTAGGCCAAAGCGAACCTTCGTGAGTCGCCTAGTGCATGGCGCCAAAAGTTGAACTGCATCTGCAGAGCGTTTTCTGCATAATGGTGAAAATATCCTTGAATGATCTACTGGAGGAGAAGTTGCATATACTATGCTGTATCTATACATGGGAAGGTAGGTAGGCTAATAGTTAAATAAATGATGCCGGGAGTCAGAATATGTGGGTTCTAACCTTCCTCAGTCACTGACTTGCCGTATGACCTTGAAGAAAGTTAGGCACCTACATTTAATTAGGATTTTTAGAGATGCATGGTCCAGTCTATGTGAGGAGTCCCATCTTCTGGATAGCAGACAATAATATGCAAAAGAAGAGAAGACAACTTTAAGGAAAGCTTTGTAAATTACAGGTTAGTGTTGTCTGCTGCATGCTGTTTCATATTTCACAATTTCTTCTTCATCTTCTATGTTGTTCAGTCAAACAGTTCTCTATTACCTGCCAACAGACTATATTGTGTCTGCTTAATCATTTAGATAAGTGTTTTTGAGGGGAGAAAATGTTTTAGCACCCACTGATGTTATGCTATACAAAGCACACGGAATCTTTTATAAGGGAGAAGGTAAATACGCCATATTTATTGAAAATACAACAGTTAGCATATGCTTTTCAGTCACACACACATACACATCATGCACACAGTCCTGCCGGTTGATGTTTTTGTACTTACCAGTCTGTTGTAGCTCGAGTCAATCTAACGGCCAGTTAGATTGAACACGAGCGAGGAGCTGGGCTCTGTCGGCCGTGATCCGATGCTCCGAGGTTTTGGCAGGACTGAATCCAGAGTTTCATGGCAAAACACCCCGGCTTTATACTTGTAAATTCCCATTTGAGTCCATGCATTTTGCAATGTCATCCTGTAATCATTAGTCCTTTAGTGGTGGTAATCTTGGAGTTTTCCGCTATTATCATTTGATGGTTATTGTCCGGCTTCCCATCATTATCTCCTATTTGTTGTCTTGCCTTTGGGGGTGGTTGCCTCACCTCTGAGGCCGTCAATACTGAGAACATGTTTAGCATCGGATACAATGGATGTTTTCTGATTGTGTCCTGGTGTTTCCAAGTCTCTCACTTTTTTCTTGACCATCTGGACATTTGTGATGGCTTTCACACCTTATCTTTTCCTGATGCATTCATTCCTCATTCACACAAACAATCTCTCACCGAGAAGACAGCAGTATTTTATATTCAGCAGAAGACATTGTAAATTAAACTTCCCTAAATCTTGTGGTCAAAGCAGTTTACATTGTGGCTTAGGCCTTTAACATTCCTTTAATCTATTTAACATAAACACAATACAAGATCCTGTCTTTTACTCACTAAACCTTAAACCAAAGAAATGACTAGAGGGAAGTTTATAATGCATATAGGAAAGAAGATCCCAGTCTCAGAAGGTCATTCCTTTCTGTTATTCAAAAAGGGTATCTGGCAGAATTAATTCAAAGTTTACATCAATTTTTATAACACAATTATAAAATCCTATTCCTACACTGATAACCTGTGATCTTTGGAGAGACACATGGAATTAATCTCACATTGCTTCATGTTCTTTCATACACAACCTACCTTGTTCAGTCAGCCCCTAACCTGTTGAGCTACAGGAAATCATTCTTTAGAACCATATCAGTAATTATGGAAATTATAGTTTTCTTTTCTTTGCAGATTCTTCCACAATTCTAAAAGGTCAATGATAAAGTGTTTCTACAATGTCTTCCCATTAACGCTTCCATATATAGACTCCTTGGTGTCAGCAAACACACACCATAGCTAAATAAGAAAGATTGGATGACATTAAGTCCCAATACAATCTTTGCAAATAATGAACTATGTCTTGGATTTACTGGGGAGGATGAACAGTTCACTAGGAAGGGAGCAGAAGAGATAGAGTTACAATTTCACTGAACTCCTAACCAAACTAAGAAGGTTTCCATGGGTAATCCTGAGATCAGGGATAACAGAAAGCCAAACAATGGGGAGTGGTGGAGAAGACAGGAGACAGATTCCCTGCTAAGTCTCCAACACACATAGCACAGAGCAGGTATAATATAGCTGGCAGGTGATAAACTCTCCCGGTGAGGGACCATGTCTGTAAAACATCACACACATCACAGTTGCTACAGCGATAAAATACATTATAAATACTGCTCAGCATTTACAAAGGAGTTGATTTTTGGACTGGGCAGCTGGTATCTTTTGGTCACATATCACCTGATACCAGGGAAACCCAAATTCAGGTGGTGCATGTAGGCTGTAGTCCCACAGGTGCATAAGAGCATTACATAGACTCACAAATCTGAGCTCAAGATTCAGCAAAATACAACTGTTGTGAAATCCCAGAAATCATGTCAGACTCGCTCCTTCTGAGAGAGCCCCTTCGGTCACTTTAAAAAGGTTATTAAAAGCTCATCTGGTATTGCAGAAATATTTTTGAACTGGCAGGTTTTCAAATATTGTCCATCAACACAAAAGAATCCATTATAATGAGATTCAGTTTCTGAAGCCTAAGGCAGAAACGATATTGGTCCAATTCGTTATCTGTTTTACTTAATTATGATGATGGATTTGCCTTTATAGACAAGTGTTTAAATGCAATCTACTTAAAGCAGCAGATTCTGCCACCTGTACTCTCATTGAATAGTACCTTACTCACTGAGTAGTTCACTACTCAGTGAGAAAGGTACTAAATAGTAGTAAGGTTCAAAAAAGAACTAGATACGTTCATGGTGGATAGATCCTTCAATGGCTATTAGACAGGATGGGCAGGGATGGTGTTCCTAGTTTCTGTTTGCCAGAAGCTGAGAATGGATGACAGGGGCTGGATCACTTGATGATCACCTGTTCTGTTCATTCCCTCTGGGGCACCTAGCACTGGCTGCTGTCAGAAGACAGGATACTGGGCTAAATGGACTTTTGGTCTGACCCAGTATGGCAGTTCTTATGATGGCATAATCTGCCCCCTAACATAGAAGACATTGTCTCATGCTAACTGAAATTTTCCTAAAAAGAAAAGGAGTACTTGTGGCACTTTAGAGACTAACAAATTTATTTGAGCATAAGCCCCTGTGAGCCACAGCTCACCCCATCGGATACATTTTCCTGGTGAGCAGGTACCTTAAACCTGCTGTTGTATTGCCCTGTGCTGTGAACCTGTTAGATGACTGGAGTAGACTGCTTGTTTGTATGTGACATCTTCAAGGACAAGCCAATAGGTTGGATGGAAACACTCTCCCCATCTGAAAGGTAGCTGTGGTTTGTGTTTCACTTTCTAAAGCATTTACTGAATGGAGAGCCTTTTAAATGTAAGAAATTGTTACTAATAAAACTGTTCAGGGAATGGAATTAGAACTCCATCACTTTTAGGATGAAATACACAGTGTTTGCTCCAAATTACAATTCAAGTTCATTATTTTCAAAGCCAGACACCAGCAGTGCTGCAAATAATAGCAGTTATTACTGCAGAGAGGTAGGGTTTACAACATGCTGTATTAAACATGAAACTCTGATTTCCTTGGCCAGACATTCTTATTTCCTTGGTCTAAAGCCATGGTATCCCCTTGGTCCCTGAAGTCTGGCAAAATTCCTCTGGCTGACTGGTACTCTGTCACCCCAGATGTGGTTGTATGTTAGTGCTGTTTGTTAGGTATGTGCGTGTTATACTTAAACAGATAATTTTTCAAAAATGCTCAGCACCCACGTTTCCAATAGCCTTCAGCTCTCATTGAGGTACCTAAATGAAGTGGGCAAAAGCACTTGACACCCAATATGTCCCATTGAGACCAATGATGTATCCTCCTTCTTTCCTTACCCCCTCCCTCATGAGAGCTGATAGGGCAAGTGCAATATCTAAAATCTGGCCCTGAATATATGGCTTGTGAAGCATGTGGGGGTAATGTATATTACATATATAGTATAGCTCTTTATGATTTGGTGAACTGTAAATGCAAAAGTGATACACTGTGTTATATTAATACATAGGGCTTCTGATTTTCAGTTTTAACCCATAAACATGGATAAAGCACCCCTGTTTAAAAAAATATCTGACATAGGTTTTTATTGAATAAACATAGCGGGGGGAAAACAGATATGGTTATTTGTAACCAAGGACTTGTCTACCCAGAGCAGTAATGTAGACCATGGGGATGTGATTTCTAAAGTGCACTAGCATATTGTGCATTAATTGGTCTGTGTAGACCTTGCTGGTGCGCACTAAAGGTTCCCTAGTGCGCTTTAACATAGTGCTGTTTGAAATAATATTACACTGAAGCACACACTAGGGAACATAACAGAGAGATTATTCATTACAGTGTATACAGAGTTTTGGACATCTATATAAAACTCAACAATTGCTAAAAAGAAACCCTGAAAATTAAACTAATAAACCCCCATACCAGAAGCCCTATACTACATGATTTGTATCATCTAATGCTTGTATATTTAAAACTAAAAGCAATTTTAAAAATGTCTGGGGGGAGAGAGGATAACGGATTAGTGACAGAAATTAAAGAAGCTTTAACTGCATTTTTTTAAAAGCTCTCATAATTTAGAAGAATGGAAAATGGCCAATTTCTCCAGTCATTCTGTTAGGAAAATGTTTAAGGACACGCTGTTCAGTTGTAGGGCAAAGCATTAGAAGCTATAATAAGAACTCAAATGGAAGGACATTTTGAAATTAGAGTGTGATTAAAGAGAAACAAGCTGGTTTCAAGGTAGGAGGGTCACATATGCATGTAGCAACTCACAAGCATTCAATAAAGTCTAAACAGAAAAAGCATTCTTAAAATGGGTAATAGAATTATAACAATGTTAACACACAGGTGAGCCAGAGTGATTCCAGATACGTATTGCTGGTCTCCCTTTGAGGCAAAAGTTTGCCTTTGACCTATGAAAAAAAGGGTTATATTATTCAGAGCAAAGCGTGAGGAATTGGAATTCCAAGGACTCGTCCTTAGCTCTGGTGGCAACTGACTCACTTTGTAACCACAGGCAAGCTTTTGAACCGATGTATTGAAATGATACATTGGCACAGCATGCTCCAGTTTGAAATTATTTTAAGACGGTGGTTTTCAACCTGTGGTCTGCCGATCCCTGGAGGTTCACAGACTATGTTTAAGATTTCCCTTAGAGTCTGTACCTCCATATGAAATTTTACGGATCCAGAAATGAAAAAAAAAAGGTTGAAAACCACTGCTTTGAGATATTAGCTGTCTAGTAATTAATGCTATTTGATAATGAGGCTTCATGTTGATAAACAATCTTTCATCTAACACTCTCAAAGCACTTTATGGACAATTAAGACTCACCATATGCCTGTGAGATGGTTAAAGTATTTTCATCCCATTTTTAAAAAACGGGTAAACTAATTTGTGTGTCCATTGCCGTAATACCTAAAAGCAAGCAGAGGCACCAAAAAGTTATGATACCGATTCTCCCAGGCTTCCTCCTACTGAATTTTACCTTACTCCATGAATAGTCCCAATGGTGCCAATGTACTTATGCATAACAAATTGGAGGATTTGGCCAAATGAAATCTGATGAGGTTCAACAAGGTCAAGTGCAGAGTCCTGCACTTAGGAAAGAAGAACCCCATGCACCGCTATAGCCTGGGGTCCAACTGGCTAAACAGTAGTTCTGCATAAAAGGACTTGGGGAATTACACTGGACACGAAGCTGGATATGAGTCAGCAGTGTGCTGTTGTTGCCAAGAAGGCCAATGGCATATTGGACTGTATTAGTAGGAACATTGCCGCAGATTGAGGGAAGTGATTATTCCCCTCTATTTGGCACTGGTGAGGACACACCTGGGGATTGCATCAGTTTTGGGGCCCCCACTACAGAAGGGATGTGGACAAATTGGAGAGAGTCCAATGGAGGGCAATGAAAATGATTAGGGCGCTGGAGCACATGATTTACGAGGAGACGCTGAGGGAACTGAGCTTATTTAGTCTGCAGAAGAGAAGAGTGAGTGGGCACTTGATAGCAGCCTTCAACTACTTGAAGGGGGGTTCCAAAGAGGATGGAGCTAGCCTATTCTCAGTGGTGGCAGATGACAGAACAAAGAGCAATGGTCTCAAGTTACAGTGGGGGAGGTCTAGGTTGGACATTAAGAAACACTATTTCACTAGGAGGGTGGTGAAGCACTGAAATGGGTCACCTAGGCAGGTGGTGGATTCTCCATCCTTAGAGGTTTTTAAGGCCCAGCTTGACAAAGCCTTGGCTGGGATGATTTAGATGGTGTTGGTCCTGCTTTGAGCAGGGGATTGGAGTAGATGACCTCCTGAGGTCTCTTATAACCCTAACATTCTATGATTCTATGATTCATAAGGGCCCAACAAAGTACTAGCATAGCCAGAATAGAACTCAGGGGGGAAACTGGTTGAAAAACAGGATTGTTTTTCTTCAGCAGATATTACTTCTTTGGTGGAAATTTGAATATTGAAAACTGTTAGCTTCTGGGAGTTTTAGGTTAGGTGCTTTGTGCTCCCATTCTCCTCTCCTATGATGCAGCAGTTGCCCCCTTTTGGAGAGGGGGATGTGCATCATGGGAGTCCCTGACCCAGGTGCCTGATGGGAGATTTAGACTAGCTGGGGAGTTCAGCCTATAGAGGATTATGAGAACATGACTGAACTGCAACTCCCATAAAGCTCCAGGGGAATATTTCCAAATTGCTCGGGTGGTCAGTTTTTGGATTAAAATAATTGAAATTTGCTGAAAAAAGCAGACAGCTCAAAGCCAAAGCAAGACATTGATTTATAGGGATCAGCTCCATGTCTGCAGCTTTTCGTTATTTCTCTATATATCTAAGACTACAATATTGAGAGTTGCATATTTCAAATTTATAGATGAGTGCTCCAGTAATTAGGAGCAGCCAGATGCAGCAGGACAGAGACAGATTAAGTACATGAGTAATACTGTAGGTGGAAGTTGGATCTAATTCAGATCAATGTAAAATATTCAGTCTTGGAGCAAATACTGACACATAAATCCATTACATGAAAAGGTGCTGTACTGAAGGGAACTGAAAAGTGTACAGGAGTGGGGGAGGAGGAACACATGAAGTGGTGCCGTGAAAAAACTTTTCAAGGAGAGAACTGGGATGGAATAGCAGAAGATATATGGGGTCTAAAGGTGGCTTCCATTGAAGGCAAGGGCAAGAGTGTCAGGCTTCAACAGGGGGAGGTTTGGGCAATGATTAAGCAATAAAACCTCATGGACTATTTACCAAGAATTCATCTCCATGTGTATAACTGATATGCAGCACTTGCAAAAGTAGTTGTGATGGGGCAGGGAGGGATTTTTCTAGGAGGTATATATTTTAATTAAATGCAGTTATGATCCGTAAGATATCTACCACTTTCTCAAGACACCACTGAGATGTCAGCTCTGGATTTTAGATATTTTAATTAACACTAAAAATGTAGCTGTAAAACAATATTATGACCATTAATTGAATCTGTGACATATGTAGCTTGAAACTGATAATATACTTGTTTTCTGTGTACATCATCATTAAATTTCTAAGAAACTGTCTACAGAAACTGTAGCCATTTTGTCTTCAGAGTTGTTGCAACCTGCTATTAGAGGAGACATACACTGTGCTCTCTCAGGGAGGTTACTTTTGTTCTCCCTTTCTATACATCTCTTTAATCTTAAATCACTTTGGACTGAAATTATATGGTTTTCTTTGTCAGTCCTGGATTGTTCTGATTTCAGCCTTGTAATGTAGTTTAATTACCAATAAATAATGCTCATGAATCTTCACAACTAAGAGAAAGTCACCACCCAATTTAATCTATTAGATGATATGCAAATAGAAGTAATACAAAAGATGTTAGGAATTTTCCTTTTGGACATATATATATTTTGTGCTGAGCATCTTTCATATGATTATCTGAGATTTTTACAAATGTTAACTAACTAGGCCTCACATTCTCCTGGGAGGTAGATAAATATTGTTATTCCCATTTTACACATGGGTAAACTGAGGCCTGGAGAAAGAAAAGGAGTACTTGTGGCACCTTAGAGACTAACAACGTTATTTGAGAATAAGCTTTTGTGAGCTACAGCTCACTTCATCGGATGCATGCAGTGGAAAATACAGTGGGGAGATTTATGTACACAGAGAACATGAAACAATGGGTGTTACCATACACACTGTAACAAGAGCGATCAGGTAAGGTGAGCTATTACCAGCAGGAGAGCGGGGGTGGAAAAACCCTTTTGTAGTGATAATCAAGATGCGCCATTTCCAGCAGTTGACAAGAACGTGTGACAGCAGGATTGTCTGGCTATGTAGACTCCCTCCTCAGGCCCTACGTTACCAGCACTCCCAGCTATCTTCGAGACACCACTGACTTCCTGAGGAAACTACAATCCATCGGTGATCTTCCTAAAAACACCACCCTGGCCACTATGGATGTAGAAGCCTCTACACCAACATTCCACACAAAGATGGACTACAAGCCGTCAGGAACAGTATCCCCGATAATGTCACGGCTAACCTGGTGGCTGAACTTTGTGACTTTGTCCTCACCCATAACTATTTCACATTTGGGGACAATGTATACCTTCAAATCAGTGGCACTGCAATGGGTACCCGCATGGCCCCACAGTATGCCAGCCTTTTTATGGCTGACTTAGAACAACGCTTCCTCGACTCTCATCCCCTAATGCCCCTACTCTACTTGCACTACATTGATGACATCTTCATCATCTGGACTCATGGAAAAGAAGCCCTTGAGGAATTCCACCATGATTTCAACAATTTCCATCCCACCATCAACCTCAGCCTGGACCAGTCCACACAAGAGTTCCACTTCCTGGACACTACGGTGCTAATAAGCGATGGTCACATAAACACCACCCTATATTGGAAACCTACTGAATGCTATTCCTACCTACATGCCTCTAGCTTTCATCCAGATCACACCACACGATCCATTTTCTACAGCCAAGCCCTACGATATAACTGCATTTGCTCCAACCCCTCAGACAGAGACAAACGCCTACAAGATCTCTATCATGCATTCTTACAACTACAATATGCACCTGCTGAAGTGAAGAAACAGATTGACAGAACCAGAAGAGTACCCAGAAGTCACCTACTACAGAACAGGCCCAACAAAGAAAATAACAGAACGCCACTAGCCATCACCTTCAGTCCCCAACTAAAACCTCTCCAACGCATCATCAAGGATCTACAACCTATCCTGAAGGACGACCCATCACTCTCACAGATCTTGGGAGACAGGCCAGTCCTTACTTACAGACAGCCCCCAAACCTGAAGCAAATACTCACCAGCAACCACACACCACACAACAGAACCACTAACCCAGGAACCTATCCTTGCAACAAAGCCTGTTGCCAACTCTGTCCACATATCTATTCAGGGGACACCATCATAGGGCCTAATCACATCAGCCACACTATCAGAGGCTCGTTCACCTGCGCATCTACCAATGGGATATATGCCATCATGTGCCAGCAATGCCCCTCTGCCATGTACATTGGTCAAACTGGACAGTCTCTACGTAAAAGAATAAATGGACACAAATCAGACGTCAAGAATTATAACATTCAAAAACCAGTTGGAGAACACTTCAATCTCTCTGGTCACTCAATTACAGTGTGGCTATCCTTCAACAAAAAAACTTCAAAAACAGACTCCAACGAGAGACTGCTGAATTGGAATTCATTTGCAAACTGGATACAATTAACTTAGGCTTGAATAGAGACTGGGAGTGGATGAGTCATTACACAAAGTAAAACTATTTCCCCATGTTATTTCTCCCCCCACCGCACCCCCCACTGTTCCTCAGACATTCTTGTTAACTGCTGGAAATGGCCCACCTTGCTTGTCACCATGAAAGGTTTTTCTCCTCCCCCCCCTCCTGCTGGTGATGGCTCATCTTAAGTGATCACTCTCCTTACAGTGTGTATGATAAAACGCATTGTTTCATGTTCTCTGTGTGTGTATATAAATCTCCCCACTGTATTTTCCACTGAATGCATCCGATGAAGTGAGCTGTAGCTCACAAAAGCTTATGCTCAAATACATTTGTTAGTCTCTAAGGTACCACAAGTACTCCTTTTCTTTTTGCAAATACAGACTAACACCGCTGCTACTCTGAAACAAAAGAAATGCACTTACTGTCAAACAAAAGTTGTTTAGTCATGGCGAAGCAGTTCAGCACTACATGTTTAGCAGATAATATTGAATAAAAGCTTCAGGTTACTGTTTCTGCTATCTGGAAACATTGAAAAAACATAAGATTTTTAAAGGTCTTTAGACAGTGAACTCAGTGGGAGTTAGGCACCTAGACACCTTTAAAAATCTGGCCCTGTCACCATGTTCCTCTCCAAGGGGCCATGATAGGGCTTTTGCTCTCCCCTACCTCTGGTCTGCAACATCTGGGCATTCAACTACATCAGTCCGGTCATAGAAGGTTTAGCTCTGTGGCTGGGTTATCCTGTTGGGATTGTCAATGAACACACAAAAAATCAGTGAACAAAAATTAAAAGTGTCCCACAGGTGCAGTAGGGCTCTCTTTCTTCATAGGGTCCCTGTAAACCCATCTGGACTCACAGGCTAGTCTAGAGTACTTATCCTACAATAGTGGTTCAGTATTGGACTCTCCCCATCTCCCATCATGAAAGGGGTCATTGGTCAGCAGTTATTCAAGGAGTTTTTGCCTTCAGACAGTCCTTCTCCGGGACCTGAAGTCTGCTCTCCTCTCTGGCCTGCCCCAAGTCGTACTGTGTTCTCCCTTTTTAAGATCCTCCCTCCAAGTCTGACATCACCCACAGTGGAGCGGGGCTGAAGAGAGCCCACGATAGCTCATTAAGCTCGTGCTGCCCAGTGAGGGGTTTCTATGTCCCCTCATAGGCCCATAGTCTTTTTTTTTGTGGGTTTGCACGGCACCTATCACAGATGCCCCGCTCACAGATTGAGGAGCTTGTGTGCTCTACTGTATTTTCTGTTTTTCCCCATTAGCAAATAGTTTCTTCTGAACCAATGATGACAATAACTAAATTAACATCCCACTGAACTGCTTTGAAAGAGACTTAGATTATAGATTATCAAATATCAGTAGAACCGGCTCTTCTGCTGCTGTTGCTATTGCTTTTAGCCATCGTCATTCGGAGGAAGACCGTGGCTTTCCCTAAATGCCCATGCAGGGGAGTAAAGAGACGTGTCACCATGTGAGAAGGGTAGGTGGGTGGGTAGGTGGGGGTGTGGAATGAGTGGAGCCTTGTTTGGGTTAGGTTAGCAGTGTATTAGTTGGACCCCACAATTCCCCCCCAACTCCGTTGCTGGGGCAGCATGACTACATGCTGCCTCTTGCTCAGGACAGATAGCAAACAGATACCCTGGCTGGATGTGAGGAATAACTCCCATGCCACAACTCAGCAGAGGAAGACCGATCATTCTCAGAGGGCTTCGCCGCTCTTATAAAATGAGGCAGTACGTATGAGGTTTATTTAGAACCTCAAATGCAGGTGGGCGGGAGCTGATTCTGCCATCAGTTACACAGGTGTAAATCTGAAGGAACGCTGCTGAAGTCAGTGGAGTTGCAGTGGTCTGCGAGAGGCGTGTGAGCAGAGCAAGGTGCTAGGTTTTCCTTACTGAGCTACAGTTCATAGCGTACAAAAGTGGAGGGGATTAAACAGGACAGTGGTAGCCTTAAGAATGCAGCCTTACATAAGCAGAGACCCTATGGTGCTGATGCAGCAAAACAACAGATTTTCAGGCCCCTTTTCCTCTTGTAAAATGTGATACCCATGACATGTGAGGCTCCAGTCAGACCACAAATATTCACAGGGCTGTGTGTTCATTTTCTGAGTGGCTCGCACCCAGCACCAGGTGTCACTGAGAAAGTGAAAGAAATGGCTTTTGCTCTCCACCCAAACCATGGAGTAAGCTCAGCAAATAAGGGAGCCATAAGAAATACCAAATGACAAACCCAACCAGTCCAGCTTGAAAAAGCCAACAATGCATCCTGGGTTTGACTTACCCTCTCTTTGTGACAGACACCTGGTGACAGAACTGGCTCTTTTGAGATTTCTAGTCCAATTCTGCAAAGCCATTACAGTTCCAATAAGTATTCCAACTTTTTTAGGTACTTTTCTGAACAGTATTCCTGAGATTCACCCAATACTGAACTCATCATGTACAATGTATATTGTATACATATATATAGTATATACAGAAGTATATACAATGGTTGGGGTTTTCAGAATCCTTTAGCATTGACATAACTTTGCTCCAAAGTCAATGATAAACTTCCCATTGATTTCAAAGGGAACAGAGTTAGAGCAACACTGAGTTCTTTTGAAAATCCAACCAACTAGACCAATTTTCAACTGGTGCAAATCCACTGACAAGAACTGAGGATCTGCCTTGAAATTTTGGAAGAGAAAAGGAGGAAAAAATATCTCTCCTTGTTGGTCAACACGCATTATAGGGAATATGTGAACTCCATTAGGTTTCATTGAGAAAACTATATTTTTGGGAAGCATTCAAACCTTGTAGATGATTATCTGAACTGAACATCTGAATCCAAAAAGCTGCAGTAGGGAAAGTGTTAAGTGTCTCTCTCTGTGAGTTCATTCCTGACAGAAAAGCTGCAATTGCAGGCAGAAAAGCAGATATTTTTCAGGCTGACAAAAAAGAGTTTCTTGTTAAGGAAATTAGTTAGGATTCCATAATGATGTATATGCTTTACGATCGCAGGAAATGTTGCAGGAATTTAAAGAAACAATTGACTGAAGAGCCATTTCTGTTCTTAGCATCTAAAGGTCAGTGAGCAAACTGTTCTTTGTCTTTGTGTTTTCCAGGTAAAAGAGAAGTGCCATTTTCCATTAGTAGAAATTGGTTTTCATGGTTTGGCAGAGGATCTAAACCATTAAGAATTCACTCACTTTCAACAGCTTTCAATATACCTTCCAAGCATAGGGAATATCTGGGAAATACTAGAATAGATTGCTCTGGTAACATTATTTAGTTATCCAAGAGAAACTTGGGAAATTTTGAAATGCTGTCACGGCACATCACATTCCCACTAGCTGCATGCCAACTTCATTTTTCCTACAGTGGATTTATGAGGTTTTGCATTCTGGAAAGAGATTGATCTTTGTAAGTAAGAACAATTAAAATCACATCTCACCTTCTTTAGAAAGAATCAATATTGTCAATCTGTGTTTTTCACTGTTTAAGACCAAGACTTTCAACACTAAGGGTAAAATTTTCTAAGTGCCTTAGAAGCCTACATCACATTTTCAAAAGTGACTTAGGCTTTTTAGGAGTCTAAATCCCATTGACTTTCAATGAGATTTAGGAGCCTAACTCATGTAGACAATTTTGAAAATTTTACCCTAGTTGCCTAAACGTAGGCTCCTAAATCCATACTGAGATACCTAAATAAGTGGCTCCCACTGAACTCAATGGGAGATTCTAGGTACTCAGCATCTCTGAAAATTAGGCCGCTTAATTAAGGACATATACCTTTGAGTTTAGGAATCTAATTGTAAGCGTGGAGGTTGGGATTTTGAAAAGGGCCTAAGGGAGTTAGGCACCTAAAGAAATTCCCTTAGCATCCCCAGAAAATTCCAGCCCTAGTTTTGAAAATCTTGGCCTAGTGCACAATACAGTTTTGGCACTCTGGGGATGGGGTGGAGGGGGAAGATTGTGAAGATGATTATTGGCTGAGTGGAGGGTCTAGAAGTCATTTCTCCGGTACTGAACAATATAGCTCAGTGGAACCTAGAGGAAATTATCTTTAGTATTGCTTCAATAGGAGCAACATGTACCATAGAACTGGCTGACATATTTTCAATAGAATCATTTTCCATTGGAAAATGCAGTTTCATCAGAGTTGAAGCATTTCACTGGGATGTGTTGATTTCTACAAACATTTTGATGGGAAAAAGACTAAAGGAATCATTTCAACTTTCTCATTCTGATAATGTCAAACAAAACCGTAAATTTCAATAACGTCAAAATATGTTTTCCTGATACAGAAAAATCATTTCATTTTGTTTCAATGTTTCTTTTGCATTAAAAGATTAATGTTAATGTTATACAGAAATTATTTTTGTTACGCCTCAACATTATTGAAATGGAATATTTTGATGGATCCAAAATGAAATTTCACGGAATTTTCATTCTGTGGGAAATTTCAGCTTTTTGTTCCAATTTGGAACTAAAACAAATTTTGAAATGTTTGAATTTACCACAGAATGGAAATTAGAGCCAGAGTGATGCCTGAGTTACCTGGAGTGAGGCAAGGCAGGAGCAGGGCTAGGAACAAGCAGGGACCGGCAATGTTATAGCTCTGGATTTATGCTTGACCAGCCACCAAACTGTTGCTGAGCTTAAGAGCCAGTCTTCTGACTCAGTCCGTCAGACAGCCTACTACAGGCCAGTTGCAATCATTGGGTTGCCTGGAGATTTGACGTTGCTGCAGGCCCTGTTTCCTGACAAATAGCACCATGATTTAGATGTACATGGCACTTTAAAGTACAGATAAAAATGGATTCCATATCATTCCATTCCATCACTGCTGAAGTAAAATCTTTATTTTCTTCCACCCACAGGGACTTTCCTGCATCCTTAATGAGCACTAAACGCTGCCATGAGAAACGAACTTTTATGTTGAAGACTTTTGGGACTGCAATGAGTTTAGGCTAATTCACAGACTTACTCATCTTTTCTTAAGACAGCTGCTTTTCTATGAGTATGAGTGTGACCCTTTTGCAGAGCTGAACAAAGTGTGTAAACATTTGTTCACAAAAATGGTGTCTAGCTTGGACTCCTGAGTCAATCTACTCATGTTCAGGCCCCTTTTTTTAGTTTGCTTTCCAGTGAACATTCATGGTACCAAGTTCTGTTCACATCAACTCTGGCTAGAAGAACATAATGCAGTCAGTAGAGCTGACTGATTTTCCAGGTGGTAGAGCAGAATTGTAAATTGGTAGATGGTGCCCTCCCAGCCAGTCCCAGTTGAGAAGGATGAGACAGGCAGTATAAGACAATCATACAGAGATCCAAGTTGAGATCTTTTAACCCATCAATACTTTAAAAAATGGAATTCTATTGCAAAAGCTTATTTATCTGTCTTCTTGTCACTGCAAATAGCTGTGCAGGATACTGCCTTTATATACATAGAAAGGGTTTGCCGAGATAGACAGATGACAGAACAAGAAGCAATGGTCTCAAGTTGCAGTGGGGGAGGTCTGGGTTGGATATTAGGAAACACTATTTCATTAGGAGGGTGGTGAAGCACTGGAATGGTTTACCTAGGGAGGTGGTGGAATCTCCATCCTTAGAGGTTTTTAAGGCCCGGCTTGACAAAGCCCTGGCTGGGATGATTTAGTTGGTGTTGGTCCTGCTTTGAGCAGGGGGTTGGACTAGATGACCTCCTAAGATCTCTTCCAGTCCTAATATTCTATGATTCTATGATAGCTATACCGCTATGGCTATATTGGCCAACTCTCCCAGTGGAGACAAAGCAGATACCAGTGTAACCCACGTGCCTTATAGGGAGATATCTCATAAGAGATCTAGAGAGAAGTGGAAAAAGGGAAGTGAGTTGTGTCTGGGTCATTGTTACTAGGCAGATATACAATTAGCATTTTGCACCAAGAAGTTTCTGGATTTGGTGTGGTAGTTTGGGGGATGCTCAATAGGTTCCCTGTAGCTGGACTCATGGACTCCATGGAGGACTGTAACAGGAGTGGGAATTTTCTGTAAAATTTTGTATGACTGTTGTGAGTGTCTCAATTTCCTTGTATGCTGCATTGTTGATTAGGTGATGGGGAAAGGTGGTTTACTTTCTGCAAAGATCCAGGTGCGACTGATGTCTAGCTTTCTGGGCCCTGGGCCCATGTCTACGGAGAGTCCGAGAAGACAATGGTCACTCCAGTTGCCTAGACATTTGGTACCTAGCAACTAACGATTATGGATGGCCCACCCCTCTGCAGGAAGCCTGCCATGTTTGCCTGGGAACAAGAACAAAAGACTGAGGAGAGGCCAAATGGAGAGCGGGGGGGGCGTTGTTAAAAGTGGTTTGCTGGAAACTTCTGAGTCTCCTGAACTGGGAAAAAAGAGGAGTCAGAGGGCTCCAGGCTGAACAAAATGGACCATGCTGTAACGTTCTGTTCTCTATGCTAACCAAGGACTTGCTATGCTGTGTTGCAGACACCTAGTAAACCCTGCTGTTTTTATAATGCTGGCTGAGAGTCACTGCACATGCTGAAAGTGGGGGTACATTGCTTCCTTTGGCTATACAAGTCTCTCCCAGGTATCCAACTCAAGTGGACTCACTGAAGGGAGCTCACAGCATGAAGCAGGGGAGCTGAAAGCTTTGAGATTTGGTCTAAGGAGGCAGTGAAGCCAAGTGGCTTACCCTAGTGAAAGAGTGTCCCCTACAGGGGGGCTCTTCCCAGGGAGTATTCCAGAGCACCGCACCTGTGGATTAATTAGTTAATTAGTTTGCCGACTAGCTAATTGACTGATTCCACAGTCCGGCAGATGAGGAGAAAGAGTCTACATGGGTTCTGGATGGAGAGCTCTGCAAGCAAGAGAAGGAAAGCTATTACTGCAGTGCTCTTGACTCAGCAGACTGTACCGAGTTGATGAACAAAGACTCTAACTGAGACTCAGGGCTTGCCTACACTTACAATGCTACAGTGGCACAGCTGCAGTTGCACCGCTGTTGTGCTTCTATGTAGACACTACCTACACCAACAGGAGGGGTTCTCCCATCACTTAGGTAATCCACCTCCCCCAGAGACAGTATCTAGGTTGATGTAAAAATTCCATTGGTGTCTACATGGGGACTTAGGTCATCTTAACTATGCCACTTAGGGGTGTGGATTTTTCACTCCCTTGAGCCACGTAGTTAATCCAGTTTATTGTTCTAGTGTTGACCAGGCCTCAGGGAAATGTAAGCTAAGCTTTTGGAACTCTGAGTTACTTATGGTTGTGGGGACTGACCTGTTTAGATATAGTGTGTTTATTTTGCTTATGTATAACTATGAAGATAATGTACATGGTTATGAAGTAGCCTTGTTATGTACTAGAAACTAAGGTATTACTATCATGTTTCTTTATTTTTATAAGATTTTATAAAATCGGTACTTAAGAATTAAGTTCATTCCTTTTGTTCGGATTTGATTGTGCCAAGGCTGACCCTGTACAACCTGTGCTGAAAATCCTCAATGACTGACTATTGGTTCTCGAGGTGCTTTTTTTACAGGAGTTGTATTTAAGCACTAGGAGAGGGAAGGTGAAGTAAACCTCTAGCCCACTCTATGGTTATGTAACACTGACAGACCTCGGTCGTGGTCAAACCTGGGACCTCTAAGTTTAGTGCATGAGCCTGTACTGCATGAGCTATTAGCTAAGGCTATAGAGTAGACTCATTAATCTCTCTCTCTAAGTGGTTTCTGTGCCACAAGATGGGCCAGAACACCACACCCAGGAGGTGTGTGAGTTACAGTTACACCAGCAAAATACTTTTGTCAGTTTAAACTTGTTCCCTCAACAAAATAAGCTATACAAGTAAAAGAACTTTTTTGCTGATGTAAACTGCATCTATATTAGGGCTTTTTTTTTTTTTGGCAAAGCTGTTTGTTAGGGAAGTAATTTTTGTTTTTTCAAACCCTAAGTGACATAGCTATGACAGCAAAATTTGTAAGTGTCGACCAGGTCAAGGAATCAGTCACATTAGCCAGGATAAAATTACAAGATTTATCAGAGCTCATACTTCATGGCATGAGCTAAATTGTTTATGGGGGCCAGGAAGAAATTTCCCTCACGACAATCTGGTTTGACAATAATTTTTATTTTGAATGCACCAAACCCATGATGTTCACAAATAAAATATACAAGAGAAGAAAAATAAAATCTCTAAAATACGTAAAAAAGTATTATTCTCACTCAGGTGAGAATACTAGTAAGAAAGTCAAGAAGTCTTTGGGTGCCTAAGTTCTTTTGAAAATTTGCAGGGTGTTATGCATTCCTTTGAAGTATGGGGTAACTGCTATTGTTTGTGAAAGGAACCCAAACTAGGTAGATCATTGGTCGTCTCTGATGTGACAAGTCCTATGGTTAAGCTGGTTCCAGGTGACTTGAGAATGATCTTGGGAAGTGTAGTGAATGGGATTGGAGAGGGTTAGCAATCATAAAATTTAACAAGGGATGGGAGGCTTTATTACATACTGTGGGCATTTGAATTGATACTAAATCATTATTCTAATCAGTGCAAGTATAAGCTGTATACTGTAATATAACACATTATTTTGTATCAACCTTTCATAAGAGGCTCATAATTCCTCCTTGATTATATTTTCAAGGCACAAAGGCTTACAATTGAAAAGTTATTTCTAACTTGTTTATAACTTTTCCTTTGTTTGACTTCCGTGGGAACGCAGGGCACTGAACAATCCCAAGGGGTTCCTTGCAGGACTATAGTCAGTTAAGTATGCTAGATTATGAAAAGAAGAACCATAATATACTGTTGATAGGCAAGAAATGAAGAAATGTTTCTGTGAGTGATTGTCTAGTTCACATCCAGGTCAGAGGTTTGAATCTGGCCAGTGTTGGTAATGATCAAAAGTTGTTGCCATCTGATGCGTCCTATGTGAAATGAGCTGATAACTTAGCCCACTATCTAGTGCCTGATCCATTGAAGTCAGGGAGAATCTTTCCAATGCTGCCAATGAGATTTGGATCAGGCCATAAGTAGATAATGGTCCACATCAACTAAGACACCAGTTGGGGCCTATAACAGAGCAGTCTGACCTAGTGATCAGAGGTAGGCTGCAGTCAGAAGTCACACGAAAGGTCAAAGCCAAGTTCAGAGTCTGAAGCCACATCGATGTCAAACTAGGGTCAGGGTCCATGCCAAGGGTCAGTGCCAGGACCAGTGTCCAAAGTCACACCAAGGATAAAGCTGGAGTCACTAACTGGAATTGTGCCAAGGAAGCATGAACCAGGTACAAGGTGTAGTAACAGGTGCGGGAAGCAGTTGAAGAGGCCAGAACTTTGTCTCAGGGATCTGGTCAAAATCAGGCTTAGCTACTAGTTCTTCAGACAAATAGTGGGACAGGAACAGGAAGCTTTAGGCCTGTCTGTGGGTGTAACCTCTGGTGGTGAGGGGTTAGGTGCGGTTTCTGCTTGTGGTGCCATGCGTAAAAGTCTTGCCTCATCATACTGTAGGTCTGGGTTCAAGAACCTTGGTTATACCCCTATAACTGAAACTAACTGTTACATTTGACCCTCCCAGTAGAAGGCCTATAAAATCTTAACTGTCTTCTCTCCCCTAGAGGTGGATCTCCGACTAGTGCTGTGCTAATAACTGTGGCTTTGGTTCTCTTGTGAAAGATAATAAAAATATATTTTCAGGTTGTCCTGAAATGGAATATATTTGTGAATTGAAAAGGTCAAAAAAGTTTTGTTTCATTTCAGGTCAAACAGAACATTTCATTTGATCCAAAATAAAACATTTAATTTGACCTGAAACTAAAAGTGAAAAAAGTTTTTTAGTTCACAAATGTTTTGTTTGATTTTTGGTTTCCTTAACTTTTTTTTATAATATAAAATTGAAGTAAAATTCTAAACAGAAATTCATTCTGAATCAAAGAAATCAAATCATTTTGTATTGAAAATGTTGAAACAAAATGATTAGGTATTCAGGGTTCAAAAAAGAATTAGATAAGTTCCTGGAGCATAGGTCCAGCAATGGCTATTAGCAAGGATTTGCAGGGATGGTGTCCCTAGCCTCTGTTCATTAGGGGATGGATCACTTGATGATTGCCTGTTCTGTTCATTCCCTCTGAAGCACCTGGCACTGGCCACTGTCAGAAGACAGGATACCGGGCTAGATGGACCTTTGGTCTGATCCAGTATGGCCGTTCTTATATACCTTATGTTTCTGAATTTTTTGTTTTTGTTTTTCACTTGGAAGAATTTGGCAAATTCAACCCGAATCCGTGAACTGTTTCAGTTGACCCAAATCTGCATTTTGTCAGCAAAAAACACATTTGTCCGAAAAATGTCACTTAGCTCTCTTTCCTATGTCAGGTATTGAGATGCATTGCCAAAGTAATTGGAGAAAGTTTGCATTGCAGATGAAATCCTGCCCATACTGAAGTCAATGACAAACGTCTGATTGACTTCAATAGGGCTAGGATTTCACAACCAGTGTCTATACTGTTCTGAGAGTAGATCAGTGATTTAAAGTATTTGGGTTATCAATCTGCCACTATTACATCAAGTTCTATTTAAAAAGAAACACTACTGTAACTTTTCTGCCTCTCTACAGAGTAATTTAATACATTCCAAATGAGACAGTAAACAAAGAGAATTCTAAACAATTGTGGGTATTGAGCTCTTGACCTCTGCTTTCCTTTTTTATTAACAGTATGAGAAATTCTTTTAATATCTAAGTAGCTTCATAAGAAATGTGACGACTGCCACTAATGAGTTCCCCATTGGTGTCTTTTGTAATGTCGTCCTTTCCTAAAAAAAATCTTACATGGTTTCTTCTGGGAATGAATAGAAGGGCAAAAGAAGTCATGAGACAATTGTATTTCTGTACTATATTCCTGGTACATACATTATAGTATTTTTACACATCCTATGGGGGAAAAGTATCCTCTTGGTTATAAACCAAACTGTTTTAAACAAATGTGAACAGAAGAAATGCAACAGACTATCTGGGGTGCTGATTCTCTGGAAAAAAGATGGCCCTGTGGTTAAGAGTACCAACTGAGGCACCCTAGGTTCAATTCCTTGTTCCACCACAAACTTTCTGTATGACCTTAAGCAAGTCTCTTTCTCTCTCTGCCTTAGTTCCCCATCTGTAAACCTGGGAATAATAGCACTTCCCATGAAGAGAAGTATGTTATAGTATGGGAGGTGCTCAGATACAGTGATGATGGGACTATTATATGATTATAAGTACATAAGATAGCAGTCTAGGGCAGTGGTTTCCTTTTTCCACCCATGGCTTCTTACCTCTATCTCCTGATGCGGCACAATATTATGATATTGGGATCACAGCAGAACTGTAAATGGTTTAGAGTCCTAGGGTGTTAATAGAGGATCTGTTGATAGGCAGTTATGAAATTTTGGAGGGTGGGTGGGTGCTGGCTGTGGGTGTGCTGGCTGCTGAGGATGTGTGAAGAATAAGGTAGGGGAAGCTGCTGGTTCCTCAGAAGGGATACTAAATGGGGTTTACTAGGATAAAGTTGAGAGGGTGACAGAGACTGGGGAGGGGGAAAGAAGGGCTAATGGAGCTGCTGGGAGGAAGAAGTGAGATGCGGGTTAGGGCTGAGGGAAATGAGGAGGCCAATCTGGAAAAGAAGAGGAGAAGCAGGCCATGGGACTGGAGCTGCAGCGCTGGTTGAAGAAAGATGGCTCTGTGAAAAGCGAGGTAGCAGCTCTGAGAGAGCACTGCCACGTAAAGTGAAAAATTGGGTTGAAGGTTGGCATGTAGGGAAGCAAATATTTGGGATTCATGGAGGCTCAGTGGGTTAAATAACCCTGATTATACATATGCCATTGAACAGTTTCCTGGGTGCTAGTACTGTCAGTCACTTTGAATGGGGCTGGATTTGAACTGGTGATCTAGAGATCATAGAATTATAGGGTTAGAAGAGACCTCAGGAGGTCATCTAGTCCATCCTCCTGCTCAAAGCAGAACTAACACCAACTAAATCATCCCAGCCAAGGCTTTGTCAAGCCGGGCCTTAAAAATCTCTAAGGATGGAGATTCCACCACCTCCCTAGATAACCCATTCCAGTGCTTCACCACCCTCCTAGTGAAATAGTATTTCCTAATATCCAACCTAGACCTCCCCCACTGAAACTTGAGACCACTGCTTCTTGTTCTGTCATTTGCCACCACTGAGAACAGCCGAGCTCCATCCTCTTTGGAACCCCCCTTCAGGTAGTTGAAGGCTGCTATCAAATCCCCCCTCACTCTTCTCTTCTGCAGATTAAATAAGCCCAGTTCCCTCAGCCTCTCCTCGTAAGTCATGTGCCCAGCCCCCTAATCATTTTCATTGCCCTCCGCTGGACCCTCTCCAATTTGTCCACATCCCTTTTGTAGTGGAAGGACCAAAACTGGACGCAATACTCCAGATGTGGCCTCACCAGTGCCGAATAGAGGGGAATAATCACTTCCCTCGATCTGCTGGCAATGTTCCTACTAATACAGCCCAATATGCTGTTGGCCTTCTTGGCAACGAGGGCACACTGCTGACTCATATCCATCTTCTCGTCCACTGTAATCCCCAGGTCCTTTTCTGCACAACTGCTGCTTAGCCAGTCAGTCCCCAGCCTATAGGGTTGCATGGGATTCTTCCTTCCTAAGTGCAGGACTCTGCACTTGTCCTTGTTGAACCTCATCGGATTTCTTTTGGCCCAATCCTCCAATTTGTCTAGGTCACTCTGTATCCTATCCCTACCCTCCATCATATGTACCTCTCCCTCCAGTTTAGGGTCATCTGCAAACTTGCTGAGGGTGCAATTAATCCCATCATCCAGATTATTGAGAAAGATGTTGAATAAAACCGGCCCCAGGACCGACCCCTGGAGCACTCTGATTGATACCAGCTGCCAACTAGACATCAAGTCATTGATCACTACCCATTGGGCTTGACAATCTAGCCAGCTTTCTATGAAAGCTTATTAGTCATATTATGAAAACCATGAGTCAATCAGCTTCCCGGTTGTGAATTAAATGTGATTATGTGTCTGACAGCCTTGTTGGAATTTTAAAACCTAAATATTTCTGTCTACATGGGGATCATTAAAATCTCCAGGCCCAGATCACTACCTGGTTTACATCAGCATAGCTCTATTGAACTCTATCTTGATGTGCTCCAACTAAAGATCTGGGAATACCACCTTCTGTCACTGGCAATATTTTAGATCTTAGTCAATTTACTTTGTGTCCTGTTGGAGCTCTGAATTTTTACATAATGAAGCAGTGATGGAAGAATAAGTTGTTTGTGAAGCAGGACTTTTGTCTGCACTTTATAGTTTTCGTTTATGATTCATATTCCTGCTGTAAAGCAAGTCCTTATGGCAATGCTAGTGGCTCTTTGACTAAGCTGAAAGGACTAGGGAACCGCAGGTATCTTTGTTGAAACCCTCTGTTGGAAAAAAAACACTGTGATGGGGAGCTAATCTGCTTTTGATCACAGAAGCTTCCATACTATTATACAAAATCATGATCCAATTACAAAAGAAAAAACTAAATCAATATACACTTTTTCTCAGTCCCACAGCTAACTGCTAAATGCCTTTAGACAGCTAAAGAAATTAGTGCATTTGGTTCAACATTATGCTGGACAATATTCAAATTTCTCTGTTAAAAACTGGTGATACTGCTTATATGGGCAGAATTCTTAAACCTTAGGAATTGGGACCATTTTCAGCTCTCTGTGTTATGGAGACCGGTTAAGGTTTTGACTCAGTATGGAGTGATTCTTGTCCTACCTTTCTCCTGCCAGAAAAGATCCCATAAGGCCCTGATCTTTCTTGTGTTGAAGTCAATGGTAACTTCTCTTGCGTTTGGTGACAACCAGTAGCAGTGACACTGCTTTAAAGAAGTTTGTGACACTGCTTTAAAGAAAGTTTGTCTTTGAAGGACAGGGATTAGGGGTTGGAATTCTTCTCCTGAACATTATGGTGATGTTTAATTTACAACAGGGAGAGCATGTAATGCAATATAGTTACTTTTAACCTTCTATAATCCATAAAATACTTCTTAACTAGAGGTCTCAGACACAGATGCAAACTTTTCTGTAGCTTAGTAGGTGTTCAGATCTGGGGTTCAGGCTCATTCTAGTATAGAGAGAGAGGGTCCAGTTTAAAAGTTTGGATCCAGATGTGGACTCCTTCAAACTTGAAGGGTGGTCCAGACCCAAGGGTTTGGTTGGACCTGTGACAATGTTTATATAATTTTGGGTCTGATTTTTCCCTACCTTCCATAGTCATTTACATCTGTGCCAAATACTAGGTCTTAGTTACTTACACTGAGTGCCAAATGCTATTAAAGCACAATGGTAGCACATGACACCCATTTACATCGAAGGAAAAGAACCAGTTCTGTTTTGAGTCCTGGTTGCACCCAGGAGTTGCAGAGATGTCAGAAAATAAGAAATAATAATTTCAAAAAGTTAACTAAGCATTTTTAAGCATTTAGATCAAGACTGGGGTGATCTTGTCCAAGCTGGTTCACCATTATTCAGTCTTATTGCTTATCTTAAAGTTCTTTATTTTGGTTCCTTCAACAATAAAAGTTCCATCATGCAGCTCACTGCTTATGCAATGGCATTTAGAACCAAGTTTGGAAATGCAGACACATTCAAATACTCTATTTAGGCACTGAGATCAGTCCTCAGGCATGGAAATACCCATTTAATATGCCTTTGTGGTGATCGAGTATCCAGATGTTGAAGAATGCTCTTTCCCAGTCTACAAAGTAAAAAAAAAAAGTATATTATAATACTGAGTACTACGAGTTTCTCCCCCCCACACTGTTTTTTTTCCCAGGAGGTGTTGGAAGGGAGTATTTCCTTTGAAACACATACATATACCTTTCAGCTACTAAATTCACACAGTCCCAGATGCTCAAAGCACATAACTCCTATTTATTTCAATGGAAGTTAGGTCCTAGTTCCTAAATTGAATTTGTAACTTTAACTTCTACTTTTGCAGTCACAAAAGTTTGAAAAATAGATAAATTGAAGAGTTTTAATGGCTACTGTGGTGCCTCAGATGACATAGGCAGTAATAGCTAATGGTCAGCACAGGGGCATGTGATGTATGACTTCCCACTAGATCCTGATATAGCTTTGAGGAAGTCACTTAATTCCTTTGTGCCTCAATTTACCCATCTGTAAAAAGGGGTTTATGAGTAAAGCTGGTCAAAAAATACCTTTTATTTTTCAAGGAAAATTTTAAAACATGTTCATTTTCATCAAACTAGCTCAGGAAAGTTTGTTTAATTAAATTAATTAATTATTTTTTTTATGAAGCTGAAACCCAAAATATTTTGATTTTCTGGATAGCCTTCAGTTTGCTTCTGTGAATTTTTTGATTGGCTGGTCGGTTGGTGCTTTTTTGTTTGTTTTTCTAAAAAAATGGCATATTCTCTTTTTCAATGAAAAGTTATTTTTCAACAAAATTAAATTTTGATGAAAATTTCAATCTATTCTAATTCAAAGTTGTTGGGTTCAATGTCAGGGTATCAGGGTTAGGCTTAGTGGGCTGTGTTTTCCAGGAGATCAGATTAGATGATCTCATGGTCCCTTCTGACCTTAAACTCTTTGAAACATACCATAGAGAGGCTTAATCATTGTCTGCAGTGTGCTCTGGAATCCTATGTGGGTGCCAAGCATTATGATGAGAGGCATCCCATTGCTACCATTTCCATGTGTGGGTGGGACATTTGGTAGAATATTGAAGCTTCAGTCCTGTTTAATAAGAGCCATCTATGCACAACTTATTTCACCAAGGAGGAGAGGGAACAGAGTGAGTACTTTCAGTTTAGCATCATCATTACACATTTTTCTCCATTAACAGCCTGACCTTCCCCACAGAGCCATAAGGATGTAATGTATCTGAATGGTATTTGACATTTTACCATACAATTATACTCATTCTGAACACAAATAAAAATATTTTTGAGAGGGATAAAAGCCAGATGTTTTAATGGGCTAAAGAACGCATCACTAAACACAGGGCTATTTGCCTCCTGCTACTTCTTAGATATTTGTTCTTCTTTATAACCCCTGAACGGAAGAGGAGATTCCATAAGGTATTCCTGGAAATGGTTCCAAAATATGTTCAAAATAAAGGAGAAAACACTTATTCTTATGGCCATTATTCACTGAATGTGTATGCTGGATATGGAGGGAGCGTATCTAGTGGTTAGAACTCATGGACCGCAGTCAGGACTACAGCTGGTTGGGAATTTTTCAACAAAACCAAAACTTTTCATGGGATTGATTAATACATAGCCAGTTGTTTGACTACAATTGTGGCTCATCATGAAAAATGTTCAAGAGACCAAATGACTTAACTTAACCAAGTTTATTGTCTAAGACAAAAAGTACAATATAAAAAAAAAACAGGAGTACTTGTGGCACCTTAGAGACTAACAAATTTATTTGAGCATAAGCTTCTGTGGGCTGTATCCCACGATGCAGCCGATGAAGTGGGCTGTAGCCCATGAAAGTTTATGCTCAGATAAATTTGTTAGTCTCTAAGGTGCCACAAGTACTCCTATTCTTTTTGCGGATACAGACTAACACGGCTGCTACTCTGAAACCTACAATATAAAAGGGACACATAAATACCCTTCCTTTAGGGGAAGTGATTCTTATTTCACAGCATCTTCAATTCACCTTACACAGAAGGTGGACTTCAAAGATACACATTTCAGCTAGTAGTATTTATAGTGTGATTTCCAAAGTTTCAAAAGTCTTACACATCACTGAAATTCAACCTTAACTTGTAGTTTTGTTCTGTACTTTTCTTAGCTATGTTTTGGATGCTACATTCCAACCAGTTGCCTGTAAAGGTAGCTGTACTGGGACATAGAATGTATCTTGATTTTGACAGCTTTCATATTTGCTCATGCCAAAGCTGATTTCAGCTTTGCAAAATGTTATGGATGAATGAACGAGAGTAAGCATAATACCATTCAAATATAAAGCTTTGTGATAAAAGTTATATATAATATATTAACATTCATATATAGTATAAAGCATAATACATATTAATATGGTGAGCAATACATATTGTGACAAACATACTCTTGTGTTCACACCCTACACACTATTGTAATAAATTTGTAGAAGGTATGCCTTGTGAGGTATCATTTACAAACTCATAACTTGCTGATCAATAATATCATGGCAAAATGCACAAAGCAACATTATATGTAAAATTATGAACATGAGCTAAAATCTGAACTGAAGTATGTTTCTCAGATAAATCTGGGGAGTGGCTAAACCAATTACTCAGAGACACCACAGCCAGGTGTCAACAAGGCTAATGGACTATTAACTGCTAAGGGGCCATTCTTTGGCATGAAGGGGGTTAGGGACAAAAAATCTACATTTTAGCAAAGAAACAGCACGGAGTTTTCTTTCTTTACCAGGCTGCGTGTCACCTTGCTCCCAGTTGAGAAAGTGCTTCTCAAAGTTGGGAAAGGACTATAAAAAGAAAGGTTTCAGAGTAGCAGCCGTGTTAGTCTGTATTCGCAAAAAGAAAAGGAGTACCCGTGGCACCTTAGAGACTAACAAATTTATTAGAGCATAAGCTTTCATGAGCTACAGCTCACTTCATCGGATGCATCCGATGAAGTGAGCTGTAGCTCACGAAAGCTTATGCTCTAATAAATTTGTTAGTCTCTAAGGTGCCACGGGTACTCCTTTTCTTTTTATAAAAAGAAAGGCAGACATCCCAAGACATACCCCTCTCTCTCCCTGCCCACCTCATTCTCCACACCTAGAAGAGGAAAGAAAAGAGCCGCTGGACTCTGGGGGAGGGGTCCTGACCTGAACTTTTGGTCAGTAATCTGCTGGAGCATGTGGTGAGAAAGTTTGCTTTGAAACTAAGATAATTTATTAAGTAGATACCAATAAGCATTTTATCTTCATTTTTCTTGTAACCATTTCTGAGTTATAGGCCTCATTATTTTACTCACTTAAAATCTCTCTCTTTGTAGTTAATAAACTTGTTTTGCTGTTCTATGTAATCCACTGTGTTTAGACGAAGTGTCTGGATAACTATTTAAGATAATAAAATGGCATATTATTCCCTAAAGAAATAACAGACAATATATTTGTATTATCCAGGAGAGGGCTGGGCAGTATAGGAGTGGGGGGGGTATTGGGATCACCCTGCGGTATAACCAATGCTGGTGAGAGCCAGGGTGTAGCAGGCAGGCTGCAGTTACACACACACACTCAGGGTGTGGCTTGTTTGTGGAAACTACAGAAAAGCATTGTAAGGCACCCCAGGTTACAGGGCAGGAGTGGGACAGCCCCTCACTAGTCTGGATTGTGCCCCGGTATGCAACACTCATATATATATATATACATATATATATATATACTGGCTAAGAACAGGAATGTACCAGGTATGGCAAAACTATCACTGAGAAAGTTTTCTCAGTTCAAGGCTGGGATTTCTTATCAAAAGCAGAAAATGAGCCCCCAAAATAGCCACTTGGTTAGGACTCAGCTGGGCTGTAGAAGATCCAGATTCAAGTCCCTGCCTGGCTTAATTCAGAGCAGAGACTTGAACCTGGATTTTCCATAGCTCAGGGGAGTGCTAGCAACACTGGGCTATAGAGTTAGTTTCTCTCCAGCACCATCGATATTTCATTATTTATTGTAGAACAGTACCAACAGCAGAGATGTTGTACTAACTGGGCCTATAATATTTGCTTGCTTGGGAACTAAGTATGAAAAGTGGGTCAAGTTGTTTTCAATAATGAATGTTAAATACAGGCACAAGAGAACCAGACAAAGTCTGAAGTAGTCCAAACAAAAAGGCCTGCAGATAAGGCTCAAGGACTGTGTTGAAGTTGGACTTAAATGAGAAAAATGTGGGAACAAAGCTACCTGTGCCAAGTTTGGCCTTAGGGGAGAGGGTTTAACTGGTGAATGAAACAATGAGGAGATGAACTGTGTCATCCACTTCCCGCCCCATTTTGGGTGGACTTTAAAAAGAGACTTGAAAAAATTCTCACTGGCTTCCCCAAGACAAAAGGAGCAGACCAGACTGAAGGATTTTCTTTTAGAAGGGAAGGCCATCAGGCATTGCTCTTGTTTAAGGAACTTTGTCCTTCACCTGTGAGTCATGAAAGTCATTAAATATCATCATGACATCCAGTCCTCAGCCCTTCAGGAGGGATACCTGATTGTCTGCATTGAGAAGGTTCCAGTCAGTGGCATGTAAGATCCTATTCTGTCTCCCTTCATTTTTGGTATTACTTTCTGCCCAACTATTCTTCTTATCCTACCTCTCAGCAAAGCAGGATGAGATGGTCCATGCAACCATGCCCTGTCTAAGGAGAGAGAAACTAGAATGTGAGCCAGAGTCCAGAGCAACAGAGGTTGTCGTCAACCTGCCAGCCTGACACATCCATTTGTGACTGACTAGCCGCCATGGGCTCCAAGCACATTGACAAAAGCCATATCTTCACCCCACCTTTTCTACCCTGTTTCTTCTCCACCTTGTGTCTGTCTGTTAAAAACAGGAGAAGTGGATCCCCTCCACATAATCAGGACTGAGAGTAAAATAACCCTTTCCTTTTCCTCAAAGAAAGGTAGTTGGTAAAAGAAGAGACTTTGATATTTTGCCTCCAAGAGAAGACAGACTATAATAAGTTTTGATTGTTTGTTTTGTATAATTACTCAGTTTCAGTTTTACTGTGTTTTGCTTGTTTTGATTTCTTGTTCTTTTCTGTGTTTTAATGAATTAACTTCCAACCTCAGAGTGAGTGCTTTTGGGTGTTTGCCAAGAAACTGAGTAAACCAGGGCCTCGGTAGAAAGAACTCGGAACCTGTGTAATGCTGTTTCAATGCTGGACAGGGAAAGAGTTTAAAACATCTTTAACTGTTTCGATCGTTGAGATCAATACAACAGAGACTGAGCCAGTCTGATCCTAGAATAGGCAATAGGTTGGTGGTTTGGGCACTCACTTGGGAAATGTGGGGAGGAAGCAAAGCAGAGACTTGAATCCCACGTGAATGTTCTAACCATTGGGACACTGGTTGTTCTCATGTCTCTCCCTCTCTCTTATTTTTCACAAAAAAACTTTGAATGGTCTCTGTCCCATCCCAATGGAAATTTGAAATCCCCAAAAGTTTTGCAAGACAAGAAAACCATTTCCCACCCAGGACTTCTATTTCTGGCTCTGTCATTGACTTCTTACGTGGCTTTACCCAGGCTAGTTAACCTTTCAGTGCTTCAGTTTCCCCATTTGTAGAAAGGTTAAAATGATATTTGCCCATATGGCACCATTGTTATGAGGTTTAGTTAATGCGTACAAAGTGCATTGTGATCTTTAAATGAAAAGTGCTCTACATGTTTTTATTGTATTGTTTTTGTCCTGTAACACTGAGTTAAAGCATTAGTTTTTCACCTCCAAATGCTGAAGTTCAAACCTAATAACTGTGTGTCAAATTGCAATTGGACAGGACATCAGTTTTCAAGCTGATCCCATTATGCATGTGGATTTTAGGCAGGAGTCAAAATTCAACTTCAAATAGAAACCCCATTGGACCCTCTAAGGTTCAGCTACGGTTACCTCAGAATCACATCTGAGTCCCTCTGTTGTCACCAATCTCCTGGTCACACAGACTGTCAGATCTGAGCTCCCTCTGCCATTTCACTACCATATCCAGATACTTGCCAAATCCTGTCACTTTTTCCCTCCTCAGAATCTTCCAACTCCATCCTTTCTTCTCCAGCCCAAATGCTGAAACCCTCATGAACATCTTGGTCACTTCTTACCTATATTGCTTCTACCCCCATCTTTCTGGCCTCCAACATCTCATCTCACCGCATTCAAAATGCTGCTGCTAAAATTATCTCTCCCTCTGTCTGCTCTGACCTGCCGTCATCCCTGGAGGTGCTCAGATATTACAGCAATAGAGGCCACACAGGTCAGGGGACAAAGAGAGGGAACATATAAAATGCCTGTCTCCTTAATAGCTAAGCAGCAGCTATGTCACTCCCCTCATCTAACCCTTTACTAGCTTCCTTTCATCTTTTGCACATCATCCTAACCTTAAAAGCTCTGTTCAACGCTGATCCGGCCTGTCTCTCCATTGTTGTATGTTGTGTTGTTGTAGTCATGTCAGTCTCAGGATAGTAGAGAGACACTTTGCATCTCCATTCTTATTTCTTCCTCTTCATTTTCTCTCTCTGCTTCTGCACCTTCCCAGGACCAGTCTTCGGAGTGGGCCACCCAGCGACCGCTCAGGGTGCCATGGTCAAGGGGCTCCATGCAGTGGTGCGTGCTGTTGGTGTAGCATCAGAAACTGCTCCCTGGGGAGTGCTGTGGGGGGAATGGGGGCAGATTTCTCCCTGCTTCCTCCCCTTTCACAACCTATGTGGGGAAAGAGACCTGGATGCAGGGAGCCCTGACATTGTTCCTTGCTCCCTCCCCATCCCCCGCACACATAGCCCCTTAGGGGGTCATGGAGGAGCAGCATCTGATGGGGGGAGTGAGCAGCCATGCCAGCCATTCTGTGCATCCAGGTCACTTTCCCCACATGGGCGCGGGAGGAGGATGCAAGGGATAGGGGTGAAGGATGGGTAGGGAGCCCACAAGAGCCAGGAGCAATGGAAGGACACAGCACCCAAGGGGTCCAGGGGCTCCAAAATACAAGTTCGCCCAGGGCAACCTTTTCCCTAAATCTGGCCCTGCTCCTTTCATTCTGAATAGCAGATAAAACTTCTCTAGTCCGGCATTCTCTGGTCCGGCAACATCGGCGGTCTGGCATGATTTTAGTTAGCTGGATGTCCGCTTATTGGGGATGGGGCCAAGTTTCCCATGGTCCAGCAAGGTTCATTTGCAGCCGCCAGTCCTGGCTCTCAGTGCTCTGTGCTGTTATTTAACTCTAATTTACCCCTAAATATGTCTTCTAAGAGACCAACAGGCAGTGGAAGTGTTGGCAATGCTGCTAAGCGTAAGCATGTGTCAATATCGATACAGCAAAAGGTGGAATTGTTGCAGAAATTGGAAAAGGAGGCACATCGGGACGTTGTTCCGTTTATTCGCCCCAGTGAGATAAACATAAAAAGAGACCCGCTCACTACAATACTGTATTGACCTCCTGTGGTTCGGCAAATTCTCTGGTTCGGCTCTGGTCAGGTCCCGAGGGTGTCGGAGTACAGAGATTCAACATGTATCATTTTTGTACCTTCTACAATCACCTTCATGCTTTCTGTGAGCCTGTTCCATGCTTGTGACTCCCTCAGTTTCCAAACAATTTGCCTCCATTTATTCAAATCCCGCTTCCAATATACTTGGTCTATGTATTTTTACTATTTGTTATTTTTTCTGATAGCATCTGATATATGCTAGGTTTCCAAACACTGAAGGGCCGTCCCTGTTCTCAAGAGCTCATAATCTAAGCCTTTAAATGATAATCCACTGATCAGAGGATGCATGGGGTGAGGGGGGGGAAGTCTGAACTGATTCAAGTGTCAACCTTCAGTGTACAGTATATAGCACATGTATTGATCCACATTATCTGCATGACTTAGGTTTTAATCCTGCTTGAGTAGGGACTCTCAGTTCCCGTAGACACCAACTGTAAGTTTCATGAGGTGGGGAAATTGTCTGCCTTAATAAATTATACAATTCTGAGCAAAATGACAGTGCTCTATAACGGCCAGATCCTGCGCCACCCTTACTCACATTGGTTTAATTAGGACTGCATGAGGAATAAAGCCGTGCTCATCAGCAGTATGGCTGGAAGGAAGAATTTGGCCCTAAATTATTAATACAGTCTCTCATGCAAAACCATCCCAGATCAGGTATAACTGAGAATCTGCTGGACCTGACTAGCAGGTGAGGACAGGTGAGTGGCAGAGCTGTGCAGCTAGGAGTGGGTGGGGCCTTGGCTGCACTAAAGACAATGTACTTTGGTTCATTCTGTTCATGAGCGTTACATTCACCAAGCGCGTCAGAGGCTTGGTCCACACTGCCCAGATTGGTAGATGCAAGGCAGCTTACATCGATCTAGTTATGACAGTGTACACATTACAGCCTTGCTCCCACTTCTGTAAGTGCCCTAATACACCAACATAATAACTCCACCTCCACGAGAGGCGTAGGGCTTAACTCGGTGTAGTTAGGGTGGCGCAGTGTCAGGGTAGACATTGTGTTACTTACACCAGGTGTTGGTTGTCTTGTCAATTTCAGGGCACCACTAGAGCCCTGAAATTGACAAGAAAGTCTGGCTCCCAGCTTCCCAGCTGGGCCGCTGTTGGGCTGCTGCCGGGTCTTCGCTCCAAGCTGGGCTGCCATCCAGGCTCCTAGCTTGGGCTGCCCCTGGGCTCCCTGGGATCCCCACTGGAAGTCGTGCTGGACCCCAGGATCCCCACTCCCAGCAGGGAGCCCAGCTGCACGGAGCTCCCAGCTCGGAGCCTGGTTGCCCCCCTCCCTCCACTCTTAGTTCCCCACCGGAAGCATGGCAGCCGGGGTTTGGGTCTCCCTGCCGGAGGCGACAAGCCCTGGGCATCTGGGCTCCCAGCAGGGAGCTGCATGGAGGTGACAGCCCTGGCTCTGAGCCGCCCACCCTGCCCCTCTTAAATCGGTGGAAACACTCCTGGTGAGGACGGGCACCACCAACAGACGGAGGGTAGTGTGGACATCAGCCACTGCAGTAATTACTCCCTTCCACACTACTTTTCAGTTATATTTATGCTCATTTACATATTAAGGGAAAATAATTCTATCCTCTGCAGGAATTACTGGATGAAATTCTATGCCTTGTGTTGTGCAGGAAGTCAGACTAGCAGATCATAAAGGTCTCTTTTTTTGTTTACCGATCTTTGCAAATCACGACTTTTACAGTGAATCTGAAGTTTTTTAAATGCTGTATGGAATTATATGTTGTTACTTCAAGCCTTCCAACTTTTTTTGAGGATAGGCTGCTTGTACAATAATAAAAGGAGTACTTGTGGCACCTTAGAGACTAACAAATTTATTTGAGCATAAGCTTTCGTGAGCTACAGCTCACTTCCGTAGCTCACAAAAGCTTATGCTCAAATACATTTGTTAGTCTCTAAGGTGCCACAAGTACTCCTTTTCTTTCTGCAAATACAGACTAACACGGCTGCTTCTCTGAAACCTTGTACAATAATAGTACTTGGAGATCCGTGCTAAAATGATTTACAAAAAAGTACCTGTGAAGTACATCAAGGATGTCCTTGGATTAGATGGTTTATTTGTTTGTTATCTTTCCGTGTATCTCCTCTGATATATTACAGTGTATTTTAAGAAGTCTTGATATAGGATGATCATTATGTACAGTATTTCATCTCTCTGTTGCAATACTACTAATGAATGCAAGCACGCCAAAGAACTACTATTTAAATGTCTTGATTTAATCATGGTATTTTGATTACAGAGAAACTCTGTGATTTTTCCTGAGGTGTATGGAAAAAAAGGAAAACTTGATTCAGCAAGAGCAAATCTTTCTATATCAGTAAACCAAGTTTTCTCTTTAGTATGCATGACAGTATCAAACCTCAGTAAAATGGTCTGTTTTGCCTCGTCTCTGGTTAGAAAATTACCTGCAAGTCTTACAAGGAAGCATTTAGCAAATGCAAGTAATATTTTCTTGAAAGTACTCATGATAAGTTCATACATATTGTAAGGAAATACTTTAATACAATTCTTTTACTAAGTGTATGAGATCTATGTACAGCTCCTTCATGACATAAAATTTAGAAAAAATCCTATTGATTCCATATCCAAACCAGTTATTTTCAGATTCAGTTTTACATAGGAATTTGTTAGACAACCCACAAATGGAGTAAGTAGTTCCCTTTCATTGACATGTTGCTGGACCGGTGCTTAGATGTGTGTGTATGTGCTCACTGGCTCCTGAAGGGACCTTGGCATATGATAGCTGCATATGGGATATGGATAGTAACAACTACATCACACAATGGAGCGTGTCTTTGCCTAATAAAAGGCAATGTCCCCAAATAGTTCCCTAATCCTTCTAAACCTGGCCATGCTTCTGTAACTGAACAAACAGAACACATCCTCTCCCTGAGAATATCAATGATCACGACTTCAGTATGCCCCTGTCCTCTGTTATGGTTACAATGAACCAATCAGAAATCACAAAAAAACTCATGTGGTATGAGACTAACATTAGAGCTTGTTTAGATGAAGAGTTAACACGTGTGCCATACATTAACTGTCCATGTGGACTATTCGACCATGCACTAAAATTCCCAGTGTACCTTGATCTACTTCACCTTGAAACGGGGGTTCAAAAACGCTCTGTAAAAATGCTAAATTTCATATATATGGAAGTTCTCTTGTAAAAAGTTTTTAGATGGAAAAGTAAAACTGTCTTGTCAAAAAAACAACAATTTTTCATAACAAATATTTTTCCCAGCTGATTGTTATGTTGGATCTGTGACAGATAATGTAACTTTTTTATACATACACACTAAGCTATGGATGAGTGCATTTAAAATTAAATCCATTTCAAATGAGCAAGACAAGACAGTCAGATAGTAATAATGCTGTAAATATTCCTCATTACATTAGTAACATTCAGTCACTGTTTATGTTGGCTGAAATGGATTTTTAGAAATGGAAGCAGCCTGCCAATTTTGGGATTTCATTACGAGTCTCTCAATAGTTGATAGGTTTCAGAGTCGCAGCCGTGTTAGACTCTGAAACCTATCAACTATTGAGAGACTTGTAATGAAATCCGAAGAATCGGCAGGCTGCTTCCATTTCTAAAAATCCATGAATTTAGCCATATGGAGTGGAAATCTATCAACTTCATGAAAAAACTAATACAGATACAGACAGACATCATCTTCCTTTCCAAATGCAAACAGATGGATATCATACCAAAAGGATAAATAGTTGATGTTTTTCCTAAAGCCCCAGGAGATGGACACAAGTTATTACACGAGAAACTTTTCATTAATTAAAAAAGAAAAGAAATTTTAAGCCTTTGTGCTTGCAGAGAAAAGCTCAAAAAATATAACACGTGTAACCTAACAACTTAAAAACCACAGGCAAATAAGAACCTATAATTTATTATTATTATTTAAAACCTCAATATTTTTAAGCCAGTCTTGTGATTTTGGGGGGGTGGGGTGATTGGCTCATGATTTTTGGATATTTGGGGTTTGTGATGCTGGGAACACACTTTGAGTTCTGCCTGGTTGTGCTGGAAAGCACTGAAAGAGTTAATGTCCTTCCACTACCCAGAAGTAGCACTGCAACTATCTGAGTCACGACTTGTAGCAGACCCCAGTTGACACTGCACATGTCTTTTTGCTCCACAGTGTTGCCACGTGGAGTCAGGTAAGTTTGACCAGGGCTGTAGCTTATCTTGCAACATGAGATGCTCTGGCCCTCTGGTGAACTGCAGCTCTGCCTGGGGGGCAAGAGAGGGAATGGCGAGGAAACTGAGGCAGGGATTTGAATGCAGATCTCCTAACACCCACTCTGCATGCCCATCTGCATCCCCCAAGCTCATGTCCCTGTCCAATGCCACAGTTTGTGACTCATAGACTCATAGACTTTAAGGTCAGAAGGGACCGTTAGGATCGTCTAGTCTGACCTTCTGCACAATGCAGGCCACAGAATCTCACCCACCCACTCCTGTAACAACCCCTGACCTATATCTGAGCTATTGAAGTCCTCAAATCATAGTTTAAAGACTTCAAGGTGCGGAGAATCCTCCAGCAAGTGACCTTGCCTCATGCTACAGAGGAAGACGAAAAACCCTCAGGGCCTCTTCCAATCTGTCGTGGAGGAAAATTCCTTCCCGACCCCAAATATGGCGATCAGCTGAACCCTGAGCATGTGGGCAAGACTCATCAGCCAGACACCCAGGAAAGACTCATCCACTATGTACTAACGTGATGAGTCTGCAGAGCAGCAGATTTTTTGCCTGCCTTCCTCTCCCTCCAGGGGTGAACTGGAGAAGTTCCCTTGGGTGAACCAGCACCAACAGCAGGTGGCACAAGAGAAGGTGCAAGCCAAGCAGAGATGCAGGGTGCAGGCAGCAGTGGGGTACAGGAAGAGCAGCCTGCAAGCAGGGGCCATGTGGCAACTGCTCTGGCTGGATAACCACAAGACAATGAAGAGGGGATCACAACAAGACCACCAATGATTAGCCTGAACTCTGGCTGGCGGGAACCCAGACCCGTGCTCAAATCTAGAGCTGGCTGGGTGGGGGAAGGGGGAAAGCCAATTTGTGAAAATGGAAATTTTTCACCAGAAAGGGGGCTGTCTTGACAAATTCCTGGACTCGAAACTTTTTTTTTTTAAATTATAGCTTGAAAACTGTTGAAACCTCCCATTTTGAATTTTTTTAAACTAAAATTTCAGTTTTTCCACTTTTAAATGACTTTGGTTTAGAAACATCAGCCAATTAGTGCACCAAGCCACAACATTAAGATGCTTGTCATGTTCTAGGGCACAATCCAGACCAATGAGCAGTTGTCACTGCCCTGTAACCGTGAGTGCCTCAAAATGCTCAACAACTGTGGGTCTCTTTTCTGGATGCTTTCAGGCAGCAGACAAGCAAGCAATATCCTGAGCGTTCATCTGCTCTGCAGCCCTGTTCATCCCTCTCACCCCAGAAGCCTTCCCGCAACAAAACAACCCCACTCAGTCACCCAGTTACTTTATGCAGGGGTGACCAACCGCCTCCCAGTTGTGAAATTCCCCAAAACTGTCTGCCCTGATGGGTCCAGCCCTCTCCTGGAACACTCAGAGAAATGATACAGTTAGTTTTCTCCTTTAAAGAGGCAAAAGCATATTACAGCTTAGTAACAGGGATCAATACACCCTTCCCTCCAAGTACAGCATTAATTTGTGTTATGGTGAAAACAGAACATAGGTTAAGTGATACCAGATAGATGGAATAAAGTTAGAAAGGGTTACAAACAAATAAAAGTAAAATATGCTTTCTAGAGACTAAGACCTAACTTAACAAGCTACAGTCTTTATTCAAGGTAGTTTCCTTACCAATCTTCCATTTCCAGAGACTTCAACCGCCTAGGCTGCAGGACCCATCTTTCTTGGATTGCAAGAGCTCTGGCCCCTTGTTTCTGTCTAGTGATGGATGCCAAGATGGCTTCTGTCCTTACTTATATTCTCCAAAGTTCACTAACCTTATTTCAAG
This sequence comes from Dermochelys coriacea, assembly GCF_009764565.3. Taxonomy (NCBI): domain Eukaryota; kingdom Metazoa; phylum Chordata; order Testudines; family Dermochelyidae; genus Dermochelys; species Dermochelys coriacea. Next base: position 262,472,272 of record NC_050069.1, read on the forward strand.
AGTCAGGATGACCTCATGCTGGTCTTCCCTTCCTGTGGACTTCCCATGCCCCTGCTGATTTGTATGCAAATGGGGCTTCCATTGTGTTTGGTCACACCTTGATTAATTTCATTGGAGATAGGTAGACAGCTGCCTTCCCTCCTATCTGGGAGGGAACCTTTTTCTCCCTGTGTTTTGTCACAGACTTTAAAGAATAATATCATTAAGTATCCATATTTCCTCATATAGTGTTAATCCATACATTTCACAAAAGAACGGTCATACTGGGTCAGACCAAAGATCCATCTAGCCCAGTATTCTGTTTTCCGACAGTGGCCAATGCCAGATGCTTCAGAGGGAATGAACAGAACAGGCAATCATCAAGTGATCCATCCCCTGTCGCCCATTTCCAGCTTCTGGCAAACAGAGGCTAGGGACACCATCCTGCCCATCCTGACTAATAGACATTGACGGACCTGTCCTCCATGAATGTATCTAATTTTTTTTTAACCATGTTTTAGTCTTGGCCTTCACAACATCCCCTGGCAAAAAGTTACACAGGTTGACTGTGCATTGTGTGAAGAAATACTTGCTTTTGTTTGTTTTAAACCTGCTGCCTCTTAATGTCATTTGGTGACCCCTAATTTGTGTTATGAGAAGGAGTAAATAACACTTCCTTATTCTATTTCTCCACACCAATCATTATTTTATAGACCTCTATCATATCCCCCCTTAGTTGTCTCTTCTTTGTGCTGAAAATTCCCAGTCTTATTAATCTCTCCTCATATGGAAGCTGTTTCATGTCCCTAATCTTAAAAACATAAGAATCGCCATACTGGGTCAGAGCAAAGGTCCATCTAGCCCAGTAACCTGTCTTCCAACAGGGGCCAATGCCAGGTGCCCCAAAGGGAGTGAACCTAACAGGTAATGATCAAGTGATCTCTCTCCTACCATCCATCTCCACCCTCTGACAAACAGAGGCTAGGGACACCATTTCTTACCCATCCTGGTTAACAGCCATTAATGGATTTAAACTCCATGAATGTATCTAGTTCTCTTTTAAACCCTGTTATAGTCCTAGCCTTCACAATCTCCTCAGGCAAGGAGTTCCACAGGTTGACTGTGTGGTGAGTGAAGAACTTCCTTTTATTTGTTTTAAATCTGCTGCCCATTAATTTAATTTGGTGGCCCCTAGTTCTTATACTATATGGGAACAAGTAAATAACTTTTGCTTATTCACTTTCTCCACAGCACTCATGATTTTATATACCTCTATCATATTCCCCCCTTAGTCTCTTCTTTTCCAAGCTGAAAAGTCCTAGCCTCTTTAATCTCTCCTCATACGGGACTTGTTCCAAACCCCTAATCATTTTAGTTGCCCTTCTCTGAACCTTTTCTAATGCCAATATATCTTTTTTGAGATGAGGAAACCACATGTGTATGCAGTATTCAAGATGTGGGCGTACTGTGGATTTATATAAGGGCATAAGATATTCTTCATCATATTCTCTATTCCTTTTTAAATGACTCCTAACATCCTGTTTGCTTTTTTGACTGCCGCTACACACTGGGTGGACGTCTTTGGAGAACTATCCACAATGACTCCAAAATCTCTTTCCTGATTAGTTGTAGCTAAATTAGCCCCAATCATATTGTATGTATAGTTAGGGTTATTTTTTCCAATGTGCATTACTTTACATTTATCCACATTAAATTTCATTTGCCATTTTGTTGCCCTTTTCTGTACCTTTTCCAATTCCAGTATATCTTTTTTGAGCTGGGATGACTACATTTGCACACAGTATTCAAGATGTGGGTGTACTATGTATTAATCACCAGTGTGTCCTTAGCTTTCAGGAGAGACCTTACTTGATACACTTGTATAACACAGTAATATTGTATACAAACAGTTGATTCAACTGCTTACCATTTGAGGTTCAGACTCTGTCATAAATATAAAGGGAAGGGTAAACACCTATAAAATCCCTCCTGGCCACAGTAAAAACCCTTGCACCTGTAAAGGGTTAAGAAGCTAGGATAATCTCGCTGGCCCCTGACCACAATGACCAATGAGGAGACAAGATACTTTCAAAGCTGGAGGGAGGGAAAAACAAAGGGTCTGTGTCTGTCTGTGTGATGCTTTTGCCGGGGACAGAACAGGAATGGAGTCTTAGAATATAGTAAGTAATCTAGCTAGATATGCGTTAGATTACGATTTCTTTAAAGACTGAGGAAATAAGATGTGCTGAATAGAATGGATATTTCTGTCTCTGTGTCTTTTTGTAACTTAAAGTTTTGCCTAGAGGGGTTCTCTATGTTTTGAATCTAATTACCCTGTAAGGTATTTACCATCCTGATTTTACAGAGGTGATTCTTTTTATTTTCTTATATTTTCTTTTCTACTTTTCTTATATTAAAATTCTTCTTGTAAGAAATTGAATGCTTTTTTCATTGTTCTTAAGATCCAAGGGTTTGGGTCTGTGGTCACCTATGCAAATTAGTGAGGATTTTTATCAAACCTTCCCCAGGCAGGGGGTTGCAAGATTTTGGTGCGGATTTTGGGGGGGAAAGATGTTTTCATACAACGCTTTTCCAGTAACCAGTCAAACATTTGGTGGTGGCAGTGAAAGTCCAAGGGCAAAGGGTAAAATAGTTTGCACCTTGGGGAAGTTTTAACCTAAGCTGGCAAAAGTAAGCTTAGGAGGTTTTCATGCAGGTCCCCACATCTGTACCCTAGAGTTCAGAGTGGAGAAGGAACCTTGACAGACCCCTTGTCTTTATAGCCCAGATAAAGTTTCTTTCTTCTGCTGGGTATAAGATATCATGCTGTCTTCTCCCCAGCATGTTAGCTTGATAGCTTGGTTTACCTTATATATAAATGAACCTTCACTGTCTCTGCCTGATTACCCAGGTTGGACAGACAAACAAATACACATGCCTTTGTCTAAGGCAAACTGTGCTTATGCACTGCTTGCCAAACAAACACAATTCTAGCACATATTCATAACTCTTTGTAAACACCCCCCTCTATACATTGTGCAATAATATTAATGATCAGTGAATTATTAGTTGTCCAATGATATCTTGCCTTTTAGATACAGATTATGACATTAGTGAGTTGGGTGTAGTGAGTTTGTCAGGCCTGACCAGAGCTGCTGACACAGAAGAGTGAACTACCAACGGACCTCTGCATTACATGGTCAAAATAAAATGTTTCAGTTTTCAGTTCAGGAAAATTGTCAGAATTTTGACATTATCTCAAACTTTCATGGGATGGAAAATCATTTCCCACCCCATTCTACTCAATTGCCCTTCAAGGGAGAGGTGCCCATGTTCTACTCTATCCCACTTTTTGGTATAAAACTGAGTAGAAGCAGAGTTCTTATCTCCAAAAATCCGTATCTATCTCTATCCTATCCATTTTTTCTTTCCTGGAGAGTGAGCCAACAGTGAGGCAGAATAGCCAACAGGAGTGGCGTAGTGTTGCCAACTTTTTAATCACACAAAACCGAACACCCTAGCCTCAGCCCTTCCCTGAGGCCCTGCCCCCACTCACTACATCCCCCTCCCTTGGTGGCTCACTCACCCCCACCCTCACTCACTTTTACAGGGCTGGGACTGGGGCTTGGGGTGCGGGAGGGGTGAGGGCTCTGGGCTGGGGTGCAGGCTCTGGGGTGGGACCAGGGATGAGGGCTTTGGGTGCAGGATGGGGCTCCAGGTTTGGGGGGGGGTCAGGGCTGGGGCAGGGGTTTGGAATGCAGGGGTGTGTGAGGGGCCTGGACTAGGGGGTGCAGGCTCTGGGGTGGGGGCCAGGGATGAGGGGTTTGGGTTGCAGGAATAGGCTCAGGGTTTGTGGGGGCTCAGGGCTGGGGTCAGGGCTTGGGGTTGGAACTTGGGCTTACCCCGCATGGCTCCTGGTCAGCGGCGCAATGTGGGGGCTAAGGCAGGCTGCCTGTAATTCACACCCAGACCCTACTGCCAGCTTCCTCATCCAGGTGGACAACTCTTTTAATTCTGGGTGACTTTAGCCCATCTCCAGACAACTGCCTGCCCTCTTAAACTGTTTAGAGGTGAGAAAATACACTGTCTGGGATGGAGGAAGATCAGAGTTTAGAATGCATCGTATATCTGATGGTTCCTGGCTCTCCTTCTCAGCCAAAGGATGTTTGTGGTGGAAAGAGCTGGAACTCCCAATCTTGGTTTAATTCTTATATCCTTTGTGTTTTTTATACTGATCCCCTTAGTGATCTACTATTCCGATTGATTCCCTGGGTTATCAAATTAATCACACTGAGGCTCCTCAGGACAGGGACCATGTACCTTGTGTTTGTAAAGCATTGAGTTTCCATGCACTTCTCATAAAATGATCATCCAAGTACTAATGGGAAACACAAAGCTAACTTGGCAAGTGATTGATTTCTAGCAAAGCAACGGGAACAACTTGCTGGTTGAGAAAATAAAGCTTGTTTTCTCCGGCACTGAAGATCCTGAAGCAAATAACTTTGAGGCTGAAGTGACCAGTAAGGATTTATCCCACCCAAAAAAATCAGAAAACTTTTCAATTAAGAACAGAAGATGTTCCTCAGCTTGGACAGGAGAGCAGGGTGGACTTGACCTGCTAGCTAGCTGAATATACTGTCTCACACAGTGGCTCTTGCTGTTACATTTCTAGGTTATAATAATCATTGCCTGTATACTCCAGATACCTTGGCAGATAATAGCATCATCAACTAAACTTGAGGTCACACATGAGTCTTTTGCAATCCTGTTACTCATCTCCTTAGTGTTTAAGGACCTGAAATTAGAAAACCTGTTGTGGAAATAGTATGTTCCACCCTGGGCAACAAAGAGGTCTGTTTTTTCTTGGTTTGGTTTTTAAAAAGTCTGCAATATTGCATTGATTCAAAGCTTTGATACAAGAAACAAAATCTGGCATCACAAACACAACATGCTTCCAGATTCTTAGCATATTTAGAATACAGAAACCAGCAAAAACTACAGGGTTGAGGGCATGATCAAATAACAGAGAAGCCTTGTCTGTAGACCACCCCAAGTCATCATACCAGGGAGTCCAGTTTGCCAGAACAGTTCATACTTTTCACTGAAGGAGAATGTCAGTTTCCATTAGCAGCTCCATCCATTCTGAGTTCAGTTTCTGAACGACACATGTTTCTTTCCCATGTTAGAACTATACAGGAATCAGAAGGCTGCTGGGTGTTCATATGTGATTCCCTGAGGAACATTCCAAATCAGAAATTCTTTTGGAGTTAATATCAAGGCAGACAAAGAAAGTATTATCTCCATTTCCCAGGTGAGGAATTGAGTCAGAGAGAGAAAGTAACCTGCCCCAAAAGGGGCAAAGTCTGGGGCAGACTCAGGAATTAAACACATACCTCCCGAACCCTAGCCCACCATGTTAGTTATAAGACCACCCCTCCTGAGTGCTAGTGCCACCCTGTTCTTTGTTTCTCCACCACATAAAAAACCATCATCCATCCTCTTAAACAAAATCAGACCCAGGGGCTTTGCATTCTTTAGACAGATACTGATTCATCTTTCCAACAGCTTTACATCACTGCAACTATTGACTCAAGGAAATTACTTGCAATTTGCTTTGCAGTACCAGAGGAAAATCAGGCCAATTATTTCTAGTTCAGTAGTTTCCAAGAAAACAAACCACTGTAAAGACTCAGATATTCCCCATATGCAGGACTAGGGACAGTGACTGTGGAAGAAGGGGACAGACAAACCTTCCATGAAGGGAAAACAGTGCTACATATTACTAAGCAGCAATTAAATAGAACTTTGTACTATTTATGAGTGTTTCTTACACTAGAAAATGTTTCCTTCTCCTGTCTGTCCTTTCCTTAAGAGTCTAATATTTAGCTACCAAATAAATCAAGTTGTATTCTGGTCTCCCATGTTTAAGATGAATTCAAACTGGAACAGGTGTAGAGATGGTTTACTAAGATGATCAGAGGAATCGAGAACCTACCTTATGAAAGGAGACTTAAGGAGCTTGAGTGGTTTAGCCTAACAAAATGAAGGCTGAGGGGAGGTATGATTGCTCTGAGGAGAGGGATAAACACCAGGGAGGGAGAGGAGTTATTTAAGTTAAGAACTAATGTTAGCACAAGAACAAATAAGATATAAACTGGCCATCAGTAAGTTTATGCTTCAAATTAGATGGTTTTGAACCATCATAGGAGTGAAGTTCTGGAACAGCCTTCCGAGGAGAGTAGTGGGGACAAAGAACCTAACTTCTTTTAAAACTGAGCTTGATAAGTTTGTGGAGGGGATGGTATGATGAGGTTGCCTACAATGGCATAAGACCCATCCACAGCTGCTATTAGCAAATATCTCCAATCGCCAAAGATGGGACACTAGAGGAGGAGGGCTCTGAGTTACTATAGAAAATTATTTCCCTGGGATCTGGGTGGCGGGTCTTGCCTGCATGCTCAGGGTCTAACTGATCACCATATTTGGGGCTGGGAAGGAATTTACCCCTGGGTCAGATTGGCAGAGACCCTGGGTTTTTTCACTTTCTTCTGCAGCATGAGGCATGGGTCATTTGCTGGTTTGAATGAGAGTAAATGGCAGATTCTCTGTAACTTAATTCTTTAAATCAAGATTTGAAAACTTCAGTAACTCAGCCAGACGTTATGGGCCATTTACAGGAGTGGGTGGGTAAAGTTTTGTGGCCTGCCATGTGCAGGAGGTCAGACTAGATGATCATGATGGTCCCGTCTGGTCTTGAAGTCTGCGTTTATGAGAATCATAGCCAGTGGAGTTACATTTGTATAAAACTGGACTAAAGCAATGGGGAATAAGGCCGCATATTTTCACTGCATGAATATGTATACAACAATCTCTTGAGAATTCACCCCACGTTCTGTGCAGAGACTCTTTATTTGGGTATTTCAAAGCTCTGGCTAGAACACAGTCTGCAGAAACTTGTACCACTTTGCTTTGTGAGTCTGGGTTGGAGAGACATAAGAGAGAGCCAGGTGCCCTCTTCCTATTTTAACGCACGTAACTAGTTGTAATAGGCCATAACAGTACCTGCTATTAATTTCCCTTTGTCCTTGTTTTATGGGACAGCATAACTTTGGAGCTGGTATAGCACCAGCTGCTACCACATTCCAGAGGCTTAATTTACAGGTTTTGGTTTGGGCTGTTTTTGTTTTCTGAATGCTTAGGGTTTGCAGTGTGGTGGTCTTAATGGAAAATTTCCAGTCAGCCCTAGTGTTTAAACCATCGATTGTCAGAATTTTGATACAGTGAAAACTTACTAGAACTGCTTGACATTTTGCATTGCTGACCCAAGCCAAGGAATTCATAAAAACATGCAATTGCTTTGACCTTACAACACTAATGGAAAATATGTCAAGTGTATTGATTCTGTGTTCGTATTAATAGGCATAGGGAGTAGGCCAAGTATTGTAACTGTTTTTAGCCACACCAATAGAGTGTACAATATGTTCTAGGGTTTCTTTTTTAAATATTTTTATATCTGAGTGTGCATCCTGCTAGCCAGCAATCAGTATCAGACATGAGTTCATTCCTCAGTTTGGTGTGGAAAAACTGATACAGTACAAAGCAATTCAAAGTGCTTTACAAACATTAACTGACTAGCCCCCACATCAGCCCTGAGAGAGCCATAATAGCCATAGTCGAGCTGCAGAAACTGAGGCAGAGAAGTGAATGGTTCAGGAGCACAGAGCTAGTCACTGTCGGGGTTAGGATTAGGCTCAGAGATTCCCAGTGCCCTGAGTACAGGTCACTTTTTTTCCCTAAAACACCGCTTCTCCACCTGCTGGTCATGAGGAGGGATCCTGTGATAAATGAAAGGGGGGTGGGTGCTAGCTCCTTTTTATGGACACCCAGCCAGCCAGCATCTACCAATCCAAGGTCAGAGAAGAGCTGTAGCCTTGAGAGTTTAATACAAGCTTGGAGTGGCCAATATTAATTTTTAGAATCCTTGTGGGCCCCCACCTTCTGCACTCAGAGTGGGGAATCAGCCTTGACAGAGCGCTATGGGGCGGAACAACTATCAGAGAGCTCCTAAACCCCACAATCACTAAGACCCAGAAGGAGCATGAGCAGGGGAGGGAAAGAGCAGCTGGCCCTCTCCCTGTCCCCTGTGATTTGGGCTGCTCCTTCCCCATCCTTTCCCCAGGCCCCATTCCAGAGCAGCAGATAATCAGCCTCATCTTCTCCTCTGCCTGAATAGCACACAGCTGTGGAGCTGAGGCTTCAAGGGATTGCACAGCCAGCTTCACAGCCCCCTGAAGCAGCCTTTCCCAACTGCCAGAACTCAGCTGTGTGTAGGGGATGTCACTACTGACCCCCGCTCAGGTGTCCCATACCCCCATCCCGGCAGAGTCACAGTGTTTAAGGCCAGCAGCTGTCCCTTTCTCCCCACTCAAGAGCAGCAGGCCCCCAGCATACAAACTTGCCCCAGAAAACTGGTTGAAAAATTATCCCAGGATCAAAATATCACAACTCTTCAAACCCATCAAGGGTTGTGGGGTACGATGGGTCATGGGGTGTTTTATCGGCCATTTTGTGGATTGTAGCCCAAAGAAGGTTGACAACTGCTGCACTAAGAGAGGAGGATTTCACACAATTGCCTTGGGGTGCACACCCACCCCCTCCTTGCTGTCATTGCAAGGTTGAAGGGATGGGGGCCTGCATACCACTCCTCTCTGTGGGTACCTGGAGAATACCTGTTTCCCATAGTAACACAAATGGCAAATACCCAGAAATGTTCTCTATCAGAATCTTACTAGTTGTATGGACCTGGGGGGATTCCTGTCTTCTGCTGGAGACATATAGCCACCTTCAGCCACACTGACCTGAAGTAGTGGAGATTTGCAGTCTATCTGCTGCAAGAAGGTCTAGCTAATGGGATTTCGAGATGTGCAACCATCTGTTTATGTTCACTACCAGAGTGCTTCACACTTAATGCATTCTGGCTGGGGGAATTGAACCTGCATCTTAATCTACAATTCCAACTGCTGGACCATCCTTCCTTACCTTTAATACACTGCTTCAAAGCCAGCCTAAGTTACCAGTCATTGAAGGCTGTTACCATCTGAGGGCTGTGTGGTGCCATATGTGAAAAGAGTTGGCGCTCTCTGTTAAGTCACAAGTGACCGGGTTCCCATCATAGAAGAACCTGCTTCACACTAGGCATTCTTAGTGGCATTCTCAGCAGACAAGTTAAGGGCACGAGTAGGCATGCATGGATTAAATGAGCACAGAAATAGGTCTCCCATCTCAGCCCCTAGAGTTACTGAAGGCTCCTCCAGGTCAGAGTTCAGGTAATTATTGTCAGGTAAAGGGATGGTAGGTTTACTGAACTTACATGCACTATGGGTTTCCCCAGTAGCATATTGGTGCTATTGTCCAATTCATAAAAAGTTTGTAAACTAGGGAATGGGCATAAGAACGGCCATCCTGGGTCAGACCAAAGGTCCATCTACCCCTGTATTCTGTCTTCCAACAGTAGCCAGTGCCAGGTGCCCCAGAGGGAATGAACAGAACAGGTAATCATCAAGTGATCCATCCCCTGTTGCTCATTCCCAGCTTCTGGCAAATCATTATGTAAAAACCAAGACTATCTTAACCCTCAGCTCCTCTCTTAAAAATAAGAGAGTCTGGGACAATTTCATTTCTCTCTGTGTGTGACTCAGAACAGGTTATCCAGGCTGAAATCCTTCTTGGACTCTCACAACCACAGATTACTCAGCAGTTCTCTTCAAGTCATTTGAGTTCCAGGGTTCCCCAGAGTTGCGAGAAGGATGCCTGATTTGGGGGAACCCTGGCATGCCCCAAATATCAATAGAACAGCATCCAAATCCCAACAGAGTGTGCTGGACTTCAGGCACTCAAAAAGAATACCGCAGAAGGTAGGGGACCTATTGAGAATTAAAAGAAAACAAGGATGGTGTTAGGGGCAAGTTAGAAAGACCTGATTACACTGTGTGAGGGACACAAAGGAATGGGAAATGAGACAGTGGGGAAGAGGAGCATATGGATGAATCTGGCCCTGTAAGATTAACCCAGGACAGACCCTTTATTTTTGTGATAAAACATGACATTTGTTCTACTTCAAATGACACAATGCAATCTGACAAAGTGACACACGTGCTCTCGGGGCAGTTATTGGAAATCCATCTTCTGGCACTTTTAAGTACTCTTGCAGTAAAAAGGAAAAAAAGCTTTTTCCGTGATGTGCTGAGAATCAAGCGCTGTGCCATAAAATCAAACAAGGACACTAGCTGGCATGCTGAAAAGAAGTAGTGAATGGACATGGATACTGCCTGTACTGATGATGTGCAGGGGTGGCACGACAGGAAATAAAAGGCAGGTATAGCTTTTCCACACAGTATGTAATTAGACTGTGGAACTCATTGCTACAAAGTTGTTGAGACCAAGAAATTAAGGATTGGACATTTATATGCGTAGCTAGAGTATCCAGATTTATAACTCATGCCTAAACTGCACAGAGGAGCAGCAAGCAGGGGAGTTATGTGAGGGACTTCTCCAAGTAAAGGAGGAGCGACGATGTGACACTTGGGGTGAGTTTGCTGTCAGTTTGTTTGTCGTTGTGTGTTTGCTTGCCATGTGCCTGATTGATTTAAGTTTGTAGTGTGTTCTGTCCAAATGATATCATGATATCCTCTCACACAGAAGATACCCCTCCAGGGGAGGGAACCTTAGTTATTAGGAAGAGACAGGTCATAGTTATGGAGGATTTGATCATTAGAAATATACAGAGCTGGATTTGCAATGACCAAAAGAACCACATGGTGAATTGCCTCCTGGGTGCAAAGGTTGTGAACCTCTTGAGATGTCTAGACAGACTAATGTCAGTACTGGGGAGGAGTCAATGGTTGTGGTACATATAGGTACCAGTGACCTAGAAGAAGATAGGAGAGAGGTCCTGGAGAACAAATTTAGGCTGCTAGGTAAGAAATTAAAGTACAGGACATCCATGGTGGCATCCTCTGAAATGCTTCTAGTTCCACGAGCAGGGCCAGTAAGACAGGCAGAACTGCAGGGTCCCAATGCATGGATGAGACGGTGTAGGGAGGAAGGATTTAGATTTAGAATCATAGAAGATTAGGGTTGGAAGAGACCTCAGGAGGTCAAATAGTACAATCCCCTGCTCAAAGCAGGACCAACCCAAACTAAATCATCCCAGCCAGAGCTTTTCAAGCCAGGCCTTAAAAACCTCTAAGGATGGAGATTCCACCACCTCCCTAGGTAACCCATTCCAGTGCTTCACCACCCTCCTAGTGAAATAATGTTTCCTAATATCCAACCTAGACCTCCCGCACTGCAACTTGACACCATTGCTTCTTGTTCTGTCATATGCCACCACTGAGAACAGCCTAGCTCCACCCTCTTTAAAAAACTCCCCTTCAGGTAGTTGAAGGCTGCTATCAAATCCCCCCTCACTCTTCTCTTCTGCAGACTAAATAAGTCCAGTTCCCTCAACCTCTCCTCATAAGTCATGTGCCCAGCCCCCAATCATTTTCATTGCCCTCCGCTGGACTCAATTTGTCCACATTCCTGTCCAATTTGTCCACATTCCTTCTGTAATCGGAGGACCAAAACTGGATGCAATACTCCAGGTGTGACCTCACCAGTGTCTAATAGAGGGGAATAATCACTTCCCTTGATCTGCTGGCAATGCTCCTACTAATACAGCCCAATATGCTGTTGGCCTTCTTGGCAACGAAGGCACACTGCTGACTCATATCCAGCTTCTCATCCACTGTAATCCCCAGGTGCTTTCCTGTAGAACTGCTGCTTAGTCAGTCGATCCCCAGCCGGATTCTTCCTTCCGAAGTGCGGGAACTGGGGAACCTTTTGGGAAAGGAGGAGCCTATATAGGAAGGATGGGCTCCACCTAAACCAAATTGGAACAGATTACTGGCATTGTTACCCTGGAATTTGACATTCCTGCAAGTATCCCAGAACTTGACAGTACCGCAGTGAGTCATTTTGTATGTTCAGCCACTGTAAGCTGCAAACCAAATATCCCATAGCTAGGAATAATCTTAGCCTTTGTGAGACAAGGTCAGACAACTGTATCCTTGTAGATTACTAATCAGAATGGAGGATGGGACAGAGGATCGAGCACCCCCCCCCACACACACACACACCCAGGAAGAGAGTGAGTGAATAGTGATCTGGGGTTCAGGTGCCCCAATATATTGTTGTTATGGCTAGAAATGTTTTGAGATAATGAGTAGTTTGGTGAAATTAGGAGAATTGGTTTCCCAGTGAGATCATTATGCTGACCCACTAGGAGTCACTATAGGTTATGTGCTTTGCTAGACTTAGCTATAAAAGATTAGGTAAAAGTAAATACCTCGGGTCAGTCCGTCTGAGGGAGCTTTTCTTCAGGCAAGGAGTTGACATCTAAACTCCCCCTCAGCTGGATGGAAAGAGCCTGGAAGCCTGGAAACCTGGCTGGTGATTACCTGAAACTATCTCAGACTGTAAGTAATGACATCTGGGGTGTCCTAAACCTATTGTGTGTGTGTGTGTGTCTAATTAATATCTAATAAATAGTATATTTACATAAGAGCACGGTTGCTTGTATCAAACATTTATTGATTTATTCTTGACACCACCTGGAGAGAAACAGTTAAATTACCGGTTTCAGACTAGCAGCCATACTCTTTTTCTTTTTAGTTAAATTACCACTGCTTTGGGTTGTGAAAACCCTGTGTAACAGCATGTAAAATTAAAAAGGTCAAAGAGGAGTTTTTAAACTGAAGTCTGGGGGAAAGCTGACAGGTGTGCAGGAACACACGGTCCAGACAGACACATGCCGTAGGGGAGGATTTATTAAAGGAGCCATAGGTGTCGACTCAATGGGTGCTCTGAAGTACCCATGGAAAAAATATAGTGGGTGCTCCCCATTGGCAGCCCCGTGGATCAGTGCCTCCCCCCCATCCAGGGCCTTTCACCTGCCGGCAGCCCGCTGATCAACTCCTCCCTCGCAGCGCCCCCCGTCCACCGCCATCAGCTATTCAGCAGTATGCAGGAGTCTCTGGGAGGAGCAGGAGGTGGAAAAGCAGGAGCAGGAAGAGGTGGGGAGCAAGAGAGGAAGCGGCAGGGTGGAGCGGGGGTGGGAAGAGGTGGGGTGGGGTAGGGGCTTGGAGGAAAGGGTGAAGTGGGGGTAGGGTCTGTGGCAGAGCAGGGATCGAGCACGCCCACACACACCCCAGGATCTGAGTAAGTCAATGCCTATGAAAGGAGCTACCTCCAAGTAAAGAGGAGAGTACAGACTTTGATAAAGTACAGGTAGGAACTGAAGAGAAACAGTCAAATGAAAAAGTACCATCCAGTTACATCACATGAAGACAGACAACTAAATATTGCCAAACGTTGTAAGTGGTTGCATACAAATGCTAGAAGTCTAAATACTGTGATGGGTGAACTTGAGTTCCTGATCTTAAATAAGGATATTGATATAACAGGCATCTCAGGAACTTAGTGGAAGGATGACAATCAAAGGGACATTGTTTTACCAGGGTGTACAATATATAGGAATATTAGAGTAGGTCATGATGGTGAGGGAGTGGCAGTATATGTGAAAGAAAGCACAGGAATTTAGGAAAAATTTAGGAAAAATTGTAAATGAACCAAACTGTACCATAGAATCTCTATGGATAGAAATTCCATGCTTGAATAATAAGAGTCTAGTAGTAAGAATACACTCCCAATCACCTGACCAGGATGGTGACATTAATTGTGAAATGCACAGGGAGATTAGAGAGGCTACAAAAACAGAAAACCCAATGATAATGGAGGATTTCAGCTATCCCCATATTGATTGGGTAAGTGTCACCTGAGGACAGGATGCAAAGATGAAATTTCAAGACACCAGTAATGATTGTTTCTTAGAGCAGCTAGCCCTGGAACTCTCAAGGGGAGAGACAGTTCTTGATTAGTCCTAAGTGGTGCACAGGATCTGGTCCAAGAGGTGAATATAGATGAACAACTTGGTAATAGTGACCATAATATAATTACATTTAACATCTTTGTAGGGAGGAATACCAGTGAAACCCACCACAGTAGCATTTAACTTCAAAAAGGGGAACTACACAAAAAATGCGGATGGTGGTTTTGCAGAAATTAAAGGGAAGTGTCACATGAGTGCAATGCCTGTAAATTGCATGGAAACTTTTTAAAAACACCATAATACAGGCTCAAACTGTATGTATACCACAAATAAAAAGTAGTAGTAAGAGGACCAAAAAAAAGTCACCATAGCTAAACAACAGAATAAAAGAGCCTGTTAGAAATAAACAGATATCCTTTAAAATTTGGAAGTAAATCCTACTGAGGAAAATAGTAAGGAGCATAAACTCTGGTAAGTCAAGTGTAAGAATATAATTAGGAAGGCTAAAACTAATTTGAAGAGCAACTAGCAAAAGACACAAAAACTAACTGCAAAAGCTTTTTTAAAACTATATCAAAAGCAGGAATCCTGCCAAACAAACAGTGGGCCCACCGGATGATCAAGGTACTAAAGAAGCATTCAAGGAAGACAAGGCTGTTGTGGAGAAGCTAAATGAATTATGTTTTTCAGTGACAAATGTGAGGAACTGTGCCAGACTAAGATGTCAATAGAGGAGGTTTTGGAACAAATTGATAAATTAAACAGTAATAAGTCACCAGGACCAGATGGTATTGACACAAGCTTTCTGAAGGAACTGAAATATGAAATTGCAAAACTACTAACCATGATATGTAACTGTCGTATCAACCGGGCAAGGTACTAACAAGCTTCAACAGGACTTTATTTTCAAAGTGGAAACCTCTTTACCAAGCAGCTGCTGCACTCTCTGTAGCTTTCTCCCAGCCTCTCAACTCCTCCCCACTCCTTCTTGTTTCCTGTCCTTTCAGATTCCCAACAGCTAGTGCTCCCAATTCTAATAATTACAAGCAACATCTAAACACCACAGTAACTTGTGGCTTTTAAATAAGCCTCTGTACCAGATGATTTACTGATAGCTAATATAATGCTGAATTTTAAAAAATGCTCCAAAGCCAATCCTGGCAATTACAGGCTGATAAGCCTAACTGCAGTACCAGACAAATTGGCTGAAACTATAGGAAAGAACAGAATGATCAGACATATTGGTAAACAATTTGTTGGGAAAGAGTCAACAGAGCTTTTGTAGGGGAAATCATGCCTCACCAATCTACTAGAATTCTTTGAGGGTGTGTAAGGGTTTTTGGTCTTCCCACCCTATCACTCTCGGTGGTGGGGGGGGCATGCCCCTCACTACCATGTGGCTGTCCAGCAAAGCATAAGGGGGAAATCAGAGCTTTCAGGACTCTGACCCCGTCCCAGGGCAGGGCAGAGCAACAAGCAGACTATGATGCTGGGCCCTCTGGGTGAGGCCGAGCAGTAAGCAGTCTAGGGAGCTCAGGCCTTCAGGCAGGGCGGAGCCACAAACAGTCTAGGGCAGCAGTCTCCAACCTTTGCATGCACAAGATCACTTTTTGAATTTAAGTGCAACCCAGGATCTACTCTGCCCCTTCCCTGAGGCCCTGTCCCTTCCCTGAAGCCCTCCCCTGCTCCCTCCATCCTTCACTCCCTCTGCCACTTGCTCTCCCCCACCCTCACTCACTTTCACCGGGAGGGAGCAAGGGGTTGGGGTGAGGAAGGGGTGCAGGCTCTGGGCTGGGGCTGAGGGGTTTGGAGTGTGGGAGGTGGCTCCGGGCTGAGCCTGGGGCAGGGAGTTGGGATGCAGAAGGGGGTTCTGGGCTGGGGCAGAGTGTTGGGTGCAGGAGAAGGTATGAGGTGCTGGCTCCGGGAGGGGTTCAGGACTGAGGCACGGGGGGGAGAGGGTTTTGGGTGCAGGAGGGGGTATGGGTTGCTGGCTCTGGGGCGGGGCACAGGGCTGGGGTGCAGGCTCCCATAGCAGGGCACTTCCCTCGGGTGGGTCCAGGGCGGCAGTGCAGCGGGGCTAAGGTGAACTCCCTGCTTGCCCCAAGAAGCGGACAGCGCGCTGCTCCCAGAAGCGGGCAGCACACCTCTGCAGCCCATGGAGGTGGGCATGTGGCTCTGCGCACTGCTTCTGCATGCAAGCACTGCTGCCGCAGCTCTCATTGGCCACAGTTTCCCGTTCCAGGCCAATAGAAGCTGCAGAGGTGGTGCTTGCAGGCTGGAGCAGCATGAGGAGACCCCTACCCCCCGCTTAAGGGATGTGGGGGGCATATTGGCTGCTTCCAGGAGCGGTGTGGGGTCGGGGCAGGCAGAGAGCCACTGGACTCCTAGCAGTCAGAGATCGCGATCAACTTGACAAGGTTCCAGGATTGACCAGTCGATCAGGATCTATGGGTTGGTGACCATTGGTCTACAGTGCTCAGACCTTCAGGCAGCATGGATCAATAAATAGTTTTAATGGGGGTCTGAATCTCGAGTTAGGGCAGAGCAATAAACAGTCTTTTGCCTGGCGTCCTGGCTCAGGCAGACGGCAGATAAACACAGGCCTCTTGGCCTAAGGCGGGAAGGCGGCCATCCCAGGGATGGGGCAGCCGCAGTGGTTAGGGGGACCTGGGACCACCCTACTCCACCAGGGCCCTGACAGTGGCAGAGAGCTCCACCACTAGGTCAGCAGGGATGCCAGTGAAACACGCTAACTAGTATTCTAGCCACACAACCAGATTATTGTCTGGTGTCCCTGGGGTACTTCCTATGACCCCGTTGCAATGCACCTCTATCTCATGGAGGTCCTCCATCCCCCGCGGCACTCCCAGTAGCTCCTCCATGCTCCCATCCTTTGGCTGACCTGGTAGTCCTTCAGGGTCCTTAGCACTGCAGGGTTCATCCTAAGGCATGGGGCTTTGCCAAATCCCTTCCAGCTGAGCTGCAGGATTCACCTTTTAAGCTTCCTATCCCACCCATCTGCTTCTGGTGGGGTGGATGTGGCTGGCCTGGCTCCACGCACCACGGGGTAGATGGGGATTCCTTCCTGTCAGTCTCGGCAGAGGGGTTGCACCCTCTCACTACAGGGTGTCAACAAGCATGTGGACAAGGCTAATCCAGTGGCTATAGTGTTCTTGGACTTTCAGAAAGTCTTTGACAAGGCTCCTAACCAAAAACTCTTAAGCAAAGTAAGGAATCATGGGATGAGGGGGATGGTCCTTTCAGGGATCAGTAACTGGTTAAAAGACAGGAAACAAAAGGGTAGGAATAAACTGTCAGTTTTCACAGGAGAGAGATGTAAATAGCAGGGTCCCCCAAGGATCTGTATTGTGACCGAAACTGTTCAACATATTCATAAATGATCTGGAAAAAGGAGTAAACAGTGAGGTGGCAAATTTGCAGATGATACAAAATTACTCAAAATAGTTAAATCCAAAACTGACTGTGAAGAACTACAAAGGGATCTCACAAAACGGTGTGACAGAACAACAAAATGGCACATGAAATTCAATGTTGATAAGCGGAAAGTAATGCACATTGGAAAACATAATCCCAACTACACATAGAAAACAATGGGTTTTAAAATTAGCTCTGACCCTTCAAGAAAGAGATCTTGGAGTTAGCATGGACAGTTCTCTGAATACATCTTCTCAGTGTGCAGCAGCAGTCAAAAAAATTAGCGGAACGGTAGGAACCATTAGGAAAGGGATAGATAAGATTAAAAATACCATAATGCCACTTTATAAATCCCTGGTATGCCCACACCATGAATACTGTGCACAGTTCCGGTCATCTCATCTCAGAAAAGATCTATTAGAATTGGAAAAAGTTCAGAGGGGCAACAAAAATGATTATGGGTATGAAACAGCTTCCGTATGAGAAGGGATTAAAACTGGGCGGATTCAGTTTGGAAAAGAGATGACTGACCAGGGTCAGTCTGTGACAGAGGTCTATAAAATCATGACTGGTGTGGAGAAAGAGAATAAGGAAGGGTTGTTTACCCCTTCACAAAATACATGAACCAGAGGTCACTGTATGAAATTAATAGGCAGTAAATTTAAAGCAAACAAAAGGAAGTATTTCTTCACACAGTGCACAATCTGTAGAACTCTTTGCCAGGGGATGTTGTGACGTCAAAAAGTATAACTGGGTTCAAAAAAGAACTAGATAAGTTCATGAGGGATAGGTCCATCAATGGCTATTAGCCAAGATGGTCAGGGATGGAACTCCATTCTCTGGGTGTCCCTAAATCTCTGACTCCTAGAAGCTGGGATTGGATGACAGAAACTCAACAAAGTGCCTTGCTCAGTTCATTCCTTGTGAGGATCTGACTCTGATCACTGTTGGAAGACAGGATCCTGGGGCTTGATGAACCATTGGTCTGACCCAGTATGGCTGTTCTTATGTAAAATAAATGTTCAGAGGGGATATTACCTTTGTGCTTCAGGGATTAAGCCAGTCCCTAACTATAAGACATTTGGATGAGACCTGACATGAGCGGCAGATTATCCTACATCTGTCACTACAGGGTTTTTACATTGTCCTCTGAAGCTTGTGGTATTAGTTTCTGTCACAGTCAGGATATAGAACTAGATGGACTTTGGGTCTGCCCAGCCTGCCAATTCCTATATATCTAGGAAGGGGGCAGCACTCAGACATGTCTGTACACTTGAAACTACATTACATATACATTAACATATACGCCGTACAACTGAGAGTGTCAGCGCAAAAGGAGATGGGAGGGGAAAGTGGGATCAGAGAGACTAACGTGTCTCCGATATCAAGACTGTGGAGATTACCCGGCAAAGGCGATACAGCCTCAGGGCTTCCACGGAAACCCTATCCATAGCTGTGAACTTCACCTTTAAGAGGGGCAGCTTAGGAACCCTAGGAGCACAGTTCCTGAAGTCTTTAGTTAAGTCTTTCTTAGGCAGGACTCTAAAGCCCTGACTCAGCAAACACTTAAGCATATGCTTAATTTTAAGCATGTTGACATCAAGGAGACTACTCATGTGCTCAGTGTTATGCATATGCGTGAGGGCTTTAGTGGGTTGATGTCCTGACTCCCATGCTGGTGGAGGCCCGGGCCTGAGTGGGAGAGGACTCAAGAACATGGTGCAAATTCAGTCTAGACTCTAGAGGGTCAAGGCCAGAAGCAGCAGTTTGCATTAGCATCACGCCAGAGGATCAAGTCAGTGTCAAAGGAGCGGGCCAGAGCCAAGTGAGTCAGCTGCAGTAGGGTTAGTGGGACAGAGGCAGAGCAAAGTGTCAGGGCAGCAGGGATCAGAAGGGAGGACAGGTATAATAGGTGTGCACCAAGGTCTGTCTTGCACAGCCAGGCAAGGTTCTGCCTAGATGCACAGACAGACTCCAGGTGCTTTCCCGAGGCCTTACATAGGGTGCCTGAGCCAATCAGGAAACACAGTAGGCACTGCAGGTTAAGACCTCCGTGGATGGGCCATCCAGTAGTGCTTAGACCCATAAGCTTCATAGGCTGCTGTTCCCCATTTTCTGAGAGCTGCCAGGTGGCAGTGTAGACACAGCAAAGCTGGATTCCATCCCCAGATCCTCACAACCGGGGTTTAAATGAATCCACTGGCTGTTTTGCCTTAATAAAGCCTGCAGTATTTGAGCCTCTATCTGCCAAAAAAAAAAAGCCCCCAGTGACTGGTTTGTTTCCCTAACCCATACATGAGTCACATTTAGAAAGTTTCATTAGTGGTTAATTGATTTCAACTAGCAAAGGGGAATGTAGATTCATATCAGGTTCTCAAACAATGAATTAAGTACCAGCATTTTAGCTTCTCCTGATTCCATTTCTAAACAAACATAATCCATTTTATTAAAGTTGCATCCAAAATCTGAAAACTATTAGCCTTAATTACAAATTTAGCAGATCAATTCCAAACCAATAAATGCCAGAGCTGAAGGAGAGGTTTGTTCTGACAAGAGCCCTGGGGAAGGTGAATGCTTACTGTAAATGTTAATGCTGAAGAGATCTGGGGATGGATTGTGGGAGTTAAATGATGCCAGGGAATGGTTTAACAGCTAATCTTGTGAAAGCCTGAAAGGAGTGGCTAAGGACCATGACATTAATAGACCCAGGAGTGCCTTGAGTCAGCCCAACATTCAGAAGCTGAAACTTCGCAGTTAGAGTGGCAAGAAGCAGCTGTAGACACAGGTTGTAATGGAGGCTATTTAACACACTCCCCCCAAGGGAGATGCAAATTATTGCAGATGAAGGGCCAGATTCTTGTTTAAACTAAGACCATTTATCCACAGTCTGACACTAAAGGGGATCTTAAATAGGGTGTAAATTTGTGTACGCTTTATGGGTTCTTTAGGCTGCCAAAATGGTGTAAAGTGGTCTTAGGCCATGCATTCACTACTGTGGCTATGGAAGTACAGCTATGGAACTGCAGCTGGGCCACAGTAGTGCCATAGTGTAGACAGGTTATCCCATCAAAGTCATTAATCCCCCTCTCCGAGAGGCAGTAGCTAGGTCAATGGCAGGATTCTTCCATCAATCTAGCTGAATCTGCACCAGGGATTAGGCGGACCTACCTATGGCATGCAGGGTGCAGCATTTTTCACAGCCCTGAGCAACATAGCTAGGTCGATCTAACTTTGAGCGTGCAGGCCTTTGAATAACTGAGAATCAGCCCCAAGTCTGCAGTAACTTGCTCCTCTGTGCTGTGAACCTTTGTCCCCAGCCCTCAAAGGAGCTGTTGCCTAAGCAGTGATGGGAGGACCACCTATCAGCACAGCTCCTTCAGGAATTGGAGGAGACCACAGACATCAGAGAGGGGTGGCCAACTGGCAGGTGCCTCGTCATTTGTCTCTGATGGTTATCCCAAAGCCCTTGCCAATCAAGGAGGAAGAATAGGACTATGATGTTGAATTATGGTGAGTAAGGAAGAGTGAGGATGAAACTTCTACCTCCAATTATGGAATGACCCATCTCTGTGAGCCTTATCCCTTAGAACACACAGCTTCAAATGACAAGTTCCTGGAAAAAGGAAGATAATAGGCCTGATTCATTACTGACTTACTCCAGTTTTATTCAATTTTTATGCTCACCCCAATCATGAATTCCCTGGAGTTAAACTGGAGTGGGTCTAAGTCCACTCGGTCTAAAACCAGAATACCATGGCATGAACTAAGGACACAGCTAGGATTGTGAGCCATAGCAGTCAAGGGCAGGGGAAGTCAAAGTTCCTAAATGGAGTCACAGTGGCATGGACAAGACATCAAATGAATGGGTAGAAGACGGTGAATAATAAGAAAACACAATGAGAAAATGCAGCTCTGGACTGTTTGTTAATTGAATTTATTTGAAGGAATCACCCATCCCAAACTCATTGAATAAAATATGGAGCCACTACTGTGTGACCTGTTTCACTTTGTACTTTCAGGGAGCCCAAAGAGTAATAGATGTCGGCATCCAGCATACCAATGACCCAGTTGTACTTGCCGTATCAAGGGTAAAATTCACACTGATGCAGAAGGGCAAGCACACAGCCTAGACACCAATTCAGCCCTCAAATCAGAATGGGATTAAAGTGGTGACTTAGCCTTACACTGACCCTCTAAACAGGGGCTGAGCTTCACCCTTACGCCCTGATGCTGCCGCAGACGCTTGTGCATGGGATTTCCCACATGCAAGGGTTTGCAGGACTCGAGCCTCTGTGAATTAGAGCCATGAACTGTATAGAATCATAGAAGATTAGGGTCGGAAGAGACCTCAAGAGGTCATCTTGTACAGCCCCCTGCTCAAAGCAGGACTAACCCCAACTAAATCATCCCAGCCAGGGCTTTGTCAAGCCAGGCCTTAAAAACCTCTACGGATGGAGATTCCACCACCTCCCTAGGTAAACCATTCCAGTGCTTCACTACCCTCCTAGTGATATAGTGTTTCCTAATAGCCAACCTAGACCTCTTCCACTGCAACTTGAGACCATTGCTCCTTGTTGTGTCATCTGCCACCACTGAGAACAGCCGAGCTCCATCCTCTTTAGAACCCCCCTTCAGGTAGTTGAAGGTATATGTAAGGTGCTGAGTCTAATTGTTTGACCACTCTATCTATAATAGAAATATGAATGACTATGTGGTTGCTAAGGCCGGAAGCACTCAGATAGCATGGTTTGTGCGCTATAAATGTCTAGAAGAATCCAATTATCATGGGGGACAGAGAATGGATTCCTAGATCTGGGGTGAAATCAAGGCCTCACTGAAGTCCATGGGAATTAACCATTGACTACCCATGGGGTCAGTATTTCATCCTGGTTCCTCCAGTTCAGGTTTGAGGGGCACTGGTGTGGCTCTTCGGTTGCTTTTAATGACACTGTGCCTTGTTTGGGTTCAGGCCCTATCACCTTCAGTCCAGCCTCTTTCATGAGCATTACAGTCACTTACTTTAAAAAGAATAATTTAATAAAAAAACCACTCTGTAAATGGAACTTATCAAATCATTCTGCAGTTAACCCTCTGTGTTTTATGCTTCTTTTGATAGATTGCATACTATTTATATTACAGGAGCATTTAAGGCTCCAATTAAGGATCAGGGCTCAATCAAGGATCATTGCGCTAGGTGCTGTACAAACTTGTGAAAAAAATCCCTAGAGTGCTCAGATTCTACGATTGTGACAACAGGCGGAAGCAACAATGAAATGAGAGAGGGATGGGTCAGTGGCGAAGGAAGTAATTATATGTCTAACCTATATTAGGTTTACTTAATACCAGAGTTTATGCTCCTTACTATTTTCCTCAGTAGGATTTACTTCCAATTTGTAAAGGATGTCTGTCTGTTTCTAACAGCCTCTTTTACTCTGTTGTTTAGCTACGGTGACTTTTTTGGGGGCCTCTTACTATTTCTTTTAAACCTGGATTCGTTAAGGACAAGAGAGGCATCAGGTTGCCGGCATTTGCAATACTAAATACAGGCACTGCACCTATTAAACCATTAGTGAAAAGCAGAAGCTAATGTTGTTAAACTGATTTAATTAACAGGGGACCTTGTGCATGAAGTTAAGTGGTGCCAGCACCTGAACAACTGTAGCTTTGATATGGAATGACAAATTCATCTGCCTCCAAAATTAGTCACCCCCTATTAGTAAATAAACCCATTCAGCAGCTGCAAATGTAAGATCGTTTTACTCATTATTTTACTGCTAAGATTCTGCTTGAGATTTCCAGCTTGTACCCACGAGATGACCTTTCAGCTCGGGGCACCATGATCCTAGGGCATTAACTTAACAAGCTTAAAATAATGAGATCGGGCCTGATTCAAAGGTTACTGAAGTCAATGGAAAGACTTTCATTGACTTCAGTGAGCATTGGATCCCCCACATTCTCATGAGGTGAGAGGCATGGCCATGCAGTGATAGGGGTAGTTAAACAGCAGCTGTTGATCACCATTATTCAACTCATGCTTCTTCATATGTTCAGGTTTCTGTATATAAGTCTGCAGATAGGGTGAAATTTGCCTGTTTTGTGGATTTAAGTACGACTCAGGTGGGACATAAGACCAGATTTTTAAAGGTATTTAGACACATGAAGATGCAGATAGGCACCTAGGGCTAGATCCACAAAGGGATTTAGCCCCATCTTCCATTTTAGGCACCTCCAAAATTTAGAATCTGAAAAGTCCCACTCAGCTGTCGCCTAACCCTGTAGGTGCCTAAGTTTCCACTGATTAAGTCCCCGAGGTGCCTACATTTGTGCCAGTGGACATATGCAAAATCCTGCCTGACACCCAGTACCTACTCACACCTAAATCCAGGCAAGATCCTCAGGCTAGATGTTCCCCTGCCTATGTTATCTGTGGGGTCCAATCCAGTAGGTTTTCTCAGAAGCTACTGAGGGCCATGCCCGCTGGATCAAGCCCCACACTAAAGGTAGCTGGTGAAAACAATGGTATGCCTTATAGCCTAGTGGTTAGTGCACTCACCCAGGATGTGGGAGACCGAGGTTCAAATCCCTATTCTGTCTAAATCAATGTGGGGATGTTAATGTAGGTTTCCCAGCTGGAAGCCCTAACTCCTGAGCTACAGAGCGTTCTGACTTGGGAGCCTTTGATTGTATGCCAGCCTTTGTAAAGCTAATTAAATATTCATTGAGACAGAGGTTGACTGTATACCCTAGTGGCTAGGAAGCTCATCTGGGATGAAAAGAATCATTCAAGTCCCTGATCCAATGAAGTTGCACATATATTATATAAAGTGGAACAGCCTCACCAGGAGCACCAAGAGACCCCCATCCAGAATACCTTACAACTCCCCTTGGAGGTGTGGCATCAAGTCCCTGCTCTGCATCAGGCAGTGTGGGGATTTGATCCTGGGTGTGCCATACCCAGGGTGAGTGCTCTAACCAGTGGACTACAGGGCATAAGGTGTGGGGGGCACCCCTGCTGTTTTTGTGAGAAGCGGTTCACCTGGGTTACAGGCATAGGCGGCGACTCTGTGGTTGCTCCGGGGCTTAAGCACCCACCAGAAAAAATAGGGAGGGGGTCAGGAATTGCAGGACCATTAATATTTTGTGGGCACCAGCGCCCAGACTGTGGCCCCACCCCTGCTCTGTCCCCGCTCCACACAGAGGCCCTGCCCCTCTTGGCCCCGCCTATGCTCCACCCCAAAGCCCCCGCCCCTACTCGGACTCTTCCCCTCAAGGCTCCACCACTGCTTGCCCCAGGGGGAGGGGCCAGAGAGGAGCACCCTCTGGCAAAAACAAAAGTCAGTGCCTGTGCCTACACGTCTAACTCCAGGACAGGATTCACAGCCCAGACTTGGGCACCTCATTCCCTTCGAGAGCTCGGTTTTAAGCCCGATCCCTCTCCTTGGCATTTCCTACTGCCTCCCTGCTCAGCATGCCGGCGACTGTGAATCCCATTCTTAGGCACCTAGCTCTTCTCGCGCAAGGAGCCTGGGTGCCTAACATGAGACTGTGGACTCCACTGGGAGGCAGGGTGTCTGGAGTTCTACATTGCAATGTTGAATCTAAATCCCCTTTGTGAATTTAGCCCAGAGTGGGATTTTCAAAGCACCTAACTCCCACTGACTTCAAGCTTTTGAAAATCCTCCCCCCAGGCACTTATCTGCATTTTTAGGCTCCTAAATACCTTTTAAAAGCTGACCCATAGACCTTATGATGGTCCTATACCTAGGGGTGCTTTGCTTATTCCTGGAAAGGAATAAAAATACGGCTTGAATTTGTCAAACAGAAAATAGACCGTGATGTCTAGTGTAGACTAGAGAGGTTCAGTTTTCAATATAAAAGAGCCCATAAAATAGGAATTAAATTTAATGATGTAATAAAGGTGCAATTATGTTTTCATGGTTTATGAACCATGAGGTGAATTATGCTGCAATTAAGCATATAATCAGCATAATAACTACATGAGGGTAATATGTTTAAGCATTAATATTAGTATTCCGTAGCTGCATGGTAAGCAAGTCAATTGCCAAAGAATAATGGAACAATAAAAGTCGCTTGAAAACAATGTATGTTTCTTTTAGCTTATTTACACTTTTTTCCACCAAGGATGTAAAAATCATGGGCCCTATTCTTCAGTCCGTACCCTGTCAAAAGCACCAGTCCAGTCAATGAAGAATTCTGGAGAAGCAAGAAGAGCCAGAATGTGGGTAACTGGGTTAAAAGCAAAATAAGGAAGGAAATTCAGTCTAAAACACCATCCCGCAAATCTACCCTCAGGGTGAAATTGATCCTTTTGCACAGAGCCATTGATGGTAATTAACAGTACGGGTAATTAGCTACTGAAACAATTTACCTAAGGTTGTGGTGGATTCTCCATCCCTGCAAATTTTTAAATCAAGTCTGGATGTTTTTCTGAAAGCTATGCCCGAGTTCAAACAGGACTTGATTCAGAGAAGTCCTATGGTCTGTAAAAAGAAAAGGAGGACTTGCGGCACCTTAGAGACTAACAAATTTATTTGAGCATAAGCTTTCGTGAGCTACAGCTCACTTCATCGAATGCATGCAGTGGAAAATACAGTGGGAAGATTTCATATACACAGAGAACATGAAGCAATGGGTGTAACCATATACACTGTAAGGAGAGTGATCAGGTAAGGTGAGCTATTACCGGCAGGAGAGAAAAAAAAATTTTGTAGTGATAATCAAGGTGGGCCATTTAAACCTGGAAATTCTGGACGCCCCATTATCTCAGGCATTGGCACCCTGACAGCAGGATTGTCTGGCTATGTAAACTCCCTCCTCAGGCCCTATGTTACCAGCACTCCCAGCTATCTTCGAGATGCCACTGACTTCCTGAGGAAACTACAATCCATCGGTGATCTTCCTGAAAACACCATCCTAGCCACTATGGATGTAGAAGCCTCTACACCAACATTCCACACAAAGATGGACTACAAGCCATCAGGAACAGTATCCCCGATAATGTCACGGCTAACCTGGTGGCTGAACTTTGTGACTTTGTCCTCACCCATAACTATTTCACATTTGAAGGGACAATGTATACCTTCAAATCAATGGCACTGCTATGGGTACCCGCATGGCCCCACAGTATGCCAACGTTTTTATAGCTGACTTAGAACAAGGCTTCCTCAGCTCTCGTCCCCTAATGCCCCTACTCTACTTGCGCTACATTGATGACATCTTCATCATTTGGACCCATGGAAAAGAAGCCCCTGAGGAATTCCACCAGGATTTCAACAATTTCCATCCCACCATCAACCTCCACCTGGATCAGTCCACACAAGAGATCCACTTCCTGGACACTACGGTGCTAATAAGCGATGGTCACATAAAAACCACCCTATATCGGAAACCTACTGACCGCTATACTTACCTACATGCCTCCAGCTTTCATCCAGACCACACCACATGATCCATTGTCTACAGCCAAGCTCTACGATACAACCGCATTTGCTCCAATCCCTCAAACAGAGACAAACACCTACAAGATCTCTATCAAGCATTCTTACAACTACAATACCCACCTGCTGAAGTGAAGAAACAGATTGACAGAGCCAGAAGAGTACCCAGAAGTCACCTACTACAGGACAGGCCCAACAAAGAAAACAACAGAACGCCACTAGCCATCACCTTCAGCCCCCAACTAAAACCTCTCCAACGCATCATCAAGGATCTACAACCTATCCTGAAGGACGACCCATCACTCTCACAGATCTTGGGAGACAGGACAGTCCTTGCTTACAGACAGCCCCCCCAACCTGAAGCAAATACTCACCAGCAACCACACACCACACGACAAAAACACTAACCTAGGAACCTATCCTTGCAACAAAGCCCGTTGCCAACTCTGTCAACATATCTATTCAGGGGACACCATCATAGGACCTAATCACATCAGCCACACTATCAGAGGCTCGTTCACCTGCGCATATACCAATGTGATATATGCCTTCATATGCCAGCAATGCCCCTCTGCCATGCACATTGGCCAAATTGGACAGTCTCTACATAAAAGCATAAATGGACACAAATCAGACATCAAGAATTATAACATTCAAAAACCAGTCAGAGAACACTTCAATTTCTCTGGTCACTCAACTACAGGCCTAAAAGTGGCAATTCTTCAACAACAAAACTTCAAAAACAGACTCCAATGAGAGACTGCTGAATTGGAATTAATTTGCAAACTGGACATCATTAACTTAGGCTTGAATAAAGACTGGGAGTGGATGTGTCATTACAAGGTAAAACTATTTCCCCATGTTTATTCCCCCCCCCCCACTCCCACTGTTCCTCACACTTTCTTGTCAACTGCTGGAAATGATTGATTATCACTACAAAAGGTTTTTTTCTCTCCTGCTTGTAATAGCTCACTTTACCTGATCACACTCGTTACAGCATGTATGGTAACACCCATTGTTTCATGTTCTCTGTGTATATAAAATCTCCCCACTCTATTTTCCACTGCATACATCCAATGAAGTGAGCTGTAGCTCATGAAAGCTTATGCTCAAATAAATTTGTTAGTCTCTAAGGTGCCACAAGTATTCCTTTTCTTTTTGCGGATACAGTCTAACACGGCTGGTACTTTGAAACCTATGGTCTGTGTTATACAGAAGGTCAGACTCGGGGTTCACAGTAGTCCCTTTTAGCCTTATAATCTCTGAATCTATGAAAAGGCTACACACACCTTAAAACTTTAATGGACCTAAGTGTTGTGTAATGATGATATTTATCTGCACTATATGGTTCAGCCACGAGATGGCACTGTGTTCTGTATAGCCTTCCTGGCACGGTGTGGTGCCTGTTAAACAAAGCTGGAACTCAAGCTTCATGGAAGCCTAACGCTACATCTACACTAAAGCTCGGATCAACACTCTGAGATCGATCCACCAGCGGTCAATTTAACGGGTCTAGTGAAGACCCACCAAATCGACAGCAGATCGCTCTCCAGTCAACCCCTGTACTCTACCCCTGATGAGAAGAGTAAGATAAGTTGACGGGAGATTTTCTCCCGTTGACCCCCCACAGTGTAGATCCCGCGGTAACTTGACCTAAGGTACGTCGACTCCAGCTACATTATTCACGTAAGTGGAATTGCATAGCGTAGGTCGACTTACCGTAGTAGTGTAGACATAGCCTAAGGGTTTGGATCTAGGGTTAGCAGCTATTTCTTTAATACATACCTCTGGTTTAAGACAAACTCTGATTCCATTTGTTGTGACACCACATACAGGCCTTGGGCTGGCCCTGTGCACAAGGGTTAGTTTCACCCTGTCTGTGTAAAGTCAAAATATAATTACATTTTACACATAGGATGGGGAAGACAACCCAACCCTTCCTCACCCCCCCACCCCCTCAGCAGGATTTTGGTGAAACTGTTGTTAGCCCCCACTCTGAAATCTAACCTCTGTGTCGTCATCATCATCCACTCTGACATGGTTCCCATTATCCTTCGGGAAGGAACTGTCCATGGGGGCAGGTTATCCCATGACTATCGGATTTCTTACAAAGAAAAGGAGTACTTGTGGCACCTTAGAGACTAACAAATTTATTAGAGCATAAGCTTTCATGAGCTACAGCTCACTCGAAAGCTTATGCTCTAATAAATTTGTTAGTCTCTAAGGTGCCACAAGTACTCCTTTTCTTTTTGCGAATACAGACTAACACGGCTGCTACTATGAAACCTGGGTTTCTTACAGCTTCCTCTGAAGCAGCCAGGCCAGGCCACTGCTGGAAAGAGGAGTAACTGAAACTCAGCTCTGATCCAGTATGGCAATTCCTATGTTCCTGGTCCATTCCCAAAGCTAGCTAGGCCAACTCAAGTGGATACAGAGGCAATACTATCTATAACTGTGTCTCTCTCACTGCCCCAATGACTATTTAAGTGTTTATCCACAGAGGAACAGTCATAGTTGGACCAGAAAGAGAGAGTCTCTGTAGTGCAGTGGTGAGTAAGGACACCCATATGGGAGGTGGAAGACCCTAGAGCCAATCCCCCTGCTCCAATCACACTTTCATTATTTATCCACAGTGGAACTGTTTCAACAGGAGAGACTGAGGGAGCCCATAGCTCAGTGGTCAGCAAATTCTTCTGAGAGGTAAGAGCTCCCTGTTCAAATCTTTTTTCCCTCTGTGGTAGGGAGGCTGGAATTGAACCCAGGTCTCCTACATCCCAGCTGAATGCTCTAACCGTTGGGCTTCTCCTCTTTCCCTCCAAATTTTGAACACGACCCAATCCACTAGCCATGCTCAGAGGCCACCTACCAGAGCAGAAAGAAAAGGAGTACTTGTGGCACCTTAGAGACTAACAAACTCACATGTGACTTAGGCAGGCAAATGCTTATCTTCCCCCAGTTTGTGAATCGCTCTGCAACTTAGGTGAGCAACTGATGTCCGGATACTTAGAGTGGGGCAGCAGTACGTGTGCCCTACGGTTTAAAACTTAGGCACCTGCAAACTTTTACAGGGGAAAGTTAGGCAGCGAGTGACTTTAGGTGTCTACAGGGTTAGGAAGCAACCAAGTGGGAGTTTTGTGGAGTTCAATGGTGCTGCACACTGGAATGTAGGCACCTAAGTGGCTTCATGGATCACATCCATAGTGGCTCCTTCATTCAACACCCCCATTTGCCTGGGTCCTACTGTAAACACCTCAGGAGTACGCAGGCTCCTAAGGGCTGACAGATTTCAGCTAGTACAAAATGCTGCTGCTACTGGGATTGTGATTGGACTGAGCAAGTACGTTCGTTCCAATGCCTGGCTTGCCAAGTGGAGTCAGCACGCTTCTCTTGACTTACAACTAGGCTGAAATATTGGCCTACATCATTTTTCTGACTTCTTCATCCCTCACATCTCCAGGCACCAGCTGAAGTCATCCTCCAAACTTGAATGGCCTGAGTTTCCACCACTTCCCGTGAGAAATTACACCACACGTAGGTAGATTTTTTTTGTTGGGAGCTTTTTCTTCCTGGTATCCAGCCTTTCTCAGCTTCAAGCCCTTACCCCTAATTACACCTTCTTGGCCTGAAGTACTGACCTCTTTAAATATATTTACAATTTGGAATGAGTGGTTGCAGCTTCAGCCTTTTAGCACCTTCTCTCTGGAATACCCTGCTAAGAGGTAACAGAGATAAGGCTGCCCTTCCACCCTCTATTTCTAAAAGGAAGCCTGCTTGCTTTATTTTCCTTTGCCTTCAGTCACTGGTTCAGCAAGGCTAAAGACAATACTAAGCTATAACTGCTCTTTGTGTAAAGTGTCATGAGGTGGCAGAATGGACCTTCCATCTGTGAATATCCCCCCTGAGTGTGCAGAAGAAGGGAATCCGTCACCATCATGGACTCCCATGCACTTTACTCCTAAACCCCATTAAAGGCTCTCTGTGGTGTCTGGGATATGTGTGTGGGGAAGGAGGATGTGTAGTGTTTTTGCCACCGTGTTGTCCCAAGATATTGGAGAGACAAGGTGGGTGCGGTAATATCTTTTATTGGACCAACTTCTGTTGGTGGGTGAGACTAGCTTTCGAGGCAGGAGTGTATTGGGCCTGAATGGACATGAATTATTCCAATAAAATGTACCTCACTGACATTTCTTTCCCCCCACCCCAGCCCACTGGCTTTTCCACAAGTAGGAGTAAGCTATCCTACCATTCTTTGAACTGCAATAGTGCTTTCCTGCAATGTTGCCCACTTGCAGAACTTTATCAAGAGTCTCACAAAATTTGTGGTCATCTTAAAGCTCTGGCTCCTGGAGTCATGTGATTATTTGCAAATATCAGTTTCCATTTTAAAAAAACTAATCTCTAGCCCTCATGTTTGTAACTAAAAGCTCAAACATCAGAAGGCAAATTGAAATGAACTCAACATTTGTTCTTTTTTTACCGTCTCATTATTTTTAAGCCAGTCTTATGATTTGGAGGGGCTGACTCATCATTTTTGAACACTTTGGACTCAGCAATACCAAATTTCCATAAATTCATAGATTCATAGATACTAAGGTCAGAAGGGACCATTCTGATCATCTAGTCCAACCTCCTGCACAGCGCAGGCCACAGAATCTCACCCACCCACTCCTATGAAAAACCTCACCCATGTCTGAGCTATTGAAGTCCTTAAATCATGGTTTAAAGACTTCAAGGAGCTGAGAAGCCTCCCTCAAGTCAACCATGCCCCATGCTACAGAGGAAGGCGAAAAAACTCCAGGGCCTCTCCAATCTGCCCTGGAGGAAAATTCCTTCCCGACCCCAAATATGGCAATCAGCTAAACCCATCATAAATCATAAAAACCCATAAATCAGCATATGGGCAAGATTCACCAGCCAGATACTACAGAAAATTCTTTCCTGGGTAACTCAGATGCCATCCATCTAATATCCCATCTCAGGGGATTTGGCTATTTACCCTGAATATTTAAAGATCAATTACTTACCAAAATCCCATCATACCATTTCCTCCATAAACTTATCAAGTAGAATCTTAAAACCAGATAGATCTTTTGCCCCCACTGCTTCCCTTGGAAGGCTATTCCAAAACTTCACTCCTCTGATGGTTAAAAACCTTCGTCTGATTTCAAGTCTAAACTTCCTGGTGGCCAGTTTATACCCATTTGTTCTTGTGTCCACGTTGGTGCTGAGCTGAAATAATTCCTCTCCCTCTCCTGTATGTATCCCTCTGATATATTTATAGAGAGCAATCATATCTCCCCTCAACCTTCTTTTAGTTAGGCTAAACAAGCCAAGCTCCTTAAGTCTCCTTTCATAAGACAAGTTTTCCATTCCTCGGATCATCCTAGTAGCCCTTCTCTGTACCTGCTCCAGTTTGAATTCATCCTTTTTAAACATGGGAGACCAGAACTGCACACAGTATTCTAGGGGAGGTCTCACCAGTGCCTTGTATAATGGTACTAAAACCTCCTTATCCCTACTGGAAATGCCTCTCCTGATGCATCCCAAAACCGCATTAGCTTTTTTCACAGCCATATCACATTGGCAGCTCATAGTCATCCTATGATCAATCAATACTCCAAGGTCCTTCTCCTCTTCCGTTACTTCTAATTGATGTGTCCCCAACTTATAACTAAAATTCTTGTTATTAATCCCTAAATGCATAACCTTACACTTCTCACTATTAAATTTCATCCTATTACTATTACTCCAGTTTACAAGGTCATCCAGATCCTTCTGTATAATATTCCGATCCTTCTCCGAATTGGCAATACCTCCCAGCTTTGTATCATCTGCAAACTTTATTAGCACACTCCCACTTTTTGTGCCAAGCTCAGTAATAAAAAGATTAAATAAGATTGGTCCCAAAACCGATCCCTGAGGAACTCCACTGGTAACTCCCTCCCTCCACTCCTCTCCCTCCAACCTGACAGTTCGCCTTTCAGTAGGACCCGTTGCAGTCTCCCCTTTAACCAATTCCTTATCCATCTTTTGATGTTCATATTGATCCCCATCTTCTCCAATTTAACTAATAATTCCCCATTTGGCACAGTATCAAATGCCTTACTGAAATCTAGGTAAATTAGATCCACTGCATTTCCTTTATCTAAAAAATCTGTTACCTTTTCAAAAAAGGAGATTAGGTTGGTTTGGAATGATCTACTTTTTGTAAAACCATGTTGTATTTTGTTCCATTTACCATTGACTTCAATGTCCTTAACTAATTTCTCCTTCAAAATTTTTTCCAGGACCTTGCATACTACAGATGTCAAACTAACTGGCCTGTAGTTACCCGGATCACTTTTTTTTCCTTTCTTAAAAATAGGAACTATATTAGCAATTCTCCAATCATTCGGTACTATTCCTGAGTTTACAGATTCATTAAAAATTCTTGCTAATGGGCTTGCAATTTCATTTGCCAATTCCTTTAATATTCTTGGATGAAGATTATCTGGGTCCCCCGATTTAGTCCCATTAAGATGTTTCAGTTTCACTTCTACCTCTGATATGGTAATATCTACCTCTATAGCCTCATTCCCATTTGTCATGCTACCATTATCCCTAAGATCCTCTTTAGCCTTATTAAAGACTGAGGCAAAGTATTTGTTTAGATATTGGGCCATGCCTAGATTATCTTTAACCTCCACTCCATCCTCAGTGTTTAGCGGCCCCACTTCTTCTTTCTTAGTTTTCTTCTTATTTATATGGCTATAGAACCTTTTACTATTGGTTTTAATTCCCTTTACAAGGTCCAACTCTACTTGACTTTTAGCCTGTCTCACTTTATCCCTACATCTTCTGACCTCAATTAGGTAGCTTTCCTTGCTGATCCCTCCCATCTTCCACTCCCTGTATGCTTTCTGCTTCTTCTTAATCACCTCTCTAAGATGCTTGCTCATCCAGCTTGGTCTACAACTCCTTCCTAAGAATTTTTTCCCCTTTCTTGGGATACAGGCTTCCGATAGCTTCTGCAGCTTTGATTTAAAGTAATCCCAGGCCTCCTCTACCTTTAGATTCATAAGTTCTTCAGGCCAATCCACTTCCCTAACTAATTTCTTTAATTTTTGAAAATCAGCCCTTTTGAAATCAAAAACCCTAGTTGCAGATCTATTTTTGTTAATCCTTCCATTTAGTTTGAACTGAATTAGCTCATGATCACTTGAGCCAAGATTGTCCCCTACAACCATTTCTTCTATGAGGTCCTCGCTACTCACCAAAATTAAATCTAAAATGGCATCCCCTCTAGTCGGTTCAGCAACTACTTGATGAAGGAATCCATCAGCTATCGCATCTAGGAAAATCTGAGCCCTATTATTATTACTAGCACTGGTCCTCCAGTCTATATCTGGAAAGTTAAAGTCTCCCATGATCACGCAGTTTGCATTTATTAAAAACATTAAAAAGGGCTCTATCCATATCCAAATTAGATCCCGGAGGTCTATAGCACACCCCAAGCACTATTGTAGGAGAGGCTTTACTAGTTTTCTTCCCCAGTGTAATTTTTGCCCAGACGGACTCTGTCTTATCCATTGCATCGCTTCTTATTTCTTTACATTCTACCTCATCATTGATATACAATGCTACTCCACCACCTTTACCTTTGTTTCTGTCTTTCCTATACAGCACATAGCCTTCAATACCTGTAGTCCAGTCATGACTACTATTCCACCATGTTTCTGTTATCCCTATAATATCTGGTTTCACTTCCTGCACCAGTAGCTCTAGTTCCTCCATTTTGTTACCTAGGCTCCTCGCATTGGTGTATAAACATCTTAATTTTTGCTGTTTGGCCTTGCTCACATTTTGTACCCTATTAGGCACAGTCATTCTACAGCCAGTATAACCTATTAGACTATTATCCACACCGCCCTCGCTCCTTATATACATTCTCCTACCCACGGCTGTATCCTTTCTTACTTCGTCTTCTTCCCTCTCAATGCTAAAATCTGACGTGGAGATTTCCTGGACATCTCCCATCCATCTCCCCCTAATTCCTAGTTTAAAGCTCTCTTTATCAGTTGTGCCAGCCTTGATCCTAGAAGTCTATTTCCTTCCCTACTCAGATGAAGTCCATCCTGAGAGAACTGTCCTCTGTCCGTGAATGCCTCCCAGTGGCCATACATCCCAAAGCCCTCCTTATAGCACCACTGCCTAAGCCATCTGTTGACAGTCATAATCTTGTCACACCTTTGTTGCCCTTCTCTAGGAACAGGAAGGATCCCGCTAAAGACCACCTGAGCCTCAATTTCCTTAAGCGTCTTCCCCAGCCTAGCATAGTCTCCCTTAATACTTTCCAGCGAGAATCTAGCCGTATCATTTGTTCCCACATGAAGGATAATTAGGGGATTCTTTCCCGCTCCCTTTAGGATCCTTTTCAACCTCAGGTCTACATCCCGTATCTTAGCACCCGGAAGACAGCACACCCTTCTATTCTCAGGATCAGCTCTAGTTACAGGCCTGTCTATTCTTCTCAATAAAGAGTCCCCGATCACATAGACCTGCCTTTTCCTGGTGACGGTGCTATTCTCCAGTCTCTCCCCTGTTCCCTCTGGCTGCAAGTTCTTTCCATTTCCATCTGAGCATGCGTCCCAAATAGTAATTAAACTAATAATTAATTGCAAGTATTAAGTTCAACACTATCCCTATTAGGTAGCTGATCATTTAATCAGCTTATTATTAAATTATATGTTTTTAAGTATACTTAAATTATTCCATGGGTGAAAACTAACTATGCCCAAATTCTTTTTTGAACAACTGTGAAAATGGGTAATTTATGACAGAATTTTTCAGAGACCCAAAACCTTAGCAGTGTATGTAAATGCTGCATGCTTATGCAATCACAAAAGCATTAGTTTTGCAATCACTTCTTTTACTTTCAGTAATATCTGGTCTGTGCTTTCACATGGAACAATTTGCCCCCAGCAATCTGCACAAGTGCTACTTATGTTTACATTTCTAAGAGGTGCCATGTTAAATACCAGTTAGCTGCCTATCTGCAATCCTGAAGTTAAGATGTCATTAATTTGTTTGAGGTGTTATAAGGGCTCTCTTGAGCTTTCATCTTAATTATGTCTTGTTTTGCTATAGGCTCCCTGTTGACTTACTTGCTTTCTTGTGTTTCCTTTCCTTAATTGTTCTTATAACTTGTGCAAACTTAATAGGGCAAACTGGATATCACATTCTTTCTAGGGGCTGGACCTACTAGAAGATAAGAGCTTACTACTGCTGCCAACCAATTGTGGTATTCCTTTAGCGCAAGTGGTGGTTGTGACTGGGTAAATTAAAGTGTGGATTTAAGAATTATTTTTGATAAAACATAGCAATGAGTTACCTAGTTAGTTGCATTTCATTACATTGACTAAAAAAACACTTGTTTGTTTTTATAGTTGCACTGAAGAAGGTTTTTTAACATTTTCACAGGAGGATTAGGAGTAATCTGCAAAGAGTGGAACTGAAAAGCCAGGGAAGTCTTCCTCAGAAGGGCTTAGATATTGCTGGAGGTAGCATGAGAACAGACAAAATCCTCCCACTCATACCATTTCCAAGCAATAGCTCTGCACATCTCTGATATTCTCTGGTTTTAACTAGGTTGGGTTTTTTTGGCAAATTTGCAATTTGTCCTAAGGGGCAGCACATAGCTGCATTGCACGGGAAGCACACTAGAGAATGAATCGTGACCCAGAGAGAAACCATTCCAATTCTGATCCTACCCCATTGCTCTAGGGAAGGAGCAAGACCCAGATCCTCAAAGGTGTTAGGTTCCTAACTCCCACTGAAATCTAATACATATTAAGCACCTTTGAGGAGTCTGAGCCAAGTTACTTCATCCCTTTTTCATGGAGCAGTTCATTCCCATGTGCCCAATTAGCTACTCTGGCCAATGCATGTGTGTTTGAGGGGGTTGGGAGGAGGGGGGTGAAGCGAGGGCTCCTCCCACTCCTCATCACATCCCCCCCACCTTTTCATACTAGGGGGTATCAGGGTGAATAGACCCTTCTCTCCCTCCCTTAGCTGGAACCACGCTCTGAACAGGAGTCTGTCTCATAGAATATCAGGGTTGGAAGGGACCTCAGGAGGTCATCTAGTCCAACTCCCTGCTCAAAACAGGACCAATCCCCAACTAAATCATCCCAGCCAGGGCTTTGTCAAGCCTGACCTTAAAAACTTAAAAGGAAGGAGATTCCACCACCTTCCTAGGTAACACATTCCAGGGCTTCACCACCCTCCTAGTGAAAAAGTTTTTCCTAATATCCAACCTAAACTTCCCCCACTGCAACTTGAGACCATTACTCCTTGTTCTGTCATCTGCTACCACTGAGAACAGTCTAGATCCATCCTCTTTGGAACCCCCTTTCAGGTAGTTGAAAGCAGCTATCAAATCCCTCCTCATTCTTCTCTTCCACAGACTACACAACCTAAACATGCCAACACTCCAATTCTGTATGACTGCCGGAAGCTCAAAAAGTCCATTCAAAGGAAGAGAATGGATAAAAACGGCGACGGGGAGTAAATTGAGAGGAATGACTCTAACAGTTACAAGGTCATTAATTCAGAAGTTGTACTTTATTGACTATTGCTCATTAATTTGCCATCCCAATCCTCTCCCTGTCTTAGTCAGCTGCCTAGTGGATGATCATTCAATGTGGTAAATAAATAAAGTTAAAGTTAGAACCGATGCCTGAATGCAGAGCTCCTGGTCTTATTTTGTTCTTCAGCCTGAGCATAAATAAATCTAACAAGCAGATCAAGGACAGAGAGTGTAGATATGTGAAAGCAAGTTTGCTTTAAAGAGAGATTTTATTTCTGTGCTTCTTTGTTCAGACTGAGCAAGATGGGAATTTGTAGAGAGAGATGTATGGTTTGTCAGCGGTTAGTTAGAGCAGGAGCCTGGGGAGTCAGGAAGGCTGGGTTCTCAACCTAACCCACCCATAGACTGGTTGTGTGAAGTCACTGAGCCCCTAGCCTCTGTTTGCCAGAAGCTGGGAATGAGCGACAGGGGCTGGATCACTTGATGATTACCTGTTCTGTTCATTCCCTCTGGGGCACCTGGCACTGGCCACTGTCGGAAGATAGGATATTGGGCTAGATGGACCTTTGATCTGACCCAGTAGGGCCATTCTTATGTTCTTATGAGCTTCCCTGCAATGCAGTTTGTGTATCTTTAAAGGGGTCATAACAATTATAGCAACAGCTAATTAGTTCAGAGGTCTGCTGTATAGACTCATCCTCTCTCAGCTTCTCCTTCAGGCATTGCTGCTCTTTCATCCATGCTGACCCCCGTGTGTGGAGCTTCCTCCTTGAATTACTCTATAAAGCCACAAACCGCTCTTCCTCAAGATC
This sequence comes from Dermochelys coriacea, assembly GCF_009764565.3. Classification (NCBI taxonomy): domain Eukaryota; kingdom Metazoa; phylum Chordata; order Testudines; family Dermochelyidae; genus Dermochelys; species Dermochelys coriacea. The sequence continues at coordinate 262,510,453 of NC_050069.1, forward strand.
GACCCCTCCATAGCTGAAGCCATGTGATCTTGTTTTCCTTACCTTCGCACTCCTTTGTCGCATCTTGTCTCAAATTAGGCCCCGCTCCTGTTACCACTGACATGCATGCTTAACTTTCCACATGTTTGTAATTCAAGTAAAGTTAATGGGCTAGATTTTCAACTGTTGAGAGTGATCATAACTCCATTCACTTCAGTGGAGCTATGTTAATTTAAGTCAGTTGAGGATCTGTAGTACATATATGTACATTTGCAGGACCTGAGTCTTGGCTTGTAAACTCTTCAAGTTAGGGACTCTCTCTTGCCATGTGTTTGTACAATGCTAACACGATGGGACCCCGGTCCTGTATGGAGGTTCTAGATGCTATTGTAGTGCAAATAATAAATAATAATCCATATTGGTAAAATGATTTTGGATTTTGAGTGAATGCTGCTACATATGAGCAAAAGATTAATTATATCTATATATGTATATATTGGTGAGAACTGTGTAAATTATCCTGCAGTCATTTTGGCTGAGTGGAGGTGAATGGATCTTAAAAATGCAATTTGCAACCACTGGTAGCACATATCATTCATCTTTTTGACACAGTTTTTGCTTCCTGCTTCTGTGAACACACTTGCAGCTGCCATAAATCTATAAAAGGAGCAGATTAATATTTTCCCATCTCCCCCTTCATATTCTTTGTTCTGATTATTGCTGCCAGTCAGCACTGATTTTATTGTCTCTTATTACTAATTTGTATTTAGAATTGCTTTCTTAAGGAAGAGGTATTCACCCTTCCAAACCAGGCTGAAAGACAGAAGGAATACATCTTACTCAATTTTACTTGTTCACCCCAAGGCAAATGGGCCAGCAAAATACTAATACCTAGCTCTTTTTACGGAACAATTTTCATCAAAAGATCTCTAAGTTCTTAACAAAGGAGATTAGTATCATTATCGCCATTTTACATATGGGGAAACCGAGGCATAGAGATCAGAATTAATTAGCCAAAGATCACATAGCACCCTAAAACCTAAAGCTTCTGTGTTCCAGTCCCATGTGGTATCCACTATCTACACTGTGCCTTTGCCACACTCTAAGCAACACTCAAACTCTCAGAGCAGGTGAAAGTGGGGCACAACTCTTGTGCTGATCTCTGTGTGGGGTTTAATTTCACCCTTGCTGTCCACCTTCTTTCACTGGGGTCACCACAGCTCAGCTTCATGTATCAGTGGAGATTAATACTTATTTTGGGGGCCATTCTAGATTGGGGCACATTTTGGGAAGCCAGCTGCACTGTTACCGCTATATGGCTAGCCAAGCGGGTCAAAATGCTGGACAAAATTTTCGTGACAATCTCATCCACTTTTTTCGTCAAAATGTTGGCAGCACAGGAGTGGGTGCACAAAGCCAAGCCACAGCAGTGGGTTTTTAAGTAGGTGAGACACACAGAAAGTGGGATGGTTGGGGCATAGGGAGCAAAGAGCATGAAGGGAGAGTCTGTGAGAAAGTTGTTTCTAGGTCTCGGAGCTGAGAACCTGTGGATCTGCTCCAGTGAAGGCATTTTTGACATAACCTCACCTTCCAGGCAACCACGGACATCATACTTAAACTTCTGTAAGCAGTGTGAGCTACTGTCACACGACATTCTGACTAAACAATTAGTGGTGCACAATATCAATGGAGGACATGTTAAACGGATTTAAATCACCAGCCAATGAGAGTGTTTCTTCTGGGGCTTCACAGGGACCTATTCTTGGCCCCATTTGATATCTATATGAATGTTCTGGAAGAAAATATAAAATCACAGCTCGTAAAGTTTGCATGTGACAATAAAATTGGTGGAGTGGTGAGTAATGACAAGGACAGGTCAGTTATGCAGACTAATCTGGATGACTTGGTAAACTGGGTTTTTCCAGACAAGATTCATTTTAATATAATCAAATGCAAGGTCATATATCCAGTAACAAAGAACGTAGGTCATACTTACACAGTGCGGGACTGTATCCTAGAATGCAGTGAGTCTGAAAAGGATGTAAGGGTCATAGAGGATACCCATCTAAACATGAGCTCCCAATGTAATGCTGTGGCTAACATGGCTAGTTTGATCCTTGGATGTATAAACAAGGGATGTATAAACATGTTGAAGTTGGGAAGTGGTATTACTTCTGTGTATAGTGTAAGTGGGACCATAACTGAAAAACTGTATCTAGTTCTGGTGCCCACACTTGGAAAGGATTCAGAAAAGAGCTTCACAAATGATTTGAGGACTGGAAAACCTACCTTACTATAAGCCGTTTAAGAAGCTCAATCTATTTTAGATTATCAATGGCAAGGTTGAGTGACTTTATCATGGTCTAAAAAGAATCTACATATGGAGAAGACCTCCAGTGGTAGAGTGCTCTTTAATTTAGCATAACCAGATCCAACGGCTGGAAGCTGAAACTAAAGAAATTCACACTGACAGTGGGACACAGATTTTTAACAATTTGGGTAATTAACCATTGGAATAATATACCAAGGGATGTGGTGGATTTTCCCTTTAAATCAAGACTTCATGTCTTTCTAAAAGATATCCTCTAGCTCAGCCAGAAGTTATGGACTTGCTGGAGGAATTGCTGGATGAAATTCTATGGCCTATGTTATCCAGGAGATTATACTAAATGCTCATAATGGTTCCTTTTGGCCTTAAGATCTATGAATCACTGATTTTGGCAATTCCTCTCCTTTGAACTAAATAATCTATGGGTTCATTTTCCCCTCCCAAGTTCTAGTTTCCTCCATCTTCTCAACCATCTGCTTCAGCTTCCCTTCTAAGTAAATAAAGTCACAGCTCTTTGTTGGCCTCCTTGGTATAGATCCACTGCTCCGTGGCTTCTGTTGTGATTCTCATTTTAAGTCGCGGCATGACTCTTCTATGGCACTTTTCATGTTGTTGGAATCCCCAAGTAGTGTGGTTCTCTGTACTCTCAGTCAACATCTTGGTAGCTTGTACAACAGAGTAGGGAGCAAAGATCTTTGTATTCTGCCTTCAATTTCTTTTCTACTTGTTTTTGAGTTGTTCGTTTTTAATTTTTGTCACCAGATTTGCTCTCTCTCTTAAAAGCATATTTTAACATCATCAAAGTCAGGCTTGGGATCCAGGTGGAAGTGTTGTTGAATTACATCTACCCTGGAGCCAGCATCATGCATTGTGTTATTCCCCTTCAGACAGAAAGGTTTAATTAATTTATACACTCGATAAGAGCAAATTAAACAAATACATTCTAGGCACAGGAGGATATGATCATAGCTTCTAAGTGATTTATTTCTGCAAGGTAAAGCACACTATGTACATGGCAAATAGAAATAAGCAAATATTTTGCATGAAAGGAAAATGATACACCGAGCCAGATTTCTGAAAGGTGTTGACGACTTTGAACTTTGCTATGGAAGGCTTCTGAATGATTGCTCAGCTCTAATACACAGACTTTATCTATCTCTATGCCAAAATAAAATAAAAATTTGAGAAGAAATTCACCTGCACCTGTCTCACCGGTGAACAGTAGGCCTGATTAATATTTTGACAGGAGATCATTAAGGGAAAGTCTAGGTGCTGCAAGAGAAAGTCTTTGGAGATTCACTAGGGGGCATTCTTTCCCCTCTCCGGGTAAGTTTCCACTGCAAAGTTAACTCAAGTTTCTCCACTTAGTCTAGCTTGAGTGCGAGTATCCACATTGAACAGGGTAAGTGGAGCCATACTCACTTACTGTGTCCACACTGACACTGAACTGCATGAGATATTAGGCCTTCTGGGGTCATTTCCCTTAGTTCTTAACTTTGCACTACAGGCAGATATAGGGCATGAGACGTGGCAGAGAGTCTTTCCGCAGCATCTTCAAGGAGGCAATGTTATTGGGACATGCTGTCCCCTGTGCAACATAAGGATAAGGATGATTGTGCTGCTTTATAGGGTCAATACAGTCCAGTCCAGTGGATTCCTTCCTCACTTAGCTTCAGGGAGACAGTGCCACAAGACTTGTGATTTCTGGTCCTGGACATGAAATCATAGAGTTTTGCTGGCCACACACCACAAATCTACAAAAACTTTGGTGTTAACTTTCATCAGCCAGCTGCACATGGGGAACATGTTTTCCTGAATACCATGGGCGGGGTTAGAATGCCGGAGTGGGCTATTTATACTGGCTATTTATAACTTCTGGTCCAGTACCAGGGAGTAAGTAGGTAGACACAACAAGGGCCCGGGGAAAAATTATGGGAAGACACTGGGGGACTAGCAACACTTGAGTGGTCTCTAGCTGCAGCCACACAGCATGTGGTAGCTTGAGCATCAGCATCACTCCAGTTTTAACCTATACCCCCAGATGGGCCTACTAGTGTAAGTTTAAAGCACCACCATACTGAAGCTAGAGATTTTTGGGTGTGGATGGGAGTTGGGTCTGGGGCAACGCTTGAGTTAGCTGTGCAATGAGGACCAACCCTGAATCAATCCCACTGCATGGTGACAGGGTGCATGGCGCTGGTGAAGGTGGCATTCTCAGGATGAGACCGAAAACTAAGCTGCTGAGTGTTTCTGGTTATTTAAGATTCTGTGGTGATTTTCTGAAGATTAGGGGCATCTGCCCAAGTGTCCTGGGAAATTCCACTGTGAGTGAAAATAAATGAAAAATCTAAAGGTTAGCCCGCCCCGGAGAAAGGTCTGAGTCAGGTTCTGTTTAAGTGATGGACAAATGTTCACCTTTAGTCTTTGTAATCATGTTGGTAAAGGACTTGCCATTCTGATCAGACTATTCATTCAGGCATCAAGGGCTAGATCCTTCATTCCTTGTGTAACGCAATCCAGGAGAGTATGGATCTTTCCATGTCAGAGGATCAGCATTTGCTACGCTGTTGGCTAAAGGCCTGGTCTACACTGGGTGGGGGAATCGATCTAAGTTACGCAACTTCAAGTTTGTGAATAACGTAGCTGAAGTCGACGTACTTAGGTCTACTCACTGTGGTGTCTTCACTGCAGTAGGTCGACTGCTGATGCTCCCTTGTCGATTCCACCTGCGCCTCTCGCTCCGGTGGAGTACCAGAGTTGACGGGAGAGTGCTCGGCAATTGATTTATTGCGTCTAGACTAGATATGATAAATCACCCCCGTTGGATCGATCACTGCCCGCCAATCCTGTGTAGACAAGCCCTAAGGGAGATAATCCTTTATGAGAGGCTCGTGCTTTTAAGCAAAGCATTTACACACATGCTGATCTTTAACAACATGCTTAGTTCTGTCCCTGTTCGTCAAAGCATTTAACCATGTGTTTAGGCCCATTAACTTCATTGGGCCTTAGATGTGTGCTTAAATGCTTTGCTGAATTGGGGCCCTTGTGATGAAGGTCCTTGGTTCAAATCTCACTGATAGCCCAGGTAGGATGCATTATACTTGTGCAACCCACTTTTTAAATCAATGGTAACTTCAGATATGCAAGGTATATTGGACCAGCCACCAAAACTTGATGCTGCGAGTTGGGGGGACAGCATGCAGCTGACTTTTCGGTGCATAACTAGAGGGAAATTACAATTCAAAGACAATAATTATAGACTGAAAACAGGGTTGTGATTGGATCCAGCTTATAAAAGCCTTTTAAAGTAACTTTTATACAGTCCAGAGCTGTCCGGACCCATATGGGCTGTAAGCAACTGCTCAGCATGTATACTGGAGATTAAATGAATTAATCTTCTGAAAATCTTGAGGTCTACTGGAAGGAAAGGTCTTAAGATCTAAGTTGCCCATGGATCCAATAGCAGCATGCATTCTTAGATGGCTGATTTTACTATTGAAAGGCCTGGACTATGCTGGGATACCAAACCTTCCCACCTCCGTAGCTCAAGGGATTGGTAATGGGATTTCAGAGGGACAGTCTTCCCCCCATGCCAACCTGTTGAATGAAAATCCACAGAATTAAAGTTTTAGTTTTTTAAACAGAGAGCCGGATTCCCGTCCAGTGTAAAATGGTCTAGTGTGACAGAAACGAGAGCTCTGAGGATGATGGGAGTCTCGATCTCTCCTCCCCCTCACTTCAGCACGGATATAACAGCGTTGAGACACTCTGGAGGGGCTGCTGGGGGCAAGGTTGCACTGCTATGGCCTGCGAAGTAAATGCTGGGTAAAAAGCCAGAACTGGAGAATGAGATTCTACCCAGAACCTTTTTGCAAGCGCTAAAATTAACGAAGTAGTTTTAAAACATGCTTGGTATTTTGAAAGTGACTTTTCAGATTCTTAGTAGTAAATGTAGTACAGTAGCACCGAGCAGACCCAACTGAGATCAGAGCTCCATTGTTCTACACATGGTAAACACATTTTAGAGTCCCTGCCCTTATGAGTTTACAATCTGATCCTGTAAACATTTATGCACATACTTAATGCTACACATGTGAGCAATGCTTTTGAACTCAATGGGACTGTAAAGTTAATCAAGATACTGAAGCTGGGATATACACTAGGGACTTCCACAGGCATAGCTATGTTGGTCAGGGGTATGAAGAAGTCGGATGCCTGACTGACATACCCAGGCTCTCAGAAGTCCCTAGTGTAGACATCAATATATCAGCAAAGCTGTGCTTTTACTGATATCACTTGTTTTGCTCATGGGGAGGAGGGGTTAATTTATCATACTGGTACAAAGTGCAGTTTTGCCAACGTAGGTGATTCCACATTCCTGATGTAGTGTACTGGCATTCCTAGGCTGGTAATGAATTTCTAGTGTAGACATGGCTTGAGGTATGTAAAGTTAAGCACATGCATAAGTGTTTCCAGGGTTAAATAGACAAGGAAGACAAAGGGTGGGAGAAGAGAAGTATTATTAGGCCCATATTTCAGGAACAGTGAGGCACAGAGAGATTTAGCGCCTGTTCCGATGCACTGAAGTCAATGGGAGACCACTGATTCCAATGGGCATTGGATCAGGCCTACTCAAAGTCACCCAGGAAGTCATTGGCAGAGCCAGGAATTGAACAATGATCGCTTGAATCACTGAGCCCTGGTCTACACTGGGGGGGAGTCGATGTAAGGTATGCAACTTCAGCTACGAGAATAGAGTAGCTGAAGTCGACATACCTAGATCGACTTATTGCGGCGTCTTCATGGTGGTGAGTCAACTGCCGCCGCTCCCCCATCAACTCCGCTTGTGCCTCTTGAGGCACTGGAGTTCTGGAGTCGATGGGAGAGGACTCGGGGATTGATTTATTGCTTCTAGACTAAATGCGATAAATCGACCCCTGACATATCGATCACTACCCGCTGATCCAGCGGGTAGTGTAGACCTATCCTGAGACTAAGTCTACACTACACGCCGATATGGGTATAACTACGTCACGTGGGGGGGGTGAAAAATCCACCCCGCTGAGTGACGTAATTATACCGATCTAAGCCCCATGTAGACAGTGCTGTGTCGACAGCAGAGCTACCACCTCTTGGGGTGGGGTGGGTGTGGATTAATTACGTTGATGGGAGAAGCTCTCCCACCGGTATAGGAGCGTCTTCACATAAGCCCTACAGTGGCACAGCTGTATGGGTGCAGCTGCAACTGTTTTAAGTGTAGACCTGCCCCTCTGAATGAGAAGAAACAATGAGTCCAGTTACAAAATAATACTAGCCTATACCATCATGGTGGCTCCCAGACAGCTGGGGCAGAGCAGCTCATAAAGATATAGCCAGACAAAAATATCATTCAGATTAATTAACACAGCATTGTGACTGGTTCTCTTTGTGGAACATCTTGAAGCAAAATAGTAAAGTGACAGGAACTCGCCTTTGACATGGTTCAGAGATTCCAAGGCCAGAAGGTGACCATTGTGACCGTCTAGTCTGACCTCCTGCATAACGTATTCCATAGAAATTCCCCATACTAATTCCTAGAGCAGGTCTTTTAGAAAAACATCCCATCTTAATTTAAAATTGCCTGTGATGGAGAATCCACCACGACCTTGGTAAATGGTTCCAATGGTTAAATACCCGCCAGTTAAAAAAGTACCCCTTATTTATCCTATATGCCCCACACAGGCAAGGAAAGGGTTTCTTTCACCCTCAGGAAGCGGTGGACAATTAAACTGTCTGGCTGCCCCTGGAGGGTGGGCCGTGCTTAATTAAAGATGCAGTGCAGCGTGGGAAGGAGCTGGCTGGTAACTGTAAAGAAAAGAAGCAGAGATTAAAGTGGTGGTAGGGGGAGAGGGGAGCTTGTGATCCTGCTTTAGTAGCAGAAAGCACAGAAAAGGGGCCAAGGAAGGGCTGTGGAAAGGGCCTGAAGGAAAGTCAAGACAAGGAGAAGTTCAGGGAGGCCATGAGGACTCTGAAAAAGCAGACTTGTCACAGGGTCCCTGGAAGGGAACCCTGGAGAGAATGAGGGTTCCCCTAATGTGGAAATGCCCTGACACAAGGCGGGCGGGGGGAGGGGAAGAGGGACTGAGAGGGAGAAAGCATTATTGAATGTGGAACTGGGCCTCCAGGGAGAAAGTGCTAGGAGGTGTTGCTCTGCACAAGAGCAAGAGGATAACCCCGCAGAGTCCAGGAGGAGGTGAAAAGTCTGCAGAGGAAAAGTCTGCAGAGGGTGGGGATGAAAAGCTAAATTCAGTTTATTGGACTCTTGCCTTACCCCGGAAGGGGTGGGACTAGCCATGACCTGGCTGGAGGGCTAAGTCACAAGAAGAGGCAGACCGCCATGGGGCTGGAGCTGCTGTGGACAGGAGGTGCTAGATGAGGCGAGCCTGCTTTGCCATGCCCAGGAATGAGGCGTGCACCAGGTGTGAGTCAACTCTTCTATATAGCCATTAGCTATATTTTTGGGAAATATTAGGAAGTGGGTTTTGCCTTGCTGTGCTCCTCCCTCCCTCCCCCCCGCCCCCCCTTCTCTCAGACACACACGCACTCCCAATTCATCTACACAAGCTTGGGTCTTAGTGAAATCTTGTCACATTGTGGCTAGACACCGTACAGCCATTTCATATGAGCAAAATTATTTCCCACAACATCTTATTCTAGTAAATAACTTCTGTAGCAAATCTTTCAGCCAACCAAGCAATATTGTAGAATTGTAAATTGCACTCTCTTTACAAGACATTTCTTCTGGTTCAGTGTTGTTGCGTTTTTTGTTTGTTTGTTTGTTTGTTTTGTTTGTTTTTTAAACCTTGAATTTCTGTGATATAAGTGCATTTTCATGCACTGTTGTAATGATGATGATTTATGGTTTAAATGTGCTTTAATGACTCATTCATTTGATACTCTCAGTTAATTTTTAATAGGCAGTAATTTTTAATAGGATGTGTTATTTCTTACTTTCCAAGGAAAGATAGCTTGAGCACCTCAGATATGGAGATTAAATCATGTTTAATAATTGATAATAATTGTTAATAAATTAAATACTAATTCCATTTACTGAGTAGTGGATCTATTTATGGGAATCATCCTCCAGTTTATAGCTTTTGTGCAAAATACTTAAAATGTAACTATGTAGCTTTAAATATTGTTACAATTAATTTCAAAACTGCTAAAGGAGCACTGTCAACTTAAAAATCATACCTTATAAATACCTTTCTTTTGCTATGTGTCTATCACACCGGACGTTTTTAAAAAGGAGAAGCCTCCAGGGGCTGAAATTTCCAAAGCAGGCTAAGGGATTTAGACACATTTCCTCCATGCACTATTTCAAAAATAGGAAACTGAGACATGTCTTCCATTAAAATCAACGGTTAACATAGGTGCTGGAACTAGGGGTGAGGTGATGCTGCCTCACCCCCTGGCTTGAAGTAGTAGTAATAGTCCAAATACATGGCCTATACCTTCAGCACCCTCGCTATAAAAATTGTTCCAGTACCACTGATGGTTAGCAAAAACAACGAGGAGTCCTTGTGGCACCTTAGAGACTAACCAATTTATTTGGGCATAAGCTTTCGTGGGCTAAAACCTACTTCATCAGATGCATGGAGTGGAACATACAGTAGGCAGGTAGAAATACACAGCACATGAAAAGATGGTTAGGATTTTCAAAGGAGAGTAATCACCCAGTTTCCATTGTGCCTTTGAAAATCGCTCCAAATGTGTTTAAATCTCCTATTTTGAAAAACGCAGTTCTACTTTACTTGGTAGTTTTTATTGTCTTTTCGTTTCCCTTCTACCTGAACAATGAAAACTAGGTATTGTCACTTTCAGTCTCAGCTCCCCATTCTGCAAACACTTACACATGTGTGTAGCTTAGCTACGTCGAGCAAGCCGCCTTGATTTCAATAGGAATCCTCACAATAGTAAAGTTAAGCATGTTTGCAGGATCTGGACCTTACGTTTTTAGTGCTGTACTGTGCAGGGAATGTTTATTTAGCATATGGATGTAATGCGGGGTGGCGGAGGCAGGCTAGGGGGCCTTCCAGAGCAGTAGTCAAGGGTACGTGAGTGGTTAGGTAGCTGGCAGGTCAATCCGTATCAGAAGCAGTCAAGGGCAATAGCTGGAGTCCTCACGGGACTTGATAGCTGAAAGAACTGATCCAAGGGGCTGGGGCAGTGGGTTGGTGGAACAAGGCCTTCGCTTGCCCTCGCACAAAAACAGTCAGAGACCTCCTCCAAGTGCAATCACCAGTGCTTCTTCTATTAACAGTGTCAGCTCCCACCACCTTCTATTTACAGACAGGTGTAAACCAGCAACCTGGGGGACAGCTCACTTCTCCAGCCAACAGGGATGCACAGCTTATGATTCAACCCTTTCCTTTCCCCACTTTCACTTCCTTCCTGCCAGCTTTATATTGCCCCCTGGCTAATGAGGCCCACAGGTGCTCATCTTTCACCAATTAGGCATGTCATACTCAGCCAGCCCCAATTAATCCTTCTTAATTGGAGCTGGGCTAACAGGGGGCTGGCTCAGGGCATCCTGGCCAGTGCCCTGTTACAGTTGGGAAGGTGAGGTGAGGCAAGGGGGCAGAGCAGGGCAGTCAATGCATGTCGTGGCCTGTTGCTCAGACAACTTCCTCTTGCAGCTGGGGCCTTTATACAATCCAGGCACCCAATGGAAGTGCTGCCTGACCATGCAATCAGGGGTCGGGGGCGTGGCTGCTATGGGCCTGTAGGCCTTAACACTAAGGCTGTTGATCAGAGACAGCATCTGAGGCTAACGATGCCATCTGTGGGCCTGGATTCAGGACACAGGAAACATTTTATTTTAGGATTTAAGACTTAAATTGAAATTTATTATTTTTATTTGTTGGTTTGTTCATTTATTATGTGTGACCTGAGCAGCTAGGAGCCACTGGAGCCAAATTTGTCTCTTTAACAAAACCAAACACTCAGTTACTGATTTCTTCTCCTTTACTCACACTTGGCAAGTTGTGCCACTAAAATCAGTTGGGCTAATCACAGATGACAATACCACATCATGCAAGTAAAACAGGGCCAGATCAGACCCTAAGTAACAGTTCATCATTGATCTAGCAGTCTAGCATATGTCAGTTATCAAAGGAAAACACCAGGGTAGCAGAGAATTCCCCGAGTTTGGGGTACTGCTGGCTCTTATAAAGTCAGAATAGGAAGTATGTTGGGGTTTACATGGAATAAGTGAGCAAGGCTGCTAGGGTGACCAGACAGCAAGTGTGAAAAATCAGGACGGGGGTGGGGGGTAATAGGTACCTACATAAGACAAAGCCCCAAATATCAAGACTGTCCCTATAAAATCGGGACATCTGGGCACTCTACTGGCTGCGTTCCTGTAATTCCTGGGGTGTAGAATGGACCTATTTGGGTCCTAAAATATAAGCCAGTGAGCAGTGTGACCCCATGGATCATGAGTACAAAGGTGGGAAACAGCAATCTTCTCCCCTCTACACACACCCACCCACACACACCTCACCTTGCAGCCATCATATTTAAGGGAAAGAAATCGGGGAAATAAAGAATAAACTTCTCTGGATCCCCCAGAACCTTATCTATGGGCTGGGCACAAAATCTGGTCCACTCCCCCTTTTGTAGCTAGTTCATGAGAGGTGTGCAAGTAGAAATGAACTCAATTTATGCACATCCTTGAGAAACCACTTTGTACTAAACTTTCCAGATGTGGCCTGAAAAATTTCTGAAGAAAGATCAATTTGTGTTTCATTTTATACAGACTCCCATGCAAAATACATTATGTAATATGACCAAAGGTGCCTAAATAACTGACAAAAAGATTGTGGTGTTCGAAAGTACAGTTTTATTATGCATGTTCTTTATGACAGTGTAATGTAGTGTTGTAGTCATTGGATATTGTAAATTAATAAACGAGTAATGGAATGGTAGCCGTGGGAATAGAGCAAGGTAAATCAATCTGTTCTAAAAAATTACATATGTTCCTTACTATACATGTTTCTGGTTGCATTTCAGTTACTCCTATTATTTTGTCAGGGTTGCATTACCAGAACAATGGGATTTACTGGATAATAATGGACCCAATGGGTAGTCTGACAGGTACATGTATTTCAACAAATCAAAAATAATCTTGTATAAAGATTCAAGGAAGGGTTTCCGTCATGCATTTTCTAGTAATTCATCAGGTTGTTCTCCATGGACAAGATGCTTATTTCATTTACTCCAGAGGAATTTCATAGTGGGGTGCAGAGCTGCTCTTGTTCTACGTTGGTGTAACTAAGATCCAAATCCAACCTAATGTTTCAGCACTACAGCGTAGTGTTAATTTTAGAAAGAAGTTTAAAAGCTGTGTAATACAGCACTGTTTGACATCATAGGGGTTCATGTGACTCTTTAGTTCTGATTAGGGAGACCAGACAGCAAGTGTGAAAAATCGGGACAGGCGATGTGGGGTAATAGGAGCCTATATAAGAAAAATACCCAAAAATTGGGACTGTCCCTATAAAATCGGGACATCTGGTCACCCTAGGTCTGATTCATGTATTATCACATCTAACATGTTTTTGGTTTCAGTGAAATGAAAAATTAATGCAAAAGTTATCCAGACCTGCTAATTTTCACATCAGCTGCATGATTTCATTAGGTTTTGGCACAGGACCAAAACATTTCAGCCTATGGTTATTTACAAGACTCGTAAGTAGAGCTCACAAGGAAATTATTTTTTCCCCATGAAAAATTTCAGGTTTTTGTTTTGTTTTGAAAAACTTAATCCTTCCCTATATTTTGGCGTGAAATCCAAAATGTTTGATTGTCAATAATTGGAAATTGAAATGTTTTCATTTTTAAAACTGAAAAAAACTTTGTTTTAAAGCTAAAATATTTGGTTTTCAGTTTTGTTTGTTTCTTTGAAAACTTGAATATTTGTGTTAAAAAAAAAAACAAAGTCAAAATTTCTTGTTGAAACCTCAATTTTGGGACAAGATATAAAGTTTTATCAAAACAATTTCAACTAGCACCATTCGCAAGCCTTCCAAAGATCTTTGGTTGAATGTCAAGATTGTAACACAATCTGAAACCGGGAGAACCATGTATGGTTGCGGGTATTGTAATAGAAGGTTCTCCCAAGCAACTGCAGAAACTCCAAAGATTGAGACGTTTGGCACACATAGTGTATGGATAACGATCAGAACCTGTCACATTCTCTAAATTTCATTGTCTGCAGCAATGGGCTGATTTTCAAAAGTGGCCACCCAAATTGTATCAGTAGAGCTTTGTTTGTGCGTATGAACAAGAAGTTACGAATGCCACAGCTTGCCTGTCTTCCACCTACAAATGGGGACTGATAGTGCCTGACACAGTGAGTCATGGATTCATTTTACACACAGAAGCTAGGTGGCTAGTTTTGACAATATGTCTCCACTCTACTTTTGTTTGATCAGTGAGGAAATTCTGGCAGCATTCCATCCAGCAGTGGAGTATGAATGAGTTTTAGCAAATTGAGAAACTTTACCTTTAGATTTTAGAGTATCTTTCTATTTATTTATTTTTGTTCATCAGAACATGGCAGTAGTTTCTAACAATGAACTCCTCATAAAGACAACCTACGTCAGTCAGAGATGCAGCTATGAAGCATTTCCTTCAGTCAACCTTCATCTCCATTTTAAAACGCATGCTTCTGAGATGAGGGAGCTGTTTCGAGTCACCCTCGCTAGGAATATGGCCCTTGGATATTTAATTATTTGAAACATTCAACTCTTTATCCAGGAAGCAACAGTTTTCCAGTAAATTCAGCTTGAAGACATACAGATACTCAACTTTTGGCTTATTACTGTTAATAATATAACCTACTCCACCAATGTGTAGCCTCTCACTCCAAGATTTAAGAATGACTAGTTGTGCATATGAGTCCAATTTTAATAAAAGCAAATGTCCACAAGGAGCAAGGCACCTGCACCTTCAATTTTACTCACTGAAAAACAGTTTATGTTCCACATCAGCACATGTGATTTTGGAATGGTCCGAGTATCATCATATACCCTCACTTATACCCACCAAGAGTCCTCGTATCAAGCAAGGATCAACACCTAATTCCAAAATTCCATCTGTATTGGAAATATCCTGCTGGTGAATGCTGTAAATCCTCTTAGACTAAATCCTGGGTACTCTATACCGGGGTGGCCAACCTGTGGCTCCAGAGCCACATGCGGCTCTTCAGAAGTTAATATGCGGCTCCTTGTATAGGCACCGACTCCGGGGCTGGAGCTACAGGCGCCAACTTTCCAGTGTACCGGGGGCAGGGGGGGTGGAGGGTCACTGCTCAACCCCTGGCTCTGCCACAGGCCCTGCCCCAGGCCCTGCCCGCCCTCCACCCCTTCGTAGGCCCTCCCCTGAGCCTGCTGTGCCCTCGCTTCTCCCCACCCAGAGCCTTCTGCACGCCAGGAAACAGCTGGTGGGGAGGGAAGGGGACACGCTGATTGGCGGGGCTGCCCGGTGGGCAGGAGGCACTGGAAGCGGGTTGGGGGGAGCTGATGGGGGGCCTGCTGACGTATTACTGTGGCTCTTTGGCAATACACATTGGTCAATTCTGGCTCCTTCTCCGCTGGCCACCCCTGCTCTATAACCTCCAGGGGCAAATAAAGAAGTACACAGCTGGCCCTTCCAGTTACTCACTCAGCTGGCCTCTTTCAAGTCCCCTTGTGCCAGTAATGCTGTGTTTCCTCCACCATCAGGTTACATCGCTAGAGTCCACTCATTCAGTTCCAGTGTGACTAACGCATACGAACTTTGAAGAGAGAGAAAGAAAAGAAAAATGATTCACTGGTATCTGATTATATGAACCTACCCCAGATATCACTCTGAAAGGTTACGCTTCCACTAACTCAGAGCAAAAATGGTTCTGCCTCCTCATGTTGTGGGGCTAGGAGGCATATATTAGCATATATCAGACATCCCAAATGTTCACAGTGAGTGCTGATGTGCTTCACAGTTTACCTGTCATTTTACAGAGATTAACTGGCAAATCCACTACTGTTTTCTATTCATCGCTCATCGCTGAGGTCTTGGGTAAAACAGTTCAACAGCACCTCAACGATTTACGAGCTTGCGTCCCATTGACGCGCCGGCTCCAAAATCCTTTTGAAAATGGGACCTGGCTGCTTCTGAAAGAAAATCCTGATTCTATGGATATTCTCTCTGTAGATACCATCTCCTGCGCTTGTCCAACTATTATCAGACCATGGTACCCTAGCTGTCACAAGGGGTCTTTTAGCAGGCAACACCTGGCTGCACTTTAGATCTGTGGTCTCCAAACTTTGTTGACTGCGAACCCCCAGGAAAAAAAAAAGTGGAAGAGCTGCCGCAGGCGTGCCGCCGAAAACCAGAACCCTGGGAGGGGCTGCCGCAGGCGTGCCACCGAAAAACAGAACCCCAGGAGGGCTGCCACAGGCGTGCCGCCGAAAACCAGAACCCTACGAGGGCTGCCGCAGGTGTGCCACCGAAAACCAGAATATTGGGAGGGCTCCCGCAGGCGTGCCGCTGAAAAACAAAACATTGGGAGGGCTGCCGCAGGCATGCCACCGGAACTGAGAACTCTGGGAGGGCTGCCGCAGGCGTGTCGCCGAAACCCAGAACCCTGGGAGGGCTGCCACAGGCGTGCCACCAAAAACCAGAACCCTGGGAGGGCTGCCGCAGGCATGCCGCCGAAAAACAGAACCCTAGGAGGGCTGCCGCAGGCATGCTGCTGAAAACCAGAACCCTGGGTGGGCTGCCGCAGGCATGGCACCGAAGAAAATACAAGGGAAGAGCTGCTATGTGGAAGAGCTGCTGCAGGCGCGCTCCTCATGCAGAATCAAAGATAGAAGAGCTGCCGCCAGCGTGCCGCCGGCGCTCCTCCTGCTGCGCATCCCCAGGGATCAACTGGCATGCACCCCACTTTGGAGACCACTGCTTTAGATGACACCCATAGAATCATAGACTAGAATCATAGACTATTAGGGTTGGAAGAGACCTCAGGAGGTATCTAGTCCAACCCCCTGCTCAAAGCAGGACCAACCCCAACTAAATCATCCCAGCCAGGGCTTTGTCAAGCCAGGCCTTAAAAACCACTGAGGATGGAGACTCCACCACCTCCCTCGGTAACCCATTCCAGTGCTTCACCATTCTCCTAGGGAAATAGTGTTTCCTAATATCCAACCTAGACCTCCCCGACTGCAACTTGAGACCACTGCTTCTTGTTCTGTCATCTGTCACACCCCTTTAGTGAGCATTGCCATGCATGTAGACAAGCCCTAAGTGACTTGTCTAAAGTCACACAAGAAGTCTGGGATAGAACGGGGATGTGAACCCAAAGCCTAAGGTAGTGCCATAAACGCTGGGCAGTTCTTCCTCACTTCCAAGCTAATTGCGTAGTGATGCAATACCCTCTAATCATGCATAAGCAGAGGAGCAGCCTGGATTTTTGTTTGTGGGTCACCATCTAAATTAGGGTGATCAGACAGCAAGTGTGAAAAATCGGGACAGGGGGCGGGGTTTATAGGCGCCTATATAAGACAAAGCCCAAATATTGGGACATCTGGTCACCCTAATCCAAATCCACTTGATTTTCTAAGGAGTATGGGGAAAATGTAGAATGTATTTTCATTTCAGTCTATTGTATTTACCTTCCCATAACCCTTTTTTTTGGACATGATCAAGATTACAGATGGACCCAAAGTAACCCCCCCCCCCGAATACAAATGTGCCTAAACTATGGGGGAATTAAGGTATGGATCCAAACTTCGCAGTTTATCTCTACTCTAGGTGCAAGGCAGCACTTTAAAAGAACAATTCAGTCAACACATTAAAAATATGAATTGCTGGTAAAACTTCTTCCCTCTCTGTCCTTGCCCTGCTCTGGCACATCATGCGTAGTCATTTCCCCAGTGTGCATAGATTGGCAACTAGGAGATTGAGAGAGTCCATGCTTCAGTAGTTTTTGCTCTTGCCTCTAGCAGTGTTTGGATGTGCCACTGGCTCCTTGCCTGATTAACTGGCAGATTTTTCTGGGAGGATCTACCACTACCTGCTTTTCATTCTGGCCAACGGAGATTTGCCCTCTAGGCTATTCGTGGGTCATACCAGGTTATGGTTTTTTTTAAATGTTGGTTTTCAGTTACCAGTTAGGAGTAATGTGTTTTCTGACGGTGTATTTTTGAGATTTATTCTTTCTCCTTTGGTGTGATATAGCAGTGAGATTTCTCCACTGCAATCTTACAATAATAGTCTTGAGGACCATCCATGTTTCTTTGCTACCTTTGTAGCAAAGGTTCACTCCTTTGTCCCATGCCAAACCATCAGGTTTCAGGGTAAAGATGTCTGCATAGCGATCTCTTTGCAGCCCATAAATGTTTGCTCCCTGGTCAGGGGATAAGATTGTTAAAGTTAAACAAGACAAAGAAGGATTGTGCTGCTTATTCCAGCCCCAGGGAGCCAGAGACCAGGACCAATTATTTAATCTTGGTTTCCTATATTAGTTTAAAGGGCCTGATCTCTTCTAATATGAATTTAGTTTGAATCTACAAATGTGTTTCTCCGGTTCTTTATCATCACAAGCAACTTATGTGACCTTATGTCACCTGTCATGATCACCAAAGTGTCTTGCAACACTTTTTTTCACTTGTGCTTCCAAATTTAGAATGAAAACTATCCACTAGAATGAAATTTCAAAGCATTCAAAATGTGATTGAACTCTCACATTGATGGAGATGAAGTCTAGCAACCACAAGAAACATTACAAAGATAAATAAGAGCAACAAGAGAAGTAAAATATTAACTGCCTGTGTTATCTCTACAATCACAAATGGATACAAGGTGACAAAGGCAGCTGGTGGACAATAAACCCACGTTTCAGGATGGAAAGATTTTCCAGGACTGAGCAGCAAACACACTGATATCAAAAAGATTAGTTACAGTATGTGGTTTCCAGCTGAACTAATGGGCTTTGAGTTCCCCTGCCCCCTCCCCCCGCTTCTTCAGATAATTACAATGCATTGCACTCATAACACTTCATTCAAGGTTCTCAAAATGCTTTAGAAACATTGAGGTAGGGCTCTGCAAATGCCTTAAGAGAATTAAGTACCCAGATTTCATTGCCTTCCGAGGGAAGTCGGGCACTTACCTCCATTTCCACCTTTTCTGACCACCCCAGCCTAAACCATTAAGCCACACAATGTTCCTTTGACACACATAAGTGTTTATCCCTATTTATATAGCTGGGTAAACGAAGAAACTTGCCCAGATCACAGAGGGCCTGATCCAAAGATCACTGAAGCCAATGGGAGTATTTCTAATGATTTCAATTGTCTTTAGATCAGGCACAGTAAATCAGTGGAAGACCTGGGAGTAGAAGGTGCCAGGCTTCCCTGTTCTAAGCACCAGGCACCTTTCCCATCCTTTAGGTTTTTCCCATGATAATTACAGATGGGATAAAAGGAAAGAGGAGGAATTGATGCATTACAAATTATTAGTAGCAGGTGGACTGAAACCAAAACCAATTATCTGCTATGATGAAGACATGAAACTTGGCAATTCACAATTCTAAAACCAGTGAACCTAATCTGTTCCTATTCAGGTCAATGACAAAGCTCCCCCTGCATACAATGGGAGCAAGATCAGGCCCAGTATTGTGTATTTTTAATACCTATGACATGCTGAGCTGTTGAATTAATCATCCATGAATAATTTAGCTGATGAATTTGGGTATTTTTATTCCCAGGCATGTATTCATAAAGTGGAACCTACCCACTCCCATAGTGCTGTACAAGATAGTCTCTGACCCAAAGAGCCTACAGTCTAATCGTGAAAATGATGCAAGTGAGAGCAGAATCAGACACACAAAATGATGAATCTGAAAAATATTGCATGGGACATGCTCAGCCAGCAGGTATAAAAGATTTGAAAAAGTCCATGCAACTCCGGAGCACACAAATAGAAATCATCTGTGTTTATGAAGAGGCAGTCTTTTAACCCAGCCCTACTGGCCTTGTATACCCCTAAATTCCCATTAGGTTTGATGGGAGTTTTGGGTTGGCAAGGATTGCAGGATCTGAGCCTTTCTTTATCTAAGACAGTGGTTCCCAAGCTTTATTGGTTCAGCTGTTCCCGTCTTTAAAAATGGATGTTTGAAGTACCACATGAACTATTTTTCTTTCTGTGCACCTCTTATGTTAGGATTTGATAGGCTGACCTTTAATATTTCCAGACTCTATAGTAACATAAATGCATAAGGAAGCCTAAAATGTTAGGTGATAACATCTTTTTTAAACATCTCAGGTTTTGAGGCAGTGCATCAAAAAGATACACAGCAAAACAGCTATTATTATTATTTATGGCTTTTGTGCTATTCGAATTATCAGACATAATAAGTTAGAAATGACATCTTGATATATTTTGGTAAGCTGCTGAACTACATCAATGGCTTGACTTTTGATCTTGTCCGATTTAAGTTTGAAGTTCCGCTAATGTTTATCTGGATGACTGAACAGTTGCCAAAGTTCCCCTTTCTTAAAATTCTTTACATTTAAATCAACATTTAAATCAAGAAAAAATAAAAATCCATTGAGTAGCTCTCAAAGAAAACAAAAGTTCCATTAATAAGGGTGTGCTTGCTTCAGAGAACATAGCTGCTTTATGTCAGAGGAGAGATTGGTGAATGTAATGCTGAACCGCATCAACAACTTCAAAGCTCTGTCTGACATCATGATAAACTCCTCTCTCTGTGTCTCAACTAAAAGTTGCTGAGCTGTATTTGGTTGAATTCAGGCTTGAGTCCCACCATCACATGACTGCTCGGTCCACACTTCGTTTTCCTTTGCTGAGAAGCCATCTGGCAGGATGGCTTCTTTTGAAAATGGGTCCCATATCCAATTCTCATTTGTTACCGTTGGGAAAGGGTTTGTTAAACGTGGTGACTAAATTCCAGCAATGTTCTTTATATCAACTCGGAGGTCAAAATGAATGTTCAGTTAGTTCCACTGAAGAAATATTCCCAGGTTGGGAATGACAGGCAATTCCATTTTCTCTTTCCTGTTCTATAAACTTTGGTTTCTTTATCATTTCCCTTGGCTTATCGCAAAGATCAAAAGACAGACGTTCCAGTTCCTGTAAACTGGGATCCAGTTAATTGAGATGCATGAACAAGTCAGCTAAATAGGCTACTCTTGACAGCCATGACTCATCAGCCACAAAGCAATCAGCATATGCAAAACTACACTCACTAAGGAAAACGTATACCTTAGCATGGAGGTCAGAGTCATTTCACTTTTGTACAGAGAAGTTTTGAGCTCCCTTCCCATTTCATTGCACAAAACTGAAAACGAGTGAGAGTTTAATCATTATGCTTTAGTAAAACTGACAGCTTCAGCCAGACCAATTTTCAAATTGGCAAGCATTTTTTGGCAACTAGCAGCTCACAATGAATGCTGCAGGGAAAGAACTTATGTGCTGCCACTTTAATTTTTCCCAGAATATCACCAAATTTCCCAGCCGTCGCGCCCGCTTAGTCAGAAGATACACCAATGCCGCTCTGCTGTGCCCCACCATTTGTTGTGATAAACTCATTTTGTTTGTTAAAAGTTTCTTCTGCCATAGTATGTCTTGATAGATCCTCACAAACCAAGAACTCTACTTTAGCTATCATTTCCCATTCAAACATTAAATAAGAAGCTGAGCAAAATTATTCCTTGTCTAACGGCAATGAAAAGACTGTATCCTGTTTTCACGCATTCTATCTTCTTCTCTGAGAGGACATGTCGTCTTGGCGCACTGTTGTTAGATAAAGAAACAATATCAAACTGTTTTGTAGCGTGATCCCCCAGAATCGGTGACACAGTGTCTTTAGCTGCAGATAACATTGAGTTTCACCAGCTGCATAAGGTTTCTGAGTCTGAGCAATCCTCAGGGTTTTATGGTCTGAGGCTTCTAGGGCCTTCACATGAATGCCACTGAAAGATGTTATTATTTGATGGCTGTCTTTCCATTCATTTAAATTTCTCCTTTGAAAAAATATGCAGAGGTTTGTCTTTTGAAGAGCTGTGCTTTGTGCTGAGGGGATGTTAAAGGAGGGAAGGTTTCACTGAATGATTGGATAACAGTCCATAGAAAATGATACAGTGGGACACTGATTCACTTTCTTTACCAAAGTAAATGCAAATGATTAGTTCAGATCACGCCTTCTAGCAATCATGGGTTGTTTATTATCTGTAGCAGGAAGCCCACCAGGAGCTCCTGAAATCTCCCCATTTTTTTCAGTCATGCTTTGATTCATATTCGATGACTGTTTCACTGAGTATGAATTTGTATTTGCATGTTGTCTGTTGAAGCTACCACTAGTTAGCCACGCATCACAGTCACAAAATGACTTCCATGACTATGTGAAAAAAGTGATACCAGAGCGTTCGGATGAGCAGGTCCAAGGTGGATGAGGATTTCCAGTCACACACAAACTCCTTTTGTTGAACCCTGGCACAGAGGGCATCCCTGGAATGTATGCCTGAAGGCCTGGTTGAAGGTGGTCTGGCTGATTGAGAACTGTCTGGTGGAAGTTGAAAGAGAAAGGAGCTTAGCTGGGGGAATCTGGGTGGCTAGTGTGGTCCCTGGATAAGTTGCCCCTTCTGAAACCCTTTTCCAGTCCCCTGAGTGTCCTCCTTTCAGGAGATAGGCCCATACCTTCCCTTCTCTTGTGGGTGGAATCCCACAAGCCAACCACCTCTCTGACTGGGTCTCTGGGTTATGCCCCCCTAGGTACCAGTTGTGATACCTAGCAGGCCCCAACAGGCTTGACATCTGTGAGAGTTTTCCTTTGGGAGCCTGTGGCCTGTACTAGATGTAGTGACACAGAACCTCAGCCATGCAGAACACAGTGCCATCCACAGCCTCAGAAACAACTCTGACATCATAATCAAAAAGGCTGACAAAGGAGGTGCTGTCATCATCATGAATAGGTCGGAGTATGAACAAAAGGCTACTAGGCAGCTCTCCAACACCACTTTCTACAAGCCATTGCCCTCTGATCCCACTGAGAGTTACTAAAAGAAACTACAGCATTTGCTCAAGAAACTCCCTGAAAAAGCACAAGAACAAATCCGCACAGACACACCCCTAGAACCCCGACCTGGGGTATTCTATCTGCTACCCAAGATCCATAAACCTGGAAATCCTGGACGCCCCATCATCTCAGGCATTGGCACCCTGACAGCAGGATTGTCTGGCTATGTAGACTCCCTCCTCAGGCTCTTCGTTACCAGCCCTCCCAGCTATCTTCGAGATGCCACTGACTTCCTGAGGAAACTACAGTCCATTGGTGATCTTCCTAAAAACACCATCCTGGCCACTATGGATGTAGAAGCCTCTACACCAACATTCCACACAAAGATGGACTACAAGCCGTCAGGAACAGTTTCCCCGATACTGTCACGGCTAACCTGGTGGCTGAACTTTGTGACTTTGTCCTCACCCAGAACTATTTCACATTTGGGGACAATGTATACCTTCAAATCAGTGGCACTGCGATGGGTACCCACATGGCCCCACAGTATGCCAACACTTTTATGGCTGACTTAGAACAACGCTTCCTCAGCTCTCGTCCCCTAATGCCCCTACTCTACTTGCGCTACATTGATGACATCTTCATCATCTGGACCCATGGAAAAGAAGCCCTTGAGGAATTCCACCAGGATTTCAACAATTTCCATCCCACCATCAACCTCAGCCTGGACCAGTCCACACAAGAGATCCACTTCCTGGACACTACGGTGCTAATAAGCGATGGTCACATAAACACCACCCTATATCGGAAACCTACTGACCGCTATTCCTACCTACATGCCTCTAGCTTTCATCTAGATCATACCACACGATCCATTGTCTACAGCCAAGCTCTACGATATAACTGCATTTGCTCCAATCCCTCAGACAGAGACAAACACCTACAAGATCTCTATCATGCATTCCTACAACTACAATACCCACCTGCTGAAGTGAAGAAACAGATTGACAGAGCCAGAAGGGTACCCAGAAGTCACCTACCACAGGACAGGCCCAACAAAGAAAATAACAGAACGCCACTAGCCATCACCTTCAGCCCCCAACTAAAACCTTTCCAACGCATCATCAAGGATCTACAACCTATCCTGAAGGACGACCCATCACTCTCACAGATCTTGGGAGACAGGCCAGTCCTTGCTTACAGACAGCCCCCCAATCTGAAGCAAATACTCACCAGCAACCACACA
Source organism: Dermochelys coriacea (assembly GCF_009764565.3). Lineage (NCBI taxonomy): Eukaryota > Metazoa > Chordata > Testudines > Dermochelyidae > Dermochelys > Dermochelys coriacea. The sequence goes on from NC_050069.1 coordinate 262,534,066, forward strand.
CCACACAACAGAACCACTAACCCAGGAACCTATCCTTGCAACAAAGCCCATTGCCAACTCTGTCCACATATCTATTCAGGGGATACGATCATAGGGCCTAATCACATCAGCCACACTATCAGAGGCTCCTTCACCTGCGTATCTACCAATGTGATATATGCCATCATGTGCCAGCAATGCCCCTCTGCCATGTACATTGGCCAAACTAGACATTCTCTACGTAAAAGAATGAATGGACACAAATCAGACATCAAGAATTATTACATTCAAAAACCAGTTGGAGAACACTTCAATCTCTCTGGTCACTCGATCACAGACCTAGGGGTGGCTATCCTTCAACAAAAAAGCTTCAAAAACAGACTCCAGCGAGAGACTGCTGAATTGGAATTAATTTGCAAACTGGATACAATTAACTTAGGCTTGAATAGAGACTGGGAATGGATGAGTCATTACACAAAGTAAAACTATTTCCCCATGTTATTTCTCCCCCCCCCACCCCACCCCCCACTGTTCCTCTGATATTCTTGTTAACTGCTGGAATTAGCCTACCTGCTTGTCACCATGAAAGGTTTTCCTCCTTCCCCCCCCCGCTGGTGATGGCTTATCTTAAGTGATCACTCTCCTTACAATGTGTATGATAAACCCATTGTTTCATGTTCTCTGTGTGTGTATATAAATCTCTCCTCTGTTTTTTCCATCAAATGCATCCGATGAAGTGAGCTATAGCTCACGAAAGCTTATGCTCTAATAAATTTGTTAGTCTCTAAGGTGCCACAAGTACTGCTTTTCTTTTTGCCAATACAGACTAACACGGCTGCTACTCTGAAACCTGACACAGAAATGGCTCTTCCAAACAAAGTATGGTTTATTCGCCAGACCGTTCACAGAGCTCAGAGAAATGGATTTAAAATAACAAAGACACCTAGATGTACCCGGTCTTACCAACGCTTGGCATTCCCCTCAAGCACTGAGGGAGACAGGACTTAACCTCAGGGCTCCTCATTGCCAAGTTAGAGCCCACTTGCCCCAGACTGACTCTCCAACAGTCTGTGTCAGCCTGCAGCAGTTGACACTCCTTTCTCCCCCTCCCTTTCTGCAGGCTAGCATCCTCAGAGGTTCTAGTATCCCCTTTGATCTCAGATTTGCCCAGGGAAGAGTGCATTTTGCCAGCTGGGAGGAAGCCAAGCAGAGACATCCCCAAATAATAGCTCCCCTTAGGAGCCCTGGTTTTCTGTATGATAGTACCTGAGTGATGCCATTATGTTTGCTTTTCCTGCTTGGTCCCATCAGACCTCTCACCCCATAGCAAGGAACCCACTGTACACAAGCACACACAGGTATGCACCATTTTCACAGAAAATAATGCAGCTATTTCCCAGTGTGTCATAGGAGGGCTACAGGGCATGAGGTGAGAGGATCAGGGGTCTGATTGGAGGGCAAGGGGCTCTGTGTGTGTAGGCAGGGAGCCTCAGAAGGTAGGTGGGGGAGGCTTGGCTGGAAGTGGGGAGCTTTACCTGGGTGTCAGGCAGCGGCAGCTCCAGGTGGCCTCTTGTTCCTCAGCAGCTCCGGCCCCCTCCCAATCAGGGCTCCCGGATGCTTGCAAAGCTGGCCAAACTGCACAGAGGCTCCCCTTTGCAGAGAAGATGTTCAAACTGTAGCCAGGCTTTTATCCACCAACCCAGCTGACCACCCCACATCTTCCCCGCAGAGATAGGAGGGCCTCCTCCGTGCACCCCCTGCCTCCCAGCCCTGTGCAGGTGCAGCCTCAGGGCAGGGACTGCAGAGGAAGCCTCAGCACCCATGGGGGGCCCCTCTGATTTCGGGGCTTCCTGTGACTACAGGTTTTGCAGCCACTCGGAACAGGCCAGGTATGTGTATGTCTTTTTCGGGCAAGATGTGCTCTGGTGGCGTGATACGATGCTCCATGACTTTGCCTCAATAGCTGGAACTGAGTAAGCTGAAGGATAGGCCTGGCAGAAAGCCAGCCAGCTCTGTGCCAGGTGAGAGTATAGTGACCATCTGAACATCCACAGCACACAACACCCTAAAGAATAAACCACTACGTGGATACAGTCAGCAAGTCTTATTCACCAGTGGCACCTTAGAGACTAATAAATTTATTTGGACATAAGCTTTTGTGGGTTAAAACCCACTTCATTAGATGCATGGAATACAATAGAAAGATATATATATACAGAGAACATGAAAAGATGGGGGGTGCCATACCAACTCTAACGAGACAAATCAATTAAAGTGGGCTATTATCAGCAGGAGGGAAAATAACTTTTCTAGTGGTAATCCGGATGGCCCATTTCAAACATTGACAAGAAGGTGTGAGTAACAGTAGGTGGAAAAATTAGCCTCCCGCTTTCATCCAGACCATATCACACAATCCATGGTCTTCAGCCAAGCTCTAAGGTACAACTGCATTTGCTCCAATCCCTCAGACAGAGACAAACACCTACAAGATCTCTATCAAGCATTCTTACAACTACAATACCCACCTGCTGAAGTGAAGAAACAGATTGACAGAGCCAGAAGGGTACCCAGAAGTCACCTACCACAGGACAGGCCCAACAAAGAAAATAAGAGAATGCCACTAGCCATTACCTTCAGCCCCCAACTAAAACCTCTCCAACACATCATCAAGGATCTACAACCTATCCTGAAATACAATCCCTCACTCTCACAGACCTTGGGAGTCAGGCCAGTCCTCGCTAACAGACAGCCCCCCAACCTGAAGCAAATACTCACCAGCGACCACACACCACACAACAAAAACACTTACCCGGGAACCTATCCGTGCAACAAACCCCATTGCCAACTCTGTCCACATATCTATTCAAGGGACACTATCATAGGACCTAATCACATCAGCCACCTCATCAGGGGCTTGTTCACTTGCACATCTACCAATGTGATATATGCCATCATGTGCCAGCAACGCCTTCTGCCATGGACATTGGCCAAACCAGACAGACTTTATGCAAAAGAATAAATGGACACAAATCAGATGTCAAGAATTATAACATTCAAAAAACAGTCGGTGAACACTTCACCCTCCCTGGACACTCAATTACAGACGTAAAAGTGGCAATTCTTTAACAAAAAAACTTCAAAAACAGACTCCAATGAGAAACTGCAGAACTGGAATTAATTTTCAAACTGGGCACCATCAAATTAAACCTGAATAAAGACTGGGAGTGGATGGGTCATTACACAAACTAAAAACTATTTCCCCATGCTAAATTTTCCCCCTACTGTTACTCACACCCTCTTGTCAACTGTTTGAAATGATTATCACTATAAAAGTGCTGATAATAGCCCACTTTAATTGATTTGTCTCATTAGAGTTGGTAAGGCAACCCCCATCTTTTCATGTTCTCTGTATCTATCTATCTATCTATCTATCTATCTATCTATATCTTCCTACTGTATTTTCCACTCCATGCATCTGATGAAGTGGGTTTTAGCCCATGAAAGCTTGTGCCCAAATAAATTTGTTAGTCTCTAAGGTGCCACAAGGACTCTTCGTTCTTTCTGATGATACAGACTAACATGGCTACCCCTCTGAAACTTATTCACCAGTGTGGCTGAAAGTGGGCAGGCGAGTGCATTTTCAGTGATGCTTTTTCTTTTATGTAACACAACACTTTTGACAGTTTCCGCACTATTGCTCATTGGGTGTTTGAAGACATTGAGAGTTTTGAGTTTCATTTGCTCCAGTAACATGCAATGCAAGTCACTGAGATGCCTCAGAGCGGGGAACTATCTGCATTCACTTTGTTTTTGATTTCTCTTGCCAGGGTCAAAAGCTTTTTTAGCTCCCACACTGCAAAATCAAAGGCATGGTTCAGTGAGCAAGAGCCTTCTGTACAGAGGCAGACACTCATGAAAGCGACAGAGCAGGCTGAGTGTATATTCCTGGTATTTATACAGGAATCGGGGCTCCTGTATAAATTTGCTCCCCACAGACAGACACTAAATCCTGTGAGCAGTGACAATGAGAGCTCATCTCAGGAGTTATTACATTCCTTACCAGGATGAGCAATCTCTTGGTGTTTGAAACAAGTCATCAGTCACTTTGAACAGCACGCCATGTTTTCATGCAGGGCTGACTCTTTTTATTTCCCAGCACAGAGTTCTTCTGCACATTTCCCACAATGTTAATATGGAAAAATAGTCAAGTGTTGTGATCTGTGGCCCTGATCCTGCAATTTGTTCTGCATGGGCAGACCCATGCATCCATGCAGAGCCCAACTGAAGTCAATAGGGGTTGACCCACTGTGATGTTATTGACATAATCTGAGACCGTATAGATCATTGTTGCAACCAAAGTCCTGTAGTGGCACCAAATCTTGTATAAAGGGGGTCAAATAAGGTGTCTAAGATAAGGTTATGGCTGGCTGGTTATGATTATGCTATCTGTATGCATGTATCATTTTTGTATTTAAAGTTATAAGTATTGACTCTATACTGTCTGTATTTCAAACTTATGCTGTCCTTCTGGGTGACACCCCAGACAAGTTGGTGTCAGCTCTGCCTAGCCTGCTTGATGACCTATTAAGGACCATCAGCTATATAATTAACCCATTGAGAGAAGGCAGATACACCTTGTGACTCAGCAAAATATGCAGGGACTTGCCCATGTGACTCCAAACTCCATTTTGCTGCAATTTTCCACAGTAAGAACAAAGAGGGGTTCTTACTCCTGGAAAACACTATAAAAGGCTGATGCCTCATCTCCATCTTGTCTTCAATCCTGCTTCATACCTCTGGAGGGACTTTGCTACAAACGGAAGCTCTACAGAAAGGACTGAATGACCCATCCCAGCTGGGGATGTTCTCCAGAGACTTGATTTGAACCTGCAGTTTAGTCCATCACTGCTACAAGCCTGAAGCAAGAACTTTGCCATTACTGTATGTAATGGATTCCATTTAACCAATTCTAGCTCTCCTCTATATCATTTTCCTTTTATGAATAAACCTTTAGATTTTATATTCTAAAGGATTGGTAACAGAGTGATTTGTGGGTAAGATCTGATTTGTATATTGACCTACGTCTGGGGCTTGGTCCTTTGGGATCAGGAGAACCTTTTTTCTTTTACTTGGGTATTGGTTTTCATAACTATCTGTCCCAATAACAAGTGGCACTGGTGATGATACTGGGAAATTGGAGTGTCTAAGATAATTGCTTTTGTGACTTTTGGTTAGCCAATTGGGTAAAACCAAAGTCCACTCTGTCTGGCTGGTTTGGTTTGCCTTAGAGGTGGAAAAACCCCAGCCTTGGGCTGTAACTCCCCGCTTTAAGCAATTTGTCCTGAATTGGCACTCTCAGTTGGATCCCGCCAGAACCAGCATCGTTACACCCACATGGAATGACTTGCAAGATCTGGGCCTTATTCATGCTTCCTTGTCTAGTGCCAGACTTCAGCGCTAATTATAAGATTCCCATTGCAGGAATTCTCAGACTTAGATCCATCACTGACATTGTAAATGCTTTGGGGCAGACACTGTCACACTGTATGTACAGTGTCCCTGGATGAGGCCTCTAGGAGTTACCATCATACAGGTGTTAAATAATGATGATTAACATCTTTCCACTGTGATCGGGCATGTAGGCTAACAAGCTCCTCTGCGTTCAGACTGAACTACATAGTCGCAAGGCCGGCTCCGCTTGGAGGAAGCAAGCTTAAAAGGGAGAACGTGCCATAGGAAAGGGTGTCAACTGAAGGGAAACTGCTTTTCCTCAGAATTAGCTGACTCTCACAACAGAAAGAGAGCTTGGAAAAGTCTGCTGCTCACGAGGGCCCACCAGACCAAGTACAAGCCGATCACTACAGGGAAGGAAAGGAGTACTTGTGGCACCTTAGAGAAATTTAGTCTCTAAGGTGACACAAGTACTCCTTTTCTTTTTGCGAATACAGACTAACACGGCTGCTACTCTGACTACAGGGAAGGGCAAAAGATAAACTCTGACGCAGGGTTCAGTCTTACCTAACTGCCGTAAACAAGCCAGACCTCTATAGAGTCTCTTAAAGGAAAATTCCCCCTTTAACGTCCCCTTAACTGGAAGATCGCTGGACCTGAGAATCAAAAAAGTCTGAAACAAGGTTCCCAAAGGGGGAAAAGACTTTGGAAGGGGAAGAGACTCTCAAAATGCCCATGTGGGACCCGGTAAGGGCTCAGCCTATTACATCCCTTTTAATAGTTTCTTCCTTAACTATTCTGACATTGACACTAATATATTGTGACAGAGATATTCAAAGGAACATAGTGACCATATTATCTAAAAACCCAACCAACTTTATAATGCATCCCGAACTCTAACCTCCCTGCCTTCCCTAGAGCTGGTGGCAGGCCAGGTTCTACCCTACAACAGAATGCTTTGTTTCAATCTGGTTCCCCAAGCCTCTCTCTCAAACCACACCCAACCAATGGGAGCCATGGAAGCCCACTCAAACATATAGGGTTTTGGTGGACAGAAGGGTCAATTGGAAGTCCCTAACCACCAGCTCCAGAGCCCCACTTCTCCACTGAAGCAAGACGTGTTTAGAATATCGTGAAGGCCCCTAAGCCATTGTGTCTAACTAATAGCTAACTGACCCTAGTTTGATTAGCTGAAAAGGGATGGGCCTGGTTGAAGTTTTGAGTGAATGTTCAGGTCTGTTCTCATTTTATCCCTACTTACAAAGAAATAATACTTACAAAGAAGGAATAGCTTTCACTTGTCAGTGACTGCTGGAGGAGGTGTGCTCTGTCCATTCTAGCTACTAATATGGCTTCCAATACTGTAGTATCTGAATGCTTCACAAGCCTTTTAATAGATTTATCTTCCCAGCACCCATGGCCAGGTTAATATATAGGCAACTTAGGCATGCTTCTAGGTCCCAGTTTGGTGGTGGGGGGCAACCTGCGTGGTACTGTGGCCTCATGCACCCCGAATGCAATACCACTCACTCAAATTTGGTCCTGCCACCCTCCATCATTATGGATAGGCAGTGAGGCCAAAACAGAGTGGTGCTGTGCCAGGTTGCAATGGCACTCACTTAAGTTTGGCCTGGCCATGCCTCCTTCTCCTCCCTGTCATAACAGAGAGGCAGCAGGGCCAAACCTGTGTGGGCAGTGGAACAGCCAGTACTGCTCCTCCTTGCTGCTGCCCCACTTCTAGCAGCCCATGCCACCTCTGCTCTGCCCAGAAGACTCAGTCAGTGACAACCACAAGTCCAGCTACAAGTAGGAGGCACTGCAGTGAGTGTCCATGTTGGGGGGACCGGTTGAGAGAGAGGTGGCTGGGGGTGGAGATCAGAGAGTTTTGCCTAGGGCCCAGTGATGGGGAACTGAGGCACAGATACATTAAGGCCCAAATCCTCAAAGGTATTTATGATCCATTTCATTTCCATTCCATTAGGCACTTACATATCTTTGTGGCTCTGGGCCAAAACACCATGCACAAGACTACACAAGAAGTCTGGTATAATTTGGTGATTACCAAAGTACAACAGAAAAGAAGTCAGTTGTGTAATGAGAGGTAAAATAGTTGAGTCAGAGGTTGTTTGTGTTTTTTGGGAGGGTGGGTCTAATCCTGCTCCTCTGAAGTCAATGGAATCTTTGCTCTTGGAGACTAATTTTTATTATTCTAGAAAATTAAATTCTCTTTGCCTTGTGACTATTAAAAGCTTTAGGGTTTGTTCTGCTGCTCTCTCATCTCTGGTCTTATTTTTGGCCGTGTAACACACTGTCTTTATACAATGGGATATAATCCTTGAAGTAAAAGAAAACACTGGCTGTGACGTACGTTGGCTTTCCAACAGTCCTACAGTCAACACATGCATTCCATTATTTAGTTGAGTGTAGATAACCTTTGGAAACTTGGAACAGCCTATTTCAGCAGAAACCCAAAACATGTTTAAGGATTGAAGTAACCTAAAAAAATGGCTTTTTATTAATACTCTGACAGACATGGCTGTTGTTCAAACTGGAAACCAAAGGGGTTAATCCAAACAGTTGAGCAATTATTGTCAACAGAGGCTTGGCAGAGTAAATACCATTATAATCTGGTTTTTGTGTTTGCAGAAAGGGGTGTTTATGTGTTTGTGTGGGAGAGAGATTTTTTTTCTCTCCTCTTCTGAAATTATTGCACTGTCCTTTCCAGATTTGCAAATGACTTAAAAGAACTGTTCTATTTTTAATTAAATATCTTGAAAAGAGTAAAAAACCGTGAGAGTGTTAATTGTTAGTGGAGCTGTTTTATTATAAGCAGGTCTGGTAGCACCACCTATTATTAAGGTGGCCTGACACTTCCCATTATAAGACCCTATTTTCAGTTTACAACTTTGCCAAACTTTAAGCATTTCAGCTGAAATTTTCCATGCCAACCATCTGCTTCATTCTGATTTTTTTTTTTAATTTCAGCCAAACTAGTTCAGCTCCCCAGCCCACTTCTTCTGCCAGTGGCCTCACTCATACTCCACCCCTGCTTGCCCCATGCCCCGCCCCCACTGTGCCCGGGCCCCACCCTCTCCCCACTGTCTCCCTCCTCTCTTCCCTCCCTCTCCCTGCTCACCCCCTTCCAGCCAAATCTCTGAACCAAAACCACCCCCACGAGGGGAGTAGCTACCAGCTACTGTTTTTTCACACCCCTGAGTGAGAAAGTTGCAGCACTGTAAAGAGGCAGTGTAGACAAGACCTTAAGAAAATGGAGCGTGTTTTCACTGCATGCCGGATGGTGAAGACTGAACATGCAGAACGTACCTAATTAAAAGCACTAAATTTGGGAATAAAAACTGTCAGTCATGGGGGTTTTGCTATACCCTGAACTTTGTCACAGATTTATTTGCAAAAACTTTGTAATAAGGGCAAGTCAGCTGTCCTGCTGAATACAACATTAAATATTATGGAATACATGATGCAGCTCTTCTCTGTTTCTCTGTTTCACATTTTCTTAATTAGTATTTCTAAGATGATTTCAAAATTTATTTTATTATATTTATATTTTAAATGTACTCTTAAGCCTTCATAAAGTAATCATTCCAGATTACTACATGTTTAATTCACTGAAATAAAGACATTATTTTAAAATAATCAGTCACAGAGGTTTAATGTTCATAACAATGTTCATTGCTTTTAGAAAAAAGGAACACTAATTTACTTTGTGTGATCTCCATAACAATAGACATGTTTATGAAATTTCACCAGCTTTAAAAAATATGGTTTCAGAGTAGCAGCCGTGTTAGATTCTATCCGCAAAAAGAAAAGGAGGACTTGTGGCACCTTAGAGATTAACAAATTAATTTGAGCATAAGCTTTCGTGAGCTACAGCTCACTTCATCAGATGCATTCAGTGGAAAATACAATGGGGAGATTTATATACACAGAGAACATGAAACAATGGGTGTTACCATCATACTGTAAGGAGAGTGATCAGGTAAGGTGAGCTATTACCAGCAGGAGAGCGGGGGGGGGGGGGGAACCTTTTGTAGTGATAATCAAGGTGGGCCATTTCCAGCAGTTGACAAGAATATCTGAGGAACAGCGGGGGTGGGGGGAATAAACATGGGGAAATAGTTTTACTTTGTGTAATGACTCATCCATTCCCAGTCTCTATTCAAGCCTAAGTTAATTGTATCCAGTTTGCAAGTTAATTCCAATTCAGCAGTCTCTCCTTGGAGTCTGTTTTTGAAGTTTTTTTGTTAAAGAATTGCCACTTTTAGGTCTGTAATCAAGTGACCAGAGAGATTGAAGTGTTCTCCGACTGGTTTTTGAATGTTATAATTCTTGACGTCCGATTTGTGTCCATTTATTCTTTTACGTAGAGACTGTCCAGTTGGCCAATGTACATGGCAGAGGGGCATTGCTGGCACATGATGGCATATATCACATTGGTAGATGTGTAGGTGAACGAGCCTCTGATAGTGTGGCTGGTGTGATTAGGTCCTATGATGGTGTCCCCTGAATAGATATGTGGACACAGCTGGCAACAGGCTTTGTTGCAAGGATAGGTTTCTGGGTTAGTGGTTCTTTTGTGTGGTGTGGGTTGCCATCCACAGCCTCCGAAACAACTTCATAAGAACCCAATGATCAAAGAAATGGAACAGGAAATACACAGCAAGATCTTAAATGTTTAAACAATTTCCTATTTAGAGAAAGGATGGTCTCATGGTTAATGGAGTATTAAATATTGTTTTGTATTTATTTGCACTGTTCTTACATCTAGACATATCAGCCAAGTAGGGCCCCATTGTGCTAAGCTTTGTACTTGTACAAAGATACACTAAATGACATCTATGCCTCCAAAGGTTTACAATCTAAACCAGGGATCGGCAACCTTTGGCACATGGCCCATCAGGGAAATCCACTGGCGAGCCAGGACAGTTTGTTTACCTGCAGCATCCGCACATCCCTTGGACCACGCCGCTTCCCGCAGCCCCCATTGGCCTGGAACGGCGAACCGCGGCCAGTGGGAGCCACGATCGGCTGAACCTGCGGACGCTGCAGGTAAACAAAGTATCCCGGCCTGCCAGTGGATTTCCCTAATGGGCTGCATGCCAAAGGTTGCCCAATCCCTGATCTAAACTAAGGCACTGAACTGGGATTCAGGAGATTTGGGTTCAGTTGCTACCACAAAATTCCTTGGGCAAGCCACTTACTGTCTCTCTGACTCATTTCCCCAAAATGGGAAAAGAATCCTTCCTTTATCTGTCTTACCTATTTAAATTGTGAACTCTTCAGGGCAAGGACTGTCTTTGACTATGCCTTTGTCCAGCGCCTGACACAATGAGGGCCTCAATCTCAAATGAGATCTCTGGAAGATATTGTAATCATGATAATAAATAATGGTGTTTGTAGAGGTGATCCTCAATGGAAAAGTTGGGTTCTGAACTTGCTGAAGAGAAAACGCACCAGCACATTTATTTAGTTTGGCTCAGTGATTGAAGTTTTATACCTTCTTTTGAAAAGAATTGTCTGCAGCATCAAGCCAGTGCTGAGAGAAGGTCAAACTGAAGACTTTGGACCCACATATGGACTTCCCCAAAGTCAAAAAATGTTCAGATAGTCACAACACACAGGTGTGACAAAGAGAGTGGACCGGGAGGGAAGACAAGAGAAGACTAGTAAATGTTCTCTTGCTTTGCATCTTTAAATCAGGACCAGATATTTTTCTAAAAACAATACACTCTGGTTCCATCACAGGTGACTATGCTTGATACAATATTACAGAGGAAAATTCTCTGGTTTGTGCTATGTAGAAGATCAGACCAGATGATGATAACGGTTCCTTCTGGCCTTAGACCAGTGGTGGGCAACCTGCAGGCCGCATGTGACCCATCAGGGTAATTTGATTGCAGGCCGCGAGACATTTTGTTCATGTTGACCATCCACAGGCACGGGCCCCTGCAGCTCCCAGGGGCCGTGGTTCACTGTTCCCTGCCAATGGGAGTTGCGGGAAGTGGCAGGCAGCATGTCCCTGCAGCCCGCTGTTTCCCAGAACTCCCATTGGAAAGGAACATTGAACTGCGGCCACTTGGAGCTGCAGGGGCCGTGCCTATGAATGTTTAATGTCAGCAAAATGTCTCACAGACCGCAATCAGATTACCCTGATGGGCCACAGGTTGCCCATCACGGCCTTAGACTCTATGGATCTATAATTGAAATATTTTTGCACAGATAAGCTGTGTGCCTGGCTGGTAGAGAGCTCAGCCTTGCCATTCAGCTCTATTCCCTACTTTATGTTTCCTAATGTTTTCTCCAGTCTAAGTTTGAAGCTTTCTGCCATTTTCCTTGGGAGACCATTCTACCGCTGGATAGCTCTTAGTGTTAGGAAGTTTTTCCTGATAGTCCTGATTTTTTTCTTGAATATTGCTCTGCTACTAATTCTAGTTTTTACCTCTCCTACTCAGGGCCACAGTCCTTACCTCACCACTCCCTGCTAGTGAGATTTGATCTCATGTGACAGGTTCATCCTGCTTCCTGGCTGGACCCCAGTGCTGAGAGAAGCCACCACGGATTTGGCAGCCAGCAGGTGAAGGCTCAGCATGTGTACACAGGGGCTACTCTAGCAACCGTGGTGCTGCAAACACGCCAGATTGCAGCACCACTCAGTCAACTTTGGGCCAGCCACCCCCTGCCTCCAGGGCAACCGGACCAAACCTGTGCAGGGCTGCAACCCCGCATGCCAGGTTGCATATTGTTCCATGGGTACGGAGCCCTCTCAAGTGGAGGGCCTAGGGCAAACTGCCTCTTTTGCCTCCCCCTCTGGGTGGCCCTGCCCCTACCACTTTGCCTAATTTCTCTCTATCCTCGGTGTTTTAACTCTTCAAATATTTGCAGATTCTTAACATGTCTCCTCTCTATTCTCTCTTAGCTGAACCATGACTTTGCATCTTGAGGAAACAGGCAAAAACCCAAATGTCTGAACCACCAAGACATGCATCTGCCTAAAACGTGTAACCTCATAACCATATATCTCTAACCCAGCTACCTCTTTGGTCTGCCCCTTCTCGGTGTATATTATATCTACACTTGTCTGTCATGCCTACCATTTAGGTAGTAAGGTGAAGGTAGTGGCTTTCCAGACTATTTTGCAGAAGGTGTTCCGTGCACATGGCACGGCATGGAAGAAAGCCCGAAGGTGTTTGTGGGAGAAGCAGGCAAATGGGCATTACTGATGGAGCTGAGCAGGTACAGGAACAACTCACTAAGGGGCCCTGATCCTCTCCCATTGACTTCAGTGGTTCAGGGTCAAGCCCTAAGAATACAAGAGCAGGTAAGCAGAGAGGGTCAGAGGAGTGAAGAGACCCAAAGCTGTAATGCTCATGTAGCCCAAAAGAATTTGATTGCGACCCCAAACCAGGCAAAACTGTGAAGTTTTGTTTGCATTTTGTTTTAAGGGTTTGGGGATCATTGAAACCGCCAAATCTAGGGAAAATGTAGAAGGGTATTTGCTGAAACAAATAAACAATAAAAGTCCAGGGCATACCCCTGTGAACAGAACCCCTGAATTTCATGCAGATCTAGTTATTGCTGCGTTTTAAAAGATTCTCTTTAACCAGGCCGTGTTCAGTTATCAGATATCCATGGGATAAAACGACCAGATGTGGCAATGTTAACATATTTTGTAGCGCATCATCAAAGTGATGTGCAGGAAAGAACAAAGGCATAATCTGATGCTGAGGCACGTCTGTTTTGTTTCCACTGTAAACATTCTCCAGAGGAAGAATCTATTAGGGTGCATTTAGTTCTCAGTGAGCATTTTTATGCATTTAAAAGAAATTGGCTTATGCCGCTTGCTTACAGAAGACAACTGATGCACTCGCTACTGAGAAGCTGAGAAGCATTTAATTTCTCTGCTTGGCATCTTTAGTTCATTTTACATGCTGTTAAAAATCTGAGGGACTGTGTATCTCAGAGGACATTTAAAATGTAGCACACTTATTTTTAAACTAGAAGTGAGATCTTTGGATGACAACTTGTCTGGAGCCACACTGCTTCAAGCTGTCACGGGAGAGTATTTTTGTCCTGATAGTAACTTATAATTAGGTTTCTTTTTAGTGTGAAACTCTCCAGATCCACAGCCTAAGAGCTGTCAAAATACATGAGGGCTTGATGGGAAGAAATCCAAAGCAGCATTGCACAGAAGGTGTCACAGCTAGAGGTTTATTTCTGTCTTTGAATAAGGACAGAAACAAGAAATTACTTTAGGGCCACATCTTGCAGTTGCCAGTCAGTTAATATACCCTTGGATGTCCAATTATGCCATTCCTATCTAACAGAATTGGGCTTTTGACTGAGTCACTAGCTATTTTATAGCAACCTGTGGTGGAGGCAGTGGAAAATATTCTGCAATGGGTGTATCCCTGGAAATAATAGCCTACTTCTGCTGACATAAGGAGATTGGGGGAAATGGGAATTCTGTAGGACATCAGCAGTATGCATCATAAAGTTATTGGTTCACAGTAGTCAAGTGGAAAAGACCCACTATATCATTGAATCTGTCTCTCTGCACAAGAAATATATAGTCCCCAAGGAAAGATGTAATAGATATAAAATGTATTAAGAGGTGGGTGGGTGATAACTGACTGTCAATCCCTGAAGGAGGTCACATCATGGAAGGGTAGAGGGATTTAAGACAAAGAAGAAGATATAACTAGGACAAATAGAATAAGCTAGACAAAAGACAACTTGGTCTAGTAGATCAAACACTGGACTGGGCATCAAGAGACCCAGGTTTGGGTTGGGTGGGTGATCTCCTTTCTGTCTTGTCTATTTCGATTGTAAACTCTTCAGGGCAAGGACTTTCTCTCACTGTGTGTCTGTACGGCACCTAGTACAGTGGGGCCCCAGTTTCATGTGGGTCCTCTAGGCCAGTGCTTCTCAAGCTATCTGAGGTGGGGGCCTGGCAATTTTTTTTTCCAATGTGCGCACAGACCAGCAGCCGATGGCTCGTGGACAGGCACCAGTCCGCGGACCACCACTTTGAGTAACACTGCTCTAGGTGCTCCCAATTTGGACAAGATAATAGGAAAATGTACCCTGAATCTCAAGAAAACCTTCCAAAGGGTGAGGTTTATTTCATCATGGAATTGTCTCTCTGGTGAAGTAGTTGAAGTCCACTTACATGTTCCATTGAAAACTGGACCAGAACAAGGACAAGAAAATAGCATGGAAAGGAAAATCCTACCTTGGTGGGTGCTGGAGAATGAAGTGGGAACTTGTGCTTGATGGGAATAAACAGGCAAGCAGGAATCTTTGCAAGCCTGTCCTATTGGTTGAGGACAGCCAGGGTATGTTGTTAGCAGCAGGTGATTTATTAATGCAGACAAAACCTAATGTCCAGCAGTCCTTTTGTCACACAATTGTACAGCCACTGTGGGGACACTGTCAGAGAACGCAGGTTACACACCACATTTTAGTTCAAGGCAGCTAAACAGCTGATAACCGCGTTCCTGAAGGCAGATATTCAATTAGGCTGACTGTGGAGTGCAAACCTTTGGTTGACATTAACAGCTCTTATTTATTTTGAAGCTAATATTCAGGGCATCCGTCTGTATGATTGCACTGAATTGTTTGGGAGAGCAGTCCAACATGATACCCCAATTAAAGATGAACATACATCTTTTTCTCAACAGTAAATCACAGCGGCAGTCCATGTAGAACATCCTTGCCATGGGACCTTGAGCCATCGTGGCTCTTGAGTATTTGTGTCACAGAAGCAGCTAGAAGGTGCAGTGGTCATCAGGACACCATTGCGCTTGGTGCTGTACAAACACATAGTAAAAGGCAGCCCCTGCCCCCAAAGAGCTTACAGTCTGAAACAGACAAGGCAAACAGAGGCAGCTGAAATGACTTCCCCAACATTTTACAGCTGGTCAGAACCAGGGCTAGAACTCAGGTCTTTTGACTGCAGTAAGCACCTCTGCTGCTTGCCAGGTTAAAACATCATCGCTACAAGCCCCTGAGAGCCAGGCTGCAAGTGCCCTCCATCCTCACCTGCCCCCTGTGGTTTGATTGGGTGGGGAGACCAACAAGAAGCAATCCCCCTTGAGCAGCTGCACAAGGGTCACTCCAAATCACAGTCCCTGCTCTCCGGGAGCTCCAGGCCAACTCCTGCTCACCTTTCCCCCCAGATAAGAGGGAACAATCTTCTTAATTTTGGTGGAAAGAGCAAACTGCTCACTCCCTGTGCACAAGCAGCAGCTCTGGGAGACATTATGCCTCCCTGAATCGTAGTCACCCCCATCAGTTTGCTGAGGCTGTACAACTCCCTTGGAAGGGCTGGGATTACAGCTTGCTGAGCATTTTTCATTTGAAACTTGAAAAAGGAGAAGAAAAAGAACCTTCCCTCCCTCCCCATGAAAATGAAAAGTTTGTTTTTCTTTGTTTCTTTTTGAAACCAAACAATAAAAAGTTTTTAGATTTTTCTGGGATTTATTCCCTCTTTCTTGCCCTATTTTAGTGGCAAAATGGAAAAATGACACAAGGGAGGAAGTGTGAAAAAGGAAAATGAGGGGAGGGAAGGAAGGAAGGAAACAGGAGAAAAAGCAAAACCTGAAACCAAAACTTCAAAAAAAATTGACTCTTTTTCTTTCTTTCTTTCTTTCTTTCTTTCTTTCTTTCTTTCTTTCTTTCTTAAAGGTCAGAAAAAATCAAAACTTTTTATTAAACAGTTCAAGAAAATGAAAACTTTTCATGGATCAGACTTGGCGTTTTTTTGATCTGCTCGATTTACATTTCATTCTGAGCCTTTCGACCAATTGATTTGAGTTTGTAACAGAACCTGACACTAGGAGTGTTTTGCTTCATTTTGGGGTTTGATTGCAGGGATGTTGCATAGCTCTGCTGGGTACCTGTGACCTTGTTAACAAAGCAAACTATGACACATTCCTTATAGGCATTAAATAGCCTCGAGGGAATTCCAAAGTTGCCTCTGCCAGCAGCCTTCTTTTAAAATAACAAATTCAGGGGCATACAAAGAATCAACAGTGCTACAAATCAATAACACTTTATGGGTCAAAACCAGATTGACTCTCTGTGAGATAGAGTGCATGGAGTGGTTCCCACTTACATTGGATCTTAATTTGGCCCTATGTTTTCAAAGTTGTGTTCAAGCATTTAATTTATAGCACCTAATCAACTGATAAATCAACCCACCTGTACTAGTGCCACAAATCTGCAGGGTCTTGGATTATGGCCCTTCTTATTTCACCAGGGCAAGTGAACCATAACTCTCTTGAGTCAATAAGTTACACTGGTGTAAAACTGGTAGAAAGCACAGAACAATCAGGCCTCCTCTGCTGGAGTTTAAATTTATTCTTGTTACATTCAATCTCTTTAGATGGGGATAAAAAATTGTGATGACATAAGAAAGAAACATGCACTTGCTATCGTTCAGTGGTAGGACTCTGCTTACGTTTTGACTCTGCTTACGTGTTCAATCTATTTCTGGCTGGAAAGAGAGCAGTTTAGCGCCACGATCCCTGAGGATAAAAAATCCATCCCCAAATGCTCCACCATTCAGTTACAGCAAGATTTTTTTGAACTGTAAAAAATTGCAGCACATTGTGTTTGGCTTTCCCTGTAGAGATGATAATGCCGGGAGACAAAGTCTTTAGTGCAGGACAAAACAGAAAAGCTAACAGAATCCAGATTAGCCACACAAGGCAAGAGTGCAATACATTGATCTTGGGGTTTTTTTGCAGCATACAATCAAATTATTTAAGGAACTTTTACACAGTGCAAGAAGCAACACTGCAACTACATGGATGCATACAGTTCGCAATCCATTTTGCTACTCACTTCAGGTCAGGATTTAAGAAAAGCCTGTGTAACAAGAGGCACCATGGGCAATATTAGTCAGCTCAGAGTTAAGAGCTGGTTAAAGAGCTATGGAGATCTCATATTATTTCCAGGAGGTTAAATTTCAGTGATGTACGGCTGAACTATAATGCAACCCTTGTTCTTTGTGAAAATACTGTGCAAAGGGGGGAAGACTGCAAAGCTGTGTATACTTTACACAAAAAGCTGGTTGGAAAATATCTGGGGGGGTTTGTGGCAAAAATTTGAAAACATTTCTTTTATTTCTTCAAAATTTCCCAGGAAAAATCATTTTTGGGGAAGAAAAATAAAATCCTAAAACTTGACAAATTACTGGTTTAAAAATTATTTATATTGATTTTGAAAAACAAAACTATTTGCTGAAAAATTCTTCCTGAAATTTTTTCAGATGCCTGTTTCCAGCTTTTTTGTTAACCAGCAAATTGCTTTTCCAGGACATATCCTGTGAGTTCACCCACACCCCCAACCACAGCCACACACACACACACCCTGTGGTGGTAGCAACACTGGGAATGCAGACAGGGCTGAGGAATGAGGAACTATGAGGAACTATGGTGTGATTGGAATAATAGAGACCTGGTGGGGTAACTCACATGACTGGAGCACTGTCATGGATGGGTATAAACTGTTCAGGAAGGACAGGTGTGGGAGAAAAGTTGGAGGAGTTGCACTGTATGTAAGAGAGCAGTATGATTGCTCAGAGCTCCAGTATGAAGCTGGAGAAAAGCCTGTTGAGAGTCTTTGGGTTAAATTCAGAGGCGAGAGCAACAAGGATGATGTCATGGTGGGTGCCTGCTATAGACCACCAGACCAGGAGGAGGAGGTAGACGAGGTTTTCTTTGGACAACTAACAGAAGTTTGCAGATCGCAGGCCCTGGTTCTCATGGGGGACTTCAATCACGCTGGCATCTGCTGGGAAAGCAATACAGCAGATAGATTGACAGCTGTTTCTCAATTCTGTGGGTGGTAGTGCATGGCCGTTCTTACTTGGTGGAGCGATTTGTCTGGTTAATTCAGATAATGAATGAGACTCTGGCATGCTAACTAGTTATGCGACCCCCGAGGGGTTGGCGTCCAACTTCTTAGAGGGACAAGTGGCACAGACAATCCAGGAAGTTTTTGGAGAGTGTTGGGGACAACTTCCTGGTGCAAGTACTGGAGGAACCAACTAGGAGCCAGGATTCTCTTGACCTGCTGCTCACAAACAGGGAAGAATTGGTAGGGGAAGTAGAAGTGGGTGGCAACCTAGGCAGCACTGACCATGAGATAGTGGAGTTCAGGATCTTGACAAAAGTAAGAAAGGAGAGCAGCAGAATACAGACCTGGACTTCAGAAAAGCAGACTTTGGCTCCCTCAGGGAACTGATGGGCAGGATCCCCTGAGAGGCTAATATGAGCGGGAAAAGAGTCCAGGAGAGTTGGCTGTATTTTAAAGAAGCCTTAGTGAGGGCACAGGAACAAACCATCCCGATGTTCAGAAAGAATAGCAAATATGGCAGGCAACCAGTTTGGCTTAATAGAGAAATCTTCGGTGAACTTAAACACAAAAAGGAAGTTGACAAGAAGTGGAAACTTGGACAGATGACTAGGGAGGAGTATAAAAATATTGCTCGAGCATGCAGGGGTGTAATCAGGAAGGCTAATGCACAATTGGAGTGGCAGCTAGCAATGAATGTGAAGGGTAACAAGAAGAGTTTCTACAGGTATGTTAGCAACAACAAGAAGTTCAGGGAAAGTGTGGGATCCTTACTAAATGGGGGAAGCAACTTAGTGACAGATGACGTGGAAAATCTGAAGTACTTAATGCTTTTTTGCCTCGGTCTTTACAGACAAAGTCAGCTCCCAGACTGCTGCAGTGGGCAGCACAGTATGGGGAGGAGGTGAGCAGCCTTCAGTGGTGAAAGAACAGGTTAAGGACTATTTAGAAGAGCTGGAGGTGCACAAGTCCATGGGTCCAGATCTAATGCATCCGAGGGTGCTGAGGGAGTTGGCCATTATCTTTGAAAACTCGTGGTATTGGCAAAGACACGAAGCTGGGGGGAGAGGTAGATACACTGGAGGGTAGAGACCAGAGTGACCTTGACAAAGTGGAGGATTGGGCCAAAAGAAATCTGATGAGGTTCAACAAGGACAAGTGCAGATTCCTGCACTTAGAAGAATCTCATGCACTGTTACAGGCTGGGTACCAACTGCTAAGAGGCAGTTCTTTAGAAAAGGACCAGGGGATTACAGTGAACGAGAAGCTGGATATGAGTCAACAGTATGTCCTTGTTGGCAAGAAGGCTAACGGCATAGTGGGTTGCATTTGTTGGAGCATTGCCAGCAGATCAAGGGAAGTGATTATTCCCATCTATTCAGCAATGATGACGCCATATCTGGAGTATTGCATCCAGTTTTGAGGCCCCCACTACAGAAAGGATGTGGACAAATTGGAAAGAGCCCTGCAGAGAGCAACTAAAATGATTAGGGGGCTGGGCACATGACTTATGAGGAGAGGCTGAGGGAACTGGGCTTATTTAGTCTGCACAAGAGAAGATCGAGGGGGATTTGATAGCAGCCTTTGGAGGTTCCAAAGAGGATGAAGCTAGGCTGTTCCCAGTGGTGGCAGATGACAGAACAAGGAGCAATGGTCTTAAGCTGTAGTGGGAGAGGTCTAAGCTGGATATTAGGAAAAACTATTTCACTAGGAGGATGGTGAAGCACTGAAATGGGTTACCTAGGGAGGTGGTGGAATCTCCATCCTTAGAGTTTTTTAAGGCCCGGCTTGACAAAGCCCTGGCTGGGATGATTTAGTTGGAAGTTGTCCCCAACACTCTGAGCAGGGGGTTGGACTAGATGACCTCCTGAGGTTTCTTCCAACCCTAATCTTCTGTGATAAGTCTAGACAACCTGGCAATAGAAATTCTTGTGCATTATCTATACTAATGCCCCAACATTGCTACCTCTAATGGAGCTGCACAAGGGGGTAGTGAACATGGTGGAGATTCCGAAATCAAGTATCACGTGGACACAACCAAAGAGCTAACCTTAATGTATTTAGATGGGGGCCTGCAAAATTATTTTTCATTGTTTTCACCACTCTAAACATGTAATCAATTCATGTCCACAATGATCCACATTACTACCAGCCTGAGGATTCTGGGGAGGGCTGACAAGATGCATCCCAAATTTAACTGACATTTGACATAAAAAGTGGGTGTGCATTTGTGTTAAAGGCTTGTTGTCTCCCCCTGCAACCTTCTGTAGCAGGAATGTAGCCTAGGGTCTTGTTCCTTTCAATCCTTGGCATCAGGCATACATCAGTTTGCCTTTCCTAGGCTATCTTGACGAGGAAAATGGCTAGAGAATCATGCTTTTGAAAACTATATTTTTAGTCTGAGGCTTTTAAAGCCACCTTAATGTTAATGGAAAGCCTGTGGGGGTGGGGAACGGGTGTCTCTAAATTCCGTAGGTAGCTTTGTAGATCTCAGTTGCAGTTCCCTCAAATCAGGGGAGAGGAGTATGAACTTCACTGGACTCAAAAGCTGGCTCTGAGAACTGTAAAGGAGAGAGTGGACATGGTGAGTATCTTAAAATAGTTGGTGGTTGAGCTCCAGATATTTTTCTAAAGATCTTTCAGCTGTTGACTCATACAGTAAAGTTCTAATACCCTTTAAGCTGCTCAGGGATGTGGTCTGATTTAAATGTTTGGAAGGCTCATTCATCATCTGCTGTGGTTGATTAAAATCTTCCCCAACAGCAGCATCTCTCTGTCTTCTATTTATGCAGATAACAGCACAGAACAACATTTCTGAAGTTTTCATTTTCAGTAGGAATTCTAGTTTGGCCATTATTTATCAGTGATAATATTGTGTTGGAATTTGAAAGTAGATAAATAATGACTAGGAAAGTTATTTACCTCCAGGTCTTATTTCAAGGGCAGAAGAGCTTGATAGTAATCTAGGACCAAGAGACCACCTCTCCCGTTATGTCCCATCATGGCAGATCAGGAAGTTGGCTAGGCTGACTGGCTGTACAATAAAAATTTCTGTGGGAACTGGCCTTTTCCTCTTCAAAGACCTCTTCTCTATGGAGCCCTGCTGCTGGAGATGTCTGGTGTTCCCTTGTATGCATCATCAAGACCCTTTCTCCTAGAGCTGGTTGGAACATTTTATTTTCCCCATGAAAAATTTTGACAAAAAAATGAATGATTTTTCTTAGAAATTTTTCAAGTTTTCATCCAAAACATGAAAACCAAAAATTTCAATTTGGGGTTTTCTGACAGCCCTCTCAGTGCCCATCCCAAAAATGTTGAAAATGGACATTTCAGGGGGAACAGGCATTTTAATGAAAAACTCATTTTCTGTTGGGGGGAGAAAAAAAAAAACCTCTTGGTGGAAAACTTTCAACCACATTTACTTTTCTACAGAGGGGCCCTGAGATTTAGTCATTTCGTCTAGCTTTTCACATCTGCTCTTCCCTTTCATTTTTTGGAAAGTAAGTTGGGGGCAAAAAGCCAATTTTTTGTTCCCGAGTAACTGGTTTCCCATGTGCTTTCGGACCAGCTCTGCATTTTTCAATCTCATTGTAACTCTTGTACAATGCCAGTGCATTATAACTATGGGTGTTCTGTTAAACAGGGAGCACATTCTGCCACCCTGAGTCACAGAGAATAATACTTCATACTCAATGAAAAGCCCAATTCATTTTTTCACAGTAAGTTGCTACTCAACCTGAGTAAGGTGGAAAAATCTGATCCTACAATAAACATGATTTTTAGGGAGCTAGCTACTTGTGGAGTAAGAAGTTACTCACTGTAAGTGCAGCAGAATCTGGGCCAAAATGAGTCAGATTGTGATACCCTTACTTGGGTTGAATGGTACTTCACGCCCCATGGATTTCAATAGGACTTTTTAAGCAATATACTACTACTCAGCATACATAAGGGTGGCAGAACCTGGCCCGAACTGCAGGCCTAGATCATGATAGCCTGATTTACAGAACTCCCCCCACCCCCCGTTGATGTTAGGCTATTAGTGGTGTATGGTAGGTTGTATTCACTGTGAGTGCAGAAGTGCTAACAAACTGGCCCTTTTGCATTACTTGTTCCAATCAGAAAAAAAATGAAAACAATTACTCCCCCTTTGAAGGACCTGGATTTTCCTGTCCTGTGGATAATCCTGCATCTCTTTTGGGATTGATGACTAATTTGCACTAGTCATCTCTATAAACTATTTAAAAACTCAAAACTCAGTTCTCAAAACTCACAATCACTTAAAATGCTTAATGCTTTCAAGCTTATTGACTGACAGTTGAGAACGCTGAAGCTAATCCAGAACCTTTTTTTTCCAGCTAAGCACATTGATTCGTGTAGCTGTAAACACAATATCGGCAGCCTGCTAAGAATACATTCAGGGCCTGATCCAAAGCCCGCTGAAGTCAATGGGATCTTTTCATTGACTTCATTGCTTTGGACTGGGCCCTTAAACAGCAGAAGCCAATACTCATCAGCAAGTATATGGTCTGATCAGAATCTTCTGTTGCCTCTCTGATTTTTGGCTCGATGATAGTCATATTAATTGAAACAACACTTCTAGATTCTGTTTACTCTGGATCCCCCAAAGAAGAGGAAAAAGATAATTCACTCCTGAAAGGGAATTTCCGTAGGCAGTTGATAAGCCAAAAAAACTGACACAACATAAAGCAATCAGTACTAAATATCCTGCCAACAACCATAGATATTTAAAACAAATCGGTATTGCAGAGGAAGCTTGCAGTGCTGGTGCTAGGCTCAGATCTTACAGGTCATGTCCAAAGACAAAGTTGCAAGGTCATTAGGCAGGTGTCCCTAATGCACACATTTTGCAGGGGGAGCAAGGAGAGAGCTCTACAGCTGTTCACACTGGAGGGATAAGCACCAAGTTTTCATTTTCTTATGGACTGGGGGAGTGGAACCCCCAACACAATGCCCACAGAGCAGGCAGGCCATTTGTCCATTTTTAAGCCAGGCAGTCCTGCTTTTGTCTGGTTTGGTCCTTGTTCAGTACTGCTGCAAAACCAGATGTTTTTTTTTTCTGATATCAGGCATGGAAGATGCCATTTTGAAGAGCATGCTGCTCTGCCCCCACCCAGATGATCCCACCCCCATTGGCATGACCTCATACGGGGCATGTGACATCACACAAAGAGGGACAGGATCATGCAAATGCCATCCAGAATGTCCAGTATTGTAGGATGCCTTAGTGGCCTCCCTACCACTGAGCCATGAACACTATTGCTTATGATAGATAAAATGATAGCAATCATACCAGACAGGAATGCTACCATCAAAACTACACATCAGTTTCCAGTCTAACCTTCTCTATTGCGTTTTCCCCAGTTCAGAGTTTTCCAAGACATTCACTTTTTGAACTGATATTGCACTTGCTTGGTCTGTGCCTGATGGTGATTTTATTTATTCATTCACGTAATTAACTTGAGTGAAAGCCCTTCAAACCACTTTGAGGCAGAGGGGATTAACAAACAGATATACATGTTTCCCATCTTAAAAAATTCAGAGCACTTTCTTCTTTGTGGAGATAATTCACACGTGGATTCATAGATTCCAAGGCCAGAAGGGATTACTGTGATCATCTAGTCTGATCTTCTATAACCCAGGCCACAAAGACACAGCCCGTAGGGGATTGAGCCCCACAACCTCAGCATTAATAACACGCTGCTCTAGCCAACTGAGCTAACCAGCCAGCTGTGCATAAGTATACAGGTTTGAGTTCCTTCTGTGTTACTTCGGTTGTATATCAGTGTAGCTCTTTGTGGTACACAGAGAAAGGATGGCCTAATGACCTGGGAATTAGGAGACCCAGGTTCGACCCCCTCCTCTGCCACAAATATTCTGTGTGATCTTGGGCAACTCACAGCCTCTCTATGCCAAACTTTCCCCTCTATAAAGTGGAAATAATAGCACTGAAGGCCGTGAGGTGCTCAGATAATACAGAGGCTACATAGGTATGTAAGGGGAAAAAAAAAACTATGGGCTTGGCTAGATGGTGTCTCAGTAAATTCCAGTGTGCACTGACTAGCCTGTGTGGACGCTGCTGGTTTGCATTAAAGTTCTCTAGCGTACGTTAACAGAGTGCTGTTTGAAACAGAACTATAGTAACACACACTAGGAAACTTTTAGTGCACACCAGCAGGGTCCACATGGGCCAGTTAGTGCACACTAGAATTTACACCCCTCCTAGCACAGACTGAAATGCCCTGTATCTCTGCTGAGCAGATAGTAACAATGGAATCACACGGTGCTGAAGCAGGCCTTACATAAGCAGTGTGGATTTTGCTACATTTTGGAAAAAACAGGTTCAATCCAACAAAGTTATGAGCATTGGAATGAGGGGTAAACACGTGCAGTATCAGGATGCCAGGGAGCAGGCTTGGGCTCCTTTTCGACCCTCTTCCTCCCTTTCAGGGGCACTGTGGGAAAGGGAAGCTCCATAGTAGCCTTTTCAAAGGCATTTTTTTAACTGGACATTTAATTTGTTTGTGTTTCATCAAGGGAATTGTTTTGTGGTTTGCATTACAAAACTCATTATCAAATCAATAAAGTGAAACTGGCTGGAATTAAATCCCTGGTCATTTTGGATTTAGCTAGGGGTCAATCCTTGGCCGATTGCTATTTTTGTTGTGTATGTTACTAACCTAATTGCTAGTTATTTTTCTGAGCTCATGCTATCTGTGGAAGTAATAGCTGCTCTCTGTGATTTAAGAAGACTGACATCCCTTAACAAGCTAATAAATCCATCTAGTTTAATGCAACATTAATATTGCACAGGTCAGCGGACAAAATCTGACTCCTTCTTAAAACACAGAGATCAGCTATTACTTCCACAGATAGCGTGAGCTCAGAAAAATAACTTTCTCTCTTCAATGGCTCTCAAACTTTTGTACTGGTGACCCCTTTCACAGAGCAAGCCTCTGAGTGAGACCCCCCCTTATAAACTATAAACACTTTTTAATATATTTAACACCATTATAAATGCTGGAGGCAAAGTCGGGTTTGGGGTAGAAGTTGACAGCTCGCAACCCCCCACGTAATAACCTCGTGATCCTCTGAGGGGTCCCGACCCCCAGTTTGAGAACCCCTGCTAGCTTATTTGTGTATGTCAGGCCTACCATGTCTTCTGCTTTCCCCAGTAGACTACTGCTTTTAGGCTCTTTCTACTGTGAGATTCAACCAGGTTTGTTTTTTTTCTTCTTCCTGGTGCTGGGCTCTGGACTCAGTGCAAGTGAATTTCATGAGCAATAAAAGCGATGTGTGAGTTAAGAAACAGTCCTAGAACTGAAATAATTCGAAACAATCTCCTCCTCCAACAGTTCCCACCAGATTCTCTCATGAGACCTAATTCTGCACAGCTATTAAATGATTTGACAGGTCTGCCTTTCCCATTGACATTGTCTGGGTTAATTAACTGGTATGCTAATGACAGGTTTCAGAGTAGCAGCCGTTTAGTCTGTATTCGCAAAAAGAAAAGGAGGACTTGTGACACCTTAGAGACTAACAAATTCATTTGAACACAAGCTTTTGTGAGCTACATGCATCCGATGAAGTGAGCTGTAGCTCACGAAAGCTTATGCTCAAATAAATATGTTTGTACCCGCAAAAAGAAAAGGAGTACTTGTGGTACCTTAGAGACCAATACATTTATTTGAGCATAAGCTTTCGTGAGCTAAAGCTCACTTCATTGGATGCATCCAATGAAGTGAGCAGTAGCTCATAAAAGCTTATGCTCAAATAAATTTGTTTGTATCCGCAAAAAGAAAAGGAGTACTTGCGACACCTTAGAGACTAATAAATTTATTTGAGCATAAGCTTTCGTGAGCTAAAGCTCACTTCATCAGATGCATCTGATGAAGTCAGCAGTAGCTCATAAAAGCTTATGCTCAAATAAATTTGTTAGTCTCTAAGGTGTCACAAACCCTCCTTTTCTTTTTAGGTTTCAGAGTAGCAGCCGTGTTAGTCTGTATTCGCAAAAAGAAAAGGAGTACTTGTGGCACCTTAGAGACTAACAAATTTATTAGAGAATAAGCTTTCGTGAGCTACAGCTCACTTCATCGGATGCATTTGGTGGAAAAAACAGAGGAGAGATTTATATACACACACACAGAGAACATGAAACAATGGGTTTATCATACACACTGTAAGGAGAGTGATCACTTAAGATAAGCCATCACCAGCAGCAGGGGGGGGAAAGGAGGAAAACATTTCATGGTGACAAGTAAGGTAGGCTAATTCCAGCAGTTAACAAGAATATCAGAGGAACAGTGGGGAGTGGAGTGGGGGGGAGAAATACCATGGGGAAATAGTTTTACTTTGTGTAATGACTCATCCATTCCCAGTCTCTATTCAAGCCTAAGTTAATTGTATCCAGTTTGCAAATTAATTCCAATTCAGCAGTCTCTCGTTGGAGTCTGTTTTTGAAGCTTTTTTGTTGAAGGATAGCCACTCTTAGGTCTGTGATCGAGTGACCAGAGAGATTGAAGTGTTCTCCAACTGGTTTTTGAATGTTATAATTCTTGACATCTGATTTGTGTCCATTCATTCTTTTACATAGAGACTGTCCAGTTTGGCCAATGTACATGGCAGAGGGGCATTGCTGGCACATGATGGCATATATCACATTGGTAGATGCGCAGGTGAACGAACCTCTGATAGTGTGGCTGATGTGATTAGGCCCTATGATGGTATCCCCTGAATAGATATGTGGACAGAGTTGGCAACGGGCTTTGTTGCAAGGATAGGTTCCTGGGTTAGTGGTTCTGTTGTGTGGTGTGTGGTTGCTGGTGAGTATTTGCTTCAGATTGGGGGGCTGTCTGTAAGCAAGGACTGGCCTGTCTCCCAAGATCTGTGAGAGTGATGGGTCGTCCTTCAGGATAGGTTGTAGATCCTTGATGATGCGTTGGAGAGGTTTTAGTTGGGGGCTGAAGGTGATGGCTAGTGGCGTTCTGTTGTTTTCTTTGTTGGGCCTGTCCTGTAGTAGGTGACTTCTGGGTACTCTTCTGGCTCTGTCAATCTGTTTCTTCATTTCAGCAGGTGGGTATTGTAGTTGTAGGAATGCATGATAGAGATCTTGTAGGTGTTTGTCTCTGTCTGAGGGGTTGGAGCAAATGCGGTTATATCGTAGAGCTTGGCTGTAGACAATGGATCGAGTGGTATGATCTGGATGAAAGCTAGAGGCATGTAGGTAGGAATAGCGGTCAGTAGGTTTCCGATATAGGGTGGTGTTTATGTGACCATCGCTTATTAGCACCGTAGTGTCCAGGAAGTGGATCTCTTGTGTGGACTGGTCCAGGCTGAGGTTGATGGTGGGATGGAAATTGTTGAAATCATGGTGGAATTCCTCAAGAGCTTCTTTTCCATCAGTCCAGATGATGAAGATGTCATCAATGTAGCGCAAGTAGAGTAGGGGCATTAGGGGACGAGAGCTGAGGAAGCCTTGTTCTAAGTCAGCCATAAAAATCTTGGCATACTGTGGGGCCATGCGGGTACCCATCGCAGTGCCGCTGATTTGAAGGTATACATTGTCACCAAATGTGAAATAGTTATGGGTGAGGACAAAGTCACAAAGTTCAGCCACCAGGTTAGCCGTGACATTATCGGGGATACTGTTCCTGACGGCTTGTAGTCCATCTTTGTGTGGAATGTTGGAGTAGGGGGCTTCTACATCCATAGTGGCTAGGATGGTGTTTTTAGGAAGATCACCAACGGACTGTAGTTTCCTCGGGAAGTCAGTGGTGTCTCGAAGATAGCTGGGAGTGCTGGTAACGAAGGGCCTGAGGAGGGAGTCTACATAGCCAGACAATCCTGCTGTCAGGGTGCCAATGCCTGAGATGATGGGGCGTCCAGGATTTCCAGGTTTATGGATCTTGGGTAGCAGATAGAATACCCCAGGTCGGGGTTCTAGGGGTGTGTCTGTGCGGATTTGTTCTTGTGCTTTTTCAGGGAGTTTCTTGAGCAAATGCTGTAGTTTCTTTTGGTAACTCTCAGTGGGATCAGAGGGTAATGGCTTGTAGAAAGTGGTGTTGGAGAGCCGCCTAGTAGCCTCTTGTTCATACTCCGACCTATTCATGATGACGACAGCACCTCCTTTGTCAGCCTTTTTGATTATGATGTCAGAGTTGTTTCTGAGGCTGTGGATGGCACTGTGTTCTGCATGGCTGAGGTTATGGGGTAAGCGATGCTGCTTTTCCACAATTTCAGCTCGTGCACGTCAGCGGAAGCACTCTATGTAGAAATCCAGGCTGCTGTTTCGACCTTCAGGAGGAGTCCACCCAGAATCCTTTTGCCCCTCCACCCCCACGAATATGATACAGTTCTGTGGTGACCTAGAACCCTATTTTCGACGTCTCAGACTCAAGGAATATTTCCAACACACCTCTGACCAACATATTAACCCACAGAGACCTTCCTGCCAACACTACAAAAAGAAGGATTCTGGGTATGTAGACTCCCTCCTCAGGCCCTTCGTTACCAGCACTCCCAGCTATCTTCGAGACATCACTGACTTCCCGAGGAAACTACAGTCCGTTGTTGATCTTCCTAAAAACACCATCCTAGCCACTATGGATGTAGAAGCCTCTACACCAACATTCCACACAAAGATGGACTACAAGCCGTCAGGAACAGTATCCCCGATAATGTCACGGCTAACCTGGTGGCTGAACTTTGTGACTTTGTCCTCACCCATAACTATTTCACATTTGGTGACAATGTATACCTTCAAATCAGCGGCACTGCGATGGGTACCCGCATGGCCCCACAGTATGCCAACATTTTTATGGCTGACTTAGAACAACGCTTCCTCAGCTCTCGTCCCCTAATGCCCCTACTCTACTTGCGCTACATTGATGACATCTTCATCATCTGGACTGATGGAAAAGAAGCTCTTGAGGAATTCCACCATGATTTCAACAATTTCCATCCCACCATCAACCTCAGCCTGGACCAGTCCACACAAGAGATCCACTTCCTGGACACTACGGTGCTAATAAGCGATGGTCACATAAACACCACCCTATATCGGAAACCTACTGACCGCTATTCCTACCTACATGCCTCTAGCTTTCATCCAGATCATACCACTCGATCCATTGTCTACAGCCAAGCTCTACGATATAACCGCATTTGCTCCAACCCCTCAGACAGAGACAAACACCTACAAGATCTCTATCATGCATTCCTATAACTACAATACCCACCTGCTGAAGTGAAGAAACAGATTGACAGAGCCAGAAGAGTACCCAGAAGTCACCTACTACAGGACAGGCCCAAAAAGAAAACAACAGAACGCCACTAGCCATCACCTTCAGCCCCCAACTAAAACCTCTCCAACGCATCATCAAGGATCTACAACCTATCCTGAAGGACGACCCATCACTCTCACAGATCTTGGGAGACAGGCCAGTCCTTGCTTACAGACAGCCCCCCAATCTGAAGCAAATACTCACCAGCAACCACACACCACACAACAGAACCACTAACCCAGGAACCTATCCTTGCAACAAAGCCCGTTGCCAACTCTGTCCACATATCTATTCAGGGGATACCATCATAGGGCCTAATCACATCAGCCACACTATCAGAGGCTCGTTCACCTGCGCATCTACCAATGTGATATATGCCATCATGTGCCAGCAATGCCCCTCTGCCATGTACATTGGCCAAACTGGACAGTCTCTACGTAAAAGAATGAATGGACACAAATCAGACGTCAAGAATTATAACATTCAAAAACCAGTTGGAGAACACTTCAATCTCTCTGGTCACTCGATCACAGACCTAAGAGTGGCTATCCTTCAACAAAAAAGCTTCAAAAACAGACTCCAACGAGAGACTGCTGAATTGGAATTAATTTGCAAACTGGATACAATTAACTTAGGCTTGAATAGAGACTGGGAATGGATGAGTCATTACACAAAGTAAAACTATTTCCCCATGGTATTTCTCCCCCCCACCCCACCCCCCACTGTTCCTCTGATATTCTTGTTAACTGCTGGAATTAGCCTACCTTGCTTGTCACCATGAAAGGTTTTCCTCCTTCCCCCCCCCCCCCCCCCCCTCCGCTGCTGGTGATGGCTTATCTTAAGTGATCACTCTCCTTACAGTGTGTATGATAAACCCATTGTTTCATGTTCTCTGTGTGTGTGTATATAAATCTCTCCTCTGTTTTTTCCACCAAATGCATCCGATGAAGTGAGCTGTAGCTCACGAAAGCTTATGCTCTAATAAATTTGTTAGTCTCTAAGGTGCCACAAGTACTCCTTTTCTTTTCTTTTTAGTAAGCTAATGTCAACCAGTCCTAAATCTCAAACCCTCTCTTTGTGCCGGAGCGATGAGGAAGAATTGTAAGTGTGGCACAGAAATGCACGCAATGCTCTCCAGTTTGTGTTTTCTGTCCGTCTAACTTTAAAAGCGGGGAATGCACATTTCTAATGGTTTGTGCCTGATCTCTGCAAATTTACAATCTACTGCTGTTCTAAAGGGTTGGCAATTGTGATATCCACATCTGTAATCTAACTCAGATACTATGATGATGGATGCCAAAATAAGAACAGATGGAGAGAGCTTCCCATCAGCAGTATCTAGGTGCTGTGAGGCAAGAAGTCCAGAGTTAAGGTTTGGGGTTTTAAAAAAAAACCATTCAGTTGCACAGGCTGTATTGTGTGCTCCTGGCTCAGCCTCCTATCTGCTCTCATGGGAAAAACTGTCATCACATGGTAGGGTTCGCAACTTGCTAATTTCTGAAAATCATACCCCCCTGCCCTGCCTTATCCCCTGAGGCCCCACCCCTTGGTTTGTGACTTCCCCCCAAGGCCCTGCCCCCTGCTCTGCCTCTTCACCCAGGCCCTGCCCCCACTCGCTCAGTTGACAAGAACCTGTGAGGAGCCGGGGGGGGGGAGGATAGTTTTACTTTGTGTAATGACCCATCCACTCCCAGTCTTTATTCAAGCCTAAATTAATTGTATCCAG
The DNA here is from genome assembly GCF_009764565.3 of Dermochelys coriacea. Taxonomy (NCBI): domain Eukaryota; kingdom Metazoa; phylum Chordata; order Testudines; family Dermochelyidae; genus Dermochelys; species Dermochelys coriacea. The sequence goes on from NC_050069.1 coordinate 262,565,401, forward strand.
TTTGCAAATTAATTCCAATTCAGCAGTCTCCTTGGAGATACAATTAACTTAGGCTTGAATAAAGACTGGGAGTGGATGGGTCATTACACAAAGTAAAACTATTTCCCCTTGTTTACCCTCCCCCCCCCACTGTTCTTGTCAACTGCTGGAAATGGCCCACCTTGATTATTACTACAAAAGGTTCCCACCTCCCCCAACCCCCCCGCTCTCCTGCTGGTAATAGCTCACCTTTCCTGATCACTCTCCTTACAGTGTGTATGGTAACACCCATTGTTTCATGTTCTCTGTGTATATAAAATCTCCCCACTGTATTTTCCACTGCATGCATCCAATGAAGTGAGCTGTAGCTCACAAAAGCTTATGCTCAAATAAATTTGTTAGTCTCTAAGGTGCCACAAGTCCTCCGGTTCTTTTTGCAGATACAGACTAACAGGGCTGCTACTCTGGAAAGGGGTGAAGTAGTTAACAGAAAATTAATGGCACTTTGCACCTCTGCATGTCCCACTCATCACCTTCCCTGATACCTACCTGGTGTGGATCCTGGTATTTGTGTCATATATGGGTTCACAGGCCCTAGTCAATAGGCATTTATTAAAGAAAACAGCAAGAAGCTACAAAAGATCAGGCTTTCCTCAGCACACGTCTCTCTTTGTTTTCATAACAGCATGTAAATATCATCACAACTGGTGGTTGTCTGCCATGCAGCTAAGCCCAGCTCACTGCATTTCTCCTGCTTTCCAAGTATTTTTGGTTTGTTTGGAGGAGGTAGTTAGAGAAACTGGGGGGGGGGGGGGAATTAGAAAAGTTAATCAAAGTTGTTGGCCCTTTGGCCCAAGCCTTTAGCCAATATTCCAGGCTTTGAATCATTTTTTCTGTGAAGACAAGAAATTGATGATACAAGTCCATGATATACTTGGTGTAATCTTGTTTATTTAACTCCCCCACCCGGGAAAAAAAAATACAGAAAATCTTGTTTCCCAGAACACAGTAGCAAGACAACAGCAGCTAGTTTCCTTGCTCCAAAATCCCCTTGTCTGCCACTCCAACAAACTCTGTACCTAAGTATCTCTTCTCTGTTTCCTCTCAGGGTCACACTCACAACTTATTCTTCTGTGTTCCCTGCCTCCAACAGCCCCCTCTCCTTCCAATCAATATCCTATCTTTGTGGCCTTAATTTGAAGCCCCAAAGATGCAGAGGTCAGGCCAAATGAGGCAGGGCCTTAATTTTCCCCGCGATCAGAAATAGTCATAGCATTTTTGCGTACTCCCAGCACTGCAAATCCCAATGGGTTCACAAATCAGGAGTCAGGGCTGAAAAGTCATAAGATTGAATTAAAAATGATGGGGGGAAAAATGTACAGTCCTTCTTATATTTGAGCCTTTAGGAGGTCACATTTTTAAGCTTTTCTCTGCACTCAAAGGGGGTGAGAATTTTCTTTAATGAAAGCTAAGATTTTCATGTCACTGCTTGACTCCGGGGGCTGGGACTTCAGGTAAACCAACAAATCTGTAACAAAACCAGGAGAGTTGGCAACACTGATTAGGATTGAAGTGACTCGTTCCTGTGTTACAAACAAGGGTGTGTGAACTTAAAGAGGGACTTTTGTTGCCAAATGTTTCCGGTTCATTTTGCCCATTCCCATGGCACCAAACAGTAATGGTCTCCAAAAAATTTGTGAAAACAGGAATTTGGCAGTAAGAATACGGGAAACTGCAAAATATTTGTGCCTCTCTCCATTTCATTGTTACTTCCCAACCTCTGTCCATTTGTCGTATCCACCTGTTGTCTCTTGTTTTAAGCTTAGATTTTAAATTCTCTGTGGCAAGGGCTACCATTTTGTTATATGCTTGTACAGCAACTAGCAGAATGATGCAGCACCTTGCATAAATAACAACAATCCCATGATTTTAGAATGGAAAAAAAATTGATCCAAAATGGGCCCATTGGTGTCATTTTTGCAATCTCCAATTCACAGCGAAATGAAAAATGCTTGAAATGTGGTGCATTACAAATATTATGCACATCCCTAGTTATTACAAATATGAGCTTAGAACAGCACATGCAAATCTACTTCCAAAAACCAAAAAACCCCCCATAATTATACGATTCATTATTTTGGCTCCTTCCCTCCCTGTGCTTGGCCTATGAAGCATGTATGGGTGAAGAAAGTAAATTGGTATACCCATAAGCAAGCTCTCAAGAGCTAAATGTCGAGAGTATCACCCTGGTTTTAATAAGGAGACTAAAATAATAATAGGCATTTTTCACCCTGTGATATTTAAGGGGGAATAACATTAAAGGCCTAGAGATCTGTCTGTGGTTCATCAGTATTTGCATTTTTAAATTGTTTTTACATAAGGCTAGGGGGTTTGAATTAAACAGGAGCCTGCTGTTCTTTTTCCTGTGTTACATCAGCTTTTTCATTAGTTTACTATCCACCGTTCAGAAGGCACCAAGTCTGGGAACTTTAAAGCTACTTCAGGTTAGGTTGGTGCCCTAAAGTGACCTATTATGCAAGCAAGTAAGCGCTACATATTTCTTAACCCCAATAGGAATTTTTGCTCTGTCCTCTATTGCTCAGGTTCCATAGGGCGGTGAATTTAATTAAGACCAATGGAAAAGTTCAATTGGTTAATGTTCCATCAGTCTTACATGAACTAAGGCTAAAGATTTACAGTTTTATGCTTTATGTCTTAACCTTTAAATTTATTAAGTGATTTTTCCCCTTGGGGAAGGTCCCTACGCAGCATATAAATGCACTAATACACACAGACAAATCAATATTTTGCTCCTCCGTTTTCCACATGAGACTACCTTTGAGGGCAGACTCTGAGATATAATGGTGGCCAAAGACAACACTGAGACACATTTTACTGGGAAGAGAAAAGGGGTCATCAGCTGAAAGCCTTGGCTTGAAATATTGTTAATGATCTGCTGTGGTGTATCTTGAAAACTGTCAGTGCTTTCACTTCTGTAAGAAACAAAGCAAGTGAGGGGTAAAGAACTAAGTGATGCAAGCAGAAGAAAAAAGAAAAGGAGTACCCGTGGCACCTTAGAGACTAACAAATTTATTAGAGCATAAGCTTTCGTGAGCTACAGCTCACTTCATCGGATGCATCCGATGAAGTGAGCTGTAGCTCACGAAAGCTTATGCTCTAATAAATTTGTTAGTCTCTAAGGTGCCACGGGTACTCCTTTTCTTTTTGCGAATACAGACTAACACGGCTGCTACTCTGAAGCAAGCAGAAGAAGTAAGCCTGATTCCTCCCTCATTGTGGGAGATCATGCCATGATCCTATATTGCTATGCAAGGGAATAAGGGTAAGTAAGGAATCCCTGCACAGCCTCTGATCATAGGCTGGGCATAGTGGTGAGCAGAGGCTGCATGCCTGATACTTTCCCATTCTGTGGGCAGGGAGAGAGTGGAGCCATGGCTTCCCCTCGGCCATGTATTGGTCAGCAGAGAAAAGAGGAGTTGCAAGTAACTTTCCTACCCAGAGCAAGGGCGGAGATAGGGAGGAATTCTTACTGAGTCATAATTCCTTCATGAGGCTTGAAGACCCCTCACCTGTGTATCCCTAATAGCAGCACAAACACGTGATTTATCATAAAAAGTCGGTGGCGTTCCAGCAGCAGACAATTTATTTGGCCCATTCGGTGTTCATGGCGATTTCATTTATACGCTAGATACACCTCTTCATTGTAGTCTCAGCTAATGATAATTTATGTTTTCAAGGCAACTGGACAGCTTCACACCTGTAACTATCTCAAAATAAAAACAAAGAGGAGTCCTTGTGGCACCTTAGAGACTAACCAATTTATATGGGAATAAGTTTTTGTGGGCTAAAACCCCCTTCAACATATGCATAGAGCAGAAAATACAGTAGAGAGGTATAAACACATAACATATGAAAAGATGGGAGTTGCCTTACCAAGTGGGGGGGGTCAGTGCTAACGAGCCAATTCAATTAAGGTGGAAGAGGGCTATTCTCAACAGTTGACAAGAAGGGAGGAAAAATCACTTTTGTAGTGCTAATGAGTTCAATGTAATCAAGGTGGCCCATTTCAAACAGTCGACAAGGTGTGAGTATCAGCGGGGGATATATATAGATATAGATATATAGATATAGATATGGGACATTCTGGATGAACCTAAGCCCTTAAAGCTGAACAGCTGGCACTGTATCCTGAGCACCCTGACAGATTTTCCAGGATGGCTACCTCAGAAAAGGATGACCTAGGAAAACTTGCACATGTGGCAGCCCTAGCCCATGGTGCACATCTCCCCTTTTGGTGTAGGGAGAGCTAGCGTGGTGCCTGACCCTGGCCACAGTGCATCATGGGACACGTAGTCTGGCTGGGAGCCCAATTCATAGAGAAGAATGGGGACATGAGGTAACAAAACTACAATTGCAGCCGCAATCCGCATCAAAATATTTTGCTCTTCAGATGGAATATTTTGGTTTTCAAATGAAGAACCAAAAATTTTCTGTGGAAAGCAGAGACTTTAAACAAATCATTACAAAAATTTAGTTAAAAACCTGTGTGATGTTACACTCCATGTTCTTCATTGAAATATGGTTTTGATCTGAATATGCCATAACTAAGATATACTTTATGCAAGATGGCTCATGTAAGCTACCATGGGAAAGGTTATGATCTACTGAATGTCATTATCCAATTTGTGTGCATGTATCATTTCTGTATCTGAAGTTAGGAATATTGACTAGGTAACAATTACAACTCTGTGTTTACTTGGAGAAACGCCCACCAGTCAGTAAGCAATCAGCCTTAATGGGCAATTAGAAAAAGACAATCAGTCTTTGAAGATTTCAGAGTAGCAGCCGTGTTAGTCTGTATTCGCAAAAAGAAAAGGAGTACTTGTGGCACCTTAGAGACTAACAAATTTATTAGAGCATAAGCTTTCGTGAGCTACAGCTCACTTCATCGGATGCATTTGGTGGAAAAAACAGAGGAGAGATTTATATACACACACATAGAGAACAAGAAACAATGGGTTTATCATACACACTGTAAGGAGAGTGATCACTTAAGATAAGCCATCACCAACAGCAGGGGGGGGAAAGGAGGAAAACCTTTCATGGTGACAAGCAGGTAGGCTAATTCCAGCAGTTCACAAGAATATCAGAGGAACAGTCTTTGAAGATGTGGCTGTCCTATCTTCCTGGAGTTCCTTCCTGTGGACATTGCAAATAAACTTGGTTTCATAGTTGCTTTGACACTGCAAGATCAGGTGCTAAGATCACCTGATACAAAATACCACCTTGGACACTGCTGGCACTTTTCCTCTGTAGGGGAATGCGGATCAAACAAAGGTTTCCTGTAGTAGGTAAATCCTTTTTAAGTCTAGTGAGGGGGTTAATCTGGACTCTCCTCCATTGCCTACCCAAGAAAAAGTACCTGAAGGGACAAAGGAACTAACCTGAGAGGAAAAACAAGGGTGAGTCCAGACTGAGACAGGGGTCCAGTCTGTCAGAAGAAATAACTGGAACTCTAAGCTACAGAAATTGTGCAACTTGCCTCAAATAACATTTAGGGTGAGAAATTATTTCTTGAAACCAGTCTTTTTAAGATCTTAAGCTTAGTATGCGTGTTTTATTTTATTTGATCAGTAATCGGCTTTGTTCTGTATGCTATCCCTTATAATCACTTAAAATCTGCCTTTCATAGTTAACAAGTTTGTTTTGTTTATTATTAAACCCAGTTTGTGCAATTTCTAACTGGGGGAGGCAAGAAGTTGTGCATATCTCTCTTCACATTGAGGGAAAGGGCGAATTTTTATGAACTTGCTCTGTGAAGATCTTTCTATACAGTGCAAGACAGTATTATTTTGGGTTTATTCCCCAAAGGGGATGTGCATGTGAGTGCTGGATGAATCCTCTCATACAGAGCTGACTTCAATCTGTGTCTGCAGCTGGGTGTGGACCTATCTGTGTGTGTGTGCTGCAAGAGGCCGGAGAGCCTAATTCAGTAAAACAGGGAGAGGGAATCCGGGCCGGTGGAGCAGGAGGGGCTCAGTGAAACCCCATTATATCAGATAGCATCCAAGAAGGAGGATCTAACCCATCACACCCCAATTTTTTATCCATACAGATTTGCCAGAAAATTTTCAACCAACCCTGGGAACAAATTTTTCACAAAAAAGTCCCATTTTTCTGCTAGCTCTCGTCACAATAAACTGCCTGTGTAAACTGGAAATGTATTTACACAAGGAGCTTGATTCAAAACATGGCCTTTGATGATGTCAGAGGGTCCACCAAGATAATGCAATTAGCACACGGCCAGAAATCCTTTGTTATTATAATTTATCAGTTGCATTATTGTAGCGCTTTGAGGCCTGCCTGAGATCAGGGCCCCCTTATGCTATCTGCTGTACAAACTCACAGTAAAGTACAGCCCTTGCCACAAAGAGTTTACAGTCTGAATAGACAAGACTGACAAGAGTGGGAAGCAGTACAAAAAGGAAGAGAAAGTAATTTGCCCAGCATGTCCGTGGAAAAGCTGGGAAGAGAGCTTTTGTCTCCTTATTTCCACTACAGAGCCTCAGCCACAATTTTAAACCCGAAAGAATAAAGCATCGGTCTTTGTCAGAAACCATCTCACAAACAAAAACTATCTCCCAGTGTAAAAACAGGACTGTAATGACCCCATCAGCATTCAGTGAAGGACAGTCTGGATTAGCTGTTCTAAAAGAGTTACTACAAAAGAGACAGCAAAAAGCACAACATGCAGGTATTTTGCAAGAGCCATTATCAGTTACACCTCAGATAAACAAAAGTATTTCTTGCTCTCCTGAACAGCATAAAGCAATTAAAAGATCACAGTCAGTCACATCACCAAGAAAGTCTCGCACTACCAGAAATACAAAACCTAAAGAAAAAACACCGAAACCTTTAAAAGTGGATTCTTCAAACCAGCATAACACTAATCAGATTGACCACTTTATATCTGATGACAGCCCTGGTTTTTTTTCAGACCCAGGCTTTGAAAGCTGCTATTCACTTGAAGACAGCCTGTCACCAGACCATAATTACAATTTTGAGATTAATACCATAGGGCAGACTGGATTTTGTAGCTTGTACTCTGCAAGTCAGTTTGTCCCAGCAGATCAAAGTCTGCCACAGAAGTTTTTGAGTGATGCAGTTCAGGATCTTTTTCCTGGACAAACAGCAGAAAATGAACTTTTCAGTCATAACAGCCAAAAATCTGAGGAAGAAAAACATTGCTCTTTAGACCCAAGTACATGGATAACATCTGGTGCTCTAAGTCCTGAACTTTTTGAGAAAACCTCTATGGATAATAATGAGAACCATCGCCATGGTCAGTGGAGAAACAATGTTCATCCTTCAGTTTCTCGAACTAGCTCATCAGTAAATATTTTCTGTACGCAACAGGCAGGGGACTATGTAAATGAGAAGTTCAAGTTGAATAGAAATCCAGTAAATAAAGAGGTATTTCTTAGCCTTCCACAGTCAAGCTGTTCAGACTTCATTCAAAGCTGCACTAGAAAAGAAACCACTTTTGAACCATGTCAGCCACTTGGTTCAATTAATACCTCTTTTACTTCCGTATTGTCTTCTCCAGATGGTGAGCTCGTGGATGCAGCTTGTGAGGACTTAGAGTTGTATGTTTCAAGAAACAATGAAGGATTAACCCCAACTCCAGACAGTTCACCAAGATCAACTAGTTCACCCTCACAGTCAAAGAATGGAAGTTTTATGCCTCGTACTGCTCACATTCTTAAACCTCTCATGTCACCACCAAGTCGTGAAGAAATCATGGCAACTTTGCTAGATCATGACCTTGCAGAAACAATTTACCAAGAAACATTTTGCAGCAATCCTTCTGATGCACCAGAAAAGCCAAGGTAATTTGTCTGTACACATCTATTACAAGGCATTTCTATATGTATGTATAATTGTAATTATGTTAAATCTAATTACATGTATTACATGTATTACTAAAGCTAATTTTAGCTATATATAGGAATTTTTCACTCTCCGATGTAAAAGATTTGAAGTGATAAGCTTAAATTCCAAGGCTTTTGATTTAACTCTGTAGTTTAATAAAATAGAATAACTGTCCTTTCCTTACCGTTATCCACTTTAATGCCACATGCCAATTTTGCTGTCCCTAAAGATGAATCTAATTTACCTAGATTTCAGTAAGGCATTTGATATGGTGCCGCAGGGGGAATTATTAGTTAAATTGGAAAAGATGGGGATCAATATGAAAATTGAAAGGTGGATAAGGAATTGGTTAAAGGTGAGACTACAGCGGGTCATACAGAAAGGTGAACTGTCAGGCTGCAGGGAGGTTACCAGTGGAGTTCCTCAGGGATTAGTTTTGGGACCAATCTTATTTAATCTTTTTATTTCTGACCTCGGCACAAAAAGTGGGAGTGTGCTAATAAAGTTTGCGGATATTACAAAGCTGGGAGGTATTGCCAATTTAGAGAAGGACCAGGATATCATACCGGAAGTTCTGGATGACTTTGTAAACTGGAGTAATAGTAATAGGATGAAATTTAATAGTGAGAAGTGTAAGTTTATGCATTTAGGGATTAATAACAAGAATTTTAGTTATAAACTGGGGATGCATCAATTAGAAATAACGGAGGAGGAGAAGGACCTTGGAGTATTGGTTGACCACAGGATGACTATGAGCCGTCAATGTGATATGGTCGTGAAAAAAGCTAATGCATCAGGTGAGGTATTTCCCGTAGAGATAAGGAGGTGTTAGTACCATTATACAAGGCACTGGTGAGACCTCATCTGGAATACTGTGTGCAGTTCTGGTCTCCCTTGTTTAAGAAGGATGAATTCAAACTGGAACAGGTACAGAGAAGGGCTACTACGATGATCCGAGGAATGAAAAACTTGTCTTATGAAAGGAGACTTAAGGAGCTTGGCTTGTTTAGCCTAACTAAAAGAAGGTAGAGGGGAGATATGATTGCTCTTTATAAATATATCAGAGGGATAAATACAGGAGAGGGAGAGGAATTATTTAAGCTCAGTACCAATGTGGACAGAAGAACAAATGGATATAAACTGGCCATCAGGAAGTTTAGACTTGAAATTAGATGAAGGTTTCTAACCAACAGAGGAGTGAAGTTTTGGAATAGCCTTCCAAGGGAAGCAGTGAGGGGCAAAAGATCTATCTGGCTTTAAGATTAAACTCAATAAGTTTATGGAGGAGATGGTATGATGGGATAACGTGATTTTGGCAATTAATTGATCTTTAACTATTCATGGTAAATAGGCCCAATGGCCTGTGATGGGATGTTAGATGGATGGGATCTGAGTTACTACAGAGAATTCTTTCCTGGGTATCTGGCTGGTGAATCTTGTCCACATGCTCAGGGTTCAGCTGATCACCATATTTGGGGTCGGGAAGGAATTTTCCTCTAGGGCAGATTGGAAGAGGACCAGGGGTTTTTTCGCCTTCCTCTGCAGCATGAGGCACAGGTCACTTGCTGGAGGATTCTCTGCACCTTGAAGTCTTTAAATCATGATTTGAGGACTTCAATAGCTCAGACATAGGTGAGAGCTTTATTGCAGGAGTGGGTGGGTGAGATTCTGTGGTCTGCATTGTGCAGGAGGTAGACTAGATGATCATAATGGTCCCTTCTGACTTTAATATCTATGAATCTATGAATCTATAGCACACTTCTCTCAAAACCACACTTCTATATTTCCCCCCTTAATTCCTAGTTTAAATCCAGCTATATGGGGTAGATGAATTTTATGCTATTTAGGACTAGAAATGATCATGTTATACTAACTAGAAGGCTGTTCCTTTAAACCACATCTGCAAAGGTTTCAGAGTAGCAGCCATGTTAGTCTGTATCCGCAAAAAGAACAGGAGTACTTGTGGCACCTTAGAGACTAACAAATTTATTAGAGCATAAGCTTTTGTGGGCTACAGCCCACTTCATCGGCTGCATAGAATGGAACATATAGTAAGAAGATATATATATACATACAGAGAAGGTGGAAGTTGTGTACTTACACTTGATCCTTATACACTTGATCCTTATTTTCAGTAAAAAGTTCTTCTTTCTATAAGCCAAATTTAATTTAATTTAAAAACCAGAACAGGTTTCCTGCATTCTTCATTTCCATTTTTAGTACTTCATTTTAATTTTTATTACAGTAAAATGATAGAAAACTTCACAAATCAAACTAACAAAACGCAGCAAAAGGTTCTTCTTTCTTTAGCTAGACTAAACCCAATGGCAGATAACATCTAAGGAGGTAGGAGAGAAGACAGAAAAAATAAATAAATAGGAAGAAAGTAAAGGAAAGGGGTAAATTTGTCAGTTTCCCCCTAGATTTTCTCTTAAGGGAACATACCAATTTACACCATTTGTTTGTTTGCTTTTTAACCCTCTCTTTCTTACAATAATTTGCAAAAGAACCCCATGTACATAGAAACTTAGATGCCTCCACAGAATACAGCAATGCAAAAGTGTATAGTTGTGACATTCTAGGCCTGTTGAATCCAATGCAATATGGAGGAAGAGATTGTTCCATCTCTTACAAGTACCTGGCTAAAAAGCCATCAGCAAAAGTTGCATTAGCATGCCATTATTCGTTCCACATTCTTCAAAGCTCAAGTACCCATTATTGTCATATATTAATTTGACTTCAGGAACTGGGACATTAAAAAAACACCAAATAATTGCAAGACTTGCAATAAAATAACAAGAATTGGCAACACTGACTACCTCCAAATTCATGGAAAGGTTTTTTTTTTTTCTGGCTGACTTAGGAAGAGGAGAGAAAAAAAAGCCATAAAATTAGAGGCTTTGAATGAAAACGCCAGAGAACATTCAACTAGAATGTGTGGCTATAATAAACATTTTTTCTCTGACCGAGACATGATGGGAGTGACCAGGTATTGCCTTGATTGTGAGTGACTGTACAAGTCTGGGTTGTCAGCTAATGATCACCCAGTCCTCTCTGTTCAGCTGTTATTGTCTGAGTTGTTGGAAGGCACTAATGGACTCATCCTGTCATCTTCAGCCAAAGTGCCAAGCATCTGTGAAAAACAATCACAACTTCCTACATGTCAGCACTAAATGCATACTCCTCTGCCTGCAACAGGAAGAAAACAAGATTTCTTTTATTATTATAGATAATCTAGGTGATTTATTTTGATTGTCACCGTTTTGTCATGTTATCAGGCCACGCCATCTGAGTGAACTTACATTCCCTCTTGTAACGTCAATGAGATATGTTATTGTTCAATTGTTCTTCCCCAGCTATCACGTAAGTGAAGGTTAGTCACATGCTGCATTTCATTGTTGGGTGAAATCAAACCTCCTTAGACTATACTGGCAGGAGAAAGGATGGTCCAATGGTTAGGGCCCTAGCTGAAGGCCTGGGTTCATTTCCAGGCTCTGCTACACACTTTGTGTGAGCTTCTTGGCCTCTCTGTGCCCCAGTTCCCTGCCTGTCAATTGGGGATAATAACCATGCTCTACTGCCCAGGGAAGCTGAGAGGATAAATACCCTGAAGATTGTGAGGTGTTCAGATAATTGGGGTGGGGGCATATCAAATAGATTAATTGAATTAGAACCGGGGCGGGGAGTGACATAAGCACAAGAATGGGTCAGAACATGGGATATGAATTTTTAAGATGGTTTTGCCCCATTTCTGAGGAGGCAGAATGGGACAAATTGGGAACTTCAGTGAAAATTTTGGATTTTGAAATTGTTTGACCAGCTTTAGCCAGCCCCAGTGAGGCCATACTGCCATGCTACTTCAGCTGCACTCTTGCTCCGTGTTCATTGCAATGGTATCACCCTCTGACCTACTCTTGCTCCCTCTCCCACCATTGCTGGCACAGCTCCCTGAAGCAGTGGCTTCTGGGGGGCCTTGAAAGATCCACTTGCAGCATTGTGGGGAGAAGTCAAACTCCCATAATTCCCTGGGAAAACTCCCATAATTCCTCAGCAATATGTGGCTCGCTGCCTTTTGGACTAGCTGCCTCTTGTGTGTCTTTCTGCTCTCAGTCCCAGATACCAACCACAGCAGAAGTCCAGCCTTGAAGGTGAAAAGACGTGGATTACTGGGGCCGGCTGTTCATCTGTGGGGAGTTATCTTACCAACTGAAGCTGGAGAAAGGTGTTTCAGACTACTCCTGCAGCATGAGTTTTGAGGCACAGCATGCCCTTGTGTGTTCCCAGCATGTACCGCCCCCTTCCCCACCTTATAATCAATGGATGGAGCCCTCAACAGCGGGGATGGTCATGGATTCTGCAAGACCTCCTAAAGACCTCCCTTTTGTTTGGCAGCATCACCTCCATCTTCCTTGAGTTGAGTGCTTCTGTAAAACCAGGTGCTTGTTTCTTGGATGGGGAGCGGCGGGGGGGGGGGAGTAGAAGTGCTATGAGGTTCTCATTCAGAACTGAATTACACACATCATTCTATCATTGGCAAATTTCTGTTCCCACCCCTTGGAGAGTCTCAGGTGTCTCTGCAGGAGCCTACAGCACACATCCTTCCTCTTCCTCAGCCAGCCTAGACTGGAGCATGCCCTGAAGGGGTGACGGGGCGTGGTCTCCTGGGCTCACAGTGATTGGTCAGGCCCCGGTAGCCCAGTGTGGGATTGGTATACCCTGTCACAGGGCCAATCCATCTTGCAAAGAAGCCAATAAGTAGGGCCCTACCAAATTCATGGTCCATTTCAGTCAATTGCACAGTCATAGGATTTTAAAAATCATAAATTTCATGATTTCAGCTATTTAAATCTGAAATTTCACAGTGTTGTAATTGTAGGGATCCTGACCCAAAAAGGAGTCGTAGGGAGGATCACAAGGTTATTGTAGGGAGGGGCTGTGGTACTGCTACTCTTACTTCTCTGCTGCTGCTGGTGGCAGTGCTGCCTTCAGAGTTGGGGAGCAGCGGTTGCTGGCCAGGAGCCCAGCTCTGAAGGCAGAGCTCCTGCCAGCAGCAATGCAGAAATAAGGATGGTATCGTATGGTATTGCCACCTTTACTTCTATGCTGCTGCCTGCAGGGCTAGGCCCTTCAGTCAGCAGCCACCACTCTCTGGCCTCCCAGCTCTGAAGGGAGCAATGCAGAAGTAAGGGTGGCATGGTATGGTATTGCCACCCTTACTTCTGCACTGCTGCTGGTGAGGCACTGCCTTCAAGAGCTGGGCGCCGGGCCAACAGCTGCCACTCTCTGGCCTTCCAGCTCTGAAGGCAGTGCAGAAATAAGAGTGGCAATACCATGACCCCCCTACAACTCCTTTTTTGGGTCAGGACCCCCAATTTGAGGAGACCACCAGACTTCATGGTCTGTGACACGTTTTTCATGGCCATGAATTTGGTAGGGCCCTACCAATAAGGGTGTGTCTTTACTCTGTTTAAAAACTGGTGGCACCAAGTCTCACAGCCTGGGTCTACAGACTTAGGCACATGCTATGGTCCTAAAAACATCTGTGTAGATGTTCAAGCTCAGGCTCTGAAGCTTAGGGAGGTGGATGGGCTTCAGTGTCTGAGCTGCAATGGCTAGACTGCAGTATTTTTAGTGCCATAAGGCAAGCCCCACAAGCCTGAATCTGTAGACCCGGACTTTTGAGACTCGCTGATGAGATGCAGTGTAGACACAGCCTAGGAGCCTTTCCATTAACGTCAGTGGGAGCTGGATTGAGCCGTAAGTGAATGTAGGTTCAATAAGCATGTGTGCATTGGAAATCATGGGAAAAGACCCTGAAGGTGGTAACATGATACACATATGTGTTTGTCCTAGCTTTAATAATTTTATTAAGATGATGTTAAAATAAAAGAAATGGTACAGAGTTGAAGCGTAGAAGTTTCTGGTTATCAGCAAATAAGGTACAGATTATCAAGGGGTGCAAAATTTGGTTTAGGATCGGACGGCGTAAGGAATACATAATCTGTAATATCCACGATGGGGGTAAAAGGTTAACTGGTCAAAGTATAGACATTGAGATATGAGGGTATGTTGTTCATATAATGGCTATGTTCAGGTGTGGAGCATAATCAATGGATACAACAATGAGGATGGATTTACCTTAATTTGGTGAGATTTAATGTTCAGTGAGTTTATGGTTCCAGTTCATATGGTCCAATGGAAAAAAAGTCTCTCGGTCCCTCTCTCACAGTTGATGCACGATGTCGTTCAGGCTTACACCTCCTGATACTGTCGGTGGCCAGTGATGTGTTCGATGTAGATGTCCCTGGACCATCGGATGGTGTCTGAGACCATGAGGAGCCGCATGAGCTATGTGTAGCATTGACCGATCCCACAGGTCCGCAGCACATGCTTGTTGCAGGAGTCCTGGGCGCCCAGGGCTCCGACGACCAGGGCTTCCATCTGCACCTTCGCTGTCAGGGTTTCAGCCAGGGGGGCGTATTTTTCCAGTTTATGAGCTCGAGCTTTGCGGAAGGCTGGGGTCCTGTTCTCAAAGGAGACCGTTACGTTGACGAGGATGATCTTTTTCTGGGCCTTATCGGTGTCTACCACATCAGGTCACAACTGGCTGCCAGTACTGGGAATGGCGCAGTTCACAGCGACCTCCCGCAGGCGCGGTGCGGTGGCTTTCACGAGGGAGTTCTGGATGATGTTGTGGCACAGCTGCCAGGCTCTGGAGTGGGGCTTGCAGCTGCACAGGACATGGGACAGGGTCTCGTTGGAATAGCCGCACTTCATGCAATGCTTGTCTCGGTTCCCGTGGCAGATGGCTCCTTTGAGCGGGACGCAGTTGAGCCGGGCACGGTGGATGAACTGCCAGTCAGCGAAACAGGTGAAGCTGCCCCCAGCGAGGAAGTGGTTGCTGGCGTCCCACTTGCTGGTCAGTTCGAAGGCTTTACCCTGGTCCAATTTATACTTCAGGGTTTCCATGTACAGTGAGTGGATGGCTGCCTTCAAGGTCCTCTCCAGCATGCCCCTGGCCCTCAGGGTGATGATGGTGTTGTTGTCAGATCTGATCTGCGGCACCAGGACTCCCAGCTCCTGGCACTCCTTGCACCACTGCCAGCGGCAGCTGATGTGCTTCCCCAGGCGACGCGTGGCATTGCGAGCGCGGGACCACAGTGAAGTGATGTTGCGCCCATCCCGTCCGAATTCACCATCCAGGGAACCGCTCAGGAAGGTGGCGATGTCTTGGTTGGAGGGGGCTCTGCTGATCCACTTCTTTGTTGCATCATGGAGGGCGTTTGCGGCATTGTTCCTTACCATGGCGTCGGGACACGTCAGCAGGCGGAAGGCATGAGTGATCACCGCGATGTCACACAGGTCGCCCATGCGGGGGACGATGGCACCACCATGCCTGTGGGCGATATAGACCAGCTCGTTGCTGGCTCTCTGGGGAAGGAACAGCCAATTCTTCACCACCTGCTGGACGATCTAGTCTGCCTTGTTGAGGGGTACCTTTGCCACAGCGGATCCCCTTAGGACGAACAAGATGTGGGGGATTAGGAAGGTGTTCAGGGCATTTATCTTCTGCCACAGTGCTAGCAGGGAGGTGTCGATCTTGGCTGCATCCTGCAAGATCTCCTGGATGGTGTCCTCGGGTGTCTGCCAGGCAAAGAAACCCGTCAGCGTGCTGAGGTGCTGGTACGCTTGGCCCTCTGCCAGGGGAATGACAGACTCGCCCTGGATCTGGAACCCCATTGTCTGCACCGAGTCCCTTTTGCTGCCATTGATGTGGAGAGTTGCACACTTCTTCGAATTGAAGTGGAGCCCCATCCAGTCAGCAGCTTGACTGGTGGCATCTAGCATACCTTGGAGGCTCTCTGAGTCGTCCGCTATCAGGACCAGGTCATCCGCGTAAGCCAGGACGCTCACCCGCTCACTGTGGAGGTTGAAGCCATCTGTGACTTTGGAGATCGCTTGCAGCAACAGCTCCATGGCGAGGTTAAAGATGATGGGGCTGAAGGGACAGCCCTGTTTAACTCTGCTCCAGATCGGGATCTCGGTGGTCTCCCCTTCGACCAAGCGAATGGTGGTGCTGCATCCCTCATACACCTCTCGGATCACACAAAGAAACTTCTCTGGCATCCCAAACTCCTGGAGCATGGCAAAGATGTGGTGGTGGGGCATGGATCCAAAGGCATTAGCCAGGTCGAGCCATAGATTCATAGATTCATAGATACTAAGGTCAGAAGGGACCATTCTGATCATCTAGTCTGACCTCCTGCACAGCGCAGGCCACAGAATCTCACCCACCCACTCCTACGAAAAACCTTACCTATGTCTGAGCTATTGAAGTCCTCAAATCATGGTTTAAAAAGACTTCAAGGAGCAGAGAATCCTCCCTCAAGTGATCCATGCCCCATGCTACAGAGGAAGGCGAAAAACCTCCAGGGCCTCTTCCAATCTGCCCTGGAGGAAAATTCCTTCCCGACCCCAAATATGGCGATCAGCTAAACCCTGAGCATATGGGCAAGATTCACCAGCCAGATACTACAGAAAATTCTTTCCTGGGTAACTCAGATGCCATCCATCTAATATCCCATCTCAGGGGATTAGTCCTATTTACCCTGAATATTTAAAGATCAATTAATTACCAAAATCACATTATCCCATCATACCATCTCTTCCATAAACTTATCAAGTAGAATCTTAAAGCCAGATAGATCTTTTGCCCCCCACTGCTTCCCTTGGAAGGCTATTCCAAAACTTCACTCCTCTGTTGGTTAGAAACGTTCGTCTAATTTCATATATAAACTTCCTGGTGGCCAGTTTAGATACATTTGTTCTTGTGTCCACATAGGTGCTGAGCTTAAATAATTCCTCTCCCTCTCCTCTATTTATCCCTCTGATACATTTATAGAGAGCAATCATATCTCCCATCAACCTTCTTTTAGTTAGGCTAAACAAGCCAAGCGCCTTAAGTCTCCTTTCATAAGACAAGTTTTTCATTCCTCAGATCATCATCATTCCACAGCCCTTCTCTGTACCTGCTCCAGTTTGAATTCATCCTTTTTAAACATGGGAGACCAGAACTGCACACAGTATTCCAGGTGAGGTCTCACTAGTGCCTTGTATAATGGTACTAAAACCTCCTTATCCCTACTGGAAATCCCTCTCCTGATGCATCCCAAAACCACATTAGCTTTTTTGACAGCCATATCACATTGGCAGCTCATAGTCATCCTATGATCAACCAATACTCCAAGGTCCTTCTCCTCTTCTGTTACTTGTAATTGATGCGTCCCCAGCTTATAACTAAAATTCTTGTTATTAATCCCTAAATGCATAACCTTACACTTCTCACTATTAAATTTCATCCTATTACTATTACTCCAGTTTACAAGGTCATCCAGATCCTCCTATATAATATCCCGATCCTTCTCTGAATTGGCAATACCTCCCAGCTTTGTATCATCTGCAAACTTTATTAGCACACTCCCACTTTTTGTGCCGAGGTCAGTAATAAAAAGATTAAATAAGATTGGTCCCAAAACTGATCCCTGAGGAACTCCACTGGTAACCTTCCTCCAGCCTGACAGTTCGCCTTTCATTAGGACCCGTTGTAGTCTCCCCTTTAACCAATTCCTTATCCACCTTTTGATGTACATATTGATCCCCATTTTTTCCAATTTAACTAATAATTCCCCATGTGGCACAGTATCAAACCCCTTACTGAAATCTAGGTAAATTAGATCCACTGCTTTCAGAGTAGCAACCGTGTTAGTCTGTATTTGCAAAAAGAAAAGGAGTACTTGTGGCACCTTAGAGACTAACAAATTTATTAGAGCATAAGCTTTCATGAGCTACAGCTCACTTCATCGGATGCATCCTGTAGCTCACGAAAGCTTATGCTCTAATAAATTTGTTAGTCTCTAAGGTGCCACAAGTACTCCTTTTCTAGATCCACTGCGTTTCCTTTGTCTAAAAAATCTGTTACTTTCTCAAAGAAGGAGATCAGGTTGGTTTGGCACGATCTACCTTTTGTAAAACCATGTTGTATTTTGTCCCACTTACCATTGACTTCAATGTCCTTAACTAATTTCTCCTTCAAAATTTTTTCCAGGACCTTGCATACTACAGATGACAAACTAACTGGCCTGTCGTTACCCGGATCACTTTTTTTTTCCTTTCTTAAAAATAGGAACTATATTAATAATTCTCCAATCATGCTACCGTGCACTGCCTCCACCACCCTTCTGGCCGTTTCGATGGCAGTTTGGAGGACGAAATTGAGTTCATAGCAGCCCTCGCAGGACATGAAGCCTTTCTGGATGGAGCTGATGGCTCCCCTGCACACCGACCACTCTGTGATCCTCGACGCCAGGCAACTGATCTTACATTTGATCTACACTTGATCTTAGCTCCAAGGAGCCGAGAAGATGAATGCTGTGCAAGACCAAAAAATGAAAATATCAGCCAAACAGCTCTTTGATGGCAACTGCCATGTGAATTCTTTGATAAAACTCTACCTGTTTGGACAGAGCCCCACAGGGGATTTACGATTAAAGTGATGTGCCAAGAATAAGCAAGGTTTTGTTTTTCTTTAAAGATATTCAACATATTCTGTTCCAGCAGCTATAAATAATGGATTGTCCAAGGTTTATTACTTTTTTGACTAAATATCTACTTTAATCAGGTTTTCAGTTCTTCAAATGACATTTTCAATATTACCATTCTCAGCTGTCTTGCATTAGAACAGATGTCTTGCACGTAGCGAATGGCATGTGGTTAGAATAATGGCTCCTGAATTGGTTCTGGGGACTATGCTCCCATGCTCCTTGAAGCATAATGAATGACCTGTGACATTTTTGTATGTTTGAATGAGCCACCATTCTAAATTTAGATGTATTCAAGGTGATGTCATTGCACTCAGTACCCCATTCATAAAAAAAAATATTTTGTTTACTGCCATAGTCAGCACCAGTTTTTTCATAAGTAATCACTGCTTCAGTGCAGCTGAGCCAGTATGGAGGAGGATGTGAACTATGCCCAGTATTAGTCTGGTGCAGGTTACCTACTCAAGGAGCAAAGGTCCACTCCCAAGGAAAAAGAAAAGGAGTACTTGTGGCACCTTAGAGATTAACAAATTTATTTGAGCATAACAGGCTTTGTTGCAAGGATAGGTTCCTGGGTTAGTGGTTCTGTTATGTAGTGTGTGGTTGCTGGTGAGTATTTGCTTCAGGTTGGGGGGCTGTCTGTAAGCAAGGACTGGCCTGTCTCCCAAGATCTGTGAGAGTGATGGGTCGTCCTTCAGGATAAGTTGTAGATCCTTGATGATGCGTTGGAGAGGTTTAGGTTGGGGGCTGAAGGTGATGGCTAGTGGCGTTCTGTTATTTTCTTTGTTGGGCCTGTCCTGTAGTAGGTGACTTCTGGGTACTCTTCTGGCTCTGTCAATCTGTTTCTTCACTTCAGCAGGTGGGTATTATCAAGGATCTACAACCTATCCTGAAGGACGACCCATCACTCTCACAGATCTTGGGAGACAGGCCAGTCCTTGCTTACAGACAGCCCCCCAACCTGAAGCAAATACTCACCAGCAACCACACACCACACAACAAAAACACTCACCCAGGAACCTATCCTTGCAACAAAGCCCGTTACCAACTCTGTCAACATATCTATTCAGGGGACACCATCATAGGGCCTAATTACATCAGCCACACTATCAGAGGCTCGTTCACCTGTGCATCTACCAATGTGATATATGCCATCATGTGCCAGCAAAGCCCCTCTGCCATGTACATTGGTCAAACTGGACAGTCTCTACGTAAAAGAATAAATGGACACAAATCAGACGTCAAGAATTATAACATTCAAAAACCAGTCGCAGAACACTTCAATCTCTCCGGTCACTCGATTAGAGACCTGAGGGTGGCTATCCTTCAACAAAAAAACTTCAAAAACAGACTCCAGCGAGAGACTGCTGAATTGGAATTAATTTGCAAACTGGATATAATTAACTTGGGCTTGAATAGAGACTGGGAATGGATGAGTCATTACACAAAGTAAAACTATTTCCCCATGTTATTTCTCCCGCACCCCCCACTGTTCCTCTGATATTCTTGTTAACTGCTGGAATTAGCTTACCTTGCTTGTCACCATGAAAGGTTTTCCTCCTTTCCCCCTCCCCCCCCCCCGCTGCTGGTGATGGCTCATCTTAAGTGATCACTCTCCTTACAGTGTGTATGGTAAACCCATTGTTTCATGTTCTCTGTGTGTGTATATAAATCTCCCCACTGTATTTTCCACCAAATGCATCCGATGAAGTGAGCTGTAGCTCATGAAAGCTTATGCTCAAATAAATTTGTTAGTCTCTAAGGTGCCACAAGTACTCCTTTTCTTTTTGCGAATACAGACTAACTCGGCTGCTACTCTGAAACTCCCAAGGAAGTGCAACTATGCGCTGCCCCTCATGTAGAGCTTGTGGCAGAGTTGCCTATTGGATAGTGCTGGTCTAGAACTTTGAATACTCAGGTTCTAGTCCCCAATCTGCTCCTGGGTAACTTTGGGCAGAGTCTTTTCACCTCAGTTTCCTCATCAGTAAAATGGGGATAATATTACTGACCTCCTCTGTGAAGTATTTTAGATCTATGGATGAAAAAGAGCTCAGCATTCTCATCATGTGGCACAGCCATAATCCAGCCCTTAAGTAGGAGGTAAGAAAAGTGTCCGATATATTGTTATGGAACTCACCAGACTGTAAGGCATCATAAGAATGGCCATACCAGGTCAGACCTATGGTCCATCTAATCCAGTATCCTAGCTTCTGACAGTGACAGATGTCAGATACATCAGAGGGAACAAACAGCATTAGATGGATAATCAAGTGATCCATCTCCTGTCATCCACTCCCAGCTTCTTGCATTCAGAGGCTAGGGACACCCCGAGCATGGGGATGCATTCCTGACAATCTTCTCTAATATCCATTGATGGTCTTACCCTCCATGAACTTCTCTATTTCTCTTTTGAACCCAGTTGTGCTTTTGGCATCCACAACATCCCCTGGCAATGAGTTCCAAAGGTTGACTGCACATTGTGTCAGAGTAGCAGCCATGTTAGTCTATATTCGCAAAAAGAAAAGGAGTACTTGTGGCACCTTAGAGACTAACAAATTTATTTGAGCATAAGCTTTCATGAGCTACAGCTCACTTAATCGGATACATTTGGTGGACAATACAGTGGGGAGATTTATATATACACACAGAGAACATGAAACAATGGGTTTTATCATACACACTGTAAGGAGAGTGATCACTTAAGCCCTGCTGCTGGTGATGGATCATCTTAAGTGATCACACTCCTTACAGTGTGTATGATAAAACCCATTGTTTCATGTTCTCTGTGTGTGTATATAAATCTCCCCACTGTATTTTCCGCCAAATGCATCCGATGAAGTGAGCTGTAGCTCACGAAAGCTTATGCTCAAATAAATTTGTTAGTTTCTAAGGTGCCACAAGTACTCCTTTTCTTTTTGCACATTGTGTGAAGAAGTACTGCCTTTTGTTTGTTTTAAACCTGCTGCCTATTAATTTCATTGTGTGACCTCTGGTTCTTGTGTTATGTGAAGGAGTAAATAACACTTCCTTATTCACATTCTCCACACCATTCATGATTTTATAATCCTCTATCATATCCCACCCCCTTAGTTGTCTCTTTTCCAAGATGAAAAATCCCATGTTTTTTAATCTCTCCTCTTATGGAAGCTGTTCCATATTTCTAATAATTTTTGTTGCCCTTTGCTGTACCTTTCCCAATTTGAACATATCTTTTATGAGATGGGGTGACCAGAACTGCATGTAATATTCAAAGTATGGGCATACCATGCATTTATACAGTAGCATTATATTTACTGTCTTATTATCTATACCTTTCCTAATGATTCCTAATTTTTTTGACTGCCATTGCACATTGAGCGTATGTTTTCAAGACAATGACTCAGCTCTCTTTCTTTTATCATCTCTGATAAAATGAAAGTTGCTGCAAAGAAATAAAAACGGAAAGTCATCCAATATATTGTAAGTTGAAATTCTGCAAGGAAAATCAGATCAGAATACAAGGGTGGGTCTTAGGGCCTAAGGAGTCAATCACTTCTCTTTGAGCGATAGCATATCTTCTAGAAGACCATTTAATCTTGACTTAAACTCATCACATTCCTAGGTAAGTTTAATAAACAGCTCATTCCAAGGAAAATTAATTGGCATTAAAATAAAATCAATAAATCAAAATCAATATACTGAACATTACACTGCAAGTCTTTATTAATATTCTGAGGAGGGAGGGATTGTTCAAGACATTTTCCAGAGGCAAGGAATACATGCAGCTCCCTCTGAATCATCAACGATGAAATATGCAGCCACTCAAAGTTTAATTTAACATAGGCACAATGGAAAATATATTAATTTTATTTCTTTATTTGCCTGAAGATGAATTCATTTAATCAGGCCATAAACACACCGAAAACCCATCTAGGTGGTTTGATAAGGTTTCCCACAAAGGCATGACCCAGTTTGTCTCTTTAGACTCAGAAGGGGAATTTTGTACAAGTAAATAATCCTCCAAGTGGAATGATTCATTTGGTTGCTTGATAAAAGTCTGTGCTCTGGAGAATGCCATTGCAAGATTAAATCAGGAGTATGTTGTATTCCTAAGGGGTTTCTATTATCTCTACCAACTGTACCTGTCCCCAATTGTTAACTACCTATGGACATTCCTGGACTGGTGAAAAGCTTGGTCTTTTTACTTCAAATACTTAGACCTGAATTGTCATTCACACCAAGGTCTCTTTATACCACTCCGGCAGCGTAAAGAGGTCAGCTTAAAATAGGTGTCACTAAGAAGGCACTCTAGTATAACTGAGAATCAAACCCTTTGCCCTGAACCCAAGTTTCTAGGGCACAGTCCTGCTCTACTGAAGACAGTGGAAATACTCCTGTTCACTCTTATTTAAAGGCTTTATGAAAGGGATTTGGCGCCCCCTGGCAACTGATGCCTTCTACATATCTACAGGTTTCAGAGTAGCAGCCATGTTAGTCTGTATTCACAAAAAGAAAAGGAGTACTTGTGGCACCTTAGAGACTAACAAATTTATTTGAGCATAAGCTTTCGTGAGCTAGTGGTGTTGGAGAGCTGGCCAACAAAGAAAATAACAGAACGCCACTAGCCATCACCTTCAGCCCCCAGCTAAAACCTCTCCAACATATCATCAAGGATCTAAAACCTATCCTGAAGGACGACCCATCACTCTCACAGATTTTGGGAGACAGGCCAGTCCTTGCTTACAGACAGCCCCCCAACCTGAAGCAAATACTCACCAGCAACTACACATCACACAACAGAACCACTAACCCAGGAACCTATCCTTGCAACAAAGCCCGTTGCCAACTCTGTCCACATATCTATTCAGGGGACACCATCATAGGGCCTAATCGCATCAGCCACACTATCAGAGGCTCATTCACCTGTGCATCTACCAATGTGATATATGCCATCATGTGCCAGCAATGCCCCTCTGCCATGTACATTGGTCAAACTGGACAGTCTCTACGTAAAAGAATAAATGGACACAAATCAGACATCAAGAATTATAACATTCAAAAACCAGTCGGAGAACACTTCAATCTCTCCGGTCACACGATTACAGACCTGAGGGTGGCTATCCTTCAACAAAAAACTTCAAAAACAGACTCCAACGAGAGACTGCTGAATTGAAATTAATTTGCAAACTGGATACAATTAACTTAGGCTTGAATAGAGACTGGGAGTGGATGGGTCATTACATAAAGTAAAACTATTTCCTCATGTTATTTCTCCCCCCATCCCACCCCCTACTGTTCCTCAGATGTTCTTGTTAACTGCTGGAAATGGCCCACCTTGATTATCACCACAAAAGGTTTTCCTCCTTTCCCCCCCTCCTTCCTGCTGGTAATAGCTCATCTTAAGAGATCACTCTCCTTACAGTTTTCAGAGTAGCAGCCGTGTTAGTCTGTATTCGCAAAAAGAAAAGGAGTACTTGTGGCACCTTAGAGACTAACAAATTTATTAGAGCATAAGCTTTCGTGAGCTACAGCTCACTTCATCGGATGCATTGTGAGCTGTAGCTCACGAAAGCTTATGCTCTAATAAATTTGTTAGTCTCTAAGGTGCCACAAGTACTCCTTTTCTCCTTACAGTGTGTATGATAAAACCCATTGTTTCATGTTCTCTGTGTGTGTATATAAATCTCCCCACTGTATTTTCCACCGAATGCATCCGATGAAGTAAGCTGTAGCTCACGAAAGCTTATGCTCAAATAAATTTGTTAGTCTCTAAGGTGCCACAAGTACTCCTTTTCTTTTTTGCGAATACAGACTAACACAGCTGCTACTCTGAAACCATTTAATTCTGATAACGTCAAAACAGAACTTTGTGACATCATTGAAGAGCTAATTTGGTTGTTGTTTTTCAAAATGCATTTCTCATAATTGACACATTCCTGTGGAAAGTTTTGATTTAGACAAAAATTGACATTTTTGATGGCAAAATATTCAGTCAGAAAATGTTTGATCAGATCTAACAGGATCTGGCCACCTAACTCACTTAGGCCCCTTTGAAAATTCCAGGCCAAACTACCATATTCTTACCACCCAGAGAAATGCTACTTAATGAAATTAGTAGAATTAGACATTACAGGGTCTGCAAATCAGAAGTTGCAATGTTGTAGCATTGTGGCTGGCTGTGTTGTCCTGTGGAGGTGCCAGGCCTTCACAACATCTGAAACATGTGAAAAACTGCTAATAGAGGGAAATCCAAAATTTCCCCTCGATTACCAGGACATCTCTAGTAAAACGAAGATGTGTATCAACCTACAGGATAGACTCAATCATATTGCAAATGCTTAACAGTTCATTTATTTGCTTGACATGAAAAATAAATGCTGTCTCCAACAAGCAAAATGAATAGGAATTTCGGTGATGCATGGCACTCATACTGGACCTTTGCACATAGGCAAATTTTACTCTACAAGAATATAATACAATGATATAACACCAAGGTCCTGAACACTTGTGTTAATAACAATTTCCAGGGCTCTTTTTTCAAGAGTAGGAGCAATAATGCCAGTGTCCTGGTCGAATTCCAATATAGGTGATTATATGCCTCTTACCTAACCCCCACAGCCCAGGGCATTTAATCTGGTAGGCTGTCTCTCACTTGAGTCGAAAGGTGAAGTTGTAATTATGAAATTAGGATTAATCGCAAAACCTTGCCCATCACCAGAATAGGTGAAAACACCAGGGCATTTTTAAGGGAGGATTATCTCCTTTTCAGTCTTTCCTAAACTAATCCAGTGCTTCTTTTTAACTCTGAAGGTTGGCAAGTTGTTACTCCATTATCTGGCTTTGTAACTTCCAATGTTTGTTTTGAATACAACTATGTTTTCTTCATTGTTTTTGAACATGCAAAGCGCATTGTGGAATTACAAAAGGATGCAACTGTCTACTAAGGGCGTGGTTACACTTACATTTTATAGTGCTCTAATGTGCTGGCTCATGGGATGTGAAAAATCACCCCCCGGAGCGCAGCAAGTCAGAGCGCTTTAAAGTGCTAGTGTAGACAGACTCCGAGCACTGGGAGCTAATCCCCTCATGGAGGTGAATTGCCAGGAGCACTGGGAGAGCTCTCTCCCAGCGTTCACACGTGACCATACGCGCACTTCAAAGCACTGCTGTGGGAGCGCTCCTGCGACAGCGATTTGAAGTTTCCAGTGTAGCCATGGCCTAATACTCTAATAGGTCTGGATTAGGCACTGCCTTCTATTTTGTGTAGGTATTCTGAAAGGACCCATTGTAGTGGCTCCAGCAAAGTTCTTAATATGTATGTTGACATTACAGACTGGGTGGAATTCACCCCTGTGCAGTAAGCCAGCATGCACCACTTTAAGCAAGAGCACCCTATAGGATGTACAGAGCACCCTACAGGATGTACAGAGCAATCTGGTGTGCCCTTTGCAATGGGGTCAGTTATACATATTTACAAAGATAAGTAAGTATATATGGGGATGAAGTGACTTGCTTAAAGTCACAAACAGCTGTGCAAGAAAAGGATTTTTTGGGTTCCCTGAATATTTAAAAAAAAAAAATTAAAAATGGCTTTGGGTTGACCTGAAAATGAAATTTTTCAAATTTTTCAACCTTGGAAAAAAAAGCCATTTAGGGTCGAACAAAGTGTTTCATTTAGCTTTTGAGGGGATTTTTGCATTTTTTAAAATAAAAGACATTTCAACACAGAACGTCAGTCCGAACGGAATGTTGAAATGTTTCATTCTGAAAATGTCAAAACAAGACATTTTTTCTGATTTTTGTTAACACAGTTTGGCAAAACTGGGAAGAATTCACAAAACATTTCATTGCTGGTAAATTTGCATTTTGCGCCAAAAGAAGTTTCAGCTGAAAAATTTCAGACAGCTCCAGTACCTATCAGAACCAAGACAAAAACCCAGTGCTTTTAATCTTCAGGCTGGGGGAATGGGGGCATATCCACCACACCACCCTGCAGCTAAAGCCTCTGTGGTAGCAGAGAGTGCTTGAAAGCTTCCAGCAGATGTGATGTTGCTCTGAAACTTTGAGAAATGAGTGTGTCAAGTGACAAAGAGGTGACGGATCCAAAGTCAATTCTAGAAGTCTAACTCATATTCGCTCGGGGCGTAATCTCTCTGCAAGATACAGTTCTATATAATTATCTAATGCCAGGTGGCCTGGACTGCTCTGTTATGTGGAATATTCTCCTTCCAAACATCTTCCAGTACAGTGAAAAATGAGGTGTGTGTTCATGCTATTAACCCTTTATAGTATTTACTGTATTTCTCATCTTGTTCATTCATGCAATTTAGCTGAGTGCACCTCTGCATGCTGGTGACTGAGTGATAGCAGTGCCTGGAAGGGTTTGCGGCTTGTCATTGGCAAAGTGTTGTGAGAGACAGCCCAGGCTGGAGAGTTAAGGGGGCACAGTGGTCCCACAGTTCCAGGTTGGACCCCTGGGGTCCTGTCACAACCAAACTTGGTAGAGATCCAGTGGTGATGTGGGAGCTGAGGTAACAGGCTGGAGGCTGCTGCCTGCAGAGGGAAGGTAAGGCAGTAGGCAGCCAAAGAGCTGGGACTGGAGTGCTGAGAGCCAGGCAGGGGAGGCCACAATAACAGTAGCAGGTGGATACAGCATGGCAGCCCACAAGCAGGAGGTGTGGTGGCAACTGCATGTGCAAATGGCAAAATTGGGGCAGACAGGCCCTAACGAGACCAGGGACAAAAGAGCTGAGCTCTGGTCAGAGATCTTGCTTGCCCTCCAAGAAGAGTAGGTTGGTGGCAGCACCTCTTGCATTAGACCTGAGGATGTGGCTGCCTTTATGCCCCTTTATACATCGAGGACCCTGAAAAAGACCTAGAGAGCCCCAGTCCTCCCAGCAACACCCTGCAGAGGGATCAGTAAACACAACAGTTTACTGCCAAGCCCTAGGAAGAAGCAGCAAGAATTAGGGGGAGAAATTCTATGTGTTATGTAGCAGGTCAGATTAGATGGTCGTACCACACCTTTAACTCTAGGAATCTAGGAGTTCATGAAATGGGCACTGTTTGTATTCACTGTTCATGGTTAAGACTCCAATTCAGCAAAGCATTTAAGCACATGCTTCAGTCCCATTGAAGTCAGTGTTCTTAAGTACGTGTCTGAAGGGGGATGGACTAAGCACATCTTTCAAACTGATGCTATTTTTTTCTAAATGAAAAGCATGGAATATGGTTTTCTGTCATTTATTCTTTACAAGTACTTGGGTGACTTCTAAGTGGGCCATTCATCAGAAAATCATTTTGAATCTTGTAACTTACACCAATTTTTATCACAAATCATTATTTGCCCCCCAAAAATATATACCAGAAGTGTACATTTTTTTCAAATCCAGGAGTAGAAACAATACCTTGTAACCTGGACAACTAGCCACCTAAACAAATAACAAACAGCTGTCATAAACATATGTGACTAAATGTATTTTCTAAAAATTATCTGCTGGTAATGAAATATACCTCTGTCAGCAAAGAGCCAGCACAAGAGCTGAGCCCTGTTTAAGTCCCAGGTATGCAATCCCAATTAGGTAGGGTGAAAGAAGGGTTTTATTGACAGATAACCTTGTTTACATGCAACTTACTCAATGCTTGCTATGAACACATTTGAGTTCTTTATGCTTTCCTTTGCTTTCACTTCTGAAGACACTTGGCATAATTACTTTATGCAAAATAAACTAAGTTTGAGCTTAGCTAAGAGGCTGAGAATTGACAAAATTAAATAGCCATTGTATAGTTATATTATATTGCATGTTTCAGAGTAGCAGCCGTGTTAGTCTGTATTCGCAAAAAGAAAAGGAGTACTTGTGGCACCTTAGAGACTAACAAATTTATTAGAGCATAAGCTTTCGTGAGCTACAGCTCACTTCATCGGATGCATTTGGTGGAAAAAACAGAGGAGAGATTTATATACACACACACAGAGAACATGAAACAATGGGTTTATCATACACACTGTAAGGAGAGTGATCACTTAAGATAAGCCATCACCCACAGCAGGGGGGGGAAAGGAGGAAAACCTTCCATGGTGACAAGCAGGTAGGCTAATTCCAGCAGTTAACAAGAATATCAGAGGAACAGTGGGGGGTGGGGTCCATAAATCTCTCCTCTGTTTTTTCCACCAAATGCATCCGATGAAGTGAGCTGTAGCTCACGAAAGCTTATGCTCTAATAAATTTGTTAGTCTCTACGGTGCCACAAGTACTCCTTTTCATTATATTGCATGTTAACTATGGGTCCAGTCAGTAGTGTGCAGTGACAGTTTCAGTAGGACATTCAACAACTCACTTGCCTGCCTTAGGCGGTCCAAAATGGCATCTTCCATGTGGCATGCGGAAACTGTGTGGAGGACACCTTTTTGTTCTACAAAATGGCATCCTCCATAGAGGCTTGACAGAATTGTTGTGTGGGCCGGATGCAGCCTGTGGGCTGCCAGTTGGACAACACATAGCCAATCAAATATGCAGGGCAGAAAATGCATGCCTTGCATACATAGACAACATGTCACTGAGTCAAGTCCAATGACCGTCTGAGGCAAAAACACCTATGGATGTCAATGAAACTTTAGCCTGGATAATGATAACCGAAGGATCTGCTTCCACATTATAATTTAACAGAGTAATAACCATTACAGGCATGTTGCCGGGGCTTCCTGATGTCAATAGATGCTCCAGGATGCCAGGTGTGTGTGTGCGTGTATGCATTCATCTGCAGGGGAGACACTGAAAATGAACCCAGCCTGGAGCTCTATTCTCTAATTTCTGCAAGATGGGTGTGGGGTGGGTGGGAATAAAGTGCTGCACCTGTTAAGAGGTGGACCTGGGAAGCCATTAGATTGGTTGTGATGCAGAGAGGACGCAACATGTTCAAACTCAGCTGAGGCTACAAACCATGCGGATTCCCTACAGACAAACTAAAGTCCTTTCTCTGGTGTAACAGTCTCTGGAATTCCATGCCAGGCCAACTGAGCTTTGCAGCCTTCAGAGGTGGGAGCTGCTGTTGTAGTGTGTAAGGGAGCTATTTCCCAGCAATCAGAATAGTAACCAACAACCAAAAGGTAGACTTGCCTTCCTACCATGCATAAACCCATGCTTAGCTTGCTCCATGTCTGATTAGGTGTTAAGTGTATTGCCAAGAGATTCCATTTGCCAGTCTGCCTGGTGCATTACTGTCTAATGCTTCCTGAGTACAGCTGTTAACATCACTCACCTCCCACTTCTCCTATCAGCCAATCTCCGCCCCCTACCACAGGGGGGACCCCAGCCTCTGTAGAGTGACTTTGGCAGGATCTAAGTGGCAGCGTGAGCAGTGCTGTGGGAGCTGCTGAGCCCCACCCAATTCTACAAGGAAGCAGGAAGTTTCACCTGCAAGAGGATCATCATCTCCAAGTGCAGATTTAAAGGGCCAGGGACTGATCTGGGCAGGTGTAAAGATCTTGAGGTTGGCCAATTATTCTATTGTTTCAAGTATTTCCACACATTTAAATGCTGTACATTTTTATACCCATTGTCAGATTGCCAGGCAGCCACTTTAGGAGCACATTCATTGATGTGGCTGTACAGGAAATGATGCTGGTGTGATACTGGCAACAGTGCTAAACCCTCCACTGAACTGTCACACTCAACTCAAAGCAGGGTAGTGTTTTCCCATTACTGCAAATGAATTACATGCCATGCATAGCAAAGTTCTGTTATTTTATTTTTTTTGTTCAATTGTCAGTGGACTTACATCAGGGATATTTTTTCCCCAATATTAGTACAGTAGTTCTGTGCACGTGAAGCAGGAATCTCATGCCAAAGTATTGTTATGCTCTTTGTACTTTTGGGACCTGATCCAACTCATATTGAAATCAATGGTAGCCTTGCCATTGACGTCAATGGAGGTTGGATCAGGCCTTGCCTTGAAATGTGTTTGTGCTGAATGTAGTATAGTATCATATAACTTGCAAAAATCGGGCATAAACACCAGGGGTCTGAACTATGGTTGTATGGGCAATCTTACTTCTGGCATTACCTAACTTTTCAGGGCTTGATTTTGCAACCTTAACATTCTTTGAACATAGTTGTTCTGGAGGTTGGTCCTGTATAGTACATTTTAACACCTCAACTTTAACACATCAATCACTTGATGATTACCTGTTCTTTTCATTCCCTCTGGGGCAACTGGCATTGGCCACTGTCAGAAGACAGGATACTGGGCTAGACGGACCATTGGTCTGACCCAGTATGGCCGTTCTTATAAAAAAGTAATATCTTTTATTGGATCTTTTATTTTGTTTGTGAGAGAGACAAGCTTTCGAGTCACACAGAGCTCTTCCTCGGGGCTGGGAATGGTGCTCCAAGTGTCACAGCTGATTGGTTAGCCTGAGTAATTAGCACATGTTGTAAGGGATCATTCATGGTAAGTGGCCTGTTAACACCTCTGCAGTCATAGGACTAAGAAAGGGGTGAGTGGGTTACGCCGTTACAATGATCAACACCCCCACAACACATCTTTCAAGGTCCATGGATCTGACCTACACATACCTAACACAACTTGCGGTATACCTCATCCAGTGCACTAAATGCCCCAATAACAACTACGTGGGTGAAACCAGACAATTACTACGCTCTCAAATTGAACTCACACAAGAAAATGATAAAAGACAAAAACACCCCATCACCTGTGAACTTCTCCTAGGTCAGATACAGAGCAATCTCTATCAGTCCTCATCCTCAAAGGAAACCTGCACAACACTTTCAAAAGACAAGCCTGGGAGTTTAAACTCATAATTCTGCTAGACACTAAACATAATGGACTGAACAGAGACACTGGATTTATTGCTTATTACAACAATCTATAACCCACTAACACCCTCTTTTTGTCCTATGACTGCAGTGGTGTTAATGGCCACATCACCTCAAATGGTCCCTTACAATATGTGCTAACTACTTATACTAAACAATTTGTTCCACCTTGCATTTGGCTGTGACAGTCAGAGTACCTTTCCCAGACCCGAAGAAGAGCTCTGTGTGGCTCGAAAGCTTATCTCCGGCCTTGTCTTTACTACAAAATCAACCTAAGTTAGGTCAATGTACAGCCACTGCAGTGATTACTGTGGGTTTTCATATCCACACTATCTCCTTCTGTTGGTGGTGCGCATCCTCACCAGGTGTGCTTCCACCAATATAACTGACAGTGTGGGGAATTGTGGGGCACTGGCAGCCCAGAGCCCCGCCACCCAGGCTAACAACCCAGAGCCCCGCCACTTGGGCTGACAACCTGGAGCTCCGCCACCAGGACTGACAGCCCAGAGCGCCAATGGGCTGACAGCTGGGGCTGCGGAGCCCTGCTGCCACCTCCCAGTAAGGAAGGAGAGCCTGAGCCTGGCCACCTCCCGGTCAGGGATTGAGCAGGAGGGAGGAGCCCCACGTGGGGCTGACAGCCAACAAGCGATGTAAGTAACCCAGTATCTACACAGACACTGCATCATCCAGCTATGTCGACCTAAGCGCTAAGCCTCTCACAGAGGTGGAGTTGTTAATCGGTGTAGTGGGTCACGTAGTTCAGCGGGAGCACCATTGTAGTACAGAACTTACAGAGTTGCGTTTACGTAAGCTGCCTTAAGTCGACCTAACTCTGTAGTGTAGACCAGGCCTCTCTCATCAACAGAAGTTGGTCTAATAAAATATATAACCTCACCCAACTTGTCTCTCTAATATCCTGGGTTTGACATAGCTACAACTACACTGCATATGAAACAATAGTCATGGTAAAATTTCAAAGTTTATTTATAAAAATACTAGAGAACTCTGCAGTATTGATCAGATCATAATAATATCTCTGTAGACATCAAATAAGTAGACAGCTTTGACTACTTGGGTTCCACCATAATATATGGAAGCTGCAAGGAAGATGACATCAACAAGCAGATAGCTACTGCCGGGTGAACATTCATGTGTCTGAATAAAAATGTTTGGCACCTTAAAGCCAGTGTCTGTAACAGCTAAAAAAAAGAGTATATATGAAATACTTATTGTACCCACATTACTTGTGAAATATGACAAAGAATCTGAAGCAACAGCTGCAATCATTTGAAACATAGTGTGTGAGCCGTATTCTGTGCGTGCCAACGCTAGCTAGGCTCAGAAATGAGGACATCCATGGATGATTGAAACGCCAGTGCATGACTACAATCACCAAAAGGCGCCAACTACACTTTTTGCTATGTTGCCAAAAGGACCTCATGTTGACTGCCTAACATTGTTCTCGATGGAAGACTGCATGGAGAGAGAGGCCAGGGGACATCCAAGGTGACAGTAATATAACAGTTTATAAAATCATCTAGGCACCTCCCCAACAAGCTCAAATAACAACTCAAAACAGACATGGATGGAATCTGTTCTCAGCCCAGTGATGAGCTGCCAAAAACTTAACAAACGGTTCCCTCCTCACCCCACAATGGGGTCGTAGCCTGCCACCGCCCCCAGGACCCCTGCCCCATCCATTTCCCTCCCCTGACTGCCCCTGGAACTGGGAAGGAGGATCTCATGGACCACCATAGTGAGTGCCCACTCCGCCCTGCCCCTAAGAGCCAGAGGAACCTGCCGGGGGGCGAGGTGGGGAGTCTTGGTGGTGCTTACCTGGGGCAGCTTCCAGGAAGCATCCGGCAGGTCCCTCTGGCTCCTAGGGGTGGAGTAGTGAAGCTGGGGGTGGGAGCGGCTGCTCCCCCCACTGATCACATCAAAAGTGGTGCCTTAGACGCCGACTCCATGGATGCTCCAAGGCTGGAGCACCCACGGGGAAAATTTGGTGGGTGCAGAGCCCCCACCGGCAGCTCCCCATCCCACGCCCAGCCCCAGCTCACCTCAGCTCTGCCTCCATCCCTGAATGCACCGCCACGCTCTGCTTTTCCAGCCCCCTGCTTCCCATGAATCAGCTGTTCACATGGGAAGCCGGGGAGGGCTGAGAAGCAAGCGGCGGCTTCACGCTCAGGCCCAGAGAGGCAGAAGTGAACTGGGGCAGGGAGTGCTTCCCCTGCATGCCCTCCATGCGCCCCCTCACCCCAGCTCCCCTCTGCTCCGCCTCCTTGGGTCTGAGCGCGAAGCCGCCACTTGCTTCTCAGCCGTCCCCGGCTTCCCCAGCTTCCCGTGCAAATGGCTGATATGCGGGAAGCCAGGGGGCGGAGAAGCAGAGCTGGGCGGAGCATAACTCGGGGCGGAGGCAGAGCGGAGGTGAGCTGGGGACGGGGACAGGGAGGGGAGCTGCCTGTGGGTGCTCTGCACCCACCAAATTTTCCCCGTGGATGCTCCAGCCCCGGAGCACCCATGGATTCAGCACCTAAGGCATCGCTTTTGGCCAGTTGTTAAATTTAAAGCCTTTTTAGAACCAGTTGTCCCTCACGGGACAACCGATTCTAAAAGGGCTTCTAAATTTAACAATCGGTTCCAGCAAACCAATGCGAACCGGCTCCAGCTCACCACTGCCTCAGCCTTACCCAATCTTGGTGTTGGAAGAAGAAGACGATGAAATGAGCATCTCTGCATGGAGGGGAAAGGAAGAGCTTGAAACATTCAGGATCTTGCTAGTTTATAATCATTTTTCAATACCGAGCATCAATCCTGTCACCAATTACACTGAGTAAAATAAGCAAAAAATGACAGGTAATGAAACAACCTCAGTTTTCTCCGGTGAATGAGGAGCAATGCACTGAAATACATTTTCATATCGTGACTTAAGGAGCAACACAACAGCAAGGAACTTGGGCTCAGATCCTCAATGGTATTTAGATACCTAGCTTCCATTGATTTTGAAAGGAGTTAGACACCTAAATACCATTGAGGATCCAGGCCTTGGTTACTAGCATTATTATATATACAGTGTCAGAGGTGTGAATTGCATGTTAAAGAGATAGGGCTAGGTTAGATCTGTGGCTATAGTCACAAACAAGGGGTGGGGCATAAGCTGCCTCATCCTAGCAGTAGCTCAAGGAGACATTGGTGCCTTAGAGATACCTGTCTGAGCCTCAGTTTCCTCCCTGCTTCCCCCAAGCTCCAGGAAAGTAGTATTTTGCTGCTACCCTTTAATAGCCACAAGTTATCACTCCACCCACACTGTCTCAACCATGCTGGCCAACTCGTCAAGGGGTTGGAGCCAAAGCTTCCTCCCTCCCCTGCTCTTGTGGTAGTAAGCGGGTACAAAGAACCTCTTTATTCCTATGTGCTTGGACAGAAGACTGCGGAAACCAGCCCAGACAACTAAGAGGAGTTCTCACTCCCTTGTGCAGGTGTCCAGCCCAGACACACAATAACCTATAGGCAATAAGGTCTTTTCCACCAACAGCTGATAATCTAGATAACTCTTGTAGCCTCTCTTGTTGGATCACTCATCTCTACAGGTTAAGACTGTTTACATTCATGGGATAAATACTAGACGAGTCCTCCAGCTTTGTTTGTGCTAATCAGGCTGTGCAGAAGGAATTGTCTTTGCTACTAATTAGCCAGCTGGCATTAAAAAGAATGTTTTGCCTCATTCATTCATTCATTATTCATTAAGACCAGTTTTTCTTCTCTCCACCCCCACATATGCTCTGGCTCTGTCACTTCTCTGGGCCCCCTTCCTTTCAGACCAGACTCATTCAGGATTTTAGGCAATAAAAAGAGAGCAGATTTTTAATTACAAATAAGCTATAAGAAACAGCTAAAAACTTCTCATCTGGACAGCTGTTCTCCATCTCTCCCCAGTACAGGAAGGATCTCATCTAAAAGTTGTGTTTATTTGTGTCAAGGATTTGCCTGCCTGTTGCTTTTGAAGGAGAACATAACTATTCGGCTTAATCTTTCAGGCCATCCATATAATCTGGCCGTCTTGAAAATCAGCCTCTATTTTGTGTATATCACTCATGACCACAAAGACATAACAGTTGTTAGCTACTCCTCACACCAGAGCTGCCTGTATTTAACAATCATAAAAAGAGCGACGACTCACAAGGACTTTCTGCTCCAAAAACCCCAGGCTGCTACCAATTTGAGCTAAAGTACAATCTTCAGTAGCTGTCACAGCAGTAGGGCTTATGTCCTTTGTAGACTGAAGCCACTAGAGGGTTAGATTTCAGAGTAGCAGCTGTGTTAGTCTGTATTCGCAAAAAGAAAAGGAGTACTTGTGGCACCTTAGAGACTAACAAATTTATTAGAGCATAAGCTTTCGTGAGCTACAGCTCACTTCATCGGATGCATTCGGATGCATAGAGGATTAGACAATCTCACACAGACTGGAGCAGGGCTGGCATTCCATCCAGGAGCTGACAGTGGTGAAACGTACCAACTAGCCAGCACCCAACAGAAATTTGATAATAGAGGGCTCTTCAATCTAGCAAAGACATAACAAGAGCAAATAGCTAGAAGTTGAAGCTAAAGGACTGGAGAATGGCAAACATAGTACCTATCTTTAAAAAGGGAAACAAAGAGGACTTACAGACATGTTAGCCTAACTTTGATACCTAGAAAAATACTGGAAAAAATTAACGATCAGTTTGTAAGCACCTAGAGGATAATAGGATTGTAAGTGTAACCCATGCCTGCTTGGTGTGGAACAGTGTCCCCAGCTAGACCAGCTAGAAATTGATGAGCCTGGTATAGCCTTGATGTCTTTTAGCTCATGCAGTAAATGCTCGTGCATTAAACTCCAGAGATCCCAGGTTTGATCCAGGCTGATGACGACCAGCGTCAGTTGGCGTTACATAAGAAATAGCCAGCATGGATTTGTCAAAAACAAATCATGCCATACCAACCTAATTTCTTTCTTCACCAGGGTTACTGGCCTAGCAGATAGGGTTAGAACTAGTAGACGTTACACAATTGATTTTAGTAAGCTTTTGATACAGTCCCACAATATTCTCATATGAAAATGGCGGAAATGTGATCTAATTGAAATTAATATGGGTGCACAACTGGTTGAAACACCCTTCTCAAAGAGTAGTTATAAATGGTTTGCTGTCAGACTGAGAGGATGTATCCAGTGGGGTCCCAGAGGGGTCAATCCTGCATCCAGAATTATGCAATATTTTCATTAAATGACTTAGATAATAGAGTGGAAGGTATGCTTATAAAATTTGCAGATGACACCAAACTAGGACGGGTGGCAAGCACTTTGGAGGGCAGGATTGGAATTATTGGAGAATTGCTCTGAAATCAACAAAATTAAAATCAATAAAGACAAGTGCAAAGTACTCACCATAGGAAGTACACAACTGCAACATGGGAAATAATAGTCTAGGAAGTAGCACTGCTAAAAACGGATCTGGGAGTTATAGAGGATCACAAACTGAACATGAGTCAACAATATGATGTAGTTGTGAGAAAAGCTAATATCATTCTGGAGTGTATTAACAGGAATGTCATATGTAAGACATGGGAGGTAATTGTCCCACT
This sequence comes from Dermochelys coriacea, assembly GCF_009764565.3. Taxonomy (NCBI): domain Eukaryota; kingdom Metazoa; phylum Chordata; order Testudines; family Dermochelyidae; genus Dermochelys; species Dermochelys coriacea. Next base: position 262,602,368 of record NC_050069.1, read on the forward strand.
CTATTCTGAACTGGTGAGGCCTGAAGTCCCTTCCAGCCCTACATTTCTATGATTCTATGAAATCTACACTCAAAATAAGGTGCACATTTTTAACAGTGAGGGTAATTAACCATTGGAATAACTTAATCCTTGGATGTATACACAGGGAAATATTGAGCAGGAGTAAGGAGGTCATATTGCCTATGTATTTGGCTCTGGTGCAACTGTGGCTGGAATATTGGGTTCAGCTGTAGTGTCCAGGCATCAAGAAGGTTATTGATAAATTGGAGAGGGTTCAGGGAAGTGCCACAAGAATGACTAAAAGATTGAAAAACCTGCCTTATAGCAACAGATTCAAGAGGCTCAAACTATTTAGCTTAACAAAGAGAAGGTTGCAGGGTGACTTGATCACAATCTATAAGTACTTACATGGGAAACAAAAATTTGATAGCAGGCAAAGGTATAACATGATCCAATGGCTGGAAGTTGAATCCAGACAAATTCAGACTAGAAATAAGGTGTACATTTTTAAATGGTGGGGCAGTTAAGCATTGGGAAAACGTACCAAGGGTTGTGGTGGATTCTGTCAGGAACGAGGGCCCTGCAGCAGGGTCTGGGATCAGAGCTGAAAGCCCTGATTGGCCAAGTCACTTGATTTGCTGAGCAGCGTTGTCATGACTGCTCTTAAGCCCAGCAGAAGCACCAGAGGCTACTCCACACTAACACTTGCAGCAGCGATAGCTCCTGTTCCTGCCTCGTTTCCAGCCTTGCTTCTGCCCTGTTCCCCTGCTTGGTTTCCTGAATCCAGTTTTGACCCTTGGCTGTGACTCCAGGGTCCTGACTCCTGGTTCTGACCACTAGGCCCGACTGCCCCAGTCCAAGACAGATTCTCCATCATTGGCAATTTTTAAATGAATATTTGGTGTATTTTCTAAATGATATCCTCTCACTCAAATAGGAGTTTAATGACATCCTATGGCCTGTGTTTTGCAAACCATATGATCAAATGGTCTCTTCTGGCCTCATATCCTAAAATAATTTTATATCTCTAACAGCCTTCTGATACCAGCCCCTTGTGATTCCCCTGGCACTGGATCTCATTTATAGTCTGCTTCTAGGTGACTCAAATGAAAGATCTTCCAATACTTCTTCAGACTATTCCACAGCCGAATAGACCTCACCATTAGGAAATCTTTCCTGAGCAGAGCAGCCTCCTGCAGATATCCTATCCCAACTAAGTGTAACTAGTTGATTGTCTTTCTTTTCTTGTCTTGTCTCTTGCTGGCAGCAGCCTCCGCAAAATGGCTTTAGTGTCAGCTGGGTTACAGCAAGCCCAGTTATGGTTGTGAGCAAACAGGTTCAGCTTGATTTGCCATCTAAAAATAGAAGTCCCCAAAGAAAACTGTTGCTGAGTGACATTGCATTAAAGGCTATTTCCTCTCTCTGGATCCATTTAGTGCATTAATGCATCCTCTGGCGGGAGGTATGCGCTGGAAGAATAGGAGCTATAATTATTCAACAGATGGGATGGCGAGAAGACAGCAACATCAATACCAATGAGCAGTTACTTATTGTGGTGATATATAAACATCGGGGCTTTTGCTGAGTCCAAACCAGCTTCTACATTTGATCCACTGTGAACACGACCAGATGAATCATGCAAAAAAAACCCTGGCAGTGGCTAGCTCAGAAAGTCAGCCAGTTTTCATGTAATCATTGTAGTGGTGGATAGATCTGGACCTAAGAGCCTGCATCTGTGCTATTACTCACTTAATTATTGCTTTTAAATTTTTAATATGAATTTAGCCCTGTAGAATGACCTTTAGCTCAGAATACATGGAGCTAGAACAGGCCACAGAAGTTTCCAAACCTACATCAACTAGAGAAATATCACCTGTTGAGGAGAGTTTAGCCTTCATATACATTCTGTCTCTTTCTACTCAATTGGCTCTCCTCACTACAGTATCTGAACACCTCTTGGTCAGTAACCTACCAAGGAGGAAGGGATTGCTGTTATCTTCATCTCACAATCTGGGGATCAAGAGGCAGTGGATAGATTAAGTGATATACAGACGGTCACACTGAGCCTGTGGCTGGAATGGAAGCCAAATCTCCCAAGTTTCAGACCACTGGCCTGTCCACTAGACCACCGTTCCTTTAGCAGTCATGTAAGCTTATCCTCTGACACTAAGAGTGCCAGCACGGAGCACTTGTCTACCAGGAACTGTACTGAGACCACTGACTCATTTCTGATAGGCCACTGAACAGAGTAACAGCCTCCAAACTGGGCTGGTTGGAGTCACCGAGCAAGAGGCGACAGCAGACCATGTTATTATTTTTACTACAGTAGTGTCTAAAGTTGAGACTGCAGCCCCATCGTGCTAGCTGTGGTACAGACACAAACCTAGAAAGTCTATGTCCTGAAATGTGTACAATCTAAATAGAAAAGGCAAAAAAGGATTAACTCGTCATTAACTTGTGAGATGTTAAGGGCCAGATCCTTAGAAGTATTAAGGCACCTAAATACCTTTGAGGATCTAGGGATAAGTGACTTGCTTAACGTCACAGAAGAAGGCTGTAGTAGAGCCAGGCACTGAACCCAGAGTGCTTGAGTCCCAGCACACTGCTTTAATAAGAAGACCACCTGCTTTAGTAGCTGGAGCCACATGGGCTTTTCAGAAATGGTGGGTAGGGTTGATGTCTCTAGCCTCTGTTTGCCAGAAGCTGGGAATGAGTGACAGGGAATGGATCACTTGATGATTCCCCATTCCGTTCATTCCCTCTGGGGCACCTGGCACTGGCCTCTGTCGGAAGATGGGATACTGGGCTAGATGGATCTTTGGTCTGACCCAGTAGGGCCATTCTTACATTCATAGCAATGAATTTGAGGAATCTGATTAATTTAACCCTCTTTCCTGCTAGTGAAAAAACTTCCAGCTCCAATCAGTAATGAGTAATGCAATGGAAATACTGGGGGGCGGGGGAGGGGATTGTATTAAAAATCGAGCTAAAGAGAAGAGAAAAGATAACCCAACGTTTTCAGACTTGAAATAAAAATGCAATTGTCATTTGGAGTGAAGGTTCATGTTGGTTCCTTTTTCACCCATTTTTCTTTCTTCCATCCACACCTGAGTCCATCTGCAAATCCTCATTTCCAACTAACACTAAAACAGAAGGTTCGTCATCCAACAAGGAAGTTTTGGAAATTTCATGAGACCCACAGGTCACAAGACTTGTAGGCAAGATGATCTGGCCCAGCACTCAGCCCCTTTCACCAACTTCTCCTGTTTTCATCTCTGTCCCACGTACTCCATGCAACCCACCTCTGGTTCATTACACAGGAGTGGGAGATTGTAAAGGGGAAACCTGATATCTCTTTTAGCTCAGAAGTTGCTTTGCAAGTACTAATTCACAACTAAAAATCAATTATGTCCTGGGTACCGTGACTGCCAAATTCTCAGGAAGAAACTGCAATTACTGACATTGCGAAGACTGTCTAAGGGATACATTTTTGAGTGTTGTACAGTGAAGATGTTGACAATCTGTATTTTCCTTTTTTTTTTGCAGCCTTTTCTCTCTGTCTCCCCATTAATCTAATATGCGATTTCAGTGCTAGAGACACAGTACAAAATGTGCAGGCAGGAGAGTGAAAAAACAAGAAAGTTCTAGAAACAAAAGCTACATTGCTGGGGAGACAAAAGGTCTTTGGCATTGGTACATTAAGAGAATCCCATTATTCTTGCTAAGTATAGGCCTTCAAGCACAGACTATTAGACTTAACATTTTTACTCTGTTGGCAAGAAAGGTATATAATGACTTTCAACAGAGACTAGAAACTACATGAGGTTTCAGAGCAGCAGCCGTGTTAGTCTGTATTCGCAAAAAGAAAAGGAGTACTTATGGCACCTTAGAGACTAACAAATTTATCTGAGCATAAGCTTTCGTGAGCTACAGCTGTAGTACTCCTTTTCTTTTTTACATGAGGTCTGTGGCCTTCTGAGGCCCATGAATATCACCCTGAAAACCCTGAGTCACAGATTTTTTTTTCCCGCTGTTGATAATTCGGCAAAGTAAAAACTCAGCACCAGGCTTCACCTCTGACTTACATATGGTGTTTGCTGCGTAGGAAATGCATGTATTTGTGGTCTCTCCACCGAGCTTCTGAAAAGTAGCCCACTGATCACAGTTGGCTTTCCTACACTCCCTGCCATTCAACTTCAGAAGCACAACCCCCACTCTCTTGAGCCAACAGAGAATCACCGTTAGCAATATAGGACCTATGACACACAATCTAACACAGAGCAATGCTGCACTGACAGCTCATTAAGGGTTTGCTTACTTACCTTTTCCTGCCAGCTGACTAAATCAACTATTGAGGAAGGACAAGAATACCTCCTTGGGAGTAAGGAAAGCAGAATGTGGCCCTGTATCTGAATTAGTTGTGTAGGTGTCTGAAAGCTTTTATGGAGGGGATGGGAGTGTAGGACAAATTAATATGAAAGAGAAATGATGGCTCTGTGTTCAAGGCACTGGACCGGGACTTAGATCCGGGATCTGTTCCTGGATATGCCACAGGGGATGGATCACTTGATTACTTGTTCTGTTCATTCTCTCTGGGGCACCTGGCATTGGCCGCTGTCAGAAGACAGGATACTGGGCTAGATGGACCTTTGGTCTGACCCAGTATGGCAGGTCTTATGTTCTTATGTTCCTGTGTGACCTAGGGCAAGTCACCTCACCTCCCAGGGCCTCTCTTGCCCATCTGTACAACGGGGATGATAATGTTTCCTTTGTCTTGGTTATTTTGATTGTCTGCTCATGGAGGCAGAGCCTGTCACATACTATGTGTCTGTATCCCTATTAGTTATGGCCTTTATCAAGCAGTAGCATAATATAAACAATACAGTACTCAACTGCAGCAAAAAAGAGTCGGCTTCGAAAGCACACAGTTCATTTAGTACATTTTGCTATTAACCCTAATTTTCTGATTACTTTTCTATACACTGGCTCATATTCTAATTTGAGTTGAAGGGGAAAATCTATTACTGCTACATCTATAAATCTTGCTGATAAGGCATGTTCTCGTATGCTCCTGTTCCATTTTATTGCTTTGATTGATAAGATTTTTGGCTTAATAGAATATTTTTCCCCTCTTGGAGCATCCAATTTAATACTTGCCTAACAAAATGCTATTTGCTGCTGCTGTGCCAGAAAGCTGGTCTTTTTCAAACCCCGTTCATGACGTAGAACAAGGACACAGCTTCACAAGGTTTGGGTGTGCTAGTTATTTAAACAGCATTGACAAAATGTACTAAGTTATACATTGGGGACAATTTTCATGTAAAAGGCAAGATGTGGGGGGGGGGGGGAATCTCTCCTCTTAAACAGGTGATCCTCTACAGTGATTTTCCACACTGTGAGCCCATGTTACAATAGAAAAAAAGTTTTGGGGACATCCTCTTGTCTTTACAGTTACCTAGAAAGGTGGCCACTAGTCCCCTAAAACCTAGTAATGATTGTGATGCTTCCTAAGGGGTAACCAAGGTTTTGAGGCACCTTGCTACCATCTGCTCTGAGTGTGAGGAAGTCATATCACTGCCTGCCGAGGGTCAGCTCCCCAGCTCCACCGGTCATGGGCAACACAAGCATTCCCCACTGAGCCTGCACAAGCCTCACTCTCTCTCTCTACTGGTTAGCAATAGGCACCCTCCAACCCCTGAGCCTTCCAAGCATCCCTCAAGAGTGTCCAGCCCCTGCTCTAATGGACACTTACAGTGTTCACAGATTCTCTGCCTCCAAAGAATCAGCTCACCCCAGCTTACCAGTTCCACCTCAGATCACCGCTCCGCTTCACACACAGCACTTAGACATGTTTATAGTGAAAAAAAGCCAAAGTTTATTTCAGAGAAGAGAATTAAATGGCAGCAAGTAGCAGTATTGGAAACGAATGGGTGCATGTGAAATAAAATCATAACACGCATTCTAGAACCTAGACTTATTTAACTGGATACTTCCTTGTCTTATAGAGCAAAGCTCACCTCAGCGTGCTTCCAGCATTTCAGCCAGGCCTGGCTGTGATCTTCCATTCATGAGACAAATCGCACTGCCAGCTTGCCGGCTCGGTGAAAGATGCCAAATGGACCTCTCCACTCTCAGATATACCTCAGCAATCCATTGTCTTTACTCCTAAACAGGACCCCCACCTGCTGTTTATTTCTTCCTGTAAGTTTCCTTACTTGAAGAGTTCACAACCTCTTGATTAGCATTCAGCTCAGTATACCAACAGACACCCACTAGGAGACAGCCAACGCCCAGTACACACACAACTAGACAGATAAGTGTTTGTTACCTCCTGTTTGGAAGGAATCTGTCAGAGACACGTCACCTCCTGGTTACCTGCCCTAAGAACATCATTTTCCCTACAGACACATAACTCCTTAAATATTATCTGCACACACATTTCACAGTGATTGGCAGAGACTTCCTGTGCTGCCCTTTAGTGAATCAGTATGTGCATGTATTTCAGTCAAGGGATCTCTGTAAAACTTTATGCATCCCTGTGGCCTCTGCCAGTTAGCACCAAGAGGTCCCTGAGTCACAAGTTAGGGACCTTTGTTTTAAACTCTTCCCCTCATAGCATGTGCTACTGAGCACCTGGCAATCCCCAATCTGTGCAAAATGTTGTAGCGTGCTTATCTGCCCTCTGCCTACCTTCACATCCCTATGTTGGCTGCCTCTTGACACTTACAATAAATTCACTCACCTTGTCCTTGCCTTCATAGCCCTGTGGAGTCTAGCTCCTTCTCTAGCTTGTTGTTCTCCTGTCTTTTCTCACATCCTCTTCACCTCTTCCAAACAGTCCAGCTAACTGAAACTTTGGGACTGTATTCATCCCTGAGCCAGCACTGAGACCAGCTTGGTCCTGCCTGAATCTAGGGATGTCTCAGCTCCTGTTGCAACTTAAGGCAGCCACTGGGGCAACCCTGACTTCCAGCTGGGTTGTCATCATCCCTATGGTGAAGCTGCGTAATAGCTGGGGCATAGAAAAGCCCTCATCACTGCTCCTCTCACCCCTGGTCTGTATACTTGAACTTAAGCTCATGATCGTGTGAACGCGGTGGAGAGCAGGATCAGAAGAGGAAGGAAACAGAACAGAACAGGACCCAAGAAGAGTAGAATAGAAGATCTCAAGATAGAGAGGTCTATAGAGAATGAAATATTGAGAAAGTGAAGAGGGAGCTGTAGAGTGAACACAGGTCACTGTTGTCAGAGATTATGAGACCAATCTGCGATAGGACTAGAAAGCACTGACTGGGCTGCACAGGCTCTCAAGACAGAAAAGGGAGCTGTGGTTCGAAGGGGCCGTGACTCTTCTTAGAAAAGGAGTGGTCCATTGTTCCCACATGATCTGCATACCCTAGAATAGATGGAGGGTGCCAGGCCCCCAGGCTTCTGCCCTCTCAAGCACATGGAGGGGAACACAAGTAATGGGGAAAACTTCACAACTCCACTGAAATTGCTGAGCCTTCATGTTCTCTCTTCTCCTCTCCAGTTTACGGGATCACTGATGATGCAGCTGTGACCATTTGAGAATGTGTCTGTACAGACTTAGGAGTTCTGGCTGATATTCTGAAGTGTTACTAGGAAAACTGCTGTATCATGGATGCCCCTCTGTATGTATCTTTACTAAGCTGCAAACTCCACTTTGAAGGTGCAGCCTTTTGCCTTCTCCATGGTCGGTTTGCTGCAAAGTTGGGCTGAAATTCTAAAGGCTAGTGACAAAAGAAAAACAAAAAAAGGTGGTTGATGTTTAGTGCTCTCCCATGGAAAGGGAATAGATCTAAACAGGCTGGTTCCCAAGCAGGAGAAATGGTTTAATCAGAGGAGAGGTTGCCTTGGCAACAAGGTCGCCTGGCACGGGTTTGTATAAGCTGGCAAGGGGATCATCTGACAAAATGGGCTAAAAGTTATAACAAGGGAGGATCTAGCTGGGTCTTTGGCCATTTTGTCTTTAGCTCAAAAGGAGAAGAGAATCAACATACCTGAAGCAAGAGGCCTTGTCTGCTTTCCTGAGCCCAGGTGCTCTCCCAAAGGAAGAGTGAGCTAGTACAAGGGCATTGCGGTTAGGATGTTTACCTGGGATCTGTGCTCTCTTGTGTTTTATATGATTCAGTAGAGAAGAGGGATGGTGTTAGAGCTGGAGCTAAGTTTCTCTGTGTGCCAAATGCTTCACAACTGCCACGTGCCTCCTGAGACTTAAGCAATAACCCAGAAGCCCCACACCACAGGGTGGAGTTCTGGGAGTGGGTTTGTTGTGGTTACAGGGGATCTGGAGGAGTCAGCATTGAGTCCAGGGCTTAGGCCACTAGAAAGCAGCTTCCAATATGGTGTGCTAGACAAAGCACTGTCTGGGCCCTGAGGGTGTGCTGAGGGACCTCTAGATTGGGGCAGTGGCTGGACTCCCCAGGCAGTCCCCGGAGGCTTAAAACTCCCAGGGACCCAGAAACTGAGTCCTTCACAGCAGTCTGGTGGGTGGCCAGGATGGGGATCCCAACCAACTCTATACCAGCAGAGTAGGCAGAGGTTGAGACCCTTCGGGGACCCCGGCCTTCAGCCCTGCAGATCTCTTGATGGAGTCCACCCTTTAGTGTTGCCTTGTAGATGCTTCTGTGGCTCCATGGAAGCGAGTTAATTGTCTACAGCTTTCTTCCAAGGATCAGCTGTTGCCTGTGGGGAAGCTTGAGTGGCGGGGGAGAGACAGGAGCAATGGGATTGCATTTTTGGATTGACTTGAGATGCTAACAACCAGCATTAGTGTGATTAAAACCATAGGCCTGAGAGGAAGGACGTGTCAGATGTTAGTATATTTCACTTGTGTGCTTTTCTGGGTGCCTCTGGATTGCCTTATTCTGGCCAGGGTCTAAAAGAATTAGAATACCAGGCTGAATGGCAGGCACAGTCTGGAGGCCTGAGAAAGAGCTGCTGAATGCAAGTCACAGCTGTGCTGCTGAATCGCGGTGTCACTATTTGCAAGGCACTTCACCTGTCTGAGCCTCAGTTTACCTATTTGTACACTGAGGGTAATGATGGCTGCCCAGAGTTGCAAAGTGCTTTGTGGTCTATGAAAGAAAAAAAAACACAAGAGGGCAACTAAGAATTTCAGAAGCATCAGACTTAGCTGATCAGCCTGATATTCAATACCCTCATGCCCTAATCATCTTGCTAAAAGGGCTAATTGGGAGAGAAATTCAAAGGCACACATGGCAGCTAGGCAGCTGGTCCTATTGACTTGCAATGGCAAATAGGCACCAAAGTGTCCATTGTGCATTGAAAGTCTTTCCCTCAGCCCTGTCCTCTTCTACTGGAGCTGAACTAACAGAGTGGGCAGTGGTACCGTTTGCCGATTTGGCTCTTGAACCATCATGCCAGCATACGGCAGGACGGGGACACAGTGGGACTCTAAGAGGTAGAATCACAGAATCATAACAATGTTGGGTTGGAAGAGACCTTGAGAAGTCATCAAGTCCAGCCTCCTGCACTGAGGCAGGACCAAGTAAACATAGACTGTCCCTGACAGGGGTTTGTCCTTAAACCCCCCCAATGACAGGGATTCCACAACCTCCCTCGGAAGCCTATTCCAGAGCTTAACTATGTTTATAGTGAGAAAGCTTTTCTGAATCTCTCACCTAAACCTCCCTGGCTGCAGATTAAGCCCATCACTTCTTCTCTTACATGGACACAGAGAACAATTGATCACAGTCCTTTTTATAAAAGCTCTTACCATAGCTGAAGACTATTATTAGGTACCCCTCAGTCGTCTTTCCTCAAGACTAAACATGCCCACTTTGTTTAACCTCTCCTCAGAGCTCAGATTTTCTAAACTTTTTATCACTTTTGTTGCTCTCCCAAGACTCCCTCCTGGCCATCCATCGAACTGCTGTGGAAAACTCAACTTCTGGGTCTCTGGGTGTCTTCAGCCTCTGGGACCTGAATGGTATCCAGCCATTGCCACCACCAAGGGGTCACTGAAAACACTGTCAGGACACAGAACAGGAGCAGCAAACAAGGGAGTTTTGTGAGGGAGTATGAGAGGTAGGTGCACCTGACACTCTAAAATTAGCCCCCCTCCCCCAATACAAACAAACAAACAAAATGAAACCCTGCAAGAGTAAAAATAATGCAGGCAGAAGTCCAGAGTGGGAGATATCCAGTGTATTGCAATGAATGTACCACATACAATTACCTGCCTTCTGAGCAAGGGGCAAACATTGGTATTCGGTGCAAGCAATTCATGGACCTCAGAGACCAGGAAGGGCTCCGAAGACCAGAGTGGCTGAACTGGAGGAGCTAAGAGAGAGAGAGGTACACAGACAAGACTTTCTGGGGCACAGTAAAACAGTCCCAGCCATGGGCTGACAGCCTCTGTGCTGTTGAGAAGGATGAAAGTCTCAGGGAAGGAGACCATCAAGCTGGAGTGCAAGGAAGTGAACCCATTATTGGGACCCTCTTCCTAGATGAGGACATGGTATTCTCTCGCACTGAGGATATTCCGCTGTGGGAGGGGACCCCAGTTATTAGGAAGAGACACCTAATGGTAGGGGAGGGATTCAATTATAAGAAATATAGATAGTTGGGTTTGTGATGAAGGGGAAAACTGCCTGGTGAATTGCCTGATTGGTGGCCAGGTTGCAGACCTCTCAAGACATCAAGATAGGCTTATGAGCAGTGCTCAGGAGGAGCCAATGGTTGTGGTACATGTAGGTACCAATGATATAGGGAAAGGTAGGAGAGAGGTCCTGCAAGCTAAAAATGTAGGCTGCTAGGTAAGATATTAAACTCCAAGATTAAACTACCAAAAACTAATAGCAATTTTTTAGAGTACATCAGAAGACTGCCTAACTATCAGTGGGGCCACTAGACAATCAAGGTGCTAAAGGAATATTCAAGGAAGACAAGGCAGGGGCAGAGAAGCTAAATGAATTTTTGCATATGTCTTCACTGCAGAGGATAAGGAGAAGATCTCCACAAACAAGTCACTCTTTTTAAGGTGACACACCTGAGGAACATCCAAGTTTGAGGTGTCAATAGAGGAGCTTTTAGTACAAATTGATAAATGTAACCAAAGTGATTCACCAGGACCAGATGGTATTCACACCAGAGTTCTGAAGGAACTCTTATGAAATAGAAGAACTAACTGTGGTATCACATAAATAAGTCTCTGTACCAGATGACTGGAGGGTAGCTAATGTAATGCCGATGTTTACAAAAAGGGCTCCACAGGTGATCCTGGCAAATACAGGCTGGTAAGCCTAACTTCAGTATCAGGCAAATTGGTTGAAACTACAGTAAAAAACAGAATTATGAGACACACAAATGAACACAATATGTTGGAGAAGAGTCAACAAGGCTTTTATAATCTATTAGAATTCTTTGAGGGTGTCAACAAACGTGGACAAGGGTGATCCAGTGGATATAATATACTTGGACTTTCAAAAAGCCTTTGCAAAGTCCCTTACCAAAGGCTCTTAAACAAAGTAAGCAGTCATGGGATAAGAAGGAAGGTTAGGGTCATGGATCAGTAACTTTTTGAAAGATAGTAAACATATGTGATAAGTTACAGTCAGAATGGATTTGTCAAGGACAAATCATGTCAAACTGACCTCATAGCTTTCTTTGAAGGGTAACAAGCCTTGTGGATAGGTGGGAAGTGGTATATGTTTATTTTAGTAAGGCTTTTGATACTGTCTCGTATGACCTTCTCAGAAACAAACTAAGGAAATACAACCTATAAGGTAGGTGCATAACTGGTTGGAAAACCATTCTTAGAGAGTAGTTATCAGTGGTTCACAGTCAAGTTAGAAGGGCATATTGAGTGGGGTCCCACAGAGATCAAGTTCTGGGTCCAGTTCTGTTCAATATATTCAACAATGATTTAAACAACGGCATAGAGAGTATGTTTATAAAGTTTCGCAAAAAGAAAAGGAGTACTTGTGGCACCTTAGAGACTAACAAATTTATTAGAGCATAAGCTTTCGTGAGCTACAGCTCACTTCATCAAATGCATCCGATGAAGTGAGCTGTAGCTCACGAAAGCTTATGCTCTAATAAATTTGTTAGTCTCTAAGGTGCCACAAGTACTCCTTTTCTTTTTGCGAATACAGACTAACACGGCTGCTACTCTGAAACCTTTATAAAGTTTGCAGATGATACTAAGCTGGGAGGGGTTGCAAGTGCTTGGAGGATAGAATTAAAATTCAATATGATCTGGACAAATTGGAGAAATGGTCTGATGTAAATATGATGAAATTCAATAAGGACAAATGCAGAGTACTCCACTTAGGAAGGAACAATCATTTGTATATGTACAAAATGGGAAACGACTGCCTAGGAAGAGTACTGCGGAAAGGGATCTGGGGGTCATAGTAGATCACAAGTTAAATATGAGTAAACAGTGTAACACTATTGCAAAAAAAGCAAATATCATTCTGGGATGTATTAACAGGAGTGTTGTAAACAAGACACAAGAAGTAATTCTTCCACTCTACACCACAACTGTTGTATTGTGTCCAGTTCTGGGTGACACATTTCAGGAAAGATGTGGACACACTGGAGAAAGTCCAGAGAAAAGCAACAAAAATGATTAAAGGTCTAGAAAACATGCCTGTGAGGAAAGGTTGAAAAAAAAATGTGTTTGTTTAGTCTGGAAAAGAGAAGACTGAGAGGAGACATGATAATAGTTTTCAAGTATGTAAAAGGTTGTTTCAAGGAGGAGGGAGAAAAAATGTGCTCCTTAACATAGGATAGGACAAGAAGCAATGGGCTTAAATTGCAGCAAGGGTGGTTTAGGTTGGACATTAGGAAAAACTTCTTAATTGTCAGTGTGGTTAAGCAATGATATAAATTGCCTAGGGAGGTCGTGGAATCTCCATCATTGGAGATTTTTAAGAGCAGGTTAGACAAATCTGTCAGGGATGGTCTAGATAATACTTAGTCCTGCTATGACTGCAGGGGACTGGACTAGATGACCTCTCAAGGTCCTTTCTAGTCCTATGATTCTCTGAAATATCTGGTTGGTTTTTACAATAGAAACAGGTAAATAGTGATGACTGTTCTGGAACTTGTGCTGTTCAATATATTCATAAATGATCTGGAAAAGGGGCTAAACAGTGAGGTGGCAAGATGTGCAGATGATAAAAAATTACTCAAGGTAGTTAAGTCCAAAGCTGACTGCAAAATGTTATAAAGGGTTCTCACGAAAGGGAGGGACTGGGCAAAAAAGTGGCAGAGTAAATTCAATGTTGACAAGGGCAAAGTAATACACATAGGAAAACATAATCCCAACTACACATACAAAATGGTGTCTAAATTAGTTATCACTCAAGGACGAGATCTTGGATAGTTCTCTGAAAACATCCGTTCAATGTGCAGCAGCAGTCAAAAAAAGCTAACAGCATGTTAAGAACCATTAGGAAAGGAATAGATAATAAGATAGAAAATATCATAATGCCATTATATAAGTTATTGGTACACCCACATCTTGAATACTGCATGGAGTTCTGGTCACCCAATCTCCAAAAAGATATTAAAATTGGAAAATGTACAGAAAATGGGAACAAACCTGGTTGGGGTATAGAACAGCTTCCACATGAGGAGAGGTTAAAAATACTGGGACTGTTGAATGTTCAACTTAGAGTAGAGACAACTAAGGGGGGATATGATAGAGGTCTGTAAAAATCAAGAATGGGGTAGAGAAAGTGCATAAGACAGTGTTATTTATCCCTTCTCATAACACAACAACTAGGTGTTGTCATCCAATGTAATTAATAGGCAGCAGATGTAAAACAAACAAAAGGAAGTACTTCACACAATGCATAATCAACCAGGGGAACTTGTTGCCAGGGGATGTTGTGAAGACCAAAAGTATAAGTGGGTTCAAAAAAGAACCAGATATGTTCATGGGGGGATAGGTCCATAAATGCTATTAGTTAAGATAGTCAGTGTCACAGCTGCATGGTCCAGAGGTCCCTAAACCTCCGACTGACAAAAACTGGGATTGGACAGCAATGGGAGATTACTTGAGAATTGCCCTGTTCTGTTCATTGCCTCTGAAGCATCTGGCATTGGCCACTGTCAGAAGACAGGATACTGGGTTAGAAGGACCATTGGTCTGACCCAGCATGGCTATTTTTATATTCTTATCTTTTTTGCATAAGTGTGACACCCCTGAGGCAAACTAGGCAGTTGCAAGCTACAGCCAAATTCTGCTGCACTGTGTTGATATTGTATAAAACATATAATTGCATAAGCTGTCACAAACCACACAAAGATAGAATATACCTTTGAAGGTCACTAAAATACTACAGCAGGAGTGAGTCTCCCTACTAAGGGAAAGACAGTTCTGGGGAATCCATTATCAGACATCCCTGTCAAGGAAAATGCTTCCCTGGGGAAGACACCTCCATGGGAAAGGCTTCTGTAAATCAACCCCGTTCCAATGTAAAATATCCATTGGGACACTCCTTTTTGGAGACTAACTGCCTTCCCAGTTTCCCCCACATCCCTATCTCCCTCCCTGTCCCCAAATGGAGCTTTTATATTGCAAAAAGAGGTCACACTGGCCCACAGGTGACCTAAGACCTCATCAGTCCACTCCAATTAGTCCTGATCTGCAATCTAGACCCATCTGTTCCTTCACTTCTAGCCCACAGGGGGAAGCGCTCTTATGAGCTCATTTCAGTGGTTGTTAGACTAGAGTCACTCCTTATCACATGCTCTACACTGCACCATATGTAGGCCCAGACCCACAGGCACTGACTCCCTGGGAGCTCTGGGGCTCAAGCACCCACAAAAAAAATAGGAGGTGTTCAGCTTCAGCACCCATGGGGTTGGATTAACCTTTTGTGGGACCCAGCACCCGGATCTTTCCCCTGCCCCCACTTGGCTAGATGGATCCTTGGTCTGACCCCAAATGGCTGTTCATATGTTCTTATGACAGTCATCTCTTTTATAGCACACTCTTGTAGTGAGGTATTCATCCTTGACCTCTCCTCCTTCAGTGCTTGAGCATCACACTGAGCATGAGCCTATAAAACTGGTGATGAAGATCTGTTTATGTAGGCCAGTCTATTATGGCAGCTTATGCTTAAAACCTTACTAGGAAAACATCTCTCCTCTTAAAGCTAATGTGTCTGCTTCTAGGTGGGCTTGGGGAATTGTCCCATAGATCTGATCTACAGTAGAGTGTACAGTCTCAGAAAAATTAGATTACAATATAGCCCCAAAATATTACAAGCTCTATTGAGCAACAGCCTTGGTCTAGTGACTTTAGGCACCCAACCTGAGACAACTTAAAAGGGGTCTTATTTTCAGAAAGCGCTGAGCACCTTTTCTCTTTTAAATTTAGCACCTTTAAGTAGAACCAGTTGGGAATTTTTCAGTGAAGAACATCCATTCTGGATCAGACCAATAGTCAATTTAGCCCAGTATCCTGTCTACCAGTAGTGGCCAATACAAGGTGCCCCAGAGGGAATGAACAGAACAGGCAATCATCAAGTGATCAATCCCCTGTCGCTCATTCCCAGCTTCTGGAAATTGGAAGCTAGGAACACCCAAGAGCTATGACGTTGCATCCCTGACCATTGTGGCTAAGAGCCATCAATGGCCCTATCCTCCATGAAATTTTTCATTTAATCAGAACCAAAATATTTTACAGGAATGTTCTGGTTTCAATGAAACTTCCATCAGGAAGGTTTCTCAGATTCAGGATGGAATTTGGAAAACAGGGGGAAGAAGAGAACAAGAGCCCCACCCTGGACTAGCGAACAGCCCAGTGTTTAGGGAACCGCCTTAGGATGTAGGAGACCCATGTTCAAGTCCTAAGTTGGGCAGGGACTTACACATGGGTCTAGAACATCCCAGGTGAGGGTCCTAACCACAGGGCTATTGGCTAGTCTAAGGTGGGGCACTCACTCATTTTTCATGATTTTTTTCAAAAACCTCTTGGGTTTGTCCCAGTGCAGAACAGGGACATTTTTTCATTTCCCACCCAGCTCTTCTTTTAAGGTGTCTGTTAGTGGGCACCCAAAACTCACTCGTCATTTCTGAAAATGTTCATCATTAAAGAGACAAGGTGGGTGAGGGGATATCTTTTATTGGACCAGCTTCTGGGGGTGAGAGAGACAAGCTTTTGAGCTAAACAGAGCTCTTCTTCATTTATGTCCTTCATGAAAAGCATTGTGAGCTTCTGTGCTAATTTGTAGTCATCATTGTACCATGTGATTCCTACTGACGCTTCGCTCTCAGCAATTTTTTTAAAATGAAATCTTTGAAGGCAGAAGAAAAAACTAAATTGTCATGACACCATCTTAATATTGCCTTTGATTGGACAGGCAAGCAAGAAATCTGAAGTATTCTCTATCACACACATTTCTAACAAGCCCTAAAGTGTTGCAAGAAGCAAGCTCTGATCTACAACACCTACAATATACATTAAGTCCTTTAATGCAGTAGGAGGGAAAATAGGAGCAAAGGCAACATTCTGGCTCCCTGCAGATTCCCTTAGTTTGGAAGGTGGCAGGGAGCAGCAAAGTTGTCTTTCCCCCCCTCTTCCCAAACTCATAGACTTTAAGGCCAGAAGGGACCATCATGATCATCTAGTCTGACCTCCCACACATCACAGGCCACTCATCCACTCCTGTCATAGACCTATAACCTCTAGCTGTGTTACTGAAGTCCTCAAATCTTGATTTAGAGACTTAAAGCTACAGAGAATCTATTATTTATTCTACTTCAAACCAGCAAGTGAACAGTGTCCTACGCTGCAGAAGAAGGCAAATCCATTCTGCCAGTCTGACCTGGGGGGACAATTTCCTTCCCAACCCCAAATATGGCAATCAGAGCTTGAGCATGTGGGTGAGACCGTGTTAAACCCCCCCCAATATGGTGCATCAGTATTTGTACTTTGATGCTTGGACCTGGAGTGCCCTGGGACCTGTGAGATGGTTTGAAGATAGAATACTTTGAGAGATTTCACACTTATCTAGGGCTGAACACTTGGACTAAAAGGTCTTCATTTTTAGCTTGATTGTGAGGCACTGGCACAAGACTTAAGTCACTCTATGTATGTATGTATCTATGAATCTATGAATCTAAGTCACTCTACAAAAAAACCTCTTAGATCATTAAAGAACTCAAAACAAGTAGTGTTTGAGGATTCATTCCACCAGCAACATTGTGTGTATTACTGTAGTACCTAGAGCAATGGTTCTCAATATGAGGCCCAATTAGCTGCAGCCCATGTGACAGCCTCAGGCCCACACAGGTAGTATATATATTGTCTGGATGCGGCCCACCTAACAGCTGCATACGTGATCCACTGTGCTAAATAGGTTGAGAACCACGGACGTAGAGCCTTCAACTGAGGTCCCACCCTGCTAGATGCTGTACTGACATCTAATAAGAAAAGGCGCCTGTCTCAAAGAGATTACGATCCAGACAGACAAGAAAGTTTTACCATTCCCAATTGACAGGGAATCTGAGGCTCAGAGAGATTGATTTGCCTATGGTCACATATGTCTATGGAAGAGCTGGAAATATAACCCAGGTTTCCAATGCCTTAAACACAAAACCATCCTAAATCACAAAGCCATCCACGCTTTCTTCCTTTGATGCATTACCAGCGGAAGAGCCATCTCCTTAAAGCTTAGAAATCCTTCAGAATCGTCCATTTTAAAAACAAGCTTCAGAAGGACATTCAGAATTAAGGAGCTGATCCTGAAGACCCGGTAGACATGAATACATTATACACCCAGGGATTAGTCCTATTTAGTTGGGGTTGGTCCTGCTTTGAGTAAGGGGTTGGACTAGATGACCTCCTGAGGTCTCTTCCAACCCTAATCTTCTATGATTCTGATTGACTACAGTGAGACTATTCTCAGGAGTAAAGGTCGTAGGATGAGGCCCTAGTGTCTGTTACCATGGGGAAACAGCAACAGGAACAAATGTTAAAGACCTTTAAACAACTGATGCCTGAAAAAAAATCAATTTAACTTTACAAATGCTCCTTGAACTAGCAATAATGGCTTTTAATACCCCAGTGGAGAAGAACCAGTGGCATATTGTTTCTAGCAATAAATGGGATGTATTATGTCAAATGCTCTGCTAAGCTCTTCACATAATGCATCAGCCTTCAGATCCTTATCAATAACAGAACTAGTTCTTGTCTGTCAATTTAATAGAGCTGAACAGACTGGCAGTTCAGTTCAATTGGCAGATTAGGTTAGCATCGAGTGATAAAGCTGATATCTCTTTGTTTATTCAATGAGCCAATCTTTCCATCACGTTGTTAAATCCAGACCACATTCATACAGGCCAGCGGACAGTGACCACTTACACAGAGTGCAGTGAGAGATGCTATTCCCACACTAGCTGAATGCAAATCCAATAATGGATTTAAAAAATATTTCCAAAAATTGCCTGCTAAAACACTATTTTCACTCGTCATGGTTTATTATTTATCTGCCACAGGTATCCTAAAAAAATCTCTCTCCTCCATTACTGTGGTGGTGAAAGAAGATGTCTGCAGTAAATCTAATGTAGTCCAGACACCTAAATGTTTCACCAGTCTGTAGAAAGTATTTGCTGATAGGCACTGTCGACGTTATTACATGGAATTCTCTCCACAGGGTAACAACCCCCTGCAAGATTGGTGGAAAGTCAAAGCTCTGCAGCTTCTGCAGAGCAGAAAGTTTACTTCGTGTTGCTCTATTACTATACATAGGTCTAGATAATACTTAGTCCTGCCAGTAGTGCAGGGGACTGGATTAGATGACTTCTTGAGCTCCCTTCCAGTTCTATGATAATTGTGTTAAAAGATTGTTAAGGCAACCTTAACTCTGCCCCCTTGTGTTTGTGTATTAGGATGCAGTCTTTAATTATATGGTCCTATAATCAAGGTCCTGTGCATTCCATAATCCTATTGCCACAGAACTGGCTGCAGAATCTGTCCCATCCCACTGAATCATGCTCCAGAATCTAAGCTTTATGATCAATGAGTTTTTAAAAGCACTCAGCCATAACCTAACCCTACTCCCATTGAGGTCAAAGTGACCCCCGGAAGTGCAATGAACCATGTCAATGCAGATGGTGTTTTCATCTACTGGAATCTATGAGAGAGCACCCACCTTTGGGGTGTCCCCTTGTGGCCTCAGAGCAGTCCTGCAAATAGCTCTCTGCTTTGATTTCCCTTTTCCAGGCACTCACAGTTCCCATCTTCCCAGGGATGGATTGCCTGCCTAGCTTCTCCACCCCATATTGTCATGAAGTGGTCTCTTCTTGAGGTCCCTCCTGCATCAGGCTGTGGCATGACTGGTGCTCCTGCCTCAGTTTCCTCTTTCTTCTAGAGTCCCCAGTAACTCCAGGCAAACTTTCAGCATACATATAGCACTTGTGAGTTTACCAAAACTCCCACAACTATGATCCAGATTTCCCCAGCACAGTCCAAGCGGTACATTCAATCTTTCAAGTCCCAACAGTCCATCAGTTTACCCAATATAGCTCTGGCAACTCCCACCACACTCCAGCTGTCAGGTGTGGTTCCAGCATCTCGCCCCATGCCTCACCCCAGCTCCTCTAGTGTTTCCTTTGCCGGTATGGCTCCATCTCTTGCCCAGAGACATCAGAGGGGCACCCCCTTCATCATTCCCCAGCCTTTAGCTCTCTCTGGCCTTCCAACTTCAGGTCTCCAGCTCAGAGAACTAGCTGGTATCTTCCTCTGCTGCTCTCAGGCCTCTCTGGTCATGGCTCTCTAGCCTGGGCATGTTGGTAGGTGACACTCTGCCTGCCTTATCTGGCTCCACAGTTGACTAGGAATTCCTATCGCTCCCTCCTGCAGGTGCATCCCATTTTCTGAAGCTTTGCTCTTCTTCTCAGCTCTCTCTCTACTCTCAGGACTAGGGACTCAACTCTCCCTCTCTGGATTCTGGAGATTTCCCTTCCCTTTGGCCTCTCTCTCATTTATAACTCCCAGAGGCAGCCCCACTCCCCTCATTACACCAAACTAGGGTGCACCTGGACTGGAACAGGAGAGCTGGGGCCAATTTCATTTAAGGAACCAGCTACCCTGTGGTGGCATGTCAGTGGTCATATTTAGGCTTGGAAAGAGTAGGTTTTTAATCGGTATATGTAGGTAAACATTGAGTTCACCACACACACAAACTGACAAAAAATATGTCCATTGATAACAATTGACTTTTACAGAGATGCAAAGTAAGAAGAATGCTACTTGAGAACTTATTAGTGGTTAGTTTAAGGATATTTAAGTTGTATATTTTGACATGTGATGTCGACTGTAGCAGGGTCTCAGGTGGTCTGCCGACCCGGTGGGAGGCAGTGGGGAGATACTGTCTCGCCGAAAGGCCTTGGTCACACCTTTCTGTCGGTGGGGAGTTAGCGAAGGGAGATGTGCTGGTCAGAGTCTGTGACACGCACCTCAGGCCAGGGAGTGCCGGCTAGAGTCAGTGCTCTTTATCGGGGTTCTGCCACCCAAGGCAGGGTGGCCAGGGTAGGGGAACTCAGACCCACCCGACTCCACTGCGTTCCAGCCCAGGGCCCTGACAGTGGCAGGAGGAGAGGGGAGCGGGGCTGCCTCTGGGAGTTATAAATGAGAGAGAGGCCAAAGGGAAGGGAAATCTCCAGAATCCAGAGAGGGAGAGTTGAGTCCCTAGTCCTGAGAGTAGAGAGAGAGCTGAGAAGAAGAGCAAAGCTTCAGAAAATAGGATGCACCTGCAGGAGGGAGCGATAGGAATTCCTAGTCAACTGTGGAGCCAGATAAGGCAGGCAGAGTGTCACCTACCAACATGCCCAGGCTAGAGAGCCATGACCAGAGAGGCCTGAGAGCAGCAGAGGAAGATGCCAGCTGGTTCTCTGAGCTGGAGACCTGAAGTTGGAAGGCCAGAGAGAGCTAAAGGCTGGGGAATTTGGTCAGCGGGGAGCCATCTGCAACACGCTGACCAAATAGACCCACCGCACTGTGCGGTTCTGCCCCTGGGCTACTTCCTACCTGGTCTCCC
This sequence comes from Dermochelys coriacea, assembly GCF_009764565.3. Classification (NCBI taxonomy): domain Eukaryota; kingdom Metazoa; phylum Chordata; order Testudines; family Dermochelyidae; genus Dermochelys; species Dermochelys coriacea. The sequence goes on from NC_050069.1 coordinate 262,623,415, forward strand.
AAGTGGGTCATTCTGGTTCCTCCGACTCATCGGGATATTCAGCCGCTGGTAGCCCTGGTAGCTCCAGCTCACCCTCAGCATCAGGCTCACTCTGGTTTGGGTCGCTGCTTGGCTCCTTCAGTTCCTCGGGGTGCTCTGTGGCTGGCAGCCCGAGTCCTTCCACAAGGTCAGGTTGCTCCTGGTCCAGGGCGTCCCCTGGCTCAGCAGTAGGGTCTGCAGGGAACAGTCTGTGTCTGTGTCTGTCTCCCTCCCCAGTGCTGCCCTGACTGGGCTAAAGGCCCCACCTTTTGTACTTCCTGTTCCATCCCTCCCCTTCCAGGGGGTGGAGTAAGCTTGGCCTGGCCCCACCCACTCAGACTGAGAGCGTCGCTCTTTACCCTCTGGTTCAGAGACAGGCCACCCTGGCCCCTTACATCGACAGCGTGTGTTTTAACGGTTATAAAGCTTTAACTTTTTGAATCTCTACATCTACTGCAGCTGTGAAAATTTAAATCGACAACAATTAAAACACGCCTAAAGATAACATCAATATGATGCATCAAAATTATAAAAACGACAAAATGAATTCTGCCAAGCCTAGTTATATTAATAGTTTTGAGTCCACTTGAGGTTTCTACTTGGGTCAGCTACAGTGATGTAACTAGCCTCACTAGCTGGTGGCTCCCATCTGAATTTTGTACAGTAAAATGGCACAGTTCAAAGCAAAGATGCAGCAAAGAGAATGGAGCAAAGGAGAAGTCAGCAGTGGGAGCAATAATTGATTCAAGTCCGGGGTGATGGATGTTGCAACAGGCTGAACAAGGGATAAGATCATAACCTCACTGTTTTACCTTTTGCTACACTTTTTATGAGATGCTATAAGGCCTAGACCAGGGTGGCCAAACTCCTGCTCATGAGCCACATGTGGCTCTTTTACAGTTAAAGTGCGGCTCGTAGAGCCGCCAGCCTCTCATTCTCCACCTACCAGATTGGGGTGGCAGGAGCTCAGGGCTTCTGCCCTGCGTCAGTGTGGTGTGGCTAAGGGGAGGAGGGGTCTCAGGGCAGAGGAGGCACCTGCTGGGGCTCAGGGCTTCAGCAGGACGTGGCTGAAGCCCCGAGCCTTGACAAGCACACCCCGCAGGGCTGAAGCCCTGAGCCCCAGCAGATGCATCCAGCTCTCAAACTTCTGAAGATTATCGTATGCAGGTTGGAGGATCAGTACGTTTGGCCACCCTTTGCATGGACTGAAACAAGATCTCTGCAATGGAATGATGAATCAGTTATCTGTCCTATTCCACCACGCTGACTTCTAGTCACAAGCGCTCTCAGTCCAGAATGCCTGACCCGCTCCAAAGCAGCGACATGTCTGAGAATGTTTAATGACTATCATTTGGGCAATTGTCTCTGTCTTACCTGCCAATAACGCTACCGAGGCCTATTAGCATGCCAAGATTAACGACAGTACATATGGCTGGAGGATGGCTCATGCGCAATCATCTTGCCCCTATCTATGCACTAATGTTTTCACTCTGAGATAAGCCACTCTCACACAGGCCTTGCGATTACTAAGCAAAGAGCAAACAAATAAACATGCAGAGAGAGACTGAGCAAATATCATCATCATCATCACGGTTGTGGGCACTGCCACAATGAGCGAAGTGCTTCTCCAAACAAAGGCTTTGCCACAGAGATTTTATAATTTGACTGCCCAGTATTGGAAATCTTTAAGCACATGAGGAACATAACTAGTTCCCTGAGTAAAATGGAATGACTATATTTCACTGAGGGCTTCATTTAATGCCTATTGAAGTGAATAGAAAACAACGAACAACCGTGACTTCTGTGGAGGTTGCCTTCTGCCCTGAATGCTGATATATGTGTTTAACCTGAGGTTCATAAAGCAGAATGACTACAGAAAGGTCAAAGCTCTCAAAGTCCTGAAGACAATTTCTCAGTATTAACACATCATGACTGGCCATTGATTGGGGATGCATCATTGTGCTTTGAATTTGATTTATTCCTGGTACATTGTTGTGGTCTGGTTTTTACGGAGTCTCATAAATAAAACAAAAGAAAACAAAAATCCTAGGGATGGAAACATGAGAAGGGGGTGGGGGCGGGAAATCCATTATTATAAATATGATACCAGGTAACGTTCAAGGACAGAGCTGAAAGGCCCATGTTGGAGACTCTCTTCAATACGCAGGGAGAGGAATTTATTGTGGTAAAATGGGGTATAACTAGGAGTATGGGGAGGGGACCTGAGTGGAAAATTGAGGATTCACATCAGGAAAAACTTGAACACTAAGTGCCCAATCCTGAAAATATTTATGTCTGTGAGTAGCTTGACTGTCATTCCTAGTCTCACTGAAGTGAAGTTACTCACGTGCAGAAGCGTTTCCAGAATCAGGTCCTAACATGCATCAATAAAAGTACTGTGCCTCACCCATTTGCACGTTCACCCCGATCGGAGCTTTGCTGGGCAATAATCTGGGTTGCAGCAAGACACATCCCACAAATGTAAAAGCATGGCCGCAAGTTAATGGAAAAGTCCCCAGCATTCATCATCATCTTCACATCATCTACAGATCAACATGCGCTGCGTGTCCATCTCCAGCACTGGGACTATTGCATGAGTAACTACTCATGTGCTTATGGGTTTGCAGAATGAGGTCCACAGGATAAGGGATAGAAATATAATCTGTAGTCAGGGCCCCCTGAACCCCAGCTAGTGTAAATCAGTTTAACTCCATTGGAATCAGTGGCCCTTTGCCAGTTCATTCCCGCGGAGGCTCTGCTCCAAAGCAGTCAGAGGGCTGACCAGCATGTATTCTGTTGGATCCACGTTTTACTTTCCTTATAGATAAAATATCCCTGGTTGCCCATCTTAGGTCTCTGTTTCTTTATCTGCCTGACACCAATGTTTTCCAGTGCTGCTTACCATCTGGGGGTTTGTTGTATTTGCTACTCTGTTCTGGAGATAGTGAGAGTGCTGGAAATAGCGACAACAGCAGAAATACCATAGCGTTTGACTACCTGCTCCTTAAGGATGGTGTCCATTGTCCAGTGTAATGGAGGCACTCATCTCTTGATCACCTCCTAGCACAGTTCTTTTCTAGCCACTGGCACCCCCCCGGCAGGCAGCTGGCTGACTTTTGTGGGTGTGACAAAATGGCCAATGTTAGTATGGTGGGTCCTGCACTTTTCTTTGCAGGGGGCTGAGATGCCACTCCTTGCCCCTGTTCTTGGGGCACCAAGGGCCCCGCTAGTGGCCCAGGAAGGTGGTAAAGGAGGGAAGCAGGGGAGGGGTCTGCGTTTGCTCCTTGCTCTGAGCCCCAGCCCCTCTCAAACCCTGCTGGTTCTTACCTTCTTCCCCCTGGGGTGGGGAACCCTCAGTCCTTAGACACTGGGGGAGGGAGTCTCCCTTTGTCATAAATATAAAGGGAAGGGTAAACACCTTTAAAATCTCTTCTGGCCAGAGGAAAAACCCTTGCACCTGTAAAGGGTTAAGAAGCTAGGATAACCTTGCTGGCACCTGACCAAAATGACCAATGAGGAGAAAAGATACTTTCAAAGTTGGAGGGGGGAGAAACAAAGGATCTGGGTCTGTCTGTGTGATGCTTTTGCTGGGGACAGAACAGGAATGGAGTCTTAGAATTTAGTAAGTAATCTAGCTAGATATGCGTTAGATTATGATTTCTTTAAATGGCTGAGAAAATAAGCTGTGCTGAATGGAATGTATATTCCTGTCTTTGTGTCTTTTTGTAACTTAAGGTTTTGCCTAGAGGGATTCTCTATGTTTTGAATCTAATTACCCTGTAAGGTATTTACCATCCTGATTTTACAGAGGTGATTCTTTTTACTTTTTCTTCTATTATGTTGCGAATTATACCCGATCGGTCACGCACGGTTCAAGTTTTAGGCTGAGGCACCAAAAACCAGGTCCACATCTGCAGAGTTTCCAGTCTGTGTTTAATGCATTACGCTCGAGCGTGGTGCCCCCCCGCTAGTCAGGAGGGGACCCCGTATACAGTTTATGCAAAGCTTATATACCATCTGACATCGCGTGCTGCCCTCATGCATCGGCACCCTTAACCAATGAATTCCATCCTCACCCCATCCTCAGCCACTCTCTGGTGAGTGCTTTCTCGTGTTCTGAGAATGTCAACAACTTTATCATTAAAACGGAACATGCAGTTACACAACGTGCCTCGCATACCACAAAGACAGGAAGGACAACAGTTTCAAGGCCCGAAACGATTCCCCAAATGTGCTGCGGTCTGTGCTGAACAGTTTCAAGGCCTGAAACGATTCCCCAAATGTGCTGCGGTCTGTGCTGCACAGACAGTGGCTGGCGCCAAAAGGTGCCAGCTCTGCACATATTAGCTTTTCCCTCAACAGTCCTCCCTTTTTTTTTGTACGTCAGTTAACACTATATAGGAGCTGAGTAACCACGATGAAGGGCGAATAACACATTTTACAACATTGAAGGCATACAAATAACACGGCAAAGAAAACAGCAATCAATATGAACATGTACAGAGCACGTCTTCCCCAGACCCCGAGATCCGGCATCCATGATGTGAGCCAATTCCATACTTCCTGCAATCCAGTACTGGTATTATCAAGACTGATGTGATGAAATAAAGTCGCCTGTTGCTTGAGGATATGGATATCAGTCTCTACCCTATGGTGTTGATTTATAAAAACACAACAGCTGGAGTTAACTAAAGCGCATACCCCACCCTGATTAGCGAGGAGGTAATCTAATGCTAAGCGATTTTGCAGGGTTGTTTGAGATAATTGTGTGACTTCAGTTTGGAGGGCAGATAAAGCATCTGCAGTGTCATTGGCCATCTGCTCTAAGGCAGCAGAAATATTAACTATAGCTTTTTCTAGCTCACTTACTCCTAACCATGGCAGAAACCAGCGTGCAAAGGAATGAAAACCCGTGGGCCGCTCGATAAGGGAATTAAAAGGGATACTTCGCCGATCCCTCCATACTATATTGCGAATTTCTTTTCGTGTTAGACTCTGATAAACTGTTACAGCAGGGATTATTGCTCCTAGGGTGCAGGTACCATACCATCCTACTGGAAGAACTTTATAGGCTGTGTGGTTACACAACCAATACCACCCTGATCCTTCAGGGATGGGCCAAGGGACCCTTGAATAATTTGAAATGGTTGCCATCCCCGAACTAATTTTGATAGTACGATTGCACCCCATAAAAGTTCCTACAAAATTCCCATTTTCAGGATTCCAATTTCTTCTAACACAGATTGCATAATTGCCCTGGGCCACCATGTCAATAGACCATGTTTGAATAGTGATATTCCAATGAAAGGTAGTATTAGCCCATAATGTAGACAAACGCGTTTCATTAGTAGGGATAGGGACCCCCACCAATGGAATTCCCTGACTAATATATGTGGGGGTATGGATACATATCCAACATTGTGTTTGATTTATATTCTGCGTAATAGCCCGAGTCAAATTCAAAAAACTATTACCTGCCCACCATTGTACTGGACTTGGGAGTAGGGGGAAAAACCCCCGGGCCAACCATACCAATAGTAACATCCGCCCCGGTACCATACAAAAACCCCTATTCCCAATATACAAGTCCAAAAGAGAAATACAAGAAGTCCTGGTGGGCTGTGAAGATTCCAGTAATTGGAGGGTTCGGTCCACGGGTTGGTTTTAATATTCATCCATGGAATGGCTCGTACGCTGGATCACTCGGGTCCTGGGGAGGTGCTGTCGCTGCTTTAACGTAGTTGTGGTGGATCCATGAGCTCTTTCCTGCAACCTTTAAAGCAGAATAAGTACATAACAGAACTTGATATGGCCCCTCCCACCTAGGTTCCAAGGGGTCTGTGCGGGGAATCCTTTTTACCATAACCCAATCCCCTGGCTTAAATGAGTGAATTTGCAATCCCAACGGTGCAGTTTGACATAATTGAGCTTTAAACTGATTATCAATCAGCTTCTTTTGTAACCTAGCAACATATTTGGCCAGAGTTTCGTCACCATCCAAGAGACTAGCATGTGCTGGAACGTAGGTTCCTGGAATTAAAGCGGGTCTACCAAATAACACCTCAAATGGGGACAGGCCCAGGGGCATGCGCGGTGTCCGCCTTATATGCCATAAGACGATTGGCAGGATTTCCGGCCATTTAAGTCCAGTTTCCTTACAGAACTTTGCTATCATTGTCTTTACTGTTCGGTTCATGCGTTCCACCTGACCAGCAGACTGAGGGTGATACGGAGTATGTAATTGTCGAGTGATTCCCAAACATTTATACAGTTCCTCCAAAATTTTCGCAGTAAAGTGCGAGCCTCGATCTGTATCTATAACTTCAGGAACACCAAACCTAGGTACAATATCCTTCATTAGAAACTTAACTACAGACCTCGCATCTGCTTTCCTCGTCGGTACCGCTTCAGGCCACCCAGATAGCTGGTCCACTATAACGAGAAGGTGATGGAATCCTGAACACCTGGGCATGTCTGCATAATCCATTTGCAGACGCTGAAACGGAAAATTCGCCCAAGGTCTCCCCCCCCCCGCGAACTGGCATCAGACTGAGTCATAGCAGAGAATGCCAAACAAGTTGAACAGGATCCAAGAATACGCTTCACCGCAAAATAAATGTGTGGTGCCGCCTAGGATTGGAGTATGGCAGCCACTGTGCCTTGAATACCAGCATGGCCCAGGGAATGAAAATAATGAGCAGCTGCCAGTAAATAATGACGGGGAAGGATAGGTTTGCCCCCGATTCGCCAAATTTTGTCCGCGCCCTCCACACCCTCCCAACGTTTCCACTCGCCCAATTCCTCCAAGGATACATCAGTGTACATTAATGTCCAATCCGCAGGTGGGAAAGACCCATCCAAGGGGAGGGTAACCGACACAGAAAGAGGTTGTAGAGCTGCCACTTTTGCGGCTGAATCAGCTAACGCGTTACCTTGAGAAACAGCACTATTGGAGTGCTTGTGTGCATTGCTATGTACCACTGCCACCTGGCGTGGAACTAAAATAGCTTCTAGCAACGCAGCAATCAAGGGACCATTAGCTATTTTTGCACCTGATGAAGTTAGAAATCCACGCTGTTTCCAAAGCTGGCCTGTAGCATGACAAACTCCGAAAGCATATCTCGAGTCTGTGTAAATGGTAGCAGTTTTTCCCGCGGACAATAAGCAAGCTCTCGTGAACGCATACAACTCTGCACCCTGGGCACTAAATGATGGTGGTAAAGGAGCGGCTTCTATAACATCGGTCTGGGAAGTCACTGAATACCCCGAAACCCGATAGCCATCTAAATAATATGAGGACCCATCTGTGAAGAGAAGCAGATCGGACTCCATTAAAGGAAAATCTGTTAGATCCGGGCGGGGCTTACCATTCTGGGTGACGACGTCCATACACACATGATGAGGGGTGCCATCCTCTGAGAGGGGTAATAAAGTCGCTGGATTAAGAGTGTTGCAGCGGCGTAGAGTGATGTTATCAGCGGCCAACAAAATTAGTTCATATTTATGAGCTCTTTGTGGAGACAACGCCTGGGTAGAATGCTGTTTTAAAAGAATTTCAACCTCGTGGGGGACCCAAACAGTCAGGGGATGTCCCAGAACTATGGGTCGCGAACGCTCAACCATGATTGCCGCTGCGGCAATCGACCGCACACAGGAAACAGAGCCCCGGACAACAGGATCCAGTTGTACTGAATAATAAGCTATGGGGCGTGGGCGGTCTCCAAGATATTGTAGGAGGACTCCACTAGCCACTCCCTGTTGTTCATGACTAAAAAGAAAAAATGGTTTACCGTAGTCCGGGAATCCCAAGGCGGGCGCCGTAACCAAAGCCTTTTTAACCGCTGTAAAGGCAGTCTCCCTCTCCATAGTCCAGGAAATCGGGTCGAGGGTTGATGACGTGGTAGCTTGGACCAGGGGTTTTACCAGTTCTCCAAACCCCACGATCCAAGGTCGACAAAAGCCGGCAGCCCCTAAGAAAGCCCGTAACTGTCTTTTTGTTGTCGGGCGGGATTGCCCGCACTCTATCGGGAGATAATAAACGCTCCCCAGGCCGAATTACAAAACCCAGATAAATTACCTGATTTAGGCACAGCTGTAACTTGGATGGGGACGCACAATGACCTTTATTCGCTAATGCAGTAAGTAAAACGACAGAATCAGTTAAACATGTGCTATAGTCCAAAGAGGCAATCAACAAATCATCTACATACTGAACCAAAACCGAAGAACCAGGCAAAACAATGTCCTTCAAATCTGCTGTGAGAATGCGAGAAAAGATAGTAGGGGATCCAGAGAATCCCTGGGGGAGCTGCGTCCATGTTAATTGCTGACCTTTCCAGGTAAAGGCAAATAGATGTTGGGAATCCGGGTGCAAAGGGATACTAAAAAACGCGGCACACAAATCGACTACAGTAAAACAAGTGGCTGAGTGAGGAATTAATGTCAAAATAGTACTCGGGTCAGGAACAATTGGATGCGGGGCTATAACGTAGTCATTAATAGCGCGTAAATCCTGAACAAACCGATAAACCGGGTGCCCGTCAGTTCCTGGTTTAGGTTTTCTTACCGGAAGGATGGGCGTATTACAGGGTGAACTACAAGGAACCAGAATTCCTTGTGCCAAGTAGCTGTCAATAACACGTGAGATACTCTCCTCCGCTTCCCTTGGCAAGGGATACTGCTTCACGGAAGGGGGCGGCCCATCTTTAGTTGTTAGACTCACCGGAACCGCAGATTTAAGGAGACCCACATCAGTGGAATTTGTACTCCATAAAAAATGGGGAACACTAGACAATTCAAAGGGTACACTGGGAACAGACGTAGTCAATGTCATAAGAGAGGCAACTGTCGAATCTGGAACAATCAGACGAAGCCCCTCAGGGGCACAATATATATGTGCTCCTAATTTGCCCAGCACATCTCGTCCCAGAAGGTTTGCTGGGCCCTCCGGCATTATAACAAACCTATGGGATAGCTTTAGAGAACCAAGCTTAATGGGGATAGGGTAAGATAACTGAGCTGGGCAGGGGTTTCCTTCTATACCTTGCACCCACACCTTAGTATTAGACATGGGCCCTGGCACAAACGTTATAGTGGAAAGGGTGGCTCCTGTATCTCCCAAGAAAGGCACTAAACGTTACCCAATTTGCAGGTAAATTTGTGACTGCATTCCCAGGTCCCACTCCAACTCTCCCAAAGTTCCCAAAATCTCTGCCTCCAGTCACTGGGGGTCAACTTGATTCAAAGGGTTGGTGGGAGGATACCTTTGAGAAGTCTGGGAAAAACCGAACAGGCCATTGTGCACTGGCTTCTGCCAAGGGGCCCCCTTTGGGCGGAGGGGACATTCCCTTTTCCAGTGTCCTGGTTGTTTGCAGTAGTTACAAGTGCCAAATTTCGTATTTACCCAATTTCCTCTTGGCTCTGTTCGTCCCCGTCCCCTGCCTCTCGCCCCGCCATGCTCCCGCCAATTCTGACTCCCAACTGGGACCTGCAACGCGGCTGCCAACATACTTACTTCTTCCTTCTTTTGTTTACGCTTTTCCTTAGCTTTCTCCTCGTCCCTGCCATTAAACACGAAAATGGCCAAGCGGACTACTTCCTGGAGAGGTTTCCCTGGCCAATCAGGCACATGTTTAGAGAAATATTTTCTAATGTCTGGGGCTGCTTGATCGACATAAAAGGAAACCATCATTGGACGGTTTGTCTCTGCTTCTGGGTCGACGCCGCCGCCGTATATGCGGACTCGTTTCGACAAGCGGGCTAGGAAGGCAGAGGGATGCTCAGTGACCTCCTGCTGACATTCACGACTTTTAGACCAATTAGCTGACTTACTACCTGCTTTACGCACCGCCTCTAAGAGACCGTCCCTGCCTGCTTTAAGGAGGTCCATTTGGACAGAAACATTAGGGTTCCAACCAGGATCAACAAGGGGCCAGGCAGTACGGACACCATCCTCTCCTGCCCAGCGCCTATTGGCATCCAAGATGGAATACTTCTCATCAGGAGTAAAAAGTGTGTCCAAGATTACCTGAACATCCCCGCAGGCAGGATTAAAAGCAGTAAACACAGATCGAATTGTTTGTAATACCTGTTCCGGATCATCACAGCAGCTCACAGCAGGAGTTTGCCTGGGACTGGTAAGTATCCGAGTGTGTGTGTTTGCTTGCTGAGGAAGTATCCGAGCGTGTGTTTGCTGGGAGGGCAGGGAGAGAGCCTGAGTGAGTGTCTGATTGGCTGCTAGCCTGCAGGGGGCGGGCATTAGGGTGTCTGTGTGTTTGCGTCAGGGAAGCCTGGCTGTTTAAAAATAGCCAGAGCCTCGCGAACCAGCTGAGCAGCGGGGACAGCAGAGCAGCTCACAGCAGGAGTTTGCCTGGGAGTTCGCCTGGAGTGAGCCCAGTGAGGCTTACATCTTGCCAACGTCTCTGAGGAAGCTCATAGTAGGTAGGTGATATGGAAGGGGGGGGTTCAGCTGTTGTGACCTGCACTGGATGTGCCATGTTTGTCTTTCTTCCACAGGACAGAAGCGACTTTGTCTGTACAAAGTGCAAGCTGGTCTCCATATTGGAAGAGAAGATTGAAGGTCTGGAGCAACAGGTAACGACCCTGCGTTGTATACAAGAGACTGAGGATTTTCTGGACCAAACTCAGGATAGACTTCTAGGGGCACAAAGCTCTAAAGATATAGAGCAGGTTGCACAGAGGAGCCAAGAGGCCAGTGAAGAAGCTTGGCAACATGTGACCTCCAGAAGAGGTAAGCGGAATGTCCGGGTTCCAGTAACACAGACACAGGTAACTAACCGCTTTCATGTTCTCTCCACAGGTACCATTGCGGAGAGTGGACCAGATGATATGTCTGGGGGGAGAAAGCAGAAGGAGACTCCGCTGGTTGGGAGGCATGAGATGCGATGTCCTGAGGTTGGGGGTTCCACGACCACCACTCCCAAGAGGAGAAGGCGGGTGGTGGTGGTCGGGGACTCTCTCCTCCGGGGGACTGAGTCATCTATCTGCCGCCCTGACCGGGAAAACCGAGAAGTCTGCTGCTTGCCAGGGGCTAAGATTCGTGATGTGACGGAGAGACTGCCGAGACTCATCAAGCCCTCGGATCGCTACCCCTTCCTGCTTCTCCACGTGGGCACCAATGATACTGCCAAGAATGACCTTGAGCGGATCACTGCGGACTACGTGGCTCTGGGAAGAAGGATAAAGGAGTTGGAGGCGCAAGTGGTGTTCTCGTCCATCCTCCCCGTGGAAGGAAAAGGCCTGGGTAGGGACCGTCGAATCGTGGAGGTCAACGAATGGCTACGCAGGTGGTGTCGGAGAGAAGGCTTTGGATTCTTTGACCATGGGATGGTGTTCCATGAAGGAGGAGTGCTGGGCAGAGACGGGCTCCATCTTACGAAGAGAGGGAAGAACATCTTTGCCAGCAGGCTGGCTAACCTAGTGAGGAGGGCTTTAAACTAGGTTCACCGGGGGAAGGAGACCAAAGCCCTGAGGTAAGTGGGAAAGCGGGATACCGGGAGGAAGCACAGGCAGGAATGTCTGTGAGGGGAGGGCTCCTGCCTCATACTGGGAATGAGGGGCGATCAACAGGTTATCTCAAGTGCTTATATACAAATGCACAAAGCCTTGGAAACAAGCAGGGAGAACTGGAGGTCCTGGTGATGTCAAGGAATTATGACGTGATTGGAATAACAGAGACTTGGTGGGATAACTCACATGACTGGAGTACAGTCATGGATGGTTATAAACTGTTCAGGAAGGACAGGCAGGGCAGAAAAGGTGGGGGAGTAGCACTGTATGTAAGGGAGCAGTATGACTGCTCAGAGCTCCGGTACGAAACTGTGGAAAAACCTGAGTGTCTCTGGATTAAGTTTAGAAGTGTGTGCAACAAGAGTGATGTCATGGTGGGAGTCTGCTATAGACCACCGGACCAGGGGGATGAGGTGGATGAGGCTTTCTTCCGGCAACTCACGGAAGCTACTAGATCGCATGCCCTGATTCTCATGGGTGACTTTAATTTTCCTGATATCTGCTGGGAGAGCAATACAGCGGTGCATAGACAATCCAGGAAGTTTTTGGAAAGCGTAGGGGACAATTTCCTGGTGCTAGTGCTAGGGGAGCCAACTAGGGGGAGCGCTTTTCTTGACCTGCTGCTCACAAACCGGGTAGAATTAGTGGGGGAAGCAAAAGTGGATGGGAATCTGGGAGGCAGTGACCATGAGTTGGTTGAGTTCAGGATCCTGACGCAGGGAAGAAAGGTAAGCAGCAGGATACGGACCCTGGACTTCAGGAAAGCAGACTTTGACTCCCTCAGGGAACAGATGGCCAGGATCCCCTGGGGGACTAACATGAAAGGGAAGGGAGTCCAGGAGAGCTGGCTGTATTTCAAGGAATCCCTGTTGAGGTTACAGGGACAAACCATCCCGATGAGTCGAAAGAATAGTAAATATGGCAGGCGACCAGCTTGGCTTAATGGTGAAATCCTAGCGGATCTTAAACATAAAAAAGAAGCTTACAAGAAGTGGAAGGTTGGACATATGACCAGGGAAGAGTATAAAAATATTGCTCGGGCATGTAGGAAAGATATCAGGAGGGCCAAATCGCACCTGGAGCTGCAGCTAGCAAGAGATGTCAAGAGTAACAAGAAGGGTTTCTTCAGGTATGTTGGCAACAAGAAGAAAGCCAAGGAAAGTGTGGGCCCCTTACTGAATGAGGGAGGCAAGCTAGTGACAGAGGATGTGGAAAAAGCTAATGTACTCAATGCTTTTTTTGCCTCTGTTTTCACTAACAAGGTCAGCTCCCAGACTGCTGTGCTGGGCATCACAAAATGGGGAAGAGATGGCCAGCCCTCTGTAGAGATAGAGGTGGTTAGGGACTATTTAGAAAAGCTGGACGTGCACAAGTCCATGGGGCCGGACGAATTGCATCCGAGAGTGCTGAGGGAATTGGCGGCTGTGATTGCAGAGCCCTTGGCCATTATCTTTGAAAACTCGTGGCGAACGGGGGAAGTCCCGGATGACTGGAAAAAGGCTAATGTAGTGCCCATCTTTAAAAAAGGGAAGAAGGAGGATCCTGGGAACTACAGGCCGGTCAGCCTCACCTCAGTCCCTGGAAAAATCATGGAGCAGGTCCTCAAAGAATCAATCCTGAAGCACTTAGAGGAGAGGAAAGTGATCAGGAACAGTCAGCATGGATTCACCAAGGGAAGGTCATGTCTGACTAATCTAATCGCCTTTTATGATGAGATTACTGGTTCTGTGGATGAAGGGAAAGCAGTGGATGTATTGTTTCTTGACTTTAGCAAAGCTTTTGACACGGTCTCCCACAGCATTCTTGTCAGCAAGTTAAGGAAGTATGGGCTGGATGAATGCACTATAAGGTGGGTAGAAAGCTGGCTAGATTGTCGGGCTCAACGGGTAGTGATCAATGGCTCCATGTCTAGTTGGCAGCCGGTGTCAAGTGGAGTGCCCCAGGGGTCGGTCCTGGGGCCCGTTTTGTTCAATATCTTCATAAATGATCTGGAGGATGGTGTGGATTGCACTCTCAGCAAATTTGCGGATGATACTAAACTGGGAGGAGTGGTAGATACGCTGGAGGGGAGGGATAGGATACAGAAGGACCTAGACAAATTGGAAGATTGGGCCAAAAGAAATCTAATGAGGTTCAATAAGGATAAGTGCAGGGTCCTGCACTTAGGATGGAAGAATCCAATGCACCGCTACAGACTAGGGACTGAATGGCTCGGCAGCAGTTCTGCGGAAAAGGACCTAGGGGTGACAGTGGACGAGAAGCTGGATATGAGTCAGCAGTGTGCCCTTGTTGCCAAGAAGGCCAATGGCATTTTGGGATGTATAAGTAGGGGCATAGCGAGCAGATCGAGGGACGTGATCGTTCCCCTCTATTCGACACTGGTGAGGCCTCATCTGGAGTACTGTGTCCAGTTTTGGGCCCCACACTACAAGAAGGATGTGGATAAATTGGAAAGAGTACAGCGAAGGGCAACAAAAATGATTAGGGGTCTAGAGCACATGACTTATGAGGAGAGGCTGAGGGAGCTGGGATTGTTTAGTCTGCAGAAGAGAAGAATGAGGGGGGATTTGATAGCTGCTTTCAACTACCTGAAAGGGGGTTTCAAAGAGGATGGCTCTAGACTGTTCTCAATGGTAGCAGATGACAGAACGAGGAGTAATGGTCTCAAGTTGCAATGGGGGTGGTTTAGATTGGATATTAGGAAAAACTTTTTCACTAAGAGGGTGGTGAAACACTGGAATGCGTTACCTAGGGAGGTGGTAGAATCTCCTTCCTTAGAGGTTTTTAAGGTCAGGCTTGACAAAGCCCTGGCTAGGATGATTTAACTGGGACTTGGTCCTGCTTTGAGCAGGGGGTTGGACTAGATGACCTTCTGGGGTCCCTTCCAACCCTGATATTCTATGATTCTATGATTCTATGATCACGCAGGTGAGGCATCTGCTGTTGCCATGTTATCAAGTCGCCTGGGCCAAAGGGGCGGTGCACATAGGGGAAAACAACTTGTTCACCTCCGTCCACCGTATGGGAGACAAGAGGTTGCTGAATAAGAGGGCTTGCAAAGCAATCGGTGGATCCAGAATGGGTCCGCATGAGCAGGGAGGCTGCGACCGGGAGGGTTGTGGGCATGAATCAGAAGGCTGAGAATAAACCGGAGGAAAGGGAGAGAAAGTAGGCAGAGGATAGGGTGGGGCCGAAGACCCCTGGGACAGATAAGAAAAAGAAGAGGTAAGAGGATGTCCTTTCGCACGCGCATAAGCCCAATTGTCCCATACATACCAGTAATCCATCTGGGCTGGAGCCTTATCTTCCAGACTCTTTCTCAACGCAGTCAATATTTCCCCTGCAAATGACCCGTCAGGTGGCCATTGCATAGATACCTGAGGAAGGGCCTGAATTACTGGCCATTCTACTTTACATAAACCAATAGTTTTCTTCTTATTTAACCCATGGGTGCCTGAAATATTCTTCCAATTCTCTAGAATTTCCATCAAAGGGGTCCCCTTCTTGATACTCTGTCCAGAGCCCATAATCGGGCAATCGAGGGGCACCTAATGTGCCACCTTATCGTCCGAGCGACTGCTCGCGCTCCTCCCCGTCGGAATTCTCCAAGGTAAATTCACCTTTTGCCGGCTAGAGCTGTCCGCGAGGAGGAACGCGACCTCAGTACTCCTTTTGTGACGAGCCTAAGGTCCCATCTGGGGTGCCAAAACTGTTGCGAATTATACCTGATCGGTCACGCACGGTTCAAGTTTTAGGCTGAGGCACCAAAAACCAGGTCCACATCTGCAGAGTTTCCAGTCTGTGTTTAATGCATTACGCTCGAGCGTGGTGCCCCCCCCGCTAGTCAGGAGGGGACACCGTATACAGTTTATGCAAAGCTTATATACCATCTGATATCGCGTGCTGCCCTCGTGCATCGGCACCCGTAACCAATGAATTCCATCCTCACCCCATCCTCAGCCACTCTCTGGTGAGTGCTTTCTCGTGTTCTGAGAATGTCAACAACTTTATCATTAAAACGGAACATGCAGTTACACAACGTGCCTCGCATACCACAAAGACAGGAAGGACAACAGTTTCAAGGCCCGAAACGATTCCCCAAATGTGCTGCGGTCTGTGCTGAACAGTTTCAAGGCCCGAAACGATTCCCCAAATGTGCTGCGGTCTGTGCTGCGCAGACAGTGGCTGGCGCCAAAAGGTGCCAGCTCTGCACATATTAGCTTTTCCCTCAACAATTAAAATTCTTCTTGTAAGAAACTGAATGCTTTTTTCATTGTTCTTAAGATCCAAGGGTTTGGGTCTGTGATCACCTATGCAAATTGGTGAGGATTTTTATCAAACATTCCCCAAGAAGGGGGGTGCAAGGTTTTGGTGAGGATTTTGGGGGGAATAACGTTTCCAAACGACTCTTTCCCAATAATAATCCCGGTTAGACGTTTGGTGGTGGCAGCGAAAGTCCAGGGGCAAAAGGTAAAATAGTTTGTACCTTGAGGAAGTTTTAACCTAAGCTGGTAAAAGTAAGCTTAGGAGGTTTTCATGCAGGTCCCCACATCTGTACCCTAGAGTTCAGAGTGGGGAAGGATCTTTGACATGGTGGCAGAGCGGTGGGATTAACTTGAAATCATTTTGAGATCAATTTGAGATTTTTTGAACCAGAAACACAGATTTTAAAAGGGAATTTTTTTCCTTTGGGCTGCTGGAAAGCAGATTTCCAACTGGAAGCAGTTGGAGTTTTTTTCTCTGCTTTGGGGCTAGAGCAAAGACAAAAGGGAATTGTCTTTTGTGAGCTGGAGTTTTCTCTACCTAGAGGCAAGGTAGTTAACCTCCTGCAGGGAAATTCACAAGTCTTCACAGACCTGAAGTTTTTGCTTTTTGGGTTTTTTTTTCTTCTCCTAAGAGCAACTAGAGGGCTTTTCTGCCTATTTGCCTGGAGACAAAGTTGTCAAGGGTTTTTTTTTAGGATTTCTCTGTAGGGTGACAATCACTATCAGAGAACATAGGTATCCGGACAGCACAGCAAAATTTTACAAGACAAGTTTTTTTGTTTGGTTGGTTTGGTTTTCTTTCTAACTCTCGGATGTAAAGTTATTTAAAAACAGAGAGGTTAGGATGACAGACTCCATGGTTCAACGAAAGCTGGAATTAGCCAAATTTGAGTCTGAGGAAAAACAAAAGGGATATGAAAGACAGATAGAACTCATGCGGATGGAGATGGATGCACATGCGGCCAGGGAAAAAGAAATGGAGGCTGCCCACAGGAGGGAAATGGAGGCAAGGGACAAAGAAATGGAGGCAAAGGACAAAGAAATGGAGGAGAAGGAAAAAGAGAGGAAGCATGCACTGGAGCTGGAGAAGGCAAAGGCTCAGCAGAATATACCAACAAACCCTAGCAATCCTTCTCCCGGTACTACTCCCATACCAGAAAGTTCCCCACCTACAAGGCAGGTGAGGATACCGAGGCCTTCTTAGAAAACTTCGAAAAGTGTCTGTCTTGGGTACAGCATCTCTACAGACCAATACATGGTAGAGCTGAGGCCACAGCTCAGTGGACCCTTAGCTGACGTGACGGCTGAAATGCCTAAGGAACGCATGAACCAGTATGAACTGTTTAAAACCAAGGCGAGAGTCAGAATGGGGCTAACCCCTGAGCATTCCTGTCGGTGGTTCAGAGCCCTAAAGTGGAAACCAGACGTGTCATTTACCCGACATGCCTACCACATTGTGAAACATTGGGATGCCTGGATATCAGGAGCAAGTGTTAAATCTCCAGCCGATTTGCCCTTCCTAATGCAAATGGAACAGTTCTTAGAGGGTGTTCCTGAGGAAATAGAAAGATACATCCTAGATGGGAAGCCCAAAACTGTAATCGCGACAGGGGAGATTGGAGCCAAATGGGTGGAGGTGACAGAGAAGAAAAAAACTGGTCGCAGTTGGAGCGGATACCAGAATGGACAACCTCAGACCACACCCTACTACCGGGGGCAGCCCAAGGCCCCACCTACTCCCCAAGGAACCCTCCAGATACCTTATCGTCCCACCACACCATTCTCCAGCAACCCACCTCGCCCCAGTCACCTGTCATCTGGACGATGTTTTAAATGTAATGAGCCAGGGCATGTAAAGGCCAACTGCCCCAAGAACCCCAACAGATTACAGTTCATTGCACCGGAATCACCCCAGAGGTCCTCAGGCCCAGATACCTCCCAGATACCCTCAGAGCGGAGGGAAACTGTGAGTGTGGGCGAGAAGAAGGTCACCGCATGGAGGGACACCAGAGCAAAAGTGTCGGCTATCCATGCTTCCTTAGTGGATCCCAATTTAATCAACCCAGAGATCCAAGTGATGATTCAAACCTTCAAGTCAAACTCTTTCAATTTGCCTACTGCCAAGTTGCCTGTCCAGTACAAGGGCTGGTCAGAAACATGGACTTTTGCAGTCTATGATGATTATCCCATCCCCATGCTGATTGGCCAATTATGAGAAGCGAGCCAAGAGGATGGGAATGGTCATCCGCAGCCAGGCTGAACAAGCCGTCACCCCTAGCTCTGTTCCAGAAATTTCTACCAGGACCGGGTCAGAGGTGATGGACCCGGACACCAGGCCAATGTCTGCAACAGCAGTAGTGGATCCAGTCCCATAGACCCCGACAGAGCCAGTCCCAGAACCGGAACTGGCGAAATAACCAGCACCAGACCCATTGCCCGCACTGAATCCAGTACTTGCAACCCCAACACCAGAGGGCCCCACTGAACCTGAACCGGCAGCAGCCAATAACCCTACACAAGAGGCTCAGCCGGAACCTGAACCCCAACATAGTGCACCAGCAGAGAGCGGTTCACAGTCAACGGAAACAGCCCCATCCCCTACATTGCTTCCAGAGGGACCAAGCATAGATCCACAATCCAATGAGGAACTGATGTCTCCAGCATCAAGGGAACAGTTCCAGACCAAACAAGAAGCAGATGAAAGCCTCCAGAGAGCTTGGACGGTGGCACAGAGCAACCCACCGCCTCTCAGCTCTTCTAATCGATCCAGGTTTGTTGTAGAAAGAGGACTTTTATATAAGGAAACTCTTTCTGGTGGACACCAGGAAGACTGGCATCCTCAGAGACAGTTGGTAGTTCCAACTAAGTATGGGGTCAAGCTCTTGAGCTTAGCCCACGATCATCCTAGTGGCCATGCTGGGGTGAACAGGACCAAAGACCAGTTGAGGAGGTCATTCCAATGGGAGGGAATGGGCAAGGATGTTTCTACCTATGTCCGGTCTTGTGAGGTATGCCAAAAAGTGGGAAAACCCCAAGACCAGGTCAAAGCCCCTCTCCAGTCACTCCCCATCATTGAAGTTCCATTTCAGCGAGTAGCTGTGGATATTCTGGGTCCTTTTCCGAAAAAGACACCCAGAGGAAAGCAGTACATACTGACTTTCATGGATTTTGCCACCCATGGCCAGAAGCAGTAGCTCTAAGCAACACCAGGGCTAAAAGTGTGTGCCAGGCACTAGCAGACATTTTTGCCAGGGTAGGTTGGCCCTCCAACATCCTCACAGATGCAGGAACTAATTTCCTGGCAGGAACTATGGAAAGCCTTTGGGAAGCTCATGGGGTAAATCACTTGGTTGCCACTCCTTACCACCATCAAACAAATGGCATGGTGGAGAAGTTGAATGGAACTTTGGGGGCCATGATACGTAAATTCGTAAATGAGCACTCCAATGATTGGGATCTAGTGTTTCAGCAGTTGCTCTTTGCCTACAGAGCTATACCACATCCCAGTTTAGGGTTTTCACCATTTGAACTTGTATATGGCCATGAAGTTAAGGGGCCATTACAGTTGGTGAAACAGAAATGGGAGGGATTTACACCTTCTCTAGGAACTAACATTCTGGACTTTGTAAACAACCTACAAAACACCCTCCAAACCTCTCTAGCCCTTGCTAAAGAAAACCTACAGGATGCTCAAAAAGAACAAAAAGCCTGGTATGATAAACATGCCAGAGAGCGTTCCTTCAAAGTAGGGGACCAAGTCATGGTCTTAAAGGTGCTCCAGGCCCATAAAATGGAAGCATCGTGGGAAGGGTCATTCACCGTCCAGGAGCGCCTGGGAGCTGTTAATTATCTCATAGCATTCCCCACCTCCAACCGAAAGCCTAAGGTGTACCATATTAATTCTCTAAAGTCCTTTTATTCCAGAGAATTAAAGGTTTGTCAGTATACAGCCCGAGGAGGAGATGATGCTGAGTGGCCTGAAGGTGTCTACTATGAAGCGAAAAGTGCTGGTGGCATGGAAGAGGTGAACCTCTCCATGATCCTTGGGCGTATGCAGTGACATCAGATCCAGGAGCTGTGCACTAGCTACACACCGATGTTCTCAGCCATCCCAGGACTGACTGAATGGGCATACCACTCCATTGACACAGGTAATGCTCACCCAATTAAAGTCCAACCTTACTGGGTGTCTCCTCAAGCTAAAACTGCTATAGAACGGGAGATCCAGATGAATGTAATCCGCCCCTCTGGCAGTGCATGGGCATCTCCAGTGGTTCTAGTTCCCAAACCAGATGGGGAGATACGTTTTTACATGGACTACAGTAAGCTAAATGCTGTAACTCGCCCAGATAATTATCCAATGCCATGCACAGACGAACTATTAAAAAACTGGGATGGGCCCAGTTCATCTCTACCTTGGACTTAACCAAGGGGTACTGGCAGGTACTGCTAGATGAATCTGCCAAAGAAAGGTCAGCCTTCAACACACGTCGGTCTGTATGAATTTAATGTACTCCTTTCGGGCTGCGGAATGCACCCACCGCTTCCAAAGACTTGTAGATGGTCTCCTAGCGGGATTAGGGGAATATGCAGTTGCCTACCTTGACGATGTGGCCATATTTTCGGATTCCTGGGCAGAACACCTGGAACATCTACAAAACGTCTTCGAGCGCATAAGGGAGGCAGGACTAACTGTTAAGGCTAAGAAGTGTCAAATAGGCCTAAACAGAGTGACTTACCTTGGACACCAGGTGGGTCAAGGAACTATCAACCCCCTACAGGCCAAAGTGGATGCTATCCAAAAGTGGCCTGTCCCAAGGTCAAAGAAACAGGTTCAATCCTTCTTAGGCTTGGCCGGTTATTACAGACAATTTGTACCGCAATACAGACAAATCGCCGCCCCACTGACAGACCTAACCAAAAAGAAACAGCCAAATGCCGTTCAGTGGACCGAAGAGTGTCAGAAGGCCTTTAACCAGCTTAAAGTGACACTCATGTCTGACCCTGTACTAAGGGCCCCAAACTTTGACAAACCATTCCTAGTAACCACTGATGTGTCCGAGCGTGGTGTGGGAGCAGTTTTAATGCAGGAAGGACCGGATCAAGATTCCACCCTGTAGTGTTTCTCAGCAAGAAGATGTCTGAGAGGGAAAGCAACTGGTCAGTCAGTGAAAAAGAATGTTACGCCATTCTCTACGCTCTGGAAAAGCTACGCCCATATGTTTGGGGATGGCCTTTCCACCTGCAAACCGACCATGCTGCGCTACAGTGGCTTCATACCACCACAGGAAATAACAAAAAACTTTTTTGGTGGAGTTTAGCTCTCCAAGATTTTGATTTCGACATCCAACACATCTCAGGAGCTTCTAACAAAGTGGCTGATGCACTCTCCCATGAAAGTTTCCCAGAATCAACTGGTTAAAATCATCCTTGAGATGTGGAAAATATTGTTAGTCTTTATATACTTGGTAGTATATTTAGAGGTGCATGTGTCTTATTAACTCTAGAGCTCCAGGAAGAAATCCCAGCCAGCGTTCACCCTATCTCTGATTTGGGGGGGGGGGTGTCATAAATATAAAGGGAAGGGTAAACACCTTTAAAATCTCTTCTGGTCAGAGGAAAAACCCTTGCACCTGTAAAGAGTTAAGAAGCTAGGATAACCTTGCTGGCACCTGACCAAAATGACCAATGAGGAGACAAGATACTTCAAAGCTGGAGGGGGGAGAAACAAAGGATCTGGGTCTGTCTGTGTGATGCTTTTGCCGGGGACAGAACAGGAATGGAGTCTTAGAATTTAGTAAGTAATCTAGCTAGATATGCGTTAGATTATGATTTCTTTAAATGGCTGAGAAAATAAGCTGTGCTGAATGGAATGTATATTCCTGTCTTTGTGTCTTTTTGTAACTTAAAGTTTTGCGTAGAGGGATTCTCTATGTTTTGAATCTAATTACCCTGTAAGGTATTTACCATCCTGATTTTACAGAGGTGATTCTTTTTACTTTTTCTTCTATTAAAATTCTTCTTGTAAGAAACTGAATGCTTTTTTCATTGTTCTTAAGATCCAAGGGTTTGGGTCTGTGGTCACCTATGCAAATTGATGAGAATTTTTATCAAACCTTCCCCAGGAAGGGGGGTGCAAGGGTTTGGTGAGGATTTGGGGGGGGAAGACGTTTCCAAACGACTCTTTCCCAATAATAAACCCAGTTAGACTTTTGGTGGTGGCAACGAAAATCCAAGGGCAAAAGGTAAAATAGTTTGTACCTTGGGGAAGTTTTAACCTAAGCTGGTAAAAGTAAGCTTAGGAGGTTTTCATGCAGGTCCCCACATCTGTACCGTAGAGTTCAGAGTGGGGAAGGAACTGTGACACTCTTACTTCGGTTCTCTGATCTTTCAAGTCTCACAGCACACTTCCAAGCTCCAGTCCTCTTTCCTTCCCCCTGTCTGCCTGAAGCAGAAGGGTTTTATTAAGTTCCTGACAGGGTCTTAATTGACTGCAGGTGCTCCAATTAACCTGCAGAAACCCTCCCTAGTCTACCACGCCTAAGGGAACCATGCCTTAATTAGCCTTGGGCTTATATATTTCCCCTCCTGTATCACAGGGTCTTCAGTGGCTTGGCCCTCAAATGAACCTCTGCCAGGGTATTCAAGAGTCCGGTAACTAAACAGTCTATTTGCCCTTGCTAGGCTCTTCAGCCTTAGCTCTGGATCCTTTGAATTCAATCCTCTGTTTGAGCTCCCAAATAAGACCTGTCCTCTTCTAGGGGTTTACACCACTTTACCTGTGTCTGGCCAGGCCCGCCCACCCACTGTGCCAGGTTTCAACCCAAAGACCCTACACACATGCTCAATTTCAAACTTCTACTGTTATTTCTCTGGGCCTCTTACTGCTGGACCTTTTATCTCTAGCCCTATCCAACAGCCTCAGATTCTTCTTCCTCTGAAATCTCAGTGTAAGCTCAGCCACCATTAACTCTGGCTATTTGCAGAACTGCTGTGGAGTCCCCTCCCTCACTTCTTTAGTCCCAGCCAGAGACTGACCTGCTAAGGCCCAACAGCTCCCTTAAGTGAGCCTCCGGGGCTCTGATTGGCTGCTTCTGGGAAGCCTCTCTACATAGGCCTGTCACTGCTCCTTTCCCATCTCTTTGCTGCTTCCTGGGGCAGGGTGTAGTAGGACCGCAGGGCCTCCTGAAGGGAGCCGCAAAGGCCAGGCCTATCCCGTCACGTGCAGTTACTGCGCTAACTGCACACTTCTCCCCTCCTGATCCCTTGGAGTGCATTCCATTTGGTCTCAGCCCTCACTACCTACGCCTTTCTCATGGGCTTATGCCATTCTCTTGCTTTTAGGCCAAGCTTTGGGATGCAGTGCCTAGTGTACCAACCATGATTTGTCAGCATGTCCGATTGGGTGCAACCCTGCAATCCTCTTCCTTGTAGGAGCATCCAGAGCCCAGACAACCTTCTGAAACCAGAGTATTCTTTCCTTAGAACCAGAGCATTTCA
Source organism: Dermochelys coriacea (assembly GCF_009764565.3). Taxonomy (NCBI): domain Eukaryota; kingdom Metazoa; phylum Chordata; order Testudines; family Dermochelyidae; genus Dermochelys; species Dermochelys coriacea. Next base: position 262,646,727 of record NC_050069.1, read on the forward strand.
GAGAACAAGAACTTAAAACAATAAACAGTCTATATGCCTGCCTGTCTTCCCTAAGGATTGCCATCCCCAGGGAGCATGAGGAGACCTGGCTGCTTCAGGCATGCCCACAGCACTTAGCTCTGTGAACCTGTGAGTCTGTTCCCACTACTGACAGCTCCTCCTTCCCTCCCTCTCTTCAGTCTCTTTAACTGTGTAGTGTCTTTCTGATCTGTAGTTCCCAACCTGGGTGAAACAACTGTGTCACTATGGCCACAGGCCAGAGCCTGAAGGAGCATCTTCATGATGAATGCCTTGGCCCTTGTCTTGAAATTTTCCCTAAGTGTTTGATGGGAGACTGCTTATCTAGAGGTATTGCATTGCCTTCCTGCTTGTTTTTCCAACAGCCCTCTATTGACCTAAACCAGGGGTTCTCAAACCTCATTGCATCATGACCCCCTTCTGACAACAAAAATTACTACACAACCCCAGGAAGGGGGACCGAAGCCTGAGCCACCCAAGCCCCACCGCCCCGGAGCAGGGGGCCAAAGCCCAATCCACATGGCCCTGGTGCAGGGGGCCAAAGCACAAGGGCTTCAGTCCCATCCCGGGGGCCTGTAACCTGAGCCCCACCACCCAGGGCTGAAGCCCTCAGGCTTCGACCCTGGGTGGTGGGGCTCATGCTTCGGCTCTGGCCCCAGCCTCAGCAAGTCTAACACCAGCTCTGGCGACCCCATTAAAACGGGGTTGCAACCCACTTTAGGGTCCCGACCCACAGATTGAGAATCACTGAACTAAACCAACACGTTCATAGAGGAAAGCCCAATAACACAATATAGCTGTACAGAGACTATGGACCAGATCCTCAGAGTTATTTAGGCTCCTAACATCTGCTGAAATCAATGGAAATATCTTTGAGGATCTGATCTTATCTCACCAACCAGGTCACATACAGGATTCATACATTTATCATGGGTAAATATTCTGAAATTATTATATAGCAGCTTTTATCCATCATACCCATATCTACCCCTCTTCTCATCTGTCTGGTTTTGCATCACCATCACTGTTATTTTATTTTGGATGTCCTGCCACCATCTCAGACACTTCAAGTTTTAACTTGCCTCCTAATCGTGCCACTTTCTTCACATTGGAATAATTCCTGGCTCATTGCTAGATGAACCATACAAAGTGAGATGGAAGGTTTGCAAACTTCATGTTCCCTATGATCCTTCTCTCTCCTCTTCTACCCTCATTTCCAAACTGTCGCTTGGTCCTATCACTTTAATATTGCCACAGCTCAATACTAAGATAACTGGGTGAAATGTAATAGCCTGAGGTCAGACTAGATGATCTAATGATCCAATCCCCACTGCTAACTCCTTGTTTACTGCTTGCTTGCCTCTCATTTTGAGTTCTGTACCTTTCTCATGACCCTGTTGACACTTCTCCTCACGCGAGACAAGCCAAAACACTGCTGTTCCACCCAAATCACTCCCTTTTTGAGGGCCTCACCCAAGGTCCACTGAAGCCAATGTTATTTATTATTTGTATTCAGTGGTGCAAGTAGAAATCATTTATTGCTGGTACGCTGCACTCATGGGAAGAACACAAACAAGGGGTACGTGACCTCCCGACGTGACCCGCCCTACACGTGACTCCTCCCCACCCCAGTCCCAGCCTGGGGCCCCCACACTCTCCCCATCTCCTCCCCATGATCCACATCCATCCCACGTTACCTGAGGGGGGCCTCTGTCCTCCCGCAATGCCAGAGACTTCTGCTCTACAGACATCAGGCAAGGGGACTCAGGAGATGCACCTGTGTGGAAGGGCTACGGGCAAGCTCCTCCTCTGTCTTTCCAGTATACCGTACCAGCTATAAATATCTTACTGGTACAGCGTACTGGACCGTACCACCATACTTGCACCACTGTTTGTATTACTGTAGTGCTTAGGAGCCCCAGGCATGGACCTCAAGACCCCATTGTGACAGGTGCTGTACAGACACAGAACAAAAAGATGGCCCTGTCCCACTGATTTTACAATCTAAGCATAAATCAATAGACAACAGGTGGATATAGACAAATGAGGACACAAGGAAACAATAACACAGTAGTTGTCATGGCATGGGGGTCAGTGGTCTCAGCACACCAGCAGTCTAACCATTGTTAAGGTCTTTTTAGGCATCTCAGTAAAGGAGTTTTAAGAAGGACAATGATTTGGCTTTGTGGATGTTTATGAGCACGTATAGGCATCTTGCAATGGATATCCTTCCGCTGACCCCACTCAGTTTTGGATCAGGTCCTCGATCCCTCTGTTAGTTTTCTGCTTCTTTCTTCATAGCATGAATATGATAGTCAATGTCATTGAGATTGTATTCCCATCATAAGTGAATGAAAAAAATTATTTGATGGCATTGTCTTACCTACGGGCATCTCAGAGATTTCCCTCCGTTCTTTTATTAACTTACAGCAGAAGCAATATTCCTCACTGAAAGCTGTGCTTTATTACTTTGACTTGAGCTCGACAGAGCTGAGTGACTACAGAAAGGTCAATGCTTTCAAAGTCCGTAAAACCATTTCCAAGTAACAGCACATCATGGCTTGTTCATTGATTAGCTTGCACTGTCTCAGTGCTTGGGTTATAGTGGTGCCTTTCCGTGTTCTGTTTGTTACTGCCTTGGCTAAATGGAACAAAAATAAACAAAGAATGCCGGAAAGATAATGGGACATGGGAAAGAGCATACACCACTGTCCATGTTATACCAGGTGCTGTGTAAGAACAAAGAATGACCACTAAAAATACAAGTTTGAAGAACACCAACTCTAAGAAGAGAGCGGAAATGTTTCAGGTTGGAAACAGAGTATCACTGCTTATAGAGAACCTAGCACAACAGGGTCCTTCTCCTTGACTCAAGCTCCTGGGGTATGTCTACATAGTACACTAAGCCTGGGCTCTGACTCCGGTTTAAGCCCAAGCCCCTGTTCTGTCCACACACTGACTAGGGTCAGCAAACCTTCAAGAATGTGGGCCAGAGCCTGAGTCTTGCTGTGACTCAGGTCCAAACCCTGTCATTCTGCAGTATGGGTGCAGGTCAAGCCACAGATCTGTGTCAGAAGGTCTGCATTCTGCAGTATAGACACATTAGCACAACTGTGAGACCCAGGTCCAGCAATTTGTAAACCCAGGTTTACAGTGCAGTGTGGATACTCAAGCAGGGCTTGGAAACACTGCATCCATAAGCCCAGATCCCACAGACCCATGTTTACAATGCATTGTAGACATATCCCTAGATGCTACTGCTATAAAAATGTATTTATTTAGCGTGTGCATAGTCGTCTAGCCAAGCGATGGCATCTTCAGTGGCATGATGCAGTTCTTCTACACCACCGCTGAACCTAGTCAGCAGGCATTTCTTGACAATGTGTGTCATGGTCTGTGTTGCCTCGCAGCTGCCCCAGTGATACTGGTTGTCTGCACAGAGACCTTACCCGTCCAAAACCTGTTCCACAGGGACCATGGTGATGGGGCAGGTCAAAACCTGACAGGCAAACTGTGGGGTCAGTGACAAGGGACTGGTTGGGGATTATAACAGATATCCATTCCTCTCACAAGAGTGTTTCTGCCCTAACATCCTGGCATGGCAGATGAGACCATAATGAGTGACGTGACGGCAAACGTGCAGCTGGTGGTTTAAAAAGGTCATTGTGCAGTGGAAAGCTTGAGTTGGCGCGTACTTTCTCCAGTAACTTGCCAGCAGCAACCTCTTGTCTGATAGGAGGAGGAACGATATTGCTCAGAACTGGGAGCCATAGGAGGGGAGTCAGACGCAGGGTACCAGAGATGATACGCATGGCAGCATGTAACTGCGTATCCACCAGTTTGGTGTGTGATGATCAACTCGAGATTGGTGTGCAGGACTCCACCACTGAATACGAGGTGGCAAGAGCTGATGTCTGCAGAGTTGGAGCATGAGCACCCCATGATGAACCTGCCAGTTTGCTAAGAAGATTGTAGTGGATCTTAACTTTAGCTGCTGTCTTCTTCAGGTGGGCATGGTAACTCAGTTTGAGGTCTAAGGTCACACCTAGATGGACCATTGGGGGCAATGGATCAGCGTCCTCGGTGGCCACTCGCCAGTACCTGACAGCAGTCAGGGAAGCTAATGATCCAACCAGCAAGCCGAATTCCATGAGCACTAGATCAATGAATCCCGGCACTGTCGTCACCAACAACCCCAACATGGTATAAAAATAATAAATTATGATAAAGATAATCAGGAGTAATGGGAGGGAATTGGGGCAGGGCCCATCTTTTTTGTCCTGTGTTTGCGAAGCGCCTAACATAATGGGACCTAGTCAATGAAGAGGGCTCCTAGCTGTTACAATAATATGAAGAATAAAGAATAAAAGGATTATTGAGGCTGGATACCAGGAAACAAAATCTAAGAGCCAGATCATGCAAACACACACACAAGCAACATTACTTTAAAGAAGAGGGCTGCAGAAAGAACCGGCCTAGCTGGTGTAAAACCATGTAGCAGTTACACCAGCTTGGGGAGCTGGCCCTATATTATAATCCGGTTTTGGATCATTTTCCCCACCTTGGATTTTTCCCAGCTGGCTCTCTGCTTGCTGTTTCCTGCCTGTCCTATTGCAATCTCTGTTGAACCCTTTGTTTTATCTCTCTGTCTCACAGCTGTTTGCAGAGTCTCCAGAGAAAGTGGCACCATCTCTCAGGTGTTGGGAGGCCCCTCTGTGAGGTCACACTGGCAGAATCTGGTTTTATAACCAGCTATAAGATTCCCCCGTGTAGAGGATCCCCCATGCAGCACAGAGATTATAACAATAACCCCCAGCTCTTACACAGCACTTTTCATCATAGATCTGAAAGCACTTTAAAAAGGAAGTTGGTATCATTATATTTGCAAAAAGTAGCCTCTCCCCGGGAACCTTCTTGCAGCCTCAGGGCAGCCCTACAAACTCTCCTCAGTTATCCCCTCTTGGGTCCTCAATAAATTAAAAACGAGGCTTTTACAAATCCAAGAACAACGGCCCTCCTCAGAATCTCGTTTTAACTTAAAATTCAAAAACCATAAAAGTCCCCCCTCCAACCTAATCTGGGAACAGCCCCCAAACTCCACTGTTCTGGTCAGGGTCCTGCATGCTTTAGCAGATTATTCCCAGCTGGAGCAATTCCCCTGCTCTTTGGGTCTTCCCTTCAGAAGCTTTTCTCACTCTCTGCAGTCTCTCTACAGCCTCCGGAGCAGGGTCCAGCTGTTTCTGCATTTCCTTTTCTTTTTCTCTTTCTCCTTCCCCCGCTCCCTTCCTCCAGCTTTCCGCTGCCCTTTGTAGAGGAAACAGCTGTTTTCTCTCAAGTGCGCTGCCTCTCCAGTAATCAGGGTTGGCTGGGCCCAAAAAGGGGCAAGCCGCCCTGTTACAATCTCCATTTTACAGTTTAGAGTGACATGTCTCAAGTGTGCGGCCTCCAACACACCTTTCAGAAGGCTGTTCCAAAGCTGAAGAGATCCCATTGTCAGGCAGATTTCCCTGGAAGTTTATATTGTTTTTCATTTCTAAAATTTCCCATCACTCATAATGTCCCATCACACATAAAATGTCACCTTCCAGCTCTTACATGATGGGGCTCTGTGCATAGTGGGGTCACATGTTTTCTTTAGGCTATTGTTGCATTTCCATTAAAAAAGATGGGGGGGAAATCCCCCCACCCCCTTATAGTAAGAAACTCTGAGCTCTTCACATTAATGATAACACCCAGCTCCTACATAGCACTTTCCATCAGTAGATCTCAAAGTACTTTGCAAAGGCGGTCAATATCATTTATCCTCTTTTACAGATGGGAAAACTGAGGTGCCACAAGGCAAAGTGACTTGCCCAAGGACATCCAGCAGGGCAGAACTGGGAATAGAACCCAAGTCCTTTGAGTGCAAGTCCTGTGCTCTATCCACTAAGCAACACTGGAGAGAAACCAGATTTAGTTCATGGTAGCGATTCCCTCTTTAGGGGCTGAATCAAAGCCTACTGAAGTTATATGAGAGAAGAGATATGCCAGCTGTGGCGTATCACAGTCCTTCAACAATATTTGTCAGAGGTAGTACTGTTGCAGTCCAGTGGGTGCATGCACTGAAAACAGAGGAGAAAAAAAAAAAGGAAACATCTCCCAAAACAGCATGAACATCCCCTGTCAAAATAATGAATGTACCAGTGTAAACAAATGAGTAACTGTTTGTGATACAGTCACTGAGTGACTTTTCAAATGAAAAGAGTTTTCTTCAATTTACTAAATACAATTATTTGAGCATCTTAAACCTCTTCTCTGGCATTTGATCAATATTAACTGATCTGCTCCTTTTAAATAACTGTTAACACTTTTAGTTGTGATGAGTAACCAATCGTTTCTCACATTCAAACTAGCATGGATTTTTTTCTTGTTTGTCCTTAAGTGAATCGTTTGTCAGGGGAGGGAGTGGGGAGGAGTCATTTGTAAACTTCTACAAAGATGGCCAGATCCCCAACTGGTGTAAAATGTGATCACTCCATTGACGTCAATGAGGCAGATCTCCATGTGGTAATAAAATGCCATAGCATTATTGAAGTCAATGCAGCCAGAGCCTCATCTGGTCAATGGGGGCAGGTCCCCAAACCGGCAAAGGTCTATTTACTTCAGCAGATCTATGTCAGTTCACACAGTTCTATGCCAGTTCACAGCTGAGAACCTGTTCTACAATTGTGGGGAGAGAAAAATGAAAATAGATAGGAATCTTTCATAATCTAGGGCCTGGTTCAACAATGTATTGCTGTGGTTTTATAATGTCACAGAAAAAGAGAGAAAGGCTTCAGAGATAGTACAAGGGACAGATACAAAGCAAATTAAATCAACATGATGGAGACCACCAAAAGCCATGGCGGGCAAGGGGAGTGAAGACAGGCACATAGGGAGACAGCAGCAGTAGAAGGGGAACCAATCTCCTCATGGATAGTCTGGATTTGAATAGTCAGGAGGCCATTAAACTAATAGCAAAGGAGGAGGGTAAAAAGAGGGAAGATATGGGCACTCAGCACAAAATCAGGATGCTGAGAACAAAATGAATCAAGAAGCCAAAGGGCATGAAGAGAAGAAATTCTTGACTTGCCTTTATTCCAGTGCTCAGAGCTTATGTAACAAATGAGGAATTCGCAAAAAGAAAAGGAGTACTTGTGGCACCTTAGAGACTATCTGTTTCTTCAATTCAGCAGGTGGGTACTGTAGTTGTAGGAATGCATGATAGAGATCTTGTAGGTGTTTGTCTCTGTCTGAGGGGTTGGAGCAAATGCGGTTATCTCGTAGCGCTTGGCTGTAGACAATGGATCGAGTGGTATGATCTGGATGAAAGCTAGAGGCATGTAGGTAGGAATAGCGGTCAGTAGGTTTCCGATATAGGGTGGTGTTTATGTGACCATCGCTTATTAGCACCGTAGTGTCCAGGAAGTGGATCTCTTGTGTGGACTGGTCCAGGCTGAGGTTGATGGTGGGATGGAAATTGTTGAAATCATGGTGGAATTCCTCAAGATCTTCTTTTCCATGGGTCCAGATGATGAAGATGTCATCAATGTAGCGCAAGTAGAGTAGGGGCATTAGGGGACGAGAGCTGAGGAAGCGTTGTTCTAAGTCAGCCATAAAAATGTTGGCATACTGTGGGGCCATGCGGGTACCCATCGCAGTGCCGCTGATTGAAGGTATACATTGTCACCAAATGTGAAATAGTTATGGGTCAGGACAAAGTCACAAAGTTCTGCCACCAGGTTAGCCGTGACAGTATCGGGGATACTGTTCCTGACGGCTTGTAGCCCATCTTTGTGTGGAATGTTGGTGTAGAGGCTTCTACATCCATAGTGGCTAGGATGGTGTTTTTAGGAAGATCACCAATGGACTGTAGTTTCCTCAGGAAATCGGTGGTGTCTCAAAGATAGCTGGGAGTGCTGGTAACGAAGGGCCTGAGGAGGGAGTCTACATAGCCAGACAATCCTGCTGTCAGGGTGCCAATGCCTGAGATGATGGGGCGTCCAGGATTTCCAGGTTTATGGATCTTGGGTAGCAGATAGAATACCCCAGGTCCTGGCTCCAGGGGTGTGTCTGTGCGGATTTGTTCTTGTGCTTTTTCAGGGAGTTTCTTGAGCAAATGCTGTAGTTTCTTTTGGTAACTCTCAGTGGGATCAGAGGGTAATGGCTTGTAGAAAGTGGTGTTGGAGAGCTGCCTAGTAGCCTCTTGTTCATACTCCGACCTATTCATGATGACGACAGCACCTCCTTTGTCAGCCTTTTTGATTATGATGTCAGAGTTGTTTCTGAGGCTGTGGATGGCACTGTGTTCTGCATGGCTGAGGTTATGGGGTAAGCGATGCTGCTTTTCCACAATTTCAGCTCGTGCACGTCGGCGGAAGCAGTCTATGTAGAAATCCAGGCTGCTGTTTCGACCTTCAGGAGGAGTCCACCCAGAATCCTTCTTTTTGTAGTGTTGGCAGGAAGGTCTCTGTGGGTTAATATGTTGGTCAGAGGTGTGTTGGAAATATTCCTTGAGTCTGAGACGTCGAAAATAGGATTCTAGGTCACCACAGAACTGTATCATGTTCGTGGGGGTGGAGGGGCAAAAGGAGAGGCCCCGAGATAGGACAGATTCTTCCGCTGGGCTAAGAGTATAGTTGGATAGATTAACAATATTGCTGGGTGGGTTACGGGAACCATTGTTGTGGCCCCTTGTGGCAACAGAACCACTAACCCAGGAACCTATCCTTGCAACAAAGCCCGTTGCCAACTCTGTCCACATATCTATTCAGGGGATACCATCATAGGGCCTAATCACATCAACCACACTATCAGAGGCTCGTTCACCTGCGCATCTACCAATGTGATATATGCCATCATGTGCCAGCAATGCCCCTCTGCCATGTACATTGGCCAAACTGGACAGTCTCTACGTAAAAGAATGAATGGACACAAATCAGACGTCAAGAATTATAACATTCAAAAACCAGTTGGAGAACACTTCAATCTCTCTGGTCACTCGATCACAGACCTAAGAGTGGCTATACTTCAACAAAAAAGCTTCAAAAACAGACTCCAACGAGAGACTGCTGAATTGGAATTAATTTGCAAACTGGATACAATTACTTAGGCTTGAATAGAGACTGGGAATGGATGAGTCATTACACAAGTAAAACTATTTCCCCATGGTATTTCTCCCTCCCACCCCACCCCCCACTGTTCCTCTGATATTCTTGTTAACTGCTGGAATTAGCCTACCTGCTTGTCACCATGAAAGGTTTTCCTCCTTCCCCCCCCTGCTGTTGGTGATGACTTATCTTAAGTGATCACTCTCCTTACAGTGTGTATGATAAACCCATTGTTTCATGTTCTCTGTGTGTGTGTATATAAATCTCTCCTCTGTTTTTTCCACAAATGCATCCGATGAAGTGAGCTGTAGCTAACGAAAGCTTATGCTCAAATAAATTTGTTAGTCTCTAAGGTGCTACAAGTCCTCCTTTTCTTTTTGCGAATACAGACTAACACGGCTGCTACTCTGAAACAAATGAGGAATTGCAACTGTAAATGTATGAAAACAAATTTGATCTACTTTGTATTACTGAAACCTGGTGGAATGATTTGCACTGCTTGAAAGTTAACATCAAGGGTTATAAGAACATAAGAATGGCCCTACTGGGTCAGACCAAGGGTCCATCTAGCCCAGTATCCTGTCTTCTGACAGGGGCCAGTGCCAGGTGCCCCAGAGGGAATGAACAGAACATGTAATCATCAAGTGATCCATCTCCTGTCGCTCATTCCCAGCTTCTGGCAAACAGAGGCCAGGGACATCATCCCTGCCATCCTGGCTAACAGCCATTGACAGACCTGTCCTCCATGAATGTATCTAGTTCTTTTTTAACCATGTTTTACTCTTGGCCTTCACAACATCCTCTGGCAAAGAGTTCCACAGGTTGACTGTGCATTGTGTGAAGAAATACTTGCTTTTGTTTGTTTTAAACCTGCTGCCTATTAATGTCATTCGGTGACCCCTAATTCTTGTGTTATGAGAAGGAGTAAATAACATTTCCTTATTCTATTTCTCCACACCAGTCATTATTTTATAGACCTCAATCATTTCTCCCCTTAGCCGTCTCTTTTCCAAGCTGAAAAAATCCCAGTCTTATTAATCCTTCTCATTCGGAAGCCGTTCCATACCCTCATCATTTTGTTGCCCTTTCTGAACCGTTCCAATCCAATACATAACCAATTTAGAAAGGGTTGAGTGGGCAAAAGGGGACGGTGAGTGGCACTTTATGTCAAAAAGGGCATTATCTGTTTTGGAGCCACTGATAACTCAGAAGAAAAGGATCCTGAATGTTTATGGATCAATGTACTAACAGATTAAAGCACAATATGGGGTATTAATTGGTGTGTGCTAAAGATAACCAAATCACACTAGGGAACAGGATGACCACCATCTTATGCACCTACCTGTTATGTGTAGGAAAAAAGCCTGCATGATTATGGGAGTCATTAATGTGAGTGACATATGCTGAAGGTTTCAAGCTGCCAGCACTAAAACATCCTTGGAACTTCTAAGCATTATAGATTGCAAAGTCCTAACTCAAAATGTGTCACAACCAACACAGGGGAATTCTTTATTAGACCTTGTCATAATAGATAAAGAGGAACTGAGCACAGAACTAAAACTTAATGGTAGCTTAGGTACAAGTGACCATGACTTGATCATATTTCTAATGTGCAATCCAAATAAAGTCCAGAACAGTACTATATATACTTGGTACTTTAACAGAGCCAGTTTCACAAAGCTGAAAACAGTTATGAGTCAGATCAGTTGAGAGGAAGAATTTAATTAGAAAGAAAGAAGGCTGTACTGGTCTAAAAATTCACCTCATTTAGAAGAGAAGTGAAGGCAGCACAAGCAAACAATATGTGTTTTAATACAGCTAAATGTAAATTTTCACATCTGAGAACAAAGAATATAGGCTCTCTTTACAGGATGGGGGACTCTATCCTGGGAGCAGTGATTCTGAAAAAGATTTGGGGGGTTGTGGTGGATAATCAGCTGAACATGAGCTTCCAGTGTAACACTATGGCCAAAAGAGCTAATGCCATTCTGAGATGCATAAACAGGGGAATCTTGAGTAGAGTAGAGAGGTTATTTTATGTCTATATTTGGCACTGGTGTGACAGTTGCTGGAATACTGTATCCAGCCTGGTGCCCACAATTCAAGAAGGATATTGATAAATTGGAGAGGGTTCAGAGAAGAGCCATGATAATGATTAAAGGATTAGAAAACGTGCTTTATAGTGAGATGCAGGGAGCTCCATCTATTTATCTTAACAAGGAGAAGCTTAAAGGGTGACTTGATTACTGTCTGTAAGAACCTACTTGGGGAACAAATGTCAGAAATGGTGTAGTTATTACGTAGTCATGCCTTGAGTGCAGGGGTCTTAGCTCGATGACCGCTCAAGGTCCCTTCCAGTCCTACACTTCTATGATTCTATAAACTCTCAGCCCTTTTAGATGTGATCTCCTCTCCTGCCTTCTCCACTGTATGTTCATGGCACACAAACATGGAAGATGGAGTATTTTATGTTTTTATCTTTCTGAAGAGTAACACTTCTTTCTCCTCTTAAAATCCAGAACCTTAACACACAAGAACCAAAGACAGAGAAGACAAAGCAGGTTGCTCCCTAAGGCAGAGAGGCATCACTCACCCCCACTTTAGTCTGGTTCTTTGCAGACTGGATTGCAGAAAACCAAGATTGCAAGCTTCCATAGAGAGCCCACTAGCCTGCAAGCAGGACCAGGAAACCCTTTGCACTTAAGTGATAGCTTGTAATTTTAACACAGTTTTCAATGCATTACATGCACAGGTAGTAACTCCCCTTCTTTGGACTCCTGGCTATGATTTCTCTAACTATTCCGATGAACCATCTACCCACGTTTTGACTTTCCACTTGCTCAGATCAGCTTCTCTAAACCATAGCCCCTTGCACCGCGTGGAGTACCAGAGCTCAGACTCCTTAAAGGACATTCAGAAGGAAGAATCACCCTGTCGTGTTCCTTTATCTTACAGAAAACAGGAATCTTCAGGTTGCATCCCAAATATGGCATTGATTATAAAGAAGAAAAAGACTGCAAGAAGAAGAATACTTCCTTAGGCTCATATTTTAGCCTATATGAGTACGACCTTCCTTCAGTGGGACTTCTTGAGGAGTAAGGTAAATGAGTAGAGCTATCGAAATCTGTCCCTTTTGGGGCATACAGTGTGGTGTTTACCATATCTATTATAGCACATTGGGGGATAACAATGAGTAGATGTAATAAATATTTCCTCATCACTCGTTTTACCCTGACTGTAATTCTCCTATGGAGCTCCTTCAAAAACGTTGCACAAACTGCTATTTCCTGCAATCCTTTGCAGGGAATCTCTTTGTCATGTCCTTCACCTTGGTAATGAAGTAATTTCAGAGTGACAGAGCCATTTCAGGCTCAGAGGCAGATTTCCCCCTGCGGGTAGTCAAAGGAAAAGAATTTTCTGTATTCTGCAGCATGCACTGAGGTACAATAATAAATAATAGTTTGTAGGGGGAAGAAATCCTGCATAGAAGAGTTAATAATTCTATCCTACAGATTTTTCCATGAGAATTGTGAATTCCTCTAACAAATTAAATAGTCTAATTTGGAGTGTTTCTCTGCAAAGGCAGACATTACATTCCACTCGTGCATCCTAGAAAGAACTGGCCTGTTTGGGGGGACCTGCATTCTATTTCTAGCTCTGATTTCCTGGGTGACATGCAGCAAGTCACTTAGGCCATAGTTCTCAAATTCATAGATCTGTATTTGGACACCTAAATAAATGGCCTGATTTTTCTGAGTTGCCCTGTGCCTGCAGCTCCAGTTGTGTCGAGCCATTTTATCTAAATACAAAGGGCCCTGAATTTAGGCACTCAGGTTTGAAAATTTGTCTTATGTGAATACAGGGGCAGCACACACCGGGGAACAGACCCCCTCTGTTGAAAGCAATGGGTGCAGGATAGTCCTTCAAAGTGTTTCCCTCTGACCACCACCATCACCTCTGTCTTCAGCCAGCTGTTCTTCACCCACAAGCTGATCTACTCTGCGCACTGGGATAGTCAGGGGGATGGTGTTGTTAGCATCTGATGTACAGAAGACGTAGTTAGTTGTCCTCTGTGTAGTGTTAGCTTCCAGGAAAGTGGCAGCATCTTCCAATCTCCCCTTGGGGGTTGATGATGATATTGAAGAGGATGGGTCTTTTGAAACTCCACAGCTCTAAATGCAGAGATGCAATTGCTCATCATGGCCCACTGGGTCCATGGAACCATCTCATCAACATAGTTATTGACTTTTCTGAGAATCGTGAGTCTGGTGATTCTGTAACCATAACAGATAATTTACATGCTATCTCCGGCAGGACACTCTTTATTAGGAGAAAAAGAAAAGGAGTACTTGTGGCACCTTAGAGACTAATAAATTTATTAGAGCATAAGCTTTCGTGAGCTACAGCTCACTTCATCGGATGCATTTGGTGGAAAAAACAGAGGGGAGATTTATATACACACACAGAGAACATGAAACAATGGGTTTATCATATACACTGTAAGGAGAGTGATCACTTAAGATAAGCCATCACCAGCAGCAGGGGGGGAAAAGGAGAAAAACCTTTCATGGTGACAAGCAAGGTAGGCTAATTCCAGCAGTTAACAAGAATATCTGAGGAACAATAGGGGGTGGGGTGGGGGGGAGAAATAACATGGGGAAATAGTTTTACTTTGTGTAATGACTCATCCATTCCCAGTCTCTATTCAAGCCTAAGTTAATTGTATCCAGTTGCAAATTAATTCCAATTCAGCAGTCTCTCGTTGGAGTCTGTTTTTGAAGCTTTTTGTTGAAGGATAGCCACTCTTAGGTCTGTATTCGAGTGACCAGAGAGATTGAAGTGTTCTCCAACTGGTTTTTGAATGTTATAATTCTTGACGTCTGATTTGTGTCCATTCATTCTTTTACGTAGAGACTGTCCAGTTTGGCCAATGTACATGGCAGAGGGGCATTGCGGCACATGATGGGCATATATCACATAGGTAGATGCGCAGGAGAACGAGCCTCTGATAGTGTGGCGGATGTGATTAGGCCTATGATGGTATCCCCTGAATAGATATGTGGACAGAGTTGGCAACGGGCTTTGTTGCAAGGATAGGTTCCTGGTTAGTGGTTCTGTTGTGTGGTGTGTGGTTACTGGTGAGTATTTGCTTCAGATTGGGGGGCTGTCTGTAAGCAAGGACTGGCCTGTCTCCCAAGATCTGTGAGAGTGATGGGTCGTCCTTCAGGATAGGTTGTAGATCCTTGATGATGCGTTGGAGAGGTTTTTAGTTGGGGGCTGAAGGTGATGGCTAGTGGCGTTCTGTTATTTTCTTTGTTGGGCCTGTCCTGTAGTAGGTGACTTCTGGGTACTCTTCTGGCTCTGTCAATCTGTTTCTTCACTTCAGCAGGTGGGTATTGTAGTTGTAGGAATGCATGATAGAGATCTTGTAGGTGTTTGTCTCTGAGGGGTTGGAGCAAATGCAGTTATATCGTAGAGCTTGATGTAGACAATGGATCGAGTAGTATGATGTGGATGAAAGCTAGAGGCATGTAGGTAGGAATAGCGGTCAGTAGGTTTCCGATATAGGGTGGTGTTTATGTGACCATCGCTTATTAGCACCGTAGTGTCCAGGAAGTGGTTTCTTGTGTGGACTGATCCAGGCTGAGGTTGATGGTGGGATGGAAATTGTTGAAATCCTGGTGGAATTCCTCAAGGGCTTCTTTTCCATGGGACCAAATGATGAAGATGTCATCAATGTAGCGCAAGTAGAGTAGGGGCATTAGGGGACGAGAGCTGAGGAAGCTATTGTTCTAAGTCAGCCTAAAAATGTTGGCATACTGTGGGGCCATGCGGGTATCCATCGCCAGTGCCGCTGATTTGAAGGTATACATTGTCCCCAAAAATGTGACATAGTTATGGGTGAGGACAAAAGTCACAAAGTTCAGCCACAGGTTAGCCGTGAATTATCGGGGATACTGTTCCTGACGGCTTGTAGTCCCTCTTGTGTGGAATGTGGTGTAGGGGGCTTCTAATCCATAGTGGCTAGGATGGTGTTTTAGGAAGATCACTAATGGACTGTAGTTCCTCAGGAAGTCCGTGGTGTCTCAAGATAGCTGGGAGTGCTGGTAACGTAGGGCCTGTAGGAGAGAGTCTACATAGCCAGACAATCCTGCTGTCAGGGTGCCAATGCCTGAGATGATGGGGCGTCCAGGATTTCCAGGTTTATGGATCTTGGGTAGCAGATAGAATACCCCAGGTCGGGATTCTAGGGGTGTGTCTGTGCGGATTTGTTCTTGTGCTTTTTCAGGGAGTTTCTTGAGCAAATGCTGTAGTTTCTTTTGGTAACTCTCAGTGGGATTCAGAGGGTAATGGCTTGTAGAAAGTGGTGTTGGAGAGCTGCCTAGTAGCCTCTTGTTCATACTCTGACCTATTCATGATGACGACAGCACCTCCTTTGTCAGCCTTTTAGATTATGATGTCAGAGTTGTTTCTAAAAAGAAAAGGAGTACTTGTGGCACCTTAGAGACTAACAAATTTATTAGAGGATAAGCTTTCGTGAGCTACAGCTCACTTCATCGGATGCATTTGGTGGAAAAAGTTGTTTCTGAGGCTGTGGATGGCAACTGTGTTCTGCATGGCTGAGGATATGGGGTAAGCGATGCTGCTTTTCCACAATTTCAGCTCGTGCACCGTCGGCGGAAGCACTCTATGTAGAAGTCCAGGCTGCTGTTTCGACCTTCAGGAGGAGTCCACCAGAATCCTTCTTTTTGTAGTGTAGTAGGAAGGTCTCTGGGGTTTAATATGTTGGTCAGAGGTGTGGTTGGAAATATTCCTGGAGTCGGAGACGTCGAAAATAGGATTCTAGTTCACCACAGAACTATATCATGTTCGTGGGGGTGGAGGGGCAAAAGGAGAGGCCCCGAGATAGGACAGATTCTTCTGCTGAGCTAAGAGTATAGTTGGATAGATTAACACAGAATGGCTGTGGTGTTCTTTTTTTCTTAATTCACCATAGACAGGATACATTCAAAGACCGTGTTCCCAATGGAACCTTTCCAGAACTTGAGGTTGGACTGTATATGCGCTCAAGACCTGGGAGGACAAGGTGAGCCCCACAGTGGGCTTACCATATTGCTGAGCCATGTATTAGTGATGCAGGCAAGGTTATGACTTTCATGGCAATCAGGTTCATTCATGGTTGAAGCCTTACTGATCACTGATCTGCTTTATCATCATCAATTTGAGACCTAGGAGTCTTGTGTGATGGTAACTGAATGAGCTACAGTGGACAAAGGTTTTCCATGCTTGGTTTCCTACTGACAACTCATGTGTCCTTTGGCTGTGATGGTCCATCACAATTGGGACTAGAGAGTGAACATGCTGGATGAAGTGTCCATTGTGTGGCCTGTGTTGGCTCAGAAGGTTGCCAGCTGCCCAGGGTGTGATCTGCCATGATTTTGAGTTCACTTGCTGAGAAGGGAAAGGGCATCACTGATGCATTTCTGCACTTGAACAGCGCATAGAATTTGAAAAGCTTAGGTGGTGTTTTCCCACTTGTGTTGCTCACTACTGGAGGGGGATAAATTAACTGATTCATAGATTTTAAGACCAGAAGAGCTCCTTTGATAATCTGATCTGACTTTCTGAATAATACAGGCTATAAAATTTCCATAAATTAATTCCTACTTCAAGTCCAATGATTTTGGTTCAATCTAAGCAGATCTTTTAGAAAAACATCTAGTCTTGATTTAAAGATTTCCAGTGATGGAGAATCGACCATGACCCTTGGTAAATTGTTCCAATGGTAAATTACTTTCACCATTAAAATGTGCACCTATTTCTAGTCTGCATTTGTCTGACTTCTGCTTTTAACTATTGGATCTTGTTATGCATTTGTCTGCTGTGCAAGTGCTGTGATCAAGTCACCCTTTAACATTTTGGTAAGCTAAATAGATTGAGCTCCTTGGTCTATCACTATAAGGCAGGTCTTCCCATCCTTTAATCATTCTCTGGCTCTTCTCTGAACCCTCTCCAATTATCAACATCATGCTTGAGTTGTGGGCACCAGAACTGGACACAGAATTCCAGCAGCAATCGCATCAGTGCCAAATACAGAAGTAAAATAACCTCCTCTATTCCTACCTGAGATTCCCCTGTTTATGCATCCCAGGGTGGCATTAGCTCTTTTGGCCACAGTATTGCACTGGGAGCTACTCTCCAGCTGATTATTCACCAAGACCCCCAGATCTTTTTCAATTATTGCTTCCCTGGAGGGAGTCCCCCATCCTGTATATATGGCTTGCATTCTTTCTTACTAGATGTATGACTTTACATTTGGACATATTGAAATACATATTGTTTGCTTGGTTCAGCTTATCAAGCAATCCAGATCTGTATCAGTGACCTGTCCTCTTCATTATTTCCCATTCACCCAATTTTATGTCATCTGCAACTTTATCAGTGATAATTTTATTTTCCTTTCAGGTCATTGATAAAAAGGTTAAATAGTGCAGGGATCCCACTAGAAACACACCTGCTCAATGATAATCCCCACTTACCATTACATTTTGAGATCTATAAATTTGCTGGATTTTAATCCATTGAATGTGTGTTATGCTGATTTTGTATCATTTTAGTCTCTAATCAAAATGTGGTATGGTACCAAGTGAAGCACTTTAAAGAAGTCTACGTATGTACATCTCTTACCTTTATCAACCAAACTCATAATCTCATCAGAAAAGATACCAATGAGTTTGACAAGATCTATATCCATAAAACCCATGTTTGATTGTCATTCATTATATTAAACTCCTTTAATAGTTGTATTCATCAGATTGTGTTTTGTTTTATAAATTAGCATTGTAGCAGGATTGTGCTTCAGGGACATTTAATGAAGTGTTCTTAACCAGTTCCCAATGATCATTCCATGTTTCTGGTTCAATTATTTTTCTACCAGCTGACTTGGCTCATAATTGTTCTGTTTTCTGAGACAGGCCCTTTTAAAACACCCGTTTTATATATAAATGGTCTGGACTTTATTCAATGTGTGCATAACAAATTAAATCAAGTCTTGATCACTTGCACCTAAGCAACCACCAAATTGGAGTTCTGTGATCAATTCCTCTTTATCTGTCACTATCAGGTCTAATACAGAATTCTCCTGTGCTGCATGTAATACTTTCTGAGTTAGGAAGTTGTCCCAAGAGGGAAGGATCTTCCTTGTTCATAGCCATTTTGGTCCAGGCTTTGTGCCTTGGGACCAAAGAGCACAGCTGACATTAAGTATGTCCTCAGTTCCACTGCTACTGACAGGTGATCTCCTGAGCAAGGGTGTTCATTAGCAGCAGAATTAAGGACCGGAGAACAACCTTTTAATTAATTAATTAGTTAATCTTTGAAACAAGTGATTCAGTGATCGATCATTGAAATGAGAGGAGGAAAAAACGTCCATCAACCTCTACACAGAATCATGCTAATGAGGAAAACCCCACAGGGTATGTTCATCAGTGTTGCCTACTGACTGCATTTTCACAAGTGATTTATGTAGAAGAGTAAAAGCTTTAATAGCTTGTGCTTATCAGTTACCATCACCATAAAACTAGGTTGGGTTTCTTTATTGCACCATATCGCATATCAGGTATGAAGGGCCTGAGTCTGATCTTTACTTAGAGCAGTGTAAATCAGATGCAACTTTGTAGAAATCATCTTTGTTACACTGGTGTAAAACTACACTTTGTTTTGCACCTTCTCCTTTCTATACTATATACGTATATCGCGAGGCCAGGATTAAGTCTTTTGCCTATCTATGGTCCTCATCACCATAGTATCAGAGCACATATGATCTTTAATATCTTTGTCTTCACAGCACCTCTCTGACATAGGGCAGAGCTATTACACCCATTTTACAGTGGGGAACTGAGGTAGAGAAAGACAACAGCCCAAATCCTCAAAGGCATTGAGGTTCCTAACTTCTACTGATTTATGATCTGTGTCTAAGAGCCCACCTGCTGCTTCATGTGGGGCCAAATCCTGGCATATTCAGCCCTTAGTCAGCCCAAAAATTTATGCTGGTGGGAGTTTTGCCTAAGAAAAGAGTGCGAAAGGACATCAGGTGAAATCCACTCCACTACAAAGGGCCAGCATTCAGATAGGGCTTAAGTGGTACCAGGGTCTTTTGCTGACTGACTGCACAGGGATGAATTTCAGCCTGTACTATGGTGCCTTTTATCAGCAAAATCTCTTACTTTTAAATTGGATCCATCTTGTGGTGATCAATTCACCGCTCATCCAGTGTTCCACCATCTCTGTTGCTCCGCTCTTGCAATACATTTATTATCAGCAGAGCGGGAGATGCTATGTATAATCTAAGTTCCTTGGCACTTCCCATTAAAGACAGTTTTAAGGTACTTATAACTTTGCCAAACTGTAGCCATTCCAGTTCATATTTTCCATGCCAGGTGTCCACCTCAGGCTTTTCACCAAATTTCAGTTGAAATTCAGATGAGAGAGCACTCTGCTGTGGACCCACCGCCTGGAAGACTGCCGATGACCCAAGATGGGGGATACACGCTTCCACAGGATGAAATTTTCTTTTCTTTTTTAATTGGAAACTTTCATCAAAAAAATTATTGAGGTGGTGACGTCAAGCACTCAAACGTGAGGAAATGCTAGAATTAAGGTTGCCAGTGCAATACTATTCATGGTTGGGTACATGGGAATGCAGAAGTACGAGAGCGATTGGTCGTGAACAGTGCATGTATAGCTAGATGGGTGGAAAGATAGATAAGCGGATGAATGGATAGATAAGTAGAGGGCAAGGTGAAGGAATAGGTATGTAGATAAGCAGATAGACAGTTATAGATGGATAGAGGGGTAGGGTGAGAGTTATGTAGGTGGACAGAGAGATAGGTAGACAATTGTAAAGGCAATTTGACATGACAATAGAAACTAGGGGAATGAACTTCTGCAGTTGCCTTTCCACTCCTAAAAACCGCAATCTCCTACAAATAAAAATCAATTATTCTTGGAGCAGCATCACTGTGCTTAGCACATAGAAACACTGTGAAGCTGTACCACTTCTGAGCACTACGTCTATAATTCTGGTTCCTTTTGGGCATTAACGGGATGGCATTTGGAGCTGTTTCCGAAACATCTCCTACCTATATGGACCCTGTTTTCTGCAGTCTCCTCTCCATATGTCTGATTTAGCTCCTTTATGACAAACTCCAACAGAAAGCAATGACTAAGAGGGTGTGAAGTGGAGACACAGACAGAAGAATTTATCTTGGGCCAGTTTCAACGTAAAATAATATATCAATAGGTTTGTGGGTATTTGTAAGCTCTAGATTAATGTTACCCTCCTGGCAACAGGGAGCAGTATGTGAAATGGTACAAAAGATCCCCTCCTGCCACTTAATTTGTTTCATTTTTTCTGTTTCTATCCTGACAACCACCATAAATTATCAACCTGGAAAGGAGCCATTGTAATGAGTCCAATAGAACCGGAGCCCTTCGTTATCTCTGTGTGACATTTAACTTTGCCCTGCAGTCCTAGGGCAAAATTCCCTCTGACGCTCATTTATAATGTGGTCTTGTGGTTAGGAAAGGGGGCTGGGTGAACCGATAGTAAGAGGACTCCTCGGTTCTCTCCTGAACTCTTCCATTAACTTACCATGAACTTGAACAATGTTAAGAGAGGCACCATATAAACATGATGCATTGTTTATCATTTGTTCTTGCCTGCTGTGAGAGATATCACCCTGGACTCTGATATTATCTAGGACATGGAAAAGCTATAGTTTAAATACAAAGAAGGACAACAAGTACAGAAGGAGATGTGGAGAGACTAAAGGAGCGATATATGTATATAGTATAGAAAGGAGAAGGTGCAGTCAAGGAGAAATAGGGTCACAGTCTATAAATGTCTTCAAGGAAACAATAAATAATGGGAATTATTCAAGGTCTCACAAGTACAAGAAGCAATGGCCTGATGCTAGAGGAACAATGGGATTGGAGCAGTTACTAAGGGAAAGTTCTTTACAAGAACTGAACAATAGAAAAGGCTCTCGTGAGCTATTACAGGATTGGTTATATAAGATGACTAATGCTCACTGCTATGCGTAGTGCCCTCTTCCTCCCCTGACCTCCTGTGTTTATTTAAAATACCACTTGTATTCTGTAGGCTCTTTGAAGCAGGGGACAATCTATTTTTAAATACGTATCTGTACAGTGCCTAGCACAATGGGGCCCCAGTCGCTGTTTGAGGCTTCTGGGCGCTACTGTAAGGCAAATAATAACCAATGAAATGTCCCCTAAAATGGGATACAACTTCTCTCTCATTGGCTCCCTTTTCCTGTTGTGAGTTGTGTAATGAACCATCTGCTTTTTGCCTTCCACCCAAGGTGACTGTGTTTCAGTGGTTATATATATAGCCTTCTATATCTGTCTATGGCTACATCTGTGCTATGAGCTGGAGTGTACCCATACCGTCACTAGCGGAGCTGTGCAGAGTACAAACACGCCTGAAACAGGTGGGTACATACTCGACATGGCTCAGCAGTGCCTCCCCTGCCACTACCTGTGCTACTGCAGCAACACGGCTATTGATACCTGCGGAAGCTTGACGAAAGCTAGTGACAGTATGTGTACATGAGCGGGGGAATCTCACCCCTAGCTCATAGCGTAGATGTAGCTTGTATGGGCTTTTAATATGTTTTTGTATCCTCCGGGATCAAAACAGTATCAATGCAAAATATTATATAATCAAATCTCATGCCTCAGGGCATTTATACTGGTCAGGAAGGAACTCCACCACTGTATGCAACCTTGCACAACTGATTGGGTGCATTATAAAGTGGTTTAATCTCCCTCTGAAGCACTGTAGTGTGTACTGTTGGATGCACGACCCCCGACTTGATTGATCAATGGTCTGATCTGGTATCAATAATCCCATGTTCCTTGAAAATTAAAGATGATGGATAGCAATGTCTAAATTTAGGATCAAATCCTTAATCTTCTTTTGGTTATTCAAATAATGATTTATTCCTCTGAACACTTTGAATAATGAAAATCGTACAGACCTTGCAAAGTGCTCTCAACTCTCCATTGTACTGTCTCCAGCCCGTATAAAGACAGAAATCAAGATCGAAGAGTGCAGACGCTGGTAGGAATAGGAGGATCGGAAGTATATAAAAAGGTTTAAAAATCCAGAAGCAAACACATTAAATAACGAGCACAGCCAACATTCAGAAAGTGTAAACTGCCGAGTCCTGTATTTTCTGTAAAGAATTTTCTACTGTTTAGCTTCTTAAAGATACGAAGGATAATGAACCTTAGTATAAAATCCTATGAGCAAGACATGGTAGGCCAGATCCCTAGGGAGTTCTGCCATTTACAGCAGTTTAGGGTCTGCTCCATTATTGCTGTGGCTGTGAAGCACACAGTGTGCATGTACTTTTAAAAACCTTTCAAACCTGAGACATGGTGAAAATAGTTATTACTTCAATTCTTGCATAAATCAAGGGTCAAACATGAAAAGCAATTTTAAAGGTATAATTGGTGGCATTCAAACGGAGTATTGAGAAATTGTTGACCAGCCTCTTTTTCTAGCTAAAATTCACCCATTTGCAGAGGGCCATCATTAGCTTTAGGCACTATGTATGTCCCTCTACTTAAGTGTCCAGCTGATCTATGTATCCCATAATGCACCACCTCTCCCCAACAAGATAGTGGATCATGGTGCATCATGGGAGATGTAGTCCAGCCAGAGAGCCAGACCTATAGAGGAGATTAGGATCATAAAGTTCATGAACTACATCTCCCATGAGTGGTCATAGGGTGGCATTTCAGAACTGAAATATTTTGAAATTTGATTTTTCACTAAAAATTCAAAATGTTCAGCAGAAAAAAAGATTTTTTTTGCCCACTCTACTTAATGCCTGATCTTGTACCATTGAAATTAATTGGACTTTGCCATTCACTTCAAGAGGAGCAGGACCAAGCCTTATGCCCTCAAAACAGAGCTTAAGTACCTCATATGGCTAATGCTGGCTTTTTCCATGGATGAATTTCATTTTCCACGCATAACACAGGTGTGGCGATCCCCAGCAGTGAAAACACAAAACCCCCACTGACCCCTGTAAATACCTAAACTCACTCGGCATCTGAGTTTTCAGAGTAAAGGTTTCCTACGCGCATATTTTCTGACTTTGAGCATGTGCATGGCTGCCTCCCTCTATGAATCTGGACACCTATCCCCCTACCTAAGACTCAGCAAGCCATGAACCAGGGAATGACAGGCATTCAGCTGCCCATGTCGCATGTGGGGCCCTATCTGGGAGACATCAAAATCCACCTGGAGGAGGAGGTGGTGGTGCCCACTTTATAACTTTTATCCCATTGGTTAGAGCACGTACGGGATGTGGGAAACCTAGGTTCAATTCCCCACTCACTGCCTACACAGTTATTCCCCTCCTCACTCTCTCTGGCCTATGACTATTTAAGTATTTATCCACAGTGGAACCGTCATTGGGCCAGGGAGACCATGTGAAAATGAATCTGTTATCCAGTGGTTGGGCTCCCTGCCAAGTCTGCTGGATTTTGTGGATCACATTCTCAGGTGCCTATCTCTTCCCATTCATTGTCTAAGGTGTCTAGACTCCTAACACAGCTTCGTGGATTGCAGTGTGTTCCTGGATTTTCTGGGCTCCTAATAGTTAGATGTCATGATGCTCATCATTGTAATGCCTAAGTTGCTTTGTGCATCCCACCTATACCTGCCAGTACGTTTTCACTATGAGTGAAATTAATCCCTGGGCAGAGGACCAATTTTTAGGGTTTAAGCAAGATTTAGGTGGTACACATGGGTACATTTCACCCTATTATTCAATGTTATATCTGATGTCAGCACAACGGAAATGCACAATGAGGCAGAGTTCGAAGTTTGCACATGCCACCCTAACTTTGACATTTCCAGACTTTCAAGTGCCTAACTGTGCAAGGTTAATGCTCCCTAACAAAACTTTTGTTGGAGTATCCCAGACCTTTTAAAAAAAAAGATGGAGGAGAAAAATATAGAGATTTTAAAAGAGGAATTCAAATAATACACCACCCAAGCAATAGCTTCTTGCATCTGTGCTGACTATTCTGGGTTTGTTCACATGATGGTACTTGAAAACTGGAGCTGCTGAGATAATTTCTCTGGATTTTTGAAAGCAATTTTTTTATTTGACCCCCATAGCCAAGATGTGTTGGACTTTAACAGTTCATTCAGCAGTTTTGTCCCTGAAGAAAGTTCTTGTAGGTATCAACCAAAGTAATTCACCATCCCCAGTACATGTCCCAGTTCTGGTACATTAGTTGGTGCACTCAATTCTGAAATTGCTTTTATTTTCTCAGAGCTACGACTGATTCCCTGTTTGTTTATTGTCTGTCCCAAAAACTCAATTTGGGGTAGGCAGAAAACACATTTTTCCTTGTTTTGCTTCAGTCCAGACTGACTGATTAGGTTTCAGATTTCATTGAGAGTTTTGTTGCATTCTTCCATTGAAGGTCCGTATATTAGGGTATCATCCATGAAAACTACAGCTCCAATGGTATTCATTAATAATTCTGCCATCTTTCTTTGGAAAAAGAAATTTGCCAGAATCCACTCAGAGCATCTAGCTTGGTGAATACTGTAGCTCCTTTCACTCTGGGGAGGAAGTCATCCAATATTGGGAGACTAGAGTTTTCTCTCACAATTGCTTCATTAAGTCATAGAATCATAGAATCATAGAATATCAGGGTTGGAAGGGACCTCAGAAGGTCATCTAGTCCAACCCCATGCTCAAAGCAGGACCAATCCCCAACTAAATCATTCCAGCCAGGGCTTTGTCAAGGCTGACAAAGTCTTTTAAGATCCACACAGATTCATATATTTTTTTTCATTTTTCTTTATAACCGGTACCACTGGGACACACCATGCTGTTGGCACAGAGATTTTCTCAATTCTACTAATCTGCTCCTTTCTCTTCAACTCAGTTTCCATTTTATGAAGTAATGGGCTAGGACAGGTTTTCAACCTTTTTTTCATTTCTGGATCCCTAAAAAAATTTTGAATGGAAGTGCGGACCGCTTTGGAAATCATAGACATAGTCTGTGGGGTCCAGGGACCACAGATTGAAAACCACTGTTCTATGCTAATGACAACCTTGTGCAGATCCCTTAGAACAGAGGTTCTCAAACTGTGGTCCACGGACCACCAGTGGTCCACAAGCTCCATTCAGGTGGTCCGCGGATAGTTCCCTCTAAGGTGCATGCCTGGGCGGTCGCACACAAGAGAATGAAGGGCCACCCACCTAACTAGTGGAGCCGTGCCGGCATGGATCCACTAATTAGGTGCCTGGACCCTGGAGAAGACTCACATACAAGGTGAGGTAGTGGTCTTGAGGGGGAATAGCGGGTAGGTTGGAGGGGAAGGGGGGTGAGAAGAGGGGTTAGTGGAATTTGGTAAGTGCAGGGCTGTGGTGGCCAGAGAAAGAGGCAAATTTTCCCAGCTCCAGAGCTGCAGTTCCCAGGGAGAGGGCCCTCCTTCCCAGCCTTAGCTTTGTGGCTACTGTGGCAGAGGAGAAACACCCCCCTCCTTCCCAGCCCCGGCTAGGGGCTGCCACAGCGGGGAAGAGAGGGCACATCCATCGCATTAGAAAGGTGAGGCTACTGATATTAAAATATGAGTTATGTGCTTTAATTTTAGAATAAAAAAGTTTATTATTGTTGGGGGGATTATATAGCACTTTTATCCAAAGTGCTTTACAATAGTTAGCTAACGGTGCAAACAATATTTGGAAAGATCATTAAGTGGTCCACTGAGACCCTCAGCAATTTTCAAGTGATCTGTGAAAAAAGAAGTTTGAGAACCATTGCCTTAGGCATAGACTGCAGACCCCAGTGGTCTGCAGACCACAGGTTGAAAACCAATGGCTAGGAATCCTGCGAGGTATATGTACACTATATGGTTCAGGATTGTCTCTTAAGATTATTTGTACTGGATCTCCTTTCAAAAGTCCAATATCACCAAATTTTCCATCAAGTTCTTCCACCTTTCTCACTAGTCACATTGTAGCTGCTGGCTGCAACTGAGAAGGTTGTTGGTCAGTGGTCTTTTGATCACATATACTCTGAATGCATAGCTTTTGTGTTTTAAATTTGTTTCTGTAGTGTACTGGCCCATTCAGTTCAGAATCCCTCCAGGGCTACTCAGAACTGTGTCAGGTGACTCAGCTCTGGGAGGGGTTGAAGGTGATTGTAAGTCCCTTCTGAGATTACAGTGACATCCGTGCCTGAGTCAATTTTAAAGTCAACTTGCCATCAATGTTCTTTTCACTCTGCAGGCCAGTTCTGTCATCACAAGTGGTGGATCCCAGAAACAATGGCTTTTGATTGTCTGTAATATGAGTCAACTCCCTGACTGCTGTGGCTTGACAAACAGCTGCAAAATGCCCATATTTTGTGCATTCATTACACCGTGCACCTGTAGTTGGACATGCATCGTTTCTTGGCATGTGACTTCTTCCATACTTTGTGCATGTAGGCTGGAATTTCTCCCTCTTGGCCTGGGAGTTTTCTCTCCTTGCCTCAGGGATTTTAAGATAATGACTTTTAACACACAGGTGTCTTTTTACATCTTCTAAGCTAGTTTCAGGTTTTTCAAGTTACTCCTGTCTTTTTTTCTGCTGTTTGACTAGTTAAGATTGCTTTGCTATCAGTGTAGCTTTGGCTGGTGTTAAGTCTTCAATTATTGCTGCAGTGAAAGATTTTTATCTGTTAACCCAATAACCAGCCTGTCCTTGACATTTGCATGTTTTGCAGTTCCAAAATCAGTTTTCAGCCAATGTATGCAGAGCTTTTATAAAATATTCAACATTTTCCCTGGGTTCTTGAATACTGTAGCAGAAACATGTTCTTTCATAAAGCACATTTCTCTAAGGTATAAAGTATGCATCAAACATAGCTGAAATGCTTTTGTAGTCATTTTGACTCTCTTCAGTAAAGTCAAAGAATTTAAACATATGCTTTGTCTGCTTCGCAATAGCATAAATTAAAGAAATACCAGAATAGCTTTGTAACAATTAGAAATCTTGCAAAATATTTGTTCCAGTCTGTCCATTGTGAAGGTTTGTCAAAAGTAAAGTTCTCTCAGGCATTGAAGAGTGGCATCTTGATGAGATCCTGCATCATTTGTTGCTTTTTTCCTTTCTGTTTGCTATGTTCGTTGCTGTTCCTTCTGTCTGCAACCTTTGTTGCTTTGTTCCTTCGGTTTGTTCTCCTCTGGCACTAGTTTACTTCTGACACCATGTCAATCTCCTGTACCAGATATGGACTGGCCTCATACAGAGCTTCTTTCTGAGTGACAAACACATACTATGTGTTCAATATAAGATCCTCTAATACAGAGGTTCTCAAACTGTGGTCCATGGAACATCAGTGGTCTGCGAGTTCCATTCAGGTGGTCTGTGGATAGTTCCCTCTAAGGTGCAAGCCTGGGTGGCCGCACACAAGAGAATGAAGGGCCACCCACCTAGTTAGTGGAGCCGCATGGGCGTGGCTCCACTAATTAAGTGCCTGGACCCTGGAGAAGATGCACATGTAAGATGAGGTGGTGGCCTGGGAGGGAATAGGAGGTTGGTGGGAGGGGGAAGTGGGGTGAGAAGTGGGGGTGGGGGGAATTTGGTAAGTGCAGGGCTGTAGTGGCCAGAGAAAGAGGTGACTTTTCCCAGCTCCAAGGCTGCAGCTGCCACGGAGAGACAGCCCTCCTTCCCAGCCTCAGCTCTGTGGCTGCTGGGTGGGGGAGAGACCCCCTCTCCTTCCCAGCCCCAGCTCTTAGGCTGCTGCAGTGGAGGAGAGAGGGAGAGGCTCCCCTCCTTCCCAGCCCCAGCTCGGGAGCTGCCGCAGTGCGGGAGAGAGGGCACATCCATTGCATTAGAAAGGTAAGACTATTGATATTAAAATATGAGTTGTGTGCTTTTATTTGTAGAGCAAAAAGTTAATTATGATTAGGGTATTTTTATATAGCATTTTTATCCAAAGTGCTTTACAATAGTTAGCTAAGGGTATAAACAACATTTGGAGAGATCACTAAGTGGTCCATCAAGACCCTTGGCAATTTTTAAGTGGTCTGTGAAAAAAAAAAGTTTGAGAACCACTGACGCTAATGCTCTGCCAAGTATGGCTAAGATTAGCTTAAATAAGGTATTTTACACACAGCACCACTTAGTGCCTGAACAGTATAATACAGTTCAGCATTCCATTACAGCCTGGCTCTTGGATTCAAACAGTTGTGAACCTCTGATGCTGAGAACAAGCACTGCGGCTCAGATCCACAAAGGTACTTAGGCACAGGGGCGCTGGAGGGGTTGCAGGATTCCATGGCCCCATCACTTTTAAAAGTGGGAGTGCTATGCCCTTCCACTTTTTATCAGCCATAACGGTGAGTGATGGGAGGTGGAGAGGAGTGAGCAGAGGGCAGGATCTTGAGGGGAAGAGGTGGCATGGGGGTGGGAGCTCAGGGAGAAGGGGCAGTGTGAGGGCAGAGCCTCGGGGCAAGGGGTGGTGTCAGGGGCAGTGCCACAATTCAGGCACTGGTTGTCCCCCCACTTTTAGGAAGGTTCCACCCATCAAGCTTAGGTGCCTAAGTACCAGTTTTGGTTCCACTGTGATCCAAAAAACTCCTGCCAAATGCTGTAGGCACCTAAACTCACTCAGGGCCTAAGTTTCTGCTTGCCTCACTCTTGGAATCTGGATGCCTATCTCCTACCTAAGCCTCAGAGCAAGTCACAAACCAGGGAAGATAGGCATTCATCAGCTTCCGTCACATGTGGGGCCCGATTAGGCAGGTGGCCTCTGAGCAAGCCTACCCTCGGATCTCATTCAAACTCTGGCTGAAGAAGGAGGTGGTAGTGCCCAACTTTGGGGGGAGGGATAGCTCAGTGGTTTGAGCATTGGCCTGCTAAACCCAGGGTTGCAAGTTCAATCCTTGAGGGGGCCATTTAGGGATCTGGGGCAAAAAAAAATTGGGGATTGGTCCTGCTTTGAGCAGGGGGTTGGACTAGATGATCTCCTGAGGTCCCTTCCAACTCTGATATTCTATTCTATTCTATTCTATTCTATCTTTTAGCCCACTAATTACGTGGGTTGCAGGAGACCCAGGTTCAATTCCGTCCCCCACCAGAGGGGGATAAAGGATTTGAAGAGGGGTCTTCTATGTCACAAGTCCATGATCACTGAGCTATGGGATATTCTGATGTGGGGGTGCCCTCAATCTCCCCTGCTGAAGTTGTTCCAATTTGGATAAATAATTAAACAGTTATTAGAGCAGGAGAACTAGGCCCAAGGTCTCCCATCTCTGGGGTGAGTGTCCTAACCACTGGGCTACAGAGTCATTCTGACTGTCTCTGGCCCAATGTCTCCTTTAGCTCAATGGGCAGAAGCCTATGGCATTTTCTGGAACAGAAAGACCAGGTATCTAACCCCAGCTCCCTGTATGTGCGTGTCTGCTGTTTGCATAACGTACATTCTTTAAAGACTAGCATCCAAACCGTGCTGTTGTCTGAAGCACCTGGATTTACTAAAAGAGCCTGGACACAACTCCAACCGCAACATTTGGTGGAATTTTGGATTCAGATCTAACGTTGTCACTCAGGCCTATCTGAATCACTTCCTTGGATTGTATATATACACATATAAATATAGACACTTAGGTTGTTTATACACCATACATAGGGTAGGTAGAATTCAAAATTTTAATACTTTTGATGGTTAATATCAATGTTTATTTTTAAGCATTTTTTTCTATTTTCATTATATACATTTTCACAGTTACAAGAAATTATGGGAGGGCGCCAGGTGATTATTTAATGACAGTAGCTGTTGAGATCCAAAAAGTTAAAGCTTGGTAAACTGTTAGAATACAAATTGTCAACATCACATGTCAAACTATACAAAGTAAATATCCTTAAATCAGCAAATCATACCCATTTTTACTATTCGTTTGCTAGTCTACTTGTAACTAGCCTAATTCAAAAGTCTAAATTGCTGGATTTTGACTATAACAGAGCATTTTCCTTACTTTGCCTATGTACATTTTGATGATTATCATTGGAAATATTTTCTATTGGTTTGTGTCTGTATGGTAAAAGTGACATTTACAGATGAAAATCTAACCCTTCAAGTCTAACTATATATGATATATATATTATACAAGACGTATACACTAGACATTTACTTAGATTGTAAGCTCTTTAGGGCAAGGACCATTTTTGTTCTGTTTGTACAGCACCTTGCACACTGGTCTGTGACTAAGACTCCCAGGCACTATTGCAGTACAAATAATAATGTCATATACACTGCAAAAAACCACTATAAAATCATGGACTCAAGAGTGAGAGAAAAAATAGACACTTGTGAGCTTCAATCTCCACTTGGCCTTGGCAAATCTCAAGTGCTAGGCTGCTACATATATATCTCCCATGCAGTCCTAGAAACAAGGCAAGAATGACTCTCAAGCCACACATTTCATACTCTGCACACAGACACTTAGTTATAAAATTTGGTTGGTTGGTTTTTTTCTTTGTTTTAAACTGGATTTTTAGGGGGAGACAGGTTACGCTTCAATGAAAGCCAAAAAGTTTAAGAGATGGAAATGCAAAGTCAAGGCACCTAAACATCCTTAACTCAGCCCTGTATTGCTGCATGCAATAAAATAGAATTATGGCTCAGGCATTTAAGTGTTTGTGGTCTTAGATTAAAGTGATTTTAGAGACATTTGGGGGTTTCCCCACTATGATGTCACTGCAGGGCACAGTTAAGGTTGTTTTTGGTGTCTTAGTTGTGCATTTCCATGTCTTAACATGTTTGGTAAATTACTAAAAGTTTCTACATATTCACAAAACAAGAAACATAAAGAAATACTCCTGTCAGATATTGCTAATACATTAGAAGATAATATAGCATCAACCATAAACCATTTTAACTTTATAGGGCAGATTCACCAGAGCAGTTCAAAGCAGCCTCAGCACACTGGCTAGTTTTGTAGCTGCTTTGCATCACCAGAAGCATGCAATATGCAAGGTACATCTGGCCCTGAATTTTCAACTGGCTTCTTGGGGTTTTTTTAGAGGGCTGCGATAATGAGACCGGCACTATGTGACAACACAGGGGAGGAGTCCTCCACACTCATGCTTCAGTTTCCCTGCAATGCTGACTCAGTGAGCAGTACAGCTGTGGCAGCAAGGTCACAGGGGGCCCCTGGAGAACTAACACCCCAGCTAGCATGTGGCCATGGAACCTTTAAAGAGCAATGGTCATTAGGGCAAGTAATCTGCTAATGAAAACCCTTGTCAGATGTTGACAGTCCCCCTCAGACCACTGATTCATTACAACCAATAGAAATGCTGTGTGCAAATTAGCTGTGGAGGAAAGGTGAGGACATGTAGTATTATCTTGGCCCCCACATAGGAGTTCATTGAGTCATTGGCTTGACACGGATTTACACTAGCTGAGGATTTGGCACCATGCTCTCCCATCCCTGCAATATCTGTCCTGCTCAGAGTATGAATAGTCATCCCTGTTCTCACACACTTCTCAGGCTCCTTTCCTTTAATATGTGGGGACCTTTGAAATAACTTGGAAGACCCTCATTAATTCTTCTCCACCCCTCCATTCTCAGAGCTGCCTTCTGAGAGAGGGGCAATTCCTGATGAAACATCATGAGTTCTCTTCCCCCTCAAGTATTTTAATAGTGCACACTCCCATTTTATCTAAACAGCTGGGGTGGGTGAGAACCAAATCACTTTTGACCAGTGGGACTTTGGATGAAGGAGGAGTTGGTCAGAATCAAAATTCCATTGCCTTTGCAATCTGGGACGGGTAGAGAGAGATTCTTAGGTCTTAATCCAAAGCCACTGAAGTCAATGGGAGTCTTTGAATTGATTTCAGTGGGCTTTGTTTTAAGCCTTTAAAGTACAATGAAGTGTGCAAAACAGGTAGAGGAAAAGTCAAACAACCACTCACGCTGTATAGCGCCTCTCTGGAGGCAGTGGGGTCTAATGGATAGCCTCCTGACTTAAGACTACAGAGACCTGAATACTAATTCTGGTTATGCTGCTAGGTGATCTTGGGCATGTCACTTCACTACTCTGTGCCTCTATTTCCCCATCTTAAAAATGGATGCAATGATATTGACTTCCTTTACAAAGTCCTTGGAGATCATCTGATGAGAAGGCCTATGTAAGAACTTATGATGTAGAACTGAAATTACTGGACATTTGCTATAATGACCTGATACTTCATTGTTTATACTGTTTAATAGCTTTTCAGTGGAGTGAGGCAGCAATCTCTCTAGTGAAGTTTGTAAAGCAGTTTCCACTCTAACTTCCTGTTTTCAGTCATTCATAACTTCCTGAATCTTCCACTCTTCTCCTGGCTTTATTTCTGGTCCAAGGTGATCTTTTAAAACACTTGAGCAAAAACAGTTCACTTATTTCTGGCACAAGGACAGTGTGGGGAAAACAACAATCCTAATTGCTTCTTTTTGGCCATCTCCGCAGCTTAAACAGGTGGAAGTCAAAAGCTGAGATTTTGGCATAGAAATAGCCCTGGTTGAGAAGAAATGCACTTGACGTTCCAAAGGAAATTGGCTTGGATTTGGCTAAGCTTTGAGGCTTCGTGAGTTTCATGCTGTGCATGCTCAGTATATTTCTACACTGGTTTATTTCCAAAGGGTAAAGGGCTAGTTCCTTGGCTTGGATTTTATTTACTGCTAGGTGCCTAACTCCCTTAGGCTCCTTTGGAAACCCCGGCCAAAACTGAACCCTATACAGAGAGCACTTAAGTGGGGGCTAGGTGTCATGCTGGGCCTCGGGGAGTGTGTCTCTCAGGAAAGGTGCACTTTGCATGTGTCCATGGCCAACTTAGCTACATAGTGAAAGGAGAATGTCTATTGAATGAACCCATGTGGACTTTTGCAAGGTGCAAAGGGATATGGGAGAGAGGCTTTATCCTTTACTGATCCCTCTGCAGCCAGGCTTACCCAATGTGACTTCAAACCCTACTGCTATCTTGGTTTCCCCTCTAGGCGGCCTAATTAACTAACTCACAGCCGGAAGCCGCAACATAATATTTCTCCTCTTGGGACTAACATAAGTCCTCACAACATACACAAAACCTGCCCCCAACCTTTGCAGTTGGCTCATGCTCCCTGCAGGGGTTTGTGCTCCCCAAACCCTTGGTTGCTAAGGGGAGTCTCACTGTATAGCATAGCTCACACAACCTCTTCTTTGAGTCTTTCCCCAGAACTCCCCTGCACTTACTCAGCGCTGCCCTTTATAATTCCCAGGAGGCCTGATTCTGAGTTAGCTGCTCCCAACCTGTGACCCCTGGACTCTAGGGTAGAGGGCTACACCTGGCACAGGTGCAGTTCAGCCTTAACCCCCTCAGAGAATAGCCGCACTGCCTCTGGGAGGGCGCCTCCCATCTCAGAGAGACGGACTCGTGCAACAGTAATGGAAGGTTAAACTGTAGCCTCTGGATTCTCTCTCCGGTCCACCACGCGTTCTCAAAGGTAATCACTAATCACACTGAGAGAATGGTTGTGTTAATTTAGGTGGAAGATACGGGCTCAAAGAGTTAAAGGTGTTAACTTGTCTCAAGGTTTGAAGTTTGGTACACAGAGACCTCAGCATGCTTAGCACTATGGAGACATCCTTTTATTAAAGGTACAGAAAAGACGGGAAAAAGTTAAA
Source organism: Dermochelys coriacea (assembly GCF_009764565.3). Classification (NCBI taxonomy): domain Eukaryota; kingdom Metazoa; phylum Chordata; order Testudines; family Dermochelyidae; genus Dermochelys; species Dermochelys coriacea. The sequence continues at coordinate 262,680,631 of NC_050069.1, forward strand.
GCATTTGAAATGTCAAATATTCCTTTAGCTGGTAAAAGAAAAGAAAAAAAACCCCAAACCTTGTTTGATAGTCTTTTAGATGGTTTCAAAGATGTTAACTGTCCATCTAGGGGAAAAGAGAAGTTAATCAAGAGGAGCGGAGCTGTCATTGTTGCTGCTGTTGTTAAAAGCTGATCCCTTTCCTAGAAGAAAAAATAAGACAAACACACACAAAGGGGGAAGAGAGAAGATCAGGGATAGAAAATGCACCTTCTGTCTCTGGTATTGACTTTCCCTCACAAGGTCATTGCTAGAGAAACTCAGGCACAGCACATGGTCTGATCAGCCTCTCTGAAAACGGCAAACTCCTACCGGCATGGTGCTGTTTGGGGCATTGCTTTTAGTCACCTCTCTGGTCACAGACTGACTACAGTCTTGGCCTGCTAAGCCAGACTTTGATTGGACAGAAGGAAAAAGGAGGGGGATAGGCAAGAGGGGAAATAAGGTGGGGAAGGAAATGTACACATGGAGGAGGGGGAGAGAGAGAGACTCACATACCACAGGGTGTTTGGGAGTTAGCCTGAGCTGATGGAGGTGATGATGTCATCTGGATCCCTCTCTCTGGCCCAGTCTGGTCAGGACATGTCTCAGGATCGGGACAAAGAAGGTCCAGGGTCTCAGGAGATGGTGAGGGTGGCAGCCATAATGATGAAGCTCCCTCCGGTAGACATTTTTTTCTCCCTTAAGCCACTTACTTAAGAATCCCAAAAGGGCGTGGTGGGTGGAATAGCTCCTCCTCTATTTATTTGATCCACCAATTAGGCCTAATATCCAACACACCAATTTTGGGTTATTAATTTGTGGTCCTCGGTTTCTCTTGTTTACCAGCCATGATCTTAACACAGTCTTTGAGTTACATCAGGAGTCCTCTTTGTTTGGACTAATTCAGTCTGTTTCCCTTTCGTACCTTTTCCCACCAATGTTTGTTGTTCTGGGTTATTTTGACACATTATGAACTTTCACTTTTTACCAATTTACCAGTATTTACCAATACTCACTTTTTACAGTTGCGCTCACAATTAGGGTAATTTGTAGGTCCAGTTATTACAAGAGCACCCCTCCCAAATTAGCCTGTAGCCCAGAGGCGAGGGCATTCATCTATGGGGTAGGACAGCTGTGTTTGAGGCTCTGCTTTGAATCAGGCAGCCTGACACCTTGAACATGGTTGTCCCACATAGAATATTAGGGTTGGAAGAGACCTCAGGAGGTCATCCAGTCCAACCCACTGCTCAAAGCAGGACCAACCCCAACTAAATCATCCCAGCCAGGGCTTTGTCAAGCCAGTCTTTAAAAACCTCTAAGGATGGAGATTCCACCACCTCCCGAGGTAACCCATTCCAGTGCTTCACCACCCTCCTAGTGAAATAATGGTCTAACCACTGGGCGATAGGGTACAAGGCAGAGTAAAATCTCCTCCTCTGCTCTTCTGTGTGGAGTTCAGTCCAGCTGGTGGCTCTGAGAACGCCCATTGGATCAAGCCCTGCAGACAAGATGGGAGGGGGAATACCTAGGTTAATGATCCTGCTGAGCATGAGGCACCAAGTTGACTGGTGGCATCAGATTTAGGTGGCTTTGTGTGTGATTCACTGGCAGAAATCTTGGTGCTTAGGGGGCTTTACCGGAGGAAATATAGGTGCCTTCAGGGTTAGGTGGCAGCTGAGCAGGGATTTGGAGGATCTAAATTTTGGACTTAGCTGCCTAGATCCCTTTGTGGATCTAGCCCTTCATATAGTGCTGTTATTCTAGCACATCAGCATGTTTTGGTGCATAGAACAGAAGAATCATAGAATCATAGAATCATAGAATATCAGGGTTGGAAGGGACCCCAGAAGGTCATCTAGTCCAACCCCCTGCTCAAAGCAGGACCAAGTCCCAGTTATCATCCCAGCCAGGGCTTTGTCAAGAAGACTGGGATTCAGGAGATTCAGGGGTCTACACTGCAATTAGACACCCGGGGCTGGCCCATGCCAGTGGACTCAGGCTCGTGGGGATCAGGCTAAAGGCTGTTTAATTGCAGTGTAGATGTTTGGGCTCAGGCTGCAGCCTGAGCTTTGGGACCCTCCCACATTGCATGGTCCTCGAGCCCGAACATCTACACCAGGGTGGCCAACCTGAGCCTGAGAAGGAGCCAGAATTTCAATGTACATTGCCACAGAGCTACAGTAATATGTCAGCAGCCCCCCATCAGCTCCCACACCCCATTCCCAGCGCCTCCCACCGGCAACCCCGCCAATCAGTGCCTCTCCCTCCCTCCCGATCAGCTGTTTCATGGTGTGCAGGAGGCTGTCGGGGGAGGAGGGAGGGCACTGCAGGCTCAGGGGAGGGGGCGGGAAGGGGTGGGGGGCAGGGCCTGTGGCAGAGCCAGGGATTGAGCAGCGACCACCCCCCGGCACATTGGAAAATTGGCACCTGTAGCTCCAGCCCCGGAGTCGGTGCCTATACAAGGAGCTGCATGTAAACTTCTGAAGAGCCACATGTGGCTCTGGAGCCACAGGTTGGCCACCCCTGGTCTAAACCACAATTAAACAGCCCCTTAGCCCAAGCCCCATGAGCCTGAGTCAGAAGGCACATGCCAGCCATGGGTATCTAACTGCAGTGTAGACATATCCTCAGGTACTAACTTCCAGTGCTGACACTGACTCCTTTTGAAGCCTTGGGCAAATTACTTAACCCCACTGTGGTTCATTTTCCCCACGGGGGGTGAATAAAATTAACCATGCCTACGTCACAGTCTTCACCAATAAAAGCCAGATACTCAGCAGGTGTAAATCAGCAGGCAACATTCTGGCTCTTTGTGTTTGTGAAGCATTGGAGATCTTTGGATGGAAAGCCTTTTGGATGGAAGGCTCAATATATATTTTGTCACCTTTAAATCACCCCTATAAATCTTACTGAATGGATTATTCAATTAATCAATCTACGTTCTCCATACTGAGAATGTCAGTGTGGAAAATTTATGTTGGATCAGTATTCATAGGAGTCCTTTGAAATCTAATTCCAAACAAAACCCTTGGAAAATTCACACAAGGCAAGTGACACAATTAGGTTTTGGTTTATTACTGTGATGATTTTTGCTTCTGGGGCTGCCTCTATTCAGCCATAATTTATAGGTAATCAAACAGCCTCTTATCTGGGGGCTTCCTTGGCTAAACCTTTTCTAATTGCACCTTTTGGCAAAGTAGTATGGGATTGGGAAACAATACTATGAACTTTCTCTCATCGATGTAATCAACAATTGATAGCAATCAAAGAATGGAATGGTCTGATTTCCAGGGACAGACGGTGGTGCTGTGGAAGAGCAGAAGGTTACTGGATCAACAGGTTATATTCTTGGATGTTCAGCAAAGATGCAGAGAAGAAGGAAATAAACATGTGAAATACAGGCAGAGATTGTGGGGGCAAACTAAAGGACAAATTCTGCTCTGAGAGGCATGTACATCGTTTGTTCCAGCCGCAGATTCCCAGAGGCCATCTGACAGATTGGAATTTCCCTTTCTCCTTCTGCCACTGTTGGGGTGGTGCAAAGCAGCTTGCATAGACCTGAGGATCAGGGTCTAAGGCTCTGAAAGAGTTCATTACTAAAATCATTATAAAATATCACGAGTCAAAACTGATTTAGACCTGTGTCAATGGGGAGGACATGCGCCATCTAATCTGAATTGATGGGATCCGGAGCAGCAGGCCAGCATTGGCAAGGGATGGGCTCAGTGACTTAATTCCATCTCTAGCACCTATGATTCACAGGGTGGAGTACACAGGGCATCTCAGTCACAAGCAGCAAATGAGCAGCTTTGGTTTTCTGGAGCCCAGAAGTAAGAAATCTTCTGGAAGACGAAGGTATTTGGCTCCCTGCCGGAGGAATCAATTACCTACAGAACTAACGGCTAAGCCAGACAAATCATTTTTTGGCCCCTGTCCTGGGGTGGTTCCCCTGAAAATCTTTTCCAACCTTAGTAAGTGACCACCACAACTCCAGGTGTTCTAAATGACCACCGTACTTCATTCAATCCTTTCAGCAGGCCGCAGCCTAGAGCGCTATTACAGTACCCTTTTCATGATCAGTAGCTAGCTTCCCCCACTTGCTTCTGGCCAAGGGTGCGGCATTATTATTATCAGCAGCAGCCAGTCCTACCTACTCCTACCTCCCTTCAGGCTCCCTACTCTAATTTGTAGCACTGCCGTCCTCTCTGCTTATATAATCCCAGCTGCTGGAGTTGGGAGTGACTTCCACCCAATTAACCCCTCAGCTATATCTCTGCTCAGTCAGTTGGCACCTTCTGCCAACTACCTGCCTTTCAGCCAGGTTCCAGTCAATGTATACTGGTGGGGATTTGAGTGACAGGGTGCTGAGTCAGCTCCTGAACCAGGACACCCCGGTACAGACCCTTTCCTGGACAGCAGTTGTTCTGCAAGAAGCATTTGGGGATTGTATCTCTTTCATTGATAACAATTATGGCACAGGATATTTCCCATTATGAGGTGCTGGTGTCTCACAGTATCATAGAATCATAGACCTGGAAGGGATCTCAAGAAGTCATCTAGTCCAGTCCCCTGTACTCCTCACAGGACTAAGTACTATCTAGACCATACCTGACAGGTTTTTGTCTATCCTGCTCTTGAAAATCTCCAGTGATGGAGATTCCACAACCTCCCTAGGCAATTTATTCCAGTGCTTAACCATCCTGACAGTTGGGAAGTTTTTCGTCCAACCTAAACCACTCTTGCTGCAATTTAAGTTCGTTCCTTCTTGTCCTATCCTCAGAGGTTAAGGAGAATAATTTACCACCCTCCTCCTGGTAACAACCTTTTATGTACTTGAAAACTGTTATCATGTCCCCTCTCTGTCTTCTCTTCTCCAGACTAAACAAACCCAGTTTTTTCAATCTTCCCTCATAGGTCATGTTTTCTAGACCTTTAATAGTTTTTATTGCTCTTCTCTGAACTTTCTCCAATTTATTCACATCTTTCCTGAAATGTGGTGCCCAGAACTGGACAAAATACTCCAGTTGAGGCCTAATCAGTGTGGACTAGAGTGGAAGAATAACTTCTCGTGTCTTGCTTACAATACTCCTGCTAATACATCTCAGAATGACATTTGCTTTTTTTGCAACAGTGTTACACGGTTGACTCATATTTAGCTTGTGGTCCTCTATGATCCCCAGATCCCTTTCTGCAGTGCACCTTCCTAGGCAGTCATTTCCCATTTTGTATGTGACTGTTCCTGACTGTTCCTTCCTAAGTGGAGTACTTTGTATTTGTCCATATTGAATTTCATCCTATTTACTTCAGATAATTTCTTCAGTTTGTCCAGATCATTTTGAATTTTAATCCTATCCTCCAAAGCACTTGCAACCCCTCTCAAACTGGTATTGTCCGCAAACTTTATAAGTGTACTCTCTATGCCATTTTCTAAATCACTGATAAAGCATTGAACAGAACTAGACCCAGAATTGATCCCTGCAGGACCCCACTTGATCTGCCCTTCTAGCTTGACTGTGAACCATTGGTAACTACTCTCTGGGAAAGGTTTTCCAACCAGTTATGCTCCCACCTTGTAGTAGCTCCATCTACATTGTATTTCCCTAGTTTTTTTAAGAGGAAGTCATATGAAACAGTATCAAAAGCCTTACTAAAGTCAACTTATACCACGTCTACTGCTGCCCCCCTATGCACATGGCTTGTTACCCTATCAAAGAAAGCTATTAGGTTGGTTTGACATTATTTGTTCTTAACAAATCCATACTGACTGTTACTTATCACATTATTATCGTCTAGGTTTTTGCAAATTGATTGTTTAATTATTAAATGCATCCGATGAAGTGAGCTGTAGCTCACGAAAGCTTATGCTCTAATAAATTTGTTAGTCTCTAAGGTGCCACAAGTACTCCTTTTCTTTTTAATTATTTGCTCCATTATCTTTCCAGGTATTGAAGTTGACTGGTCTGTAATTTTCTGGGTTGTCCTTATTTCCCTTTTTATAGATGGGCACTATATTTGCCCTTTTCCAGTCCTCTGTAATCTCTCCCATGTTCCATGACTTTTCAAAGATAATCGCTAATGGCTCAGATATCTCCTCAGTCAGCTCCTTGAGTATTCTACGATGTATTTCATCAGGCCCTGGTGACTTGAAGACAATGGCCCAGAGAGGACTTGTTGGTCATTGACAAACAAGAGCCTTCCTAGAATGATTAAATCACAGTTATTCCTGGGCCAAATCCTCAGTATACTGTTATTTATAGGGCTGTCGATTAAAGCTCAGATAACTCATGCCATTAACTCAAAAAATTAATCACGATTAAAAAATATTAATCGCGATTAATCACACTGTTAAACAATAGAATGTTAAACAATGTTAAACAATGTTATTATTCTTGTTCAACATTGTTTAACAATAGAATGATTGTTAAACAATATTATTGTTAAACAATGTTAAAGAATAGAATGATTGTGAAATGCTGAGACACCAGGGTGATGAGGGCCATATAAATAGAGAGGTATTCTGAGCCCAGGCTAAGTTTACAGGGCTGGCAATGAGGGGAAAGCACCTTTCTAGTTCTTCAGTGAGCATACATAGTGTGGTGATAATTGAGAATGCAGGAAACACTGCTGGGTTCTTTTTACAAAGTCACCTTGCAGAGCAGAACTCCGCTTTGGGGGGGATACATTCCATCCACATAAGCCTAGAAAACAGGCTCTAAGATCTACGCAGCTGAACCACAAGGAGGTTGGGGAAATGACAGCCTAAAGTCATAGAGAAGGGCTTCTGTGTAGCTCCCCACATGTATGCCAGCCTATGGGCTAGAATAGTAGCTGCAGTCCCACCCATCCACCCCCACAATTTGTGTATTCTAAAGGCATATCCACAGCAGTCCCCCAAAACTGCCTTCCGTGCTGGCTTTCCATAGGCCATTTCCACAGTGCCCATGGGGCATACAGGCACCTGTGCGCTGCCTCTAAGACTTTGTCTGTATTGCAGCTGGGAGGGTGCTTCCCAGCATAGGTGGACAGACAGGCACTAGCTGCACTAAAATTAGCATTCTAAAAATATCAGTGCACTCTTGGCAGAATGAGTGGCGGCTCAGGCTGGCCACCCAAGTACACACTCACCTGAAACACTGCGATCCAAGTCACCAGCCATGCTGTCGTGGCCAAACTGATATTTTTAGTGTGCAAGCTTGAGCAAAGCTAGTGCCTGTCTGTCTACCTGCGCTGGGACGCATCCTCCCAGTTTCTGCGTAGACATACCCAGGGCCAGCCAGCCCAGCCTCTGTATGGGCCATAACTGGTGCAGAGTGAGTTTCACCGCTTTGTTATCAACCTATTCAGTGTAACCTTGATTACTGTTACAGGGTGACGCTGGCCCTCTAAGAGGGAAGAGTCCAATGGACCTCTGATGGGTCAGCTGACCTCAACTAGGCTTAAAAGAGGACATCTGGGCCCCAAAGCAGGGAGATGGGCAGGTGAAGGCTACTTGAGATACGAAGGCTGGAGAAACCGCTGACAGCCTTCCTTGGGAATAGGGAGGAAATGTCTGGAAGCCAGTAGAGGAGCTAGCCTGCTGACCTTCCTGAGCCAAAAGGTCCTGGCCAGAAAAGGCTGATGGCTGAGAGAAGTACAGGGAGATGCCAGCTGGTTTTCTGTCTGGAGAGCTGAAGGCTGGGGGTAGGTGGGGTGTCGGAGCTGTACCTGATGGATAAGCATGGTGAGAGATGCTGGAGCTGTACCAGGCATATTTGTGTGCTGATGGACTGTTGGGGCTTGAAGACTGAATGTGTTGTTTGGACTGTGCTGGGAAATTCTGTATTATGGACGTGGGACTTCTCTTATGGTTTATGGTTTATGTGCATGGGACTTTTGTTTATAATTGACCTGTGAGGGATATATGTATACAGATAGATATGTATACACACACACACACACACACACACGCGCACACACTTGGAAAGCCATTGTGGACTATTGTTGGGAGCCACTGAAGGTGAAACTGAGGCAGTTGCACCTATCATGCCATGGCCTCATGTTGGAGGGTCTCCAGGTGGGTTTGCCCTGTGATAATTACCGAAATATGAAGGGGTCTATTGAGTAAGTTTGGCTGTTCCACATTTATTAACTCAATTCGTCTTTATTTACATGGAAAAAGATGGGATAGATACATAGGAAAATTTCAAGTAATGGGAAGGGCATGATCCTGCTTTGGAAAGAGGGAGTCTCAGGTAACTGTGCCTCCAACAGGTGAGATTGCACTGGGCATGAGTCTCCCCCTTCCTCTTTGCAGGTGCTTCACAAATAAAAGGCTACTCCTCACCTGTGTAAAACTCCATATGAAGAAGAAATGCAGCAGCAAGTTGAGAAGCAATCCATTCATAACACTCATAGAATAATAAAATCATCGAATATTAGGGTTGGAAGAGACCTCAGGAGGTCTCCTGCAGACCTGGACCAGTTCTCACACAGAAGATGATGCATCAGTCACACCACCTTTAGTGATGTTCCGGGCTATTAGCACTTATCACACTTTTAAAAGAATATCTATTAAATTTAACTTTGTCTTGTAGTTTGTGAAAGAGAAGCATGGAAGGGTTTTTGCCCAAGAGGCGGGCCAGGTCTGTGAGTTCCCCACCGAACGCCAGGGATTCCTGGGGAAGGATCTCTACATTATTATGCAAAAAGAAAAGGAGTACTTGTGGCACCTTAGAGACTAACAAATTTATTAGAGCATAAGCTTTCGTGAGCTACAGCTCACTTCATCGGATGCACGAAAGCTTATGCTCTAATAAATTTGTTAGTCTCTAAGGTGCCACAAGTACTCCTTTTCTTTTTGCGAATACAGACTAACACGGCTGCTACTCTGAAACCGTACATTATTATGGTGGGAGTAGGAGAAAGGAACACATATTTTCCTCTAGCCTTTGCCCTGCAATAATACCATGGCCATGCAACTTAGATTGTAGGATCTTTGGAGTGGGGGCTGTCTGGTACGTGGCTGTGGAACATGCAAGGCAAGGGGACCTGATCCCAAAATAGCTTCTTTTATCACAACCATGGTGCAAATGGCAAATATTAAGGACTTTGCAGTTGTCACCTGTGTGTATGAAGTAGCCACACAGACTTCACAGCTATATCTGGGGAAATGCCTCAGGATCTTCTGTCAAAATTACAAGCCCCTACCACCTTAACTAAAGACTACTGCACTGGGCAGCACAGCATGGGGGAGGTGACCAGCCCTCTGTGGAGAAAGAAGTGGTTCGGGACTATTTAGAAAAGCTGGACAAGCACAAGTCCATGGGGCCAGATGTGCTGCATCTGAGAGTGCTAAAGGAGTTGGCAGATGTGATTGCAGAGCCATTGGCCATTATCTTTAAAAACTCATGGCGATCAGGGGAAGTCCCGGACAACTGGAAAAAGGCTAATGTAGTGCCCATCTTTAAAAAAGGGAAGAAGGAGGATCCTGGGAACTACAGGCCAGTCAGCCTCACCTCAGTCCCTGGAAAAATCATGGAGCAGGTCCTCAAGGAATCAATTCTGAAGCACTTAGAGGAAAGGAAAGTGATCAGGAACAGTCAGCATGGATTCACCAAGGGCAAGTCATGCCTGACTAATCTAATTGCTTTCTTTATCGAGATAACTGGCTGTGTGGATGAGGGGAAAGCAGTGGATGTGTTGTTCTTTGACTTTAGCAAAGCTTTTGACATGGTCTCCCGCAGTATTCTTGCCAGCAAGTTAAAGAAGTATGGGCTGGATGAATGGACTATAAGGTGGATAGAAAGTTGGCTAGATTGTCGGGCTCAAGGGTAGTGGTCAATGGCGCCCGTCTAGCTGGCAGCCAGTATCAAGTGGAGTGCCCCAAGGGTCGGTCCTCGGGCTGGTTTTGTTCAATATCTTCATAAATGATCTGGAGGATGGTGTGGATTGCACCCTCAGCAAGTTTGCAGATGACACTAAACTGGGAGGAGAGATAAATACGCTGGAGTAGGGTTAGGATACAGAGTGACCTAGGCCAATTGGAGGATTGGGCCAAAAGAAATCTGATGAGGTTCAACAAAGACAAGTGCAGAGTCCTGCACTTAGGACGGAAGAATCCCATGCAGCGCTACAGACTAGGGACCGAATGGCTAGGTAGCAGTTCTGCAGAAAAGGACCTAAGGGTTATAGTGGACGAGAAGCTGGATATGAGTCAACAGTGTGCCATTGTTGCCAAGAAGGCCAATGGCATTTTGGGATGTATAAGTAGGGGCATTGCCAGCAGATCAAGGACGTGATCGTTCCCACTATTCGACATTGGGAGCCTCATCTGGAGTACTGTGTCCAGTTTTGGGCCCCACACTACAAGAAGGATGTGGAAAAATTGGAAAACGTCCAGCAGAAGGCAACAGAATTAGGGGACTGGAACACATGCTTATGAAGAGAGGATGAAGAAACTGGGATTGTTTAGTCTGCAGAAGAAAATGAGAGGGATTTGATAGCTGCTTTCAACTACCTGAAAGGGGGTTCCAAAGAGGATGGATCTAGACTGTTCTCAGTGGTAGCAGATGACAGAACAAGGAGTAATGGTCTCAAGTTGCAGTGGGGGAGGTTTAGGTTGGATATTAGGAAAAACTTTTTCACTAGGAGGGTGGTGGAACACTGGAATGGGTTACCTAGGGAGATGGTGGAATCTCCTTCCTTAGAAGTTTTTAAGGTCAGGCTTGACAAAGCCCTGGCTGGGATGATTTAGTTGTGGATTGATCCTGCTTTGAGCAGGGGGTTGGACTAGATGACCTCCTGAGGTCCCTTTCAACCCTGATATTCTATGATTCTAAAGGAGAAGCTCTTTTAGCAGTAGCAATTCCATATCTGAATTCTAAAATAACCACTTACGCACCCAAATACCCAGGTGAGTTTAAGTGTAGTTCTAGTCTTAGATGTGACTAAGTGTTAGTATTAATCATGCTTATTACAGTAGGAATGTAGGGAAATGATAATTGTTATTTTATTAAAGTAGTGTCTAGAGAACTAAATTGAGAGCAGGGACCCATTGTGGTAGACACTGTACAAATACATAAGGGACAGTCACTGCCGCCAAGACCTTATAATCTAAGTAATAATAATAATAATAACAATAATAATCATGCTTATTACAGTAGTGCCTAAGAGCCAATCAAGAATGGCACCCTGTTGTGCTAGGCATGGTACAAACAGAGGGTAATAGATGATCCCTGCCCTGAGAAGTTTATAGTCTAAATAGAGCAGCAGACACAGGGTGGGGGAATGGGGTAGAGTGCACACGCAGAGCGACCAATGTGCTGGTAGCCAACAATTCCATGATGGTTTGGGGTGGGGTTAGTTAGGAGTGGATCAGAGAACTCTAAAGAAAATGAAAGGATGGGTGACGGGGGCAGGGTAGGGAGAAATGGGGCAGGTGTGGAGCGGAGAGATTGTGGGTGATGGTTGGAGCAAACACCCCATCAGCAAAGGGCATGGAAAGACCAGTCAGCACTGCAGAAAGTTCTCCGAATGGCCAAAGGGGTCCTCACTTTGGGTGCTGCTGCTCCTCCAACTGAGCTTCTGAATGGGGGCCTCTCTGTCATTTTTTACCTAAGGCCGCTGGGTGGGGAGGTAGGGCCCACCTGGGTAAAAACCATGTGAAAATGGCACCTCCTTATCATCCATCAGCCCCCTCTTTGAGGCATGCAAAATCTGAAAAAAGGGCTTCTCAATTCCAGCCAGTAGTGTCTGTTAGTTTGGATGCGGGGGTTTCACACTGCTGAGATCGGAGGGCCGAGATGTTGCCAGAACATCTTGTTATTCAACAAGTCACCAAGTTTAGTGACACAACAGGCCAGTGAGCTAATGCCAGTCTCTGTGTGGACTGTTGTGTTCCAGGCCATCTGTTCTAAACATCTTAAGTTTACTGAACAAGCCAACATGTTCCTGAGTTTTTACTGATAAAACTGAAACCACTTAGAGCCCATTGTAATAAAATTCTATCCACTCAGCCTCCCATTAGTATTTACACCAACAGTATAAATATATATACAGTCCATTTCTTTTCAATACTAATTTTGAAATGTTTACGTATTTTAACACTGTCATTTAAAAGACTTTTTGACAGCGTGGAACACATAGCTTTGAAAAGGAATGTAGAGAAATGATAATTGTTATTTTATTAAAGCAGGGTCTAGAGAACTAAAGTGAAAGCAGGGACTCATTGTGTAGACACTGTACAAATACATAAGAGACAGTCACTGCCGCCAAAACCTTACAATCTAAGTAATAATCAACCCTAGCGCTTCAGCAGGAGATTTCAAAGCACTTTACGATGAGGGGCAGCGTCATTAATCCCATTTTACAGGTTGGGAAACTGAAGCACAGAGCAGTGAAGCAACTAGACCAAGGTCAGCCAGCAGGCCAGTGGCAAGGCCAGAAATTGACCCAGGTCTCCTGAGTCCTAGTCCAGTCTTTTTCCACAAGGTGACATAGGGTGGTCGGGAAAACAGAGGGGAAGTGCCTTCCCCAAGATCACTCAGAAGCTCATTGGCAAGCTGGGAATAGAAGCTGAATCCATGTGTCTTGAGTCCACGGCAGGGCACTGTCCACGGGCTACTCCAGCTTGCAAATGCCTTAACTTATGACTCTGCTTATTTCCCTCCAAATGGAAACGATCACCCCCTAATTGCAGTGGAAAGGCATGTTTGTTCATCTAGTCTATTTCCCAGGAAGTGCAGATGGAGGGAGGGGCAATGAAAGGTTGTTCCATATGGTGTATTTCTCAGCAATTAGACTAGTCTCATTCTAAGGGACTCAAGAATACTCCAGATGAATTAGTGGGATAAACCATTATTCCTCTGCACCTGCCTGAATGAAATCTGGAGAGCTGACAATTAACCCAGCCAATACAGAGATGAATGGTGATAGCCTGCATCCTCACCACGTGGATAAGCAACTGGGTCCAGTCTTTGATGGAGTAAACTAATGATAAGTCTGTTTCTACTACACAGAGCAGACTTAACTGATTGATGACATCCCTCCATCTAGGGCTGAACACACGGCGTGTCTGCATTTAGCATATTCACAGCCACGACTCTAAACAGGATCGGACATAGGCTGACCCGGCAAAATTCAGAGCCACATCCATACTTCACACCCCACAGAGGTGTGGTTTAGCTCTGTCTGGGCTGAATCCCCACTGTCACTTTGAGTGCAGAGGTGGGGCCCGCAAGATTCTAAAAATTAATACTGGCCACTCCAGGCTTGTATTAAAACTCCCAAGGTTACAGCTTCTTTCTGACCTGGCTTAAATGCTGCCACCACCCAAATACAAAAAAAAAAACCCACCCTTGAACCCAGGAAGGAACACTTGGAATTCCTCCCTGTGGGGTACCCTCAGGCCCTTTCAACGACCCCTCTGGGGAAGAATGGAGAAAGAAAACAACGGAAATTAGCTGTGCTACTGTCACAATAAATGCCCCCCATAGGGTCCCCTGGGTCACACCAGCGTTGCATATTGCTAATGCCTTTATAGCATTGGAAAGTATCTTGGGAAGGGTTGAAGGTGTGAGTGTGGAGTGGAAGATTCCTTTGTAGGGTACAAGTGGGCCAAAAGGGAGGAAGGGAGAAAAGGAATGGGTTACTTGATGATCCAGCTAGGCCCGCAAATAAGGAATGAAACTGCAGCCCAAGGCAGGGCACACAAACAAGCTCTGCTGCTGCCAGATGCCTGTGTCTCAACCCCAGCCAGCCATGAGAAAGAGACCTGAGCCAGACAGAACTGAAGGGGTGGCAAAACTAGTAAGATTGTGAGGTCAGTGAGTTGAAAAACAACAGTCTCACGACCCTGAAATTGGTGTGTTTTGGGGAAACTAAGGGAGCCGCAGAAGGCCAGTTCGGACTGGTACCGAGAGCACAGAGGACGAGGGTCCCTGGATGAAAATGCCCTGGAAGAACCCAGGGCTTAAAACCCTCCAGAGAGCTGAAGCAAGTCGGAGATTACAGTGGACCCTAGACGACCTGTGCACAGGGCAGAACTCTCGTCTACCCCATCCCCCCTCTTCTTCTTACATTACACCCAGGCTTGGCCAGCTTGGGTTGTGCATGTGTAAGCATGAAAGTGGTTAGGGCTCAGGCACTAACACTTTCTTCCTCCCTCTGAGTGATGTGGGGCGCACCCAGCACTCACTGCTGTTATTTGGTTAATAAGCTTTAAACTTAGTCACTTGATGTGCTCCTTCATCTCCTTCCCTAAAGATCCTGAGGCCACAGCCTGATCACCTGAAGCCCCAAGCAGATTGGTAACATAAATCTGTCACACTACCAGAGAATCAAACAACATGCACAATCTCTTAGGACACCAAAAATCCAATCCTGTTCTTAAAAAAGGTAAATTTTATTAAAAACAAAACAGAAAAAAATACATCTGGAACTTAGGCTTTTGTTAGATTTTAAAAGAGCAATTCCAAAAATTAAGCACCCAAACTAGCTTTCTTGTGGGTTCAACTTAAAGGTTACAAGGAAACAAATGCATCAGGGGGTAGCACAGAGGAGATCCACAAGCCAAAATAGAAATAACCTGATTGTGTCTAACTAAACATTTTCTATCCAAATAATTTCTTCTAGGTATGGAAGGTACTTTTCATACCTGGTTCAAACCTTACACAGCATTCCTGCTTATAGCATTGCTGCTCTGTGTCCCTGCAGCCCAGAGAACAGACAGACAAAGGCAAGTTTCTTTCCTATTTTAAAAGTTCTAGCCTTCCATTGGCTCTTTTGGTCGGGTGCCCATTTCTTTCTTTTACCTATGGGTTTGTTAACACTTTACAGGTAAGCAAGCAGAGAACAGCTACCAAGAGGGATTTACAGCTAACTGGCTGGCTGGGTGTCCATCAAAGGGAGCTACTCCCCCCCACCTTCATTATCACAAGCTCTTTGTAGACAAAGGGTGCTGATGTGAAATTCGGAACCAGGTTTGAATTCTGAACTCCTCTCCTAAATGAGGCATGGGAGGATAGCCTGGGGGTTAGACACTCACCTTAGAATTGGGAAACTGCTCTGCCCCAGACTTCCTGTGTGACCTTGGACAAGTCACTTAGCTTTCCTGGGCCTGAGCTCCCCATCTGTAAAGTGGAGATAGGCTACTGCTCTATCTCACAGGGGGTGTTGTGAGGCTCAAATACATGAAACATTGTGAGGTGCTCAGATACTACAATATCAAGATAGAAATAGCTGGCATTTGGACCAGATCCCTCTCTAACCAGGCTGTCCGTGAGCTAATAAGGAGTCTTCAGTGGGCCAGCAGCATGCGTGTCACCTGGAAGTGGCTCTTGTTTGAGGGCTCTGTCACCCTTCATTTAAGCAGAGGGGTTCCAGCGGCAGCTGCCAGAAAATCCATGGAGTCAGGCTGGCGAGAAACTAGCGAGAAGCGGGAGGTGACCTGCAGTCTGCCAGTGTGTTTACACTTACACCTGCTTATAGTGCCATATTCACGTCTAACTGACACCACCCTTTACTTCATCTCTATTCCGGTCCATTCGATTTTTTAAAATAATCCTAATAAATCCTGAGGAAAAGGCTGACCGTTAGTTGGCAGTGTCCCTGTAAAGAGAACCTTATTAAAGTTGGGCTTGGGGTTTTTTTTGGCATCGCAGTCTGCCAAGTAAAGGTCCATTAGCCCAAACAGCCTGAACTGCTCCCTATTAGTTGGTTAGCAGCTCTGAGAGGGCAAAGTTTTAAACAGTTTCCTTTTGGGGTCGGGGGGGGACTCACACACTTTGGGTTTTAGGCTAAACGCCCTCAGACACTGACATTTTCTAAAGCAACTTAGTTCAAACTTTAGCTGAACAAATATTTATTGTCAGACAATGGGACCCACAAGGCACAGAACCCTGGGTCTTGTATTTGCACGTCCAGTCTGAAAGATTACAACAGATGTCTACCAAGCTGCACAAAGAGTAGGCAGGCACACCTAGGATTAATTAGGGCATGAATGGCCATATAGTATTTTTATGAGATTGTGGCTATGTATTATAATTTGTTCATTATTTCAGATTGGGATTAAACTCAGACAGGGTCTCAACAGGCCTAGGCATTATTAATATTATCATTATTAGTATGATATTATTTGTATTACCAAAGCACTTAGAAGCCTTACGTATGGAGCATTGTGTCAGGTGCTGTATAAACATAAAACAAAAAGAACGATCCCTGATCCAAAGAGCTTACAGTCTCTTAAATCCCCAACATAGGGTATAAGTGGAGCATAGGCCTTGTATATGTGTAACTTTAGCGCCCTCATGGCCAATATGGCGCCTGCTCCATAGGCAGCTCTGGCCAAGAGAAGGCGTGCGCAGGAATGCAGCAGGGAAAATCCCTTCCATCCCAGGGGCACCTGTTCCAAACCCCCCAGAGTGAATACGCGCACCCACAGGAAAAGTACAATGGATATAACAAAGGGAGATATTTATTTACAGAGGGATGAGAGGAGAAAAACAACAAGGGGAAGTATAGGGGGAGCAGTAGAACAGGGCTGCATCCAAACCCAGCCCCCATAGGCCCGGGGGTAGCACAGTCTGAAAGGGCAGACACCGAGCAATGGGTCTGAACTCTGGTTCAGGAGTCCTGAGCAAAGTTCCAGTCCAGTGCTCCTGGCCATCTTCGGCGCCAGTGAACTTTCCCCAACAAACCCCTCGGTGCCGTCTTCCGCCACGCTCTGCAAAGCCACACAGAGTGACCACCTCCCCACTTAACTAGCTCCAGCCTCCCTCCTCCTTCCCAGTGCAGAGTCACCAGCCCCAGGACTCATAGCCCCATGCAGCTCTGGGCAGCCGTGATACTGGGTCCGGTTCCGGTCTGTCCTTCTCGGGCGATTCCCCCCGGCACAGTGCTCCTCCTGGCTCCTGTCCTGGGGTGTCCCCGCTCGGCCGCCCTGTCCTTCCCAGGCTTCAGGCAGGTTCTCTGCCAAGGGCCTGGGGGCTGCAGCCCTTCTCTGGCTCCAGAGCCCCCCCCGGAGTTTCCCTCCTTTCTCTCACAGCTCCCCCTCCCCACTTAGGAAAAAGATTTAAGGGGCCATGCTCTCTAAACCCTGAGGGGTTACATATGTAGCTGGAGAGAGATGTTTTTTGTGGACCAAAAAAAAGTTCCTCATACACTGGGTGCTTATTGTTAAAGGAATAGGGAGAGACTCTGCTAAAAGAAAGAATGATCATGCTGATTCATCCTTGTCAGTATTTTCAACCGCATGTGTTCAAAAATCATAAGATTGGATTTAAAAAATGCTGAGATTTAAAGAAATTGGGATTCTTTTTCTTGCCTTCTGTTTTTTGTGCCTTGAGGGTGCACTCAGGTCACATTTTCAAACTTTTCTCCACTATTATACGAGCTAGACACTTCATTTTATTGAAAACTGAGATTACAAAAGCTGAAAATCTTGATTCGAGCAGCTAGGGTTTTAAGAAAATCACTAAATATGTGAGACTCACAATACAATTGTGAGAGTTGGCATCACTGTTCTGGATCTGGCTATGATTTGGAAAAACAGAAGAGACAAATATCAGAAACATCATGCTGTTTTTCCTCCTTTTATGTCATATTTGTAAAATAGCTTATTGCGTGGGTTAATTCACATTTGTTTCCTCCCAACACATTATCCTTGGAAGAAATGAGTTTTTCACCCCATACTCCATCATTCCAACAACTCAGGGCAAAATAAATAAATATGACCAATAAATTTTTGTAACCCTTGGAAATGCTGTAACAAATGGACTGCAATGGTTGCAATTTAAATGCTGTTATAGCAGAGACACAGCATAGTTTACAATTTTTGATTTAAAAAGTGAAGTCTATAAATAACATCATGCACACAAATGCAGCAGAGAAATAGCCGAACTGGGACATTACAAATGATAAAACGGAATCTTAACATGCAACAAGAGGTAGCCTTTAAAGGTAAAAGTGGATTCTCATGTAAAGTGTGGGAAAAAAATTGAAGGCCAATAAAATTTAACTAACATCAACACATGCTTATTTCAAGATCCAGCTGCTATTCCTTGCCCTCTCTCTCCCGATATCCTTGCAAACCTGTATTAAAAACAACACCATTTTAAAAAACAATTTGGTTAAATAGTTTAGGAAATAAAGAATAAAGCATAAAGAATCATAGAATCATAGGACTGGAAGGGACCTCGAGAGTCATCTAGTCCAGTCCCCTGCACTCATGGCAGGACTAAGTATTATCTAAACCATCCCTGACAGAGAAAATGCAATGAATACTATTGCCAACGTAGCATGTATAAATTAGGGCTCATTTGTCAGATTAGATGCCCAAATCCCATTGACTTTCTATTCTATTCCCCCCTCTGACACTGGCCTACAAATCCCAGCCAAAGCAACTTACCCAAGGGCACCTGGCAAGAGTGTGATACCTAAAAATACAATCCATGGCTCCTGAGTCCCAGTCCAGGGTCCTATCCCGTGAACCACACTGCCTTCCTATTTAAAATCAGACTGGAGTAAATCCTAGAACAGGTACTGTAGGGAACAATCCTGCATTGACTGGAGTATGGACTTAACTGACCTAATAACTCATTTCTGACTATAATATCTATGGATTTGATCTGAAGCCAACTGAATGACTGAAAGAAAAATAAAGGTAAAATCTTTCTTCCTTCAGATGTGTGCGTCTCCTCTCTTCAGATCTAAATGGCTCTTTTGTTCATTGGTAGAGGTCAGAGTTAGATGATACCAAGGGGGAATAACATCCTCTTCCTAAAAAGGGTGGCCTTAACTGATAAACTACATTTCCAGCTTTTAAATGACAGGGTTTTTTTTCTCTTCTATTTGCTCCATTCCGCCTCTGTATGTTGGAGTGTTTGATTTGGTTTGTTTGTCTTGGTATCTGCATGAGTCACTCTACTCAATTCCGGTGTATTGTTATCTCGTTTTATCTCTCGCTGAAAGGCCCTGTTGGGATACTTTGGACTAAAGTCGCTTCATGCAAACCAAACTTACTGCACCCAGCACAGCTGTGGCAGGTTTCACATGTGCAGCTGAACTAGAAAACAGTTTCTTCTTAAAAATGAAACATATGCATCATAGTGGAGAGGAGAGAAGCTGACTGTCAAAGGATGTAAATGCTATTAGCTGCAATATAGTATTATTCATTCAATGCCAGTGAAGTGCTGGACCAATCTCAAGACACACAAAAGAGACAGTCCCTGCTCCAACAACCAGCCACCTGTTATGATGAAGTATGACTGAAGTCTTCACCACTGCCTGGACTTACCAGACCAAATTCTTCTCTCACATGCAACCCCAGTGAAATCAATGTGTTTTCAGGCATGTCACTGAGAGCAGAATTTGGCCTGAACTCTGCTTCAGCTGAGACAAAACATGGCAGCTCAGTGAGCCATGAGAGATTGTGCTCTGGAGAGGGATCATAAAATTGGTCAGGAAATTATTTGGAATAGCACCTGTCCAAAGATTTCTGATACTCCTTGCTTTCAGATTGGCTGGACATAGCATGAGATCATCTTCAACTTGTGCTATTTTGGCACTCTTATTTTCAGTGCAGCCTCAAATAACTGAAAGTGAGGACATTTGGGTTCTATTCCTGGGTGTGCAACTAACCCTCTCTTTAACTTCTGGTTTCAGAGTAGCAGCCGTGTTAGTCTGTATTCGCAAAAAGAAAGGAGTACCCGTGGCACCTTAGAGACAAACAAATTTATTAGAGCATAAGCTTTCGTGAGCTACAGCTCACTTCTGATGCATCCGATGAAGTGAGCTGTAGCTCACGAAAGCTTATGCTCTAATAAATTTGTTAGTCTCTAAGGTGCCACGGGTACTCCTTTTCTTTTTTCTTTAACTTCTGTGTTTCTGTTTTCCTTTCCATCTGCTGTCTGTATTGGCTTTAAGCTCTTCGGGGTAAGGACTGTCTCTTGCTATGTGTTTGTACAGCACCTTGCACCATGGGGCCCTGATCTTGGTTAGGGCCTCAAGGTGTTACTGCAATAAAAATAAATAATAATAATAATTAATGTCAACTGCATGTATTATCTACCAACCAGCCTTGGCCAAATTTCCAAAAAGAATATCAAAGTCCCTTAATGGTTTCATTCACACAATTTAGAGTTGCCATAAGTTGAACCATATTTAGGACAACTAGAGACAAAGCCCATGTCATTGAACCTGATTTCCTTCTTCATCTTGTTTCCTTTTGCTTTTTAGATTCAATTCGACCACTTGTCCCAATTGCTTATTGTAGCAGCTGTGGTGGATTTTTGAAGGAAGGACCATTTAGTGACAAAAATGTTTCATTGCTGAAGGTAAACAGAATTGCTGACGTTTTCATCTTAGCTGACATTAAACAAAGGCAGATGCTTCCGGGCAATTCTTGTGGCAAGTGCCAATAAAAGAAGGAACTTATAGGGCATGGTTAAGTCAGCAAACTTAACTATGGTTTAATCTTGTCCTTTGCAACAGGTGTGGGGGAGGGGTAAATGAAGATGGTGTAAGAAGATTTTTTAAGAAGACCAAACCAGTCTGAATCCACAGAACTAAGTCCTAAGCAGAAACAGTTTTAAAGCATATAAAGGAAAAAAGAGGCAGGAAAAATGCTGGCAGATTCCAGGGCCCACAGAGCAGCCTCTGGGTCAGAAAATGTAGTAACAGAATCCACTACCATCAGTCTGCATAACAAGTTAACAGTGGCTCTACAAGCCTGGAAATGCTGAACTGAACCCTCACTAACACAGAAAAGGACAGTTGGGTGAGTGCAACAAATTCTAAACATTACTTGTAACCTGTACTATTATGGGGGGGGAAGAAGTGTGGTGGCAGCCATCTTGTGAAGGGATGGATAAGTGAGGAAATGGCATGGCAGCCATCTTGAGAGGGGCCAGACAAGCGGGTAAGAAGTGTGTGGTCGCCATTTGGTGAGGAGACTGACCAGCGAGGAGGCAACCCCAGGGCAATGATGGGTTAACATCTAATAGAAACTAGATATCTGGAAAAGGAAGAAAATCTTCCCACATAAAGACCTTCCCGCCATGAAAAAAGGTAATGCCTCCTCCAGCAGATAAACTATGGAGGCAGAATAAAAAAGCACTGATCACTAAGGCGGAGCTGAGGGATCTGCTAGCAGAAACTAAGACGATGATTAAGGAGAATGAAAGAAGAAGTTCTGTGCGCTGCCCCCACCCCCAGCTCTGCAGCTCCCATTGGCCAGGAACCACAGTCAGTGGGAGCTGTGGGCGTGGTCAGTGCGCACTGCACAGAGCCCCCTGGCCCCTCCGCCTAGGGGCCAGACATGGCAGACACTTCCAGGAGCAGTATGGAGCCATGGCAAGCTGGGAGCCTGCCTTAGACCCATTGCAATGCTGACTGGGAGCCACCTGAGGTAAGTGCTGCCCAGCCGGAGCCCACACCCTGAACCTCCTGCCCCAGGTCGGAACCCCCTTCTGCACCCTAACTCCCTCCCAGATCCTGCACCCCAACCCCCTGCCCCAGCCTAGAGCCCCCTCCTGCACCCCAAACCCTTCATCCCTATCCCCACCCCAGAGCCCGCACCCCCAGCCCGGAGCCCCCTCCCACACCTTAAACTCTTCATTTCTGGCCCCACCCCAGAGTGTAGGGTCCAGAGAGCAGAGTAGTGGGCACATGAGGAAAAACTTGATTGTGAAAAGTGAAAAGTTTGAAAACTTTAGGTTGCACCATTTATTGCGCCCACTTATTAATCCTTTGGCAAAAATGCTTTTTTTTCCCTAATAAGATTTCAGGGGACTTCACACTTAGAGATAGAGTCTTCTCTCCCAAAATAATAGTGTGTAGTCAAAAGTACTGCTTGTATACCTCTGCACCATAGATGTTTTTAACACCTGATGCATGCCCAGATACGTGGGCGGATAATGCAGCCATTAGGGCTTGGAGAGGGAATATTTGTTTTGCTAGCATGGGCTGTTTCATTAATTTGAGGGAGAAGAGGATCAGAGAAAACACATTCTTCATGATGACTTAATTTTTTGGGATTGACATTGCTCTGTATGTACACCTTCACAAAGACACTCACACAATACACCCGATTTAATCCACATTACAAGAGCACTTTGTTGGCATCTTTGATTACTTGCTATAACCTTAACATCTTTTCTGGCTCCCTCTTTCTCTCTTCATAATGGAAAACAAGAAGCAAAGTTGTTTGCCTCCCAAAAAAGCTTTTTACATTAAGGTTTTTTTAAAAAGTCTTTTCAATGCAACCATGGCAGAAATAATTTTTAGAGTTATTGTGCAGAACGTTTTCTTCCATAGTTTAGCAAACTGATTAGTGTCGGGAAACGTACTGAGAATCATCCACTCTGAGAATGAACGAATAGCATACTTAATCCTTTTAAATGACATACCTTGGGCAGTGTAGAAGCCCATTTATGCTAGTCTACAGCTGTGGATAACTGTTGACTGCTATAAATTCCCCACTGTGAGCTCTTTTTGTTTGTGTCTTGTGGCTCATCAGCTGCTAAGTAAATTGATTTTACCTTAAATATAGTTTTAGAAACATTTTAATGCCTCTTAAATTATGCCTATTGGGCATAGCCACAGATGTTCTTATGTCAGATAAGTGCCTGCAAAGTCTGTTGTTAATTACACTAAGAAAAAATAGTATTAATAAGAAAGACCTCAAATTCTAAAAATCTAGGTCGGAAAGAACATAGAGCTGTGGAAAAGAATTTTTTATAATCAATCAATTTTCCTGTACACTGAAATAGACAAAGATTTTGAAATCTGATGGCTTGAAGATTCTTTGCATGATTTGTCCCAAACTTTCTAGGGAAGTTCTCCCTTGTGTAAGTGGGGGAATAGTCCCGCTATTGTGGGGAACTTTCCTGGCTTCTGCACTACCCCAGTGAAGTGGGCTAGCGAAAGGATCTGAGTCCTCGCTCCCATTTCCTTTACCCAGTGGCCTCCCTGCCCTTGAGGACTCCCCTTCCACTCTCCTGTCTGGCAGAGTCCTCGTAACCCCAACAAGGCTGGGCCCAGGATTCCTGGGGGGCTCGACCCCCAACCCTGCTGTGGTCACCTAGGACAGGGGCTAGGGTGTCCCCACTCCGGGGTACTCTCTCTGCACGGGGCACTTCTCTGACCCACTGACCATTACGTACAAGTTAAAGCAAATGCAAGTTATTTAATCAACAATTAATTTTAAAAAGAATACGGAAAAATGGCAAAGGTTAAAGGAAACACATCACCCCGCTCGGTAGCAGGGAACATCACAAACAGGGTCTCTGGAATATCCAGGCAGTTCACAATCTGCTCCTTGTAAGTCCCAGGCCTTCTTCTCCGGCCCTGGCTGGGCTGTAGGGATGCTGTGGGTTGGACACTTGCTCTGGTGGTGGCCTCACGCTTTCAGGCTCTAAGTGGTAGGACCCTTCCTCCCAGTGTCGCCCCTGCCCTGTCGGGGTTATGATCCAAGCCTGGCCTCCAGAGCCTCTTGGCTGAGGCGTCTCCCTGTGCTGGGCCCACTGCCCAGGGTCCCCCTCGGTCTCCCCAGCTGCTCACTGCACCCAGCTCCAGCCGGCTCCAGCCCCAGCTCCACCACTCTGTCTCTGTACTGCTGTTGCTGCTGCTCTGCCTCCAGCTCCCTGGGCTGCTTCTTTGGCCCCTCTGGCTCTGGTTGCTGCAGCTCTGCTCCTAGGACAGGTCTGCTCTGCAGGCTGCTTCTGTGACTCTGCTCCCGGCACCGACCTGCTTCCTGGGCTGCTTTTCTGGCTCCTCTGGCTCTGGTTGCTGCAGCTCTGCTCCCAGGGCAAGTCTGCTCTCTGGGCTCTGCCTCTGGCTTTGGGGCTGCAGCTCTGCTCCCAGGACAGGGTCTGCTCTCTCTGGGCGGCTTTTCTGGTCCCTCTGGATCTGGCCCAGCTCTGCTCCCCAGCTTAGCTTGGGCCCCTGCTTTCTCCTTAGCTTGGCCCCACTCTGACCAAGGCAAATCCAGCTCACAGGGAGGACGGGACCTCCCTGGCCTCCTGACTCCCTGATTAGCCTGCCCCTCATGTCATTCAGGCTGACCTGGAGCATTGGCCTCTCCCCATTGTTCCTGGGGTCTATCAGTCTCAGGGTCCTGATTTCCCATAGACCCTTCCTCTTTTAGTACTGGGAGCTAGCCAACCAAAACACCCCCACTGAATGTTAGTAAGGGGGCAACAGTCCCCTTACATTTTCCCTTGCTAAAATTCTGCCACAGCCACAATATTCACACCCATACATCTGGGCCCCATAGTAACAACATATACCCACATCATATCATATCAAAAACCCATTAACAATTATCAAAAGAACATTTAACATATTTAACATTTCACATCTACTTCTTCGTACATACATAATGACATTCATTAACACATTACATAGAACCAGTAACATAATCATCTCTAAGTCTAACAGGAAGTACACCTTTATTAGCCCTCTGGGACCTTCTTAACACTGGTGGTTCGTTACTCATATTTTCTATTTCCCTGTTCTCAGGTAAAACTGGGTGAATTTGAGGGAGTCTGGCCATTCCCGTTAGGGTTTGGGTTTACCCCATTGGTTTTAGTCTCCACGGGAAATGCTGCTCTGTGCCTCCGACGAGCCCTAGTAAGACTAAAAGTCCAATGCTTTAGCTGGTCCCTATGTACTACTCTCTCAGGACCTCCTTCTTCAGGCTGGATAGCGTACACTGGCAGTTCGGGATTGTTGTGGGTGACCACAGTGTGGGGATTTGGCTCCCATTTGTCCTGTATTTTATTACGCCTCTGGCGTCTCTGGCTATGAACTGGTACACATTACCAGGTCTGATGAGAGCCCCACTGGACTTGCAATTATAAGTCCTTTTCCTGCTTTGGGCTGTGTCTTTAGTTGTACTGAGAGCAACTTCGCTGGCTGTCTTTGGCCTGTCATGGACAGCTTTGACCCAGTCATCAAAATTGGTCACCTCATCCTTTGAAAAGGCTTCTTGATGCTTCTCTAGCACCACCCTTAAGTTAGCCACCTGTGCAGGAATCAGCCCTTGGCATGCCACTTGAATTGGAACTGGCAGTCTCCCACCGCATCTTTCCTGAGGAGAGGTAACTTGTTCTCCCCTCTCCTCAAATGTTACCTTCACCTGAGGGATCACCTCCTCAGGCTGCAACTCCATAGCCTTCACGTTTGAGTTTAGAAGATTCACTGGTACTCTTCCTTTGATGGCACTGGTCAGTATATTGGCTGACTGAAGTCCATTAGGTAGGTTTACCCCAGATGTAGGCTCTACAAGAGCTCGATATCTATTGGTATGTTCTGATACACAGCAGTGTTTGTCAAGGATCCTCCCTCTCCGAGGAGGAATAACAGTCTTCTGTTTTCTGCCCACTTTAACATTTCCAATCTGCCCTGCAAGGCCCAATGAATGGTTTTGTCTCTGTGCTCGCACCAGTACTCTACTCAGCACAGCACTCTTCTTAGAGTGCCCGTGACAGTTCATCCTCCTGGTTCCTTCTTCTGGCAAAAACGTAGCTCCTTCAGCTCACTAATGATGTTCATTCCTGTGACTCCTTCTCCCATATTGCTCCCTTCAGAGTCTTTGTTTTTCAGGATGAAGATGCATTTCCCTGGCAGTGTCTGGCCCATGTAGTCTATGTCTGCTTCGAGGCATCCCAACACTGGGATTGCCAGTCCATTAACTGCTGTTAGATGTACAAACTGTGTGCTGTGCCTGATCAGCTCCTTGTCTTTCAAATATTTTTGAAAATGCAACTCAGTAATGGTGGTGACTTCTAAGCCAGTATCTAACAAACATCTGGTCTTCACCCCTGCTATACATACTTCAGCAGTTAGACAGTCTCCAAACGCTTGCTTACAGAAGTCACTAGATATGCTGGCATTGCCCACGTTCCTTTCAACACTGTGTGCAGAGAGATTTTCCACCAAGGAGAGGCCTAGGAATCCTTCTGCCACTGCTTGGCCTTCTACTGCAGATGGGCCACTCACTCCTGGTGCCCAATTGGTTTTCAGAGCCTGGGACTCTGTTCTCCTTCTCAGGGGACACTCCCTGCGAGTGTGCCCTGGCTTTTCACAAGGGTAACAGATGTACCTTCCCAGCTCATCCTTCAGTGGGGCTCTTCAGGATCCCGGTGCCCTTGGATACTTTGACATATTAATGGGATTTTTTTCTTTCATTAACTCAGTCATCACTTTTGTCATCTCCTCCTGTTGGACCGCCAGTTTTTGGACAGCCTCACTTAAACTTTCCAGTGTTAACTGTGTTTGGGGCAGGGCCTTTTCCCCAGCAGCTGCATTCACTAGGCCCCCACTTCATGTACGGGGGTTAAGCTTGGCTCTCTCTGTCACAGGAACTTCCTCTTCTTCTGACCACACAATGGCAGCCTGCATGAGTTCATGAAACGTCTTACTGGGCTCTTTCTTAAACCTCCTTTTCATTTAATGGAGGAGGGAATCATCCTGGAAACCCAGCACTAACTGCTCTTTCAGAACCGTAACTGGGTCTGGAACTCGTTGAGGGTCTCGCCGCTCCACTTTGCTCATTCTCTCCTGGAGGTCATATGCATATGCCCGGATAGTTTCACTGGGCTCCTGCTTTCGCTCAAAGAACTCCTTTAGTCAGGTTCCAATAGGTACCTTATCTCCATACACTTTCAGGAGGAGTTCAAACGCTTTTTCCACATCTTCTTGTCTCCCATTGCCATGAACTTTCCTGTGGCCTTGGCCTGGCCCTTGAGGTGCTCCTCTATGAAGTCCACATGATCTTCTTCAGGTACTCTTAGCACACACAAAGCTGCCTTCACTGATTTGACCTACTCCTCTACCATAATGTCTCCTGGTCTAGCCCGGAAGCCATCAAACTCCGTGACCTTCCGCTCCCGCGGGACATAAATAGTAGGGGGTTTCTTAGCTTCTGCTGCCTGTTGGTCTATTACTGCCTTAGCTAGTGATAAGACGTCTCTCTGTTCTATTCTAGCTTGTTGTAATGCCTCAGCTTGGTCTGATAATCTCCGCTGAAGTTCAGCAATCTGGGTTTGTAGTTCTTTAATTCCAGCCATGGTAGGGTGCTTGACGAGGCTCGGACAGTACAACTAGAACTCAACCAGTAAACCAATGGGGTGGACCCTGTGGATAGGATCCTGTTTGTGACGTCAATTATGTAAATGGAGGAATAGTCCCGCTATTGTGGGGAACTTTCCTGGCTTCTGCACTACCCTGGTGAAGTGGGCTAGAAAAATGATCTGAGTCCTTGCTCCCACTTCCTTTACCCAGTGGCCTCCCTGCCTTTGAGGACTCCCTTTCCACTCTCCTGTCTGGCAGAGTCCTCGTAACCCCAACAAGGCTGGGCCCAGGACTCCTGGGGGGCTCGACCCCCAACCCTGCTGTAGTCACCTAGGACAGGGGCTAGGGTGTCCCCACTCCGGGGTACTCTCTCTGCACTTGGCACTTATCATAGAATCATAGAATCATAGAATATCAGGGTTGGAAGGGACCCCAGAAGGTCATCTAGTCCAACCCCCTGCTCAAAGCAGGACCAAGTCCCAGTTAAATCATCCCAGCCAGGGCTTTGTCAAGCCTGACCTTAAAAACCTCTAAGGAAGGAGATTCTACCACCTCCCTAGGTAACGCATTCCAGTGTTTCACCACCCTCTTAGTGAAAAAGTTTTTCCTAATATCCAATCTAAACCTCCCCCATTGCAACTTGAGACCATTACTCCTCGTTCTGTCATCTGCTACCATTGAGAACAGTCTAGAGCCATCCTCTTTGAAACCCCCTTTCAGGTAGTTGAAAGCAGCTATCAAATCCCCCCTCATTCTTCTCTTCTGCAGACTAAACAATCCCAGCTCCCTCAGCCTCTCCTCATAAGTCATGTGCTCTAGACCCCTAATCATTTTCGTTGCCCTTCGTTGTACTCTTTCCAATTTATCCACATCCTTCCTGTAGTGTGGGGCCCAAAACTGGACACAGAACTCCAGATGAGGCCTCACCAGTGTCGAATAGAGGGGAACGATCACGTCCCTCGATCTGCTCGCTATGCCCCTACTTATACATCCCAAAATGCCATTGGCCTTCTTGGCAACAAGGGCACACTGCTGACTCATATCCAGCTTCTTGTCCACTGTCACCCCTAGGTCCTTTTCCGCAGAACTGCTGCCGAGCCATTCGGTCCCTAGTCTGTAGCGGTGCATTGGATTCTTCCATCCTAAGTGCAGGACCCTGCACTTATCCTTATTGAACCTCATTAGATTTCTTTTGGCCCAATCCTCCAATTTGTCTAGGTCCTTCTGTATCCTATCCCTCCCCTCCAGCGTATCTACCACTCCTCCCAGTTTAGTATCATCCGCAAATTTGCTGAGAGTGCAATCCACACCATCTTCCAGATCATTTATGAAGATATTGAACAAAACGGGCCCCAGGACCGACCCCTGGGGCACTCCACTTGACACCGGCTGCCAACTAGACATGGAGCCATTGATCACTACCCGTTGAGCCCGACAATCTAGCCAGCTTTCTACCCACCTTATAGTGCATTCACCAGCCCATACTTCCTTAACTTGCTGACAAGAATGCAGTGGGAGACCGTGTCAAAAGCTTTGCTAAAGTCAAGAAACAATACATCCACTGCTTTCCCTTCATCCACAGAACCAGTAATCTCATCATAAAAGGCGATTAGATTAGTCAGGCATGACCTTCCCTTGGTTAATCCATGCTGACTGTTCCTGATCACTTTCCTCTCCTCTAAGTGCTTCAGGATTGATTCTTTGAGGACCTGCTCCATGATTTTTCCAGGGACTGAGGTGAGGCTGACCGGCCTGTAGTTCCCAGGATCCTCCTTCTTCCCTTTTTTAAAGATGGGCACTACATTAGCCTTTTTCCAGTCATCCGGGACTTCCCCCGTTCGCCACGAGTTTTCAAAGATAATGGCCAAGGGCTCTGCAATCACAGCCGCCAATTCCTTCAGCACTCTCGGATGCAATTCGTCCGGCCCCATGGACTTGTGCACGTCCAGCTTTTCTAAATAGTCCCTAACCACCTCTATCTCTACAGAGGGCTGGCCATCTCTTCCCCATTTTGTGTTGCCCAGCACAGCAGTCTGGGAGCTGACCTTGTTAGTGAAAACAGAGGCAAAAAAAGCATTGAGTACATTAGCTTTTTCCACATCCTCTGTCACTAGCTTGCCTCCCTCATTCAGTAAGGGGCCCACACTTTCCTTGGCTTTCTTCTTGTTGCCAACATACCTGAAGAAACCCTTCTTGTTACTCTTGACATCTCTTGCTAGCTGCAGCTCCAGGTGCGATTTGGCCCTCCTGATATCTTTCCTACATGCCCGAGCAATATTTTTATACTCTTCCCTGGTCATATGTCCAACCTTCCACTTCTTGTAAGCTTCTTTTTTATGTTTAAGATCCGCTAGGATTTCACCATTAAGCCAAGCTGGTCGCCTGCCATATTTACTATTCTTTCGACTCATCGGGATGGTTTGTCCCTGTAACCTCAACAGGGATTCCTTGAAATACAGCCAGCTCTCCTGGACTCCCTTCCCTTTCATGTTAGTCCCCCAGGGGATCCTGGCCATCTGTTCCCTGAGGGAGTCAAAGTCTGCTTTCCTGAAGTCCAGGGTCCGTATCCTGCTGCTTACCTTTCTTCCCTGCGTCAGGATCCTGAACTCAACCAACTCATGGTCACTGCCTCCCAGATTCCCATCCACTTTTGCTTCCCCCACTAATTCTACCCGGTTTGTGAGCAGCAGGTCAAGAAAAGCGCTCCCCCTAGTTGGCTCCCCTACCACTTGCACCAGGAAATTGTCCCCTACGCTTTCCAAAAACTTCCTGGATTGTCTATGCACCGCTGTATTGCTCTCCCAGCAGATATCAGGAAAATTAAAGTCACCCATGAGAATCAGGGCATGCGATCTAGTAGCTTCCGTGAGTTGCCGGAAGAAAGCCTCATCCACCTCATCCCCCTGGTCCGGTGGTCTATAGCAGACTCCCACCATGACATCACTCTTGTTGCACACACTTCTAAACTTAATCCAGAGACACTCAGGTTTTTCCACAGTTTCATACCGGAGCTCTGAGCAGTCATACTGCTCCCTTACATACAGTGCTACTCCCCCACCTTTTCTGCCCTGCCTGTCCTTCCTGAACAGTTTATAACCATCCATGACTGTACTCCAGTCATGTGAGTTATCCCACCAAGTCTCTGTTATTCCAATCACGTCATAATTCCTTGACATCACCAGGACCTCCAGTTCTCCCTGCTTGTTTCCAAGGCTTTGTGCATTTGTATATAAGCACTTGAGATAACCTGTTGATCGCCCCTCATTCCCAGTATGAGGCAGGAGCCCTCCCCTCTCAGACATTCCTGCCTGTGCTTCCTCCCGGTATCCCGCTTTCCCACTTACCTCAGGGCTTTGGTCTCCTTCCCCCGGTGAACCTAGTTTAAAGCCCTCCTCACTAGGTTAGCCAGCCTGCTGGCAAAGATGTTCTTCCCTCTCTTCGTAAGATGGAGCCCGTCTCTGCCCAGCACTCCTCCTTCATGGAACACCATCCCATGGTCAAAGAATCCAAAGCCTTCTCTCCGACACCACCTGCGTAGCCATTCGTTGACCTCCACGATTCGACGGTCCCTACCCAGGCCTTTTCCTTCCACGGGGAGGATGGACGAGAACACCACTTGCGCCTCCAACTCCTTTATCCTTCTTCCCAGAGCCACGTAGTCCGCAGTGATCCGCTCAAGGTCATTCTTGGCAGTGTCATTGGTGCCCACGTGGAGAAGCAGGAAGGGGTAGCGATCCGAGGGCTTGATGAGTCTCGGCAGTCTCTCCGTCACATCACGAATCTTAGCCCCTGGCAAGCAGCAGACTTCTCGGTTTTCCCGGTCAGGGCGGCAGATAGATGACTCAGTCCCCCGGAGGAGAGAGTCCCCGACCACCACCACCCGCCTTCTCCTCTTGGGAGTGGTGGTCGTGGAACCCCCAACCTCAGGACATCGCATCTCATGCCTCCCAACCAGCGGGGTCTCCTTCTGCTTTCTCCCCCCAGACATATCATCTGGTCCACTCTCCGCATTGGTACCTGTGGAGAGAACATGAAAGCGGTTAGTTACCTGTGTCTGTGTTACTGGAACCCGGACATTCCGCTTACCTCTTCTGGAGGTCACATGTTGCCAAGCTTCTTCACTGGCCTCTTGGCTCCTCTGTGCAACCTGCTCTATATCTTTAGAGCTTTGTGCCCCTAGAAGGCTATCCTGAGTTTGGTCCAGAAAATCCTCAGTCTCTCGTATACAACGCAGGGTCGTTACCTGTTGCTCCAGACCTTCAATCTTCTCTTCCAATATGGAGACCAGCTTGCACTTTGTACAGACAAAGTCGCTTCTGTCCTGTGGAAGAAAGACAAACATGGCACATCCAGTGCAGGTCACAATAGCTGAACCCCCCGCTTCCATATCACCTACCTACTATGAGCTTCCTCAGAGACGTTGGCAAGATGTAAGCCTCAATGGGCTCACTCCAGGCGAACTCCCAGGCAAACTCCTGCTGTGAGCTGCTCTGCTGTCCCCGCTGCTCAGCTGGTTCGCGAGGCTCTGGCTATTTTCAAACAGCCAGGCTTCCCTGACGCAAACACACAGACACCCTAATGCCCGCCCCCTGCAGGCTAGCAGCCAATCAGACACTCACTCAGGCTCTCTCCCTGCCCTCCCAGCAAACACACACTCGGATACTTCCTCAGCAAGCAAACACACACACTCGGATACTTACCAGTCCCAGGCAAACTCCTGCTGTGAGCTGCTCTGCTGTCCCCGCTGCTCCGCTGGTTCGCTGCCGCTCAGCTGGTTCGCGAGGCTCTGGCTATTTTCTGGCTACTTCTCTGACCCACTGACCATTACATACAAGTTAAAGCAAATGCAAGTTATTTAATCAACAGTTAATTTTAAAAAGAATAAGGAAAAATGGCAAAGGTTAAAGGAAACACATCACCCCGCTCGGTAGCAAGGCACATCACAAACAGGGTCTCTGGAATGTCCGGGCAGTTCACAGTCTGCTCCTTGTAAGTCCCAGGCCTTCTTCTCCGGCCCTGGCTGGGCTGTAGGGATGCTGTGGGCTGGACACTTGCTCTGGTGGTGGCCACACGCTCTCAGGTTCTAAGTGGTCGGATCCTTCTTCCCCGTGTCGCCCCCGCCCTGTCGGGGTTACGATCCAAGCCTGGCCTCCAGAGCCTCTTGGCTGAGGTGTCTCCCTGTGCTGGGCCTGCTGCCGAGGGTCCCCCTCACTCTCCCCAGCTCGTCACTGC
This sequence comes from Dermochelys coriacea, assembly GCF_009764565.3. Lineage (NCBI taxonomy): Eukaryota > Metazoa > Chordata > Testudines > Dermochelyidae > Dermochelys > Dermochelys coriacea. Next base: position 262,712,935 of record NC_050069.1, read on the forward strand.
ACCCAGCTCCGGACTGCTCCAGCCCCAACTCCACCACTCTGTCTCTGCACTGCTGCTGCTGCTCTGCCTCCAGCTCCCTGGGCTGCTTCTTTGGCCCCTCTGCCTCTGGTTGCTGCAGCTCTGCTCCCAGGACAAGTCTGCTCCCTCTGGGCTGTGCCTCTGGCTTTGGGGCTGCAGCTCTGCTCCCAGGACAGGGTCTGCTCTCTCTGGGCTGCTTTTCTGGTCCCTCTGGATCTGGCACAGCTCTGCTCCGCAGCTTAGCTTGGGCCCCTGCTTTCTCCTTAGCTTGGCCCCACTCTGTCTGACCAGGCAAATCCAGCTCACAGGGAGAACGGGACCTCCCTGGCCTCCTGACTCCATGATTTAGCCTGCCTGCCCTGTCATTAAGGCTGACCTGGAGCACTGGCCTCTCCCCATTGTTCCTGGGGACTATCAGTCTCAGGGTCCTGATTTCCCATAGACCCTTCCCCTTTTAGTACTGGGAGCTAGCCAACCAAAACACCCCCACTGAATGTTCGTAAGGGGGCAACAGTCCCTTTACACTTGTAAGGAGATGGGCCAACATTAGGTTTGATGCCCATTGGTTTTATTTTGAAGATGTTGGGAGAAGTTCACCCTCTGTAGAGCTGTAAAAATTGGGCTTGAAGGGTGAAATTGAACTTTGTGCTGAGGCCCTATTTTTAGGGTTTAAATGGGATTTCAGTGGTGTACAGATCCTATGTTGGTTCTCTGAGCAGGAGTAAATTTCAGGTGTAATGAGAAGCTAGTTTCAACCTTAAATAGTGATAGACAACTCATCCCTCCATAATAACTCATACCTAGAGCTGGGCAAATTTATCATCTGAAACTGTAGTTTCTTTTTTGGACAAAAAAGGCAAATTTGGGTTGACCAAAATGTTTAGTGAATTTGTGTTGAGTTGGGCAAATTGTTTGGGGCCAAAAAAAATTCCAAAAAAGTAAAAATGTTTTATTGACACATTTTCTAAATGAAACATTTGACTTTTTCATGTGAATTAGTTTTTTCTTTACAAATTTATTTCAATTTTTTTTAAATGTAGAAACTCAAAAAGGAAACTAAATATTTTGTTTTGTTTTTAATTAAATGTTTCATTGAACCCCAAACCAATTTTTTTTGTTAATTTATTTTTCACTTTACCAAAAACTTCAAAATTCCATTTCAGGTAAAAAAAAAAAATTCCCCTGGTACAGCTAGCACAATGAAAAATCAGTTATTTGCACCATGCTATTCATAACAAACGTGAAGGTTTAATATCAGTTGAAAATAATTTCCCATTGCCTGTCAGTTGAAAAACTCTGTTTCCCTCACCAAACAATCCTTAGTGTTAGCTAAGCCCACAGGGGTAACCAGCATCATGAAATCTACTTTCCATTAATTTTGCATCTCTATCAAGAACTCTGGACAACCAGAAAGCTAGGAGAGAGAACCTGACCCTTGCAGAACATAGGAATGGCCCTACTGTGTCAGACCAAGGGTCCATCTAGCCCAGTATCCTGCCTTCCGACAGTGGCCAGTGCCAGGTGCCCCAGAGGGAATGAACAGAACAGGTAATCTTCAAGTGATCCATCCCCTGTCATTCATTCCCAGCTTTTGGCAAACAGAAGCTAGGGACACCATTCCTGCCCATCCTGGCTAATAACCATTGATGGACCTATCCTCCTCTAGAATTTATCTAGTTCTTTTTTGAACCCTGTTATGGTCTTGGCCTTCACAACATCCTCTGGCAAGTTGTTCCACAGGTTGACTGTGCATTGTGTGAAGAAATACTTTCTTTTATTTGTTTTAAACCTGCTGCTTATTTATTTCATTTGGTGACCCCTAGCTTTTGTGTTATGAGAAGTAGTAAACAACACTTCCTTATCTACTTTCTCTAGCTGATCAATCAAATAACAAAATCTGGCTACAAGTAAATGAAAATCTGTTTCATGGCTTTTTGTACATTTTTGTAGGATAGGCAACGAGGGGTCCTCAAAGCCGCTGTAACCCAAAAAAAATGGTGGGACTGTGCTATGCGTACATACGCCAACAGGCAAGTGCAATTGGGATAGGCACACGTGGTACATCTGGCATTGTGGAGATTAAACTTGCAAAGTGTCAATGTGGTCATGTTGCAGCTTTTGCAGGACTGTGTAAGAGATATGGGCCAGCTATTTCCACTGGGACAATGTTCTGAGATCCTAACATACTGTGATATTCCAAGGTTCCAGGACACCCCTTAGGACCCATGCTACCAGGGCCTCCCCACGCTGGCCTGAACCAAAGCTATGCCAAGAAAATTATTGACCAGCCACTTTTAGCTGAGATTTGCCTGTATTACTTCCCTCTGGAGAAATAATCAGAAGTCATATGTCCTTTAGCTATATTCTTCAGTCTAGCTGTGTGTGCCTGTATGTGACAGAATATAATGATGTCCAACTCAGACTCAGCCTTGGTTTGCTCCGATTTCAGCCATATGCATTCAGATCACTTATTGGAAAAATCTATGTTAATGTGCTGGGGCTTGGGGCAGGGGTATCTTAGTAATAGTAATAATAAATAAAAACAAAAAATTAAAAACTAGTTCTTATATACTGGTTTCAGAGTAGCAGCCGTGTTAGTCTGTATTCGCAAAAAGAAAAGGAGTACCGGTGGCACCTTAGAGACTAGTCTCTAAGGTGCCACCGGTACTCCTTTTCTTTTTTCTTAGATACTGCTTTTCATCTGTAGAGCTCAAGGTGTTTTACAAAGGAGGTCAGTTTCACACAGCCAAAGCAAGCTTTCACGATAATTGATCGTAATTGTATTGGACTAACCCTTGTCCACAAGAGAGCTGTCTGTAAGGAAATCTCCAGTATCTCAGTGCAGAGAGAACAGCTTCCAGCTGTCATTTTGTTCCTGTACTTTCCACAGAAATGACAAGGCCAGCAGTTTTCAAACACATTAGAACCTTTAAGATTCAGCTTTTGCATGATGCCCCAGTCTCTTTAGGAAGGCTACAGAGGAACCCAACACCAACACGTGAACTGACCTTTACATGTCACCAGAGAAGGGTCACTGCAAAGAGCCACTGATGCCAAACATAGCTCAGCATAGCAAATGTCACTTGCTTGCACTAAAATGCCAGTAGGCAAATCCTTTGCAAGGACTGCTAATAGCCAAAATCAATTGCTGATGCACCAAAAAGGCACAGGCATCACCAGAGGTTTTAGGAGTTCAAACAATGCCCATTTATTTTTTGAAACCTTCCAATGTTCTTGATTTTGCTTGGGATATTCCTAGGAACCCACCTAGGAAACCCAATGACCTAGGCCAGTGGTTCTCAGCCTGTTTATCATTGTGGGTTGCATTTGCCGTCCATAATGTGTTATGTGGGCCACAGGTTGAGAGCTGCAGCGCCCCCCCAAATGCCCACAGTCCCCTATGCCCAGCGCCCCCACCCAGAGCAGAACCAGGAATGGAGCCCTGGGCGCGGGCTGGGCAGCTGGACCCCACCACGCGGGGCCAGGCAGCAGCTGGACCCGAACCTTGCCATGCCAGGCCAGCCAGCAGCTGGACCCAGACCCTGCTGCGCGTGGCTGGGCAGCAGCCGGATCCAGACCCCGAGTGCCACCATGCAGGGATGGGCAGGACCTGAGTGCTGCAGCACACGGATGGGCAGCCAGGACCCCTGGCACTGGGCCGGGAGTGGAGTGCCCAATGCAAGCCAACAGCCAGGACCTGAGAAGCGGGGCCAAGAGCGGAGCCCCACCTAAAACCTGGAGGTTCTGCAGCACCCTCCCAAACCCCTAGCTCCCAGTGTCCCTCATCCTCTCACTGCCCAGAGCCTCCCCCGCCCAAATCTACCCACAGACCCACACTCCCCTTGTCCCCCTGTGGCACTCATCAGCCCCCTATTGACAGGAATGCTGGTGCAGGCTGCCAGATGCTGTCTCCACCTATGATTTGGGGCACCCCCTTCCAGGTTCCCAAGTTTCATTCTCCCACTTGCGAGAGGAGCAGAGCTGTGAGGGTGAGAATTTCTGTTTCATAGAATATCAGGGTTGGAAGGGACCTCAGGAGGTCATCTAGTCCAACTATAATGTAAGTTCCAATTCCCCCCCCCCCACACACACACACACTTTTTGACAGACAGTATTCAATCAGGTCTACTTTTAACTCCTCTGAAAAATCTAGTGCTCCCTATATAGGTTTGATTATTCCTTCTCTAATGGTCCATGTCCCCAAAGAGCTAGTTTGTGGCTGGTAACAATTAAAGTCTCCTTGCACCACATCTGCTAATTATGACCTCTTCAGGCATATGTAAGATAAGCAAACCAGCAGTGGCAATGAATGTTGAGTAATAGGAGTCTAATGAAATCTCATGGCTAGAATACATCCATGCAAGGGAGTGTGGAGGAGTGAGAACTCCCTTTTTATACTTCACACAAGCTACCAATCCTTGGACCTGGGCCTGTAGAAGTTGGGAGAGGCAGATATTTTGCTCTCCCCCTTCCCACCCTCCCCTGACTCCTTGGCCCACGCAGCTGTGGGAATTGCTATTGTTTTCTGTTGATATAGGCCAACATAAATGACTAGCTCATCCACCAGTGCGAGACTAAAGCAGGGGAGGAACTGTGACTCAGAGGCACATCTGTGACACACAATGCTTCCTGGGCTACTCCTCTTGCTCAGTGTTGTGTCACCGCTCATGGCATAAGAGCCAGGGCTACAGGTCCATGGTCCTCTAGCAGGCAAACTGACTCTCTCCCCCGCCAATAAACTTCCAGTGTTTATTATCTCTCTCTGTCTCCACACCAAATATGCACCATTAACAAGTATGGAGCCCATGGAGTTAGGCACCTAAACACTCTTTTAAAATATGGGTCTTATGCATGCGGCAGCAGCCCAAGTCTCACTGAAAGTCAATGAGACTTCAGGTTTTAAGTGCATAAATCATTTTTGAAAATGGAACCTAGTTTCCTTAGTGACTTAGATGCTTTTGAAAATGTCACCATTAGTAAACATCTCTGGAGAAGGAAAGCAAGCCAGCCCTCTCTTCCTAATGCCGGCCGGACTGTAAAAAGTAGTTCAAACTTGTATTTCTATTATTGATGTAAATACATAGAGGGAGCAGCTAATTTATACACACCGGCAGCAACTCCTGTTGAATAAGAAGGTGCTATTTTCACAGTCCCTTTTCAGAGTAGAACAGCACATTAAATTTAAACTGACTCTGTGGTGTGCAAAATCTTCACAGGTGTATGCATTACCCCATATGTATGCGATTTACTTTGCTGAGAAAGCTTGATCTGAAAGAGAGCTTTCCTGAGCACAGTTATGTACAACCAACCTCAAAATTCAAATGGCCTTTCTTAAGTAGATTGAGACCATATTAAAGGCAAGTGCTGTCTTTTTTGAGATTCAGTGCATTTCTGACGTGTTCATGCAGCGATGGCTGCATATGCCATTCTGTCTCTTGAAAGGCATGTAATGTAGTATCAGTCATTAAGGCCAAGTGTTTCCCTGTTCATTCCCTGCCTCCAGAAATGTGTCTATTTGTTCTTATTCGTTAATTTCGATATCTAGATGAAACCACCTTGTCACACCAGCCATGCAAACTCCTGCGTGGTACGCCTTAGTCAGTTTTGTCTGGATGAGGAGTGCTGCCCAGAAATGAAATGAAATTTTAAATTAAACAAACAATAATTGATAGGCAGCAGCTGAACCAGCCGGATGCCCCCTTCTGCCAACAGAATGCAAACATGTCCAGAAAGGGATTTAATTTCCCAATTTCTCCTACTGGAGAAAGGGAGTTTATCGGTTCTGCTTGCACTTGTAGGGCTCTGCAGCTAGATTGCCACAGCTCTGACTCAGGTGCCCAGGGCAATAATGAGCAGTGAGGCCCTCTTTTTATTTCTCTGCTTGGACTGGGACTCTACCTGTGGTGGGGAGAGCAGGGACTCTTTCCCCAATACTTCCTCTAGTCAGCAAGTGCAGAGAGGGACTGGGGAAAAGGAGGGTCTCGGAGTTACTGGCCAAGCTGGGCAGGTGCCTACAGGGGACTGAACTATTATAGGAAACAGACTGAAGTATCTTATTCTGACCCTCACTGGCATTCCAAGTAAGTTGATGCAGCAGGAGAGGAATTGTGACTTTCTGAATCACGATTTATTCCTTGCCCTTCTGGGGAAGTACAGCCACATGCTGCCCATTGTGCAGGACAGATTGTAAGTTACAGTCCATAAGATCATCCTTCCAGCTAGTGAGAGAAGCCCACAGGATTCACCCACAGTAGTTGTGTTTTCCATGGTCTCTCCCATTTTAAAGCATAAGGGATACTGCAAGTTCCCCAGTGCAGCCAATACAGCAGCACAGACCATTCTGATTTTTAATGGCATCCTATTTATACGTCTGCCTTCTCCAGATGTAAAGTATTTCAGGGTTGCAACACCTCTGAAATAAGTTGTAGTATCAATGCTTTATCTTTCCTCTCAAGAATTTTTCAATAAAAGTTTTCAAATGCAGAGGGAAAGTATTGGCCTGTTAATACTCATATATTGTCCTTTGCCTTACACCAGGAATGATGCATGGATAATTCTTTGTAAGTTTCATATTCAGTGGATGGAGGAAGAACACATTAGGGCTCTTGATATTCTGTCTTAATGGCATCTGATTCAGCTAAAAATGAGACAGAGCCTCTTTTCAGTTTCCAGTGAGACTCCTTTTGTTAGCAGAACTGGTTTCACTGGCTAATTTTTACTAGCACAAAGCATGACGGATAATTTGGGGGCTGGACACTCGGGTTCTCTGATTATTAGAACCTTGCTTAGCTTGAGCATGAAACCTGAGATGATCAAGTTTGTGTCGCATGACACAAGTATGCTTAAATTACCCAGAAATAGCCCAACAGAAATTTATTCTTCCTCAACATTACACCTCACAGGCAAACAAAACTATTTGCATGAATTGTGTGTCTTTGCCTAAACAGTTAATCAAGTATGAGTCCAGTACGTGCTACGTGAGACAATGGAAGAAGCCATCCTTAGGGGATAACGCATTTGAATGATGAGCTTAATTTTCCATCATTACAAAGTCACTATCTTCTACAAAATGAAATTTATGCTCGTTTCCACACCCGTTTCATCCTCCTGATGTTCTGTTCTTTTTAATGAATTGTTTGGGAGCATGCATGCACCCCATATTTCTAACTTAGCTCTTTTATTTTTAACATAAATATTTTCCCCACCCTTGGGAGCAATGGACCTTTTCCTCCTGTTCTACCACATTAGTTAACATGGCAGTTTCTCCTTTCTCATCAGAAATAAAATTAATCCTTCCATTGTCGACTCATTTTGGTACAAAGCTTTTAACATTTCTTTTCTTAACCGATGTTGAGATGAGGGACGGGCCAAGCTGGGTTAGAATGAAACCAGAACTAACCGACCCAGCTGCCAAGATTCACCCCAAGAATTGTTGCTGAGGTCGGACGATATTTAGTTAATGTTGGGCCCAGTACTCCAGTCCCTACTCAAATCACTTTCAGGCAAAATTCCAGCAGGACTTTTGCCTATATAAGGCTTGCAAAAGGGCTGTGAGATGGAGCAGAAAATTTCTTCGCTCACACCCAACATACCAGAGGTTTTTTCTCATAAGATCAGACCAAAGATTTCAGGTCAAAGAGGTTCAGATAAACTTCCGGGACCACGTCACGCACTTTCCACTCCTGACTTTCAAATAAAATTCCCATTGATTTCCAAGGACATTTTGCCAGAAACACCATGAAGTAAAGACTTTAGGATTTAGCATTTGCCAAGTATATAAACCTTTGGCTGCTTCTCTCAACTAAGATCTGAACCTTTGGAGTTATTTGCAAAATAGCAGGTTACAGTCACATATGATACATTTTTTGTTTTCAGTTACCATGTAGTTTGAACTGCTATGTTTTATTTTATGTTTCAAATTCCAGTGAATCCCAAGTGAGACAAAATGAAACACAGTTTAAACCACTGGGTTTCAGCTGGTTTCAGATTGAAACCATAAATCAATTCAGAACCATTTGAAATTGGGCCAAAATAGGTAAATGAGTATGACAGGCAGACTTTTGTGATTTATCTTTGTAGTTATTAGTTATATTATTTATTTGTATTACAGTAGCACCTAGATGCCCTGACTGAGACTTAGTCCCCATTGCACTAGGTGCTGTACATACACTGTGGGCTTGTCTTCATTACTGGGGAGACCGATGCTGCTGCAATCGATGCAGCGGGTGTCAATTTAGCAGGTCTAGTGAAGACCCACTAAAATGACAGCAGAGCGCTTTCCAGTCGACCCCGGTACTCCAGCTTCCTGAGAAGATTGAAGATAAGTCAACCAGAGAGCGTTTCCCATCGATGCAGTGCAGTGAAGATACCACAGTAAGTCAACCTAAGCTACGTCTACTCCAGTTATGTGATAACGTAGCTGGAGTAGCATAATTTAGGTCGACTTACTCCAGTAGTGAAGACAAGCTCATAGTAAGAGACATTTCCTGCTCCAAAGAGTTTGCAATCTACAATCTAAATAGACCAGACTGACTGAAAGTGGGAAGAGAAATAGAAGCACTGAGAGATGAAGTGACTTGCTGAGGTGACACAGCAGATCAGTGGCAGAGCTGAGAACAGAACCCATACATATGGGCTTACACACTAGTACCACTAGTCATTGGACTGCAATGCCCCGCCTGTGTTTGAGGAAGGAAGAGATTCTTGAAACAAGAAGCTAGGAATATCAATCCAGTATCCTGACTCGCCATCTGCTGTTCTATCCATTGGACCATGCTGCCTTCCAATGTTAATATTTCACTCCTCCCCTTCTCTCAATCTCAGCCCAGGATATTGGCTGCCTCACGGCCTGTGGTACTGAAAAAGGCCTCCCACAAAGACATGAATACAATGGCATGAGGGAATTGTATTTTCTAGTTCCTTCTTTGCTCTGAAAAGTAGATGAGGTATTTTCTCCCTCTTAAAAGTAAATAAAGTACTAGACACAGATGGTCCAACCTGCTACCAAAATGACTGGAAAGTTATAGATGTTCAACAGATGATAATTTCCCATCATGCCCATTGGAGGACTGATGTCAAACTGGTGGCAGTAAAACTCAAGCCAGAAATTTCTGCTCTATATTTTAAATGGGGCTTATGGGAGGACGGTCGATACTGAGCACATCCTGAGACAGGCACTACACCTACTGGGCAGCCATAAGTCCCCTTGAAATCAGTGGGCCAGAGCTTGAGATTCGTAGATTCCCATTGACATCAATGCAATTTGCGCATGCTCAAGAGCTGCCTTGTATTTCTTAGGCTCATCTGGCTCATTCAGCATAAACCGGACGTATTGATGCACTTCATGTTGATGCTAAGCGATCCTTCGGGAACGCTTAGGGTCTGAAGCTCTTGCTCAAAGTGCCACATTTTGGGCAATGATTCATGCCCGTCCATCCTCGCTCCTAGGACCAATAGGTTAGCGCTGTGTGAATTCATCATTGCATCAGGAACAGTGATATTAGCTATTTAACAGAGGCAGGCTGAACCCCTTAGTCAAACCAGGTAGTTCATTAAGGGGATGCCTATACTGCAATCACAGAGTGTGGCTGCAGTTTGTAGAGACATACCATGCCTTGCTTTAAGGTAGCTAGCTCTGGTGTTTGGAGCAGTAACAGCACTGGCTTCACTATGGTTTGTAAAAGCCCACCAGAAACACAATGTAATTACTCATGGGGACAGGCTGCACTGAAACCCATGCAGTCCCTACTCCATGGCTCCAGTACCCAAGCTAGCTAGATTAAAACTAATTCAAGTATGTCTACTTGAGTTGCAATCATACACCAGGATTGCAGTTTAGACATTGCGACAGGGTCCCCATAGGTGCAACCTGGACTGTGGGACCATTGAGCCCTCCAAACAACCAGCCTGGGCTGGCTTTCACACTGTGATGCTACTGTCAAGCTACAAGCCTCTGACAGGCACTGAATTTACAGTCTCTCCGGCAGGGACACGCCCAACTGAGTTACATGAACGATCTCCCAGCCACTCATGACCCATCAATAGAGAGGGTTCCACCAATTCCCCCGGCTCCCCAGCTTTGCATCCCAGAAATATACCATCTTGCTCTTCTCAAGACTCCCTTATGCAATGTAAGCTCATTAATAAGTTTGCCACTTCTTCATAGGAAAGTGGATATGCACCAGCCTTGTACTCTGAGCTAAGATTCTCCAAGCACTTCAACCAAAACCACACTGTTTTAGATAACATATAAAACAGATGTGTTAACTACAGAAAGCTAGATTTTAAGTGATTATAAGCAGCAGGCATAAAAGATCAAAGCTGGTTACCTAAGAAATGAAAATAAATTTGCGGTCTAAATTCTAACTTAAACAGACTAAGCAAGAGCTCAATCAAACAGTCTCTCACTCTGACTGATGGTACAAGCTAAGTACAGTTCCTCTATACACAGACTGGACTCCCTAGTTCCAAGTCTTTGACTTCCAGACCATCTTCCAGGTGTGGAGATCGGGGGCAGGGAGAGAGGTCAAGTGGTGATGTCACTACCCCTCTTTTAAATTTTTTTCCAGCTGCTAGAAAGATCCTTGGGGTCAGGCAGTCCTCACTACATAATAGCCTTCTCTGAGAAGTCTCTGGGATAGTGGATTCTTCTTGATGAGCCATCAATGCCTGCCTGACCAGTGATGGCTGCTCCTTTGTTCCTACCAAAAGGCCAGCTGTGGGCATTTCCCAACATTACAATATATTTCAGTAACACATATCACAATACCTCATAATTTCACGTACAAGGATAGTACATACAATTTGACAGAATATTAATGTTCAGCCAATCAAGACTTTTAAAATGATACCTCACAAGGTACATGTTGTACAAAACATATCATAATCATATGACAGTGGTGAATATGGGGGTTCCAGGGTGCTACTTTGAGGTGCAGACTGTCACAGACACACCCTCAGACTTTAGGCTATGGGAGGTGTCAAGGTGAAATCACAATAATGGAAAGATGTTCAAAAATGGGTACAGCTGAAGTCCTCTTTCTGTGTGTTTCAAACAAATATGATGTGAAATGAGTCTCTTTCTTATAGGGGAAGAGGCAACTATCTTTATATGGAAGGCTGCGTAAAATTTGTAAAACATTAGATATTTTTTATTGAAGAGCTCTAACACCTCAATTTTTGGCAGCCGGACTTTGAAGTTTGGCAGAGGAATAGCCCTGGGGTCAATGAAGTGCCTTTTCCTGCTGCATGTAAATGCCTTCAGATTTGGCTGAGTTATAAGAGGTCAGAAATCATCACTGCCCCTCTATGTTTCACACAGTATAGTTTGTATTTGACTTGCTGCTAGGCTGCATGGAGCCTGCCTTATATGGTTCAGTGGCTTCAGATAAACATGCAGCAGTTTATCTGTAAGGGGGACCGGATGTTGCAAACAGTGAATAATAAAGAGCACAAACATGGTTGAACTTTAGAGTTAAAACTGATATTTATAATGCTTTTTCCAGTGCCCATCTAGAGCTAATGATGATGCTAAAGTTTAAAATGGTAATTTCACCTCATGGTGTATGTTTAGCAGAGAGCATATCCAAAACACAAATGCAAGTTGTGATGAATGGGGGCTATAGCTGTATAACTTAGGAATTCTGATTGGTATTGTGAAGCTGTACTATGAAAAACTACTGTATTATGAGTGTCTATATGCATGTGGATCCACCACTGCTGATTGAGCCTGTAGCGGGTATACCCCAGACATATGCAAAGGAAAACACTTACAGTTAACTATAGCACTTAGACCTCACAAATGTTATGCAAAAAGATGCTGGATTCTTATAAAAAACAAAAGGAGTACTTGTGGCATCTTAGAGACTAACAAATTTATTTGAGCATAAGCTTTCGTGAGCTACAGCTCACTTCATCAGATGCATGAAGTGAGCTGTAGCTCACAAGAGCTTATGCTCAGATAAATTTGTTAGTCTCTAAGGTGCCACAAGTACTCCTTTTCCTTTTGCGGATACAGACTAACACGGCTGCTATTCTGAAACTTATAAAAAACAGTTTAGCTGATTCCTCTGGAGGGAGAAAGGAAGGTAACAGAAGTGGAAACTTACCAGAAGTAGAACAAAACAGGCCAAGTGACAGAAGGGGTTTAAATTAAAAAACACCCAGGAGCAAGGGGAGTGAGACAAGAGGAGTGGAATGGGAGACACAAAGGCCACAGAAGCTGTGTGAGAGGCTCCAGGAGGAAAAGTCACCCAGCATGTAGGAGCTTCATGGAGCAGGGGAGCCCTGCCCTCCTGCCTGAGCCCAGATGGCTGCAAGGACTCTGGACAACACAATGGTCTCAGATCCCGCCCCCAGGCTAAAGAAGGCCCTGGAGTGGTGAGGAAACTGAGGCAGGGACAGGCATCCAGTGTTTATTGTTTCGTAGGATCTGTATTCACCTGTGCTTTGCACGATTAAGTATAGAAGAGCATAAAGATGTTAGACTGTGCAAAGTGTGAGTGTATATGCTTTACAACTGCAGCAGGACCCTGAGAGAGTCAAGCTGTGAACTAGAAGCATCACACCTTTTGGGTGGTGTCTAGGAGAGGGATGTATCTTACGGGTCAGTGCTGGACCTGAGGCCTAGGGCAGAGGGGTTGGTGGAGAAGTGTAAGGGGCCATGAAACATTTTCTCTGTAAATTCTGCACTAGTTTTTCCTATGGCTAAAAACACACTGTTTCATTTTTTAACCCACCAATGTATTGTCAGCATATACAGAGGTTAAGGCCGAGATTCACAAAGGTATTTAATGGAAGTAAGGAGCCTAAATACCCTTTTGTGGATTTGGGCTCAAGTGTGTAACTGAATGAGGGAGATGTGATACAGGGCAGGTTAATAGTTCTGGCAAATGGCCTATAAATTCTTATCTCCTGCCTTAGACATTGAAGTCACTTCTGCTCACCCTTCTGAACTCCAAGAGGCCATTGAGGTCTTCAAGGGTGAGACTCTGCCTTTGATTACACCAGACTAAACACAGAGTAGCACCATTGTCTTCAGTGGTGTTAGTTCAGATTTAGATTAATGTGAGTGAGAACAGAATCTGGCACCTATGAGACTGATCCAAAGTCAATTAGAGTCTTTTCATTGACTTCAGTGGTCTTCAGATCAGCCAACTTTTTCCAGTGGGTAAGGCACAGGACCGGAGTTGCTAGATGTAGATTCTGTTTCCAGCCTCTGTCACATTCTCACTGTGTGTCACATGAAACCAAATGATGGCTGCCCCTGAGTGTGCTGGGGAGTAGGGGGACAAGTCAGTGAAGAGAACCCCTTCTTTCCATAGTGCATCTGGACAGGAAACAGCCTTAATATGCTCTTGACGTTAATTAGTCTTAATCAGCCTGAATGCTTCTAGGCATTCAGCAGTGTCCAATGCTGGCTGTTGGCTAAGCAACCATGAGCTAGCCCCACATCTAGTATTATTGGGATTTGGTTAATTCCAGCTCAGTTTATCTGGGGGACAGAAAAAGTTCCTCTGGGGGACAATCTCATATCGTACATGTGTTATTGTCCTGCAGATCAGATGTTTGCTTTCTCTTTAAAACAGAGACACAGTGCAGGATGCTCACCTAGCGTGAAGCCATCCCGCTCCGGAGCCCATAGTTCTCAAACTGTCACTGGGACCATTGATGGCAGTGGTGTTGGACGGAGAGTCGGCTGGTCACACAGGATTGGCTTCTCCTCCTTGTTTCTAGCTGTTCTATTTAATTAAAAGGCCATTTATGGTGTGTCTACCCTGCACACAAAGCCCAGGCTCTGACTCAGGTTTGAGTCCATATCCCTCTTCCGTCCACACACAAATGACTCTGACTCAGGTCAGCAAGCACCCAGGACCCAGGTCCTGGAACTCCAGTAAGGGTGAGTGTGACGCATTCTATGTGATTTTATAAAAATATGCTGAGTGTGAATATAATGTAACTGGAATATGCTTCATGCAAAAGGTCTCTTGTAAGGTATCATTACAAAGATTATAATCTACTGAGTGTGTTCATCCTACTTCCATAAATGTATCACTCTTGTATCTGAAACTAGAAATATGAAATATAACTCTGAGTTATGCAAAGTGTGAGGCATTAATGGAAGTTTGGAATCTTGATGGCTCCCATCAACCAGGACAATTGACTGTGGATGGCTCTGTTTGCAGGCAGGCCTTCCTGTGAGTCAGGCTGGGAGGAATGAAGGCTTGGGGTCTTACAGTGATATGTGATCATGTCACCTGAACTGGAATCCATCTTTAACCTGATGTTTTTCCATTGAGAAGGAGGGGTGGGAACCCAGAGGGACAAAGGATTCCCGCTTTATGCAAAAGATATATAAGTGGGTGGAATAGAACAAAGGGAGCAGCCATCATGAGGAATCTCCTAGCTACCACCTGAGCTGGAACAAGGGCTGTACTAGCGGAAAGGATTGTGCCCACACTAGGAAGGCATCCAGTCTCCGAAAGAAACTTATTGAAACATCTCTAAGGGTGAGTTTTTATCTGTATTCAGTTTACTAGACTTAGACTTGTGTGTTTTATTTTGTTTTGCTTGGTAATTCACTTTGTTCTGTCTGTTACTACCTGGAACCACTTAAATCCTACTTTCTGTATTTAATAAAATCACTTCTTACTTATTAATTAACCCAGAGTATGTATTAATACTTGGGGCAGGGGGGCAAACAGCTGTGCATATCTCTCTATCAGTGTTATAGAGGGCAAACCATTTTTGAGTTTACCCTGTATAAGCTTTATACAGGGTAAAATGAATTTATTTAGGGGTTTGGACCCCATTGGGAGTTGGGTATCTGAGTGTCAAAGGCAGGGACACTTCTTAACTGGCTTTCAGTTAAGCCTGCAGCTTTGGGGCATGTGTTTCAGACCCTGGGTCTGTGTTGGAGCAGACTGGCGTGTCTGGCTCAGCAAGACAGGGTGCTTGAGTCCTAAGCTGGCAGGGAAAGCAGGGGCAGAAGTAGTCTTGCCACATCAGGTGGCAGCCTCCAAGGGGGTTTCTGTGATCCAACCCTTCACAGGGTGGGTCAGAGCTCAAGTCCCACTGTGACTCAGGTCCGTTCCCTGTCATTTTGCAGTGTGGACGCAGGTCAACTGCAGACACAATTGAGCAGGTCTGTGTAGTGTAGTATGAATGTGTTAGCATGGCTGTGGGACCCGGGTCCAGCAATTGTAAGCCTGGGTTACAGTGCAATGTGGATGCTCAAGCACAGGCTTGGAAACACCAAGTCCACAAGTCCAGGTCCCATAAATCTGGGTTTACAGCTGCAATGTAGACATACATTTAACATGCATTAAATCCTCTCCTAATGTTAGTTTTCCAGGAAGGCAATTACTGTGGTTGCTATGGGCCTCTTCTGTGATGAGGAACAGGAAGGAAGGCTGTCTGTCCCAACACCAGAGTGAATGGAGTGAGGGGTCCACCCTCTGATGAATGGAGGGAGGTGGTTTATACAATATAATCTCTCTATTAAGATGCTCATCAATATGGGAGAGTTCGAGCATCCTGAAAGCAGAGTTTGCAGATCGAGCAACCTTGTCCTAGATGGTGCCTTCTGGGTGACTGAAACGTAAAAGTCAGAACTGGCGGCAAACATGATATCAAAAGAGCTTGGATGTACATGGAACTAGAAGGGACCTTGAGAGGTTATCTAGTCCAGTCGTGGCAGGACTAATTATCCAGACCATTCCTGACAGGTGTTTGTCTAACCTGCTCTTAAAAATATCCAATGATGGAGAGTCCACAATCTCCCTAGGCAATTTTTTCCAGTGCTTAACCAGTCTAACAGTTAGGAAGTTTTTCCTAATGTCCAATCTAAACCTCCCTTGCTGCAATTCAAGCCCATTGCTTCTTGCCCTATTATCAGAGGTTAAGAAGAACAATATTTCTTCCTCCTCCTTGTAACAACCTTTTAGATACTTGAAAACTGCTATCAAGTCCTCTGTCTTCTGGTTTCCGAACTAAACAAACCCAATTTTTTCAATCTTCCCTTATAGGTCATGTTTTCTAGACCTTTAATTATTTCTGTTGCTCTTCTCTGGATTCCCTTCAATTTGTCCACATCTTTCCTAAAATGTGGTGCCCAGAACTGGACACAATACTTCAGTTGAGGCCTAATCAGAGCGGAGGAGAGGGAAAGAATTACTTCTCATGTCTTTCTTACAACACTCCTGCTAATACATCCAAGAATGATGTTTGCTTTTTTTGCAAAAGTGTTATGCTGTTGACTCATATTTAGTTTGTGGACCACTATGACCCCCTGATCTCTTTCCGCAGTGCACCTTCCTAGGCAATCATTTCCCATTTTGTATGTGGGCAACTGATTGTTCCTTCCTAAGTGGAGTACTTTGTATTGTCCTTATTGAATTTCATCTTATTTGCTTCAGACCATTTCTCCAGTTTGTCCAGACCATTTTGAATTTTATATCTATCCTCCAAAGCACCTGAACCCCCTACCAGCTTGGTATTGTCCTCAAACTTTATAAGTGTACTCTCTATGTCATTATCTAAATCATTGATGAAGATATTGAACAGAACCGGCCCCAGAACTGATCCCTGCGGGACCCCGCTCGTTATGCACTTCCAGCATAACTATGAACCACTGATAACTACTCTCTGGGAATGATTTTCTAACCAGTTTTGCACCCACCTTATAGTAGCTCCATCTAGGTTGCATTTCCCTAGTTTGTTTATGAGAGGTCATGTGGGACAGAATCAAAAGCTTTACTAAAATCAAGATATACCACGTCTACCACTTCCCCTTATCTGCAAAGCTTGTTACCATGTCAATGAAAGCTATCAGGTTGATTTCACACAATTTGTTTTTGACAAATCCATGCTGACTGTTACTTATCACCATATTAGCTTCTAGATGTTTGCAAATTGATTGCTTAATTATTTGCTCCATTATCTACATTAAGAGCTCGAACCTCTTGCCCAGTTTTGCTGATTGAGAATTGCCAGTGCCCAAGTTGAGTGATTAGATGCCTAATACTAATCCTAAATATTTCAGAATGGCGGGGAATTAATCAGCGCAATTTTGCTAATGAAGACCCCCGTATCTGCTTCCCCAAGGGCCTGTGATAGTTGCCGTGTGGGGGAAGTACATCTTGTGTACTCAGATGAGGCCAATCCTAATGTGCTGGCATTAGGGAGATAACCCTTTGACTGTTCAGGGTGTTTAACTGTGATAGGGAGGATGGGAGTGAGGTAAGGCACCAAACTGGGCCTCAGATCTGGGACCAGTCTCTGCACAATAGCACTTACCAACCTTGCAGAGGGATTTTGAGGCTTCATTAATTAATATACATAAAGTACGTTAAGATGCTTGGATGAAATGATAATGCAAAGTAGTTTTCTGATTCCCAAGAATGAAAATTCCTCTAAACTCACCACGTGTATAACACAGGCTGTAGAATTTCACCCAGTTGTCCCTATCTTAAGCACAATGACTTCTATGTGACTGAAGCCACTTCCAGGCAGGCAATCAGTCGTGAAGACATCAAATGATGGACAATCTACCACTTTCCTTGGTCCTGTGTTCCAATGGTTAATCACCCCCCTGTTAAAAATGGATGCCTTATTTCCAGTATGAATCTGCCGGGCTTTAACATCCAGTCATTGGTTCTTGTTCTGCCTGTCTCCACTCGATTAGAGAGCCCTTTAGTACCCAGTGTTTTCTTCTATTTTAACCTGGTATATTACATCAAAATATCCATTCCAGGCCATTTGACTCATTGACTCTGTTCCATATATCAGTGTTATTGCCTGAGGAGGAAAGAAATAAAAATATTCTGTCTAATCACATGAGGGTTTTCAGTGAGTTATGAGCCAGGATTTCTCCTGTGTCTGTACTACTAAAGTAATATTTGAACAGTGCCTCTCAACTTTAAAGATATCAAAACAATTTAGTAATGTATTCAATGTGCCCACCACCAAGTGCATTTGCACAAGGAAAATTAAAAATACACATAATTAGTTCACAAATGTCATCCCAGATTGATTCCAATCCCACACGAGAGTATAATGCTTTCCCCACAATCCTTCCTTGTTATGAATCTCAGAGCTGCTGACTACAAACACAATAACAATGTAAATCACACACAGGTGACAAAGGGAAAGGGACTAAAACCCTAGTCTTTCCGTTCCAAACACACAAGTCTCTAATACTGGAGCTAAAGGAGAACTGTTTCACCTAGTGGACATACGGAGTCCATTTTCCTCTTTTGTCAGCCTTTAGAGAGCTGGTTCACAAAATCAGTACATTGCAATGTGACTAGACCCAATGAGTCCATTGGTATAGTACTACCTGTGCTTAAAGTTAGGCACATGCTTAAGTATGTTGCTGAGTCAGGTCACTCGTAAATGAATAATACATTTCTAACTGGTTGCCACTGCCTCATAGCAGAAATGCTGATATAAATTTCTACTTACGTTCAACCTAGAGATGATTTTGTACCATAGATCTTAGCTACAAACATCCCTAAATGTTGGGGGCAGGATTTCAGTCCAAACTTTGCAACTGGTGAACTAATTATGTAATGGTTCAGATCAGAACTCCAGATCCAAAAAGTCCCCAAATGTGATTTTATAATTTGATATATGTAGCCGCCGTCCTGTTCACTGGCCCAGAGAGGGGAAGCCTGCCTTGGGAATTTTTACACAACTTTGGGAAACTGGGCTGGAGGCTCCTCCAGGTGCTCTGCGTTGTGTGTCAGTGTGTGTTCACCTCAGACCAGACCCACTCAGACAAACCACCAGGAAGAAGGCTTTATTCTGTAAAACATAGAACAGGATTACAGTCCAGCAGCTCCTCTCTGCTTGCCTGCCACGTGCTCCCAGCTTCAGCCAGTGCTGAGACCTCCTGCTGGGAGACCAGAGGGTACATTGTATAACACAACCCCCAAGTTACAAACATGTTCTCACTCCCATAATCACTAAACCCCAAAACAAACAAGCCCATGTTCCCCTTTTGTGTCATTTAAACTCCTCTCAGGTTGCTCTTTGAGCCCTTTTTTGGTCCTACCTGTAAAGAACAGTATTTCAGTCCAGCAGCCTCCTCTTTGCTTGCCTGCCAGGATCTCCCAGCTTCAGTCAGGGCTGACAAGTCTTCCTGCTGGAGGGCAGAGGGTACATCCTGGCAGGAACCAGGAAGTACTGTAACATGTTGGGAGCAACTTGGGAGCAACTAAGTCCACAACTTAGAATCATAGAATATCAGGGTTGGAAGGGACCTCAGGAGGTATCTAGTCCAACCCCCTGCTCAAAGCAGGACCAACCCCAACTAAATCATCCCAGCCAGGGCTTTGTCAAGCCGGGCCTTAAAAACCTCTAAGGATGGAGATTCCACCACCTCCCTAGGTAACCCATTCCAGTGCTTCACCACCCTCCTAGTGAAATAGTTTTTCGTAACATCCAACCTAGACCTCCCCCTGTGTAACTTGAGACCATTGCTCCTTGTTCTGTCATCTGCCACATCTGAGAACAGCCAAACTCCATCCTCTTTGGAACCCCCCTTCAGGTATCTACAAATAAAGCCATCAGATTCTTCCAGTTTGGTCTGCGCAGGTTACCTAGGGAGGTGGTGAAATCTCCATCCTTAGAGGTTTTTAAAGCCTGGCTTGACAAAGCCTTGGCTGGGATGATTTAGTTGGTGTTGGTCCTGCTTTGAGCAGGAGATTGGTCTAGATGACCTCCTGAGGTCTCTCCCAACCCTAATCTTCTATAATTCTACATATGCAGAAACAATAAACAATGTAATCAAACCAATTTTAATTCAGAACTGAAAGATAAAATGTGGGCAGGTGTTCTGTGCAACAAAAAGTAGCTCATGGAGAATATCAGTGGGTTGGGTAAGTAGGATCACATTTCAGGACCATTTTCACTTAAATTATCTATGCCTCATTTCCTCCATCGATAAAATTGTGATTGACCATACTTACTTCACAGCATCATTGCGAGGCTAACTTCACTGATATTTGTAAAGTGATTTGAGGTCCTCAGATGCAAGAGACAATGGAAGCACAAAGCACATATTACTCATTTTTAATAATCAATAGGTCATGTAGTTGTAACCCACTGCTTAGGTCAGGGGTTCTTGCAACAAATTTTTTGGCGGCCTCAGAGTGTGGCCACCGACTCTCACTGGTGGCCGCACTGACACTTTCTCCTTAAATACTTAACCTTAGGAAAAACAACTAAATATGCACAGATACACATCCAAATCATTGTAATTTATATTTGTAGGGTTTTTTGGCAGACTCAATAATAAAAATAATGCTGCCTTCCCCGCTTGGGAGTGATATTTGTATATTTTTGATGAAAAGTGATATTAACAAACATACAAGTATCACTTTTCACAGCAAGCCCCAGGACTCATTATGCCTTAGATGGGTGGGGCTGAAGGGGGAGGCAGCAGGGGCGAGAGGCAATGGTGAGATGGATGCGAGGCTGGGAGAAGCAGCGGAGGTCTGGGGCAATGTGGGGGAATGCGGGGCTGTGGGAGGCAGCGGGGGCCAGAGGCGATGGGGATGGGTGATGAGTCCCACTGTCGCGTGGTCAGAGCCAGGACCTGGTGTCTGCTGCCATGAGGCCAGAGCCGGGGCTCAGCCCCTGTGGCCAGAGCCCAGAGCTGGGGACAGGAACCGCATGGCCAGGGCCAGGGGTAGGAGCCCTCTGCCGCACAGCCAGAGCTGTGGGTCAGCGCCCGGGGCCAGTGCCTGCCGCCACAGGGCCAGAGCTGGTTGCTAGAGCCCGGGGCTGTGTGGGTGGAGCCAGGAGTCAATGCCCGTCGCTGTGTGGCTGGAGCCAGTGCTCACTGCTACGCAGCCAGGGGTCAACACCCGGGGCCAGCTCCCACCACCGCGTGGCCGGAGCCCGGGAACAGAGCTGTGGGTTGGTGCCTGCTGCCGTGCAGCTGGGGCAGGGGATCAGTGCCAGAGGCTGGGGCCGTGCGGCTGGAGCCCAGAGCTAGCGCCTGCCACTGCATGGCCAGAACTGGGGGCCAGAGGCCAACTGAAGCTCTGCAGCTGGAGCCGGGGGTCAGCACCGGCTGCCCCACAGCCAGAGCCAGGTGTTGCCACCCATAGCAGGTTGAAGCCTGCTGCAGTGCAGCTGGGAATGGGGGTCATCGGCGCCTGGGGCCAGCACCAGCCACTATAGGCGCCGAGTTTCTAATCTGCCGGGGGGAGGAGGGGCGCTCTCCCCTGAATCTGCCCAGGCCCTGCCCCCACTCCATCCCTTCCCCCCAAGGCCTCAATCCCACCCTGCTTCTTCCCACCCTTGCTCCGCCCCGGCTCTTCCCACCCTGCCTCTTCCCACCCAGTCTTGCTCCTTCCCCCGAAAGCACTGCACCCTCGCGCCTCCCCCCAGCACCTCCTGACGCCATGAAACAGCTGATCCGCGGCAGGTGGTAGGCTCTGGGAGGGAGGGGAAGGCCCTGATTGGTGGAGCCCGCTGGTGGGCAGGAGGTGCTGTGGGGAGGGAGAGGCATTGATAGAGGTGCTAATCACCCACCATTTTTTGTCCTGTGGGTGCTCCAGCCCCAGAGTACCCACAGAGTTGGCATCTATGCCTGCCACTGCGTGGCCAGAGCTCAGGACTGGAGCCAGGGGCCAGCGCCTGCTGCCACACAGCTGGAACCAGGGTCCGGAGGCTGAGACCCGGCGGCTGGAGGCTAGGGCCATGTGGCTGGAGCTGGGGGGCTCAGTATCCACTGCCCCGCACAGCCAGGCTTCTGAAGTCCCACCGATGGAGCCTGCCGCCCAAACTCCCTGCCCCCAACATGGGTCAAAAACTCACCTTGCTCCTGCAGCGTTGTGCCCCAGCTCTCTCCAGTGGCAGGGCAGGGCAGCACATCCAGGAGAGACAAGAAGGGAGTGGGAGGGACTGATGCTTTGCCCCTACCCCCCATCACTGCCCAGGAGGCTGTCGCAGCCGCACAAAAAGCCCCTGTTGGCCAGGGTGGCCTCATTTGAAAAATGTTGGCTTAGTGTGTGTTGCTGGTCTCCCTCTGTGCCACACAGGAGACAGAAGGTACATTCAATGAAGGGTCTGTTCACTTAATTTTGTAAGCCCTGTAAGCAATCTGAACAATAGAAAAGAGGAAAGTGGCATCAAGGAAACATCCGAATGGATGCGAATAGCAAGAACGTTAAATACAAGGTGTCTTTGTCTTTCCAGAGTTAATATGATTCCTTAAAATATAAGATGGTGATAGCTATCCTCAAAAGTGGGAAATTAGATTTGCTAGAGTTAGAGAATTGGAAATAAATTCTGCTCTAATTTAAATGAGTGTAAATCTGGAATAAATCCACTGAAGTCAGTGGAGTTACTCTGTGTTTAGTGGTGTAACAATGAGTAGAATTAGGCCCATCGAGTTGGGATGGGCTGTGTTCTGCGGAACCTGTGAGGCCACGCCCCATAAAACATCTGTTTCTATTCAAGTTTTTATAGGTTAATACAATGGACCCACCAATGTTATTATCCTTTTTCTGCATTCCTCTGGCTTGATCGCAAACTAATAAACACAATGCACTTAGACGAATGTCAGTATGGACTGGGAGTTTGCATGAGGCAAAGCCTGCAGTACTTAACAGTGGTGGCATTAGCATTGTCCTTTTCCCTGATGCACGTAGCCTGAGTGTAATCACATCAAGGGCAATAAACTCAATCACACTAAATGCTGTCAGGAATAACTAGCATTAGGCGAAATCATCTGCAAATCAATCCGTTGTGGGCCTTCAAGTTTGATCAACGCAGCTGTGTGGATGGGATAAACAAAAGTATCAAACCTTATTAGAGTTAAATCAATTCTAATTCAAAACATAACATACAAATTTAAGAGAGACACATCCCCAATGAATGTTCCAACCTCCTTCTAGTTTCAGTTTAATGTTCACGAAAAAGCTATGCCAATGCCATTGAAAATCACATTAGTTGTGCTGAGGATGCTTGACTTTTTCTTTAGCTGAAACATGGCTTGGCATTTTCCTCTCTCTTTCAGGCCAGTGTTTTATCCCCCCTGTAGGAAAACAGGAACATGGGAATTGCAACACAGGATCAGACTCATGGTCCATTGAGTCTAGTAGCCTGTCTCTGACAGTGGACAGCCCCAGATGTTGTAGAGGAAGGCATAAGAATCCTGCAATAGACAGCTGTGAATAATCTGTTAGATCATATCCTGATCTTTAATATTTAGAGATTGGCTTTAAGCCCTGAAGCACAAGGCTTATGATCCCTTCCAAAATGTGTTGTAATTAATTATGATAATTTGGGAATTTTTGATATCTATGAGGCTTGTCCCTAATGACACCTCAGAAAGATCAGGTGATTTCCCTCTAAAGATCAGCAGGAAACTACAAAGGGAGGCATGCTCAAGAAACTGTGTCAGAGACTGCAGGGAGTGAGGAAAGATCCTGAGAGAAGGGAGTTGGAGCCTGAAGGCTGAGCTCCAGCCAGGTAAAGCCTGACAGCAATGACTGGATTAGGATGCAGCTCTGGGAAGGAGAGCTGGGGGTTCCCTATCTAAGGGGGAGAGAGACATACACTGAACAGGGGTTGGAGCCTGAAGGGCTAGTGTGTTCACCTGAGGCCTGAATAAACTGGACCCTAAAAGGACGAATGTTTTAAATATTGTGGACTGTGCAATTCTTAAGGGACCCTGAAGAGGGCGCTACAGAGGCAGGGTGCTGCAGAGTGACTGCTGGCCATCAGGGGGTGCTCACCTCACAGCCACAGGAGAGGCACCTCTCCCCGGCCCTGGTCTAGGTCCCGGCCCTGGAGCTGCCGCGGCAGGGAGCGGCACTCTCCTGCAGCCCCGGGTTGCTGCGGTGAGAGAGGGCTGGGGGCAGCCTGCACCCCAAACCTCTCATCCTTGGCCCACCCCAGAGCCCACATCCCCAGCCAGAGCCCTCACTCCTGGCAACCCAACCCTCTGCCCCAGCCCTGAGCCCCCTCCCACACACTGAACCCCTCATCCACAGTCCAGAGCCCCCTCCCACACTCCAAACCCCTTGGCCCTACCCCCGCCACCCATCACCTCCATTTTGGCGCACATAACAAAATTCATTCCGCGCATGGATGGGAAAATTAGAGGGAACACTGCCCCACACCCAATTCCTGTGCTCAGCGGTGCTTTAAACTCCAGCTCGCTGGCCTGGGGGGAAAGGCGCAGCTGATGCTGGAGCTAGAGAAGGCGTGGGGAACGGGGCTGTGTGGCTAATACAAACATTGCGCCACTCCAGGGGATTGCCAGGTGAGCGCTCTCACTCAAGCTAGGCTAACTCGAGAGGAGTTCACACAAGCTAACACTGCAGGGAAGACATCGCCTGACCTTCAGAATTTACTTGCTTCTCATTATCCACCTTCCTCTCTTCCCCCTCTCTGTATTTTAATATCTCTTCCTCCGCTCTTCTCCTCTCTCTTTTCTCCCTGTTCCTACTGCTCTTATTTAGCCTGCAGGTACCCACTTAAGTGACCTACCAAATAGTAACAGTGATCGTAAAGGATCTGTTTCCACTGTAATAAAAGACCTGCAGCATGGCCAAGACTGGCCCAGGTCAGCTGATACAAGCTTGCGGGATATAAAATAGCAGTGTAGGCGTTGAAGCCACAGTGCCGAGTGCCCGAGTCAGCTGACCTGGGCCCTGAGACTCGATGCAGCAGGATGTTTATCGCAGTGAAGATGTACCTAAAGAGACATGTAGTGTGGTACTTAACTACCTTGGCTGTTGTGTTGATATCAGTCTCTTTTGCTTATGCATGCGACATAGCTTCCAGTGGGCGACGAGTGGATTTCTGTTTGTATGCAGTTGATAATTGTTACTTGTATTTAGATCCACTTTGGTTTTTAAACTAAACTAAATAAATACATAAAAGTATTTACTTGTAGATTCTTCCTCCTTAAGGGCCCAATTCCAAGCTGAGTCCTTCTACTGACTTCACTTGGCTTTGGATCAGGCCCCAAAGGCATTGATTTGATATCTGACACTCGATTTAAACCAGCCAGTCCTAAACGTTAATCCACAGAACATTTGTGACTTGTACCTTCATTGCATTCTGTGTAATGGGTGACTTTTGCCTAGCAATGGGTCACCCTCCAGAGGTTCAGTTCTGGGGTTTGTCTCCAAGAAGCATCCAAAAAAGTTCATCAAAAGATGCTATTTTTGAAGATGATCTTTAAAGCTGGAACTCCCACAAGGAAAAGCCATTCCTGTGAGACTGCCAGCATTTCCCTCTCACAGCATTTTGATCCCAGAAAGGTTCAGAAAGGTTGTTGGGGAGAGTGGGAAAGAGGGAATCTAAATGAATGTCTCCAAATCTTCAAGAATGTTCATTTCCAGATCTGAGCCAAGGTTCCAGGGTGATGGGGAGGGGGCATCTGAACTGATTTGCTATCCCTACTTTTGATGGATAACGATGAACTCAATGTAGTTCTTAAGTAGTTTCATTTAAGTCAACAGGCAGGATTCTCCACTTAAAATGGTTCCACACCAGTGTCATTCTGTTGCCTTTAGTGGAGTTACTCCTGATTTACAAAAAGAAAAGGAGTACCGGTGGCACCTTAGAGACTAACAAATTTATTAGAGCATAAGCTTTCGTGAGCTACAGCTCACTTCATCGGATGCAACTGATGAAGTGAGCTGTAGCTCACGAAAGCTTATGCTCTAATAAATTTGTTCGTCTCTAAGGTGCCACCGGTACTCCTTTTCTTTTTGCGAATACAGACTAACACGGCTGCTACTCTGAACTCCTGATTTACAGTGGCACAAGAAAGGGGAAATCTGTCCTCAGCTCTTTCCAGGAGCTTTCTAATCATCGGCGTATGCACAATGTGCCCAGCCATTTTATGGCATCGTCATCAGCCAGATGGAGAGCCAGTAGCCCACCGTCAAAATAAGTCAGTGGGCACTCGACAGTGATACGCAACATCGTCTGTAGGTGACTGCAGCTTTCCACTGAATGCATCCGATGAAGTGAGCTGTAGCTCACGAAAGCTTATGCTCAAATAAATTTGTTAGTCTCTAAGGTGCCACAAGTACTCCTTTTCTTTTTGCGAATACAGACTAACAGGGCTGCTACTCTGAAACCAGCTTTCTAGTGGTATACTTCTAGCCAGTTCCCTACTGGCACTGCAATTTGGAAACTGGTGTTCAGCCCATAATTAGTTACACCAACCTCACTCGGGAACTGCTGCTGTGGCATGGATAACAAATTACCTAAGGGCCAGCCAGAGGAATCATTGTGAAATATAAACTGAGAAACCTTGTACAGAAGATTAAATAGATAATGGGACTAGAAAGAAAAAAGCCCCCATGCAATAATAATGGACAAACGTTTACTTGAGTCCCCACCTGCTGCTTGCATCAAATGATACTGCCCACACAACAGATCCTGTGTTATGTAATTCACTACAGAGGGCATCAGAGCTCCAGGAAACTCAGCAGGACAATAGCCAGCCACAGAAATACCATTTGTGATTGTTCTCCAGGCTGTGATTGGGGAACTGCAATAGGAAGAACATGCCAGATCTCAGCTGGAATAAATTGATGAAGTTCCCTTGAAATCAATGCGGATTTACATCTGCTCAGGATCTGCCCCCATGGAACTTAAAAACCTGCTCTTGGTCATCTCAGGAGACAGACTGGCTCTGAGAGAGAAATCATAAGGTTTAAGAAGGGGCCATGATCATTGCATCCAGGAGAAAACACTGCTGTTAAGGGCAGTTCATTATACTGGGCCCGAGTCCTGAGATCTTACTCTTGGCCCATACTGGGGCCTGATGCAGACAAAAGTGTGTCGCGCCAGGTCAGTCGGTGAGGTTGCCCATCGTGGAGTTTCTTCCCACTCTGAAGCGGGAGGACTGAGCTTTGCCCCCTGTGAAAGAAGCAGGTTGTTCAGGGACCCCTAATATCTGAGGGGATTTGCTGGAGTCAAACTCCTCCCCTGTCCTTCCAGCTCTCTGGCTCCAATGGAGCTGCACAGACAGGACCTCTCCCACCCCTTGCTCTTTAATCAAGCTACGCTTTTATACCATGCCCATTGTGTAATATCCAGCTGCTTCTTTTCCCTCTGCCCTCCAGATGGGGTCCCTGGTCACTGGGGTGCTCCACAGGCTGCAGTCACTTTCCTGCAGATTCGCCATGTCGTTAGTAGATGACAACATGCAGGGTCCAGAAAAGCTGGGGAAGGAGGCAGGTAGGGAGGCAGCAGATGTCCCCGCCATGTGGGTATGGAGGTAACCAGTACGCAGGGCATCCTCTGAACTTCGATCAACAGAATACACGCAGGGTCTCAGGAAACCCCGCTTTGACTTTATTGGGAAGAGAACCACCTATAGGTAGAACTGTTCACTGCATCTGAAAAGTTGCGCTGAGAGCTATTGAAGTACCGCTCTACTCCTAAGTGGGTGGGCTAGGAGGGCTGGCAAGAGCTGGCTCCTTCTATGGACAGTGGCATGTTTCTTCCACTCACTCCTCTTCCACTCCCAGCACATTCAGCCAGGAGCTGTGGGCTCCCGACTCCCACAAGGCAAAACTCGGAGGATGCAACGTCCCTGGGAAAACAAGAGATTTGCACACTGTTTCATGTACCGGCTGGTAGGTAATAACATGAGTGGCCACCATGCTTGTAAAACTATACTGGCTCTTTGTTAAGAGAACTATTTAGATTGGGCGCTGTGATGAGCATTCAAGCCATGTGCACACAGACTGACCTCCTGGTGCCTCCTCCAAATTCTTCTCCCCTGGAACATGTGCTCCTCCCTGCAAGTTCCATGCGGGCTGCTCCACACAGGACCCAGCTAAGCTGAACTATCCTAGACCACACAGCTCTAGCTGCAGCCTGAGAATGAGAGGCAATTGTGAAAGGGGCAAGGGGCTTTGTAGTGACGGAAACTGAGGCATGGAGGTTAACGATGGCACTTTCAAAATGGGTCCTGGAGTCAGACACCAACATTCATATTTAGGTGAATAAACTAAAGGAGAGCTGTTGGGGTCTGACACTGCTGAAAATCCACCTACTTATTTATGTGCCTTAGCTACGGATGTGCAGCAGGATTAACGTCTTTAAAAGTGGTGACTTGCTTGTTGGAGTCTCAATCTTCAGTTGTCCAGCAGGAGGCAGCTCTTGAAAAGGTAGGGGCAAGTCAGAGGGAGCAAAGGATATTCAGCACCTTTGAAAACACAGGCAATAGTGCTCTCAAGATGGGCTTCATCCAGGAATCAGTGGAGGGGATCCTTTGGCGTGAGGGATACAGGGGGTCAGACTACATGATCTCAGTGGTCCCTTTTGGCTTTAAAGTCTATGAACCTGGACATCCAAACACTGAGTCACCGAAAAAGAGCGGACGCTTCAAATTTTGGGCCTAGGTGATCTAAGTTTAGGCACCCAAGTTTAACTGTTTTGCTTCTCAGATCCTGTTAATGATATGTCTCAAACAAATATTCATATCTGGCTGCTAAAAAAAGACCTTTTATCAGTACTCTTTCATACCACCAGATAACGTTAGGGATTAGTCATTAAACACTGAACTGGCAGTTCCGCATGATGTTATCACTTTGCTCTGGTTGAAATGGCTTGAAATGTCAATAAGGCTGTATTCAACCCATGCAGTTGGCTATTTATGCAAATATGAGACTCTCATAAAAAGTATTCAGATAGTTAGTTCCTCATGTAAGGGGACTGTTGCCCCCTTACTAACATTCAGTGGGGGTATTTTAGTTGCTAGCTCCCAGTACTAAAAAGGGGGAAGGGTTGATGCGGAATCAAGACCCTGAGACTGACAGCCCCAAGGAACAATGGGGAGAGGCCAATGCTCCAGGTCAGCCTGAATGACAGGGCGGGTGGGCTAATCAGGAAGTCAGGAGGCCAGAGAGGACCCGTCCTCCCTGTGAGCTGGATTTGCCTGAGTCAGACAGAGTGGGTCCGAGCTAAGGAGAAAGCAGGGGCGCAAGCTGAGCTGGGCCAGATCCAGAGAGAGCAGACCCTGTCCTGGGAGCAGAGCTGCAGCCCCAAAGCCAGAGGCACAGCCCAGAGAGAGCAGACTTGCCCTGGGAGCAGAGCTGCAGCAACCAGAACCAGAGGGGCCAGAAAAGCAGCCCAGGAAGCAGGTCAGTGCTGGGAGCAGAGTCACAGAAGCAGCCTGCAGAGCAGACCTGTCCTGGGAGCAGAGCTGCAGCAACCAGAGCCTGAGGGGCCAAAGAAGCAGCCCAGGGAGCTGGAGGCAGAGCACCAGCAGCAGCAGTGCAGAGACAGAGTGGTGGAGCTGGGGCTGGAGCAGTCCGGAGCTGGGTGCGGTGATGAGCTGGGGAGAGTGAGGGGGACCCTGGGCAGCAGGCCCAGCACAGGGAGATGCCTCAGCCAAGAGGCTCTGGAGCCCAGGCTTTGATCGTAACCCCGACAGGGCAGGGGTGACACTGGGAAGAAGGGTCCTACCACTTAGAGCCTGAGAGTGGGTGGCCACCACCAGAGCAAGTGTCCAACCCACAGCATCCCTACAGCACAGCCAGGGGCGGAGAAGAAGGCCTGGGACGTACAAGGAACAGACTGTGAACTGCCCGGACATTTCAGAGACCGTGTTTGTGATGTTCCCTGCCACTGAGCGGGGTGATGTGTTTCCTTTAACCTTTGCCATTTTTCCTTATTCTTTTTAAAATTAATTGTTGATTAAATAACTTGCATTTGCTTTAACTTGTATGTAATTGTCAGTGGGTCAGAGAAGTGCCCCGTGCAGAGAGAGTACCCTGGAGTGGGGACACCCTAGCCCCTGTCCTAGGTGACCACAGCAGGGTTGGGGGGTTGAGCCCCCCCCCAGGAATCCTGGGCCCAGCCTTGTTGGGGTTATGAGGACTCTGCCAGATGGGAGAGTGGAAGGGGAGTCCTCAGGAGCAGGGAGACCACAGGATAAAGGAAGTGGGAGCGAGGACTCAGATCCTTTTTCTAGCCCACTTCACCAGGGTAGTGCAGAAGCCAGGAATGTTCCCCACAACAGCGGAACTATTCCCCCGTTTACACTCAGAATTAGCTCTGTCCCATACCCCAGGGCACTTCATAGCACGTTGTTAGCTTCATCCCCCTTACTGTCATTTACATAACTAATATGCATTTGCTTAAATATCTCTGTCATAAAAATAAAGGGAAGGGTCACCATCTTTCTTTATACAGTGCTATAAAATCCCTCCTGGCCAGAGGAAAAATCCTTTCACCTGTAAAGGTTTAAGAAGCTAAGGTAACCTTGCTGGCACCTGACCCAAAATGACCAATGAGGGGATAAGATACTTGTAACGATGCTGGTTCTGGTGGGACCCAACTGAGAGTGCCAATTCAGGACACATTGCTTAAAGGAGGGCAGTTACAGCCCAAGGCTGGGGTTTTTCCACCTCTAAGGCAAACCAAACCAGCCAAACAGAGCAGACTTTGGTCTCACCCCACTCGCTAACCACAAGACACACAAGCAATTGCCTTAGACACTCCAGTTTCCCAGTATCTCCACCAGTGCCACTTGTTATGGGGATAAATGGTTATGAAAACCAGTACCCCAGTAAAAGAAAAAAGGTTCTCTCGATCCCAAAGGATCAAGCCCCAGACCCAGGTCAATACACAAATCAGATCTTACCCACAAATCATGCTGTTGCCAATCCTTTAGAATCTAAAGGTTTATCTATAAAAGGAAAGAAATATAGATGAGAGCTAGAATTGGTTAAATGGAATCAATTACATACAGTAATGGCAAAGTTCTTGGTTCAGGCTTGCAGCAGTGACAGAATAAACTGCAGGTTCAAATCAAGTCTTTGGAGTACATCCACAGCTGGGATGGGTCATTCAGTCCTTCGTTCAAAGCTTCAGTGTAGCAAAGTTCCTTCAGAGGTATGAAGCAGGATTGAAGACAAGATGGAGGAGCTGCCGCAGCTTTTTATTTTCTCTTGCCATGTGGTCTTTCTTTCTTTGTTCCAAAAACCAGCTGCCCATCACATGGCCTGGAAAAACCTCAGAGTTCTGTCCATAGGCAGGTCCCTGCATACCTTGCCAAGTCATAAGGCGAGTCTGCCTTCTTTCAATGGGTCAATTTTATAGCTGATGGTCCTTAATGGGCCATCAAGCAGGCTAGGCAGAGCTGATACCAACTTGTCTGGAGTGTTCCCCAAAAGCATAGCACAAGTTTGAAATACAGACAGTATAGAGCCAATATTAATAACTTTAACTGTAAAAATGATACACACATATAGACAGCATAATCATAACCAGCCAGCCATAACCTTGTCTTAGACACCTCATTTGACCCACTTTATACAAGATTTGGTGCCACTGCAGGACTTTGACAACAATGATCCATACGGTCCCAGCTTATGTCAATAACGTCAGAATACTTTCAAATCTGGGAGTGGGGAAAATGGCTTTTGTCGGTCTGTGAGATACCTTTGCCGAGAACAGATCAAGGATGCAAACCCTCCAACTCCTGTAAAGTTAGTAAGTAATCTAGCTAGAAAATGCGTTAGGTATTCTTTGTTTTGGCTTGTAAATTCGCTGTGCTGGAGGAAATGTGTATTCCTGGTTTTGTGTCTTTTTGTAATTTAAGAGTTTGCCTAGAGGGATTCTCTATGTTTTGAATCTGACTGCCTGTAAGATTATCTTCCATTCTGATTTTACAGAGTTGTTCTCTTTTTTTTTTTTTTTTTGGTTCTAATAAAGTTCTGTTTTTTGAGAATCTGATTAGGTTTTTGAGTCTTAAAAATCTGAGACTGGTTTGTGCTCATCTTGTTTATTCTCAAGCCTCCTCAGGAAAGGGGGTGTAAGGGTTTGGGGGGATATTTTGGGGAAATAGGAACTCCAAGTGGTCCTTTCCCTGATTGTTTGTTTGTTAAATCACTTGGTGGTGGCAGTGTTTTACCTAATCCAAGGGCAAAGACTTTGTGCCTTGGGGAAGTTAACCTAAGCTGGTAGAAATAAGCTTAGAGGATCTTTCATGTGGGTCCCCACATCTGTACCCTAGAGTTCAGAGTGGGGAAGGAATCTTGACAATCTCTTTAACTGATAGTAAAAAAAAAAAACCCACATGCAAACAGGCACCAGCCCTGTGAGGATTCCAGGGTTCAAACTCTAAGTACCTATCTACATCACTTAGCCTCACCTGCTTATGGAGCGTTCCCCCATGGCAATTTAGGACAATGCTTTTTTGCTATCATGTGGGAGCCAGGAAATCCCTTGTTCTAACCAACACACCCCTCTCCATTTCCCTCTGACCACAATCCAACAGGATCCGAAGCAGAGGGGAAGGAGGGTGGGTAGTGGAGTACAGATAGAGACCAACATCTCAAAGAACCTCCAGTTACAGTAAAGTCTGGGAAAGGTACTCTGGATATATCTACACAGTAACTGGACACCAGTGGCTGGCCTGAGCCAGCTGCCTCGGGCTTGTGGGGCTTGGGCTGTGGGTCTGTGTCATTGCTGTGTAGACTTTTGAGCTTGGGCTAGATCCCAAGTTCTGGGACCCTAAGAAGACCAAGCTTGGAAGTCTACACAGCAATGAAACAGCCCCACAGACCAAGCCCCATGAACCCAAGTTGGCTGGCACAGGCCAGCCACGGGTATCTAGATGCTGAGTAGACACACCCTCAGAGTGTGAAAATAAGCTGTAACATATTGCTTAGCATAAGTAGTTAACACATATTCTAAGAAATCATTCAAAGACCTCTGCAGTCTTAGGACAAAAAAAAGGGGGGAGGGGAGTTACATATTGTCTAGGAGAGTTATGAATTTAAGCTCCTCTTTTGAAGGTGTTGTGCAGGTTCCCTTTGCGGACAGGGACTGAGAGGTCAGAAAAGGAGCGATAGTTTTGTGAAAAGTGTTTGCCCACAGATGACAGGGTGTTTTAAGCTGCCAGGGCAGGAAAGTAGGGGAAGAAGTAGACTTGACACATCTGGTGTCAGCTCTCAGGGAGGTTTCTGTGATCCAACCCGTCACAGTATGTCTGCAGGTTTTGCATCTGTGGTTATGGAAGTGTCTGGTGCAGCTTTGAATTGTGGGTCCTGGTCTGTGGGGAGCTTGCTTGTGATGATGAGCTTGGTGAGGTTGGGGAGTTGTATGAAGGCCAGGAGAAGGGATTTGGGATTCTTTCAGGATGTGGTCCCTATCAGGTATGTGTTGTAACTGTTTAATGATACTCTATATAGGTTCCAGTAATAGATGACAACTAGGGGTGTGAGGTCATAAGTTTTTTTTTTTTTTCTGTATTGAAGCAGTTTCTCTCAGGGTACTTCGGTGGTCCATTCCATGATGCGATTTTTTTCTCTAGTGCAGTGGCAGATTTAGAGTTAGTGGGGCCTTGTGATCAGCTTCATTTTTGGGGCCGCTCCTTGGTACCTAGCCAAGAAAAAGAACATTCTCTCTTATCTCCTCCCCCAACCCCCGTTTTTCATTCCTTTTTTCTTCATTCTCCTCCTATAAGTATTAGGAAGTAAATGAAAATAAATTGAGGTACCTTGGTTGTTTTTGTAGTCTAACTTGTTTTTCCACAGACCACTTGAAAATCTCTGAGAGTCTCGGCGGACCGCTTAATGATCTTTCCAAATATTGTTTGTACTGTTAGCTAACTATTGTAAAGCGCTTTGGATAAGAGCACTTTATAAAAAAAAATGTTAAAAAATGTTGGGGTATGGGGTCTGGCCAGGAGTTAGGGTGCGGAAGGGTCTCAAGGCTGGGGGTGCAGGGTCTGGGAGGAAGTTAAGGTGCAGGAGCAGGCTGGGGGTTGGGCTGCAGGGTCTGGCCAGGAGTTAGGGTGCAGGAGGGGTTCAGGGCTGGGGAGGGGGTTGGGGTATGGAGCGCTTACCTGGGGCAGCTCCCGTTTGGTGCGAAGGGTGCAGGTGGAGATGTGGGGGGTGGGGTGCAAGAGTCAGGGTGAGCAGGGGGCTTGCAGTGTAGGGGGGTGCAGGAGTTGGGGGGTGTGGGGGTGAAGGAGTCAAAGGGGGCTGGAGTGTGGGGGGGCAGGAGTCAGGGAGGGCAGGTGGCTGGGGGTATGTGAGGGGATGCAGGAGTCATGGCTGGGAGTGGGTGGGGGGGTGCAGTAGTTAGGGAAGGCAGGAGACTGGGGGGGCAGGGTGTGGGGGGTTGCAGCAGTCAGGGAGGGCTGGGGGTATGGGAGGGGATGCAGGAGTCAGGGAGGGTGGGGCTGGGAGTGCAGGAGTCAGGGCTGGGGGTGCAGGTTCTGGGAGGGAATTAGGGTGCAGGAGTGGGCAGGGGGTTGGGGTGCAGGGTCTGGCCAGGAGTTAAGATGCAGGAGAGGGCTCAGGGTTGGGGCAGGAGGTTGGGGTGTGGAGCGCTTACCTGGGGCAGCTCCCGTTTGGTGTGAGGGGTGCAGGTGGGAAGCGGGGGGGTGCAGGAGCTTCTGTTTGGTGCTCCGGGTGGGGGTGAGAGTGTGGGGGGTGCAGGAGTCAGGCATGGGGTGGGAGGGCTGGGTATGTGTGGGGAGTGCAGGAGTCAGGGCAGGGAGCTGGGGGTGTGGGCTCAGGTCGTGGGGGTGCTCCCAGTCCCTACCCCATCTCAGTCCCCTGCCCTGGGTGGCTCATGGCAGGGGGTTGGGAGGGTATGTGTAGGGGGAGTGCGGGGGCCCCGCCTTTGCTCTGCCCTGCCCCAATTCCACCCCCTTCCCCAAGGCCCCGCCTCTGCCTCTTCTCCACCTCCTCCCCCAAGCATGCTGCAGCCCCACTCCTCCCCCTCCCTCCCTCCCTCCCAGAGCGCTGGCAAACAGCTGTTTGGTGGCGGGGGAGGGCCGGGAATGCGGCACGCTCGGGGGAAGAGGCAGGGGAGGGGGGAGCTTGGCTGCGGTGGGGGCAGAGCCTCCATCAGGAGCCCCAGGAGCCAGCAGGACCAAGCTTCTGCCCCCGCAGCTGCCCGGCCCTGGGGCCCCCTGTCGTTGGGGGGCCCCTTGCTAGGGCACCCTGTGTTTTACTGTAAATCTGCCTCTGCTCAAGTGGAGTATCGTTGTGTGGTGAAAGTGGTTTTAAGGAATATATCCAGGACTTTCTCCTCAGAGCATATTCTGTAGTATCTGAGTGCCTGGCTATAGATAACAGATTTCTTGGTGTGTCGGGGTGGTTACTGGATCTGTGAAAATATGTGTGGTGATCCACAGGTTTCTTGTAATGTTTGTCCAAAAAAAAAAGATATTACCTCACCCACATTGTCTCTTGAAACACTGGCATTTCTCTTCCAGTAGTCAGTCTTTTCCCTGGTCTGTTATGCTCATCTGGCTTCCCATCTGCAGTAATCAGCTGGAGGAACCTCTTGCTCCTTCTTTACCTGGCCGGATCAGAGCTCCTCTGCAGTTCATCATCCTCTATGTACAGAGAAAAGATAGTGCCAGGCTAAAAGGGTGAACAGCTGAATTTGAAGTCAACCTAATCTGATAGGAGACGGAGATGCAACATACATTAGAAGAGAGGTAAATTAATCTAGGCCCACCATTAGGCCTGTGGTCTCACTGTTAATTAACTCCACACTTGCAGTGTACAGGCAAACAACTGGTGGTATTATTTTATTCAAATGTATCCCAGTGCAGAGGGCACACACATGGCTCTAAGTGACAATTAAGCCCCCATGTTAGGGATCTTAAGCAGTGCAAAGGGCATTGTGCAGACCCTCAGCACGGGGGATGTATTTCACTCCAGGTGAAGTTGGAAACAGGAGAATTATACATGGGTAAATCTGCCCTTCAGTGACTTGTGCAAACAGAAGCAGCGTCAGATTTTTTTTACCAGCCTTCACAGAGAAGTGAACATGCTTGCCTTGCGGTAAGCTGCTCACCTCCTCACTGCCCTGAGGCAGGATGGTTATGTATTCAGCCCTGGTTAAAGGCAGTCCCAGCTGCAGGGGGAAGGTGTAAAATGCATCTATTCATTCTTCCTCTTGTAGCAAAAGGAGGAAGTAGATATTGGCTTGGGCTGTGCCACATGAAAAGGACATTAATCTTTGGAACCCAGATCCAGAATATTGATTAGAGGCATCTGGAAAGCATTGGCCCAGTGGTTAGGGTGTTAACCTAGGATGTGGGAGACTATGGTTCAGACTGGTGTTCTCCTGTGAATTCTCCTTGTAACCTTTGGCAAGTTGCCCTATGCCTCAGTTTCCCATATGTAAAACAGGGACAATAGCACTGCTCTACCTCACAGGGGTGGTCTGAGGTACTCGGATACTATGGCAATAGGAGCCAGATAAGTACCCCAGATAAACTGTATTTCAGTCTCTGATGTGTCAATGCTTTTTACACCAGAACATTTTCTTAAAGAGCTACTTAGACTTCTCTTTAAATTTCACCCTCGTTTCTTAAACAATCAGACCCCCCCCCAAAAAAAGAACCCAAACCTATAAACTTCCCAGTGCAAAGGAAACTAATCAGCTGGCAGAACTGTAAAACCTGCTTTATCTTAAGTAACCCACAGAAGTTCCTATTAATCATCACATAAATGAATGCAGTTTCCATTGGCAGAAGTAGCTCTGTTTGTGACCTGGGCTCTTTAGAGATCTTGGTTGCATTAAGAAGATAAAGAGCCATTGGGCTAGAGATAAAATACTAATTGCCATGGAGGTGGTCAATCTGTGTGGGCATAGAGAGACAGAGGATGTTTCCTATGCAAAATACAAGCAGGGATAGAGTCCTCCACTCCATCTGTTTGGCAGGACTAATTAGCAAAATGGGGCCTTCTGATTAGAAATCAAAGATGACCAAATGGCTGATTTATGGGACTTTATGGGATTTAAAGGAGCATAATAATCTTAGAGTTAGGGACTGGGAGTCATGACAAAAGCTGGTTGAAACATGGGAGAAAACATCTCATGATTTTATCTCATGATTTTTTTTTTGCTATAAAACATAAGTTTTTGATGCACATTTTAATCAGAATTTTGAAACGTTTCAGCCAACTCTTGGCCTGACTCCTTGGGTTTGCTTCCCAGCTGTACCACTGCTTCTCACTGTGACCTTGGGAAAGGGCCTTCCATGGAGCTATGCTGATTTACAGCAGCTATAGATCCAGTCCTGAAATCCTGTTTCCTGACCCCTGTCACAGAACTGGAGTAATGGGATGCTGTGGGAGGGAGGGTGTAATTTAGTGGTTAGAGCTGTGGGCTGGGAATTGTGACTGCTGGGTTCTTTTGTTACACTGCCACTGTGACATTGGGAAAGCTTCTTGGACTTTGATCCTTCATGGAGGGAGCTCATTTCCCAGCAACTTTGGCATTTTGCAGGACTAGGCCTTTATTTCAGTTCCCTCCTTTGTGAAATAGTAATGAGTATGCCCTGCCTCCCAGACTGTGGCTCCATACTCACCAGTGTTTTGAAAGATCAATCAAACCCTCAGACAAAGGGTGAGGTAAGTACAGAGCATCACTAGAATCAAACATCCGAGGTTGTGTTCATCTTTTATACGAATCTGCAGGCTAATAATGACAACGGAGTTACTGGGAACTCTGAGCCATTCTACCAAGAAGATTGTCCCTGTCCATGGTGCTACTTTCTAAACAAATACATACAGGCCCACACTTGTGATCATCTGATATTTTTCTGGTGCTATCACTGAAAGAAGTTTTCAGGAGTTTTCTCGGGTTCTTGTTGTTTTATTATCCTTAGTATCCATAAGAATGATTAATAACTGTCTTGTGTTTATTCAGCACCCATCCCCAAAGAGGCTTTAGACACCTAAAATCCACCCAAACATTGTGATAAGTGAGGACTGGGAGAGTGAGGTGGGATCATTTTGCGGTTGGCTTCTGAACACAACCTATGGGAAATGAGATTCAGTCCATGGACAACAACCTTGACACCACTCCAGTTGGGTGTCTCATCAAAGCAACAGAGGACTGAATGGGCATGAATACTGAATGGGCGACTCTCCACTGCGTATGTGATTCCCCCAGGGTGGGGGGACTTTTAGTATTGCTGTTGCTTGTGCTATCTCCAGGTCTATGTCTATAAACAGACACTTGTCAGGGATGGTCTAGATAATACTTAGTCCTCCCTTGAGTGCAGGGGACTAGACTAGATGACCATTTGAGGTCTCTTCCACTCTTATGATTCTATAGCTTTATCAGTAGTGCACCTATCCATATAACCACATCACCTATCAGGATTTGGCCCTATATATGTCTATATAAACCCACA
Source organism: Dermochelys coriacea (assembly GCF_009764565.3). Lineage (NCBI taxonomy): Eukaryota > Metazoa > Chordata > Testudines > Dermochelyidae > Dermochelys > Dermochelys coriacea. Next base: position 262,751,132 of record NC_050069.1, read on the forward strand.
CAATTCCCTTGTTCCTAGACCAGCAGCACCTGGGAGTGCTGTATGTACAGCACCATCAGCCCCTATAGGCAGTCTGGGATGGCCTCACATTGCTCTGTAGTCACACTTCTGGCCAATGTAAGCCCCAGCCTAGAGCAGTGAGCCACATCCTGCCCTTTTCTGAAGGAAACTCTGACTGGGGACTTTTGGGAAGGGAATTGGAAAAATAAGGCAGCGCTTTGACATTTGGCACACAACGAGGGAGAAAGCAGTGAGGGGCCCAGACCAAAATCCCAGATCCTGCCCCCATCCTCACCTGCAACTTGGTAAAGATCAGATCTGATTCGAACCTGGCAGCTGGTCCTTATGTCTATAATGGTTCAAAGCAACACTTTGCATCTGAATACCCTGAGCTTCAGGCCCTCTCAGTATAAAGGAGCTGATAGTTGGTACAGATGTTATGGCATTCATTTATAATCAGCTGACCTCCTCATCATCATCCCCACCTCCCTATTTGACATTGAACCTGGGATCATCTTACTTCTGGTTTGTAAGGGATCTGTCAGAACATCATTTTCAGTACAGACACGTAACTCTTTAAATATTATCTGCACACACATTTCACAGTTATTGCAATGTCCACTGAGCTACTAGCTCTTGGTAGAGACCTCACATGCCACCTTTTAGTGAATGATTATGCACGTATATGACCCGGGGATCCCTGTAAACCTCTGTTCATCCCTGGGCTCTCCACCAGCTGGCAACAAGGCATACCCAAGTACACCTATCTCTCCCCATGCATTAGCTGCTGCAATGCTCAATCTAAGTCTCCTTTGTAGGTCTAGCCCCTAATCACAATGTGCCTTAGTTTCCCATCTGTAAAATGGGTATAATAGTGCTGCCTTATCTCAAGGTGGGGATTGGATGGGGTTAGGAGGACAAACACATTACAGAACGTGATGTGCTCCCATACTGGGGCAAGAGAAGTACTTAAGATAGATGCAGACATAGCTTTTTTGCCTAGTGCCACACAGGAACTTTGTGGCAGAGCTGCAAGTTGAACCCACATTTCTTGCCTTATAACCCAGGGCTTTTAACCACAGAACCACCCTTCCGCTCAAAGCACAGCACCTGTTGTCAAATGTGACTAAAGCCAAAATGAGAAAGGACGACCTAGTGTTAGCCCTCTGCGTTCCACCCACATTTAACTATTAACCATACATCAAATATTCTTATATCTCTGTATTCTGGCACTGCCCACAATGTGTTGGGCATTCTCCACACATCTTCAGTCCAAATAAGACCCAGTCTGGCACTGGGTATGTTCAGTTTGCCAGGCTCACTCTGTGTTTTCCAAAGAAAAGCAGGACAGAATGTTAATGAGAATGGGGGTTGTTGAAATCAGATTCTCTTCTGTTTATTAACAGCCTAGAGGCTTAGTGGAGGCACAGAGGACTATGCAGTGGCCATTTCATTAATCTGTGTGCATATAAAGGGAATTTATACATGATCAGCAGGCTTGGGTGGGTGTTTTGGAGACAATGCAGTGGCGTGAGCTGTGAATATCTGATTAATTACGGGCACAGCAGGAGGGACTATATGGCCCTGGGTTTTGGATTTGTCTTTGATACCACCAAACAAGGGAAATTACCTACAGAGTCCTGGCTGTGGAGAAAAACTCCAGAGGGACTTTCTGAAGAGCAACCTGGAAGCAGATGAGCCAGGGCAAAGAAGTGGAGGAAGAGACTTTGAGTTGGTAACCAGGGGAGAGTGGTGGGATTTGATGACTGAGTAGAAGAGAGTAAAGGGGATAAAATGTTGAGTGGCAGGGAGCCAAGAGTCATTGATGGACTGGAGGCCACTGAAGCAACTGGGACATGGAGTGGTGGGGACGTACTGAAGATAAGGAGGTAGTTGTCAAAAAGAAGGAATGCAGAGAGGGGGGACTAGCAAGGGAGCTGTGGTTAGTGGATTGAGTGGCCATTTTGGTGACTAGTCATCTGTACTGGGCATTGGCTGTTTCCTAGTGGATGCCTGTTGGTATACTGAGCTGAATGCTAATCAAGAGATTGCGAACTCTTCAAATGAGGAAATGTACAGGAAGAAATAAACAGCAGGTGGGGATCCTGTTTAGGAGTAAAGACAATGGATTGCTGAGGTATATCTGAAAGTGGACAGGTACACTTGTCATCTTTCACCGAGCCGGCAAGCTGGCAGCGTGACTTGTCTCACAAATGGAAGATCACAGCCAGGCCTGGCTGAAATGCTGGAAGCCCGCAGAGGTGAGCTTTGCTCTATAAGACAAGGAAATATCCAGTTAAATAAGTCTAGGTTCTAGAATGCATGTTATGATTTTATTTCACATGCATCCATTTGTTTCCAATACTGCTACTTGCTGCCATTTAAGTCTCATCTCTTGGTTATATAAACTTTAGCTTGTTTTCACTATAAACGTGTCTAAGTGCTGTGTGTGAAACAGAGCAGTGATCTGAGGTGGAACTGGTAAGCTGGGGTGTGCTGCTTCTTTGAGGGCAGCAAATCTGTGAACACTGTTAGTGTCCAGTGGATCAGGGGCTGGACACTCCCATCCCAGGGGATGCTCAGAGGTCTCGGGGGTTGAAGCATGCCTATCGCTAACCAGTTTAGAGAGAGTAGGGCCTTCATGAGGGCTGTACTTCTGTTGCCTTTGGCAGTAATTGGAGAGGTGACCCCAAGCAGGCACTGATATGGCTTCCTCACGTTAAGGGCAGGTGGTAGCGAGGTGCCTAAGAAAGCCAATGGGAGATACTGAGGAGAGAGGAGGGTCCAAAGCCCTGCCCCTTCAAGGGACTTAGGTGCCTATCTCCATTTGGGATTCACAGCTGTGAACCTTCTCTAGGAGTTAGGCCTCTAAGCCATTTCTTGCCAAAAAAACCAGCCACAGGAGGAGCCCTTCTTATAAATTTTAGTCAGTGTTTAGAGCACTCACCAAGGATGGGAGAGAGGGGGGTTCAGTTCCTGTTTTTGCCTGATGTGGAACAGTGATTTAATCCCACATCTGATCCAAGGGTTCTATCCACTAAGCTATAAGATCATCTAATGTGGAGCTCTTTCAGTCTCGCCTGGTAAAGCTGATCCACTGTGTATAAATAGTCATTGGGCCAAGTTAATATGCATCAGAATTACTCTGTAGTCCAGGTGTTAGGCCCCACTTCTGGAATATAGCAGAACTGAGTTCAAGTTCTTTGCTCTGATGAATATTTAATTTATATACAGTGGAACAGCTTCATCAGGAAAGGCTGACAGAGATGGAGCTATATCAGTTTATATCGGCTGAGTATCTGGCCCATTCGACATTAAACCCGAGTGTTCTGTTAGAGAGAAATATTCAGCAGTAGGACTTTAATATTTCATATGCCTGTACAATACACTGCATGAGATGCTTGGATTGGCAACATATTCTCAGTAATATTTCACTGTGAGCTTTGTTTTTCCAGCATGGAGTCATTAGTCTGACTCCTGAATGAAGATGTCATTCACATTCCAGCTTCTCACTGTCAAGCCTATGATTTGTGTTTGGGTGTGGGGGGCAGTGTTTTAAATGTTAATAAATAAACAATGTTGATTATGTGGACAGAAAATGTAACAATCTCAGATTCAACCCTCAAAGTTTTGCAATATTTTAGCATGTTTTAATCTTTTTTTCAGTTAGGATTTATTTAATAGTGTTTGTTTTATATGGAGTGTGTGGTTGCTGGTGAGTATTTGCTTCAGGTTGGGGGGCTGTCTGTAAGCAAGTCTCGCCACACAACAAAAACACTAACCCAGGAACCTATCCTTCCAACAAAGCCCGTTGCCAACTCTGTCTACATATCTATTCAAGGGACACCATCACAGGACCTAATCACATCAGCCACACCATCAGAGGCCCGTTCACCTGCACATCTACCAATGTTCTATATGCCATCATGTGCCAGCAATGCCCCTCTGCCATGTACGTTGGCCAAACAGGACAGTCTCTATGCAAAGAATAAACGGACACAAATCAGACGTCAAGAATTATAACATTCAAAAACCAGTCAGAGAACACTTTCAACCTCCCTGGTCACTCAATTACAGACGTAAAAGTGGCAATTCTTCAACAAAAAAAACTTCAAAAACAGACTCCAACGAGAAACTGCAGAACTGGAATTAATTTGCAAACTGGACACCATTAAATTAGGCTTGAATAAAGACTGGGAGTGGATGGGTCATTACACAAAGTAAAAACTATTTCCCCATGCTAATTTTCCTCTGCTGTTACTCACACCTTCTTGTCAACTGTTGGAAATGGGCCATCCTGATTATCAGTACAAAAGGGTTTTTTTTTCTCCTACTGATAATAGCCAACCTTAATTGATTAGTCTTGTTATAGTTGGTATGGCAACACCCATTTTTTCATGTTCTCTGTGTATATATATCTTCCTACTGTATTTTCCACTGCATGCATCTGATGAAGTGGGTTTTAGACCTCAAAAGCTTATGCCCAGATAAATTTGTTAGTCTCGAAGGTGCCACAAGTACTCCTCATTCCTTTTGCTGATACAGACTAAAATGGCTACCACTCTAAAACATTTCAGATTTTGGTAATGGGGGGACAACTTTAGCTGTGACTCCATGGCTACCTAGGCACCTGAAAACTCTAGTATTTTTGCAGATAATAATTTAGAAATTAGCTGACAGGAGCATTATATCTAATTCCTATATAAAGAAAGAAAAATATATGCAAATATTAATTAAAGCCATATTTTATGTAAATTTAGAACAATCAGGAGATAAAGCAGCAAGAAATTCCCAATCCCAAGCCTTGAGGTATCTGTTTTGGAGCCTTAGCACAGATATCAGAAACACAAGTTGGATACTTTGTGCACTACCTGTAGTAGAGATAAATAAAAATAAATAAAATCTGCTTACTTTCTCTATCAGACACGCTGTTACTGCTATATCTACCTTATTTTAGTCAGTTGTTTTTCACTCCATTAAAATGTATTTATTTAATTTTAACATACGTGATTAAGGTTTTTTTTCTATTTTATTAAGAACAGGAATTTATTTTTCTAATTATTTTAGCATTTATGTTTACTGATCACAATCATGTGCGTGACTCACTCAGATTTGACTCCATCATTACTATTAGTATCAGCCTTGAAACCATATTTATTTGTGTATGAATTTTAAATTGTTTTACAGATACAATTAAAAATACAATTTCAAAATAAGAGACCTTCATCTGTCTGAAGTTATGTGTTTAGCTAATGTGTTTTTTTTAAAAACTGGCACTGCTAAGGTGATTACAAGCTAAATTTACATTCTATAATGGTACTATTATTGGATTGTACCACTTTAAATAATGAATGACAAAGCACAATGTAGTAATAAAAGTAATAATGGTAATTACGCCAGCCAGGACAGGTTAGGCATTTTAGAACTCACTACTCAACAAATTAAATTTAAGCATAAGAGAGAGATAAAATTATGAAATGCACAAACCAGTCAAAAAACTAAAATAACAGCACTGTAATCCTTAACAAACTCTGAAAGAATAAAATTACAGAGAATGTGTGCATGGCATATTTCAACAGGAAGTAATAAAAACAACAATACAAATGGTGAAGCACTGGAATGGGTTACCTAGGGAGGTGGTGGAATCTCCATCCTTAGAGGTTTTTAAGGCCCAGCTTGACAAAGCCTTGGCTGGGATGATTTAGTTGGTGTTGGTCCTGCTTTGAGCAGGGGATTGGACTAGATGACCTCCTGAGGTCTCTTCCAACCCTAATCTTCTATGATTCTAAGTGTGTGTGTGCGCTGAAGGAGTGTGTGAGGGGGACTGTGTGTGTGAGAGAGAGAGAGAGAGAAAGAGTGTGTATCTGGGGGAGACTCTGTGTGTGCCTGAGTGAGTGTGTCAGCACACTGTCTCTTTAAGCCGAGCACTCTCCGGAGCCTGAATGCTTGTTCAGTACAGCAGAGGCACCGGCAGAGACAGGCTCCCTGTCCCCCCATGCCAGCTCAGCAGAGACCCCACTCGGAGACAACCACCTCTAGCATCGGACGAGCTTCCTAAGTGCCGCAACAATCATGGATCAGCTTCCCTTCCCAAAGATGGGGAGACTGCCACGGCCACAGCGGGAGTGGGGCAGCTGGAGAGCAGCGGGTGCTGGCTGGGGGCTCAGCTCTGGGGGGGTGGCTATGGGGGGGCTAAGACAAATTTTGGCGTGACTATAGCCCCTGCAAGCCCCCACCAGCACCATCCCTGTTCATAAAATTGTAATGTGGTACAGTCAGGGGGGCACCTGCCCTCCCAAAACCCTCCCTAGAGAGAAGGGGTGTCATTGCTGAGCCACTAAGGGGAAATACAGGTGCTGTTGTCCTAAACTAAGACACTCAACCTAATCCATAGGCTGGAGTGGTGCCCATGAAGAGGCCACATTGTAGCCCTAAATCCTTGAACCTTCTTGGTAGAATGGGTTCTACCTCCTCCACACCCACTAGTTATAGTGGCTTGACGGAGGTGATGTGAATTTTGCCCACAATGAGTCAGGACTAGGAAAAGATGGACTAGAACCAAAGGAACATGGGGGAGGTTTAGATTGGATATTAGGAAAAACTTTTTCACTAAGAGGGTGGTGAAACACTGGAATGCGTTACCTAGGGAGGTGGTAGAATCTCCTTCCTTAGAGGTTTTTAAGGTCAGGCTTGACAAAGCCCTGGCTGGGATGATTTAACTGGGACTTGGTCCTGCTTTGAGCAGGGGGTTGGACTAGATGACCTTCTGGGGTCCCTTCCAACCCTGATATTCTATGATTCTATGATTCTATGACTGACATCCCATGGGAGTTAGGCACCTAAATATCTGTGCAGCTCCTCCTCCATTCTCTTTCTGAACAGCAAGACTTCCGTCTCCTCTCTGGGCCCATTTTTGAGCTTTGGATTGTTACCAATAGCAGAGCTGCTGTGAAGAGAGCATAATGGATGCAAGCATGCCAGTTTTAATGTGCAGACTCTAAACTGTGGGGTTAAATGTTCTGTCAATTGGGTTCTACCACATGAATATTTTCCGTGGTAACCTGATTTTGGCAATTCCCCTGTGTCCACCCAATAATAACAGCTAAGAACTATGTAATTCCAAATGAAATAACTCTGGGGGGGAAATTAACACCTAAAAGCTCCCCAGAGATTGCCTGCAATTATATTCTCTACTAAATCACAGACTCATATAAAATAGAAATAAATCAGTGGCCCCAGTAGCTGGAGACTATGTGTAGATGACTCCGTGCAAGTAGATAATTGTTTTACTAACTCTTGTAATGCATTGGGAAGAAATCTGTTCTTGACTAGCAAAGAATCGGCCACTGTACCCTTCAAATTACTTTTTAGGGGACCCCATGGGGTTTCAGGGATACCATGTGGTTTGGTGGAGGGGGCACAGGGCTGGGTGTCAGGAGACCCAGGTTCTATTTCTAGCTCAGCCATTGACCTGCTGTGCGATTTTTGTCTCTGAATCTGTTTCTCCTCCCACCCTTTGTCTGTCCTGTCTGTTTAGATTGGGCAATGACTGTCCCTTGCTATGAGCTCAGCTAGCACAATGGGGCCTGTAGGCACTAGAGTAATCAGTAATAACCCCAAAGTTTACATGCATATCTGAACCTTATTCAAACTTCCTGCATCAGGCCGGATTATTCATAGAAGCAGGGTCCCTCCTGAGATTTCTGGTCCCTTGGAATTAGAAATACCTCGAGGACAGCCTTCCTTGTCATGTTTTGTCACATGTCCTTCTGGCTCCTGCCAGACCCAGGAAGTGGAAAAAAAAAAGTCCAAAATAAAAGAGGTGGGGAGGAGACAGACATCAGCTGAATATTCTGAACCTCACAACGGGTTTGGTTCCAACGTAGGATGAACATTTCTAACCATAGCAGTTAAAAGAGATGCCGTCAATCTTGAGTCACCCCACATTTCTCAGATCTCCGTGCGAGAGCCCTTATTTATCTCAGATATGAGCCCAACCCAAAATCCCAGAGGCCCCTCCCCATGTTTTTATTTGAGTGAGAGTGAGAGTGAGAGAAGGGGGTTCAGCATCTGAACCTGAGTCTCTGCTGTTCCCTGCACAGAGGTGGGCCCTTCACACTTGGCTCTCCCCTTGTCTACTAGAGAGGTAGGCAGTCCATTGACACTATAGCATTGCATCTTTCTTCACCCAGTCCCATGTGTCATAGTATTTGGAATCTCAGACCTCCTTAAACAGGAGGCATTTACTAAAGAAAAGAGCATCCAGGCTTCCACGCAGCTTGAGTTCCAGTTTTTTTTCCACAGTTTATCAGGGAAGACACCACCTCTGGAACAGTATGCAACAAACAGACATCTAGTGGCTGATCAATATGCTGCAAGTAATCGTATTGCTATTACACCTGGGAAGCATGTTTGTGCTAAACATTAATTGTTTATGTCCGCTGCTGTCCCACAAGTGAGCAGTGGATACTGCATCTGGGTCTGAGCTGGTAGAATTACATATTCCCACAAATGGCTTCTATGTGCCCTTCCAGAGATTCCAAGTGACAATTAGTAGAAGATCTCTTCTATTCAGCAGTTTGTGTGTGGGGGTGGAGGGGAAATCCTTCCCAATAAATCAGAAAGCAGCATCTCTGCTGAACAGAATGCCTTGTGCCACTACTGCAAAGTAAAGCGACATGTTAGGCAAAGCCAGACATAAGCCAGCCTCGTGTTCAAGGTCGGTATCCTTCCATAGATGTTAGGCAAAAGGCATTGAAAGATTTACAGCAGCTATGGGCATTCAGAGCCAGGATGCTTGCGGCTCTCTCAGCTAATGAGGATTAATAGAATAAACAGCAGGCTCCAATGACAAGCAATTAGAGAAGGGAAAACCTTCTTAGTAACGGTCTCCTAACAGTTAGTTGGCAATCCCTCGGAGTTCAAGGATGATCGTTTTCCATGAAATGATAGCTAATTATTGTGACTGGATCTGCAGGTGGCTAATAAGACCAATTTGGGATCCACAGACTTTATCATAATTGGGGCAAATGTTTCCCTGAGGAAGGGGAGGACCTAGATTATTGAATTGGGCTGCAGTGCATTCTTTCATCCTTTCACATTTCTCCATTTCCTGTTGTCTTCATTGGATCTTGAAATGCTGGGATCCTTGCCACAAGGTTCTTCTTCATTTCAGTTGGTCAAGGGCTTGGGCTTCCCGTAAGTTTATGTCGATGTTGCATTTCTTCCTGTTGCCTTTCAAGGTGTTTTGAAGTACTTTTTTTGTCCTCCCCTCATCCTTTGGCCTTGGCTCAGTTGTGAGAACATGACCTGCTTCGGGAGTCGATTGTCTGGCATTTGAAGAATGTGACCAGCCCAATGGAGTTGATGGCAGAAATTATCTCTTCATCCACCTATTCTGCTGTTGAGGACTATCACTGTTCATCTGGAACCTCACCTTCAACCTTGTCTCTTTGGACAACCCTACCAGGAGTGTAAGGCTCTTGACGGCATCACTCTCAGGATCATGGGAACACACAAGCCGCTCCACCAAGTCTAGGTCGCGATCCACTGGGGCAGTTACTAATAGCAGCAGGGTGCCTATCACTTGCTAATATACAACAATATAGTCAGGTAGGGCCAGGTCTTCAGCTGGTGTAAATCGACCTAATGCCATTGACTTCAACAGGAACTATGCCAATCTGCACCAGCTGCAGATCTGGCTCTGGTAAAGATCCCACCAAGATCTCTCTACATCTATTGGAGGCAGGAGATGTATGTTAGGCATGGGCTAACTTGTTCAGATCCATGTGGAGCTGACCTGGACAATCACCCCAATCTCCAACTAAGCCCTAAATGACAGGCTTTGGGTAAGGCTAGACCAGGGGTGGGCAAACTATGGCCCTCAGGCCGCAGCTGTCCCATCAGACATTTTAATCCGGCCCTTGAGCTCCTACCAGGGAGCGGGGTCTGGGGATTGCCCTGCTCTGGCACTCCAGCTGGGGAGCGGGATTGAGGGCTTGCCCCGCTCCGTATGTGCCGTGGCTCTGCGCGGCTCCTGTAAGCAGTGGCATGTTTCCCCTCCGGCTCCTACGCATACCTACCTACCTACCTGCCTATCTACCTACAGGGAACCGTGGCCAATGGGAGCTGCAGGGGCGGTGTTTCTGCAGACGGGGCAGCATGCAGAGCCACCTGCAAACAGCGGGGAAGTGGGGTCTAGGTTGTGACCTACCCAGTCTAGTTAACTGGGTGTGGTCAGGTTCCTCCCATAATGACTCTGTTACAGGCTGTATTAACTTTCCTCTGTGCTGTGAGAGCCCCCTGAGGGGTGCCACCCAAGGGCACTGGAACAGGGAAGGGCCAGGGGGCCATGGCCCCACACATACACTTTTAATGCCTTCCTACTTTTTACTGGCTGTAAGGGCGAGTTACAGAGGGAAGGGGCAGGGAGGTGTGAGCAGGGGGTGGGGCCTTGGGGGGAAGAGGCAGCATGGGGGCTTGGCCTGCAGGGGAAGAGGTGAGGCGGGTCCTCTGGGGGAATGGGCAGCATGAGGGCAAGGCCTCGAGGGGCGGCACGGGGGTGGGGGCCCAGTTCAGGCATATGTGGCCCCCCCACTTTTAGGGCACTTCCGCCGCTCCTGCTGTCACTGCCGGGGAGTTGAGGAGGGCAGCAGGACCCCAGATCCAGCTTGAGATCAGACGACCTTGCAGCTGGCTGCCCACTGTTTGGCTTTAGCATGCTCCTATACTGTGATTGATGGGCACCATCTAAGAGGCCCTGTAACCTAAGGTCGATTCATGCATAGAATGCAGTGAAAAGGCAGGCAGGTGACATATGGGGTGGCCCCAGCTCTGAGACAGCCAGGCGTACCCCATGCAAAGAGGCCACCCTAGCAGCAACGGTAACAACTCACTGGTATCGGCAGGATCCGTTGAGATGGGGACTAAGGGGAGCCCTGGAAATCTGTAAAGAAGGAGGCGATGTGGGGCTGATAAGAATGGGGAGGGGGAGTTGGTGCAGGGGAAGTGAGACGCTGAGGCTTGGCATGAAGACAGGCCCTGAGACAGGACTAGTGGCGTTTCAAAGTTGTCTGTGGCTAGGGAAGGGGGCAGGAGTACATCTGAGAAGCAGTTGAAACTCTGTGGGATCCTGGGCGGTTGTTCTCCACCCATGTAGACTGAACCTCTGTCAAATCCACCCCTGCAAACTAAGAGGCAAAAATGTGAGGTTCAGTTTTAATGTCTATTTCCCCCCCTCTTCTTTTGACTGTCCATACTCCCCCTGACACTCCTGACCTCAAACACTCAAAAGTCTGTGTGGAGCTAGTCGCAAGTTCTGTATGAACCTCCAGTTCAGCCTGAAACCAGCAAGGACTGGAAATGTCATAAGAAGAACTAGGGCCAGATCCTCAGCTGATGAAAATTGGTGCAGCTTCTTTGAAGTCAAAGAACTGAAGCTGATTAACAATAAGTGAGGATCTTGCCTGTAGAGTCATGATATTTCCCGCCTAGTTTCTTAAATGAATGTGTTGGATACAGCTGGCTATGCTTCTGAACCTCCAAATGTTGGAAGGTTTGTCTGTCGCTAGCCCACCTGGGTAACGCATATTGATGGTGATGGGAGCTAGGCATGCAATTCTCAGCGTTAGGAAAATGCTTTTCGCTGCTGGAGCTCCTTTCTCCCAGTGATCTCCAAGTATTCCACAAGCACTGACGAAGCGAGGTCTGCAACCTATCTGTGACCCCCCCACCCATTTTTACAGATAGAAAACAGGCATAGAGGAGTAGGTGATGTACCCAAGATCACACAGCAACCACGTAGCTGAATCAGGACTAGAACCCTTTATTCTCAATGATCTGCTGTAACCAACAGTCTCCTTCCACATTTAGGCACAAATCTTGTACCTCTCACGGACTCTGGAGGCCTGCAGGAGTCAGGGGGACGACCAGCCTGCGGTGGGGGGGAGCTACCATAGAGGAACCAATACAATTCTTCTCTGCGTGAGTTAGGCAGGCAGGGTGCCGGGATGTATATCCCTGTGTACTGCAAAACACAGCCATACAAGGAATCCTCCACATTATTGTTTGGGGGTAGGAAGTCCACCCTGAAGGAGTTGTGACTGGAGCACTGTTCTGGTGCCTCTGACTCCCAGAATGGCCGTTTGAGGCCGGCAGCAGCTGAGTGTCACTTAAAGCAGCTCTGAAGCAGCTCCAATTAGTGCCAGGGTTTCAATGGTCCTTGGCTGGTTTCGGGATTAGGGAGCCATAAAACCATCCCATAAGAACAGCTCTACCATAGACTCTCAGTGTGGCCTTGGGCAATTCATTTAGTCTCTTTGGGCCTCAGTTTCCTATCTCTAAATTGGGAAGAATAATCTATCCCTCCCGGCACCCATTTTGTCTATGTATGCTGTAAGTTCTCTGGGCCAGGAATTGTCTCTCACTGTGGGTATATCTGCACTGCTTAGCTAACATGGGTTAAACTATAAGTGAACTAAGGCTTTTAACTTGAGTTCAGGTCAGTTTCAACCCCAGGTTCCCCTAAACGCTTTAACTCGAGCTGCTAATTCAAGTGCAGAACATGCTGGTATTTGCAGTATAGATTTTCCCTGTGCGTCTGGACAGTGGCTAGCACAATGGGGCTCTGATCTCAGCTGGAGCTTCTAGGCATTAGGGCAATAATTATAAAACTGAGCATCATTTGAAGGTCAGAGCCTGTGTAATACATTTACAGAGAGTGCCTCCCACCTGGTGGGGCCTCTTGTAATGCACTCCAAATGCTAAATAACAGCAGTGGGGCGCTGGACTTGCTCCTCCAACGCAGCTCTCCTGATAGCCAATTCCTTCTTAAAGCTTCACCGTGTAATCACTCTTCCAATTATATTTCCTAGGTGTTCTTTTGATTTCTCTTTGTTCCAAGAAATCAGGGAACTCGCCGGAGCTAATCATAAGCAGATGGTTCTTCGCAGTAGTCTGCTGATATCCAGGCTCTGTTTGCTGCTATGTCTGTTCCTCCAAATTGTTATTAATTTGCTTGCTTTCTCAGCTGAGACATCTGATCTGTTATGGGTATGGAATATGAATATCTGCTGCTGGTAGTGCATTTCCCCCTGCAGACATGTGGCTAGCTTGCATTCTGGAGTCATTTCTTTGTAAAACAGCATCTCCTGAATTGGTGCATCCAGCGTCCTCACACTTCTCCCCAGGGGTAACTGGCACAGACTTCAAACAGAATCTGTTAGTCAAGGATGGGAAGAGCCAGATCTCAGTGCTTATATTACTGCACTACGTGAAAGAGTCCCATTCTGAGGTGGTAATCATAACACTAGCTCACACACTTTGATTCTCACCTATAGATCTCAGGGTGTTTTGCAAAGGTGAGTAAAGATTATTATCCCCATTTTACAGAAGGAAGCAGTGACTGCTCCAAGGTCAGACAGCATGATAGTGGTGGAGGTGGGAACAGAACCTGTGGTCCCTCATCCAGCAACCCATCTGTTGGATCAGACTGCCATTACTCTAAAAGGAGCATGGCTGGAGGTAAAAACCTTCCTTGAGTTCAAGGTGGTTGGATTTGTGCCATTCTCTCCAAGGGGATCTGTCTCATAGTTATTCATGTACATGAGATGGTCAGCAAGTCCTGTGGGACAGGATGGACACAGGATGGGAAGTGGTAGAGGAAGATTCAGTGCCCACCATACTGTAGCCTGGTGAATTCTGAGAGTGCAACGTAGCACTTGCCCCAAATGACAGGTTCTTTAGTTAGATGGCTGCTTAGAGTTAATGAAGAAAACAAAATTGGTGATATGCAACCAACTTTATGAGTTTTAATTAATACAGACAGATATAATTGAAATAATAGAAAAATCAATATATGTAAGTGTAAGAATTAGGTAAGTACACTAAAGTGGTTTCCTGCATTGCTCATACTTACAGTCTTACATTGTACATCCTTATGGAGACCATTCAAGACGATGATGGAAAGAAAAAGTAAGTGGAGATTGCTACGAAAGGAAGGTACTGTGCCATGCTTACTGCCCGGTTGCTCAGTGTTGTCATTCTGGTGTCCCAGCTAGGGATGGGTTTGACAACCTTTTATACACCTTTTTCCATTCCACCCACATACATCCAGGGCTATATCTGATCAAGTCAAGTTTCAACCTCCTATCCATATTTGGTATTTCGGGAAGCCAATTTTAGGATTCCAGTTGTCCATATGTGGTGTTCCAGTTGATCATAATTAGATTTCCAACAGTTAACCCGACCACTTGCATCAATCCCTTTCCCAAGAGTTTCCAGACATAAATGTGATTAGCCTTATTACCAAAAGCCCCTAAAATGCTACCATCTGTTCATCTGCAGTTTCCCTATTTACTACAAGATACATTGCTAAACTATCACATGATACCTATTGCTAAATTTTATAACCTTTGGTCAAGCACATCTCATAAGCACACAATACTCACAATAACTAGGCTTTAACGCTTAATGCTTGTTTTGGTTCTTCTAGTTGCAGTGACGGCTTCAATAACTTCCATTGTTATTTTATCCAAAACTATAGGCCGTCCAAGATCAGGTCTGGGGTCAAAAGTCAGCAATGCCTATGGGCCATCACCCTTGGTGCCCTTTGCTCTTGGCATAATAAACATAATATGTAGGAATCCCATAGATAGTGAGGGCCCAAATACCCATGTTTACTAACTTTACACAACATGCACGGCCTAGCGAAACATATATACGGCTGCTCAGGCTTATTTCCAGTGGCTTCTGAAACATAGAACACAGTGGGTGCCACTAGAGGGCTCACAAATTATTTAAAGGGATACTATTCCCATATGCTACAGTCCTGAATGGCAGGGATCCCTTTTAAGGCTGTTCATTCTCCATATCCCATTCACACCTTGTTCTCTCAGCTGAAACTGCCATCAAGGGAAAGCATCAGTGTAGGTCTTTCTGTCTCCATAGCCAAATCTCTTGTACAGGCCTTTATACCCTGCCATGATATCCTCTGCTCCGGCCTCCCAAACAGCCAGACATTGCATTCCCTCCACAGCTGCTAAAATCATCTTCCTTCCCCTTGAGTCTGATCACATCACTGCCCTATTTCAGTCCTCCACTGGCTCCCCATCTGCCACCACATCACCTATAACCTGCTGCTCGCGATCCTCAAAGCTCTGCATAACTCCGCCCCTCCCCACTTATCCTACCTTGTCGAGCTCTGCATTGTCCCTGTCCGCCCCCTTTGGCTCCATCAATCTGCTTCCTCAGTTCCTCTGCGAAACCCCCACCCCACCCTGTCTCATTTCTTCTGCTATGCTGCTCACAGTGAATGTAGATAGCGGGTTTTATAGAAGCCCTCTGTTGTTCTCTTTCTCCTCAGCTCTGTCTGTTGTGACGGGGCAAGGCCAGATGGCTATGGAAGAGTAGTCTTATTGGGATCCGGGAAGTGGGCGGGCGAAGCCCGTCCACCATTAAAGGATCTCCCCCAGCGTAAAAAGGGGATCCACAGGACCTAGATACCCAAAAAATTCCGGGGGACAACTAATGAAATAACAGGGACAGGAGTGCGGTCAAAGGGTCAAACGAAGGGAACCAGACGGGGACACCGAGCACAGAACCCCGGCCCACTGTTCCTCAAAGGCGTCAAGGGAGTCAGAGGACGCCGCTCAGAGGAACTCTGCCCGGATACGTGAACAGACGGAGGATCGGAAATAGGCCCCACAGTCAAAGGAGACTCCATCGGCCAACCTCCTCACTCTGGTTTTATAGATGGCCATTTTTGCTAGGGCCAGGAGGAGGTTGACCAGGAGATCCCGTGACTTTGTGGGGCCACGGATAGGGAGTGCATAAATAAGAAGAAAAGGAGTACTTGTGGCACCTTAGAGACTAACAAATTTATTAGAGCATAAGCTTTCGTGAGCTACAGCTCACTTCATCGGATGCATTTGGTGGAAAAAACAGAGGAGAGATTTATATACACACACACAGAGAACATGAAACAATGGGTTTATCATACACACTGTAAGGAGAGTGATCACTTAAGATAAGCCATCACCCACAGCGGGGGGGGAAAGGAGGAAAACCTTCCATGGTGACAAGCAGGTAGGCTAATTCCAGCAGTTAACAAGAATATCAGAGGAACAGTGGGGGGTGGGGTGGGGGGAGAAATACCATGGGGAAATAGTTAAGTGATCACTCTCCTTACAGTGTGTATGATAAACCCATTGTTTCATGTTCTCTGTGTGTGTGTATATAAATCTCTCCTCTGTTTTTTCCACCAAATGCATCCGATGAAGTGAGCTGTAGCTCACGAAAGCTTATGCTCTAATAAATTTGTTAGTCTCTAAGGTGCCACAAGTACTCCTTTTCTTTTTGCGAATACAGACTAACACGGCTGCTACTCTGAAATAAATAAGAAGGTGAGGGGAGAAGTGCAACCAAAAACATAATAAAATATTGGTGAGGAGCTGGAATAGGGGCTGCAGCCTGGCACACTCCAAGTATATATGTGCCAGGGTATCCCTCCCGCCACAAAAGGGGCAGGTGTCTGGGATTGAGGTGAACCGCGCCAAGTACATGCCCGTGCTCACGGCTCCGTGAAGGAGCCGCCAACTGACATCCCCGGTGGGCCTTGGAACTAAGGTGGAATATAGGCAGGCCCACCAGAGCTCCTCACCCTCCAAAGGTGGCAGGAGGTCCCGCCATTTTGTATCGGGGCGGGACATGAGGGTGAGGGCATGAAGGGTGTGGAGCACGAGCGTGTACAGATGTTTTCTTGGCGCGGTTTGAAAGCAGACCGGCAGCATCTCGTGCAGCCGGCTTCTAGTGAAGGGGTGAAGGGGTCGGTTGGGTCCACGGGGCAGGGGTCCAATTAAAAGGTCCGGCAGGCCTGGGGTAGCGGGTGGGTGGGGCGTGCCCTTGTGCAGGACCCGGTCGAGATGAACCCGAGCAGCGGGCAGCAAAGCGGCCTTCACCTCCTAAAGTATGCGCCAGGGAGTACAAGGTCTGGAAAGCCCCATGCGCTGAGCGAGCGTCAGGGGATCCAGCCAGTCTCCCCGGTCATAGTCTAGGAGGTCTCCGACTCTTGTGACCTCTGCCAAGACCAACCTCTGGCGCACCAAGCGGGACTCTGCCACCTGCACATGGAGCTGGGGGTTGTGTAGCAGGGACTCCACGAGGAGATCTGCCCCTTCGGTGGCCGCCACGGACCTGGTCGTAGAAAAGAGTTTCCAGGTCTGAAGGAGGTCCTGGTAGAAGACCGGCAGCATGGAGAGATCTTGTGGAAAACCTCTCGGATGGAGATAAAGGAGCTGCCGGTCGTATCGGAGCCCTCGGAAGCGGCGCAGGAAGGCATGCGCCAGTATGCTCCATGCCGGACTACCTGCACCATAAAGGAGCCTCTGCAGGGTCTGGAGGCAGAAGACATGGACCTGAGTAAACGGACATTTCAGGCCCTGCCCTCCCTCCTCCAGGGGTAGATGGAGAATCCCTGCAGGGACCCAGTGCAGTCCTGAACAAAAGAACTCCAGAATCGATGTCCAGAGTTTGGCCAGGAAACCCGGGGCTGGGACCAGGGTGTTGAGCCGGTACCAGAGCATGGACAGGACTAGTTGATTAAGCACCAGCGCTCTCCCTCGAAGGGAGAGGCACCGGAGTAGTCCTGTCCATTTCCGGAGCCGCTCTATCACCCCGCCCTCTAAATTCTGCCAGTTCTCCGGCGGAGAGGGATGCGTGACAGAAAGGTAAACGCCAAGATAGAGCAGCGGACCCGTGCTCCACCGGATGGCCTGAAGCGCGGGTGGGAGGGAGCTCGCTTGCCGCCAGTCCCCTACCACCAAGCCAGAGCTCTTGACCCAGTTGACCCGCGCGGAGGAGGCTGCTGAATAGATGGCCTGGCAAGCCTCCACCCGCGCCAAGTCGCCCGGGTCCTGGACCACGAGGAGCATGTCATCAGCGTACGCCGACAGGACCAGCCGCAGCTCCGGCTCCCGCAGCACCAACCCTGTCAACCTCCTTCGGAGGAGACAGAGGAAGGGCTCGATCGCCAGAGCATACAGCTGGCCCGAGAGGGGGCACCCCTGCCGTACTCCTCTCCCGAAGCTGACCGATTCGGTCAGGGTCCAGTTGAGCCTGACCAAACACTCTGCGGAGGCGTACAGCACCCGGAGAAAACCCACAAACTGGGGTCTGAAGCCAAATGCTTGCAGAGTGCTCAGGAGATACCCGTGATCCACCCTGTCGAACGCCTTCTCCTGATCTAAGGACAGGAGGGCGAACGACAGACCATCCCTACACCCGAGTTCCAAAACGTCCCGGACCAGATATAGGTTGTCGAAGATGCTGCGGCCTGGGACGGTGTAGGTCTGGTCTGGGTGGACCACGTCCGCCAGCACGGACCCTAGCCGCAGCAAGATTGCTTTTGCCACAACTTTGTAGTCCGTGCTGAGGAGTGAGACGGGACGCCAATTTCGTAAATCGCGGAGGTCCCCCTTCTTCGGCAATAAGGCAAGCACGGCTCGCCTGCACGAAAGAGAGAGGACCCCGCTCTGCAAAGACTCGGCCCAGACGGTGACTAGGTCTGGGCCCAGGACGTCCCAGAACACGCGGTAGAACTCCACACGGGGTCAGCCTGTCCATGCCCGGAGATTTATTGGTGGGCATGCGACGGAGGGCTTCCGAGAACTCGGCCAGAGTGAGAGGCAGCTCTAGCCGGTCTCGGTCGCCCGCGCTGACCATTGGGAGCTCCTCCCAGAGCACTCTGCAAGTGTTAGGATCGGTCTGATCCGGGGAGAAAAGGCTTGCATAGAAGGCTCTCGCCCTCCTGCACATCTCCACCGGATCTGTGAGGAGGGTGCCATCTTCTGCCAGTAGGCAGATGATATGTTTCTTAGCCCCTCTCTTTTTCTCCAGGGCATAGAAGAAGCGGGAGCTGCGATCCATCTCCTGAAGGAGACGGATGCGGGATCAAACAAAGGCACCCCGGGCCCAATGGTCCTCGAGGGTCCGGAGCTCCTCCCGCTTCTCCCGGCATGCTCCGCAGAGGGGTGGATCCTCAGGGCTGGCGGCCAGATGCCTCTCCAGCTCTAAGACCTCCCGTTCCAACTGCTCTATCGCCGCATCCCTCTGTCGGCTGGCGCCCCGGGTGTAGTCACGGCAGAAGAGCTGGGCGCGCACCTTCCCTAGGTCCCACCACAGCCGCGCTGAGGGGAAGGCACACCGATGCCCTCGCCAGGCCAGTCAGAATTCCCTGAAGGACGCCACGAAGCCCGCATCCTCCAGCAAGCTGTTGTTAAAATGCCAATAGGCCGGCCACGGCTTCTCCGCGCAGAGGGAGGCTGTCACGGTGGCTATATGATGGTCAGAAAATGGGGCCAGCCGGATGCTGGAGGGGTGGGCTCGTGAAAGATGAAAGCATGATAAATAAATGCGGTCCAACCGGGAGTGGCGCGACCAATGGGCCTCCACCCGGACAAAGGTGAACGTAGAAGTGTCATCTGGGCGGTGGTCGCGCCAGACGTCCACCAGGGAGTGGTGTTCGACTATCTCCTGGAGGACGGCGACGGCGGCCGGGCTCTGCTCAGTCCCCGAGCGGTCCCGCTCCTCGAGGGTGACGTTAAAGTCCCCTCCCAGGACCAGGCACTCCTGAGGATCCAAGGTGCCAAGGAAGCGGACGCCTGCTGATAGAATTGCAGCCGCTCCGGGCTCGCTGCCGGTGCATAGATGTTGACGAGGTTGACTACGAGCCCCTCCATGCAGACCCGGAGGTGCAGCAGGCGGCCCGGCACAGCCTCGGCGACCCCCAGCACCTCGGGGGCCATAGGTCGGGGGAGAACAGGGTCGCCACTCCAGCCGTACGAACTGTGAGATGGCTAAAGTAGACCCTGTCCCCCCAGTCCAGCCGGCAGCTGTCTTCGGCGGTCGGATCCGTATGGGTCTCCTGCAGGAAAACCACAGAGTACCTCCCCTCCCGAAGGAAGGAGAGCACCTGGGACCTGCGGAGACCCATCCTACAGCCGCGGGTGTTCAATGTTGCGATGGTAAGAAGTGCCATGAGGAGGGCTGGGGGGGATCCTCGCTGGCAGGGACGCTTGCGGCTCCCGACGGGCCGCGCAGCAATCCGTGACCTACCCTGTAGATGAGTAAGGAGTCACGGAAGAAGCGGACCCGCTGGTAGGCCGCAGCGCCCTGCCTCCCAGTCCTTTTACCCTCCCCCATGAGGGCCCTTGTGGCCCGGAGGATTTGATTAAAGTCCCCCCATCGCTGGAGAGCAAGCTGTACTTTGTTGCGGGAGCCACGGACGTCTTGTAAAAACTCCCGCAACTCCTCTTGCAGCGCATGGGGGAGTGGGGTTACGCTGTCCTGGTTACTCCCTGACGGGGCCTTTGGTACAGCCCCGTGGCCCACCGAGACGGGCAGACAGGGTGCGGACCCCCAACGGGGCTCCTGATGGGTTGACCTGAATGCTGGGGCGATAGGGGGCGGCGGAGGGAGGATAGCAGCCCCTGGTGGGTCGGGACGGGTAAACACAAAGACCGCTCCCTGGGAGTCATCTGTTGAAAAATGGAAGGAGACAGCCCCAGGGGTGGCAATAACATCTCGGGAGGTGGACGGGATAGGGGCAGGGGCAGGGTTAGAGGTGAGAGTCTGGGCGGGGAGAGGGCTCTCCGTGATGCCGGGCGCAAGCTCTCTGGTGGATTTGGCAGCCACGGCATCAGGAGGTGGACTCTCTTCTGTAGGGCCCTCTCCCGGGAAGGAGGCCAAATGCTCCCCACCAATGAGGGGTGCCCCTGGTGGCTCGGGTCCCGGCCGCGTGGCACTGGCCGTCACCTCAACTGGCTCGGCGGCTCTCAGCGGGGCGCCCTCTGCAGCCGGGTTGATGGAGGAGTCCAGGGGCTCCTCGGAGGTGGGAGCGGAAGCAATGGTTAGGGGGAGGGAGCATGGGGAAAGGGGGGCTGGAGTGAAGTCGCCCAGATCGAGGCCCGCTGGCACAGGGTCGTCCTCCCCCTGGGTGACCGGGATCAGACCCAGGGCCTCGATCTCCTCATATATAGACGGGAAATCATTTTCCGCCACCCCGGGATTCTCCCCGCCGGCACCTGACGCGACGGTTGCCTCGGGGCACACTGGGGTTTCAGATGGCGCCTTGGGGGTCTTGGAGGGGAGGGACTCCCATGGAGGGGAGATACTGCCTTCCAGTGCTGCCACGTCTTCCCCAGCCGGCTCTGGTGGATGGAGCACACCCGTGGGTAGAGCGGAAGGCTCGGCATCGGTGCCCCCCTTCCTGGTCTTCCGGGGGGCCTCCGCATCAGATGGGAGGAGCGGAGCTCGAGCCTTCCGCTTGCCCCGCTTCCCCTGGACTAGGGCCCAGCCCTCATGGCATCATCCGGGGGCTGGCTAGCAGGGGTTGTGTCAGGGGGCAGAGGCGATGGCTCAGGGACTCGAGGGGGTAACGGTGGGGCAGCACAAGGGAGGGAAGATTCCCCTTGGGGCGGGCCCTCTCCCATGCCCGGCGGTGTCCCTGCCGCACCCTCCTCCACAGGCCCCGCCAGATTGCAAACAGCGGGGGCGGGGCTCTCCCGCTCGTCTGGGCATAGTGGGGGAGGTGCCCCTTGGGCCCGAGCGGGAGCAATGGTGGACTGGGAAGGAGGAGGGGTGGTTTCGGGCACTGGGCAGCCATGGGCGCCGGCGATGACGGGGCCGGTGCCCTGCCGGGGCTCGGGGGTCCCGGATGCCCCTCCTTGCCAGGCCAAGGGGCAATCCCTCCGGATGTGCCCCATCGCCCGGCAGAGGTAGCACCGGGCCTCCCCCGTGGAGTAATGCACCCGGTAATGGGCCCCCTGGTAGGGGACTAGGAAGGACCCCTCCAGCGCCTCTCCGTCACGCGCCGTCGGCGGCAGTTGAAGCTGCACTTGCCGGCGGAACAAGAGGACGTGACGGAGGGCGGGGTCTTTGCAGCCCAACGGGAGAGGGCTGATGACAGAGATGGGCTTTCCCAGGATAGAGAGGGCGGGTAACAGGGCGGCATTGGGGAGAAAGGGAGGGACGGAGGTCAGGACCAGGCGGACGCCCAGGTCCTCTAGCGGCTCTAAGGGGACAAAGACGCCCCCACCGCCAGGCCCTTCTCCACCGCCTCCTGGGCGGCAGCCTCCGATGTTAAGAAGAAGACGACCTTGCCATACATTTTGGAGGCCGCCACAATGGCCGTGGGCCCCACCACCCTCGCCAACGCCCGCACATAGGTCTCCACATAGGGCGAGGTGGGCACCAGGAGGCACCAGGACGCCGTGCTTCCTGGTCATGGTGGGAAAGGGGCCCTGGCCGCTATAGATGGTAGTGGAGGCGGTGGGCAGGAGAGATGATATAGCGGCAGGCGGGGGGGCTGCCACCACCTGGGCGTACGCCTTGGGGGCCAGGGGAGGGACACCCGCAGAGCTGGTGGAGGGAACAGCAGGGAGGGACGCCCCAGCCGGCGATGGGGCTGGGGCATTGGGGGCAGCTCTTGCCATGGAGGGCCTGGTCTTCTTAGCGGGGCCCTTCCCCTTCTTCTTCCCCTGGCCCTTCCTGCTGGCTGGGGGGGCTCCCCCCGAATCTGAGGGGGTGATAGACGTGGCAGCTGTGGAGGTCACCCCGGTGCCCGTTGCTGCTGGCGCCCCAGCGGTGGCGGTGGCAGATGGTTCGGCAGTGGAGGTAGAAGCTTGGGGGGGTGATGGAGGGGCAGGCGGGGGAGGGGCATCTCGGGCTGCTGGAGGGGCCCCACCCCTCTCATCCCCCGCCATCATGAGTAGGGAGGGAAGGGGGGACACCAGAAGGAGGAGGGGAGAGGGGAAGCAGGTCGACCACTCCTCCCCGCTAGGCTGCAGGCAGGGGAGGAGGGTGCCAAAAGGGGTGGGCTGGACGGGGGGCAGTCAGGGGTCAGGGGTCAGTCACTGACACAAGGTGGAATTCCGGCTCCTCTTGGTGCACTAGGGGAGGGGGGGATACAACAACATTTGGGGTGCAGTGAAAAGGGTTGAAACTAAAATGGGGAGTTGCACAAGCGCATGGGAGGGGGCATGGGCACATGGAGCAAGGGGCTAAGCGGTCTGGAGGTAGAACAGGGAAACCAAGGGGCTAGCTTCAGAGGCTGGGGCAGGGCAAACAAACAAAGACTGCAGAAGGAAATGGGCGGGGCAGGCAAACAAACTGAAGCTAGTACGGGGGGCTGGGGCAAAAGGGGGGGCAAAGCTACAAGTGGCAAATGGGGCAGGTAGTAAAGGGCAAAACTAGGGGGTAGGCAGTCCGGGGGGGCACGTGCACCCACGTGCGCTTGCACAAGTCTTTTTAGGCTGGCTGCTGCTTCTGGCCCAAAGGGTGGAAATAGGGCATGGCAAGCCAAGCAAGCAGCTGAGTCCAGAGGCAGGAGCTGAGGCAGATGGTATACAGCCAGTGGGGGCGGTGGAGGGGGCAGCGGCGGTGGTGGTAGTGGTGGGAGTTGGGGGGGACACACAGATGGATCGGGTGGCAGCTCCACGCCACACCCCCTGTGTCCCTACAAACACACTCAAAGCCCCCACCACAAGAGCAGTTTGAAAATTACTCAGTCTTAGAGCCCCCTCCACGGTGGTCTGCAAAGTCTCTAGGTGCTCCCCCACTGGTGGATGGTCCTCTTCTTCTCCTCGGGGCTTCAGCAGCTCCAAGCAGCAGACTCCGCAGCAGCAGCAGCAGCTCCAGGAACTCGGGCTGGTGATCCAGGCAGGCAGAAGGGACCCTCTCAGGTGGTGGTGGTGGTGGTGGTGGTGGTGTCCACAACAGCGGTGGCTGGGGTCCCTCACTCCTCCTCTCTGGGGAGTGGGCTAGCAGCCCCCCCCCCCGCCCCGGGGCTGCAGTTGGAGCAGTAGCAGCCCCCAGAGTGGGGGGTCCAGCAACCAGGTAGCAGAGAACGGGGGGTGTCTGGCCCAGCCAGGGGAGCAGCTGGAGCAGCAGGGAGAGCTTAGGGCCTAGTAGCAGCAGGAGTAGCAGCTTCCCACCTCACTCCAAGCTAGAAGGCTATGAAAGAGTAGTGGGAGAGAGAGAGAGAGATTCGCTCCAGGCTAAACAAATCCCTGCTACCGGGATAAGTGAAATGGAAGCTGCTCCAGGTCAATTAAGACACCTGGGGCCAATTACGAACTTTCCAGAAGGCAGGGAGAAGGCTAGGTTGATTGGGACACCTGAAGCCAATCAGGGGCTGGCTGAAACTAGTTAAAAGCCTCCCAGTTAGTCAGGTGGGCGTGCATGTGGGAGGAAGTTGCGCTGTTGGAGAGGCTGAGTAGTACACACCATATCAGGCAAGGAAGGAGGCCCTGAGGTAAGGGTGAAGTGGAGCTTGAGGAAGTGAGGGCTGCTGTGGGGGAAATAGCCTAGGGAATTGTACATGTCATGTTTCTAAAAGATCAGCTACCATAGCTGATACTATTAGGGTCCCTGGGCTGGAGCCCGGAGTAGAGGGTGGGCCGGGCCCCCCCCCACCCTTTGCCCCCTGTTTAATCACTGAGACTGGGAGACAACAGAGACTGTGCACGGAAGGATAACTTCTCCTCACCTCCCTTGCTGGCATATGATGAAAATCGCTCAGTAGACTGTGACCCTTGTCTCTAGAGAAAGAAGGGTTACGTGGGGGGTCACAGTGAGCCTCTGAGGCTAGTGAAATCTGCCAGGAAATGCGGGACCCAGGACAGACCTTTGTCACACTGTCCTTACATAGTGAGCCTCTTGGAGCTGGGACCACTCCCTCCCTCTCCCGCCCCCCCAGATGGCTGGGAAACACCTAGGACATTGTGGGTGCTGCTGTAAGCAAATCAATAATCAGTCTTCAAGCTTCCATGCCCCCTGGGGCCTTTCCAGTCACTCCACTGCATCCTCTGTGATTCCTTGGCTCTTCTCCGCTGAACCTCTTCCTTGTGCTCCCCAAACATATGCTTAGTTTCACTCTATACTGTCTTATAATAACTGGGCTGCTGGTAGACCAGGTGCCAGCTCATGCCAAGGCCTCTGGACCTCAACTGAACACTGGCAAATGCATCACTGGGAACCAGACTGGCTCACCCGTGCGTTAGGGTTGTGAAAATAGGTATTAGGGTTATAAAAATGTGTTTAGTGTTTAGACTGTATGAAACGCTTGTCAGTTGCTGCCGGCAATAATGTCACTTGCAATATCTGTATCCCATGGGATAAGGTAATATTCAAGTGTTTGCTCCGTGACTATAAATCACCAGTTAGCAGAGAAGCATTGCCAAGTGTGAAATACTGGTTTGCTATAGGAAGTGTTATCTGCTGCCCAGCAAAAGAAGGCCCATAGACACCAGTCAAACCATTGTGGAACATCAGAGGAAAGAGGACTTTGTTGATTGCTCTCCCCACCACCACCACCACCCATGAACTGGGGACATGCGTATGGACTCATCCCATCAGTTTGAACTCTGCGGAAAGAGAATAAAAATCCCTGACAAGAAGCAACGGTATCCTTAGGCTTCTTGGACTGTGAGGGGAAAGAATTATTAAGCATAAGCAAAAGATCCCCAGCGTTTTGCCTGGGTGAGTCCTCCAAGCCCTATAGCCTCCATGGCATGAAGGAGGCACTAGGAGGGAGGAGGAGGAGTTGATCGGCGGGGGTGGCGGCGGGCAGGAGTGGGAGGAGGCAGGGGAGCTTGGCTGCTGGTGGGTACTAAGCACCCACTAATTTTTCTCTGTGGGTGCTCCAGCCCTGGAGCACCCACAGAGTCGGCGCCTATGCCACCTAAGGGATTTGGAAACATGAGCCCCATTGATTTCCAGTAGCATTTGTGCTCCTGTGGCCCTTAGGTGTTTTTGAAATTTTTCCCCAGAATGAAGATGGCCTTGATCCTGAAGCAGCACATTCAGCCTAAACAGGATAGACACGGCACAGGGGCTCACAGCAAAGCTCAGAGAAGGGATTAATTAGGGAGTTTCATCATTAAGAATGCAATTCTAGGCACTGAAATGATTGACTGACTCTTTATGAGCAGCACACAAGTCATGAGCCTGTAGGAGGCATTTAAATGAAGAGCAGGTTCTGTGCTCCCTGTCATGTCTTTAGTGGTGTTCCCCGTCCCCTTGCTGAATTTGGTTAAAAGACTCTCAGCACAATCCCAGGCTGCAGCTTCATATTAAAGACATCTAAACAGGCGGATTTCATTTACCTTTCCCTGTGTTGCAATGCAGACAGAGATCTAACACAGGCTCCATCATGGATGATTATTTGTGCTGCTGGAAGCAAGTTCATTGACTTAAAAAAACAAAAAAGATCTGGTTTTGATTGATTTTTATAAAATTCCTATGCAGTTATTGAAGGACAGTTAAGAGAAAAGGGCTGTACCCAAAACCATCAGACTGTGGTTTTCTATGAGTTACAGCCTTAAACTAGGCCAGGGCAGAAGTAGTTGGTCTCTCAAGGAAGTTATTGATGTCTTCTTGTCTTTTTAAATCTGATTTCAATAGTATTTGGTTTTCCAGGACTTCTATCGCTGATAATTTCATTGCAATCAGTGGATTTACACCATTGTGAAACTGCAATAGGGTAGTGGTGAATCAGGCCCCAGATATCAAGTCATGTATCAGTGTTGGTTATATATTTATATACGTTCTTTATTTCTTCCCTCACTCTTGCAATATGTGGCAGGATGACCTGTGAAACAAGACTCTGATAGTGATTTAGGGGGTTGCTTTGAAATCACACCAAAGATAGATACAGGCAGGATTGGGCTGTCTGAATTGTTTTTCATATTCTAGCTGTATTTATTTTAGCTTAACAAATCAATAATACACACTGTGAAGGCCGTAGGATTGTTTGCCTCCATCCATTAAACACCTCAAGCCAAATTTAAAGCCTTGAGATAATGGGAGTTGCAAGTGCTCAGGACCTCGCAGGATATGGCATGTAACCATGAGATACAGTAGCATACCTGACACACCGGTCAAGGAGAAATAGCAGCTGTTATGAGTATATCAACAACAGAGCTAAATGAACTCGGAATGCAGGAATTCACAGGCAGAGTCAGACCAGCGGTCTATCTAGTCCAATATGCAGGAAGGATGGGTAGAGTCCTAGCTGGAAATCAGGTTCAAGTCCCTGCTCCTCTACAAACCAACTATGTGATCTTAGGCAAGTCATTTACCCATTCTGTGTCCGAACTCCCTACTGGTAAAATGAGGACAATAGCACTTCTTAACCTGACCAGGGTACTGTGAGGATAAATACATTAAAATTGTGAGGTGCTTAGCTGCAATGGCCATGGGGCCACAGAAGCACCATAGATAGATATTCTGGCTCCAACCCCCAGTGGCTAGTACTACATACTTCAGAAGAAGGTGGCATAATCTGTAAAGGAAGTTTCTTACTGTCCCTTAGTGGTTGGTTTATGCCTTGAAGCATGAGTGTTATTTATCTCTTATAATTCTTTTTATTCGACGTAATGTAACAGTGAGTGTTCTTATTATCCACAGACTTTCAATAGGACTTGCACTCCTAAATCACTTAGATGTTTTGAAAATGTCACTCATAAATGTCTAACCCTTTTTTTAAATCATGCTCTTGGCTTTAGCGTTAGCTTATGACAATGCGTTCCACAGGTTAGTTGTGGAGTGTTTAATTAAAAAGGGCTTCCTTTTATCAGTTTCAAATGAGTCACCTTTCAATTTTATTGCAGTGTCCTTGTGGTGGTATGAGATATAGACAGACAGGAGCATCCCTGATTTACCTTATACCATTCATTATTTTGTATTCTCCTATCATGTCCTTTCACATTCATCTCCTCTCTAAACTCAAATGTCTCAGTCTTTTTGATATCTCCTCTTTTGAAAGTCTCTCATTGATGCTAATTATTTTGAGCAACCATCCCAGAACCCCTCTCTTTCTGCTAAAAGAAAAGGAGTACTTGTGGCACCTTAGAGACTAACAAATTTATTAGAGCATAAGCTTTCGTGAGCTACAGCTCACTTCATCGGATGCAGTGAGCTGTAGCTCACGAAAGCTTATGCTCTAATAAATTTGTTAGTCTCTAAGGTGCCACAAGTACTCCTTTTCTTTTTGCGAATACAGACTAACACGGCTGCTACTCTGAAACCTCTCTTTCTGCTGTATCTTTTTGCAGACGGAGGTGACCACAACTGAACATAATGTTCCCTCTTGATATGTGTAATGGCAATATAATATTTTCAGCATTATTTGTCTGCCCCATTCTTTATGCAGCCTAACAATGTGTTGGTTTGTTTTGGCTCATTGAGCAGGGGTCTATATGAAGCTGTCTGCAGGGATGACCATTTTACCCCATTAATACAGTTAATGTAGAACTAACTCATCAGTAGATATAAGTAGTTCAAATTAATCTGTCTCAAATAAAACCTGAAAACCTAGGTTAAGCAGAATTAATCTTCCTTCAAACAAGTTGCTCCTTCAAAATCAAAAAGTCTTTTGATACGTTGTAGTCAAGGGAAACACAAATGAAATATCTCCTGCAATCTCAAGCAAAGTTCATATGGTGCCATAAGATGTTGAAAAGCTCATCTTCTTATATGGCTTCTCCATTACTAGAGGTTTGCAACTGTGGTAGCCCATTCTGTACGGTCCTCTGTTAATCTCTTCATGGATGAACAGTCCTTTTGATCCACCTGGGATACCTCATTGTCCTCCAAGAGCTTCTTTTTCTGCCTCTCACTTTTCTGCCATCAACTTTCCCTTCCAGGTCCTGTCAACATGCATCATCTGCTGAACCTCTTAAAATGCCCCTCCAAATCAAAAAGGTTCTTTTCTTAAAATGCTTATTACAGGTGAAATTCAGAAGGTTCATACAACTGGAAAGGGCACATCTATTGACCCCTTCTAATAATATGGGAATGAGGAGACCTTTAATGAAACCAAAGTACTGTATATACGATTGGTGAGACCGACACTAGACTACTGCTTCCAGGTGTCCACATTTTACCAAGGAGGTTGAAAAACTGGAAAGGCTGCAGAGAAGAGCCACAAAAATTATTCAAGAGCTGGAGAAAATGCCTGCCAGTGAGAGATTTAAGAGCTCAATCTGTTTAGTGTATCGATCAGTGACTTGATTATGGTGTATAAGTGCCTTCACAGGGGAAAAGTACTGGGTACTAAAGTGAACTTTAATCTAGCAGTGAAAGGCAGAACAAGAATCAGTGACTTGAAATTAAAGCCAGCTAAATTCAAATTAGAAATAAGCCAAAAGGTATTAGCCATTGGAACAAACCACCAAAGGAAGTGGCGGATTCTCCATCTCATGAAGTCTTCAAATTGTGGCTGGATGCCTTTCTAGAAGAAATACTTTAGTCCAACACAAATTATTGGGCTCTGTATAGGAGTAACTGGATGAGATTTTATACCCTGTGTTATACAAGAGGTCAAATTGGATGATTTGATGATCCATTCTGCCCTTAAAACCTATGAGTGGTATTGAATTTAAAACTGACAAAAAGAAATAATATTTTCCCACACCATTAGTCTGTGGAACTCATTATCACAAGTTATAATGGAGGTCAAGAGTTTAGAGCCCTGCAGATCTGTGGATATCTGCTTTATATCCACAGATATCTGCATCTATGGATGCAATTATATTGTTTATCATCTTTGCGGATTGGATGCATATCCAAATTTTTGTATCTGTGCAGGGTTCTAACAGTGAGATGGGGTGCTGAGGTGGGTGCAGATGCAGATAAATATAAAAGATGCAATACCAGTTGCAGGTCGGATACAAGTTAATTGTCACAGATGCAGATCAGATGCGGAGCTAAATTTTTGTATCCACCCAGGGCTCTACAAGAGTTTGAAGGATTCTCTAAAGATTGGACATTTATAAAGTTAACAATAACATTCAGAGTTAATACCAAGGATTAAAAAGACCAGAAGTTCTGGTGTAATCTATAAGTATAAAGATAAGATATAGGCATAAAGCAGCAATGCAAGAGACCTACAGATTCAAGCCTGTAAGAAATTAACTTAGAATGTAGCATAACGATATGAGGCCTATAAGCCTTTGCATAAGTAAGTTAATCAGAAGTGACCTTAAGTCACAAGATAGCACAACACATAATGCTATGATAAACAAGATGATTAAACTGCTGACAGGTAACCTCAGAATGTTGGTTGAATATTGGTTAGTTTGGGTATTTTAGGATAGGAACATCAGCGCATGTTCAAATGCAAGATTGCCGTAGTAACCGGCAAACGTCTGTGTTAGTAGGTTTAAGCTAATTCATATACTAACCTATAGGAGGAGAACTCCCCAACACTATTAGGGTGGGAAAGTTTAGCTATGGCTAGAGGAGGCTGGACACCCTTATGAATATTCATGGTGGCTATCAATCCCAATAACAAGTCTGACTGTGGCCTAGGCCACTGGGATGTTTTGGCATGCCAGAGCCAGGATAGGACCTTCATGGCTGACTGCCTATCTCACCACTTTGAGGTCTCCACAAGCGTGGACTGAGTATACAATTGTATTGATGCTGGGCGTACACACAATATTGTGTTATTGTTACTTACTTGTTTGGGTGGGAGAGTTAGTGCTTTTACTAATTGTGTTAATAAAACTATTGCAAACTTAGAAGGTTTTTCTAAGTGTGAGTGTTGCACCCCTGCACATTGGGGCTCCCAAATTAATAGCAATTCTAATAACTCTGGGCCTGATCTTGGGACTGGTCCCTGCCCGACCACTGCGTGCTAATTAGGAATTCTTAAGTGATCAATATCATCAATACACAATCAACAGATTAGGCAACACTGGAAGGGATATAAATATTTTTGCTTCAGGGCATAAAACCACCTACAATTATTGGGGATTAGGAAGAAATTTTTCTCATAAGCAATGTGATAGGTTGTACAAACCCCACACTGGACAGGAAGGGATGACAGAGCTGTGCAAAGGGGTGTACAAACCCCACTCTGCAGCTTGCCAGAACCTCCCCAGAGGAAAGAAAGCCTGCCGCATGTTTGGGACTGTTTCTTTTACAATCCCTTTGCTTTTTTTTTTTTTTGGCCTCTGGAAGGTGAGCTCCAGTGAAACCCAGCTGGAGGCAGAGTTTCCATCCTTAGTCATGTACTGCTGATCCCATTCCATGTGATTCCATGCGTGCTCCTGGGTACAAGCACTCACTGAAAAATAAATTGGCAATGCTCAGCACCCACAGGCCGGATCAATCTTTTTTTGAGCCCCGGCACCCCCCACTCTGCCTGCTCTCCGCCCCAAGGCCCTGTCCCTGCTCAGCCTCTTCCCCCGAGACCGCACCCACCACTCCATCCCAAGGCCCCGCCCCCACTCAGCCTCTTTCCTCTAAGGCCCTGCCCACCACTCCACCCTGAGGCCCCACCCCCAATCAGCCTCTTCCCCCACTCTTATGGGGAGCAGGGGCAGAGAGGAGCAACCACCAGCAAAAACAAAAGTCAGCTCCTGTGCTGCTAACTGCCTGGGTCTCCATGATGAGAAGCTGAGGGAATGAGGACCCTCTCACACCCCAAGGCGGCACTGTGGAGACACAGCAGCTTATCCCATAACTGCCTGCTGTGGGGTTTCTTTAACCTTCCAAGCATCTGCTGGTGGCCAATGCTGGAGACACGATATGGGACTAGATAGACCCTGGATCTGATCAAGTCTGGCCATTCCTCTGCACTCCCTTTAAATATCACTAAGGTCCTCAGAGTAGAACATAATATCACTTAGGTTCTCAAAATGGCACTGGCCCCTCTGCACAGGGTAAAAGTCAGCCCTGGATCTACTTTGGATGCTGGTTTTTGTGCATGAAGGATGGGATGCGTGTTTTGAGCCTGATGAGTCATCAGAGGTAATTCCCTGTGAGTCCTAAGGGTTCAGCTAATCCACAAGCAAGGGTATAACCAGGGGACCCCACGTCAGGGATAGAGGCTCCTAATGAAAACAGCCACTCCAGTCTGCTCAATGTCGTTACCTTGTCGGGGATACTCTCAGATGCCCAGTAGCTCTGATAGGCTGCTCCTGCTCCAGCCACAGCCTGTTGCCCAGCTGTCCTGACAAAGGGCAGCAATGAATCTTCCATCCTCCTCCCCAGATAAGCCTGGTCCTTTTTAATCAAACATTCTTTTGCCCTTCAGCGATTTCACTGCTTATTGGAAGTAAAGTCTCTGGGCTAGATCCTGAGCCGGCAGATGGATGTCAGTGGAGTTTGCTGATTTATACCAGCTGAGACTCTAGTCCTAGTTTTATAAAGACCAGGGTTAAGTCTTGTAGCTAGCGTTAACCCCTCGTGCAGTTGCTGTGACTTCACTGGAGTGACATCTAAGATGAATTTGACCAGCAGTGTCTCATAATTTTCCAAGCACGGAGATGGCAAATGGCTCTGTGTAGTTCCAGTTCTTGTTGCTTCTGACTGTCTGCGCTTACTGATGACGCAATGTGCAATATTGCTATTTGTGGCATTGCTATTGTGTTGTTTCCATAGTGTTGATACCACGATGAGTTGATGGTATTGATACTGTTGTGTGTGTTGTAGATGTTCCGATGTTTCTCTGTAGCAGTGGGGCCATGATTTGTTCAGATCCTGATCAAAGCTGGACCCTAATTCAGGAGCTGGGATTTTTGGTCTGGCCCATTATGGAGAAAAGGGTCTCACTGTGAAGTTTGGGTCTGAATTCTCCAAGTCTGGGTGGGTATGAACTTTGGGCTTCCCACTGGACTTATCCCATCAGTCACACAGGACAATGTTTTCCTGATATTGATATTGTGACCTAGCCATCTCTTTGTCTATCTGTTTAGATATCACCACAGCATCTGCACACACAAATGCCTAACATTAACAGTGTGAGGTGTGGCCATAGAAGTCAAACACTATTAAGAGACAAGCATAGAGATTAATCAGATATTTCTGGAGTACTATAATTTTATGGATTAGCATCTATAAAATAGTCTTTAGATAGGTTCTTCAGTGATTTTAGAATCATCATCACTGGCTAGACAAGATGAACAACTCTTTAAGATCCTTCTCGTGAAAATTAGAAATGTTCTGGATATTTGACTCTTTTTTTTTAATGCTCTCTTTTTTCTTTGAGACTGTTTGTTTTAGAAGAGAGACAACTAAGGAGGGGATATGATAGAGGTCTATAAAATCATGAATGGAGTGGAGAAAATAAATAAGGAAGTGTTTATTACTCCTTCACACAACACAAGAAACAGGGGTCACCCAATTAAATTAATAGCCAGCAGGTTTAAGCCAAACAAAAGGAAGTATTTCTTCACACAATCCACAGTCAACCTGTGGAACTCTTTGCCAGGGCATGTTGTGAAGGCCAAAAGCATAACTGGGCTTAAAAAAAGAATTAGATACATTCACAGAGGATAGGTCCATCAATGGCTATTGGCCAAGATGGTGATGGATGCAACCCCATGCTCTGGGTGCTTCTCTACCTCTGTCTGCCAGAAGCTAGGAGTGGACGACAGAGGATGGATCACTCAGTAATTGTCCTGTTCTGTTCATTCCCTCTGAAGCAGCTGGCACTGGCCACTTTCAGAAGACAAGTTACTGGGCTAGATGGACAATTGGTCTGACCCAGTATGGCTGTTCTTATGTTCAGGGCAGGCGGTGACAGAATTCCTTATTGGTGTGTGTAGACCCCAAAATGTCACACCCAGCCTCCTGGGTTCTAGTCTTCCGTTCATTCAGTGGACCTCTCAAAGTCAAATACAGACTGTCCATTGTTCATGGTGCCAAGTATCAGAGGGGTAGCCGTATTAGTCTGTATCCACAAAAACAATGAGGAGTCCAGTGGCATCTTAAAGACTAATAGATTTATTTGGGCATAAAATCTGTAAAAAATCTTTACCCACAAAAGCTTATACCCAAATAAATCTAGAGACTAACAAATTTATTAGAGCATAAGCTTTCGTGAGCTACAGCTCACTTCATCGGATGCATTTGGTGGAAAAAACAGAGGAGAGATTTATATACACACACACAGAGAACATGAAACAATAGGTTTATCATACACACTGTAAGGAGAGTGATCACTTAAGATAAGCCATCACCAACAGCGGGGGGGGAAAGGAGGAAAACCTTTCATGGTGACAAGCAGGTAGGATAATTCCAGCAGTTAACAAGAATATCAGAGGAACAGTGGGGGGTGGGGTGGGAGGGAGAAATACCATGGGGAAATAGTTTTACTTTGTGTAATGACTCATCCATTCCCAGTCTCTATTCAAGCCTAAATTAATTGTATCCAGTTTGCAAATTAATTCCAATTCAGCAGTCTCTCGTTGGAGTCTGTTTTTGAAGCTTTTTTTTTGAAGTATAGCCACTCTTAGGTCTGTGATCGAGTGACCAGAGAGATTGTTAGTCTCTAAGGTGCCACAAGTACTCCTTTTCTTTTTGCGAATACAGACTAACACGGCTGCTACTCTGAAACCAAATAAATCTGTTAGTCTTTAAGGTGCCACCGGACTCCTCGTTCTCATTGTTCATGGGTATTTCAGAGCTGACATTTTGGTTCAGCCCATTAAAGCTAGAACTTTCAAAAGTTTGGATGGGCACAAGGGGATTGGTGGTGTGGCTCAAATGGGGTTGAGTGTATGTTTGGGCATGCGGAATATTTTGAGAAAATATTATTAGCTATGACCATGGGGGAATGAGCAGTCCAAGGAGATTGTTCTGAGATATGGTTAAGGGGCTGGGAGTTTTAAAATGCTCAGTGGGTCCCACACATTCTGTTGGTCTGGTCCTGTCAGGGGTACAACTAAAGCCACTCACACAGTGGGTCTATTTAAGCCCGTGGGAGACCCCTCCATTTTGTCTTCAGCTTGCTCAAGAGAGAGCCTCTCCACCCCCAAGGATACTTGAAATAAACTGGAACAAAGGACAGTAACTACAGGGGGTGTGAGTGATTGCTGGACCCAGACTAGAAGGAGACTAGTCTGTAAACGGAAGCTTACTGGGTGAGGTTTTTATCTGTATTCAGTTTTCTTAGATGTAGACTTGTGTGTTCTATTTTATTTTGCTTGGTAATTCACTTTGTTCTGTCTGTCACTACTTGGAACCATTTAAATCCTACTTTGTGTATTTAATAAAATCACTTTTTACTTGTTAATTAACCCAGAGTATGTATTAATACCTGCGGGGAATGGCAAACAGCTGTGCATATCTCTCTGTCAGTGTTATAGAGGGCAAACAATTTTTGAGTTTACCCTGTATAAGCTTTATACAGGGTAAAATGGATTTATTTGAGGTTCGGACCCCATTGGGAGTTGGGCATCTTAAAGACAGGAACATTTCTTAAGCTGCTTTCAGTTGAGTCTGCAGCTTTCGGGCACGTGGTTCAGACCCTGGGTCTGTGTTGGAGCAGACTGCTGTGTCTGGCTCCACAATACAGGATGCTAGAGTCCCAAGCTGTCAGGGAAAACAGGGGCAGAAGTAGTCTTGGCACATCAGTTGGCAGTCCCAAATGGGTTTCTGTGATCCAACCTGTCACACCTCCAATGAAGGTTTGAGAGAGAAACCAGCAGACAGAATGCCCTAGATAGACAGGGAGAGCCAGCATTTGCTGCAAGGATAGCAGGAAGGTGGGAGAGGTACAGAGGGGGCAAGGATGATAAAGTGGATTCCTGGGTTATCCATTCCAGTTTGCAGGCTGTGGCACTTCAGCTGACCATGCAAGATTACTATTTCCTATGGTGAGTGGGAGTGGGGGTTGACAGACAGTGTCCTTGGGAATCATTGTATTACATGCCTAAATGGTTTATGTATGACTGTGTTCTACTCCATGTGGAAGGGCTACCACAGCTCCTACAGGAACTAAAAATGGGAGGGGTGATTACCCTTGGGATTGTAAACAACTCTGGAGAAGCACCACCCCTTATTTCAAACTGGGTTTTCCAGAGACCATGAGATAAAGGAAACTGTTTAGGGCTGAATTTAAACAGAGTCAGCATCTTCCTTTTGATTCAACAAACAGACAGGACCTTAGATCCTCTGAGAACCCAGACCCTTGCAGAAAGATTGGAAAGACTTTGGCCCACTAGGGCCCCATAAGACCAATGTGTGATTTCTGGTATGTTCAATATGGGTTTAAATCTCTTTACTGTTTTGTATATGTTTTCTCTGTAATGCTTTTTGCCTTGAGAATAAATGTACTTTGCTTTGGAAGAGCTGTGTGATCACTGGTGAAAACATTGCTATTGTCCTCGGGGAAAAAGCACCAAGTAGGGGCTGGCCTATAGGCCAGCTGGCTTGCTGGGAATATCATTGTATGGGAGGAGCTGTGCAGACTTAAAAGCCCTTGTCAGGAGAGAGAGAGAGAGAGAGAGAGAGAGAGACGCAAGTCTCTGCCCAAGAGAGGTGGTGACTGGGAACCTTAAACCTTGAATGGGTGCCCTCAAGGGACCCCAGAGGAGAAATACAGGTGCAGTCACCCCTGAAACAGTGACAGTAGGCACTAGACGATCTCTCTGTTAAGATGTGCTCCACATTACAGCGACATATGAGAAGGTGTGACATAATGTTCCATCACTTGGGACCATTCATATCTCATCTGAAAGGCAGCAGTTCTATGTGCGTAGTACTCCCAGCACCACACCAGGCATTGGCAGAGAGGGAAGAGCGCAATATGCTTATAGACTCCCCACTGCCACGGGGTCATTGGAACGCCATTCAGGTTATGTCCTGGAATACTTGAGACTCTGTATACTTAGTGGTTTTGAGAAGGACTCTACAAAGGCCGCATGCCTGGCGATGACCCAGGAAGTGTGTAAGGAGGCAATGTTCTAATGGGCACAGTGTCTCTAATTAAACACATTCCTTTATCGAACACAGACTGGGCCCATGCATTGCTTGCCAAACACATTTTAAGAACAATATTCTAGCACAGATTCATAACTCTGTACATACATCACACAAAACTATTAATGATTAGATATTAGTTTTCCAATGATATCTTACATGACATCTTTTAGATACCAATTATGACGAGGGTGTTAGGTGTAGTGAGTATGTCAGGTATGGCAAGAGTTGCTGACACAGGGTAGTGAAACACCAGTGGGTCTCTGTATCACACAGAAAAATGTAGAACAGAATCAAGCTTCCTTAGGTATGTTGAGAAGAAGCTCAGATTTAAGGCACCACACTTCAGATCACAGGTAATGATAGTGGCCACTGGACACTTTATGGAAAGATCCATGATGATGCCTCAGAAAATTTTGCTCCCATCAGCCTTTCAGATCATCAGAACTCAAAAGAGCAGATAATGATAACAGAATGAGTTGGCAAGCGTCAATGTGTTTTGCACATAAAAGTGATACATTGGCTGGAGGTGTTGGGCTAGATGACATAATTGAGCTTTTCCATCTTTAATGCTTATAGTTCTCCAAAGGTGGTTTCAAAGGCAGCATTGCAATATCTCATTCCCTTTGGATAGGTGAGTGGGTTGTATTCTCTCTGCAGTGAGTCATCCTCATCTTGTTTAACTGCAGAGTACATTTTTTTGTTTATTTACGAGTTCCAGATCTGTCTATCTCATGATGCATGCGGCCCATAAACTTCAGAGCACTGGCCCTCCATTCTGTCCATTGAAGGCCTTCCAAGTGGAGGGATGTGAAAGGAGATAAGTCTACAGGGTGTCAGGTATGTAAAGAGATTTTGCAGATTACAACTGTCCAAAGATCTGTGTTACCCATGTTATCCTATGCAGATGAAACCAAGCTTCTACCCTTCCAGCATTACGAAGGGTGGGACGGACTGGTATATCCTCAGTCCCAAAAGAAATCCACAGAACAGACCAGCCTAGAAGAGAGAAAATGGCATTAATCTATACAGACTTTGAAGTTAAAAAAATAATTGTAAATCAAAGCTCACTTATTGGGCCATAGTCACTTAAGGCCTCGTCTCAGGGAGGCATTTAAGCCTATTTCAGCATTAGGCACCTGCTTGGGGTCAATTGAAGTCAATGAGGAAAAAGCCTGTATTTATAGGCAAGTTCTTTCCTGCACAGCGATTGATTTAAATATGTGCGTTGGTGCATTCCTGATTGGAGAACAAAGGTGGCCCAAGTAGGCACTATAATTACATCTCCACGCACCAGTAAGGCCGCAGGTAGGATTCAGCTCAAGAAAGGGCAGGTTATTACCATTGTTCCCCTCCCTCAGTGTTCCTTCACCCCATTAGAGCTACAGCTACACCAGAGCCAGTTCAGTCAATATGTTCAAGTGCAGAGCTTCAGGAAGCCGCTAGGTTATGGGGCAGTTCACTAGGGTGACCTTTAGCTCTTCACCCTTCAGTGTGTATGGGGTGGAGCACAAGCTGCTCAATGCTCACTGGGAGTGATGACAACTTGAGCACCCACCCGCTGCCAACACAACCTCCTCTCAACTGCAGGATCCTCCACTAGGGTGTAGGCCAGCAGAACCCCCAACAGGGTGAACCTAACCTCGAGGCTTTGCTCAGCAAGGAAATTCAGTTGCTCCTGAATAACTGCTTTGATGTACCAGCGCAGTTCTGTGTGTGTGTGTGTGTGTACACACACACACAACGGGGCTCCAATGGTTTTCCAAGGGTGATACCACAAAATGTGCAACACACTCTGTAAGAGCATAAGAACGGCCAGATTGGGTCAGATCAAAGGTCCATCTAGCGCAGTACCTTGTCTTCCCACAGTGGCCAGTGCCAGGTGCCCCAGAGGGAATGAACAGAACAGGTGATCATCAAGTGATCCATCCCCTGTGGCCCATTCCCAGCTTCTGGCAAAGAGGCTCGGGACACCATCCCTGCACTCAACAAGCCCTTGTCCCTTTTGTGTGGCAGCAGGCTGTGACTCTCCTTTCATAATTCATTTAACAATAGGGCCCTGTATTAAGAGTCAATATTTGCTTACACATTAATGATTGTGGTGTCACACACAGAAGCCCTTTTAAAAGAGATGCTCTTTTCAGTTGTAATAAAACAAGCGTGTGCTGCAATTTGCATAATAGCATCAGGCAGAGACAACGAAGGCACATTTACATAAAAAGGTAAACAAGCCTTCAGCCTAGCAAGTGGGGGAGAAAGCACTTGCAGGGGTCTGAAAGCCAAATGGTAAGCAATTGAATCAGAGGATTGCATACAATATTACTCTATTATAAAAGTATATCATGTAAGGTCTTTTATGAAAGCTAATGCCACAGGGGTGATTAATATCATTGTGAAATGTAGATATTCATATTATGGGAGGAGTTATAGATACTCACTGATATTATGCTTCAAAGTCTGTGACCAAGCAAAAGGAAAGACAAGTTTTTTCCCAGACAGAAGGGAAGGCAATTGAACAAGGTGTGACCAAAAACAATGGAAGCCCAGTTCACATAAGAATCAGAAGGGGATGGGAAATCAACAGGAAGGAAAGAACTTCCTGGGTCTGGGGACAAAACAGTGAGTTTGGAGAGATATAAGGAAAGAGAAGAAAGCCATCTTGGCATCTATCACTGGACAAGGGCCCAGAGTTCTAGCAAGCTGAGAAATATGTGTTCTTCAACAAAGGGGGCTAAAGTCTCTGGGAACTGAATATAAATAAAAAATCTGCTTAGGCAAAGATCTTTCAGCTAGAAAAACAAGGAAAACCAGTACTTTGCACTTCCGTGGAAGAGCCTGACAGAAAAAAACATCAGCCATGGCTGGAAAGGGGAAAGATTGGTAAGAAATCTACCTTGAACAAAGACTATAACTTGAGTTAAGTCTTAGCCACTAGAAAGTGCATTTCACTTTTATTTGCTTCTAATCATTTTGTCTTTGTCCTTTGCTATTGAACTCACTTAAAGCCTATCTCCTGTGGTTAATAAACGTTTCACGTTAATCTAAACCAACCCAGGTCTGTGTTTGAATTGAAGTGATCTTTAGCTCCAGTTAAAGCAACAAGTTGCTGCTCTTTTGTCTCTTTAAAGGAGAAACAGACCCTACTGTTCCTCTGAATGTTCCAGGAGAGGGCTGGACGCAGGGGTGAAAGTAAGGCAGTACAGGGCCGATACAGCGTACTGATAAAAAGCGGCCACTGGAACCAGCCCATACCACTGACTTTAAAGTGCTGCCCCAGCAAAGGACCCTGCTTAAAGTGCTGCTGCGGCAGCGTTTAACATCATTGCCCCTTTTGCCTTCCCCCTGCCCCCTGGGCCACCAACGGCAGCGGAGGGTAAAAGGAGCAGCTATCTCGAGCCCTTTAAATCGCTGCTGGAGCCCTGGGCGGCGCAGACCAGGCAGTGCGGATGGGCTGGCTGGGGGACACTGACCCCCCCAGCCCCGCCCCTTCTGTCCAAGGCCCCATACCTTCCAGGTTGGGGCGAAGCCACCCCCCTCCCTCCTTCCTCCCATAATGGTTAGAGATAAATTTTACTTTCCCCTCCATTGGACGTTTCAGGGCAGACAGCTTTGAGGGAATGCACGACTGGGGGTGTGTTGGGGTCACTCAATTAGTACTAACCAAGGCAGGTGGAGACCAGAGTATGACTGTGGTATAATAAGCAGGCCGCTGAAGTCATTGTTGCCGAATCAGGGCTGTTCGACATATACAATTCTCAGTGAATGCTTCTAGACTGGCTGGGAGTGTCCACAAAAGGAGCTACAGCCGCAGATCATTTGAAGGCACTCGGGGTTACAGGACAAAGCATTTGGAGGTCATTCACCTGCTAAGCAGATAGCTCAACTCGCTGGACATTCTTAACCCTAACGGTATGAAATGGGACACCGATTTCATCCTTGTGTGCTGTAAAAGGTTCTATAGCAATAGACCATTCCACTGCAGCTACTGGAGCGTGGGAGGATGGTACCTGGCATTTGATTGTTTTGCTTGAGGCTGTGCAATCTACAAATATAAAGATAGTCCCTGCCCTGAAGAGTTTGCAGTCTAAAAGACAGACACAGAAAACAGGACACATTGTGAAAAGCAGAGGTAGGGATACATTTGTGTGCGTGGTGATTAATGTCTGCATAATTATTATAAGGGCTTAGGGCCAGATCCTTAGCTAATGTAAATCAGCATAACCCTATGGGCAATGAAGCTATGCCAATTTATGCCAGCTGAGGATGTGGCCCTGTACATATACAGGGAGTCAGTCTTCAGCACTGAAACACAGCCACCTCTGAGGTGGAACACAGCAGTGATACCCAACTCCTCCGTCCTGAAAAATGCCTGACTGCTGGGTAAAGTTACAGGAGAACAAAATTATTTTTGTTCCTGGTCCTCCAGATTCTGCAGAGAATGTCACGGTGGAGCTACAATATGGGAAAAGCTCCTCAAAATTTTCATTTGTTCAGTGCTATTATTTTGATTCATAATCATTAACAGCATGGTCCCACGGTACTTCCCCTATCCAGACATGCATTATGTCATCTTTTTTGGTAATATATTAAATCTCTTTCACTTGAAAGAGTTATTTTTGAAGACTGGTATTTGCTAAGGGGGCTGCCATAACACACACGTTTTTTAAAACCTTTTCGTAGACACACACAATGCATGTGTGCCAAGTCTTCAGAAGATGGTTGTGATTCATGACCATCAGGTTTCAGAGTAGCAGCCGTGTTAGTCTGTCCGCAAAAAGAAAAGGAGGACTTGTGGCACCTTAGAGACTAACAAATTTATTTGAGCATAAGCTTTTGTAAGCTACAGTTCACTTCATCGGATGCATGCAGTGAAAAATATAGTAGGAAGATTTTATATACACAGAGAACATGAAACAATGGGTGTTACCATACACACTATAACGAGAGTGATCAGTTAAGGTGAGCTATTACCAGCAGGAGAGAAAAGAAACCTTTTGTAGTGATAATCAAGATGGGCCATTTCCAGCAGTTGACAAGAACGTGTGAGAAACAGTCAGGGGGGAGGGGAGGAATAACCATAGGGAAATAGTTTTACTCTGTGTAATGACACATCCATTCCCAGTCTTTATTCAAGCCTAATTTAATGGTGTCCAGTTTGCAAATT
Source organism: Dermochelys coriacea (assembly GCF_009764565.3). Taxonomy (NCBI): domain Eukaryota; kingdom Metazoa; phylum Chordata; order Testudines; family Dermochelyidae; genus Dermochelys; species Dermochelys coriacea. Next base: position 262,793,064 of record NC_050069.1, read on the forward strand.
AATTCCAATTCTGCAGTCTCTCGTTGGAGTCTGTTTTTGAAGATTTTTGTTGTAATATTGCAACTTTTAGGTCTGTAGTCGAGTGACCAGAGAGATTGAAGTGTTCTCTGACTGGTTTTTGAATGTTATAATTCTTGACGTCTGATTTGTGTCCATTTATTCTTTTACGTAGAGACTGTCCAGATTGGCCAATGTACATGGCAGAGGAGCATTGCTGGCACATGATGGCATATATCACATTGGTAGATGTGCAGGTGAACGAGCCTCTGATAGTGTGGCTGATGTGATTAGGCCCTATGATGGTGTCCCCTGAATAGATACGTGGACACAGTTGGCAACGGGCTTTGTTGCAAGGATAGGTTCCTGGGTTAGTGTTTTTGTTGTGTGGTGTGTGGTTGCTGGTGAGTATTTGCTTCAGGTTGGAGGGCTGTCTGTAAGCAAGGACTGGCCTTAGAGACTGACCATCAGTGTAATGCTATGCCCGTTCCTTTATTAACCCTTCCACTGCTGCATTCAGCTATGGCTGGTGTGTTGCAGAAGAATACAGTAAAATTCCTTTGAAAAGCAGACTAGCTGTGATAGGGTGCCACTGCTATTGAAAGTGACAATTATTGCAATGGAGTTATAGCAACTTAAAACTGAAGTAAGATAGTGGTGAATCAGTCCCTATAAATCTAGGTAAATCTGGCACTGTCTATCATGAATCTATCTACAGATTAGTAGGGGATTTCCCTGTCTAATAGAGTTCTCAGTCTGGTATTTCTTTTTAATGCAACTCAAAATTTGTTTTCTTTTAAGAAAGAAAACAGCGACTTGGACAAATAAAGTTGATTTAATAAAAATGAAGTTCACAGTAGATGAATTCTCCGTATACAGCATTCATTCAAGAGAACAAATTGTCCATTTGTATTTATTCCTTGAGACTATTTTTATTAGTGTGTGCATAGACTTTATTCATACCAGACAACTTAAATCTATCAATAGGTGTAATGTCTGGGTATTATGTAATAATCATGTTTTATTTGCTTACGCAAGTATAGCCTGTAGGCAGGAGCTACGCCTAAGAAATAAATCAGTCAGAGAGACACAGACTACTAGTACTATATTCCGCATCAAAAAAGAATTGCATTGCAGCAGACACGCAGCATTACTCCATGATCTAATTCATGGACAATCAGATAATAAGCAGTGTCAAGGTTCCTTCCCCACTCTGAACTCTAGGGTACAGATGCAGGGACCCACATAAAAGACCCCCTAAGCTTATTCTTACCAGCTTAGGTTAAAACTTCCCCAAGACACAGATTTCTTTCTCGCCTTGGGAACCAGCTCATGTTAAAACCTGGTACGCTGCCACCACCAAGCGATTTAACAAAGAATCCGGGAAGGGCCCACTTGGAGACGTCTTCCCCCCAAATATCCCCCCAAGCCCTTAGACCCCCTTTCCTGGGGAGCCTTGAGAATAAACAAGATGAGCACAAACCAGCCTTGGATTTTTAAGACCCAAAAACCCAATCAGATTCTTAAAAAAACAAAACTATATTAGAAGAACAAAAAAAAGATAAGAGAACAAGTCTGTAAGATCAGAATGGAAGATAATCTCACAGGCAGTCAGATTCAAAACACATAGAATCCCTCTAGGGAAAACCTTAAGTTACAAAAAGACACAAAACCAGGAATACATATTTCCTCCAGCACAGCGAATTTACAAGCCAAAACAAAGAAAACTTAACGCATTTTCTAGCTAGATTACATACTAACTTTACAGGAGTTGGAGGGCTTGCATCCTTGATCTGTTCCCAACAAAGGTATCACACAGACAGACAAAAGCCTTTCCCCCCCACTCCAGATTTGAAAGTATCTTGTCCCCTCCTTGGTCGTTTTGGGTTAGGTGTCAGTGAGATTACCTTAGCTTTTTAACCCTTTACAGGTGAAAGTATTTTGCCGCTGGCCAGGAGGGATTTTTTAGCACTGTATACAGAAAGGTGGTTACCCTTCCTTTTATATTTATGACAAGCACCAAGACCATCTGCTACAGCATCACATCGTGAATCCCTATAATGTTACAACAGGTATTTACAGTGCAATTTGGAGTTGTCATCTCTGGTCTTTTCACTTGTACTCTTCATGCCCAAGTGAAGATATAAGTGAGAAGGAAGCAGAGCTGTTGTCATTTCCTGGTTGCAAGAGGGGGCACGAGGAATTTTGAATAGCAAGTTTGACTAGCAAACACAAGCCAGCCACAGCTAGGCAAATAGAGAGACTGTCAATAGCCTTACAAGGGGTTATTAATAGAGAATATCCATTGCACTTGGGGCTGTGGATGCTGTCTTCAGTCACTCTAAGGTAGGGTTTTTACAGCAAGATAATGAATGTGGCTTACTCAGCTCACTGTGAAATCCTAAGTGGAGACAAGGCACTTGTAGTTTCTATCCCAAGGTAACTAGGTGGAGTCAGCTGCACTATATGCCTCACCCACTTGTGGTGACATAGGGACATAGGACCTCCTAGCCTGTTGAGTCCAGTTCTTTACTATTACAGGGAACCCCAGCATATAACTCCATCAACCTCCATCTTTAATTCAATTGGTTGACCTCATCTCCTTTACTTGGAAATAAGACTACAGGGCCTTGTCTCCACTGTGTTTCTAACGCGGGATAGTGAAGGTGTGTTAGTCACCCCCGCAGTGAAAACACACCTTTTCTGTCAGTGAGGACATAAGAACAGCCATACTGGATCAGCCCAAAGGTTCATCTAGCCCAGGATCCTGTCTTCTGACAGTGGCCAATGTCAGGTGCCCCAGAGGAAATGAACAGAACAGGTGATCATCAAGTGATCCATCCCCTGTCGCCCATTCCCAGCTTCTGGCAAACAGAGGCTAGGGTCACCTTCCTTGCCCATCCTGGCTAATAGCCATTGATAGGCCTGTCCTCCATGAACTTATCGAGTTCTTTTTTGAACTTTAGAACTAGACATAGCCATAGTCGTTCTGTACTGCTTCAAGTCCCACAGCCCCATCTTTGGAGACACAGCGAAGGACGGGGATGCACTTTAATCCCTGGAGTTAGCAGCTTATCATGGTCTGATTGGGTCTGATTTTCCTCCTGATTTATACCACTGTGAAGGGAGAATGTGTCCCATGCTGCTTCTCAAGTAGATTTTAAACCCGTTACTGAAAATGTGACATTTCAGGAGAGTATTGCTGCGAGTGGCTGGGGTGTAATCAGAAGCAAATTGGCTATGCACTTGAAACACACCCTCTCCAATCCTTCCATGTGAGCACTGCAGCTATCAACCTGCACTCTGCCTCAAAGACCTGACACTCCAGCTGTGACTTGTCATGTCACCCGGAGTGATGGGGAAATCCCACAGACAAAGACAATGGCATCCCCTGGTCAAAGTGCACAGTAGACTTAGAGGAAAGTTTTTAAAATGCCAGGGAAATCAAAGCACTAGTGGAGCTGGAAAAGGGGGAATGGCTGCTTTGCCAGGGGTGCTGGAACAATTTGTATACTGGGGGTGCTGAGAGCTATTGAACCAAACTGTAAACCCTGCATATGGTGAAAACCCCTCCAAACCAGCGGTGCAGCAGCACCCCCAGAACCCTTAGTTGTAGCACCTATGTGCTTTGCATATTCACTTTAAAATGCAGACAAAGCTATCCCAAGAGCGCACACACTGTGCAGACCAAGTCTCTGTGCTTCAGTTGAGTGGGTGCTCTAGGTTTCCCTTCCTCTTGATAATCTGAATGGGCAGCTGCCAAACTCTAATTATAACCACTGGACTCTGCTACGCGTACTCGCTAGAGTCCTGTAAGCTGTGCAGCATGGCTGGAGGAAATGCAGGATGGTTCAGAGGCTGACTAGCAGCAGGCCAGCTGCCAACTAAGTGGATGGAGTTCATAAAGACAATGAGCTTTAAAACAATTGAAAAAATGCCAGACAAGGCCATCTTGCCTTCAGTCAAGAGGAGAAAGCTCCTCCTCTAGTCTGCTAAGAGAGCCCAGGGCTTGCTGTTAACACTGGCAGACTGATCTCTGTCCAGGAGATCAGAAAAATCAGAGAAACCTTTGTGACAGAGGAATCCTAAAGAGAGCTGGCACCTCCCCTGTGACTACTGGGACCCCAGTAATGCAAACACCCCTGTGTGCCTACTTCCCCTCACTTCTCCCTTGTCTGTTTACTCACCTGTTTTGTATTGTCTAAATCTGAGATTGTGAGTTCTCTGGGGCAGGAACTGTGAAGATGTTATTTGTTTGTTGCCAGGCATGATGGGTCTCTGATCCCTATTTGGGGTCTTCTGGGGTTAGTGCAGCTGAAATACCAGTGACCTTTCAGGGTGGAGTGAACTAACATGAACAACAATTTGCTAATTCATTCTGCCTCATTGATCTCTTTGGGCCAGATCCCCAGCTGGTGTAAGTCAAGATCCATCCTGTGGGGCTACATCAGTTACATCTGCTGAGAATCTGGCCCTTCATCTCCTTCTACCGCTCATAACCTTGTGACTTTTTCATGTTACAGTTTCCGTCCAGAGCAACCTGTCTCTCCTCCTTCAAGTGCTTGTGAAAACTCAAGTGTTGTGAGAGCCGTGTCAGTCCCGGGATAGTAGAGAAACAAGGTGGGTGAGGTAATATCTTTTATTGGACCAACTTCTGTTGGTGGGAATCCGAGAGAGAAAAGCTCTGAAAACTCAACTTCTTTTGGCTAACTTTCCGCCAACCCTACTCTAATGACTTACCTCACACTCACCAGACACAGATCACTCTATATTGCAACTGCAAGCTATTAAATAAATGTGCATCCAATACAGTGATGAAGTGAGCTGTAGCTCATGAAAGCTTATGCTCAAATAAATTTGTTAGTCTCTAAGGTGCCACTAGTACTCCTTTTCTTTTTGACAATACTAAAGCAACCCAGCTTGGGGTACTTTAATGTTACACCCCATCTACCTACCTCCGTTTGTACACACATTCTTTTAAACCCTGATTTTTCTGTAACCTTGTTGTGCAGAGGTGGAATTGCTAAGAAAAAAACATAGCTCTGCCCATCTGACATGACCAAATTAGATGTTGTTCTTAAGCAGGTTGTGTAGATGTTCAGAATATGATTGTGGATGCTCTGCTGTGCTCCTCCGGCTTGGCCTCCCCTCCATAGGGCTTGGGTGCTCTGCTTGGTTCCTGGGCTTTGGGTCCCCCTTGATAGGGACTCAGATGCCCTGCCTGGCCCTGCTCGAATCACTGGGTTTTGGTCCTTCTTGATTGGACACTCATGGTGTCAAAATGAGCTGTCACTCTGAGTAGACTGTAGATCTTCATACTATGATACTTCCTCTCCTTTCAACCGCAAAATAATTAATAGTGCTGGCATTTCAAGTGTCCCCATTACTATGGGAATAAGCACCCACTGAGACAAATGGGGCAGTTCACTCTTCTCGGAGCTCTTGTTTCAGGTTGTCTGCATACTCAGGCTGACATTGTTGCCCGTTACACTTGGTTCACGTGGTCGAGATTTTTTTCACAACCCTAACAGACAGAGGCTGACTTCTCAAAGACAACAAAAGCTGGGATTCTGGAGGAAGAAAAAGGCATCTGAGGAGAAGTGCAGTTCTGCTCTTGTAATCCACTGATTTGTGTGTGAGGTAGCCCTGATCCACAGACGATGTAGGTCTGTCACAGCCAGGGAACATGGTTCTTTACCTCAAACTGAAAGGACTCAGGTACTTTTCTCTGGAGGTCCCCAAGGCCACTCCTGGCATTGGACACAATGGCAGGCACCACACAATAGGGGCTCACCTCAGCTTTGAACTGTTGTGTGCGACAGGTGCTAGTGGTGAGGTTCCTCTGTGCAGAGAAGTATGTAACCCACTGGCCAGTGAGTGTTATGTGTCCACTTCAGTGTCCCTCTATTAGCCCCCATGAGAGAGGCTGGTTCTTTAGCTCAAGCTGTTAGTTCTGGAGGGTCCCAGTTCAATGCTTGGTGTTAGCCAAGATGGCATCCGAGCCACCACATAGTACTACTGCATACTGGCCCAATTGGGTGCAGTTCCTGAACACCCACAGACACTGAAAGAGTACAAGCAGTTGCTTCTGGGCAGCCATGAGCTAGGCAGGGAATCGCTTCCCCTCTGTGAGTATTATATCTTAATGCAGTGGGTCTCAACCAGGGGTACGCATACCCATGGGGGTACACAGAGGTCTTCCAGGACGTACATCAACTCATCTAGATATTTGCCTAGTTTTACAACAGGCTACATAAAAAGCACTAGTGAAGTCAGTACAAACTAAAGTTTCATACAGACAATGGCTTGTTTATACTGTTCCATATACTATATGCTGAAATGTAAATACAATATTTACATTCCAATTGATTTATTTTATAATTACATGGTAAAAATGAGAAAGTCAGCAATTTGTCAGTAATAGTGTGATGTGACACTTTTGTATTTTTATGTCTGATTTTGTAAACAACTAGTTTTTAATTGAGGTGAAACTTGGAGGTACACAAGACAAATCTGACTTCTGCAAGGGGTACAGTAGTCTGGAAAAGTTGCGAGCCAATATCTTAATATAACTAATGCTGCCTACACCTAGATGTTCTGTGACTGTTGACATAACACAATCCTTGTTTGTACTTTGTCTCATTTCACACTGTAAGATTTGGAGAGGTGGGGGCGAGGACTTTGTTTTCTTCCTTATCTGTACAGCACCATGCACACCAAGGGATATGCACCGGTGCCAAGAATATAAATAATGCCAATAACGAATCTTTAGCTACTTTGCTTGATCTGTTCAATTTCAAACAGATTGAGATGTTGTGCTGAGAGGGAGTTATTGCTGCTATATTAAGTCAGTCATGCCGGCTGAGGTATGTGATTTAGATAGCTCTAATACTTCTTTAAAAAAAAGAAAAGGAGTACTTGTGACACCTTAGAGACTAACAAATTTATTTGAGCATAAGCTTTCGCGCTCACGAAAGCTTATGCTCAAATAAATTTGTTAGTCTCTAAGGAGTCACAAGTACTCTTGTTCTTTTTGTGGATACAGACTAACACGGCTGCTACTCTGACACTTTTTTTTTAAAAGCCCTAAAGAGAACAGTAGTTTTGGGCCAGAACCCAAACCGTTAGGGTGGGGGTTTTTTATGTTTTTTTTTTAAGTTATTTTTAAGAAAATGGCTTTGGCAAAGTACATTGCGAAGCGATAGTCTCCAGGGAATGCATGATCGTTGTAAGTTGATTCCTGCTACAGTTGGCATTGACTATGTGAAGATAAATATAGCGCAACAGGAACATTAAGTAATTAATCTTCACCGCCCTCAAAGGTAGGGTAAGTAATTATTATTATCCCTAGATTACAGGTCGGGAAATTGAGCCAGAGAAGTTGAGTGGCCTGCCCACCACCTAGGATGACCAGATGTACTGATTTTATAGGGACTGTCCCGATTTTTGGGTCTTTTTCTTATATAGGCTCCTATTACCCCCCCCCCCTTCCTGTCCCGATTTGTCACATTTTCTATCTGGTCATCCTACCACCACCACAGAGATCCAGAACTAGAATGCAGTATTCCCTCCCACCCACACTTGTGGGCAGATCTCTATACTACCTTTTCTATCGAACTGTTGTGTCCATACTCTCCAGCATGATTGATTTGATGTTGTTTCATTGTGTACCTTTATATACTGGCTGTTTTCAGGGAACTTCTTTCTTCTGGCACTGAGAGTTAATGGACCTTGAATGGAAGTGGATCCCATGAGTTGGGAGCAGTACACGATGTTCTTATTTAACTAGTAGCTGAAAGCCCAGGCTGTTGCACAGGTGTGGCAGTCAGGCCAAGTAATGCACCATCTGCCTCATGCAACCAATGAAACTGCTGCATGCAAGTTAATTGTAGAGGCTGAATGGTGATTGGTTGAGTTATCTCTGATACCACAATGGGGCAGGACTCTTGGCATGGCGTAGATACATGTCTTGCTGTCTCACAAATGAAATCCGTACATGTCTACGTCGTTGAGAACTTAAAAATTGGATGGTAACAGACCACGAACCCAGTGATGATTGACACTGGTGATATTCTGAACAAAAAGAGCCCTGAACCATGTTTGTCGCTGTTCCCAGCACAGGCACCAACTTTTCAAAATACTGGGGGGTGTTCAACCCCTGGCTCCACCCCAGTCCCCATCCCCACTCCACTCCTTCCCCCAAAGCCACACCCCCGCCCTGTCCCCTCCCCTGAGCACACCGCGTCCTCGCTCCTCCCCGCTCCCTCCCAGCCTCCTGCACACCGTGAAACAGCTGTTCGCGGTGGGTGGGAGGCGTGGGGACAGAGGGGGAGGTGCTGATCAGTGGGGTGCATGGTGGGCAGGAGGTGCTGGGGGCAGGGGGAGGTGCTGCTGGGGCTGCTGGTGGGTGCTAAGCACCCACCATTTTTTCCCCATGGGTGCTCCAGCCCTGGAGCACCTGCAGACTCAGCGCCTTTGGTTCCCAGGACATCACACTAACTCAACAGACATTCTAGGCTTCAGAGGAACACAGAGACAGGTGACAGTCTTGGAATCTCATTATATAGATACTTCGTAGTACAGGAGTACATAGGAGCCCCAGTCACGGACCAGGACCCCATTGTGCTGGTTCTTTGTGGATGGAGACCCCATCTGGGAATTGTGGGTGATTTCAACTTATTGAGCAGCACAGTCAGTCTGATGATCTTGAGACAAGAGGATCTAGTCTAGAGCATATGCTCTTGAAAGACCAGAGCCTTTCCTGATGCTCCCTCTTGTGGTAAATGTTCTGTTTCTGGAGTTCTGTGTTTAGTAGATTTCTGTGCACTGTAAGAAGATGTCTTCTCTCTTATTCAAAGCCACCTCATTGTCCTACTTAAAACTCTCCTTTGCCAAGATGCCTGCTGCTGTGTCATTTGCTCTTTACATATCAAAAATGTGAAGAAAGCACATGGGCACAACCGGGTCCCATGGGCAATAACCGTGTTTATTAACTGTACACTAACATGCAAGACCTAGCTGCTCAATATAACATGTGGTGAGCACCACTAGAGGGCTCACAATTATTTAAAGGGACACTACCCTATTCCTAGACACTATGCCTTCAAAACACTGGACAATGGCTCAGCTACTGGTATACTGAGCCCATCAGTCCTGTCTTATTATCTCTTTGTGCTCCCTGTCTCTCTGTATGCATCTGTGTCTTGTCTTAGACTATAAGCTCTTCAGGACTGGCTTGTTTCTTTGTGCAGTGCCTAACACAATGGAGCCCTGGTCCATGACTGTGGCCCCTATATGCCACTACAATACAAATAAGAAATAATAATTATTATTGTTCTGTAACAGTGCATGAGGGAAAAAAAGAAAGCTCAATCTAGATTCAGAAGACCAGATTCCTAGCTGGTGTAAACTGTCAAAACTCCATGAAAGCCTACAGAACTAGGTGATTTAAACCAGGTAGGAAGCTGGTCTGATTTTTCTCCTTATTGTTGTTTGGTACAATTGCTCATTGGGAATCATTAATCAGCAGTGAATTTGTTAGTTCAAACCCAGGGTTTATTATTCAATTATTGAAACAAATGGTAGATGTTTGAGCTTCCTTCCCTTGTGTGGTGTTGATTGCTGTACATACACTATGAAAAAGCTCTCGGTGAGTATTTTATAGCCCATCCATACACCTTGACACTTATTTACAAGAACACTAGACAGCTAATTTCATTTTAATGGCTTGTATACTCTTTCCTTATTCTTAACAGCTTCTTTAGCATAACACTGCCACTTACCCATAGGTTCATAAAACATTCTCACTCAAGTACCATGGCCTTGAGTCCCAACCACTTCCATTTGCTCTTTACAAATGACAACCTATGTTTAGAATGGAAACAGCAGGTAATTCACCTTGGGTCAGATGCTGCTGTCATTTGTTCCACTGAGTAACAGCTCCTCAAAGGGTCCCATCGAAATCAATAGGACCATTCATGGAGTATATTTCCAGGCTTGTCTATATGGAGCAGCAATGTGAACTATGGGGGTGTGATTTCTGGAGCACACTAACATGTTGCCCACTAATTGGTCTGTGTGGAGCCGACCGATACTTATTAAAAGTATCTCTAGCACACTTTAAAGAATCACTGTTTCAAATAGCACTAGGGAACGTTTAATACACACAGCAGAGTCTACATGGACCGGTGACAGCGCAACATGTAAGTGTGCTTTAGAACTCACACCCGAATAGTGCACTTTGCTGCTCTGTGTAAACAAGCCCTCATAGATTCACAGAGTTTAAGGCCAGAAGGGATCATTAGATCATGTAATCTTACCTCCTGCATATCTCGGGCCATTACACTTCACCTGTTACCCTTGTATTGAGCCCAATAACCTGTGTTTGACAAGTTTTTGTGGGTCTCTTCCAGAAAGGCATCCAGGCTTGATTTGGAGACATTAAGAGATGAAGAATTTCCCTTGGTAGCTTGTTCCAGTGGTTAAACAACCTCCATATTAAAACTTTGGCCCTTATTTCTAATTTAAATTTGTCTGGCTTCAGCTTCCTGCCTTTGGTGGTGGTTCTGTCATTCTCTGCTCTATTAAAGAGCCCCTTTGTAGCCTGTATTTTCTCCTCATTAAGGTACTTATACACCATGATCAAGTCACCTCTTAATCTTCTTTTGGTAAACTGAACAGATTGAGATCAGTAGTCTCCCAATGTATTGCATTTCCTCCACCTTTCACATCACTTTTGTGGCTAAGGTATTACTCCATGTGAGTAAGGTATTAGCATCTGGCCCTATCAAACTAGTGAACTTCAAATGGATCAGAGGGTATCTCTAGCTGAGCATCCCAAAAGGGTTACAGACAAGATCATAGAAGATTAGGGTTGGAAGAGACCTCAGGAGGTCATCTAGTCCAACCCCCTGCTCAAAGCAGGACCAACACCAACTAAATCATCCCAGCCAGGGCTTTCTCAAGCCGGGGCTTAAAAACCTCTAAGGATGGAAATTCCACGACCTCCCTATGTAACCCATTCCAGTGCTTCACCACCCTCCTAGTGAAATAGTTTTTCCTAATATCCAACCTAGACCTCCCCCATTGCAACTTGAAACCATTGCTTCTTGTTCTGTCAAGATGTCCTATTAGATTTTACCAATCCCTTCTGTGCTCTACTTTGTGATAAAAATGTGTGCAAAGATCTGTAGGTTTCTGCCACCAAAGTTAATATGTCATCTAATCAGGAAATTATGAGCCTGATCTGCAGCTGGTGTAAATCAATGTACACCAGGTAAGGATCTGGCCCCAAATCTTTATAATAAAAGACAATGGGCATATCTAGAAAAACCCACTGGAGAGAACTAAAATATATGGCCCCCTTATGTCCATCAAGTATTTGACAGTACGTAAGGCTTAGAAGAAGGCCTCCCATTTATAGTACTGCTAGCCAATTGTGCAATACTATAGATGGGTAGAGCAGTTTCATTTGTGCAATGATATTGACTGATATTCGTCTGTCTCTAACCTCCATGCGTAGCAGAACATGAAATGCATTTCATGGTTATCCTATGGAATGTTATGCTACTCGGTATTTATATGCACCAGTAAAAATGCTGTGGGGATGGTAGCCCAGATGCACAATGCTTGCCTTGGCAACGCATCTGCTCTGGAAGCACAGCCAAAGGGTGCATGGAACAGACAACACAATCTTCAGCAATCAAAGGCTGGTTTTATGCTTGATTCAGTTGTTTCTAAAACTTCTTGCGATGTCTTCTTTCTAGCTATTAGCAGCAGAACACTTCATTTTTTCAAGCAATATCCCCCAAACCAAACAGTTTAAACAGTATTTGTCTGGATAGAAAGCTATTACATGTGGGGGACTTCCTCCCAGTAGAACCCTAGGATCTGTCCTATGGAAGGAAAGAAGGTTGAGCTAAGAAACAGCACTGAGGGAAGCTAGCACTGGACCAGGCATAAAGGCCTGATCCAATACCAGCTGAAGTCAGTGGAAAGGCTTCCGTTGACCTGAACAGGTGTTGGATCAGGCCCTCACTGAAAGATTCATAGTGGAGAGAGATGAAAAAGGCCAGCTAGCTCACTAAACCCATCTACTTCAAAAATGCCCCACTGCAACCAGTGGAGCATTCTGCTTAAAAATCAGTGTCATGACATGGCTTCAGGTTCGGACATCCTCTCCTGGTGAGGTCCAAAGAGTTACATTTGTCAGCACCTCCCCAGTTCTTCCCTCCAGGAGGCACAGCTTTAACAGATGCATAAAACCCTTCGGTTAGCATGGTTGGATGGGTGCATTCAAGTGGAAAAGTTTATTACTAACTTTGAGATCCATTTACTAGCTAATAGGCCATCCCCTTGTCATTTTATAACTAGGCCTTATTGTTACATATTCAAAGAACTGTGCAATCAATGAATGCAAATACCTTCTCGTCTCTCTTTGCAATGTCGGTGACTGTTACCCTCCAGGAAAAACAAAGCCGATGAGACTGGAATTTGTAACGTCAAAACCAAAAAGGGCAAATGAAAAAAACTCTTAGAAAGCCCCCCTAACATCTCAAACCTTATTCATGCAGCAGAAACGGAAGGGGGGAAAAAGCACAAACAATATTGTTTCCCCCTTCAAAGAGAAAAGAGATTGTTTTCCCTAGCATGTCAGTCACAGTGAGTAAAAGCAATTAAAAAAAAAAAAAGTCCATTGGAGCCAGGGAAGCTCTTTCTTCATTTCATTTGCCAAAGCACTTGGCCAAAGGAGAGCCCTGATCCACCAATGCGCTTCCCCAATAAATTATGCTGGCAGTGGTAGCTTTAGAATGTTTAACTGAATGGTGCTAAGGGGCCAGGCTTCAGAGCTTCCTGAGTGCATGAAAAGCATGACTCCTGTTTCTGTCTGTGGTGTATGTTTATAGGAAGGCCGAGGTCTATCCATTAACCTGAACAAGAGCAGCCAGTAACATAAGAAAAAAGAAACAATGTAAGATTGAAGAAGCAGCAAGGATCAAATAGTGCCTGGCCCTAGACTGGGAGGCGGGTGGGAGGGAAGAAGATGCAAGACTTGCTGCGACAGCTAATCATCCCTGCAGTCAGCGGGGTCTCCTTCCTCTTAGCGCCTTCTGAAATGCAAATCACCCCAAGGGGCAGGGGATGAAACAAGGAGTTGCCATTACACTGACCCCTTCTCTCTGAACATGAAGTTTGCTGATTGCACTGGGGGGGGGGGGTGTGCGAAAAAGTTGCATCGTCCAAGCAGTGGGTATACTCCCCCTGCATAGCAGATTGCTCCATGCTTCCCCTTGGAATGTAGCTTGTAATCAAGGCTCTCAAAATACTTTACAAATGTTAGTTGATTTCCCCAGCATCGTTGGAGGTAACCCATGACTCCTGGTGTTTTTTCTTAAAGCCCCAGCTCATGGAGTCATGTGATTAGGTGAGATCTCAGCTTCCATTTTTTAAGGAAGTTTGTAGCCCTCCTGTTTGTGGAGAAAAAGCTGACGATGTGAATCGTACAGGCTCAGAATTTAGAAGGCAAATAAAGAGAATCCCCCATGTTTTTTTAATCTCAGGATTTTAAAGTCAAATCTCAGGATTTGCGGGGGGCGGGGGAGAGTCTGTCTCATGAAATGCTTTGGGGTGGTGAAACTGAGGTATGCTCCCTATTTCATAGATGAGTAAATGGGGGCTGTGTAGTTATCCCAAGGTCACACAAACCAGTGGCAGAGACTGGAGTAGCAGACAGGTTGTCTCTTGACCACCACACTCTTCCTTTCACCAGGGCATTTAATCCCTCTATTGGGAAGCTCCACTCAATAGCCCTTTGTTAATTCTCCAAACCCGGAGCGTGACCTGCCGGTGCGTCTGTGTTGCAGGTCCCACTGCTGAGCCATAACCACAAGGCCTAGGAGTTGCTGCAGCACCTTGGCTCATCAGCTCAAACTGTAGCAGCTCCTGCTTTTTGCTTTGGGGGAGGGGGGTCCCCAATTTCACCCTTAGTGTGTCAGCCAAGAGGGCACCCCCCACATGGGCCCATGCTGGACCGGACCAACCCACTGTGGGCAAGCCTAGAAATCCAGCTCTGAGGCCGATTCTCTCGCTCAGGTCACAGAATCATGGGGTTAGAAAGGTTTCAGAGGGGCAGCCGTGTTAGTCTGTATCAGCAAAACAACCAGGAGTCCTTGTGGGACCTTAGAGACTAACACATTTATTTGGGCATAAGCTTTCGTGGGCTAGAACCCACTTCATCAGACTGCAAGGGCCAGCTAGTCTAACACCCCGCCAAGATGCACACGCCCTCTCTGCCTCAGTTTACCCAGCTGTAAAATGGGCTGACACGCCCCCTCTGGGCAGGGGGAGAGGTGAGGTTTAATGAGCTAGCTCCCCGACGTGCTGGGATTAGCCGAAGCGGGCTCGTTTCTTGGAGCTCCGCAGAGGGGAAGGCGCGGACAGGCGGCGTCCCGGGCCCTGTCCACACGTGCGCCGGGCGGGTCTGCGAAAGCCCAGCTCAGCCTCAAGCCGGGACTGACTCGTCTGAACATCCCCCCGCCCGGTTCCGCTGCCCTTGCCTGCCCCGGATCCATCGCTCCAGCACCGCTGCGCCCCCTCGCCTCCCGCTGCCGCGCTGCCTGCGGCCGGGCCCCCCGGATCCCCGCAGCCACCCCCTGGGGCACCGGCGCGCCCCCCAGCGCCCGTCCGCCCCAGCCGGAGGGCGGAGCCGCCGGCGGGGTGGCCCCAGCCGGGCTGCGGCGTGACCCGCCTCCTCCGGCCGGGGATTCGCTGCGCGGAGCGCGGGGGGGAGGCTCCCGGGGGCAGCGCGGAGGAGCGGGGATGGCTCGGGCTGGCCGGCGCTGAGCCGCGCCAGGTGCGTTGCGCCGCCGGGATCCCGGGGAAGCAAACACCCAACTTCAGCCCGGGCCGGGATCCGTCTCCCGCAGCCCCCCCCCCCCCGCGGCAGGCGGGCGCTTTTCCCCCTCCACCCCAGCCGGCATGGAGCCGCCAGCCGCCTGCCTTTGGCTCTCGGTGTTCAGCTGCCTCCTCGCCTGGGTAAGTGCCCGGCGCCGGTGCGCCTCCGTGCTGCTCCGCTCCACTCGCCCGGTGCCTTCCCGGTGTGCCCGGGCGCCGCTGAGCGCTCGTCTTCCCTGCTCCGAGCCGGATCATTCATTCGCGCTCCGGCCTGATTTTGCGGGGAGAAACTTTCGGCGATTTCCCAATGTCGCGTCTGGCCGTGCGAAGGGGCAGGTGCGTCGGGTCTTTCTGCCCGATCACTGCAGGGGCGAGCCGGCACGGGGCTTGTCCTGCGGAGCCTGCAGGGAAAGGGGCTCTGGGGGTTACCTTGGCTTAGTTTCAGAGTAGCAGCCGGGTAAGTCTGTATTCGCAAAAAGAAAAAGAGGACGTGTGGCACCTTAGAGACCAACACATTTATTAGAGCATAAGCTTTCGTGAGCTACAGCTCACTTAGTTGTGGTTTTTGTGTTTTTGCCGGGGGGGGAGGGGGGCTGCCCGAGGAGGCGGCTGTTTCCCCTTCTGCAGCATTTGCTTCTTGAAAAGTGCCTTGCCCTGCAAAAGAGCCCAGGGAGGGGGAAATCGGCTAGAGCGCTGCGAATAATGGGGTGAAACTCGGAGGACGCTGAATGTTGGGGCAGATCGGGTTGGTTGGGGAATACACTTGGGTGCAAGCTGCAGCGTTCAGGTCATTTGACTCTCAACGGGGCAAAGCACTCGGGTATGTATCGGGTGGGTACGCCAGTGGGTGACCCTGATAACCCAAAAAGAAAAGTACTTGTGGCACCTTGGAGACTAACAAATTTATTTGAGCATAAGCTTGAAGTGAGCTGTAGCTCACGAAAGCTTATGCTCAAATAAATTTGTTAGTCTCCAAGGTGCCACAAGTACTCCTTTTCTTTTTGCGAATACAGACTAACACGGCTCCTACTCTGAAACCTGATAACCCAGTGGGGCTTGTCTGTCTGTCTGATTTTCACCATCCTCTTCTCAGGATCAAGCCACTCGGCTTGCCCGGCTCCCTCCGCCCCTGCAGGACAATGCAGAAGCCACCCGGGAAGTTATTTCTCCGAGTGTTTGATTATTTGTGTTGTTTCACTGTCAGTAGGAAACTGGGTCTTATTGGAATATTTCACCAGGGGAGCTGAGTGCTGCTCCTTAAAGCTCCTCTCCTTGCACCGTATTCAATGAAGCTAATTGCTGTATTTTACTGAGGAGGATTGAGAGGCAGCTGAGGCTGCATTTGTCCCCTTAATTCAAACCCTGGCTTGCATTCAGTCTCTCTCATAACCAATAAACCCGCACCATTCCTTCAGTGGCACCCTGTTGTGGTGAAGTGGTTGCTCGGGGTGACTGGGGTTAGCCCTTGTTTGCTGGACGGGAGTCGGTTTCATTTGCTCACTGTCCCTTCAGTTCCATGACCGAGTTTTTCCCTAGAACCCAGTCTGATCTCCCATGAACAAAGTCAAACCAATTCAATGGAGACGGCTTTCAGAGGGGAAGCCGTGTTAGTCTGTGTCAGCAAAAAAGAGGAGTCCTTGTGGCACCTTAGAAACTAACACATTTATTTGGGCATAAGCTTTCGTGGGCTAGAACCCACATTATGCCCAATTCAATGGAATTTCACAGCATGGGCAGAGCCACCCAAGCCTGGCTTTTGCTGCTTTCCTCTGTCATATGGCTTTCCCAGGTCCCCGCTCCTCCAGGCCTGTGAAATGAGACAGTGAAGCAATTTCTGTTTTTGGTCAGCTTGGAATATCCAGCATCTTCTGTTCCAAAGCCCAGGTGGGTTAGATTTTCAGAATAAATTAAAGTCAGTGCTTTCCTTTTGGAGAAGGACATAAACGGCTGGCGTCCAGCACTTGAGCTGGGGAGCAAACGATGAGGGGAAATGGGGAATTCACGTAAGCAAGGGATCCAAGCCAGATCCTGCTCCCACTGAAATCTATGGCAAAATTCTCATTGACTTCAATCCTGGAGGCTTGAGGAAATCATCTGGGGCCCAGTCTTGGAAACACATAGGCACAATAGCAACTTCACTCCTGTGAGCAGTCAGAGAGGCTGGTGGGGGTGCTGGAACAATTTGTATAATGGGGGTGTTGAGAGCCATTGAACCAAACTGTAAACTCTGGATATCATGGAAGCCACTTCAAGCCAGGGGGAGCGAGCGGCAGCACCCCCTGCACCCTTAGCTCCAGTGCCTATGGAGGCTACCCCAGTTACTTGTGCAAGCATTTGCAGGATTGGGCCCTTAGACTGTCAACCCTGTGGATGGAGACAGGGTCTTTATCTGTGCTTTAGATAAGCACTAACCCCCTGGTGCTCTGTGATTAATAAGAACAAACCATAAACTAGAGGCTCTTCTGGGTCAGCCTTGGCTTTCTTTTAACTGTCTGTTTCCTTGTTTTGCTACATCACTGTTTATTTTCTCATTGTAGTGCAGTGATCATTGATTTTTTTTCCTATCTTACTTTCATGATATTTACCAGACTTTGCTAGACCTCAGCTTCTATTGATGGGGCAGACAGAATAGTGCAGGAGATCAGCTTTTGCAAACACCTTTGCTAACATATGAATGCCGAGCCTACTGCTGTAGAAGGGGTGATGTCAGTGTTTGAATGCTAAGGAGAACTTCAGAGAGCCAAAGAGTTGCAATGCATTTCAGAACCCAAGCTGAAACAGCGATAATTTTGCCATGGCATCTGGGATTGCTTAGTGCTGTTTTCCTTTTAATTTCACTGTGACGATTAATTGGTCTGTCCTTGAAAAGTTTTAAATAGCAGTCCTGCTCTGGTCAGTATGAAACAAAAAGTTCAGTGTCATAAAACTATTGTAGCCAGGTGTTTTAACTGCTCTTGTAAACTTTCCCCTTGATGCTACATAACTCAGAAACTCGCGCAGGAAAACCAGGATATATAACTTCAAACTGTTGATTGATTGTCTGCTATCCTGCCTCTTGCAGTAGCCAGTGCCGAAGGCTTCAGAGAAAAGCAATAGATGTATTTTCATTTACCTTTGATTTAAAACCAGGGTAATGTCACTGACTTCAGCTTTCCAGTGGTGTAACTAAGATAAGAACTGAGCCATGAACATAACTAGTGGAAAGTATTTTGGCATGTACGTGTTGAATGAGATTTCAGTCATTCAAATCGCGCTGCAAATTCCACTTTCTTTCAGTGGATCCAAAGATCAGTCTGGGCTGGCCAAATTGGCCAGTGTAGTATAAACTGTGTTTCCTCTATGGCCTGATTCACCTACAAAAATGTAGTTAAACCAGAGTAAAATTGATGTAAGTGAATGCCAAATCAGGCTCTACATTTTTCCAGTGCTCAAATTGCAAATTAAATGACCCAGGATGATTCCATACATCTGTAACCCGCACCCATTTAGATTTGTGTGAAAACCACTGGCCAACTTCTGACTCTTTCATTCCACTACTCATTGGTAGGGGGGGTTGATGTAAATGTACATAAAGAAACCGACTCTTTCAAAAAAGATCCATTGTTTTCACTGTCCTTAGAAACCTTTATTGTAATTCCAGCATCTTTCTGAAGGTTGCTATTACCGTCTGCCGCATACACATTGCAACTCCTCATGATAACGGAACCCTTTATAAAACTTAAAATCCTTGACTTTTGCTGACTGTGCTACAAAGCCGCTCTAAGAGGTATTATATGTATGTAAACATTGATCATACATAGCATGTGGTTGAAGTTTTTCAAAGATAATTGAACACCCAGTTCAATTAACTAGGTTCCTTTGACTATTTCAGCCTATAGGTACATGCACTGAATTCTGTTTGCATCATACGTATGCTTTTTAGAACATTTATGGTTAGAGGTTAACAGAGCTAGAGAAAATTAAACGCAAAATGGCGTGGTAAGGCTTATACTTGGAATGAACGTTAGCAGAATGTTACTCTAGTCCGCAGGCACTTCAGTGCTGGTTTTCAAAAGATGATCATCAACCACCAGGGATCGCAAATCCTGTTTTTTGGTCACAGCATGAAAAATACTGAGAGCCAAATAGGGGGAGGAGGGCGGATGGGGTGGTCGGAGCATACTGGGAGGGGAGTGGGTCCATGCAAGGGTCTTTCTCTCATGAAGTGGTCTGCAGAATGGAGAAAGAGAGAGGACTGCTGAATTGCAGTATATTACTGTGCCACATACCACTGGCATCTGGAGTCAGATGGGACCATGGACAGAGAATCTTGCCTGATACTCTGGCAGGCAGGTTTTGTGTGTGTGTGTGTGTGTGTGTGTGTTTCCGCCTCAGTTTCTTTGTACAATCATTTTTAAAACATTATAAGCCAAACTCATCCCTAGTGTAACTTCAGGAGCGGTGTCACAACCATGCGGTTGTACCGGAGATGAATCTAACCCGATAGGATTTTTTTTGCCTTGAGTTACGGTGACCAGATGTCCCATTTTTATGGGACTTGTTCTTCTCTAGGCACCTATTACCCCCCACCCCGTGTCCTGTTTTTTCCACAGTTGCTCTCTGGTAACCCTCCCTCGAGTACTAACTATGCGAATCAAAATGATTAACAAAAACAGATTTAACAGGCCTTCCTCTCTCACTTATACCAGTTCACACTGGTGTAACTCTGTTGACTTCTGTCTAGGTATAAAGTCCTTATCACTGCAGTATCTGAGCCCCGGTCTATACTAAGGGGGTGTCGACCTACGATACGCGAATAGCGTAGCTGAAGTCAGCATTCGGGGATAGATTGATCACGTCTAAACGAGACGCAATAAATCGATCCCCGATTGATCCATCACTACCTGCCGGATCGGCAGGTAGTGAAGATCTGCCCTGAGTATCTCGCAGGCATTAATGGATTTAAAGTAGAAAGTATTATCCTCATTTGACAGACTGGAAACTGAGGTCTGGGTTAGACTATGACCCAGATCCTCAAAGGTATTTAGGCACCTAACTCCCATGGGAATTAACAGGAATTAGGTGCCTAAATACCTTTGGACATGCCATTTTAAGGCCCAGATCCTCAATGCCATATAGGAACTCGGTGTTTGAGCCAGAAATGGACCCCAAGGTTTCCTGAGGCCCAATCTAGTACACCTCCTCTAGGTCATCTTTCCTACCCTCCTGTGAAGTTTCTTCCAATTCTCACCATTGTAAGTGAGAGGAAAATGAGGCCCAATAAGTGAACAGAATGCGTAGAAAAGGGATCTAGTGATGAACCATGGAAACTTTACCCCTAGGCTACTGGTTGAAATCCAGCCCATACAATTAGTGACCAAACTTCATAGCTAGCTAAGATCACATTAGTGGCATATGTGATCTTCCAACTACATCCAAGAAGATGTTCTTGCACCCAGGCCTCATATATGTACAGGTCTATATAGATCATGTAAGAGACACTATGAGTGGTCTGTATTCTCAATATTTAGCCTGTAAACTTTGCAGAACAGGATCTGAATTTCTTCCATTTCTGTCCATTACAATGGAACAGTGGGCAAATATCACATTGCAATTGGTACTTGGCCCTCTTCTTGACATTCTTGGAAGGAGTAGCCAAGTACAGAATGGGCCAGTGAGAACCTCTTCTTCTTGGGTTTCTCTGGGTCGCAGCTGCAGTAGTGAAAAGCCACTTCCAACCTTTTGTGCTGTATATGTTCTGCGGCTCAGATTGGAGAATTTTTAACTCATCGTGCGACAAGTGTCAGACTCGAGCCCACTTTCCAAACGCAACGGGCCCAATGCCGCTGTCATGCCAGCTTCACACTATAGTAATTCTGTTGACTTGAATGGAATCGCTCCTGACCAACATTGGTGTCAGGGAAATCCGAATCCAAGGTCCAGTCATTTTGCCTTAGAAAGGGAAATGTGGTAAATGAAGCCATGAAAGTGTGGAAGCAAAATGTGTAGCCCAACTCATTCTGAGGCTGGGTGGCCCTACTCACGATCTGTCTGACTCAGGATGAGAAGGTTTTTCGTGCAGAGGAAAGTGCTTTGTGACTACAGAAATCTCTCTTCTGCTTAGCAGAGCTGAAACTACTTTGCAACAAATCCTCTGTTGCATGCCATGATCACCAGTAAAAGGGTGATTGCAAAGAGGGAGAGGAGAGAGGAAAGTTCTCTGACCATTGTACCGTCATCCCAGTGCTTGTACATCTGCCCTACATCAGTTTAGGGGAGTTCTTTCACTGTAAGGTGAACGTTTTTCCTCGTAATATTTCCCTGATCTTGCATGCTCCATGCACTCACTCAGAGGGCCTGATCTTCAAAAGTACTGACTGCCCATAACGTCAGTCAAAGTAAATGGGAGCTGTGAGTGCTCTGAAAATGAGGCCTTGGTTGACTTTCTTGGAAGCAGGATCTGATCCAAAGTATTGAACGAGGATCTAGGAAGACAAATGACAGTGATGATTACATTAGCCCTCCTCCAATATTGAAGTGGTTATCTGCACAGCAGAGAAGTACGGCAGGTATTTATAGGTTAAGCAATCTTCTTTTTGTCACCCCTCTTTGCCTGCAACTTGCTGCTGGTTCACTTGGTTTTATGCTTGACTGCCACAGATTCCTGGATGGTTTCCTTCGCCTCACTGTGCCTCAGTTTTCCCTTCTATGTAATAAGGATAATACTTCTCTCGCACACAGAGAGGACTAATTCATTAGTATTCACAGACTGCTTTGGTGGGAGGTGGGAGTTTGAGGTGTGGAGTGGTGTGGGGGGGGGAGCGATAGCTCAGTGGTTTGAGCATTGGCCTGCTAAACCCAGAATTGTGAGTTCAATCCCTGAGGGGGCCATTTAGGGATCTGGGGCAAAAATTGGGGATTGGTCCTGCTTTGAGCAGGGGGTTGGACTAGATGATCTCCTGGGGTCCCTTCCAACCCTGATAATCTATGATTCTATGAACTGCTAATTGATTGATTGCCTTGCCAAATACTTTCTTAATCTCTGGGCAGTCCCTTAATTCACTTAACTAGATAAAATTAGATTGGATCAGGATTGTGTTTTAAATCTTCTGAAAACATCTAGAATGGTAGATATACATAAGTGCTAAATTTTATTCTAATAAGGACATTAATAGTAATAATAAAGGCATTAGAGTTCCCGTTACTGAAACTAGAACATGATTCGAGCTCTCTACAGCCTCCTATCTGTGTTGCAAATTACTTTTAAACTGTTTAGTCCTGTAACTAAAACTGTACAGTGGAAGAGCTGCCACAATCACGTTAACAATTACATTACAATAAATGCCAATTGATCTGATGTAAATGGCCCATCAGAACATTTATTAAACTGGGGGAAGCAGTCTTGGTTTGAGATGTGGCTACGCATACAGGAATTCTGTGACAGTCTAATAGTGCATGCGGCTGATATTCACTCCTCCCTGACCTATTTTGCCTTTGTCACGTTGGTGTAAATCAGGAGCCGTTCCCTCGAAATCAGTGTAGTGACACTGATGAAAAGTTAATGTAGTGAAATTAGGTCCTGTAATTTTCAGGCTGTTGGTTTTATGAAGTGCTTTCAGGGACGCAGTTAATGTGCAAGGAACTGTCTATGTGTCTGCGCGTGTAGGACTGGTTTAAACTGGAATACTAGCACAGTGCAGGGGTAGCATTTTATACCTACTGTATTTCCAGGACCCAGACATATTTTGGCCCATATGAACTACATGCATTTTAAAAACCCGCATGTATTTTATGCGAGAAAAAAACACCATACCCAATCAACTAAACATGGTTATTGTAAACATTATTAAACTGTGTCATAAGTCACATTGCATGCATTTTTTTATGCCCAGGGAGTTACCTATCCTTCCATCTTCACCACATCTGTCCTGGGCAGACAGAGCTTTTTATTTGGATTCATATTCAGGTAGCCGAATCAAATCTGATTCGTGTGGGATTTTTTTTTTCTAATAGATTTCACAGATGGAATGAAAGATCGACATGGAGACCCTAATTCTACTTTGATAGCAAATTGTGGTGAACTTCAGGTTAGGAGCAGGATCAGAGAAGAAAGTGTCATCGGGTAGAGCAGGGTGAAATGTTTCAGATGAAAGTTTTATTTGCTGAACAATGCAGATCAGGTTGACTGAAACATGTCATGAATTTGTGTCAATTTCACCAGATTGGTTTTGGTTTAAAAAAAAACAACCCACCCCTAAACACAACTAAAAGAAATCTAAATATTTTGTTTCATTACTTTTGAAACAAAACATTTTGATTTTTTTATTACAAACAAATTTATTTCAAGTTTATTTTAAACAAATTCAATGTTTTTTAAAAATTCAAAAATGAAATGTTTTGGGATTTGACCTGAGACAGTTTTCTTTTTTTTTCCAATTGTTTCATCGGCTGAAAAGTTTGCATTTCAGGATCAACCCAAGACAATTTTTGTGTGTGTGCTGCAAACAAACAGCAAACTGAGTCATTCACATAGCTCTCATGCGCACTCATTTTGATCTTATGCCAGTTTTAACTGGCATAACTCAATTAACTCTAACAAAGTGACTCTTAATTTACTTCCGTGTAAGTGAGAGCAGAATCAGACCTATAGACTCCCCTCTTCCTTTTTGGAACTGAATATATCAGGCCAGTACTTCAACTGGTGGAAATTGGCATAGTCCCATTAGCTGCAATGGAGCAACACCGATTTACGTTGGCTCAAGCTCTGATGCCTTATTCGCAAAGTTTTTGTTCAATTTTATGAGCCTGATTCTCTTCTTCTAGTTTTACAGTGGTATAATTCCAGGGACTCTGCAGGAATTATTACTCCTGATAGTCACATGTATAATTCGCTATAAAATTGGCCCCTAAACATAGGAATCTTCACACATGTAAAAATGTTACCTGGAAAGCATACATCTAGAACACACTGGAGATAAAAATATCAAAAACTTTGTGTCTCATTTGTAAAACCTGTATGTGTAGAATATCCCTTTAAAATATATTCCTTTGGGTTGCAAACATTATTCTATATTTAAGAGATGTTTTTAATGCATAGTCTATATCATCACCAACAATTACAGATTTGCTGTTATTCTATTATTACTGTGTCCATAATAAATGTCCTCATCTATCTAATGTAAGCAATCTAAGAAATTCCATACAAGTAACTCCATTAGAAGAGCATTAAGGTTACAAAGCACTGAAAAGCGAGGAAATGTCAAAAATTAAGGCAGCCCATGCAACCTCAAATCTACCTCTGTGCACGTGCATTACAACAGACTTTAATGACATGCTCGCATAATATTTTGTTTTGGCTGGGCCCCTGATTTATTCAGTGTCAAAAGTGGATTTTGTTTCCACTATTTCTTGAAAACAGCCAGACCATTTTGGCTCAACGTTTATGTACAAATAAATCCGTTCCCGGGTCAAGAAAAAACGTGCCAAGTTTGAACCTGAAGGATAAAAATCTGTTGAAGATCTGTTAAGCATCTGAAAATGACCATTTAGAAGGAAAAATCTTGTGTGACATTGACTCTAGACATCCTCACACACTTAGCTTGGAATAGGATATAGATCAGGTGCACCATCGTTTATCATAAGCCTGCACCATCCTCAGTACACCTGTGACTAAATGCAGCCCCTGGCCTAAGTGTAACTGCCATTGAATTCACTGGGAGTTGCACCTGCTTGTATGAAGGACTGAATCTGGTTCCCACAGAGAGCATCCTTTATACTTGCTTTGCATACCCAGGTCTCAGATCTCAGCTGTGGCCAAATCTACTGAGTACAACTGAGATGTTGGAGAGGGGGTGTGTGAAAGCTGTTTCTCCGAGGGCTGCACTGAACTACTTGTGTCTAGGTATGGCTCCTAGGGAGGATCTGCCAGCTAGGGATTGCTGGAGCAGTGTTGTCCAACCAGGCTCCCTTCCCTTCAGTAATCCCGATGCCCTCATGCTGAGGATTGCAGGGGTAGTGCTGGAACTAGGTCTGTTAGTCTCCTCTGATGGGAGAATCCCCAGCTCGGGAGCTCCACCCCTTTGTGGTACACAACAGAGCAGAGCTCGACTGAATCCACACTGAGTTAAGAGTCCAGTGGTTTATTCATTGTGGCTACAGCATTGGACTGGGACTCTGGAGACATGGGTTCTATTCCTGGTCATGCTGCTGGGGGGTGATGGGCAAATTACTGCCCCTCTGTGCCTCAGTTTCCCCATGTGTAAAATGGCAGTAATCTCCTTTGGGAAGCGCTTTGAGATCCATTGCTGAAAAGAACACCAAATCAGTGCCAGTTACTCTTCTATACTGCTTACACCATTTTCTGTCTCCCTTGCACCCAATATGCAACCACTATTTAGGTTGTCCTTGATTTTAGCCTCTGTGGCGTAAGCATTATAGGACCATAGGATGCCCGCACAACAGACGTATGGTCTTTTTCCGCCTGGAAAAATCAGCAGCATGAAAAAGTCTCTGTTGAAGCCATTCCTGGTTTCACCGGAATTTGGAGAGAGGTCAGAAATCACGTGAAGAATTACTGCCATGCCAAGGAGTCTCCAGCTATGCTGCCTGCATTTTTCAGGCATGATATTAAACAGTTCTTCAGTGCTGTGTTTGGCCTAGCTATGCCATGCATCTAATTCCGTTGCTGAAATGATCCCCTCAACTCTATTTTGCCATCAGTTCTCTGGGATCCTCTTGTTTCCAGAAGCAATGCTTGGGATGGCAGATTCCCGTGGCTTGCAAAATTTCTCCCTACAAGGCTTTTCCCTTTCAGCATCTCTGCTCCATGGATAGGGCATGCACTGTGTGTCTGCTTGCTGAGGAATTCTTTCCATATGACCCCTCACTCATGAGTCCTGTCAGGGAAATGAGCATTTGTGCCCTTGTTTTAGCAACAAATGTATTCTAGCTTGTTTCCAGTCTCACTCTGTACAGTGTCATTCTTAGTGTGCATTGATCTTGGGAGCAATACTTGGGATACTTTTTGCAGGGACAGTGGGCCAGCTCTTATGGGATGTGAATCAGCCGAGCTCCCACAAAGTCCATCATCTACCGACATACGCCAGCTGAGGATCTGGTCCATGATGTTCACTTATTATTATTTTGAGCCCTAACTCTCTTATCGGAACATACAAGCCTGGTCAGTTTTGTGGATGGGAAATCCCCAGGGGACGTCCGGATGCCGAAGGCAGTGATGTTGGCACTTCAGCAAGTGGCTCTCTTTCCTTTTGAGTCTCAAATGACCCCTGAATAGTACTAGGGGAACACTATACTACCAGAGGCATCATATTCTGGATGACACAGAGCTGACTTCTTCTTTTTTTTTTTTAATCATGCAGCCTCACTACAAGGATAAGACAAATCCAAGGATTTATTGCTGCACGATCTTCCAGAAGCACAAAATTCTCTTGTGGGAAAATGGTTAAATGACAGACTCATGGATTATAATGTTCAAAAGGAAATAAGCCTCAGGCAATTCACAGGGACTTATTAACTCTGGAACGTCAACATATGCAGAATGGAAAACAACCGAAAAAGGGGACAGAAAAGAGAGAGGGGAGGGGCTTGTAATGACTCCAGGAAGAGATTCTTTGTGGGATTTCAGATCCTACCAGCCAATGAACACAGCAGGCAACTGGCGTTGCAGTGAATTAGATACTGTTGATAAGGCCTGTGCACGTATTCACAAGGTGCCAGGTTGGTATTTAGTGTCTGTCTGTTATGACTGTGGAATGAAATCTTCCTCCAGAAGGGTAAAGTATCTAACGGGAACCCTATCAGCTCTAGCTACACGGGACCAGGTCCTGAGCTCAAAAGGGATGCACAAATAGCTTTGCAACACCTTCTGTGCTCCCCTGATTCTCAGGCCATCCAGGCGCTGGATTGGTGCCCCACAGGAATCTTTCTATAGCCAGATCTGCCACCTTAAGGACAGCTTAGCTTTGGGGAAGCAGCACTAGTTTATGGGGAAAGTGAGGCAGCAGCCACCTGATTGAATGGGTTTGTGTCCCGGCCACCTTCTTGTGTAACAAGGCAGCAGTAAAGTCTTGCCTTTTATCCGTCTACCCCAGAGGCGCTGACAGGATTTGTTATGGACAAACAAAAAGGCAACTGTGTGTTTCACTCCGGTTCCCTTCCACTCCCTCTGTTTGATGACAAATCAATGACACATTTCGCTGTAGCTGCCTGGATTGGGTGTTACACCCCTGGCAGCTTGGAGTCCCTGTGTTTTGTAATTATTTCTTCTCTGCCAATATACCACTCAGGCTTCCTCAGCTATCAGCTGTGAAAACAAACCCAAAATATATAACACAGCCATTGGATGCAGCCCAGCCAGCAGGAGGATGATGCAACTAAAAATAAATGCCCACATGCCCTGCAAAGCAGCCAACAGCCAGAAATCAGGCAATAAACAGCATCTACTTGGTGTGGGACTTTAATTAACAGAGAGAGGTCAAACCCTATGCTCAGCCTCTGTAGGGGGCACAAGACTGGGACTCGGGAGCCGTGGGTTCAATTCCTGGCTCTGCAACACAAACCCTGGTGTTGGGCAAGTCCCTTCGTCTCTCTGTGCTGCAGTTCCCCAGCTGTAAGAAAGGGGTAATGATGCTGCCTTTCTCCTGCACTTTGGTTAGATGGCAAGGTCTTTGGGCAGGGACTGTATGTAGAGCACCTAGCACAATGGGGCCCCAGTCTCCATTGGGATGTTTAGGGGACATCTAGCCCATGGCAGCGAGCCTCCCAGCCTGGGTCAACAGACTCAGGCTTGCACTGTTGTGCTAAAAATAGCTGTGTAGACATTGGAGTTTGGGGTGGAGCACCTGGCATTAGCTACTGTTGGAAGGCAGGATACAGGGCTAGATGGACCTTTGGTCTGACCCAGTATGACTGTTCTTATGTTAAATGGACTAACGCTGGACTAAGTGAGAGATCTGAGAAAGTAGTTGTCAGTGGGGGGAACTATCCTTAAATGGGGGAGTCTGGTGATGGTCCACAGGGATCAGTACAGGGCCTGACGCTATTCAACTCTTTCCTCAAGGACCTGCAAGTGTAATATAAGAGCTTGGGATCTGAAGCCTAGGGAGAGTGATGAGTGCTGTCTCCAGAGCTGTTTTTTAAGGCAGTGGTACGAGGCCAAGCCTGTTGACCCGGGGTGGGTGAGTCACTGCTTCAGGCAGTGTACACATATGCCTAGAGGGTCCTGTAATGAGCATGGCCGCTCCGCACAGCAAGAGGGCACGCAGATCAAGTATAACTTTAACACCACTCCCTTGGTTATTACCGTCCACATGTCAAGAGCATTTAGCTGCCGTGTTAACTATGGTCTTGCCAGTGATGGTGCCCAGTTTGTCATTTACTGTTTCTGCAGAGCTCAGTGTCCTCCAAAGGGAGAGCTTCCTAGACCAAAACTGCCCTCCCCTAAGGGTGGTATTCAGCCTTATGCATCTAGACACTGCCTTAGTCCTCCAAATAAGACTGAACAGGGACTCATCAGCAGAGCTGATTGGGAATTTTTCAACAAAATAGTTTTTCATTAGAAAATGCTGATTCACTGAAGCAGAAACCAAAATCATGCGGGAAGGGACCAGCTTTGACAAAGCTTTTGTTGGCAACATTTTCTCAGGTCTGGGATGGAATTTCTGATCAAAGCAAGAGAGAGCATGCACAGCACATCCCAGAATGCTGTCCCGGTGGTAACACAATGAAGATATAAGAGACCTAAGTTGAAGTTCAATTCCCTCTTCTGCCCTGAGTCACAGTGGTGACTTGAACTTGGGTCTCCCACTTTTGGGGTTCATGCCGGAACCAGATGACTATCGGCTATTCAGGGCTGTTGAGTTTGGTTTTTCATAACCAAAACCTTTTGAAGATTGATTTATTTTATTTTTATTTTTTTGGTTGGTTGGTTTTGTGGTTCGGTTTGGTGTTAATGGAAGATGGAAATTTTTTTTGAAATCGCAAAGCTTCACATCCTGCACAAACCATTTCCTGCCCAGCTCACCAAATTAGTGCCTGGCCATTGGTGTGGCACTCCGCCCAGGGATGAGTTTCACTCAAATACTCCAGCTCCAGAGTTACCACTCTTGCTGGGAATTGACAGAACAGGAAGGGGGATGCTAAAGGAAACAAGGTTAGAGATACAGGCTGAGATCAAGTGATATAGGGCTTTAAGTTCCAGCTCCTTTACCTTAATGCAGTGGAAAGCCAACGGAGGTATTGCAAGAGGAGAGATGGGTTGACAAGAGAGTTGGTTGGGAATTTTCCATCAAACAGACAACGTGGCTTTTGCAAAATTGACATTTTCAATGGTGAAAATGCTGATATTTCTGATTTTATTTTTTTTCCCTGTCAGGAGATGTGAAACATTTTAGACTTTGACACATCATTAATCTCTGCATCAGCCTGAGCTACTGTGGTACCTCATGGAGGTTTTAGTTCAAGTGTCTCATGTCCCCATTCTCTCATCTGAGCTGGGCTCCACAGTTGGACTACATCTCCCATGATGTCTGGTAGCTCATCCACATGTTTCAGTATTTCCAAATGGATGTTTTTTTTCAGAGCTTTTCATTTTGCGGCAAATTTAAATAGTTTGACTTTTCATCCTGATTTGGGATGCAAACAAATGTGAAAGCATCTGATATTCACTTGGGATGGAAATTCTGTTTTTTGATCAACATAAATTGACAAGTTCAATATAGCCGGATGGGAAGTGATGTTAGTGGCAGCCTTTCCATCAATCACCATTTACTTTGAAGGCCTGTGTCTCGTTATCACAATCATTCCATCGGTGTCCTGTCCACTTGAACTTGGGTCACCAAATGCATAGTACATAGCTGCTGCTGCTCTGCTGGTTACATCGAGATGGATTGTTTGCTTCATTCATAGTTTGCTTGTTTCAGCTGATTCCCCAGGGAGTCATCTCTTTCCATGTCTGTTTGATAGACTGTAATCTCTCCAGGGAAGGAACTCTCTCTTCAGATCTATTGTTCTGTGCCAGGAAATAAATAAATATGACTGACAAATATGATTTAAAATCTCAGCCATTACACTCAATGGGTTTTCAGGTTTTAACACATAGCATTACTTCATTTCCAGTAGGGGTGAGGTTTGTTTAGGATCCATTCATTAATGAGACACTGAAGACAGAAGAGCAAGTCCATGATTGAACCAACGTCCTTTTCCACCACTTCTGTACTGAAGTGCCATAGATCGATAGGATTCATGGGGCCTTTGTAATGTATCTCCAGGCCTTTTAGAGACCAGGATCATTTTGTCATGATTAACATTCTTTTGCCTGCGCAGACATGAATCAATCAAGCAGCTTGGTCTATTTCAAATCAACAAGTGTTCATGGATAAGATACTGCACTCTGTAGCATGGCTAATGCACATTGTTTCCTTGCAGCTAATAGAATAAATGTGCTCCTGCAGTTTTCCAAACTCTGTCTTCCCCTGGCTGTTTGAAGTTTAATTCCTTTAAGTGTGAGTGTTTCATGTTGTCCAATTCCATTGCTTTTGTTGTTAGGCGTGAATCATAGAATCAAAGAAATGTAGGGCTGAAAGAGATCTCAAGAGGTCATTGAGTCTATCTAACTGCTCCTGTAGGTGTCTGTTTTGGGCTTCAGTGAATGTAGAAAGCTCCCTGTTTGGAGAAGGGCAGTGTTCCATTTCTCTAGTTTCTTATATGGCCCCCCAGTGCTGCAGTATCTGAGGATCTCTCTTGAGTAAAAGCAGAAACAATCATAGAAATGTAAGGCTTGAAGGGACCTTGAGAGGTCATCTATCCATCCCCTTGCGCTGAGGTAGAACCAAGTACACCTAGACAATGATGCATCTCTCTCTGGAGACATAGATTTAGGTATGAGGATGAAGGTGCTATTTTGGGGAAAGAGGAGGCAAAGAGATTGGTTTTGTATTTAATTCTGAATGCAGGCAGAGTCATTCTTATTAGACCTGAGCAAACAACCGGTTTTTCCTTTTGGTGGCTGAAATTGAAGAATTGTTTGGAGGGGGATTGTTTTGGGTTGACACACAGCAGCAATTTTTCAGCAAACCTAAACCCTCAAAACTTTAATTTTGGGTTGAATGAAATGTTTCACTTTGGTTTTGAGGGGGTTTTTTAATCTGTTTTTTCTTTAAGTACTAAAATTGGAGTGAAATTTAAAAAGAGAAATCTAAACGTTTTGATGACAAAATGTCAACATGAAACATTTCAACTCTCTGAATGTTTTGGGGGCTTTTCTTCAACAGAAACATTTTGGCAAATTTAAAATAAAATTACAAAATGTTTTGATCGACCCGAATCTGCATCTTTTTTTTTTTTTTTGGTCAAGAAATTCCCATCCAAAAAACTTTACCCTTCTCTAATTCTTAGCTCAGCTGTCATAATCTGGAACCTGCTCCAATGGATGTTCTATCTCCAGTGGACAGAGCTCTTCCTCTGTTGGTTGGCTGTTCCAGTGGATCATAGCTGTGAAGGTTGGTCATGGGCATAGAAGGAGAAGCGATCTCAGGTAGCTAGGTCCAAGGACATATAGAGCTTTGGATATCAGGAGAGTGACCTTGGCTTTAGACTGTCTTCAATGAGTTATCAGTGCAGAGAGTGATGATTTGGGGTGATGTTCCCAACATCCTATGTTACTGAGCAGATGGGCTCTGTGTCTTGTAATCCTTGCATTTCTGGAAAGAAAATATGAATCTTACTGATTTCCTCCATACTCTTCCAACTTCTTCAAGTTGTTCCAAAACAACCGCAGTCCAATTAAAAAGAGTTTCCCTCTAGAGAAACATGCATTTCCTGTCTTTCACTCAAACAAATCTGCACGGGCAGAAAAGTCCTCTGCTTCCGAGCTTGACAAAGAGGTGGTGTGTGTTGGGATACGTAAGGGTTAAGCAGAAAACTGGGAAACTGCTGGTGAACAGGGATGGTAATAAGGAGTAGAGGAACAGGCAAGCATTGCTTGTGCACTTGATAGATAAAGTGCAGGCACCTCTCTGTACTTGATAGATTTAGGGCTACCCCTCTCCCTTTCCTTCTCCTTGTTAAGGGTTTGATAAGGTTGCAGCTACCTGAGGAATGTGGGTATCTAAAGAATACCTTTTGGGGTAAAGTAGTGTTATCTTCCCCCCACTTCCTTTCCCAGCTACACAGGCGAGTTGGGGGTCATGGCCCCTTCCTCCCTTCTCTGCAAACTGCTGATCCAGGGAGTTCATGACTGCAATTATAGCAAAGAAATGTATCTTCAAAGTAAAAATAATCTGTAGAATATGCTAAAGCTGTAAATAGTGATCAGGGGCAGGGATAATTATATTCAGTATAGAATTATTAATATTCATTGTATGGGTGTTCATATTACTCCGTAAGGGGTTTGGGTGTGTTGTAGTAAATGTAGGAATTTACATATTAACTTCAATAAAGAGTGTGCTATAACTAATTCAGTGCTTACTTGACAATTGGGTCGAGAGGAACAAGTATCACAATAAAGAAGCCTGTACTCAGATCCACCTCTGGGTCAACCTGCTCTTTTTCTTCTAACAGTGTTATGGTGAAATCAGTTCTTTAGTGTGTAACCCTTCTGCCAGTCAGAGTAGGCAGCAACAAAGACTGGATTCTGTACCTAGGGGTTCATTTTCAACAATACAACACAAAACCGGCTTGAGCACCCATCCAGTGACCTGGGACAATTACACACCACGCCCTGGGCACCTCTAAGAGGCAATACTTCCCCTTCCGCAAGCACAGAGTCTGAATGTAGCAAAAACTTTTACTAAAAGTAGGGAAGTTACTCAGCATTAATTTGGGAAAACACCGCAACTAGATTCATTACATAAACCATGAGCAAAAGACCCACTCCCAAGTAAGTTGGACAGTGTCCTTTTCCCTCAGGTTCTTAAGTCCAGCAACCCAAAAGTCCCTTTAATGTGCCCGTCCCTTCTCTGCACCCCACTCACAGTTGCTGTCCTTGGCCAGTGCAGCCCCAGAGTTCAGAGGTTCATCTGCAGAGTTCACCTCCCACTCGGTGGAAGGGGTGGGTAAGGAGGCACCTAACTGGCACCACTGCTCGGGCACTCGTTTGTCGCTCTGCTCTGACCCTCTCTGCCAGCCGCCCTTCTGGCCACGCTTCTCAACCAGCCTCCCTATTAGCCACTTGTCATGCCTTCCCCTCAGCCACCCTGCTGGTCATACCTCTCCACCAACCGCCCAGCTGGCCACTCGCCAAGATGTCTTCAGGGCCCACCACTTAACACAGCTTTCAGCTCTCAGTGATTTCAGCTGTTAGCAGGGGACCTTCACTGCTAGTGCACACTGGCCAGTCTCTTGAATAGAGACATTGTCTCAAAGTAGGTCTAATACTTAGACCTAGGTATCATAGAATATCAGGGTTGGAAGGGACCTCAAGAGGTCATCTAATCCAACCCCCTGCTCAAAGCAGGATCAATCCCCAACTAAATCATCCCAGCCAGGGCTTTGTCAAGCCTGACCTTAAAAACCTCGAAGGATGGAGATTCCACCACCTCCCTAGGTAACTCATTCCAGTGCTTCACCACTCTCCTAGTGAAAATTTTTTTCCTAATATCCAACCTAAACCTCCCCCACTGCACCTTGAGACCATTACTCCTTGTTCTGTCATCTGCTACCACTGAGAACAGTCTAGATCCATCCTCTTTGGAACCCCCCTTCAGGCAATTGAAAGCATCAAACCTCCCTCACTCTTCTCTTCTGCAGACTTAACAATCCCAATTCCCTCAGCCTCTCCTCATAAGTCATGTGTTCCAGTCCTTAATCGTTTTTGTTGCCCTCCGCTGGACGCTTTCCAATTTTTCCACATCCTTCTTGTAGTGTGGGGCCCAAAACTGGACACAGTACTCCAGATGAGGCCTCACCAATGTATCAGAGATTTCATCTCTGCAGCACATAACAAGACTCTCAATTGAGTCTAAATTAGCTCTTTTATTATACCATGGAGAGAGAGAGGGTCAAATGGTGTCTAAGACGCTTAAACAGGACTCACCACCACCACCACCAGGTAGGTAGGTATGCGTGTGCGTGCATTTCTCAACTCACTGGGCTTTGGAACCCATGTCCCCTGCCTAGCAAGTACCATTCAGTTGAGGGTGAGTCCCTCCATTGGGGTATGCCAGGTACACTTCTGCTGCCCTCAGTTCACACAACAAGGATAACAACGCTTTAGTTGCCTAAATAGCATACATGCATCCAGAAAGGTGTGACAATAAAGCTGTTGGCTAGCTCTGCCCTTTCAGAAACAACCTTTCAAAACATAGTCATCGTTTGCCCAAAGTTGGTAACATAGCAAAGAGATTTGGAAGGTGCGTTGGAGTGCCAAACAGATGTATCTGCTGAATCGCTGCATAGTGCTGTGAACTAGCTAGTGTGTATATGTTCTATGGATGTAATCAGAACTACTGAGCTATGTATCATAGGCCTTACACTGCTGAGACCCAAGGGAGACTCTCCTTTAGCTCAGTAGTAGGGGGGCTGTGCTTTAGGAGCAGGCGGAGTTTGGCTCTATCCCCACATATGTTGGGAAGTTTTAAGTGCCATAGAGTGCAGCAGAAATGGCAAACCCTGAGTGATTTGTTCCGAAATCCAAGTTCTGCATTCAGCAGGTGGCAGTGTACAATTTCCTCTTTCTCTAAGCAACCTCACTCATTTTCAATGATAGGTTTCAGAGTAGCAGCCGTGTTAGTCTGTATTCGCAAAAAGAAAAGGAGTACTTGTGGCACCTTAGAGACTAACAAATTTATTAGAGCATAAGCTTTCGTGAGCTACAGCTCACTTCATCGGATGCATTTGGTGGAAAAAACAGAGGAGAGATTTATATACACACACACAGAGAACATGAAACAATGGGTTTATCATACACACTGTAAGGAGAGTGATCACTTAAGATAAGTCATCACCAACAGCGGGGGGGAAGGAGGAAAACCTTTCATGGTGACAAGCAGGTAGGCTAATTCCAGCAGTTAACAAGAATATCAGAGGAACAGTGATGAGCTGTAGCTCACGAAAGCTTATGCTCTAATAAATTTGTTAGTCTCTAAGGTGCCACAAGTACTCCTTTTCTTTTTGCGAATACAGACTAACACGGCTGCTACTCTGAAACCTGTCATTATGCAAGGCACTGAATTTAGCTGTATAGAGTGGAAATCTGTCAACTTCATGAAAAAACTCGCACAGATAGACAGACATCATCTTCCTCTCCAAATGCAAAGAGATGGACATCATACCGAAAGGACTGAAGGTAAAAAATCCATTACAATCTACATACCACACAGACTATGCTGACAGCTTGTGCCACACATTCTCAAGGAAACTGCGGAACCACCTGATCAACATCCTCTACAGCAAACAGGGAAAGATTAAGAATGAGCTCTCAAAACTGGATACTCTCATAAAGAACCAACCTTCCACACAAACTTCCTCGTGGCTGGACTTTACAAAAACTAGACAAGCCATTTACAAAACACACTTTGATTCTCTACAAAAGAAAAAGGACACTAAGCTATCTAAACTACTATATGCCACAAGGGGCCACAACAATGGTTCCCGTAACCCACCCAGCAATATTGTTAATCTATCCAACTATACTCTTAGCCCAGCGGAAGAATCTGTCCTATCTCGGGGCCTCTCCTTTTGCCCCTCCACCCCCACGAACATGATACAGTTCTGTGGTGACCTAGAATCCTATTTTCGACGTCTCAGACTCAAGGAATATTTCCAACACACCTCTGACCAACATATTAACCCACAGAGACCTTCCTGCCAACACTACAAAAAGAAGGATTCTGGGTGGACTCCTCCTGAAGGTCGAAACAGCAGCCTGGATTTCTACATAGACTGCTTCCGCCGACGTGCACGAGCTGAAATTGTGGAAAAGCAGCATCGCTTACCCCATAACCTCAGCCATGCAGAACACAGTGCCATCCACAGCCTCAGAAACAACTCTGACATCATAATCAAAAAGGCTGACAAAGGAGGTGCTGTCGTCATCATGAATAGGTCGGAGTATGAACAAGAGGCTACTAGGCAGCTCTCCAACACCACTTTCTACAAGCCATTACCCTCTGATCCCACTGAGAGTTACCAAAAGAAACTACAGCATTTGCTCAAGAAACTCCCTGAAAAAGCACAAGAACAAATCCGCACAGACACACCCCTGGAGCCCCGACCTGGGTATTCTATCTGCTACCCAAGATCCATAAACCTGGAAATCCTGGACGCCCCATCATCTCAGGCATTGGCACCCTGACAGCAGGATTGTCTGGCTATGTAGACTCCCTCCTCAGGCCCTTCGTTACCAGCACTCCCAGCTATCTTCGAGACACCACTGACTTCCTGAGAAAACTACAGTCCATTGGTGATCTTCCTAAAAACACCATCCTAGCCACTATGGATGTAGAAGCCCTCTACACCAACATTCCACACAAAGATGGGCTACAAGCCGTCAGGAACAGTATCCCCGATACTGTCACGGCTAACCTGGTGGCAGAACTTTGTGACTTTGTCCTGACCCATAACTATTTCACATTTGGTGACAATGTATACCTTCAAATCAGCGGCACTGCGATGGGTACCCGCATGGCCCCACAGTATGCCAACATTTTTATAGCTGACTTAGAACAATGCTTCCTCAGCTCTCGTCCCCTAATGCCCCTACTCTACTTGCGCTACATTGATGACATCTTCATCATCTGGACCCATGGAAAAGAAGCTCTTGAGGAATTCCACCATGATTTCAACAATTTCCATCCCACCATCAACCTCAGCCTGGACCAGTCCACACAAGAGATCCACTTCCTGGACACTACAGTGCTAATAAGCGATGGTCACATAAACACCACCCTATATCGGAAACCTACTGACCGCTATTCCTACCTACATGCCTCTAGCTTTCATCCAGATCATACCACTCGATCCATTGTCTACAGCCAAGCGCTACGATATAACCGCATTTGCTCCAACCCCTCAGACAGAGACAAACACCTACAAGATCTCTATCATGCATTCCTACAACTACAATACCCACCTGCTGAAGTGAAGAAACAGATTGACAGAGCCAGAAGAGTACCCAGAAGTCACCTACTACAGGACAGGCCCAACAAAGAAAACAACAGAACGCCACTAGCCATCACCTTCAGCCCCCAACTAAAACCTCTCCAACGCATCATCAAGGATCTACAACCTATCCTGAAGGACGAGCCATCGCTCTCTCAGATCTTGGGAGACAGACCAGTCCTTGCTTACAGACAGCCCCCCAATCTGAAGCAAATACTCACCAGCAACCACACACCACACAACAGAACCACTAACCCAGGAACCTATCCTTGCAACAAAGCCCGTTGCCAACTCTGTCCACATATCTATTCAGGGGATACCATCATAGGGCCTAATCACATCAGCCACACTATCAGAGGCTCGTTCACCTGCGCATCTACCAATGTGATATATGCCATCATGTGCCAGCAATGCCCCTCTGCCATGTACATTGGCCAAACTGGACAGTCTCTATGTAAAAGAATGAATGGACACAAATCAGACATCAAGAATTATAACATTCAAAAACCAGTTGGAGAACACTTCAATCTCTCTGGTCACTCGATCACAGACCTAAGAGTGGCTATACTTCAACAAAAAAGCTTCAAAAACAGACTCCAACGAGAGACTGCTGAATTGGAATTAATTTGCAAACTAGATACAATTAACTTAGGCTTGAATAGAGACTGGGAATGGATGAGTCATTACACAAAGTAAAACTATTTCCCCATGGTATTTCTCCCTCCCACCCCACCCCCCACTGTTCCTCTGATATTCTTGTTAACTGCTGGAATTAGCCTACCTGCTTGTCACCATGAAAGGTTTTCCTCCTTCCCCCCCCTGCTGCTGGTGATGGCTCATCTTAAGTGATCACTCTCCTTACAGTGTGTATGATAAACCCATTGTTTCATGTTCTCTGTGTGTGTGTATATAAATCTCTCCTCTGTTTTTTCCACCAAATGCATCCGATGAAGTGAGCTGTAGCTCACGAAAGCTTATGCTCTAATAAATTTGTTAGTCTCTAAGGTGCCACAAGTACTCCTTTTCTATTTTCAATGTTGTAAGTACATTGTACTTTCTGAAACTGTACTGTGCCCTCCCGAAGGACGTTAGCTGCAATTTTGTATGCCCTCATCCCTGTCTTAATGGGGTCGGGAAGGACATTTTAAAAACCATTTTGATCTAAGGTGGAAGATTAAACAACATGGCTCCTAAATAAACAATATAGTGACATTAAACAGAATTGTAATTGCTGGGGGGGCAGGGAGAACTACATTATTAGTGATTAACCAAGTGCTTTGTGCTTACCCCTCACAGTGCATTACAGAATTAGGCCTTGATTTTCGGGGTTACAGAGCACGAACATCTCCCATTGACTTCAGCTTGAACTGTGGAGTACTAAATGCCTCTTCAAATCAGGTCTTGACAGTCTATATAGATCCTAGGCAGCAGTTCTGCAGAAAAGGACCTAGGGGTTACAGTGAATGAGAAGCTGGATATGAGTTAACAGTGTGCCCATGTTGCCAAGAAGGCTAACAGCATTTTGTGCAGTATTAGTAGGAGCATTGCCAGTAAATCGAGGGACGTGATCATTCCTCTCTATTCAGCATTGGTGAGGCCTCATCTGGAGTATTGTCCAGTTTTGGGCCCCACACTACAAGAAGGATGTGGAAAAATTGGAAAGAGTCCAGCGGAGGGCAACAAAAATGATTAGGGGGCTGGAGCACATGACTTATTAGTTGAGGCTGAGGGAACTGGGATTATTTAGTCTGCAGAAGAGAAGAAATGAGGGGGGATTTGATAGCTGCTTTCAACTACCTGAAAGGGGGTTCCAAAGAGGATGGATCTAGACTGTTCTCAGTGGTAGCAGATGACAGAACAAGGAGTAATGGTCTCAAGTTGCAGTGGGGGAGGTTTAAGTTTGATATTAGGAAAATCTTTTTCACTACGAGGGTGGTGAAGCACTGGAATGGGTTATCTAGGGAGGTGGTGAAATCTCCATCCTTAGAGGTTTTTTGAGATCAGGCTTGACAAAGCCCTGACTGGGATGATTTAGTTGGGGATTGGTCCTGCTTTGAGCAGGGGGTTGGACTAGATGACCACCTGTGGTCCCTTCCAACCCTGAAATTCTGTGATTCTATGATTCTACCACTTACCCAGAGGTGCTGGAACAATTTTCATAGTGGGGGTGCTGAAAGCCATTGAACCAAACTGTAAATTCTCTATATAATGGAAACCACTTCAAACCACGGGATGTGGCAGCACCCCTAGTTCTAGCACCTATGTGCTTACCATGTATAAAGAGCCACCAAGACGGTAGTATCTGGCCACCATATAATGGCATGAGCAACGCCACTCTGCAGGTTCAGGACAGGAGGCAAGGTAGTAGGTTGGTATCTTATGTGGAATCAATTGGTAGTGGAAGGTGCTAAAGTTAGTGGTTTAAGTTCCCATCACTAAAACTGGCACCAGCTAATCTCATATGAAGGAGAGGCCTGTATGTGTTACCAAGCCAAAATAACCCTATCTTCACTAGACGGGGCCGTGCCAGGTCTGGGCTGAGTGACTTTCTTGGAGCAATGTGTGGAAACGTATATGGCTGCTCCCCTTCCTAGACCTGTTTTGTTTATCCGAAGAAGATATCGGTCTGCAGGACCGTGAATCTAGCATCTCGCACCAGCACCAAACTTGCTAAAGCAGAGAA
The DNA here is from genome assembly GCF_009764565.3 of Dermochelys coriacea. Taxonomy (NCBI): domain Eukaryota; kingdom Metazoa; phylum Chordata; order Testudines; family Dermochelyidae; genus Dermochelys; species Dermochelys coriacea. Next base: position 262,832,731 of record NC_050069.1, read on the forward strand.
TGGGAAAATGTAGCCAATGGCAACAGCATCAGAGCTTTATTTAAAGCAGGCAGGAATGCCACTGAATATTGCCCTGGTCCCGGCCAAAGTCCAATAAGGTTGCCAATGACTGCCGGGGCTCAAGAACTCAGTTTTAATATCTCACAAACTCATTTCCTTTTCTAGTGAGAGCTAACACTAAAAATGGTTGGGTGAAGCACAGGTGCTTGGTCATATATTAGTTCAGCCTTTCAGATTTAACTCCTCATTGTTCTTGGAAATAACTGCCCTGAAATTACCACCGTCAGCTGCTGTTTTAAATAAGCTTAGATCCATCGATATTAAAGGAACTATGCCACACCATCTGAATCTGGCCCATTGTGTGAGTTTGGTGCTCGGGAAAGATGTCATGGCAGCAATCTGGGAGGTTGAAGCTCCATGCCCAAGTACAGCAAAGGCAACAGGAAATGCCACCTGACCGGTTTGCCTAACCTCTGACCTGGAGGGGCCACCTTTGGGGATGAGAGGGTAGTGCAGTCTGTCCAGTCAGCCCTTGACCTCTGCCCACCCGGGCAACAAAGGTAATAATTAGTGTGGTGGTGGTTTGGATTATGGTACGTGTGAGAGCGACGTTCACTGGTTCATTGGGAATGGAACTCTGTTGATTTGTTTCTTAGAGATCAACCCAAAGGTTTGACGAGAGATGGCGGGAGTGAGACCTGGTTCCAAACAGGATTTTTTTCAATAGGAACCTAGAAGGTCACATCTGCTTTCTCCAGTTCGTGCATGGGGCCAGAGGAGCTGCTGATGAGTGTTCTATGAAGGGTTAAGGCATATTTTAGAGGGGATGGGCTGGCATGCAGTCTGGCTCAGGAATTAGGAGCGGGATGCCAGAGGTTAGATAGTTCCCTTGTAATCCATTAGTGTTCTTATTCCTATATGTGAGGTATAATTTTAATTAAAAAAACATTTAGCTGGTTTTAAATCTTATGCCACAGAAGAAGCAAATCTTTCTGTCAACATAAGAAAAATGACAATCCTCTCATTCCAATGGTTCTTAGTCCGTTGGCATTTGATCCCTGCAGCCAGGGGCCATAGCGTCTCTGTTCTCCTTCGTGAGTTGCATTTTTGACATTGTATCACAGGTTCAGCCAAGTCTCCCTTGTTGGCCAATAAGAAGCAAGGACCCTGACCTTCCGTGGCTTTGCGTAGACCAATGATGCTTAGACTGAGGTTCGCAAGTTGCAAGTGGCTCTTTAATGGGTCTCCTGCAGCTCTTTGCAGCCCATGATATTAAAACACTGTGTGATTTAGTTATTAACCAATTGTAGTGGATAAAATATTATTATTTGGTCGGTCATTCTGCTGTGAGAATTATATAACAGTATGATAGGAAATATTTTTATATATATATTATAGTTAATAAAAGACTAATACTTGGTCAGTCAATATCTATATTTATATATAAAATATAATTTCCTATCATACTATTACTGTAGTAAATCAAACAATGAATTCACACCACTGTGGTTCTTTTGGGTAATGCCGATTGCTAATTTGGATCCTGAACCACTGAGGTTTGCGTATCACTGGCATAGACCATCTAGTTCACTATAGCCAGACTTGATGGGTTTCTAACTATCAGGATGTCAAATGTGAAGCACCTTTAAAACAGCAATGGTGTAGATAGGTTCTCCAGGCCAACTTCATTCCCACATTTTCTCATTTATTGAGTCCAATCTCAACACGGTCCTTGAGCCGTATCAGTAGGCCTTTTCGTTTGGACTAGTTCAGTTTCTCTGACTGGTTCTCCTACACTAGTTTATAACATTCATCCTTGAAAATAACTTGACCTACTTTTCACAGTTGGTTCCCAAGCAAGCAAAAATTATAGGCCCTGTTCTCACAAAGTTCTTGTGCCAACATGGTCTGATTGAGAGCATATTCATGGGAGTTCCATGCCCAGCAGCTGCAGGACCAGCTGGTATATGTGGGTGACTGCTAATGTTGACATAATAAGCTTGATATTATTTTTTATTATTATTTATTATTATTATAGTAAGTTTGATATTCTTTTCAGTCCCTTAAACCACTCCTCCCACCCTCCACCACAATCTTCATAATCTGTCTGTTTTTGCATGTGTCTCTATTGTTCATTCTGAGAATTAGGACCTGAAAAAAGAGGGAGAATTGTGTAAGCAGAAAAGTCAGCTCTCTGTACGCTCCCCCTAAAGCTCTGATAGAGAGACGATACTGGGCATAATGGTCTGAGCCAGTGTGGCAGCTCTTATGTTCTACCCTTTAGCCCTGGGATTAGGGCATTTACTTAAGATGTGGGATACCCGGATTCAATTCCCCTCTCTGCCTGACAGTGGGGGTGGCATGGGGTTTGAGCTTAGGTCTGTCTTCTACATTGCAGGAGCATGCCCTGGCCACTGGGAATTCTGGGGCAGGGTTCCTGCCAACTCCTGTGAAGCCGTTCCACTTTGCATACGTAATTAGTGCAGCACCAGGAGAGACTGAAATTTTTCACCATTTTGGGACTTAGTTTGACTCAAACCAATATTTTTTTCGGAATGGCTGGTGAACCAAAATCAATTATTTGCTCAGCTCTGCCCTTCAGTTATCAGTCCATGCCCTGCATGACACAGGATTCTTCCTTGACTACATCCCCTGCCACTGTAATGAAGATCATCCAGAGGTGTATGGCATTTCAGTATCTTATTACTTCAATGAGAAGCGAAGGCTGTGTTGTGTCACTCATTGCCTTGTGGATCTGCCAGTCATTTGGATGGGAATAAGTTATGTTTTTACAGGAAATGTAAAGCAAAGGGATTGTGAAATCCCAGGAATGGGGACCACAGAAGTACCTAAGATTGATAGAAAAGTCTGGATGTTAAACTGGGAAAGCTGTCCCAGAGCACATCTGCAGTCCGGGGATTTCACAATCCATTCAGAGTCCATCCAAGTAGTTGGTAAGCTGCAGAAGCAGTCAATGTTCACAGTGCCTGTGTACGGCAAAGCCTGGGCTTTTGTATCCTGAAACCCTCACAACTAGCTCTATTGCCATCCCACGCTCTGATCCCTAGAAGATACCATAAAATCCCAGGATTCCCTCTCCCTGTTCTCAGAACTGCCAGGTAGCTATGTTTGTGTTAATTTTGATTGAGTAAATGGGCCCACAGATACAACACAAAACAGTTAAGCAAACACACCATTAAAACTTCTTCTCAACCTTTTTTAAAGATAGAGACAAAGGAAAATGGGTAAAGTATTTGAAATGTAAAGTATTAAGTAAAGCTCTCAGCTTAACAATATCTCTTATTCCTTTTCCCCTTAGCTGTATAGTTTTTTCTAAGGGAAGAAACTCCTGTTTGACAGTCTCTTAGGTGGTATTAAAGATCTAGTTTCCCACAATTAGGCTCATACTTGGGGTTGGCCTGCTAGGCCCCAATTATTACAACAGCTTCTTTAGTCATGGCTTGGGAATCTGTGACTTCCAATGCCCTCCGTGACTTCAGCCCATGGTGGCTGGGAGCTGTGGGGTACCCTCACAGCAGCTGGGAGCTGCGGGATACCCCTTCCACCTGGTGGGGGTACCCTGGAGCTCTGAGCTGCTGCAGATAGCGGGGGTACCCCAGAGCTCCTGGCGGCTGCAGGGGGTCCTGGGAGCTCTGAGCCTCCACAGGTGGTGGGGGGCCCCCAGAGCTCTGAGCATGCACCCACAGCTGCATATCCACTGCGGGAGGCGTGGGGACCCCACAGCTGAGCTCCCCTTTTTGTCATGGATATTTTTAGTAAATGTCATGGATAGTTCATGGGCTTCCAGGAATTTTTCTTTATTGCCTATGACCTGTTTGTGACTTTTTACCTAAAATATCCATGACAAAATCTTAGCCTTAGTTATGATACGTGCTTTCAAGCTTTTCTCCACAACCAGAAGGGCTGTAAACTCTTTTAAATTAAACCTGAGATTCCCAAATAATCCTAGGACTCCAGGTGCTGGTGCTTTAAGGAAAGCACCAAGTATTGCAAAATGTATGATGAATTCTCAGGAGTTGGCAATATGCAGCAGCTCCTAACAGAGTCGAGGTGATGTTACTTCTCTCTTACTCTCTGTCAGTTGGTCCCTGCCATTTAAAATGTGAACTCTCTGTTCTGACTTGCATGCTAATCTTGTCTGATACAGCAGGTTGCTGTTTGCATAAGGATGATAGTCAAACAATTAGGATCCTAAAGTGTGTTTTGGGAACATCATCCATGTCATCATTTCCTCAGCTTTGAGTTCACAACATCAGTCAGGAAGGCATTCTCTTTTATTTGTGTTTGCTTCCAGGCACACGCCAGCCAGGACAAGTGCTTAGGACTCTGTGATTGGAGGCTGGCAGATATATAAGTAAAGCCAATTGCATTGTAATGGTATTTAAATGTGTTTCTCAACACCTAGGCTGAGATCAGACCTCAGAAATGACAAGAAGCCAAGGAGTGCGCAAATATAGTTAAATTAAGATATGAGGGCAAAGGTCTTATGTAACAGCTACTTACACTAGTTTCGGAACCACCCAAGCCATGCCCTCAGCTGCTGGTGCTTCTGAAAGTCAGCCAAAACCTCTGTCATATTTGTTTTTAGCGCTGGAAATCTGGGAATCAATCAGTAGCAGACCGACCTGATGCACGAGTCCACCGTACTACGTCAGTTTGTCCCTCTGCAGAGCAGTTCATAAGATAGCAATGCAGATGCTGGCCCGACAGAGCCCTGTTCAACAGCACTTCCTCAGAGACACGTAATCTAGTGGCTTGATAATGTGACGGGGACCCAAGAATCTCTGCATTCTAATCCCAGATCCACTGCTGAGTCGCTGCATGATGATGGGCCAGTGGCCAAACTTCTCTGCCTGTTTCACCTCTCTAAAATAGGAGTAATATTTCTCTATCTCACAGGGGAGTTGCAGGATGAATTATTCTTGGTTAAGTTCTAATTTCTGTTACTCCCAATTAGCTTGAGCACCATGTGCTTGCTGTGCATCAGTACGCATCCATACTTAGCCAATGGCTTTTGGATGTTCTTCAAGGTGTTTGCCTAAGTAGATATTTGCCATCATCTGTGTATGGAATAGAAATGACATTAGAATGACCAGATTCCCTGGCTGGACTGAAGAGATTCAAAGGTCATCTTTAAGGATGCAGCACCTGACTGAACTCGTGATTTATGAGGGTTGAATTTGGAGCATAATTTGCTTTTACAAGGATCCTGTTAGTGTTTTTCATGTGCTACCCAATCCTCCTTGGTCACAGTTCATCTTCTTTATCAGTACCATGCAGAGTGACTCCTACATTTTGCCAAGACCCTACTCTATAGAGTCACACAAGATTTATTTCTCGACTCCCTTGTTCTTTCCAGGTTACCTCGCTCCTCCATTCATTACTCGTGAGTAGTATGTCCTGATAATGACAAGTATGATTCTTTCATTTCCTTAATGATTCTCATCACACCCTGTAGATCCTTCCCTCTGGTGTCCCATGGACGCTCCCTCTATTATCAGATCCTGTTTGAAAATGCTCTCCCTTGCCTATGTGTTGTCTTTCTGACCACCAAGTACCTTTGTAGAGTTAGACTGACTTCTTCAAGCCAACGCTCATATATGTTACCCCTCTGATATCTTATTGTTCTTCTCCTTGTGATGCCCAGTCCCACATATGGATTGAACCTACTCACCCCTCCTCTATCCACTGAGAAGGATTTCAGTGTCCATGCATCAGTATGGGCCTGAACCCAAAACACTTCAGTATGCATTGTGAATTGGCGGAACAGTGCTGGGTCAGCAGAGGGCCATGTGATGAATCTGCTATGTGTGAACTGAGGTTGCGCTTTCCCTGTGATTGGGACAAGTCATAGGATGCTAGAGAGGAGATGAGGGATCCATGGCAGTTGGGGGGGGGGGAGGAAGCAGGGTGTATAATGGGACCTGCCAGCTGGGCACAAATCTTCAGCAGCCCGTTCCTTGCAGGGCTTGTCTCAGCCATGATGCACCCAGCTACCAGGGACTATCACAACAAGGCTTGGTACCACGCACACTGGAGACACCACAAAAGACTGTTTGCGCTGGTGGGATTTGAACCCATGCCCCCAAGCAGAGACGGGAGGAATAATAAAGTAATAATTCCATAAGCCAGCATTTCCTGAATTCTGGGCACTCCTTCCCTGAGGAGACATGAAAGACTAATGCAGGGGCGCACACACACACATCTCTCGGTTGTTCAAGGTCACCAATGCAGGGAAGTCTGCCTGAGTTTGCAGAGAGCCTGAAACAATAGCTCTGAGAGGTGTGAACTGCCCCATTCATTTCCATGGGGGCTAACTCAGATGCAAGTGATGATGATATGTTAAAGGTCAGTATTGTTAACTATTTCCCTGCACATCAATATATGCACAGGAGGTGTGACTGCTCTTTTCTGGGTAGGCCTTTAACAATGCATGATGGAGTTGAAAGGGGACTTGCTTTCATTTTCCTGAGGCTGGGGTCAGCTCAGCTTCCAAATATTCAGGAAGCACTACCTTAATTGTGGAAGAATATACACATATGTAGATCGCTAGATACCTATCTTTGACTGTAGAGACATGGCTGTATTTATAGGTAAAATGGAGTACAGATATTCCTATGCATTTGCGTGGTTGGCAGGCTGAAAACAAATGCTAAGTTTCTAAGGGTTAATTTTTTTTATAATTTATATATAACTTTAGGGCTCTTCTTGTGCTCTTTTGTAGTTTAATGTTTTGTCAGCACTTCTGCTATAAACTCATAACTTCCGGGAGTTTGTAACCTGACCTGTGAAACTGTTCTGGAGAAACCTTTTTTTAGCTCAGGAATGAATTGTTTTAAATTGGCTTCGATTTGTGGTGTTTTCCCCCAAAGAAATCTGATGGCTTCAGAGTTCTGTAGCAGCCGTTTCTCTTCCTGAAGGATTTTGGGGAAGTCATGTAAAATGGCATTTACAGCTTAGAATCATAAAATCATTGAACTACAGGCAGTGGCGAATTAGCCAGTGGGCTAATGGGGCTTGTGCCCAGGGACCCTGGCCCAATTCGGAGGCCCTGGAAAAAATCCACTTCTGGGTGGCGAAAGCCTGGAGCCCTGGCAGAAGCACTGGGTGGGTGGGGTGGGAGAGGCTCCAGTGCCCCGACCCCAGCAGAAGCACCAGGTGGGCAGGGAAAGCCCCAGTGCCCCAACGCCAATAGCAGGGCTGGTCAGGATGGAGCGGGGTAAGCCCCAGTGTAAGTTCAGCGGTGCACAGACAATCCAGGAAGTTTTTGGAAACTGTAGGGGACAGTTTCCTGGTGTTGGTTCCTCCAGCACTTGCTAGGGGCAGAGGTCTTCTTGACCTGCTGCTCACAAACCGGGAAGAATTAGTAGGGGAAGCAAAAATGGATGGGAATCTGGGAGGCAGTGACCATGAGATGGTTGAGTTCAGGATCCTGACACAAGGCAGAAAGGAGAGCAGCAGAATACGGACCCTGGACTTCAGAAAAGCGACTTTGACTCCATCTGATGGGCAGGATCCCCTGGGAGAATAACATGAGGGGGAAAGGTTTCAGAGTAGCAGCCGTGTTAGTCTGTATTCGCAAAAAGAAAAGGAGTACCCGTGGCACCTTAGAGACTAACAAATTTATTAGAGCATAAGCTTTCGTGAGCTACAGCTCACTTCATCGGATGCATTTGGTGGAAAAAGCAGAGGAGAGATTTATACACACACACACACACACACACACACACACACACACACACACACACACACACACACACACACACACACACACACACACACACACACACACACACACACACACACACACACACACAGAACATGAAACAATGGGTGTTATCATACACACTGTAAGGAGAGTGATCACTTAAGATAAGCCATCACCAGCAGCAGGGGGGGGAAAGGAGGAAAACCTTTCATGGTGACAAGCAAGGTAGGCTAATTCCAGCAGTTAACAAGAATATCAGAGGAATAGTGGGGGGTGGGGTGGGAGGGAGAAATACCATGGGGAAATAGTTTTACTTTGTGTAATGACTCATCCATTCCCAGTCTCTATTCAAGCCTAAGTTAATTGTGTCCAGTTTGCAAATTAATTCCAATTCAGCAGTCTCTCGTTTGGAGTCTGTTTTTGAAGCTTTTTTGTTGAAGTATAGCCACTCTTAGGTCTGTGATCGAGTGACCAGAGAGATTGAAGTGTTCTCCAACTGGTTTTTGAATGTTATAATTCTTGACGTCTGATTTGTGTCCATTCATTCTTTTACGTAGAGACTGTCCAGTTTGGCCAATGTACATGGCAGAGGGGCATTGCTGGCACATGATGGCATATATCACATTGGTAGATGCGCAGGTGAACGAGCCTCTGATAGTGTGGCTGATGTGATTAGGCCCTATGATGGTATCCCCTGAATAGATATGTGGACAGAGTTGGCAACGGGCTTTGTTGCAAGGATAGGTTTCTGGGTTAGTGGTTCTGTTGTGTGGTGTGTGGTTGCTGGTGAGTATTTGCTTCAGATTGGGGGGCTGTCTGTAAGCAAGGACTGGTCTGTCTCCCAAGATCTGTGAGAGTGATGGGTCGTCCTTCAGGATAGGTTGTAGATCCTTGATGATGCGTTGGAGAGGTTTTAGTTGGGGGCTGAAGGTGATGGCTAGTGGCGTTCTGTTGTTTTCTTTCTTGGGCCTGTCCTGTAGTAGGTGACTTCTGGGTACTCTTCTGGCTCTGTCAATCTGTTTCTTCACTTCAGCAGGTGGGTATTGTAGTTGTAGGAATGCATGATAGAGATCTTGTAGGTGTTTGTCTCTGTCTGAGGGGTTGGAGCAAATGCGGTTATATCGTAGCGCTTGGCTGTAGACAATGGATTGAGTGGTATGATCTGGATGAAAGCTAGAGGCATATAGGTAGGAATAGCGGTCAGTAGGTTTCCGATATAGGGTGAAAGGAGTCCAGGAGAGCTGGCTGTATTTTAAAGAATCCTTATTGAGGTTACAGGGATAAACTATCTCGATGTGTAGAAAGAATAGTAAATATGGCAGGCGACCAGCTTGGCTTCACAGTGAAATCCTTGCTGATCTTAAACACAAAAAAGAAGCTTACAAAAAGTGGAAGATTGGACAAATGACCGGGGTAGAAGTATAAAAATATTACTTGGGCATACAGGAGTGAAATAAGGAAGGCCAAATTGCACCTGGAGTTGTAGCTAGCAAGAGATGTTAAGAGTAACAAGAAGGGTTTCTTCAGGTATGTTAGCAACAAGAAGAAAGTCAAGGAAAGTGTGGGCCCCTTACTGAATGAGGGAGGCAACCTAGTGACAGAGGATGTGGAAAAAGCTAATGTACTCAATGCTTATTTTGCCTCAGTCTTCATGGACAAGGTCAGCCCCCAGACTACTGCACTGGGCAGCACAGCATGGGGAGGAGGTGACCAGCCCTCTGTGGAGAAAGAAGTGGTTCGGGGCTATTTAGAAAAGCTGGACGAGCACACAAGTCCATGGGGCCGGATGCGCTGCATCCGAGAGTGCTAAAGGAGTTGGCAGATGTGATTGCAGAGCCATTGGCCATTATCTTTGAAAACTCATGGCGATTGGGAGAGGTCCCGTATGACTGGAAAAAGGCTAATGTAGTGCCCATCTTTAAAAAAGGGAAGGAGGAGGATCCTGGGAACTACAGGCCATTCAGCCTCACCTCAGTCCCTGGAAAAATCATGGAGCAGGTCCTCAAGGAATCAATTCTGAAGCACTTGGAGGAGAGGAAAGTGATCAGGAACAGTCAGCATGGCTTCACCAAGGGCAAGTCATGCCTGACTAATCTAATTGCCTTCTATGAAGAGATAACTGGCTCTGTGGATGAGGGGAAAGCAGTGGATGTGTTGTTCCTTGACTTTAGCAAAGCTTTTGACACAGTCTCCCACAGTATTCTTGCCAGCAAGTTAAAGAAGTATGGGCTGGATGAATGGACGATAAGGTGGATAGAAAGCTGGCTAGATTGTCAGGCTCAACGGGTAGTGATCAATGGCTCCATGTCTAGTTGGCAGCCGGTATCAAGTGGAGTGCCTGGTCGGTCCTCGGGCCGGTTTTGTTCAATATCTTCATTAATGATCTGTATGGAGGATGGTGTGGACTGCACTCTCAGCAAGTTTTCAGATGACACTAAACTGGGAGGAGTGGTAGATATGCTGGAGGGTAAGGATAGGATACAGAGGGGCCTAGACAAATTGGAGGATTGGGCCAAAAGAAATCTGATGAGGTTCAACAAGGACAAGTGCAGAGTTCTGCACTTAGGACGGAAGAATCCCATGCACCACTACAGACTAGGGACCGAATGGCTAGGTAGCAGTTCTGCAGAAAAGGACCTAGGGGTTACAGTAGACGAGAAGCTGGATATGAGTCAACAGTGTGCCGTTGTTGCAAAGAAGGCCAATGGCATTTTGGGTTGTATAAGTAGGAGCACTGCCAGCAGATCAAGAGACGTGATCGTTCCCCTCTGTTCGACATTGGTGAGGCCTCATCTGGAGTACTGTGTCCAGTTTTGGGCCCCACACTACAAGAAGGATGTGGAAAAATGGGAAAATGTCCAGCAGAGGGCAATAAAAATGATTAGGGGACTGGAACACATGACTTATGAGGAGAAGCTGAGGGAACTGGGATTGTTTAGTCTGCAGAAGGGAAGAATGAGAGGAGATTTGATAGCTGCTTTCAACTACCTGAAAGGGGGTTCCAAAGAGGATGGATCTAGACTGTTCTCAGTGGTAGCAGATGACAGAATGAGGATTAATGGTCTCAAGTTGCAGTGGGGGAGGTTTAGGTTGAATATTAGGAAAACCTTTTTCACTCGGAGGGTGGTGAAGCACTGTAATGGGTTACCTAGGGAGGTGGTGGAATCTCCATCCTTCGAGGTTTTTAAGGTCAGGCTTGACAAAGCCCTGGCTGGGATGATTTAGTTGGGGATTGATCCTGCTTTGAGCAGGGGGTTGGATTAGATGACCTCTTGAGGTCCTTTCCAGCCCTGATATTCTATGACCTGGCTGCGGCCCCAGGACTGAGAGAGCTCTCATTCCCTGCTGCAGCCCCAGGGCCCTGGTAATGAGGGAGACAGAGCTTCTCTGGTCTTCTGGGGGAGGCAGAAAGGGGCAAACGGATTGCAGGGCTACAGTGGTGGGGCAGAATGGGCCGGGACCATGGGTGGAACAGGGGTAGTGCCATGTGGGGAAGGGGCAAAACAGGATGGGGCCGTGTGCGGGGCAGCAGGCGGAAGGGGCAGAACAAGGGCAGGACCATAGTCAGAAGGGGTGGGGAGGGGTGCTCCCACTTGCTGTGGTCCAGGGCACCACCAACCTTAATCTGCCTCTGACCACAGGGTTAGAAGAGACCACATGGGTCATCTAATCTAAATGCCCACCAAGGTGCAGGATTTGTTGTGTCTAAACCACTCAAGACAGATGGATCTCCATCCTCCTTTTAAAAACCTCCAGTGAAGGAGCTTCCATGACCTCCCTAGACATCTGTTCCATTGTCCTGCTGTTCTTACAGTTAGGAAGTTTTTTCTGAGATTTAATCTCAAGCTGCTATGCTGCAGTTAGAACCCAATGCCTCTTCTCCTGCCCTCTGTGGCAAGAGAGAACAATTTTGTCTATTTCAAGTGTTTGAAGAATGCTATCATGTCCCCCCTTAATTCCCTCTAATTTCTTTCAGCAGTAACTCAGTCTTTGCCTTGGCTTTCCTAATTTTGTCCCTACATGTTTGCACTATTCCCATGTATACTTCTTCGGTGACCTGCCCTCCTTCCATTTCCTATATGTATCCCTTTTGGTTTTTAGATAGCGAAAAACCTGCTTGTGCAGCCACATTTGCCTCCTGTGGCTCTTATCTTTTCTGTGCATTGGAATTATTTGATGTTGAGCCTCTAGTATTGCATCTTTTATCTTAATAATGACATACAGCCAGAACTCCTTGGGTTGTGACTTCTGTCCTGTCTCCTAAACTGAACTGCATTAGATGAGGTCAATAATTGCATTAGAGACCTCCAAAGACACCCAGATACTGCAGAAGGTGGGTTTAGCTGGTTCATTAGGTGGCCCTCTTCCCATCTAATTCCATCCTGGATCAACTAGGTGGTCCTCTTCTCATCTAATCCCATCCTGGATCAACTAGGTGGTCCTCTTCTCATCTAATCCCATCCTGGATCCCATCAATCAGTGAGGTTCTCATGGGTCCTGTGTAGCTAGAGGTCTTCTGGATTAAATATAAAACTGACTTTCAAAAATCTTATCCTACCAATAGCTACTAAGGGCGCTAAACTGCCATGGGATGAAAGGTAAAATATCGTCATGGATTAGTAAAAGTCAGAAAAGGGTAGGACCAGATGGTTGCTTTTCAGCATGGTCAAGGTTACCAGTGGGAAGCCCCAGGGTTCCGTATGGTAGCTGATGTTTAAAATACTTATTAATGATGTGGAAAAGGGAGCAAGCAGTGAGGCAGCAACATTTGCAGATGGCACAAATTTATACAGCGAGACGAGGCGGGCAAGGAAATATCTTTTATTGGCCCAACTACTGTTGGTGAGAAGGACAAGCTTTCAAGCTTACATGGAGGTCTTCAGATGTGGGAAATGTACTCGGAGTATCATTGTACAAGGATTGTTTAGCATAAGTAGTTAACATATATTTCAAGGGACCATTCCAGTCTTATGAGGAAAGGAATGGATGGGGGGAAAGGCACTTGGTAGGAGGGGGGGTTAATGGGTTATAGATTGTTGTAATAAGCCATAACTCCAGTGTCTCCATTCAGTCCATGATTTTTCATTTCTAGCAAAGTTATGAATTTAAGTTCCCAGGCTTGTCTTTTGATACCACAAAATATGCTCTGAGGAGAAAGTCCCGGATATATGCCTTAACACATTCAAAACTGCCTTCACCAAACAAGGACGCTCCACCAGAGAAGTAGCAAGCTCCCCTCAGTCCAGGACACACCAGTGGCATCTGATCCTGCCAGAACAACAGTTGCAAAACCTGCAGACATATCTCCACTGCTACAATGATCAACACATCTTTCAAGATCCATGGTTTGTACCCATGCCTTTTCCAACGTGTGGTGTACTTCATCCAGTGCACTAAATGCCGCAATAACAACTGTGTGGGCAAAACCCAACAATCACTACACTCTCGAATGAACTCTCACAGGAAGATGATGAAAGACAAAAACACCCTATCACCTGTTGTGAACATTTTTCACAAAGTGATCACTCTATATCTGACCTCTCGGTCCTCATCCTCAAAGGAAACCTCGTGAAAAGACGAGTCTTGGGGCTTAAATTGATAACTTTGCTAGACACTAATAATCATGGACTGAATAGAGACACTGGATTTATGGCTTATTACAACAATCTATAACCCACTAACAACCCGCTTCCCACAGGTGCCTTTCCCTTTCTCCCTTTCTTTCCCTTGCTATGACTCGAAGGGTGCTAATGGCCACTTTACCTTGATTGGTCCCTTGAAATATGTGTTTACTATTTATGCTAAACAATCGGTTCCACCTTGTATTTAACTGTGACACCCTAAATACATTTCCTAGACCTGAAGAAGAGCTCTGTGTGGATTGAAAGCTTGTCTCTCTCACCAACCGAAGTTGGTCCGATAAAAGATATTACCTCATCTATCTTGTCTCTCATATCCTGGGACCAACAGGACTACAACACTGGATAAAAAATTTATGTAGGTGAGTCAAAACTGTGAGGAACTTCAAAGGTTACGTCTACACAGCCTGCAGCAGAGAGTTTCCTAGCCTGGGTCAATAGACTTGGGCTTGCACTACTGTGCTAAAAATAGCTGTGTAGATCTTGTGGCTCAGGGTGGAGCTTAGGCTCTGAATGGGCAGCATGATGACAGATGAAATCCAGTGCTGGCAAATGCCAAGTGACTGCACCTTGGAAAGGATCATTGGAACTACTGATATACTTCGCTGGGTTCCAAACTGACTGTAACCACTCTGAATAGTCTTGAGTGATATTGTGTGCTCAATGTTCAGTGGTGCTCAAAGAAACAACTTAGGTAGGGTGCATAGAAGATGGGATGGACTGTAATACTGAGAATGCTTAATGCCATATTGTAAATAAATGGTGCCTCCCTCACCTGAAATAGTGTGTTTAGTTCTGGTCACCCCATTTCAAAAAGGATAGAGAAGAACTAGAGGAGGGGTTCAGGGAAGGTGGTAAGTGGTAAGGTAAGAAGATCTCCACCTGTCTTCATATACAAAGCTTCAATTTATTTTCCTTTAGGGTTTATCATATTGAGGAGGGTTGGGGTTTTGGGGTTCAGTGTGTGGGTGGGTGGGTTGGAAGGACTGGAGTTTTGAAGGAACTGAGATGAGAAAATTCTGGTTTTGTGGACTGCCATTTGTGTTGGCGACTGCTGCTTTTGTCTTAATTGAGTAATTTATTTATCTGGCAAGAGTGCCCAGAGTCTTGGATGAATATTAGTTTTATGTTTATATTTTGAATTCAGAATAAATAAAATAAGTATCAGAACAATTACGATTATTAGAACGTTGGAAATTAGCAATGGGAAGGATCTGTTCTGACAACTCAGCCCTAGCTCATCAAGTGAAGTATAATTTTCCATTGATTTTTTTTTTCCTGTTCAGCTTTAAATGAAAGTGAATGTTACAAACAAAAAAGTCATTTTCTGGACTGTGCTATTCAGCAGTTATACTAGCAGTTACAGTTAGGGTGACCAGATGTCCTGTTTTTATAGGGACAGTTCCGTTTTGGGGGACTTTTCCTTATATAGGTGCCTTTTACCCCGCACCCCCTGTCCCATTTTTTTCACAGTTGCTATCTGGTCACCCTATTTACAGCTCCAAGTTGAAATGCATTGTGGCCTTGTGGTCATGACACTGAATGTGGCCTCGGGTAATCGGGTTCTATTATAGACATCCTGTGTGACTTGGACAAATAGTCATAAAGGCTAGAACATACAGGCCCCAGGAACTGTGAGATGGGATTGGAGGACTATCCAAACACAAGCTCAGCTACATGCGCTTTAGTAAGCGGAAAGGAGCCCACCTTAAAGAGAATCCATACCCCCAGATGTGTGAGAGGAGATGGGTTTAAAGCATACATAAGCATAAATGTTTGTTACAGCCCAAAGTCTAGCTCTTTAGCTCAAGCTATAACCATTTACTTCTAGCTGTGGAGGTTCCCAGTTCAGTCCCCAGTAGGATAGCCAACAAAAACTGTTTGAGCTATAGCATATCTTTGAAAAAGACACTCTCTTGATTTAAAGACTCCAAATTATGGTGAACCCACAACATCCCTAGTAAATTGTTCCAATAATTAATTAATCTCACTGTTTAAAAAATTGTACGTTATTTCTAGTCTGTATTTGTCAAGCTTCAGCTATCAACCACTGAATCTTCTTATGCCTTTTTCGACCAGATTACAGAGCCGTCTGCTATCCTAAATCTCTTCCTTGTATAGCTACTTGTAGACCATGATCAATTCACTGCTTACCCTTCTATTGAATAAACTAGATTGAGCTTTTTATCTCTCCCCATAAGGCAGGTTTATTATGAGTGAAATCCTGGCTCTCCTGAAGTCAATGGCAACATTCCCATTGACTTCAGTAGGGCCAGGACTGCAGCCTATTCATCTGATCTGTAGAAGTGCTGACTGCCCACCACTCAGGGCTTGTCTACATAAACATTTGTTACCAGCAAGCCAGGGTGTAACTCTACCCTGAACTAGCCTGCCGCACCACATGTCCTTGTGGACCCTGCTGCGGTACACTAAAAGCTCCTTCATGTGCTTTGATCGACTCCCATTTCAAAGTGGGGTAGATTCACAACCTGTCTTGCTGCAAACCAAGTGTTCATATAGACAAGCCCTCAGATTCATATATTTTTTGAGGCCAGAAGGGACAATCACAATCATCTAGACCTCCTGTAAAGCACCAGGAAATACCATGACTCGTATTGAAACTGAAGTTGCTGTGGCCACAATGCAGAGTACTAACCACTATATAATCATAGCAAGCCACGCAGAAGGTGTCACTCTGTAAAAACCAATGGGAGTGCCAAGTGCTCACCGTCTCTGAAATAGGCCCCATATTTTTGCCTACAAATTGTTAGCCGGGCCTGGTGGGAGACATGGAATCAGAACTTCTTGGGTGTATTTCAGCTCTGCTACTACCTTGCTGAATGGTCTTAGGTAAATTGCTCTCTTTTATGTCAGCTGACCTATCTGTAAAATGGGACGATAACCACTTACTTTGTGAGGGTACTTGATTGTGTACAACTCTTCTGCCAGCTATTATAGGTTCATAGGTTCATAGATACTAAGGTCAGAAGGGACCATTCTGATCATCTAGTCCGACCTCCTGCACAACGCAGGCCACAGAATCTCACCCACCCACTCCTATGAAAAACCTCACCTATGTCTGAGCTATTGAAGTCCTCAAATCATGGTTCAAGGACTTCAAGGAACAGAGAAGCCTCCCTCAAGTCAACCATACCCCATGCTACAGAGGAAGGCGAAAAACCTCCAGGGCCTCTCCAATCTGCCCTGGAGGAAAATTCCTTCCCGACCCCAAATATGGCAATCAGCTAAACCCTGAGCATATGGGCAAGATTCACCAGCCAGATACTACAGAAAATTCTTTCCTGGGTAACTCAGATCCCATCCATCTAATATCCCATCTCAGGGGATTTGGCCTATTTACCCTGAATATTTAAAGATCAATTACTTACCAAAATCCCATTATCCCATCATACCATCTCCTCCATAAACTTATCGAGTAGAATCTTAAAACCAGATAGATCTTTTGCCCCCACTGCTTCCCTTGGAAGGTTATTCCAAAACTTCACTCCTCTGATGGTTAAAAACCTTCGTCTGATTTCAAGTCTGAACTTCCTGGTGGCCAGTTTATACCCATTTGCTCTTGTTTCCACATTGGTGCTGAGCTTAAATAATTCCTCTCCCTCTCCTGTATTTATCCCTCTGATATATTTATAGAGAGCAATCATATCTCCCCTCAACCTTCTTTTAGTTAGGCTAAACAAGCCAAGCTCCTTAAGTCTCCTTTCATAAGACAAGTTTTCCATTCTTCAGATCATCCTAGTAGCCCTTCTCTGTACCTGCTTCAGCAGCAGCAGCAACAAGAGCTGGGTTCAAATACCTACGGGGTCCCTCTTAAACCTAATAAACACCAACAGCTCAAACCTCTCCCAGAATTTCTGGAATCACTAAATACCTTCCAAGAGCATCTTTAATAGGCATTGCCTCCCTGTTCATGAGCACTGAGTGTGTTTATGAAACAAGGGAAACTTTATGAGGGAGAAGGAAACACCGCATGAATGTAGGGAAACACACCAACAATCTAGCTATATGAAAAAGCTAAGCACTGCTTGGTAATTTTGACAGCAGTCCATTACCTCAGGTCCCCAGCTGCTGATGTGAACATCCAATAGGCAAATGCCCCTTTACCATATCTCTTCCCCTTTCTCCGCCTGCTAAACCCCACTCATAGCTTGGTGTCTCTGTGTAGCTTAGTCCCAGAATCTGAGGTGCACTGGGCTGGGCCTGTGTCCTACTGCTTGGGATGTGCTGCTTGGTCCACTAAGGCTCCACCACCTAACCTAGCCATAGTGATTTCAGCTTTATTAATGTGCCATGAAGGAGGGTCCTCACCAGAGTTTATTTATATTAAATTATATATTTTACTATAAATTGTGTGTGTGTGTGTGTGTGTGTGTGTGTATATATATATATGCATTTAAAAAGACACACTATCTAAACAAGACACTCCATTTTAGATGCTTCTCCCTCTGAATCATAGAATCATAGAATATCAGGGTTGGAAGGGACCCCAGAAGGTCATCTAGTCCAACCCCCTGCTCAAAGCAGGACCAAGTCCCAGTTAAATCGTCCCAGCCAGGGCTTTGTCAAGCCTGACCTTAAAAACCTCTAAGGAAGGAGATTCTACCACCTCCCTAGGTAACGCATTCCAGTGTTTCACCACCCTCTTAGTGAAAAAGTTTTTCCTAATATCCAATCTAAACCTCCCCCATTGCAACTTGAGACCATTACTCCTCGTTCTGTCATCTGCTACCATTGAGAACAGTCTAGAGCCATCCTCTTTGAAACCCCCTTTCAGGTAGTTGAAAGCAGCTATCAAATCCCCCCTCATTCTTCTCTTCTGCAGACTAAACAATCCCAGCTCCCTCAGCCTCTCCTCATAAGTCATGTGCTCTAGACCCCTAATCATTTTTGTTGCCCTTTGTTGTACTCTTTCCAATTTATCCACATCCTTCCTGTAGTGTGGGGCCCAAAACTGGACACAGTACTCCAGATGAGGCCTCACCAGTGTCGAATAGAGGGGAACGATCACGTCCCTCGATCTGCTCGCTATGCCCCTACTTATACATCCCAAAATGCCATTGGCCTTCTTGGCAACGAGGGCACACTGCTGACTCATATCCAGCTTCTCGTCCACTGTCACCCGTAGGTCCTTTTCCGCAGAACTGCTGCCGAGCCATTCGGTCCCTAGTCTGTAGCGGTGCATTGGATTCTTCCATCCTAAGTGCAGGACCCTGCATTTATCCTTATTGAACCTCATTAGATTTCTTTTGGCCCAATCTTCCAATTTGTCTAGGTCCTTCTGTATCCTATCCCTCCCCTCCAGCGTATCTACCACTCCTCCCAGTTTAGTATCATCCGCAAATTTGCTGAGAGTGCAATCCACACCATCCTCCAGATCATTTATGAAGATATTGAACAAAACGGGCCCCAGGACCGACCCCTGGGGCACTCCACTTGACACCGGCTGCCAACTAGACATGGAGCCATTGATCACTACCCGTTGAGCCCGACAATCTAGCCAGCTTTCTACCCACCTTATAGTGCATTCATCCAGCCCATACTTCCTTAACTTGCTGACAAGAATGCTGTGGGAGACCGTGTCAAAAGCTTTGCTAAAGTCAAGAAACAATACATCCACTGCTTTCCCTTCATCCACAGAACCAGTAATCTCATCATAAAAGGCGATTAGATTAGTCAGGCATGACCTTCCCTTGGTGAATCCATGCTGACTGTTCCTGATCACTTTCCTCTCCTCTAAGTGCTTCAGGATTGATTCTTTGAGGACCTGCTCCATGATTTTTCCAGGGACTGAGGTGAGGCTGACCGGCCTGTAGTTCCCAGGATCCTCCTTCTTCCCTTTTTTAAAGATGGGCACTACATTAGCCTTTTTCCAGTCATCCGGGACTTCCCCCGTTCGCCACGAGTTTTCAAAGATAATGGCCAAGGGCTCTGCAATCACAGCCGCCAATTCCCTCAGCACTCTCGGATGCAATTCGTCCGGCCCCATGGACTTGTGCACGTCCAGCTTTTCTAAATAGTCCCTAACCACCTCTATCTCTACAGAGGGCTGGCCATCTCTTCCCCATTTGTGATGCCCAGCACAGCAGTCTGGGAGCTGACCTTGTTAGTGAAAACAGAGGCAAAAAAAGCATTGAGTACATTAGCTTTTTCCACATCCTCTGTCACTAGCTTGCCTCCCTCATTCAGTAAGGGGCCCACACTTTCCTTGGCTTTCTTCTTGTTGCCAACATACCTGAAGAAACCCTTCTTGTTACTCTTGACATCTCTTGCTAGCTGCAGCTCCAGGTGCGATTTGGCCCTCCTGATATCTTTCCTACATGCCCGAGCAATATTTTTATACTCTTCCCTGGTCATATGTCCAACCTTCCACTTCTTGTAAGCTTCTTTTTTATGTTTAAGATCCGCTAGGATTTCACCATTAAGCCAAGCTGGTCGCCTGCCATATTTACTATTCTTTCGACTCATCGGGATGGTTTGTCCCTGTAACCTCAACAGGGATTCCTTGAAATACAGCCAGCTCTCCTGGACTCCCTTCCCTTTCATGTTAGTCCCCCAGGGGATCCTGGCCATCTGTTCCCTGAGGGAGTCAAAGTCTGCTTTCCTGAAGTCCAGGGTCCGTATCCTGCTGCTTACCTTTCTTCCCTGCGTCAGGATCCTGAACTCAACCAACTCATGGTCACTGCCTCCCAGATTCCCATCCACTTTTGCTTCCCCCACTAATTCTACCCGGTTTGTGAGCAGCAGGTCAAGAAAAGCGCTCCCCCTAGTTGGCTCCCCTACCACTTGCACCAGGAAATTGTCCCCTACGCTTTCCAAAAACTTCCTGGATTGTCTATGCACCGCTGTATTGCTCTCCCAGCAGATATCAGGAAAATTAAAGTCACCCATGAGAATCAGGGCATGCGATCTAGTAGCTTCCGTGAGTTGCCGGAAGAAAGCCTCATCCACCTCATCCCCCTGGTCCGGTGGTCTATAGCAGACTCCCACCATGACATCACTCTTGTTGCACACACTTCTAAACTTAATCCAGAGACACTCAGGTTTTTCCACAGTTTCGTACCGGAGCTCTGAGCAGTCATACTGCTCCCTTACATACAGTGCTACTCCCCCACCTTTTCTGCCCTGCCTGTCCTTCCTGAACAGTTTATAACCATCCATGACTGTACTCCAGTCATGTGAGTTATCCCACCAAGTCTCTGTTATTCCAATCACGTCATAATTCCTTGACATCACTAGGACCTCCAGTTCTCCCTGCTTGTTTCCAAGGCTTTGTGCATTTGTATATAAGCACTTGAGATAACCTGTTGATCGCCCCTCATTCCCAGTATGAGGCAGGAGCCCTCCCCTCACAGACCTTCCTGCCTGTGCTTCCTCCCGGTATCCCGCTTTCCCACTTACCTCAGGGCTTTGGTCTCCTTCCCCCGGTGAACCTAGTTTAAAGCCCTCCTCACTAGGTTAGCCAGCCTGCTGGCAAAGATGTTCTTCCCTCTCTTCGTAAGATGGAGCCCGTCTCTGCCCAGCACTCCTCCTTCATGGAACACCATCCCATGGTCAAAGAATCCAAAGCCTTCTCTCCGACACCACCTGCGTAGCCATTCGTTGACCTCCACGATTCGACGGTCCCTACCCAGGCCTTTTCCTTCCACGGGGAGGATGGACGAGAACACCACTTGCGCCTCCAACTCCTTTATCCTTCTTCCCAGAGCCACGTAGTCCGCAGTGATCCGCTCAAGGTCATTCTTGGCAGTATCATTGGTGCCCACGTGGAGAAGCAGGAAGGGGTAGCGATCCGAGGGCTTGATGAGTCTCGGCAGTCTCTCCGTCACATCACGAATCTTAGCCCCTGGCAAGCAGCAGACTTCTCGGTTTTCCCGGTCAGGGCGGCAGATAGATGACTCAGTCCCCCGGAGGAGAGAGTCCCCGACCACCACCACCCGCCTTCTCCTCTTGGGAGTGGTGGTCGTGGAACCCCCAACCTCAGGACATCGCATCTCATGCCTCCCAACCAGCGGAGTCTCCTTCCGCTTTCTCCCCCCAGACATATCATCTGGTCCACTCTCCGCATTGGTACCTGTGGAGAGAACATGAAAGCGGTTAGTTACCTGTGTCTGTGTTACTGGAACCCGGACATTCCGCTTACCTCTTCTGGAGGTCACATGTTGCCAAGCTTCTTCACTGGCCTCTGGGAAGAGGATGAGAGGAAAAAATAACACAACAGTTGCGTAGTCATGTTGCTTAATGCACGACTGGAAGGTGCTCAGATACGACACTGACAAGCATGGTATTAAAACCCTATATAGAATAGAGTTCACTCAGATCTGTGGCTTCAGCAAAGAGCCACCCCTGCATCATCTCTTCTTAAAAAGTCCCTCCAGTGATGCAGGAGCCACACTGGAGGAAAACCAGAAGCATGTAGGACCTTTTGAGCAGACTCCTTGTCATTTTTCCCATTCTTCTCTCACATTAGTTCCACTGCCCAACTAATTCTGATTTTGTATACAGTTATGGTGACTTGCAGTGTCAATTGTGGAATTCTGGGTGGAATGCTTATGAAAGCAGTTCTGTGGCCATTCCTTCCCCTGATCATCAATAGATGGGAGCAGATTGCTCTTTACTCTCTAGAGATTCAGGCCACAGGGCTTATGTTGGTAAATTGTTTTGGTCTCCTCTGACGAAAGGTGCTATTCTGTTTTTAAGTTCAGGTTGTCAATACGTTATGGGGCTCGGATCATAATTATATTGTGCTGATATTCCACCGAATGGAGTCCCGCCAGTTTACAATTGGCAGAACACTGGTGAATCATGCCATTATTATTATTAATTAACTTCTGAGTGTGACGTATCATTGGCACGAATGAGAGATCAATCCTTGATGGGCAATTGGAAGCATCATTTACAGCCTGCCAGAGCATTTGACTGCATCAGACGTGCCTTGGTTAAAAAGAAAAGGTCACAAATAAATAATGTCCATGACAATGCCAGGTCTTGGAATGTATTGTTCTTATATTTGAAATAAAGCATAGAGTCAAATATAGTAAAAATCTTAAATGAATCAAACTGCACCATAGAATGTCTATGGATAGAAATTCCATGCTTGACTAATAAGAGTATTGCAGTAGGGATATACTACTGACCACCTGACCAGGATGGTGAAGGCAACTGTGAAATGCTCTAGGAGATTAGAGGGGGTACAAAAATAGAAAACTCAATAATAAGGGAGGATTTCAGCTATCCCTATATTGACTGGGTACATGTCACCTCAGGCCAGGATGCCGACCTAAAGTTTCTTGACACCATAAATGACTGCTCCTTGGAGCAGCTAGTCTTGGAACCCACAAAAGGAGAGGCAATGCTTGATTCAGTCCTAAGTGGAGCATAGGATCTGATCCAAGAGGTGAATATAGCTGAACTGATTGGTAATAATGACCATAATATAATTAAATTTAACATCCTTGAGGGATGTTTAACATCCTTGAGGTAGGGAAAAAAACAGAAGCCCACCAGAGTAGCATTTAACTTCAGAAAGGGGAATTACGCAAAAATGAGGATGCGAGTTAAACGGAAATTAGAAGCTAGTCCCAAAAGTGAAATGCCTGCAAGGTGCATGGAAACTTTTTAAAAACACCATAATAGAGGCTCAAATTAAATATATGCCCCAAATTTAAATACATAGTAAGAGGACCAAAAAAAAATCAACATGGCTAAACAACAAAGTAAAAGAAGCGCTTAAAGGCAAAAAAGGCATCTTTTTAAAAATGGAAGTTAAATTCTACTGAGGAAAATAGAAAGGAGCATAATTTCTGACAAGTCAAGTATACAAGTATAATTGGGCAGGCCAAAAAAGAATTTGGAGAGCAACCAGCCAAAGACTCAAAAACTAAGAGCAAAATAACAATAATTATTAATAATAAAGTACATCAGATGCAGGAAACCTGCTAAATAATCAGTGGGGCCACTGTACGATTGAGGTGCTAAAGGAACACTGAAAGAAGATAAGCCCATTGTGGAAAAACTAAATAAATTCTTTGCTTCAGTCTTCGCTGTAGTAGATGTGGGGGAGATTTCCATACCTGAGCTATTGTTTTTAGGTGACAGATCTGAGGAAATGTCTCAGATTGAGGTGTCAGTAGAGGAGTTTTGGAACAAATTGATAAATTAAACAATAAGAAGTTACTGGGACCAGATGGTATTCACCCAAGAGTTCTGAAGGAACTCAAATGAGAAATTGCAGAACTACTAATTGTGGTTTGTAACCTATCATTTTAAATCAGCTTCTGTACCAGATGACTGGCTGATAGCTAATGTGATACCAATTTTTAAAAAATGCTCCAAAGGCAATCCTGGCAATTACAGGCTGGTAAGCCCTAACTTCACATCAGGCAAATAGGTTGAAACAATAGTAAAGAACATAATTGTCAGACACACAGATGTACACAATTTATTGGGGAAGAGTCACCATGGTTTTTATAAATGGAAATCATGCCTCACCAATTTATTAAAATTCTTTGAGGAGATCAACAAGCATGTGGACTAGGGTGATCCAGTGGATATAGTGTATTTGGACTTTCAGAAACTTTTGACAAGTTCCCTCACCAACGGCTCTTAAGCAAAGTAAGTAGTCCTGGGAGAAGAGGGAAGGTCCTCTCATGAATCGGTAACTGGTTAAAAGGCAGAAAACAAAGGGTAGGAATAAATGGTCAGTTTTCAGAGAGGAGAGAAATAGATAGAGTTGTCCCCTAGGAGTCTGTACTGGGACCAGTGCTGTTCAACATATTCATAAATGATCTAGAAAAATGGGTAAACAGTGAGGTGGCAAAATTTGCAGATGATACTAAATTAGTCAAGATAGTCAAGTCCAAAGCAGACTGCGAAGAGTTACAAAGGGATCTCACAAAACTGGGTGACTGGGCAACAAAATGGTAGATGGAATTCAATGTTGATAAATGCAAAATAATGTACATTGGAAAATATAATCCCAGCTATACATACAAAATGAAGGGGTGTAGATGAGCTGTTATCACTCAACAAATAGATCTTTGAGTCATCATGGATAGTTCTCTGAAAACATTTGCTCAATGTGAAGTGGCAGTCAAAAAAACTAACAGAATGTTAAGAACCATTTGGAAAGGGATAGATAATTAGATAGAGGCATTATGATATTTTCTGTATAAATCCATGGTACACCCACATCTTGAATACTGCATGCAATTCTGGTCACCCCATCTCAAAAAAAGATATATTGGAATTGGAAAAGGTACAGAGAAGGGAAACAAAAATTATTAGAGGTATGGAACAGCTTCCATATGAGAAGAGATTAAAAAGACTGAGATTTTTCAGTTTAGAAAAGAGACAACTGGGGGGGATATGATAGAGGTCTATGAAATCATGACTAGTGTGGAGAAAATGAATAAGGAAGTGTTATTAATTCTTTTACTTACTACAAGAACCAGAAGTCACCTAATGAAATTAATAGGCAGCAGGTTGAAAACGAACAGAAGGAAGTACTACTTCGCACCATGCACAATCAACCTGTGGAACTCATTGCCAGGGGATGTTGTGAAAGCCAAAAGTATCTCTGGGCTCAAAAAAGAACTAAATAAGTTCATGGATGATAGGTCTATCAATGGCTATTAGCCAAGGTGTGCAGTGATGCAACCCCATGCTCTGAATGTCCCTAGCTTCTGTTTGCCAGAAGCTGGGAGTGAGCGACAGGGAATGGATCACTTGATGATTATCTGTTCTGTTCATTCCTGCTGAAGCACCTGGCATTGGCCACTGTCGGAAGACAGGATTCTGGGCTAGAGGGACCATTGGTCTGACCCAGTCTGGCCTTTTTTATGTTCCTATGCAGAGCAATGATTCCTCACACAAAGAAAAGGAGTACTTGTGGCACCTTAGAGACTAACAAATTTATTAGAGCATAAGCTTTCGTGAGCTACAGCTTCGGATGAAGTGAGCTGTAGCTCACGAAAGCTTATGCTCTAATAAATTTGTTAGTCTCTAAGGTGCCACAAGTACTCCTTTTCTTTTTGCGAATACAGACTAACACGGCTGCTACTCTGAAACAATTCTTCACACAGTGACTGAAGTACTGATGTCCCTGCAAAATATGTCTCAGGACTCCTGTAGTTGCCACGTAGAGTGAGATGGCTTGAGAACAATCCAAAGGGAATGCATGTGGTAGAGGTATTTCCATGCAATATTCACTACCTTTTAACCTGAACTGCATTTGGCTTATGAACGTGAAGTGGTCTGAACAAACATTGGCTTTTACATTGATGGTTGATTTCATAACCATGACCTTCTCTCCCTCATTATTTACCTCTCTAAAAACAAGTGCTCTTGACCCAGCTACTGGGAGACCAGATGTTTCCTGTGGTCCTCACTCATGTTTATATCCCTCTGAAATCTGCTGTTTCTCCTCTGATTAGACTTATCAAATATTTGCAGAAGCCATTATGAGTCCACGTGTCTGTTTCTTTCTTTGCTGTATGTTTTCTGTCCTGGAACAAGGTGGGCATTTTGTTTAAATTCCCTAGCACAACTGTCTCTAATGGTAGCTAATCTGCAATGCTGCACCTTATAAGGCATGTGTCTGGTATCATCTCCCTACATTGATTTGATGTGAACAAGCATCCAGCGCTGAGGGAGACTGGAATGGAAATCGGGATCGGAATGAGAAGTAACAGAGCAGACAGGTACTGCAGAGGAATGGAGGGGGTATGTAAATCCAGACCTATTTGTTTACTTGCTTTGAAGGACTGATTAATTTATCAGGGAGTGTCTCTCCCACCCATCAATCCCCTCTCAATTTTCCCTCTCTGGGCCAGTTAAATCCCCTGCCTGTGCATAATGAAGCCATTTTAAAGCACGGTTTCAGAGTAGCAGCTGTGTTAGTCTGTATCCGCAAAAAGAAAAGGAGTACTTGTGGCACCTTAGAGACTAACAAATTTATTTGAGCATAAGCTTTCGTGAGCTACAGCTCACTTCACCGGATGCATTCAGTGGAAAATACAGTGGGGAGATTTATATACAGAGAACATGAAACAATGGGTGTTACCATACACACTGTAACGAGAGTGATCAGTTAAGGTGAGCTATTACCAGCAGGAGAGCGGGGGGCGGGGGGGACCTTTTGTAGTGATAATCAAGGTGGGCCATTTCCAGCAGTTGACAAGAACATCTGAAGAACAGCGGGGGGAGAGAGGAGAGAATAAACATGGGGAAATAGTTTTACTTTGTGTAATGACCCATCCACTCCCAGTCTTTATTCAAGCCTAAATTAATTGTATCCAGTTTGCAAATTTAATTCCAATTCAGCAGTCTCTCGTTGGAATCTGTGTTTGAAGGTTTTTTTGTTGAAGAATTGCCACTTTTAGGTCTGTAATCGAGTGACCAAAGAGATTGAAGTGTTCTCTGACTGGTTTTTGAATGTTATATTTCTTGACGTCTGATTTGTGTCCATTTATTCTTTTACGTAGAGACTGTCCAGTTTAGCCAATGTACGTGGCAGAGGGGCATTGCTAGCACATGATAGCATATATATCACATTGGTAGATGCGCAGGTGAACGAGCCTCTGATAGTGTGGCTGATGTGATTAGGCCCTATAATGGTGTCACCTGAATAGATATATGGACACAATTGGCAACGGGCTTTGTTGCAAGGATAGGTTCCTGGGTTAGTGGTTCTGTTGTGTGGTGTGTGGTTGCTGGTATTTTCTTCAGGTTGGGGGGGGCTGTCTGTAAGCAAGGATTGGCCTGTCTCCCAAGATCTGTGAGAGTGATGGCTCGTCTTTGAGGATAGGTTGTAGATCGCTGATGATGCGTTGGAGAGGTTTTAGTTGGGGACTGAAGGTGATGGCTAGTGGCATTCTGTTAAAGCATGTTTCTAGTGTTAATTCTTGGTGCAAGTGAAAAAATTCACTAGTTGGCTTGGTGATGACCCGAGAGGCACAGTACAGGTGGAAGGGACCTCAGAAGATCAACTAATCTACCTCTTTTTTTCCCCCCACCATGCCATGTTGAGGCAGGGTTAAGCATACCTACACCATCCCTGATTAGACCAACATCTGTCAGGGATTGTCGAGGATTAATCCTGCTACAGCATGGAGGGCTGGACTAGACAACATGTTGAGGTCCCTTCCAGCCCTACATTTCTGTGTTTGTCATTCCTTTTCGTTCTCCCTGTTCATCTCCTTTATAGGGGCCTGCCGCACTTCGGAATACAATTCAGACCAGTAACAGGTTGTGTCACCGCTTGTATCATAACCCTGAGTGCCCCAAAACACTGCTGCTGTTTGTGCTCACTGTGTAGGACACACACATGCAGCCAGCATGGACACTGTGTTCTGGACGCTTTGCAGCTCCAGTTCAACTACTTGGAATCCAACAGCCTGCCGGCCGTTACCACAAACATGCTCTTGCCTTTACCCATCTGGGTTAATGTTAGCAGGGGACCCCAATATACCCTCAGTTCTGAAGTTTCCAACAGTTTCTTCCCCTTGTTAGTTTGATGGCCCTGTTTACTGCTTATATGTAACCTGTGGTCAATCCTCATTCCTTTGTTTAGGATAGACTTGTTTAACACCTTTACCTCGGCAAGGCTGTCTGGTCTTGAACGTATGTTAGTAACATCTGACGGGGGCAGTTAATAACTTTACATATAATGTTGCTACGTACCTTTCCCCATGATATTAATGATCATTGAGTTATTCGTTTTCAAATCATGCATCACGAGGCATATTTTGTACAAAGATTACAGTAGTGTGGAGCGTGTGAAGATGGGTGCATTGGGTCACAGGGCCTCACCCAGGTCTCCACTAACACCAATGCATCTGCCTGGGCCCTGTCTCAGCACCAGTCTCCTGATGGATCCCATCACCCCTGCATGTAGGTGACCAAGCAAGATCATCCCCTATGCAGTCGTCTGCACTTGAAAAGTGCACCCGGAGGTGTCTGCCTGCTTGGAAAGGAACCTCATTCCTGAAAACCTGACCCAGGAGACTCTCCTCGTTCATATCTAGCAAGGTCTAGGGCTGGGCTGTTGAGTGACAACAGGAAGTAAACTCTGTAGTAGCTCTTTGTGGTGCATATTGCTGCATGCCTGGTAAAGAAAGACAGCTAAAGCCCCTGAGCGAGCTCCAACGTAGTGTGCCCATATCTGCGCAGAGGGCTATTTGCCTCCCTTTTGCTGTAGTGACTGAGAAACCTTGGGTTTCTATCTCTGTTATGGTTTTTCTATAGCAGACATCATCTTTGTTGTCCCAGCCTCGCTTGTTTCTTGATCTGATCTTTTGGCATCTCCAAAGTTACTAAAACTTGAGTTTCCAAAACTCCATCCTGGGCCGTTTTGCATTTGTCCTTTCCTGTTGTTCTCCCTTTCCCGTTGTTCTCTATCTGGGCGCTATATTTTGTTCTGTGGCATCTCATGCAGGCAGGTGAAATCCAGCTGCTCAGCCTGTAGGTCTCCACACTGTGTGATGGCTCCTGTTGCATCACCTGGTTTGTCGCTGTGTTGCCGAGGGTGATTGATATTCCTGAGTTATGTGCTGACAGCAGGACAGAACAGTCATTGGCTGGCTGGCCTAATACAGGTCTCCTTTGTGCTCCGTGGCTGTTCCATCTGATGCTAATTCAGTTCTCTCAGCAGCCAGCCCTACAAGCCTCAGCACAGACAGTGAGCCCTGAAATTCATAGATTAACAGATTCCAAGGCCAGAAGGGACCACTGTGATCATCTAGTCTGACCTCTTGTGTGACGCAGCTCATAAAACTTCCCCCAGATAATTCCTGGAGCAGGTCTTTTAGCCCTTAAATCAAAAGTGGATATTGTTCTATCTGTAACTCCAGTATTTATCATGCTTTCTCCACTCCCCCCAAGTTCTGATTTGGCTCAGCTCTCAAATGGTGAATATGTGGGGGACCTGCAAGACTCCTTGCCCACAATGAAACCTTCCTATAAAGCAGGGGTGGCCAAGCTGTGGGTCTGGAACCACACCCGGCTCTTCAGAAGTTAATATGTGGCTCCTGGTATAGGCACTGGAGCTACAGATGACAACTTTCCAGTATGCCAGGGGGTGCTCACTGTTCAACCCCTGGCTCTGCCAGAGGCCCTGCCCCCACTCCACCCCTTCCCAGCCCCTCCCCTGAGCCTGCAGTTCCTTCACTCCTCCCCCTCCCCCCCCGAGCCTCCTGCACTCCACAGAACAGCTGATCAGGAGGTGCGGGGCAGGAGGCGCTGGGAGTGGGGGGTGGAGCTGACAGGGGGCTGCTGACGTATTACTGGGGCTCTGTGGCAATGTACATTGGTCAATTCTGGCTCCTTCTCAGGCTCAGGTTGGCCACCGCTGCTATTGAGCTTAATAAATGGCTACTGAGCATGTCTAATAACCACCACATCCTTTTTCTGGATGCTTCTGGGCCCTTCTTGCTGAGTTGCCAGGCACATGTGCAGAAGCACAGACTAGTCCCTACTAAAATCTATGTCCCCTCTCCAAGGCTTCTCTCCTGTTTCCTGGGCCAAAAAAATAATAATCAAATGCTGCAAAACAAGCCTGTGGGTTACAGTGCAGCAAATATGTGCAAGGCCCTTGCATGTCATAGGGATGGCATAGTATAGACATTTAGACAGCAACATCGGAGAGCAGGGATGTGTGATCCTTGGAAGAGCAAGAGCTTCAGTGCACAAAAGCCATCCAACGTACCATCACTTACCACCAGCATCTTATTGAAACATGTCCACAAGAAGCACCTTCCCCCACTACTTTCACCTGTATTTTTACCACTTCCATTTCTTTCCCCTAGGCATCTGATTTACTGTGCATTCAGTCATTGGCCTCCCATCACAGACTGCCAAAGATGTCATCAGCTCCCAACAAGGAGGACAGCTACAGTGCTGATGCCACTAGGAATTAAAGTGAGGCAAATGATGTGCTTCATGTAGACCAAAAGGGGACTGACTTCTCAGGATAGCAAAGTGATCCTAAGCTCTTCTTTATGTACTGCGTGCTGGGAAGGTACCTGCCTGTTTTTAAATAGTCACGGAACTGTAGAATCCACTGAGCTCCCATATAATTTATTGTGTCAATTACATCCTCATGAGCTTGTCATTTGATTGATCAAAGCGCAAATCTGTGCTTTTCCACAGTGGTGTTTTAGCAGGCAAGGAATAATAAGAGGACAGATACAGCACTATAAAAACAGAGTGGATTTTCTGCCTGAGTGACCAGCTCTTCTGAATATAGGGGTGTCAAGGTTCCTTCCCACTCTGAACTCCTAGGGTACAGATGTGGGGACCTGCATGAAAACCCCCTAAGCTTATTTTTACCAGCTTAGGTTAAACTTCCCCAAGGTACAAACTATTTTACCTTTTGCCCTTAGACTTTATTGCTGCCACCACCAAGCGTCTAACAAATATATAACAGGGAAAGAGCCCGCTTGGAAACGTCTTTCCCCCCAAAATCCTCCCCAAAGCCTACACCCCCTTTCCTGGGGAAGTCTTGATAAAAATCCTCACCAATTTGCATAGGTGAACACAGACCCAAACCCTTGGATCTTAAGAACAATGAAAAAGCAATCAGGTTCTTAAAAGAAGAGTTTTAATTGAAGAAAAAAAGTAAAAGAATCACCTCTGTAAAATCAGGATGTTAAATACCTTATAGGGTAATCAGATTCAAAACGTAGAGAATCCCTCTTGGCAAAACTTTAAGTTACAAAAAGACACAAAGACAGGAATATACATTCCATTCAGCACAGCTTATTTTATCTGCCATTTAAACAAAACAGAATCTAACACACATCTAGCTAGATTACTTACTAAGTTCTAAAACTCCATTCCTTTTCTGTTCCCAGCAAAAGCGTCACACAGACAGAGAGAGCCTTTGTTTCTCTCCTCCTCCAGCTTTGAAAGTATCTTGTCTCCTCTTTAGTCATTTTGGTCAGGTGCCAGTGAGGTTATCCTAGCTTCTTAACCCTTTACAAGTGAAAGGGTTTTTCCTCTGGCCAGGAGGGATATTAAAGATGTTTGCCCTTCCCTTTATATTTATGACCAGGGGAAAGCAGCTATTGGCAGGTTTGTGTGCTCAGATGAATGTCAGGGTGGTTCCTATAACTAGCAGCCTAACTGAGACAATAATTCATAGATCCCAAGGTCAAAAGGGACCCTTGCATCATCTAGTCTGACCTCCTGTATAACACAGGCCAGGGAACTTTCCTACAATAATTCCTACAGCAGATCTTTTAGAAAAACATCCAATCTTGATTTAAAAATTGTCCTTGATGGAGAATCTGCCATGTTTCTTGGTACATTGTTCCCATGGTTAATTACCTTCACTGTTAAAAATGTATGCCTTATTTCCAGTCTGAATTTGTCTAGTTTCAAATTCCAGCCATTGGATCATGTTACACCTTTCTCTGTTAGACTGAAGAGCTCATTATTAAATATTTTTTCACCACATAGATACTTATAGACTGTAATCAAGTCATCCCTTAACCTTCCCTTTGTTAAACTAAATAGATTGAGCTCCTTGAGCCTATCCCTGTAAGGCAGGTTTTCTAATCCTTTAATTATTCTCGTGGCTCTTCTCTGAACCAATTTATCAACATCCTTTTTGAATTGTCGGCACCAAAACTGGACACAGTATTCCAGCAGTGGTCTCACCAGTGCCATACAGAGATAAAATAACCTCTCTACTCCTCCTCGAGATTCCCCAGTTTATCCATCTCAGGATCACATTAGCACCTTTGGCCACAGCATCAAAAGACTTTCAGAAAGCTTTTACAAAGTCCCTCGCTAGAGGCTCTTATGCAAAGTAAGCTGTCATGGGATAAGAGGGAAAGTCTTCTTATGAATCAATAACTGATTAAAAGATAGGAAATAAAGGGTAGGAATAAATGGTCAGTTTTCAGAATGGAGACAGGTAAATAGTGGTATCCCCCAGGGGTCTGTACTGGGACAAGTACTGTTCAACGTATTCATAAATGATCTGGAAAAAGGAGTAAACAGTGAGGTGGCAAAGTTTGCAGACAATACAGAATTACTCAAGATGCTTAAGTCCAAAGCTGACTGCAAAGAGTTACAAAGGGATCTCACTAAACTGGATGACTGGATAACAAAATGGCAGATGGAATTCAATGTTGATAAATGCAAAGTAATGCACATTGGAAAATTATAATCCCAACTATACATACAAAATGATCGGGTCTAAAATTGACTGTTACCACTCAAGAAAGAGATCTTGGAGCCATTGTGAAGAGTTCTCTGAAAACATCTGCTCAATCTGCATTGGGAGTCAAAAAAGTGAACAGAATATTAGGAACCAATAGGAAAGGGATAAATAAGGCCGAAAATATCATAATGCCTCTATATAAATCTATGATATGCCCATATCTTGAATACTGCGGCTGTTCTGGTCACCCCATCTGAGAAAAGATATTTTAGAATTTAGAAAAAGTGCAGAGAAGGGCAACAAAAGATTTAAGGGGTGTGGAACAATTTCCAGATGAGGAGAGAGTAAAAAGATTGGAACAGTTCAGCTTGGGAAGTAAACCGATGGAGGTCTATAAAATCATGGCTGGTGTGGAGAAAATGAATAACAAAGCGTGATTTACCCCTTCCCATAACCCAGGAACCAGGGGACACCCCATGAAATTAATAGGCAGCGGGTTTAAAACAAACAAAGAGAAGAACTGCTTCACACCACACACAATCAACCATTGAACTCGTTGCCAGGGGATGTTGTGAAGGCCACAAATATAAATGGGCTAAAAAAAGAACTAGATAAATTCATGGAGGCTAGATCCATCAATGGCCCTTTGCCAAGATGATCGGGGCGCAACCCCCTGCACTGGGTATCCCAGAACCTTTGACTGCCTGAAGCTGGGACCGGATGACAGGGGATGGATCAATTAATAATTGCCCTGTTCTGCTCATTCCATCTGAAGCATCTGGCACATCTGATGAAGTGGGCTGTAGCTCACAAAAGCTTATGCTCAAATAAATTTGTTAGTCTCTAAGGTGCCACAAGTACTCCTTTTCCTTTTGTCGGAAGACAGGATACTGGGATAGAAGAACCATTCGTCTGACCCAGTTTGGCCATTCTTATGTCATACTAAGAGCTCAAATTCAGCTGATTAGTCACAATGACCCCCAAATCTCTTTCAAACTCACTGCATCCCAGGATAGAGTCCCCCACTCTGTAAGCATAGCCTATGTTCTTTCCTCCCAGATGTATACATTTACATTTAGCCATATTAAAACACACATTGTTTGCTTGCGCCCAGCCTTCCAAGCAATCCATGTGGCTCTGAATCAATGACCTGTCCTCCTCATTATTTACCACTCCCCCAACTTTGTCATTTGCACATTTGATTAGTGATGATTTTATATTTTCTACCAGGTCATTGATAAAAATGTTAAATCGCGTAAGACCATAACCAGTCCCTGTGGGATCCCACTGGAAACGGACATTGCTTGTGCCTCACAAGAAGTTGAGCAGTGAAATATTTGCCCCATTGAAATCAATGGCAAAATTCTCATGCCATTTCTACCATGTGATGTTCCATTTTGATGGACGTGCCATTGATTATTCCATCTCTGGTTTCACCGGAGGTGGCTAGAATTATGATGCAGCACTGGTCACTGGAGCATTGCATTCTGGGACCTGGAGCCTTCCCAGGTTGTTATAAAGATGAGTGGTTGCAGCAGGCTGCTTCAAACTAGGTGTGGCCCTCAGGCTGCTAGCAAATTGCCAGTGTCCTTCTCAGTTGCTTAAGCTTTATGCCTCCCTGATCTAGGCGGGGTGGGCATCACACTGTGTTGTTAGGAATCCTCTGTGTCTTCAGGCTTTTAGGTTA
This sequence comes from Dermochelys coriacea, assembly GCF_009764565.3. Classification (NCBI taxonomy): domain Eukaryota; kingdom Metazoa; phylum Chordata; order Testudines; family Dermochelyidae; genus Dermochelys; species Dermochelys coriacea. Next base: position 262,866,972 of record NC_050069.1, read on the forward strand.
GTGTAACAACCTTCTTAGCCTCTAACTTTAAATTCCTCAATGTCTGTCAACACAGAAGAGTGTCGTTGCAATGGAAAATATTTATATGGATCCATTTAAGCTATTGTAGTCCTGTCTCCCAACAACACACTGGAAAATCACTGGGTTGTGGTTAATTCAAGATGTATCTTGCTGCTATCTTTGAATAAATTCAACCTTCCTAAAGCCTTCATTCTCATTCAGTCCTTTAAATCCTGCTGGCAAATCCACCCCTTTCTGCTTGCTCATGGTTAACTTCTCTGAGATACACACGCTGCATAGATTAGTTGAGGGGCTACACTGTGAATTGGGTTGATTCACGTCTTTTGACTTGTGACGGAAGAGAAGAGTTGAATCCAGATGTCCCAAGTGAAAACAAAGTTAGTGTTCAGAGTCTACAAGAGCTCTGTAAATCCTCTGGGGTAGATCCCCACATCTAGCGGGTCTCTTCACTCTCAATCAAAATCCAGCATGTATAACCCACACACCTCCTGGGTGTGGTGGTCTGTCCAATCTAGTGGCACTGGAGAGAGAGAGAGATCGATCGATCTGCTCTACAGCCTTAACTAAGAGTCAGTTGGCTTTTAGCTCATGTGGTAGAGGCTAATGCACTAAGCTCCAGAGGTCCCAGGTTCGATCCCACGCACCGACAACTGGGGTCTGTTGGCATTGCACATGAACTCTCTTTGGCAAGGATCTCTCTGAGTGCAACCAGCATGTGTTTCCTGGGCTTTGAATTATCTGTCTGCAACATACATTTTCTGTGGCTGTTCTAACATAAATTGCCTAACAGGCAGCTTGTAACATGTGTGCGTGCGCACGCATGCGCACACACACACACACACACACACACACACACACACACGTGTCAATGAAGAGGGAGGAGTTCCAGATTCCTGGTCCCTTAAAGATCCCACTTTCTGTCTTCAGAATGACTTCGAATCATTTCACATGAAGCCTGATGCTAAGTGTTTCTACAAATTCCAGTTTTAAATATAGGATAGCTTGGGACTTTTTGCATATCTTTGGCACCACATTGAAAGAAGAGACTGGAAGATTATTTGGGCTCTGACTTGCCTCTCTAAAAAGTTTTGCTGCTTTATAAAGAAACAAAAGAGGAATCTTCAGTTAATGGAATCACGTAGCCATGTAGATTAAGTGAGTTTTGTTCAGCTAGAAAGAAAAAGGAGATTAATTTTTCTGATCTCAGAATAGGAATGTACAACTGTACCTTATCTCTTGCCAACAGCTTTGTATGTCTTGGCCTCTCTTTTGGAGTTAATCACATCTTTGGAATCAAATCTTTTCAAAGAATTTGAAGCTATTTCAAATTAGCTTCATTTATGGATTGTGCCAGGCATGTGTCTGAATTTGGAAATGTTATTTTTAATGGGAAAGGCACAAACAGTCATAAGTCATTTTGCAGGTCATTTAAGCTGGAAATGTATAGGAAGGTCCTTGGCTTACCTCATGCGCTTGCTCTGTCAAGAGATGTTTAATGGTGTTGAGAGCCAGCAATGTTTAAATATTGTCAATAATCGCTCTATTGAGAAGCAGTATAATGTAGTTGCTGGAGCATGGGATTGGGATATTGGGCGCCAGTCTCATTCCTGCTACTGACGTCTTGGATAGCCTTGGGAAAATTTCAACATTTTCAAGTGTCCATATAGGTTGGGAGGCTACACTTTTGGGTGCCGGACCTCGGACACTTCCGATCTGATTTTCAGAAAGGTATGGAGCACTCGCAATGCCTGTGGAAGTTAATGGAAGCTGCAGGGATTGAATACTTCTGAAACTCAAGATGTCTCAAACTGGGCAACCAAAACAAGAGGGTCCTTCTGATGAAGCTGGCTTCAGCCTTTCAGTATCTATTTCCTTTGCTATAAAATGGGAATCATAATAATCTTCATTTACCTACCTGATAGGAGGGTTGCAGGGCTTAATTAGCTAATGTCTGTAAAGTGCTTTATGTATGCAAAACACTAGCCAGCTGCTAAGTAGTAGTTGTAATAATGGTGAGCCTGATTCAAAATACAGTGAAGCAAATGGAAAGATTCCCATGGATTTTTGATCAGCTCTTAGTTATTCCTTAGCATGAACAATCACTCCAGGCGCTGCAGGGGGGGCTGGACAGGCAGCCACTCAGGATCAAGATGGGCCTGAATCCATGAGTCTGAATTGTGGCTTCTTGGATTCAAAGACTCTTGAACTTTGAGGGGCTTCAGAGGCGGGGATCTGACCATTGGGCCTACTCCCTGTTTCTACAACGGGCTGAAGCAAAATCCTACATCCTAACTTCCTAGAGGAGGTTTGAGGAAATGCATGTTCACCAGCTCAGCGTTTGTTGAACAGGCTATTCTGGTTAGACTCAAAGGGCAAAGCAAAATTATGTGAGATACACATCCCTATTGGTGCTCCTGACAGCCTCTTAGCTGCCCTCTAACTCCTAAGGAAGAGCTAGAGTCTTAGACCACAGGAAGGGTAGGCAGTGTGCTCAAGTGGATAGGGGCTTGGACTGGGAACCAGGACTTCTCACTTCTCTTCTTCCTGGATGGGCTGCTGACCCTCTGTGTGACCTAGGGCAAGTCACTTCCCGACTCTATACCTGTTTCCCCCATCTGAAAAATAGGGATAATGGCTCTTTTGTCATGTGCTTTTGAGATCCATGGATGGAAAACACTAAACAAGAGCTAAGGGTGTTTATTCGCCAATGTTCCTATTACACCATGAAATGCAATAGATCTCTCGTGCTTGATAGCAACTTTTCGGGAATTTGTCTCCTTTCCTTTTCATTTAATTTTTTTTTGTCCTTATAGCAGCCCCTGGGGACAACACATCCAGGAGAAGTCTCTTGTTTGCCTCCACCTTGCAGCTCACGAGGGTTTGCATGTGTAATGGGAATGTTGCCCCCTTACTAACATTCAGTGTGGGTGTTTTGGTTTTCTAGCTCCCAGTACTAAAAAGGGGAAGGGTCAATGGGGAATCGGGACCCTGAGACTGACAGCCCCCAGGAACAATGGGGAGAGGCCAATGCTCCAGGTCAGCCTGAATGACAGGGCGAGCAGGCTAATCAGGAAGTCAGGAAGCCAGGGGGGTTCCGTCCTCCATGTGAGCTGGATTTGCCTGCGTCAGAGTGGAGCCGAGCTAAGGAGAAAGCAGGGGCCCAAGCTAAGCTGGGGAGCAGAGCTGGGCCAGATCCAGAGGGACCAGAAAAGCCACCCAGAGAGAGCAGACCCTGTCCTGGGAGCAGAGCTGCAGCAACCAGAGCCAGAGGGGCCAAAGAAGCAGCCCAGGGAGCTGGAGGCAGAGCAGCAGCAGCAGCAGTGCAGAGACAGAGTGGTGGAGCTGGGGCTGGAGCAGTCTGGAGCTGGGTGCAATGAGCAGCTGCGGAGAGCAAGGGGGACCCTCGGCAGCAGGCCCAGCACAGGGAGACGCCTCAGCCAAGAGGCTCTGGAAGCCAGGCTTGGATCATAACCCCGACAGGGCGGGGGTGACACTGGGAGGAAGGGTCCTACCACTTAGAGCCTGAGAGCATGTGGCCACCATCAGAGCAAGTGTCCAACCCACAGCATCCCTGCAGCACAGCCAGGGCCAGAGAAGGCGGCCTGGGACTTACAAGGGGCAGATTGTGAACTGCCCGGACATTCCAGAGACCCTGTTTGTGATGTTCCCTGCCACTGAGCGGGGTGATGTGTTTCCTTTAACCTTTGCCATTTTTTCCTTATTCTTTTTAAAATTAATTGTTGATTTAAATAACTTGCATTTGCTTTAACTTGTATGTAATGGTCAGTGGGTCAGAGAAGTGCCCAGTGCAGAGAAATTACCCGGAGTGGGGACACCCTAGCCCCTGTCCTAGGTGACCACAGCAGGGTTAGGGGTTGAGCCCCCCAGGAATCCTGGGCCCAACCTTGTTGGGGTTACGAGGACTTTGCCAGATGGGAGAGTGGAAGGGGAGTCCTCAAGGGCAGGGAGGCCACTGGGTAAAGGAAGTGGGAGCGAGGACTCAGATCCTTTCGCTAGCCCACTTCACTGGGGTAGTGCAGAAGCCAGGAAAGTTCCCCACAAGAGCGGGACTATTCCCCCGCTTACACATGCATGCAGCTGATGAATGAGGCACCACAATCACGCCACTTCCCCTTCTTTTGGTTCCCTGACCACTTTGCACAACACTCTGTGCTAGTTTGCTTGACCTGCCAACGGAATGGAGGATGATCCGGGTGAAAAGAAGCTGCATTCCTCAAAGCTGCGGGTCAGTTTGGGCAAGCTGCCTCTGTTCAACAAGCACTTAGATTAGTCTGTCCTCTGTGTCAAATAAGAGGAGATCAGTGCTGTGTAACGGTTCTAGTTTGGAAGGGCATAAAATGCAGTGGTTGGAGCAGCAGCCTAGGAATCAGGACACCTGGGTTCATGCCTGGCTCTTGCTGTGTTACTTTGAGCAAGTCATGGATGGCCAGACTCCACTACCCTTACTCTGAGAGTTGTACTATTGACAGAGTACTTGCAAAGTAATGTACTTACTCAACGTGAGTAAAGGTAATAGCACTTACTCTTTCTGCTAAAATTTTGTTCTCCTATAGTATTGTAAATCTAGAGTATATTTGTTGATTTCAAGGAGGCCACGCAGGGTGTTAGATCCATCCAGAATTTGGTCCACTGGGTCTCAGCTTATCCCCGTATGACTGGTATGCAATAATAACCCCTTCTCAGGCTGTTGAGGCTTAATTAACTTGCATGTGTAAAGCGCTTTGAAATCCTTGGATGAAGGGTGCTTCAGAAGAGCCAAATGTTAGGATCCATCTCGATCATTCTATATGTACCTATTTTTATCAAGACACCAAACGCTTTTGGAGACATTAGAATGGACTGTGTTATTGTTGGTATTAATCCTTAGCAAAGGTGTAAATCCTGGTGGGAGACCATCCACTGGGACCCCTTCTTGATACTCTAGCTTGTGCCCAGAATAAACTTTGGCTAATTCAGAAGTTCATAAAATAAAACTGAGATTCTGAGTGTGTTCGTGAACAAGGAATGATAACGCAGTATGGACAGGCTGGAGGGAAACCTAGGGCCGGATCCTCACGGCTGTAAATCAGCATAGCTTCACTGGAGTATGGAGAATGTGGACCCCCAGTTTCTAAGAGGCTGATCCAAAACTCTGATGTCCATGGGCTTTGGATCGTCTCCTGTTTTGGGCCCTGGCTCCCAGCAGGTGTTCACTTTGTTCCATTGGTTACAGCTGTTAACTAGATTGGTAGCCGAAGAACTCAATACGAAACCATGCCTGTTAAAATGGTGGATTCCTCGGCCCCCTGAATGCGAAAGACTCAAGAAAGACTCCCCCTGCTGCAGACAGAAATGCCGATTAAAAACGTGACTTTTGAACTATTCAGAGGCTGCGGCCACTCTTACCTTATTGCCTTTTAATACCGCCTTCCGATTCTGTTGTCATGGTCTAGAGGAGGATCAGCCAGAAGAAGCTTACCAAGAAAACAAGCAAATCTGCATTTGTGGACTGTGGCAACAGGGAGCCAAATAAGAATGGGGGAAGGAACTGCAGGCTGATATTTTTAGTCTTTTCAGATTTGCTCCTCTTTTTCTTCCCCTCTTTAGCTGACCCCTGGCCACATCACTGCATGTCTCACTAGTTTCCCAGACCATGATGATCCTGTGGGTGTATTTAATTGCAAGCACATGTACACGTGTTTTTTCTTGCCGCAAGTAGCAGCCTGCACAGTAACCTTCTGACGGCTGATGGGACCCAAAGGGAAGGAATACCCTCATTGCACAGAGCCGTCATGGGATTATTTCACATTGACTGTACTCGAGCGAGCGAGAGCTGAATTCGGAGCTACCGGAGTTCATGTCTGAAAAGGATCTGCTCGATTCTCCTGCCCAGGATTTTTCAGTGGCTGCAGGAGAAGCAGTCAGCAATGAATCCATCCCAGGTTTTACATGAGACCACACACAGGTGCTGGGACAGGACACCTAGGGAGTGCAAGCAGCCGGAGGGGCTAGCTGACTGGGTACATACCAAAGGTTTCAGATGGGATTGTACTCGGGGTGGCTTGCCTCTCCCACCACTCATTCTGCCCGGCTACACTCCTACATTTAGGGTGATAGCTCAGTCAAATTATACCTTCCAGCGCCAGGGTCAACATACCTGGAGTGAGTTTCTGGAGATGACCATTCATGCTGGATTTATCCAAGAAACTGGATTATTGTTTAACAGTAAATCTAAGCCCTGGTCTACACTACGAATTTATGCTGGTATAACTACGTCCCTTGCGGAAATCCACACCACTGAGCGATGCAGTTATACCGACCAAATTCCCAGCGAAGACAGTGCTACTCCCGCTGGGCAGACTTGTCTCATCATCATAGCTACCATCTCTCAGCTAGGTGGAGTGCCTATGCCAATGGGAGAAGTTCTCCCATCGGCATAGGGAGCATCTTCGCTAAACAGTATAGCTCTGTAAGCCCTTTGTGTAAACTAACTGGAGTGGGCTGACAATTTTGTGATGGAGAATGCTGATTGCCCAGCTCCCCAATTAGCCAGCTCCCCTCCTGGTGAGGTCCCTGGCTCCTCGGACTCCCTGTTTTTGTGAAAGGTGCCCAAGTGACAACAGAGCTGTAACACTTCTGGAAGCAATCAGTGTCCCACCCTGCCATCCCACTGATACGTTTCAAACCTCTTCTGGAGGGACTGTAGCTAGGGGAGAAGATTGTTCAGCCTCCAAATCCACTGAAAGCCTGGCCTGCCTGCCAAGGCTGCCATTTGTAGTCGCGGTGGTATTTGAGCTGGGAACACCGGTCAGTTGGGAAATGGTTGGCAATAACCCAGTTCATTTTGCCACTGAGCGTCCCTGCTTAGCAGCAACTTTCACTCATGGCTGACTCAACCAGTTGGTTAGAGATGAAAGGCTGAACATCCATTTACTCGTCCCCTGAGCTATCTGGTCCTTGCTGTAGTCTTTTTTGTTTTTACTAACAGTTAAACCTGACATACACAGTCAATAGTATTACTGATATTTTACAGATAGGGGAGACTGAGTGAAAGACAGGGGAAAGGCCTGAAGACAATGGGAATCTTTGTTAACCTCAGGGAGTGTTGGATTGGTCCCTAAAGTCCAGATTTTTAAAGGTATTTAGATATTTGCAGTGCCCAAGTCTCATTTTAAAAGGGAGTTAAATACTTAAATTAGTGGGATTTAATCTCCTAAATGCCTAAATTCCTTTTGGAAATGAGATTTGGGGTCCTAAATCAGTTGGGTATTGCTACAGTGAGGGCAGCAATGTCTAAATATCTTTAAAAATCTGGGCCTAAATGAGTTGTTTAAGATCACACAGAAATTCAGTGGCAAAGCTGGAAAAAGCACCTGATTCTCACACGTATGCATAAGCCGCTAGTCATGCTTCCTCTATGTAGTGTTTTTAAGGTACAGCTGGCCACTTGGAAAGGGATTAAGAAAGAGAGCTTATTTTAAAACTCCCTTTTTACATATTTACCTAATTCTGTCAATAGTCTGCTCTTCAGAATCCTAAGTATATATTGACCTAATTTTTTCAAGTGGAAATGAAGTATTCATTCAAAGGGAAATATCATGGCACGCTAGGTAAACACGCAAGCCACAAATTTAGGTATGTATATCAGCTTTCAATAAAGGAAAAGGAAAAACATGACAGTTAAATACTGTGATCTCTAGCTTGCAGACAGCATAGGTTACTGTTAAAAAATCACTTCTGTAGCATTGTAAATGTACACAGTATTTTAATATCTCGACTCAAGGGCCATTCCCTGCCCCAAAGAAATTATAACAGGAGTATGGGTGTATCTACACCATAGCTGCTATTGTGGCACAGGTCCGGGGCTGTAGCTGTGCCACTGTAGCGCAAATGCTTCCTACATCAATGGAACGGGTTTTCCCATCAATATAGTTAATCCACGGCTCCGAGAAGTTGTTGCTAGGTTGACAGACGAATTCTTGCACCGACTTAGATGCGTCTACACCAGGGGTTAGTTTGACCTAACTATATTGATAACATTTTTTTACATCCCCCAGTGGTGCAGCTAGATCCATCTAATTTTTAAGTGTAGACTAAGGGCAAGTCTACACTACAAAACAAAGTCAACCTAAGTTTCATCGACATACAGCCATTGAAGCAATTGAATCAGATTTACACATACACACTATGCTCCTAGTGTCCACCATGTGCACCCTCACTAGGAGCAAGCGCTTGCACCGATTTAACTGCCAGTGTGGGGCATTGTGGGACAGTTTCTGAAAGGCAGCAACCGTCGATGTAAGCAACACAGTGTCTGCACTGAGACTGCGTCAACATAACTACATCGATGTAAGCGCAATGCCTCTCATGAAAGTGGAGTTATTAAGTCAGTGTAGTGGGTGAGTTACAGAGGTGGGAGCTACTTTTTCATGTAGATGCTTACAGAGTTAGGTTGACATAAGCTGCCTGATGTCAACCTAACTCTATAGTGTAGACCAGGCCCAAGCCATACACAAGAGAGGACATTAGATAAGAGTTTAGGTTGAAAGAGGATGAGAGGATCAGTGATGATGAGAAAAAGGGAGCTAACCTGAGAAAGCGATTTGCTAATTTACCCCCAAAGAACTGCACTTACAATACCATACACAGAAAGCAGCTGTTAGCTCAAATAATTCACTGGTTCTCCCAGTTTATAAACTGTGCTGGAAACCAATGATGTGGGAAAATAATTGGCAAACTTTGCTAGTGGAGTCAGTAAACAGCATAAGACAATTTGACCTCCAGATTTTTTTCTTTGTTTTTCTACAAATAAAAATATTTACTTTATTGGCTTGTTAAGATGGTGAGGTCAGCTACTAAACAGCTCTTCCCATCTTCAAGTCTCGCCGTTCTCCTTTTGCCTACAAAACACTTGACAATAGTTAAGCAGCTGGTGGGCGATGACTGCTGCTCATTACACTTCTGCCACACTGGCTATTCCCAGCTTGTGTGTTGTGTTCAGTTGTTTTCTCTCTTTCTCGGTCTTTTGTTATGTGTTTGTACAGCACCTTGCACAATGAGACCCCAATCCCCCACTGAGGCTAGGAGGTGCTACAGCAATAGAGATAATAAACAAAGTTAGGAATTTCACCTAAATCAATAAGGTGCTGGTAATTTTAACACAACTCTGTGTGTGTGTGTGTGTGTGTGTGTGTGTGTGTGTGTGTGTGTGTGTGTGTATCTGTATCCAGTTCCTTATTCCTTTGTTAAATGTGAATCTTCATGCAATATACTTCGCTATTACTGTATCTTATAAAATATACAGGACAAAGGGTCTTTGATTCTTTACCTAGTCCATTAGACCCTACTATAATATAAATCCTAGTACGAAGTCTGGCCAAGTAAAAAATGCTGGAACAATCTTAATATTAGGCATTTTTATTATTATTATTATTTATTTTTTAGTTGCTTGAGCTCACAACTGTAATTCTGGGGAGCTGGGGCAGCCAATTGTCATTCATTAAGTGAGCTATGTCAATATGGGGAAAGTGTCTTGGTAGGGACAGGCTCAGTGTGAATTTTTAGCCTCCCATCTGAAATGCCTCAGTACCATTGTTCGTGTCAAGCCAGTCCAGCAGGGCTCTTGATGGTGCATCTACATTGGAATAAAAGACTCGCAGCTGGTAAGGGTCAGCTGACTTATGCTACCGGGGTTTGGGCTAGCGGGGCTAAAAACTGCTGTGTAGATATTCAGGCTCAGGACTCTGGGACCCTCCCCCATTGCAGGATCCCAGAGCTTGGGCTCCAGCCCAAGCCTGAATATCTACACAGCAATTGAACAGCCCCACAGCCCAAGACCCGCAAGCCCAAGTCAGCTGACCTTGACCAGCCATGGGTGTTTAACTGCTGTATAGACGTACCTGGAGTGAACAAGAAAACATAAATGCTGTCAATTCGTAGTGGAGCATAAGCAGATAACTAGGGCTGTTTAAGGCAGACAGGAGTGAAGCTGCCTGAGTGAAGCCATATTCCTTTGGCCGCCATTAGGTTACTTGGCTATTTCTCCTAAACAGTTATAAAAAGATACTTGGCTCAATCTGTTTTATCTTTTTTACTTGGCCCAGGGGAGCATCTTTAGCTATAAATGTGCCAGGGAGAATGGATGGGCTGATGATTTACTGACTGTCAGTCTCTCTCTCTCTCTCTCTCTCTCTCTCTCTGCAGGTGTCAAGCACACCTCCTGAGTGCACCATCATGCTGGCGATTGAACTCGAGCGTGAGAAATGCCTGGCAGACTCCAGCCTGGACAATCAGACAGTAGGTAAGGGATGGCTCTTTGCAGACTCCACATGCAGAGAGCTGGGCAGTGACCTGCTCACCGTGTCCTTCCTACCACATATCCTACTCCTCTCTGGGAGCTGGAAGACCCCAAACTCTTGAGTTCAACTCAATTCCACAACTTCCACATTTATGCTGGGCTGAGTCTTGGCAATTTGCTGCATCTGTTAGCTTGCTCCCCCCACCCCACCTCAGGGGGAAGGGGAGAGGCAGGGATATGAGTACTCCCCTTTTTTGGTATCCTCCCTTTCTGGCGGGTGCTGGAGGGAGCAGCCCCTGGGCTCCCCAGGGTGCAGAAAATGCCGGAGCTGCTATTCCAAGTGATCCCCATGCAGCCATCAGAGGCGATGCATTGTGGGGCACACAGGGTCACATGGCCCCCTAGATTTCTCAGGCTGCCCCCTGTTGGGACACACTCAGCAGCAAGGAGGCAGCGGCTCCCGCGGTGGCGGCACTGGCCATGCGTCTGTGAAGCACAAGGAGGGAGGAAGCGGCAGGGCGGCTGGTTGAGCTCCTCCTCCTCCTCGTCCCGCTACATGGGGCTGCTTCTCCTTCCCTGCTGCTAGAGTCCCGGTGCTTCCCGTGGCCTGCTTTGCAGAGCACCCACTGAGGTGAGCCAAGGGCTGGAGGCAGCGGCAATGCATGGAGTGGTCACATGCCCACCCAGAGGCTTTCAATTGTGCCCGCCCACCATCCACAGTTACGTGTCACCTCTGGCAACTGTGCAATTTCTTGTATGCCCTGCACACCTGATCTGAGCATAGATCAGCCTGGTCTAGAAATCATGCACACTGTGAATACCATTAATTTCACTGTGGAGTTTGATTATATTGGCCTCACCTAGTACACTAGCAGTGTCCTTAAAGCAGCAGGAGTCCAGTTGAGTGGGTTTAACTTGCCCTCCTGGAGTGCCTCTCTCAAGTCACAGAACCTGTTCTCATGATTAAAGGAGGCTTAAGGAGCAGTGATAGACATGCCCACAATGACAATGAACAATCCGATCATTGTGGAGGGATGGGGAGTGGAAAGGAGCACCCGGGGCATGGAATTCACTTCCCGCCTCCTGTCATGTCTGTCAGAGCCCGTGAACTCATCAGTGTCAGTAATGTGCTGGGCTCACAGTGCTTTGCCACTGGGGCTGTCAACCAAAACTGTGCTGAAAACTCCTTTCTGTCTTTTTCTCTGGGCATTGCCCTTAGTTAGGCTAAAGACAGAATGTGGCATTCTGCACATTGATTTGCTACTTATATAATCATGTACAAATGCCAAGGTCATCCCTGGCATAGCCCCATTTAATTCAGGGAAGGATTTGGAGTCTGCTGACACCCGCTCAGGTTTTTGTAATCCATGCACCTCCTGAGTGTGGGGTTCTGTTCCCTCGAGTGGCACCGTGCAGCGAGGCGATGACTCACCGGTGCGGCACCTCCTGCTGGTTGTCTCGGGAATTAGCTCTTCCAGCCCGGAGCACCCTCTGCAGGCCAGTGTCTCGCCTGCTGCTGGTCCCTGTGTCCCTCCCAGACCTTGGTGCCCCTTTACCTTGGGGTGCTGCCCCTGGTAGTGCCCCCACACTCTGGGTCTCCCCTCCTAGGGGAACCCTCTATTCCGTCCTTGCCTCAGTGGCTACTGCCAGTAACCCTCTGGCCCCTGCTCCCTGGGGCAGACTGCAGTCTGTAAACCACTCATCATCGGCAAGGGGGGGTCGGACCAGCTGCCTCTGCCTAGATCTGGGCTGCCCCTCTGCAGCCCTAGTATCCTTGCGTGGGCCCTTAACTCCGCCTGCAACCTGGGGCTTTGCTAGGCTGGAGCTCCCCAGCTCCCTCTGCCCTTCCCCAGCACTGCTCCACCCGTAGGTACCCTGGTGAGCTCCCCAGCAGCCAGGCCCGTCTCAACAGTTAAGGAGAGACTGAGCTCCTGGCTCACAGCCTTATATAGGGCCTGCTGTGGCCTGATTGGGGCGTGGCCCCAGCTGCGGCTGCCTTCCCCATCAGCCTAGCCTTTAGCTCACAGCCCCAGCCCTTTCAGCCCGGAGCAGATGACCACCCCGCTACACACCGATACCACTTGGAGATTGAGTCTGCTAGGACCTTAACTAAATGCTACGTGGCTTTTAGCTCATTCAGTAGAAGCTCCTGCATTAAGCTTCAGAGGTCCCAGGTTCAATCCCACCTGCTAACCGGGGTCTGTCGGTGTTACATTTTCATTAATAGTAAAGACGTTACAATACCACAACCTAAGTAAGGTCCATATTGAGCATGGTACATGGACCACATTGCACCCCATTAATGTCCATCGTTATTAGCAAGTGTCTAAATGAATTCTGATTTTTCATGGTGTCGCATTAAACTATTGGCTTGAAACAAATCTATATTTCTGCAGGGACTTCAGCTGATTTCATTAAGTGGGGCGGCTTCTGAGATCGCAGTGCATGTGCAGTCTGTAGTGCCTTTGCCTAGGCAGCATGTTTGCACGAGTTCGGTTTGCAGCATCTTTGTGTATGGATACACATGCACTGTTGCCACACCTGCTCACTAGGAAAGCTGGGCGAGGAACTGGTTTTTCTGGTTTGCTGCCTGGTCTGAAAAATCCAAAAACATTTTGGGTCAGATCGAACAAAATGTTCCAGGTGTTTTTAATAAAAGCAAAGGAAATGAAGGGCTAGATTCACAAAATACTGCTAGAGGGGTGCCTCCTGCACCTTTGGCTCTGTGATTATAGCCTGGGAGTAGAGAAACGTTGGTTCAAGTCTGTACTGTAGAGCAGGGATTTGAACTTGGGTCTCCCAGTTGCTCTCAGCCTTTCCAGACTAGCGTACTCCTTACCCGAGTCTGATTTGTCTTGCGTACCCCACGTTTAACCTCACTTAAAAACTACTTGCTTGCAAAATCAGACATAAAAATAGAAAAGTGTCACAGCACACTAGTACAGAACAATCGCGGACTTTCTCATTCTTACTATATAATTATAAAGTAAATCAACTGGAATATAAATATTGTACTTGTACTTCAGTGTATAGTATATAGAGCAGTATAAACAAGTCATTGTCTGTATGAAATTTTAGTTTGTACTGACTTTGCTAGCGCTTGTTACGTAGCCTTTTGTAAAACTAGGCAAATCTCTAGATGAGTTGACGTATCCCATGAAAGACCTCTGAGTACCCCCAGGGGTACGCATATCCCTGGTTGAGAACAACTGTTCTATGTTGTAGATAAGTACCCTACACACCAGACTATAGGCCACTCTGAGGTGGGGGCAGGGAAGCTCTCTCGTTTTTTCCTGTTGAAGCTGTTCCACTTGTTATGAAATACTTGTAGTCATTGGGCCAAAAAGAGCAAGCAAGCGAGTGCCTCTATAGCCTGATAGCGAGGGCACCTACCAGCACTCCTAATCCCTGTCCCTGTGCCATTGAATATTTAAGCATGCAGTGAGTGCCTGTGTGCTTCCATGCAGTTTATGTATCCCTGTCAAGTGTCTATCCTTGCGTGTGTGCACTTCAGGGTTTAGCGTGCAGTGTTTGAGCACAGGTGGCAAAAAAGTGACTCTCCTAAACTGGTGCTAAACTATTGCATCAGTTATGGAACTGAAAGCAGTACTGCGCAAAATTGGCTGTGTGTGTATGAGAGAGAGAGAGATGGGGGGGAGAGATCTGAAACAGCAGCCACTAAGTAGAACAGCACTCCCATATATTAAAATGATTACCATTTCAACTAGACAAAGCTGCCAGAAAAATCCTTGGTTTCAGAGTAGCAGCCGTGTTAGTCTGTATTCGCAAAAAGAAAAGGAGTACTTGTGGCACCTTAGAGACTAACAAATTTATTAGAGCATAACCTTTCGTGAGCTACAGCTCACTTCATCGGATGCGTGAGCTATAGCTCACGAAAGTTTATGCTCTAATAAATTTGTTAGTCTCTAAGGTGCCACAAGTACTCCTTTTCTTTTTGAGAAAAATCCTTGCGCATAACATCTCTGTTAAACCCGTCATGGGATGGATCCTTAACAAGCAGGATTTTGGCACACGGGAAAGGGAGAACAGAAAGTGAATAAGGCCCTCTGCCACCTTTAATAGAATACATTGATTTATGAGTGTGTTTGTGTGTTATCTATCTTCTGCACACTCTGCATCCTCTTGGCAGAAAGAAAATCTTCTGTGGTTAAACAACTAATTTATAATTCTTTCCAATTAAATGAGTGGAATTAAAAACACAGATGATCCGTAGGAAACTGGAAATAACAATGGATGTCAGAGCCATTATCAGTGTATTGATGAAAGGGCATGAATGTTTGATTGGTTAGATTAAGCCAGTGGCAAATGATTAATCAAGAACACCCTGCGGTGGCACTTTTATCAATCGCTACCTTTTACCTCTAGATATACAAGTAGTTTTCCACTAAGAAACAATCTGGGCTGCATTAACATGCTTCTGGATGGCCAGGCATTATGCTGGAGGGGTCTGTATTGGTAGAAGTCAAGTGTAGCTGGGTTTCTGTTCAAATTTTCCCGCCCCTGTATTTTCAGAGCTGATGGCAGGTGCCTAATTGTCAGGCCTGGCAGCAAAAGTCCTCTAGGTTTCCAGAGAACAGGTACAGAATGGGCCAGAGCACAGCACCAATGTCCCTCATTCCTGAGTGAAAAGACCACCCTAAAAATGGACAGAACCCATCAGTTTTCATTAAGGGTAAGTCTACACTGCAGTTGGAAAGTGTAACTGCAGCATGGGTAGACACCTGAGAGATTTTTCCATGCACCTCCTAGGAAAACATTCCCAACTTTATGAAGCTTCCCATGTTACACTTGCTGGTCCTCTAGGAACTGATCCAAGCGAGCTCAGGTGTGTCACACCTCCTGATTGCAGTGCAGACACACCCCAAGTCTCACTGCTGAGGCAGCCAGTAAAGGTGCATAGAGCTAATTGTGATTGTACCCTGAGGCTTATTTAAAAAGGATTTATGTATAAGTGCCAAGTGCACCATTACAGAAGTACTTATAAGTACAAGTGTGCCAGAAATAGTACTTAAGTATTTATTAGGGTTGTCGATTAATCGCAGTTAACTTACGTGATTAACTCAAAAAAATAATCACAATTAAACAGACTTTAATCACACTCTTAAACAATAGAATATCGATTTAATATGAATACCAATACATATGAATCTTTAGTGCATCTGGCACGTGAATACCTTGCAAGGCTGGCTACAACAGTGCCAAGCAAATACCTGTTGTCACTTTCAGGTGACATTGTAAACAAGAAGCGGGCAGCATTATCTCCTGTAAAAGTAAACAAACTTGTTTGGCTTTAGCGATTGGCTGAACAAGAAGTAGGACTGAGTGGACTTGTAGGCTCCAAAGTTCAACATTGTTTTGTTTTTTGAGTGCAAAAAACCCTACATTTGTAAGTTGCACTTTCACGATAGAGATTGCACTACAGTACTTGTACGAGGTGAATTGAAAAATACTATTTCTTCATCATTTTTACAGTGCAAATGTTTGTAATAAAAATGAACTACTATAGTGAGCACTGTACACTTTGTATTCTGTGTTGTAATTGAAATCAATACATTTGAAAATGTAGAAAAACATCCAAAAATATTTAATACATTTCAATTGGTATTCTGTTGTTCTTTAACAGTGTGATTCATTGCAGTTAATTTTTTTAATCTCAATTTTTTTAATCGCTTGACAACCATAGTATTTATACATAAAAGTTTCATTGTAAGCTCAAGTACTTTCAACTCCCATATTCACTGCAATTGTCTGCTCCGTATATGGTCAACTATCTAAATAATATAAGCACAGAGTGGAAGAGAAGGAAAAGAGCAACAATTAATGGGAAAAAACCTCTTAAAAATATAAATAAACATATACATTTCCTTTCGTGTGTGTGTGTGTGTGTGTGTGTGTGTGTGTGTGTGTGTGTGTACAGACAGCATATCATTCCATAAAATGGGCATTTTACTTAAATAACAGCATAATCTCAAACATATCCTGACGTTAGTTCCTTCTTGGCAGAAGGATTTGTCCAGTGCTACGGAATAGTCTTTCCACAGGAGCAGAGCTTGGCAGTGTAGTATTAAATTAGATGAAGAGCTTAGCAACTGCTGGGTATCTGTTCAGTTCATCCAGTTCAGGCAATGGATCACTGAGAAATTGTTTCCCAACAATTCTTAAGTCTGAGTCTAATGCAGAAGCCGCCTGATCATCCAAGTCATAGAAATTAGTGGTGGCTTTGGATGTCGCTTGATCTATAGCCATTGGCAGGGTGTGTTGGTGGGGGTTGTCTAAGGCCAGCGGTACCTCCTAGTGGCGATACTCAGGACTATGTGGCCCAATGGCGAGAATCAGTGGCTGCCTTGCATAGCAGCTAGAGTGTGTGGTAGTGTCATCTAGTAGTGTAAGTCAGTGGCTGAGGGTAGAGTAACCTTGGCCCATCCCCCTCACTCCACCAGGTTCCAACCCCAAGACCCATCCAAATAATGGTCCAGCTACATGGCTAGGAACGGGTGCCCTTACGCCTGTTCCCTGGGTCACTTCTTGCCTCTGCTTCTGTTCCTCTGTCTGCACCATACATCTGTCTTAGGAGAATGACCTGAGAGGCAGACCCCGAGTGTCTTCCTCGATCGGCAGCAGCTCGTCATCCTTGGCACCCGTGGTTGAAAGGTCTGCGGTGGCTTGACTGTGAGTCCCAGCCCCGGCCACTTAGAGCCTCAGTTACTTCTCTGCAGGAGGTTGCAGCGCCCAACTTCTCTCCTGCTTGGTCAGCGTAAACTGCTCCCTTTGGAACTCCCCCCTCCACTGGGAGCATGCCCAGCAGAGGTGGCGGGGCATGGCTTCCTGAGTTCACAGCAATGCCCTCACCCTCGCCGCACCAATGTGGAGTTTGTACACCCCGTCAGAGGGTGTCACAACAAACAAGATCTTATTTTTTTAAAAAAAAGTTCCTCTGAAATCTTTCTCTCATCGTGAGTCTGCATCCCGCGCAAATTTAAAAATGGGTGTGACGCAGAAGCAACAACGAATGACTTTGTACTTTTGTTACTCTCAGCTGCATCAATGAAAATATGCCCAACCTGTCTTCTAAATCCTTCCTTCGAATTATCTACTGAGTTAGAACTGTATTTTGGAGAAAATGACTCAAGTCTGGACTTTAGCACAAACACAGTACGCAGAACCACACCACAGAAAGATTCTATGTTCACACCCCCCCCCCCCCCGCCACCTCCCAAAGTTTGCCAAGTGCAGTGGCAATTGGGAACATCATCTCACAGCACTAACCTAAAAATTTCAGCTCTGGGTTGGAGAATGTTGGCAGCTGGAGACGCTCCATCACCATATTAATCCTATCATAAATGCGGCAAAAGCCATCAACCTCTGAATTCCATTGCATAGAGGTAGATTTGGAGAGTGTGTGTGTTTGTTTTTTTTCCAACAGTGTCACTCACAATCTCGGCACTCTTTTTGGGGTGTAGCATTGCTTAATGCAGAGCACTTAGACACCACAGCCCGAGAGGCATCAGTAGTTGCTACCAGGTTCAGTGGGTACAAAAGAAACAGGTCATAGGAACATAAGAATGGCCATACTGGGTCAGACCAATGGTCCTTCTAGCCCAGCATCCTGTCTTCCACAGTGGCCAGTGTCAGATGCTTCAGAGGGAATGAACAGAACAGGGGAATTCATTGAGTGATCCCTCCCCTATCATCCAGTCCCAGCTTCTAGCAGTCAGAGGTTCCGGAACACTGAGACCATGGGGTTGCATGCCTGACTATCTTGGCTAATAACCTATCCTCCAGGAACGTATCTAATTCTTTTTTGAACCCAGGAATACTTTTGGCCTTAACAACATCCCCGGCAATGAGTTCCAAAAGTTGACTCTGCGTTGTATGGAGAAGTACTTCCTTTTGTTTGTTTTAAACTGGCTGCCTGTTCATTTCTTTGGGTGACCCTGGTTCTTGTGTTCTGTGAAGGGGTAAATAGCACTTCCTTATTCACTTTCCTCACACCATTCGTGATCGTATAGACCTCTGTCATATCCCCCCTCAGTCATCTCTTGGCCAAGCTAAACACTCCCAGTCTTTTTAATCTCTCCTCATATGGAAGCTGTTCCATACCCTTAATCACTTTAGTTGCCTTTCTCTGTACTTTTTCCAGTTCTAAAATATCTTTTTTTAGATGTGGATGCATCTGATGAAGTGGGCTTTAGCCCACAAAAGCTTGTACTCAAATAAATTTGTTAGTCTCAAAGGTGCCACAAGTCCTCCTTTTCTTTTTGCAAATACAGACTAACACGGCTGCTACTCTGAAATCTGAAAATTCAAGTTACTGATTTTTTTTTCGTGTGTCATTTAAAAGGCTCTTTGTTGGATATGAATACACTAGGAAATTGGTTTTGGCCATGGCTCCTGCTGTCTCTTAGCCAAGGAGGAAATGCTATTGGGTTCCACTGAACATGGATCCACCCAGCTGTCTGGCGATAAAGCCTGCCTTCCTTTGTTATTTCTGAGGTGATTAGGAGACTTTCTGGTTTTCCTCCTGGAGCAGAATTTCACTCCTTTGAAGACACAGTTACATGGGAGGTCTGATTGTGATGCAACAGACAAGATCTATAAGCTATTAATAACGATCCAGCTGAGCTCTGGGTATTATTGCTGCATGCAGCGTGAGTCACCCGCCTGCTATTGCCTTAATGCGCCATCACAGACACATTTTAATCCTGCTAATTTATTTATAGGTCAGTCTCGGGCTGCAGAAAGTGGTTCGTGTGCCACTGCGGTGCTCAGGCGTTAGGTTCTGATGGTGAATGGGAAACCAGGAGATGCGAATGCAGCACTGCACTTGACCCACAGGGGTGGCCTGTAAGTGCTTTGTGTGCTACATAAGAACATATAAGAACGGCCATACTGGGTCATAACAAAGGTCCATCTAGCCCAGTCTTCCGACACTGTCTTCCGACAGTGGCCAATGCCAGGTGCCCCAGAGGGAATGAACAGAACAGGTAATCATCAAGTGGTCCATCCCCTGTCGCCCATTCCTAGCTTCTGTGACACCTGTGCTTTAGCAGCTTCACTGCGCAAAAGCTACTCAAGGTGAAGTTGTCCTACTGTCCTTTTCTCTAGGAAATGCTTCAGTTTGTTTTTCATCAAGCCAAATAATAATACTCAATGTTGTTGCTGTTTTAAAACAAAGCAAAATGTTCATCTACCCCGGGGGATGGAAAGTAGCTCCATATGTTAATATGTCCTACGTCAAATCTTGTTATTAAGAGAGATTTCCTACCAAGTCTTTGACAGTATCCTTTTAAACTTTGCAGCTCAATTTCCTGAGGCATCACTTCAAAGTCACTTTTCATCATTTTAGAAATCCCTTTAGGAGCTTGAAAATGAAAGCTGGCCCCATACTGATTCCCACTCTGCCCTTCAATTGCAGGTATCCTAGAATCTTGGGAATGTAGGGCTGGGAGAGACCCCAAGAAGTCATCAAGTCCAGCCCCCTGTGCTGAAGCAGCACCAAGTAAACCTGGACCATCCCTGACAGATGTTTGTCCAGCCTGGTCTGAAAAACCTCCCATGACGGGGATTCCACGACCTCCCTTGGAAGCCCATTCCAGAGCTTAACTACCCTTATAGTGAGAGAATTTTTCCTAATATTTAACCTAAATCTCCCTTGCTGCAGTACTAAGACCATTACTTCTTGTCCTACCATCAGTGGACATGAAAAACAATTGATCCCTGTCCTCTTTATAACAGCCCTTAACATACTTGAAGACTGTTATCAGCTCTCCCCCCGCCCCAGTCTCTTTTTCTCAAGACTAAACATGCCCCGTTTTTTGTTTTTTAACCTTTCCTCGTGGGTCAGGTTTTCTAAATCTTTTTTCATTGCTGTAGCGCTCCTCTGGACTCTTTTCAATGTGGCCCCTGCTTTTGTAAAGTGAGGTGCCCAGAACTGGACACAGTTCTTCAGCTCAGGCCTTAGCAATGCTGGGTAGAGCGGGACAGTTACCTCCCATGTCTTACATATGACACTTCTGTTGATGCATCCCAGAATGATATTAGCATTTTTAGCAGCTGCACAACACTGTTGACTTGTATTCAGTTTGTGATCCACTATAGCCCCCAGATCCCTTTCAGGAGTACCTGGCCTGGCCAGTTATTCCCCATTTTGTGGTTTTGCATTTGATTTTCCCTTCCTAAGTGAAGTACTTAGCACTTATCTTTATTGAATTTCATCTTGTTGATTTCAGCCCAATTCTCCAGTTTGTCAAGGTCATTTTGAATTCTAATCCTGTCCCCCATCTGGGCTAATAGCCTATCCTCCAGGAACGTATCTAATTCTTTTTTTAACCCAGTAATACTTTTGGCCTTAACAACATCCCTGGCAATGAGTTCCAAAAGTTGACTCCAAAGTGTTTGCAACCCCTCCCAGCCTGGTGTCATCTGCAAAGGTTATAAGCATACTCTCCATCCACTTGAATGATTATTCAAGTAATTAATGAAACTATTGAATAGTACTGGACCCAGGACTGACTCCTAAGGGACTCCACTAGCTAAGCCCTTGCAGTCTGGCAGCATAGTCTTTGAGTATGGTCTTTCAGTCAGTTGTGCACCTAACCTTATAGTAATTCTGTGTAGACCACATTTCCCTACTTTGTGATACAGTGTCAAAAGCCTTACTAAAATCAAGATGTATCACATCTACTGCTTCCCCCTATCCACTAGGTCAGTAACCTGTCAAAGAAGAAAATGAGGTTGGTTTGGCATGGATTTGTTCTTCACAAATCCATGCAGGCTGTTTCTTATTACCCTATTATCCTCTAAATGCTTACAAACTGATTGTTTAATCGTCAGTATCTTTCTAGGCTAAAGTTAAGATGCACAACAATCTTCTTAGCAAACTGGCAGGTTCGTCATGGGGTGCTTGTGCTCCAGCTCTGCGGATGTCAGCTCTTGCCACTGCGTATTCGGTGGTGGAATCCTGCGCACCAGTATGAAGCTAATCGTCACACACCAAACTGGTGGATACGCAGTTACATGCCGCCATGCATATCTCTGCACCCTGTGTCCGACTCCACTCCCACGGCTCCTAGTTCTGAGCAATATTGCTCCTCCTTGCAAGTTACTGGAGAAAGTACGCACCAGCTCAAGCCTACCGCTGCACAATGAACTTTTTAAACCACCAGCTGCACATTTGCCGTCTCATCCGCCCCGCCAGGATGTTAGGGCAGAAACACTCTGGCAAGAGGAATGGCTATCTGTTATAATCCCCAACCAGTCCCTCGTCACTGACCCCAAAATTTGTGCGCCTGGCTTTGACCTGCCCCGTCGCCAATGGTCCCTGTTGAACAGATTCCAGACCAGGCAAAGTCTCTGTGCAGCTAGCCAGTATCGCTGGGGCCTTCGGGGCAGCCCTTTGTGCAGCTGCATTGCAACACAGACGATGACGCATGTTGTTAAGGAATACCTGCTGACTAGGTTTAGTGGTGGCCACGAAGAACTCAATCACCCTACTGAAGATGCCATCGCTGGGCTAGA
The DNA here is from genome assembly GCF_009764565.3 of Dermochelys coriacea. Taxonomy (NCBI): domain Eukaryota; kingdom Metazoa; phylum Chordata; order Testudines; family Dermochelyidae; genus Dermochelys; species Dermochelys coriacea. The sequence continues at coordinate 262,888,828 of NC_050069.1, forward strand.
CGACTATGCACACACTAAATAAAATCTAAGTATTGAAGGTAGGCTGGCTGGTGTGTAATTCCCCAGGTCCTCTTTGTGCCCCTTTTAAAGACATGGAGACAATTGATCATTGTTCTCTTTATAACAGCCCTTAATGTATGTGAAGACTGTTATTTGGTCTCCTCTGTCTTCTTTTCTCAAAAATATCCATTTTCCCAATAAGTCAAGTTTTCTAAACCTTTGATAGTTTTTGTTGCTCTCTCTGGACTTTCTCCATTTTATCCACATCTTTCTTAAAGTGTGAGACCCAGAGCTGGACACTGTGCTCCAGCTGAGGCCTCACCAGTGCTGAGTAGAGTAGGACAATTACCTCCTGTGTCGTACATTCGACCCTCCTGTTAATACACCCCAGAATTATATTAGCATGTATCACATTGCTGATGGGGGGCCTCTCTCCTGGGAACAATGACTCTGGAAAAAAACCCAGGTGGTCGTTGTGGATAATCAGCTGAACATGAGCGCCCTGTGTGATGCAGCAGCCGAAAGAGCTCATGCAATCCTTGGATGTAGAAACAGGAGAAGAGGGAGATGTTATTACCTATTGTGACAAAGTTCCTCCTCTACCTTGGTGGGTCTTGTGCTTATTGGTGGATTTGCTCACCTTGGAGCTTCACAGCAGCCCTCAGCTTGGCCATTTTCTTGAATCCACAGTCCAGGTCAACTCCTCCTGTGTCTGACCAGGAGTTGGGAGGATTTGGGGGGAACCCGGGCCCGCCCTCTACTCCGGGTTCCAGCCCAGGGCCTTGTGGAATGCAGCTGTCTCGAGCGCCTCCTGGAACAGCTGTGAGACAGCTACAACTCCCTGGGCTACTTCCCCATGGCCTCCTCCCAACACCTTCTTTATCCTCACTATAGGACCTTCCTCCTGCTGTCTGATAATGCTTGTACTCCTCAGTCCTCCAACAGTGTGCATTCTCACTCTCAGCTCCTAGCACCTCTTGCTCCAGCTCCTTACACGCACACCACAAACTGAAGTGAGCTCCTTTTTAAAACCCAGGTGCCCTGATTAGCCTGCCTTAATTGATTCTAGCAGCTTCTTGATTGGCTGCAGGTGTTCTAATCAGCCTGTCTGTCTTAATTGTCTCCAGAAGGTTCCTGATTGTTCTGGAACCTTCCCTGTTACCTTACCCAGGGAAAAGGGACCTACTTAATCTGGGGCTAATATATCTGCCTTCTATCACTCTCCTGTAGCCATCTGGCCTGACCCTGTCACACTATGTAATTGGCACTGGGGCGACCACTGCTGAAATACTGTGTCTAGTTCTGGTGTCTGCAGTTCAAGAAGGAAGTTGATATATTAAAGATGGTTCTGGGAGGAGCCACATTAATGACTGAACGATTAGAAAACATGCCTTCTAGTGACAGACTCCAAGAGCTCAATGTGTTTAGCTTAACAAAGAGAAAGTTAAGGGGCGACTTGATCACAGTCTATGGTACCTGTACAGGGAACAGAAATTTGATAACAGAGGGCTCTCTGGTCTAGCAGACCAACGTATAACAAAATCCAATGGCTGGAAGTTGAAGCTAGAAAAATTCAGACTGGAAACAAGGTGCAATTTTTTAACAGTGAGGGTAATTAACCACTGAAACAATTGACCAAAGGTACAGTGGATTCTTCACCACTGGCAATTTTAAAATAAAGATTAGATGTTTTCCTAGATGATACATGCTCTGTCTCAAACAGGAATGGGTAAAGAGCAGTCCTATGGCCTGGGTTAGACAGGAGCGCAGACTAGATAATCACAAATAGTCCCTTCTGGCCTCATAAGTTGTAACTTTACAGCTTGTGTAGCTAGTAATGACATTACCCACAGCAGCAATGAACTTTCTCACAGTAGCATAAGAGGAAAGGTTTTGTCCTCATTTTGCTTTCAGAGCCTACAGACACTGGCAAATGTCTCTCCATGTGGAGTGCTCTGGAGCCCCTGAGGGCATGCCGGGAGGCACACCACAAAGCCTTTAGCAAATCGCTGCTCACTGACTTGTGTTCGTTATGTAAATTCCCAAAAAATCGATTCCCCCCTCCTCCGCTGCAGCTTACAAACAACTTGGTTTAATTGAAATAGCGGAGCAAAAAAATGGAGGGGATTTACCAGCAAGGCAAGCCAAAGCAAGCAGGAGGACTAGGTCAGTCGAATGTATTCCTAATCTGATTAACTCATTACTGCTAATCAATTCCCTTTCTAATCATTCATTTCTTTAGCAACATGAGAATTAGCGACTGAGCTGTGAAATCTGTTGTAAGTAATTTGTCAGGCTTCTGTGCAATGTGCATTCAAACAAGCTGCTCTCTGGTCTACGGTGCTGAGCAGCAAGACCCAGTGTCATAAACAGAGCTTATTAGAGAGGGGTGGGAGTCTTAGAAAGCTTGCCCACAGCTTGGAGATTGCTTTAATGGCCTGGAAAGCACATACTTGGGTGTGAATGAAGTGAGCAAGAAGACAGAGGGCACCATTAAAGCTCAGAGGTTAGCTGAAGATCTGGACTAATGACCAGAGCAAGGGGAATGTGATTTTCTGCACTGACAGGATTCCACAGCATCCCCTGCTTATAGCTTTTAGGTGTCGAGTCTGCCAGGTGCCAAATGGCTGGTTGTGAGGATACTTGGCTCCCGTTCACTTCAGTGGGAGTTAAGTGAGTTCAGAATCCAACTGCCGGTACTCAGCACCTCGCAGGACCAGACCACTGGTTTCCATTTTTCATTATGGTGACCAATATTTTGAGACTCAGTTGTTTCATAGGAAATGTGATTGCTGCTACTTCTGTTAAAGCCCGAGGGGAAATGGTGCCCCAGATTTCAAACTCCCATGTGCTTACTCACTCGGGCAATACACTGTGATATATGCATCCAAGTCAGGATTTGCAGGCTCATCTAGGCAGTTGCGTATGGCATCATGGCATGCAAACCCATTTCACCCATTGTATGTATTCTTGATATGTGGGACGTACAAAGTTTAACCTCAGTGAAGACAACTCTTGTTTCCAGCTCAGTGTGCATATAACCGATGTTGGTTTGCAAGGCCAGATTTGGGGCCTGGGCTGCTTTGTCAGATTTTGAAGTGATCAAGATGTGTTTTACAAGAGAAAAGGCAGCAAACGTATGGAAATTTAAAAATCCAACACGGGAAAAGATTAATGCAGTTTAAATGAGGAGTCTGTTTATACATCACTCTCTGTTTATAGTGCAGCAAGATAAGAGATAATTAATAGCTCTCTTCCTGTAAAGACCAAAGTGAATTCTCACCCTCTGAACTGGCTAAGGCCTCTGAGTGTATAAAGCGGACAGATTTGGGCTTTTTTGAAAGAAGTTGGTGGTGGATTGACAGCCCTGAGGCTGATGTCCTCCATCACCAGAACAGGTCCAGTATGCTCCTTGCATATCTGTCCTATCAATGTGCTTCACCCCTGGCCTGAGGGGATCTCCTCCAAGGGCCTCCATTAAAGACAGGTGTTCCTAAGTCAGATGAACACTGAATGCTTCAGCCTAAAAATTTCAGCAATGCTCAAACAAAATCGTAACCCCTCAGCTGTTGGCCTCTCTGCTGAGACTGTCGACAAAAGCGGGCCAACAGCGAGGGTGGCTCTATAGAACAGTCCATTGGGAATTAGACTGACCATGAAACTGACTTCACATAGGCCACTTCACAGCTTATCAAAATGGCAACTGCCGTCAGTCACTACTGACCTGTGTCATATTGGAACCTAGAATCTGGAGCGCTTAATAGTTCTCCAAGCTATCCACTCCCCAAAAATATCTTTAAGTTGGTAGACTGGAGTGGATTGGTTGTCAAGAAATTCAAAGACATTAAAGTTAGCTCCACTTTCAGAGTGGCCTGCCCTAATATTGTTGTCTTGCAGGCGCAGGCATCTAAAAGCTCTTTGGGGCAGGAACTAGTTTTTGTTTTGTTTGTAAAGCACCTACCATAGTGGGGTCCTGGTCTGTGAGTAGGGCTCCTAGGTGCTACAGTAATACAAACAAACTAGGAGTCGAAAGCTCATGCTATCATAAAGTTGTGTGCTTAAAAAAGCTGAAAATAGCTGAGAACTTTAAAAATTGGACTTTAGCAAACCGTGAATCCCAGGGATGATTGAACCGGTGAACTGTGGCAGTTGGGCCAAGTAATCCACCATCTGTGCAGCCTCCCTCATACAGTCAATGAAATTGTTGCATGCAAATTAGCTGGAGAGTAAAAGGTATTGGATTGGTTGAGTTATCTGTGATATCACAGTGGTCTAAGGACACTTGGCATAGCATAAGTATGTGCCTTATTGTAGCTGAAAGCCCATGCTGCTGCACAGATGTAATTTGAAAAGACGAAGGGGCTGACAGCTCTAAAACTGGGCAGCAACAATCCTTGAATCCCAGTGATGATTGAAGCTGGTGATATTCTAAACAAAGAGCTCTCAGCCATGCTGTTTCCATTGCTTCACACTGACTCAACAGACATTCTAGGTTTCAGAGGGACAATGTAGATAATAATGAATAATAATAGTAATAAAAGGGAAGCACGTTTTCCTAGAGATGGTTCCAAGCCAAAGCCCCAGATTTGAACACTCCCAACCTTTGGAGCATTTCAATTCCAGATCCAAAGTTTGCATTGTCTTAAGCAACAAATCCCATTCTCCGAGCTTCTGGTGAAGATGCTGGTACGCAAAATTGTCAGATTAAAAAGAAATGACACGTGGACAACTGATGTCCAATGTGGAGGCAAGAGACAGGACTTAGCTGGGCAGTTTCCTTGAATGTTAATGAAAAGGTCCTGACAATGAGAGCCATTCTTCGTACCTTTTAAAGGTAGCTTGCAATTACTTTTAGCCTGAAGGACTTGAAAAATGTTCCTTACCCCATAAAGTACAAATTCCTAGTCTAAGATCCAGCTTTTCGTCCCCCTCTTGCCTGTTCTAGAGTAGAACTCCCATTGCTGATGATGGGAGACTTGCAGAGGAACCGAGTACTGATGAAGATCGGCATTGCACATAAGCGATCTGAGATGTACAGTAAAGACCTGGATTTTGCTCTGAACTTGCCCTCAGAAAGGCATAACAGGGAATATGTAAAGTATCCTGTGGAATTCTCTTAAGATTCTGGTAAGTATCTGTGCCTGTTGAGGTTTCCCCATGAGAACCTTGAGTGGGAAGAGCGAATCCATAAGAAAAGAACGGCCATGCTGAGTCAGACCAAAGGTCCAGCTAGCCCACTATCCTGTCTTCCGACAGTGGCCAATGCCAGGTACCCCAGAGGGAATGAACAGAATAGGTAATCTTCAAGTGATCCATCCCCTGTTGCCCATTCCCAGCTTCTGGCAACCGGAGGCTAGGGACACCATCCCTGCCCGTCCTGGCTAATAGCTATTGAGGGACCTATCGTCCAGGAACTTATGTAGTTCTTTTTTTGAACCATGTTTATAGTCTTGGATTCCAGTTTCATCCATTTTCTGCCTCACTGCATCATAGGGCTTGAAGCTTTAATTTTGTCTTGAGTGTTGTAGAAATTTTCAGGTTGCAGCCTTTCTAGCAAACAGCAGTGTTTATTCAACTTGGGAACAGCTGTCTTCTCTCTTTCAGGATTAAAAACCATTCAATGAAGACAAATCTCGTCCCAAAAAAGGCATTTTCATTCGGAGACATGTAACATTTGGAAATGCCCTTTTGGTTCTTGTGCTGGGTTTTGGGGGTTTTTTTCCAATAGGATAATATGCACAGCATTAGTTATGCAAAGGTTATAAAAATAAACAGGAGAGAATACCATTGCTACAGACTAATAGTGTGTTAGAAGCACAGGATAATTGTTCAAATGTAATCCCCAGATGAAAAGCTTTAATTTGTTTTCTATAATGATTTGCATGTGTTTTTCCCCTTATCGGATTTATGGTTAAGAAACCCCCTTTTTGATTCTGACTGATTTAACAGAGCAAGGATCTCTCTCTGCTTTGTGCCAACTGATGTCTGCACTGGCAACTCATGGCATCCAACAAGCTGCATCAAAGCCCCGTTGAGAGCTCTGGGCCTGATCCAAAGCCTGCTGAAGTCGGTGGGGAATCTTTCTACTGTCTTCAAAGGGCATTGAATCAAGCCTTTCAGTGTCTAAGGAGTCTATCATGGGTAAGTCTACACTGTGTTTTAAAATGTGCAGAAACAAGTCTCGGAGCCCAGGTCTGCAGACTCAGGTTCGCACGACCGCGCTAAAAACAACTGTGTAAACAGTGTGACTCAGGCTTGAGCTCCGGTTCTCAAGCCCACCCCTGCCTCTCTGGGTTTCAGAGCCTGAACTCCATGCAGAGTTGCAAGCTGGTTTTAGCACCATAGCACGAGCCCCACGAGTTAAGTTGGAAGTCCTGGGCTCTGAGTTTAAAACACAGTATTGACATGCCCTGGTGTCTAGAGAACTTGGTATGCAGAGATGGGGTCATGAAGCTGTGGAGGGTGCAGGTAGGGGGAAAGAGCTTTCAAGCTGCTGGATCTAATTGAGGCTTGTATTCAAGGAGATTTATGAATGAGGGATGTCTTGCAGAACATCAGCTGTAATGTCATCTTTGCTTGCCAGTAAATATTTGGCCTTCATACAGGCAGGATGCTGAGCACCAGGTGACAGAGCGGGGGGAGAGACATTAGTTAGTCTTTCCACTGTGCTTATCCATGGGCTGGAATACCAGCCTGCACAGTGGTTATAATAAGACTGAGAACCAGATCCTGAAGTCTTTGCTTGGGCAAAACTCTCACTGTAGCCAGTCGGGATTTAACAGGAATAAGGACTCTAGGATCAGACCCAAGGTCAGCCGCCCCGCTCTTGTTATTGGAAGAGGAGTCTGTAACAGCAGTTCCTGGAAATGTGTTCTGTTTCTATAAACTGAAGGGTATGTCACTTCGTAGTGCAATAGAAATATTTGACTTATGGAGAAAAGAAAGATTGCGATGTTGGCTGGGAATCTATGCTCGTGCAGCCGTAAAAGCTCAGGTATTTCGGTCTTCCATTGGGTCTGAATGCTGCTTTTCTAAGCTCTCTGAGGTTTCGGGGAAGAGGTTCATATGAAAGATATTATAGTGTCTCACTCTGAAAGGTCATGAAATTTCTAGCCTGGCCATTTATATGCCATAGGAAGCAATTCATATTTAGTAGGGGCTAGTAGAAGCATTCTTTAAGGATGACACTTTGATTTCTTGTATGCTGATAAATCTATATATTAGACAGGCTTATAACCCTGCTAAAATGTCATATACCACAACCACTTGTTATTGGTCTTGTTGTAGGGTGGATGGCCCCTTGAAGGGGAATCAGGGTCCAATCTATTTGCAAATAATTAACTACTGAGGTGGCTGGCGGGTAGCTAATTGACTAACTAGTTCCTGGACCTGATAGAAGGCTACCTGAAAGGGGGTTTCAACTACCTGAAAGGGGGTTTCAAAGAGGATGGCTCTAGACTGTTCTCAATGGTAGCAGATGACAGAACGAGGAGTAATGGTCTCAAGTTGCAATGGGGGAGGTTTAGATTGGATATTAGGAAAAACTTTTTCACTAAGAGGGTGGTGAAACACTGGAATGCGTTACCTAGGGAGGTGGTAGAATCTCCTTCCTTAGAGGTTTTTAAGGTCAGGCTTGACAAAGCCCTGGCTGGGATGATTTAACTGGGACTTGGTCCTGCTTTGAGCAGGGGGTTGGACTAGATGACCTTCTGGGGTCCCTTCCAACCCTGATATTCTATGATTCTATGATTCTATACCACCGCTCTGTTGGAGGGCTGTGCTCCAAAAGAGAAGAGCTTCTAAGGAGAGGCGCTCCTAGAGGAGCTAGCAAGGAAGAGGGTATCCACCTGGTGACCTCTGCCAGCCAACAGGTGAAAGGAAAGATTAAAAAAGTTTCCAGCTGGGATAAGCTGACTGAGGGTTATAGCTGGCCTGAAGCATAATCCTGCTCCAGGAGGAGAGCAAGGGAGTCCTGAACTTGGGGAGGAGGCTCGTTGGCCTTAGCCCCAGGGTCAGAAGATGGAAAGATGGGTTCGTGTTCCCACAGCTGAGCCAGGGCCTAGCTGGCTCAGGTCAGTTAATGAGCCCAGCTGAGCTACAGCAGAATCACCTGATTGGCTGGCCCACCCCATTGTCTGCAAGGAGCCAACAGGGATGCTTTAAGCTCAGCAGCAGTGGCAGGTCACCGGCTGCTCCAATGCATACACCTGCAGCTGTGATGTCTCCTGTCAGCCTTGTTCCAGACCTGCTCCTATCTTACTCCAATCTGCTCCAGCCCTGCTCCCTTCCCTGGCTTCTGACTCCGGCTACTTTTTGTGTTGAATTCTCGCAGCATTTTCTGTAATTTGATAGTATTTTCAACGATCAACACAATATCGTCCATGAATCTGAGATGGTTTAACTGCTCCCCGTTGATGTTGATTCCACCCTTCCAATTCATCTGCCTCATTACCATTTCAAGGCACGCTGTGAAGAGTTTTGGTGAAATTGTGTCTCCTTATTTCACACCTTTCTTAACTGGAATGTGAAGATGGGTATCAAATAAAGTTATATCTGGAGTGCAGTCAGAATTTGCTTCCTTTAATAGTTTATGGTTTGTGTCAATGCCCTGCTCTGCAAGAGCTTTCAACACTGCATTGATCTCTACGCTGTCAAATGCTTTTTTAAAGTCAACAAGGGCAATACATAAAGGGAATTTGTATTCACTTGAGTGTTCCAATAACTGGTTTATCGTGAAAATATGGTCCATTGTGCTGAAATTCCTTCAAAAGCCTGCCTGCTCTCTCGGCTGCTGCTCGTCCAGACTCTGTGAGAGTCAGTTTGTTATTATTTTAGTGAACAGCTTGTAGACGTGAGAGCAGGCATGTTGGATGATTGTGAAGATCTCAAGAACTATCGCCCTTCTTGTACAGAAGAATGGTGTTGGACTCCTTCCAGCTACATGGTATCATCCAAGTAATGGCTAAACCTCTGAGCAATGGTTTCCCAAGGTCTTGGCCTCCAGCTCTTATCATTTTGATTGTCAGTCCATCTTGACCTAGGGCTTTTCCTTCCTTCATTTGGGGAACTGCATGTTGAACTTCAACAGACCAACGAGCACGTACTCCCAATCCTTGTCACTGAAGTGTTGGTACTGGGACATTTATCGGAGATGCGAACAGTTCAGATCACTTCCATCCCTATTCTGTCAATTACTGGTTTTCCATCCCTGTTCTTCAGCACCATTATTGTTGACCTGTGCAGTGTCAATTCCCTTTTGCATTTTTTGAGGCTTCTGCGATCTTCAGCCATCTTTAAGAGCCTTTCATTTCGGTACTTCTTGAAGTCCTCCTTTAGTCGTCGTCTTATCAACTTCCAGAGGAGGGAGTACTCAAGTTTGTCACCATCATTTCACTTCATATTCCTCTGCTTCTCTAGCAAATTCCGCATTTCCTCCAAGATTCTTCCCCTCGCTCTTTTCGCTCTTTCTTTCTCAGCTAATTTCACGCATTGCGTCAATTTATCAGTGAAGTTTTTATGATCCTCATCGCAGTTATCTATAGGACTCCAGTCTTCCTTGGAAATGTTCGATTTCAAGATTGCCTCATCAAATATTTTTGGCCGCTGTCTCTGATTTGCCATCTTTAGCGCTTTCATCTCCACCTTTTCCTTGAAGTTGAAGTACTAAGATGTCTTGTACAATGCGCCACTTATCGATCATACTATAGTCAATCTCATTCTTGTTCTTCTTCTCATTGGATGTGATCAATGTCCACCTGCTCTTGGCCTTCTTCTTAAACCAGGTGTTACCAATGAACACTTCTTTCGCCTCCGCCAGAATTGCCAGTCGTTCTCCTCATGGATTTCGTTCACCGATGCCATACTATCCAATGAACTTTTCACCTTCTTTTCCTCTTCCAACTTTGGCGTTGAAATCTCCTATCGCAATTGTATATGTGTACCTGCCTTGGGCCTTTAACAGCCTCCATCTCCTCTTCCCTTTCCCCAGCTCTGCTCCGCTTCAGGTACCCTTTTCTCCCAGGCAGATAGGTCCTTCTCCCTCCAAGGCTGGAGAGAGACTCCTCAGCTCCTGGCTCACCGCCCTTTTATAGAGCCATCTGTGGCCTGCTTGGGCGTGGCCCCAGCTGTGGCTGCTTTCCCAATCAGCCTAGCCTTTTCCATCAGAGCGGGGTAACTGCCCTGCTACATGAATAATCTTGAGGGTTCTGTTCTTGTTCAGTTGGAGATGTAGCAGTCCAATGCGCAATGACTTGAACTTGCAGGAGATGATTTTTGAAGACCATTCCTTGTTGATGTTGAAGCCAATTCCTCCAACGGTTCTCGCACAGTCTCCTTTTCCCAACATGATGGTACTTTTGTCTCTCCACTTCGCTTTTTCGTTTTTCACAGAGATCAAGGATGCCGCAGGCTGTCTTTGCCTTCTCCTCCACTAGCTGGTTGATCGAATCATCTTTCATCAGTGTCCTGCAGTTATAGGGGCACACTGAGAGGGCAGTCCTTCTTCTGCCCCTGAGAGCCCTGGAAAAGAATCTCGTGAGCCACACTTTAATGGTAAAAGAGCCACATGTGGCTCACGAGCCACAGTTTGGCCACCCCTGGACCAGAGGATAAGCATGCTCAGAAATACCTCCTGCATTTTGCCCCATTCTCAGTCTTGATTTCTCCTATTACAACAGAAGCCACTGAGACAAACTGAAAAGAGCAGGACTGGATAATATGATGACTACTAATGTCAATTGGAAACTATGTGTATTAGGGAAATGGGCTGAGGCTAATCCGATCCCCATGCATTCGGGTTGGGCATCTAACTCCCATTAATTTAAATGGGGGCTGAGGTTCCTAAATACGTTTGTGCATTCCACCTATTCCACCTCAGCTGATTGTCTGCAGCATCCGGAAGGAATTCTTCACCTCCCACCTTCCCCCCATCATCACTTTAATAGTGTGCACTATTTATCCCTTTTTCTGAGGCGTTCAGTCATAGCCACAGCTAGAGGCAGAATGCAAGGGTAGAGGGGTCTGTGCTCTGATTCAGTGTGACAGCTCCTTTGTACCTAATGCATAGACCATACCTGCTGTAAGCACATATTTCAAGTTCGGTTGGTTGGTTTGGGTGGCACATCTATATAAAGAAACTGTCAAGATCAAGCAAATTGATCTTTTCCTCTGTGGTCCTTTGCTTGGCCTGTTGTTTGCGCAACCCTTGTGAGAATGTTAAACAGGTGTGACTGCAATCACCTCTGTTTGTGTGCAGTGGAAAGGCTGGCTCAGAAGTGTTGTGTGTGTGTCCCTGGAATAGGAACAAGTCAGACATTGAAAAATTAGCCCTCCTCTCAATAATGCCATTGCTAAGGCTCTCCAAAGCATGGTACTTCGCTTTTATGCCAGGCTGGTTTTGCCAATATGCGTGGCGAATATTAGCTTTGACATCTTTCCTTCAATTTACCCATTTCTAAATTAGGTGCAAACACTGACTTTGCAGGAATGTTTTAAAGCTTAATTCATTAAAAATGACCTGCAAAGGTGGGGGAAATATTTTTTTTTTAATCTTTGCTTTGATGTATAAAGAGAGCCTTAGCAGTTCAGGTCTTGTCTACCCTGCTTTTCTTGGAAGACTCTATTGATGATAGGGAAACTCATGTAAAAAGTATCCACTGAAAAGGGGGGGGGGGCTTATTTGTTTACAGCTATCTGGCTTTGTTTCTTTCTCGTAATGCAAATTTAACTCAAATGCCTGAAAGACAGTAGGGAGAAAAGATCTCTTTGATAGTCAACACCCTCTCCATAAAGGACCTGCAAGTTTTCCTCTTCAGTTCTCTGATCTTCCACAGAGACCACCATCAAAAACAAGGAAGAGAAAACTTGAAGTTCTTGATATTACTCAGGTGAAAAAAAATCAAGCTATCTTTATGCATCATAAAGAAGCAAAAATCTTCTATTTCTTTTCATTTGCAGTGTTTGTAAAGTGCCTTGGGAACTTCTGATGAAAACTATAGCAGAGATGCAAATCAAAACCATTTTTATTAGTAAGTGTTGCCTACACATAAAGTGGAAAAAATCAATGTCTGGGTGAATTGAGGGGAAGCATGATAACGCACTGTCTAAGAAAGCATCCTATCATTAAGATCAGCCTGGGAATCCTTTACGCTTGTTCTGAGTGGCTGAGTTAATTTCCTGCAGAATGTGGATGTCGGAGGTGGCTTACAAGAAGAAATAATTGGCATCTTCATGCTGCAAAGAGCTAATTATTGGTGGAAGGAAAGCACTGTAGTAGCTAGTACCTTACATGCTCTAATGGCGTTCTTGTTTTCCTGTGGCAGACCACTGTCCCTGCCGCATCCCTCTATTGCCTATAGCACCAGGGTGATGCAAGCCAATACGACAGGCAAAAGCACACGAAGGGAATGTGAGGCCTTGCAGAGTTGAAATGCAAACCTCTGGACTGATGTATTTGCGTTGGATCAGAGTTGGTGCCGATGAGATCAAAAGAATAATGTGACTAGGGCAGGGCAGGGCAAGTGGATGGGAATCTGGGAGGCAGTGACCATGAGTTGGTTGAGTTCAGGATCCTGACGCAGGGAAGAAAGGTAAGCAGCAGGATACGGACCCTGGACTTCAGGAAAGCAGACTTTGACTCCCTCAGGGAACAGATGGCCAGGATCCCCTGGGGGACTAACATGAAAGGGAAGGGAGTCCAGGAGAGCTGGCTGTATTTCAAGGAATCCCTGTTGAGGTTACAGGGACAAACCATCCCGATGAGTCGAAAGAATAGTAAATATGGCAGGCGACCAGCTTGGCTTAATGGTGAAATCCTAGCGGATCTTAAACATAAAAAAGAAGCTTACAAGAAGTGGAAGGTTGGACATATGACCAGGGAAGAGTATAAAAATATTGCTCGGGCATGTAGGAAAGATATCAGGAGGGCCAAATCGCACCTGGAGCTGCAGCTAGCAAGAGATGTCAAGAGTAACAAGAAGGGTTTCTTCAGGTATGTTGGCAACAAGAAGAAAGCCAAGGAAAGTGTGGGCCCCTTACTGAATGAGGGAGGCAAGCTAGTGACAGAGGATGTGGAAAAAGCTAATGTACTCAATGCTTTTTTTGCCTCTGTTTTCACTAACAAGGTCAGCTCCCAGACTGCTGTGCTGGGCAACACAAAATGGGGAAGAGATGGCCAGCCCTCTGTAGAGATAGAGGTGGTTAGGGACTATTTAGAAAAGCTGGACGTGCACAAGTCCATGGGGCCGGACGAATTGCATCCGAGAGTGCTGAGGGAATTGGCGGCTGTGATTGCAGAGCCCTTGGCCATTATCTTTGAAAACTCGTGGCGAACGGGGGAAGTCCCGGATGACTGGAAAAAGGCTAATGTAGTGCCCATCTTTAAAAAAGGGAAGAAGGAGGATCCTGGGAACTACAGGCCGGTCAGCCTCACCTCAGTCCCTGGAAAAATCATGGAGCAGGTCCTCAAAGAATCAATCCTGAAGCACTTAGAGGAGAGGAAAGTGATCAGGAACAGTCAGCATGGCTTCACCAAGGGAAGGTCATGCCTGACTAATCTAATCGCCTTTTATGATGAGATTACTGGTTCTGTGGATGAAGGGAAAGCAGTGGATGTATTGTTTCTTGACTTTAGCAAAGCTTTTGACACGGTCTCCCACAGCATTCTTGTCAGCAAGTTAAGGAAGTATGGGCTGGATGAATGCACTATAAGGTGGGTAGAAAGCTGGCTAGATTGTCGGGCTCAACGGGTAGTGATCAATGGCTCCATGTCTAGTTGGCAGCCAGTGTCAAGTGGAGTGCCCCAGGGGTCGGTCCTGGGGCCCGTTTTGTTCAATATCTTCATAAATGATCTGGAGGATGGTGTGGATTGCACTCTCAGCAAATTTGCGGATGATACTAAACTGGGAGGAGTGGTAGATACGCTGGAGGGGAGGGATAGGATACAGAAGGACCTAGACAAATTGGAAGATTGGGCCAAAAGAAATCTAATGAGGTTCAATAAGGATAAGTGCAGGGTCCTGCACTTAGGATGGAAGAATCCAATGCACCGCTACAGACTAGGGACCGAATGGCTCGGCAGCAGTTCTGCGGAAAAGGACCTAGGGGTGACAGTGGACGAGAAGCTGGATATGAGTCAGCAGTGTGCCCTTGTTGCCAAGAAGGCCAATGGCATTTTGGGATGTATAAGTAGGGGCATAGCGAGCAGATCGAGGGACGTGATCGTTCCCCTCTATTCGACACTGGTGAGGCCTCATCTGGAGTACTGTGTCCAGTTTTGGGCCCCACACTACAAGAAGGATGTGGATAAATTGGAAAGAGTACAGCGAAGGGCAACAAAAATGATTAGGGGTCTAGAGCACATGACTTATGAGGAGAGGCTGAGGGAGCTGGGATTGTTTAGTCTGCAGAAGAGAAGAATGAGGGGGGATTTGATAGCTGCTTTCAACTACCTGAAAGGGGGTTTCAAAGAGGATGGCTCTAGACTGTTCTCAATGGTAGCAGATGACAGAACGAGGAGTAATGGTCTCAAGTTGCAATGGGGGAGGTTTAGATTGGATATTAGGAAAAACTTTTTCACTAAGAGGGTGGTGAAACACTGGAATGCGTTACCTAGGGAGGTGGTAGAATCTCCTTCCTTAGAGGTTTTTAAGGTCAGGCTTGACAAAGCCCTGGCTAGGATGATTTAACTGGGACTTGGTCCTGCTTTGAGCAGGGGGTTGGACTAGATGACCTTCTGGGGTCCCTTCCAACCCTGATATTCTATGATTCTATGATTCTAAGTCGGCAGCCACTAGCCTTGACGATGCATCTAGGGACACTGGAAACAATAGTGAAAATGGAAGTGAATCGTTTGAATTTTGCTGTTCGGGGCGGGAGGGATTTCAGCAAAGAACTGCTGCAAGCTGAGCTAGCCAAGGGCAAAGCCAGTTTGTCACAGAAGGCCAAAATAAACCCTAACCTGCAGCTCCCAGGTAGGAAACTGCAGAGCTGGCTAGGAAAGGGGAGCTCATGTACACAAATCTGGTGCTTTGTATGGGGGTCTTATAGGACTAGGATGCCTGAGTGCTGATCCTGTATGGCCACGGTCTTGCTCTAGCTTTAGGAAGTCTTTACAATGTCAGGAGTCTGTGGTCCAAATTCACAGGGGCAGTCCAGCTGCACCCCTCAGGTGGGGCCCTCGTGCAGAGTCATCTCTGGCTGAGTCGTCTGCCGGGACTGAACCTGGGATCTCAAGCCACAAGCCTGTACAGTTTAAGCTAAAGGGCCAGGGCCATTAGTGCAGAACTGGTAGCAGACTCGTATGCCTCTGTATGTGGTCTGGCCACTAGAGTGGGACAGAGAGTCACTGTGTGTCAGTGCGGGTTACACAGAACAACCCTAACCCTCAACTGACGACTCAAAGGCTGCTTTGCACAGCGTGGCACAAGGCAGCGGGACTGTACCACTGAAGCTGCTCCTGTGTTTTTTCACCTGTCAAACATAGATCATAATTATTATGATGGTACATCCTTTCACAGTGAGGTCTCCACGGCACACCTCAAGTAGAGCGTGAGGCCGGAACTTGGATCGTTCCAAACTGAGATGCAGCTCTTCCTATCTCCTGATGGCCCATGGTGCTTTGATCTCTTGCAATGAGCTGCTATTAATTTCCTTTCACAGTTCCCGTTCTGCCATGTCGTCTGTCTTCTCCTGTGAAAGATGCTAAAGCCAAAGTTTTCAAACCTGGATCCTTCAAATTAGGCCCCTATATAAAAGTGGACTGATTCCCAGATGTGGTGATTACCTGTAGCTCCCACTGATTTCACGAGGCTCTATTTCTACTGCCTGCAGAAAATTATATTAATCGCCTCTTTGCGGATGCCCATGCCCATCTGGCTGGAATTTGTAGGTGCTTGTTTGCAAATATATATATGCGCAGGCATCTCTTTTTAACAACGTGGCCCATGGTGGTTTTCTATTGGAAGGTTTGACCGAATTGAAGTTTGACTGACTCTGCCACTAACAGCAGCAAGCACTTTGAGGCAGGGACCATCTTTCTATTCTGTGTTTGTACAGCACCTAGCACAATGAGGCCTTGGTCCAAGATTGGGGATCTCAGGCACTACTGCAAAATTCCACTATATGCCTAACTGTCTTTTAAAAATCTGATAAGGCAATGCAAGTTGTAATGATGATTTATAACCAAACT
Source organism: Dermochelys coriacea (assembly GCF_009764565.3). Lineage (NCBI taxonomy): Eukaryota > Metazoa > Chordata > Testudines > Dermochelyidae > Dermochelys > Dermochelys coriacea. The sequence continues at coordinate 262,905,014 of NC_050069.1, forward strand.
GGACAAACCACTGGAGAATACACCATAGGCAAAATTGCTGCAGTGCTAACAGGGGATGTAATAAATGTGACACAACAGACCTTTGGCATCCCTGACTCCTATGGCTATTGACTCCATCGGGTAGTTCTGCCAGCTGATGTCAAACCAGAACAAAAATGCACTTCTGTTGCAAATAGTAGAAATGTATACTATGACCTGTAGCTCACAAAAAGCTTATGCTCAAATAAATGTGTTAGTCTCTAAGGTGCCACAAGTTCTCCTGTTCTTTTTGCGGATACAGACTAACACAGCTGCTACTTGGAAAAATGCTCATGACTGTATCTTAGCCCCTCCATAGGAGCTTAGTAAAATGCAACTTTCCTTTGGCGTCTAACCCACTAGCAGATATTGAGGAGTATATTGAAATCCAGGGGTACTAGAGAAATTGTATTACTATGGATTTGTCTACACAGAGACTTAGTGCGTAGCAAGCTGGGGTGTGAATCTATAGCACACAGTTTGCCACCCACTAACTGGCTGTTTGAACCCAGCTAACATGCACTAAAAATTCCCTAATGCACTTTGACCTACTGCTGTTTGAAAGCCCCCTAGGAAACTTTTAGTGTGCAGTAACAGGGTCCACATGGCCAGTTAGTGCCTGGCAAACTGGTGCAGTGTAGATTTACTCCCCACTTGCTATGCACTAAATCCCCATGTAGAAGAGTTCTAGGTATCAGAATAAACAAGGATATAAAGAGCTAAATTCTTCCTTGGTGTAAGTGCACTGATTTCTATGGAATGACAACCCTCATTCGGAAGCACTTAAATGAGACCTGAGCACATGCTGAAATACTTTCTTGAATCAGTGCCTCAAATAGCTCCAACAATTTAAAAATTTACTATATTCACACATGTGATACTGCCCTCCACCCTCCCCCACTTCATAAACCCGTTAACATCACAGGATCATGCCCAATTTCTGTAGGTTATTTTTGATGCTTCCTCGTTAAGCTCCATCTGTATATTTTTAAATGCAGACACTTCTCAAACAGCCATTTATCGGGTTTAATCTGCCAGGTATGTAAACAAGAGCAAAGGACAGTGTCCCATATGAATTGACGTGTGTTGTCTAATTTTTTAACCTATTACAAATTTTAAAAAAAACAACCACAACAGAGAGCTAGAGAGAGAAACCTGCTGCTGTAATGTGATATAAAGTTGCATGCCTTACAATGAGAGACTTAAGGAGCTCAATCTACTTATTTTATCAAAGGGAGGATTAAGAGGCACCATCTATATGTAATCACCCAGGGGGAACATATCTGACTGTAGGGGGCCCGTTAGTCTAAGGGCTTGTCTACACTTACATTTTATAGCGCTCTAAGTTGCTGGCTCTGGGGTGTGAAAAATCACCCTTCTGAGCACAGCAAGTTTGAGTGCTTTAAAGCACTAATGTAGACAAGCTCCGAGCACGTGGAGGTGGATTACCAGGAGTGCTGGGAGAGCTCTCTCCCGGCACTCGCACGTGACCACACTCGCACTTCAAAGCACTGCCGCGGGAGTGCTCCAGCGACAGTGCTTTGAAGTTTCTAGTGTAGCCATGCCCTAAGGCTTTGTCTACACTGGCAAATGAAAGACAAAACTTCTGTTGTTCAGAGGTGTTTTTTAAAAAACCACCCCCGAAAGACACAAGTTTTACCGGGTGTGAACAGCATTTTGCCACTCATTGGAGGTGGAAGTTTTTTATCAGCAGTGAACTCTCTTCTGCCGACGAACAGCGATTACACTGCTCCTTTTAGCAGCACGGCTGTAGTGGCACAGCCATGTCACTAAAAGCTGCATAGTGTAGACATAGCCTTAGAGACAAAGACATAGTGGAGCAACGCATAACAAGATCCAATGGCTGCAAGCTGGTGTTAGAACATTTTAAATAAGAGGCAATTTTTAACAGTGAGGGTATTATCACTTCATTTGTATAAGCTAGAGTAGTTAATCATTGGAACAGATTATCAGAGGATGTGGTAAATTCTCCATCACATGGAGCATTTAAATTATTACTTATTTGTTTTACTGTAGCACCTAGGAGCCCCAGACACTGAACAAGACCCCATCGTGCTCGGCCCTATGTCAATAGTTGATGTCTTTCTACAAATTACACCCTAGTTTTCAACCCCAAGTTATTGGGACTCATAAACTTTAAGGCCAGAAAGAATCAACATGATCATCTAGTCTGACCTCCTGCATGGTGCAGGCCACAGAATCTCACCCACCCACTCCTGTCATAGGCCCATTACCTCTGGCTGAATTGCTGAAGTCCTCAAATCTTGATTTCAAGACTTCAGGTGACAGAGAATCCATTTACTCTAGTTCAAACCAGCAAGTGACCCATGCCCCACGTTGCAGAGGGAAGTGAAAAACCCGCAGGGTCTCTGCCAGTCTGAACTGGAGGAAAATTCCTTTCCAATCCCAGATATGGCAATCAGTTAAACCCTGAGCATGTGGGCGAGACCTACCAACCAGACATCTTGGAAAAAATTGTCAGTAGTAACTCAGAGCCCTGCCTATCTTGTGTCTCATCTCCAACTGTTGGAGTTATGTGCTAATAGCAGTCATGGATGGACCATTTGCCTTTGTAGGCAACTTCATCATTCCATCCCCTCCATAAATTTATCAAGATCAGTCTTAAAACAGGTTAGATTTTCTGCCCCCACTACTCCCCTTGGAAGGCTGCTCCAGAATTTCACTCCAATGGTTAGAAACGTTCATCTAATTTCAAACCTAAACTTATTGATGGCCAGATTCTATCCATTTTTTCTTGTGCCAAAATTGGCCCTTAACTTAAATGACTCCTCTCCCTCCCTGGTGTTTATTTGTCTGATGTATTTATAGCATGCATTTACATTAGGAAGGAATGTTTCCCTCCCCTACAGGAATCACTAGATGAAATTCCATGACCACGGTTTTGCTAGAGGTGATCGTAGTGGTTTCATTTGACCTTCAAGCTATGAAAGAGTTTTGTCAGTACAAATTTAATAGGGTCACATTATTCATGAAAGGTGAAGCCGTGGATGACTGATGCAAATAACTTCCAGCAGGTACTGATAAAACCTTTGCATCTCCCCAGCATGAATTGCCTACCTGCCACATGTGTGGCAGGAAAAAAACAATTTTGATGGTATACCTTGTTTAGCAACATTTGATTAACACAGAAGTAGAGTATTGAAAATAAGTAGGTTCTGTCTCCTCCTTGTATCGGTTGGCTCCCAAATGGCCTGATCCAGAGCTCAATGAAGTCAAAAGGTGTCTCCCCATTGACTTTAGTGGGCTTTGGGGCGAATATTATCACAAGTCCACCTGGACAGGCTTTGGAGGAAGAGAGAAGCATTTTAAACCCTCTAGAAATAGCCTAAAACAACTTTTCCATGCATAACAATGATATGGATCTGCAGCCCAGCATCTTAGGACCTCGCCAGGTGAAAGCCCTGTTCTGTGTATCCCATAGGGAAGATGGGAAATCTTTCCAAAGTCTTAGCACCTGTTTCTAGCCCTTACGGCTTATGGGTTGTCTGGTTAAACCTGTCACTGATGCAGAACTGAACACAATGCTGCAGGCCTCAGATCACTGTATTCTTGGGGCAAAATTCTTTCTTGGGGAAAGGAGGAAATATTTTTTCTGACAGGCTGCTTTCATAAATTATAAGACCAGAAGAGCCCATTGTGATCATCTAGTCTTACCTCCTGTACAGCACAGGCTGTAGGACTTCTCTGTATTAATTCCTGTTTGAACTAGAGTGTATCTTTTTAGAAAAGCATCCAGTCTTGATTTTAAAATGTCCAGGGGTGGAGAATCCACCACAACTCTTGGTAAACTATCCTAGCTATTAAGTGTGCACCTAATTTCTAGTCTGAATTTGTCTAACTTCAGCTTCCAGCCATTGGATTTGTTTTACCTTCGTCTTTTTACAAAAGCTTAATGCACATTAGAAGCTGCTCAGAGCTTCGGAATGACAGAAGCAGTCCCAAGGGAGATGGGTTTGTGGACAGAGTACAGGTGAGGTGGTAAGATGTGTGATGAAAAGTGCAAGCTATCACATGGATATCCATTATAGCTATATCTTATCTCGGTATAGCTCAAAATCTGTTTACTGAAGGATGTAGGCAGTGGTTCTTTCTGTGCCTTTCATTTCAAACAAGAACAAATGAACCGTAATGTAAGTACTAGATGTAGACATTTAAACTAAGCTCAAAACAAAAATGTTCTCCTTTAGGAAGCCATCCAGTACTTTTGTCTTGTATTTTATGTTGGATTCCATCTTGGTCCAGAGTTTCAGATAATATGACCTGTGGTTGTGAATACATTGTAAGTACCAGGCCCAGAGTTCTAGATGTTAAGAGGTCCTGTTGTGAAACCATCTATTTCCCATGGGTAGAATTCTGATGTCTTTATCTTTGGCACTACTGGTCACAACTTCGTGGGAATTAAATATGAGCCTCTGAGAACTGAGCTTTGTAGCTAATGTTAAAAGTTGGAAAATTGTATTTTAATGAATCTAAAAGCAGAGGTTACAAGAAGATATTCTCAGTTGTTTTCTTTACAATCTCAGATAATCCCACTTCAAAGCTGCATTTGAAAATTTCCATTTACCCCAGTAAAAACAAAGATAAAGCTTTGATTATAACTTCCAAAGGGAGTGGAGGTTGCTTTTCGGCTTTCTGGTTGTTCAAAGCATTGTTGTTTGCTTTCTGCTTATTGATCTGAGGTATCAAAGGTGCTGATGCAGTCTTGACAAATTGATTGTGGAGTTAGGCTCTTGGGTAGCATGAGTGAAAAAGTTTGGTCTGTTTCACATCAGTAATATTTACTGAAGAAATATGCCCTGGCAGTGGTTTTCTGAGTTCCTTTTACTATTATCAGAAACATGTTTTACTAAGTGCTTTTTTTCTTTACAATCCAGTTCCACCTTCTGGGACATTGGATTTAACCACAGCTTTTTCCTAACCTTTGGGGAATAGTTCTATGCCACGTCATGGGTGACTCTTGAACAGGATTGCTAGAGGGAAATGGCTGCAGTATCTATCGATCTATCAATCATCTATCATTATTATTATTTGCATTCTGTATGAAATTCTGATTTTTTTTCATTCCAAATCAGAACAAAACATGAAAATTTTGAAATCTCCAGGGAAACAAAAATTCCGAAAAAGTTCAATTCAGGATCTTCAAGATATTTTGTTTCAATGTCATAACACTTACTTTAATTTAGTTTTGATATTTATATTAAAAATATAATATAACATCTATAAATTAAATATAATAAGTATATAACATATTAAAAACAATATTTTAATATAATATATGTCAAAACAAATTGAGTTGAATTGATCGCATCAAGGTGAAACATTTCCACATTGAAATGAAACGTGCTATCAAAATTTTGTTGAAATCAACTTATTCCCGCAAAACATTTCAGTTTCGTTGAAACTGCAGAAGCAGCAGGAAAGTCCTAAATGGACTTAATGGAGTCTCTTGCGTGTCTCTGTTTTGGGAGGGGTTAAAAAATCATTTTGGGCATAATTTATTCCTTCCGCCCAATGCATCCACTGCATCAACCATAATTTTGCACCTGTGTGGGTGGCAGTTTCAGTGGCATGAGGGATGGGGGAGTTAGAAAGGAACAGAAGCAGTCGCATCTTGTGCACAGTTTGGTGTGTTCAGATCAGGTACTTTAATTTGGAGGGGGAGCAAGAGATTTAATCTGAGAATCTCTAGTGTTTCCATCTATAAAATGCACTATTCACTATTAACCCAGATTTGTCTCAGTCCTACACAGATCTGGCCTGTGTCTCCCTGTCAATTCCAGAAAATGTTTGATACCACAAATGCTGAATCTTGAAACTGAGGTTATTGAAAATTGTGTGTAAAGAAAATAATCCCAAATTATTTCACTCTTTCCTCTCCATTTGTGAGAATTAAATCCCTCATTCTGGGTCTTAAGCACATATTTTTAGGATAAAGTGTAGTTTTGGGAGCCAACCTCCATTTAGAGCAGTATATAGTACATTTACGTGGGGGTGGTTTCAGGGATCTAAACAGTCTTTTCCACCTCTAACTTCTGTAATCCTCTGATCCAGGTTTCGGATTTGATTGAGAGAGTTGGAAAACTGGATAGAGCTGGTTGCTCACAAGGTAGCCATGAATCATGCCCTGCATTGGGTTTCTCTGCATACTTTCCATACAGCACAGACAAAGCAGTCCCTAAACGTTCTAATATGGTCACCTTTCTCTTTTCTTTTTGTAGGTTGTGGAAGGATGTGGGACAACATAACCTGCTGGCCCTCAGCAGCAGTGGGAGAGGTTGTGGTGATGCCCTGTCCAATATATTTTATCTACTTCTCCACTTCTCTGGGTAAGTGAAACTAGACAGTTCGTTTACTATAAATGTCACTCGGTGTTTTCTAACTTGATTCACTCCGCCTTCCTTTTGGTGAATTAAGAACAGGAGGACTTGTGGCACCTTAGAGACTAACCAATTTATTTGAGCATCAGCTTTCTGTTTGAAAAGTAAAGTTGAAACACTCCATGATGGCTGTTCAGAGATAATGGGCATTGACTTCAGCTGGAGTTCTGGGTGCTCAGCCCATCTGAAAATGAGAGCCTATAGCCGATCGAGGGCTGTAATGCTTTTAATCTAAGAGAGGTTATTGGTAACTGGGTGGAGTTTAATAGCCAAGGACACGGAGGAGGTCAGGCTAGCTGACCTGGTGGTCCCTTCTGGCCTTAAACTCTGATTCTTTATCTGTTAGAAGTGGGTAAGTAGTTGAGTAGCTAACCTGCTTGACTACACCCTTGTATCTGTCTCCTCACTGGTATGCCCAAATCCCCAGCCTACTGATATGGATTCACAGTTATTATTTTTCATTGTTTCTTTACATTACTGTAGAGACCAGAGACTCCAGTCACAGTTGGCATCCTATTTTGTTAGGTCCTATATAAAACATACAAAGACAGAGTCCCCGCACCTTGCACTCCATGTGTGGGATTATCTCTGAACATTGGCCTAACTCTGCTCCCATTGAAGTCAATGTGAGTTTAACCAGTGACTTCAATGAAAACAGAGTTAGGCCAATGCTGTTCACTTTGAAAATCCCACTCTATGGAGTTGCATACAAAGAGGAGCTAGCAGAAAAATGTTTTTCCCCCTTGGAAAATTTTGACAAAAATGGGAAAAAATAGTTTCCCTCTAAATTAAATTTTCCACAGAAAACGTTGAGGGTTTTTTTGTTTGTTTGGGGAGGGATTTTTTTGTGGGGTTTGGGTGGGGGGAGGTGGGGAGTTAAGTGAAAATTTGAAAACCAAAAAATTCTATCCAAATACTGAACAACTTCAATTCAGAAATATTGCTGTAGTACTTCATGAGAGTTGTAGCTTGGATACCTCATGCTCCCATTATCCTCTTGAGACCAGGGTCCCTGGGCAGACTTCATCTCCCATGGTGCTCCATAATCTTCTCTTGTGGAGGGGGAAGCAATGGATCATGTGAGTTCTTGACAATAATGCATCATGGGAAATGTAGTCCCGCCAAGGATCCTGGCCCAGAGAAGAGGTGGGGGACATGAGACAGTTGAACTACAACTTCCAGAAGACATTGCAGCAGCATATTCAAATCAAAATATTTCTGGTTTTGAAAGAAATATTTGGGCTTTAAACATTTGGTTTTTTGACTAAAATCTTAATTCTCCACAGAAAGCAGATGCCTTTTGTGAAAATTGTGTTTAATTGAAAACCCAGCTTTCCATTGAAAAGCCCTTTTTCTGAAAATTTTTCAACCAGCCTGTGACAGAGTGGGAGTAGCTTACGACTGGCTCACCACTCTGTGTACTTCGTATGCATTCCCACCTGGGCCAAATAGGGAGATAATTGATTAGGTCTGGGTGATTAACTAGTTAACAAGTTTATTCAGCTCATCAGCTGGGGATTGTTAATTGGGAGACAGGGAGGCAGAGAGGGAAGCTGGGAGGAAGGGCAAAGAAGACCAGAATCTCAGAGAGGTGAGACCTCTCTTCCCCTTTACCTCCCCACCCTGCGCCTAGCAGGTACGTTGAAACTTAAGGAAAGCCTTATGGTGATGGGACGTGAAGCTGCATAAGACATTGTAAATAAAGTACACTGTGGTGAACTTGCATAAGAAAGCATGAGGACTGCCTGAAAAGAGGAATCCAGTGTATAGGAGCCCATCCTGTGACAGCCCTGACACAAAGGTTCGATAATGGACTAGAGAGGATGCATACTTTGAAATACATACAAGTTGTAGACATATTTGCAATCCCTCCCCAGATTCCCCCCACCATCATTGTAAACAAATGAAGTAAGTGCCAACTGTCCCAGCTGCCCCTCAGACAGTTAACAGCCTGATTTTGCAGCAACATTGTGGCAGGGAGGAGAGAGTTGAAGGAGGAGTGGCCTACCAGGTTGGGCATTCCTGTGTGAGGGCCAGTGTGGAAGAAGGCACAGGGGGAGGAGATGGTGCACAAAGTTGACAAATGAGCAGCTATGACTGGCACCATTGCTGGATCTGAGACTGTAATGAGGAGGATGCAATCAGAGGCAAGAGTGGACAGTTAGTTGATGATGGGCCTTGAAGGTGAGAATGAGAAACTTGACCTTGATGCAATGAAACTTAGGAGCCTCTGCAAGGGCTCAAAGGAGGTGATGTGCTTGGAGCAACACATAAGCAAGATCATCTTAGCAGCTATAGTTTTATATGGATTGGAGGCTGGTGGGTGATATACATACAATCACTAAGCCAGATTCTGCTCTCTGTTTCTCTGGGAACTGCACTGACGTCAATGAGGAGAACTGGGCCACTGTTTCCAAACAGTAATAGTTCAAAGAATGCTGTAACTGCAGCAACCATTTGCAAAGATTATTTTTTTTTTCACTATCTGGGGACTTGGGTACTCAGATGTCGTGGTGGCGGGCACCTGTATAAGAACTTATATTGTCAGAGAAATCTGCATGTCTATAGATAACATAATTTCAAGATGGCACCAGCTATTGATTTGGAAGAAGGGTCAGGTAGATGCTGGGATACTGCGCCGTTGGATGCTAATTTAAGGACATGCATAAATAGGTAGGGAAATTCCTGATTTCCATTAACTAACTCGTATGTCTGCGTTTTGGAGTAATGGGACTTTTCTGGATCCAACTCTGCCTGGCTGCAGTATAAATGTCATTGCATCACTGGGACAATGTCTTTCTACTGAAGGGAAACAAATGTATTGATATTCACTCAGTAGGCATTCACCAACTATCTATCTCTGGTACTTACGTGATCCCCATGACTCTAATATCTGAGTGCTTCACAATCCTTAATGACAGGTTTCAGAGTAGCAGCCATGTTAGTCTGTATCGGCAAAAAGAAAAGGAGTACTTGTGGCACCTTAGAGACTAACAAATTTATTTGAGCATAAGCTTTCGTGAGCTACAGCAATGAAGTGAGCTGTACCTCACAAAAGCTTATGCTCAAATAAATTTGTTAGTCTCTAAGGTGTCACAGTCTTTAATGTATTTATCCTCACAACACCACTGTGAGGTTGGGCAGTTATCTCCATTTCACAGATAAGGAAGTGAGCCACAGAGAAGCTATGTGACATGCCATAGCAGGAAGTCTGTGGCAGATCAGGCACTTGGACCCACATTTCGCACGTTACAAGGAAGTACCCTACCACTAGATCATACTTCGTCTTTTCTCTCATCTGGGAAAAACTACTCTAGATTAGTGATCCAAAATGGCTTTCAGTAAAACCCTCTAGTATTACAATTATGCCATGAAAATTAAATCAGCGTATGTAATAAAATCTTTGTTACACAAGACAAACAATCTGGGCCTCTAGTTAATTAATTATATGATGTATAAAATAGACAAGCTTCTGTTGTATGTAATAAAATCTCTTTCATATCAGACAGAAAAGCTGGTCCCCAGCAGAGGTGATAACCTGATGGGTAATAAGCACAAGAAGGCCAAAAGGGAAAGTGGGTTAATTCACTGGTCCAGCCGTTCTGGAAAGCTGAGTTTAAATCTTGACTCATGGGCAAAGTAATAATGAGTCTGCTGGTTGCATTGTTGCTGATTATTTTCATTACAGGAACCCCTGCAGGCCTCATTTGAGATGAGTTATGCTGGAGGTTGCACATACATTTAGTAAGTGACAGTCCCTGGTATTAAAGGCATACAGTCTAAATGGACAAGACAGACTAAGGGTGGGAGAAAGGAAGCAATATTATCCCCATTTTACAGGTGGTTAACTGAAGAGATTAAATGATTTTCCCAAGATAACAAAGGAATCCTGTAGCAGAGCCAGGAATTGAATTCATATCTCCTGAGTCCAGGTGTGTTGTGAAGCTAAATTTGTTGTGGATGATTGTGAAGCACTCACAGCACAGTGACGAGTGCTATAGAAAAGTCCATGAGGAAATTAATAACTTGGTAGCATTTTATGTCCGTTCTGGAATCCCTTTGCAGCGATATGAATGCTAACACAAGGTGCAGGGCAGTGGAGAATCATAGCCGTCTGTGTTTATAGTTAGAGTGGAAATGTTAGGAAGCAAAGATTTAGTGCATGAAATTTCCTCCTTTGATAAAGAAATCTTTTCTTCCACTGTCTCATATCCTGGCTTCTGTCAGATAAAAGATGGAAACCAGAAAATGCCTCGCACTACATTTATCTCATCTGACACTACGGTCTTACACCATTCACAAATTCAGTAGAGCTTCATTATTTCATGACATTCGTCATTAGCACTTGGAAAGCATGGACAAGAATATCATTTGGCACATTCCTGTATTAAAGAGCATTACTCGCTTTCATTGCACTAGAATATTTTAGCTTTCTTTATGTCTGTAATCCAAAAGTCGCTGATACCAACCACAAACTTCTTCATGCAGTTTCTCGAATAGGAAATAATCAGTGAGTCTGGCTACACTGGAATTAGTGCCATCATTTCCAGCTTGAGGAAATGTACCTAGGGCCTCAGACAGGACACATGCAGGGTGGACAGCCCATCCCACCACTTGCATCGCTACAGTGAGACTTCTGGTTTTAGCACGCTGGCACAATCAGAGCTAGCACAGGTAGGGCTACCCGAGCTGGGAATTACACCAATGTAGACATAGCAAATACTATACATATTAAGATCTACACTGCACACTGACTTCAGTATAACCACGTCACTCTGGAGTGTGAAAAATCCACACCCCTGAGCAGCGTAGTTGTAGTGACCTGTAACCCCTGTTTAGACAGTGCTATGTCGCTGGGAAAGCTTCTCCTGCCCATATCTACCGCCTCTCACGGAGGTGGAGTAACTAAGCTGACGGCTTAGAGCATCTTCACCAAAGCACTGCAACAGCACAGCTCCATCAGGGCAGCTGTGCCAATGCATCATTTGTGGTGGAGACCTGCCCATCCTGGCTAATAGCCATTGATGGACCTGTCCTCCATGAACTTATCTAGTTCTTTTTTGAACCCTGTTATAGCCTTGGCCTCCACAACATCCTCTGGCCAGGAGTCCCGCAGGTTGACTGTGCGTTGTGTGAAGAAATACTTCCTTTTAAAACCGGCTGTTTTAACCTGCGCCTATTAATTTCATTTGGTGACCCCCCTAGTTCTTGTGTGATGAGGAGTAAATAACACTTCCTTATTCACTTTCTCAACACCAGTCATGATTTCATAGACCTCTGTCATATCCCCCCTCAGTCGTCTCTTTTCAAAGCTGAAAAGTCCCAGCCTTATTAATCTCTCCTCATACGGAAGCCATTCCATACCCCTCATCATTTTTGTTGCCCTTTTCTGAACCTTTTCCAGTTCCAATAGATCTTTTTGGAGATGGGGCGATCACATCTGCACACAGTATTCAAGGTAGGGGCGTACCATGGATTTATATAGAGGCAATATGGCATTTTCTGTCTTATTATCGATCCCTTTTGTAATGATTCTCAACAGTCTGTTCGCTTTTTTGACGGCTGCTGCACACTTGAGTGGATGTTTTTGGAGAACTATCCACAATGACTCCAAGATCTCTATATTGAGTGGTAACAGCTAATTTAGATCCTATCTTTTTATATGTATAGTTGGGATTGTGTTTTCCAATGTGCATTACTTTGCATTTACATTATACATTTTACAATATATGTACACTGGGACAGGTGCCTCTTTCTAGGCATCCAGACGCCTAAGCTCTGGGGCATTTCATAAACCAGGGGAAGATAGGTGTTCGACTGCCTATGTCATGTGTGGGGCCTGATCCAGGAAGCATGCTCATAGGCCTGCTACTGAATCAGCCCCTCAGGTGAGATCACCCAAGGACTGGGGGGGGAAGGAAGTGGAGGAGAGCCTCCCTCATAACTTCCCACCCAGTGGTTAAAGTACTCACCTGGGATATGAGAGACACCCCTCTGCACCTGAGGGAGAGAAGAGATTTGAACTGGGATCTGCCACCTCTCTGCTAAGCACTCTAACCACTGGGATATATGTATTCTGAGGTGATATTCAGCTGTCTCCATGTTCATGTTGTTGCCCTCTGGAAAAGTAATTAAAGAGCCACAGGAGAAGGACTACTGGATCCTTAGTCTCCCACACCTAGGGAAGTGCTCTCCCCATCCTACTGTAGAGTCATTCTCATGCTTCTCTCTCTCTTTTACATATATATGTAAATAAGGCTTGTCTAGTATGTCGTCGTCTTAGTTACCTTAATTCCTCCTGCTGGTACCTAAGCTGACCTCTCTCCATCTAAAAATACTATACCTAAATTATCTTTTCAGCTGCTCTTTGCTTACTGTATTGGCCCTCCAAGTCCTGTACATTATCATTAGCTCTAATAGTTTAGCTCTCTCCACTCACATTATCCTCTAGAGCAGTGCTTCTCAAGCTATCTGATGTGGGGGACTGGCAATTTTTTTTTCCAATGTGCGCGCAGACCAGCAGCCAATGGCTCATGGACCAGCATCAGTCCACGGACCACCGCTTTGAGTAGCACTGCTCTAGAGAGCCTCTTGGAGACTTCAGTCATGTCCCTTTCTCTCACCACAATAAATACAACCCCTGTTTTTCCTCCTTCTCATTAGAAGTATTCAGTGTCCCTCTTTTCTTATTCCTGTTGCTCATTCCTAGCCCTTTCCGATGATCTCATTGACCTCCCTGAAATATGGTGCTTCACATTGGTCATGAGTGGTTCTAGGTCCTAGATCTGCATGGGGGAGGGGGAGAATTTTACCATTGGGGGAACTGATAAATTAAAATTTGAATAATAGTGGAAAATAAAATAATTAATGCTATTAGCCAATTTGTTCATGGTAGCTCTCTCCATTGTACAGGTGATCCCCAATATTCTTGGGTGTAGGTGGGGAACCACCAAGTAACAGGTTCTAGAGAGCACAACCAACCAGTGAGGGCCAACGTGCTACCAATTTCACATCGTATCTAGAAGTACTTTGTCCAGTGGGTGGTAGTTCCAGAGGCAATGTCACAACAAGGTGACCAGTCACATTGGTGACCGACGCCATTGCACAAAGAAACGTATTCTTTGCAAGAAAGAGAAATTACACAAGAAGGTAATTGAGAAATTGATCTGGAGGCTAGCCTGATCTGTCATAGACAATCTGACCAGCAAACACCACTTTGATATGTTCTCTGACCCACCCTGAATTTTGCGAGATTACTCATTGCATTCTCACCAATGTGTTATGGCAGGTAATCTATTGAATAGTGATCATTCCTCAAACATCTTCCTTGTACTGCCCCATAGTCTGTGCTGGTTTTGATGTCTGGAGTAGGGTTGTCAATTAAGCACAGTTAACTCACGCAATTAATTGGTATGGATGCAGCCTGCTATTCACTGGGGCAAGTAACCACACATACCCTATACACCAACATGAGCGGTGTGCAGTGTAGACATACCCCTAGTGGTCATTGTATAGGAATAAGACCTTGTCTATGCTTTAAAAGTACACCAGTGTAACTAAACTGATTTAAAACTCAGTCTAATTAAGCCAGAGACAATTCCTAATGCAGATGCACTTAAACCAAGCCAAGTGTCACTTATCTAGATTTAACTTTCTGGTAACTTGGTAAGTTACCAACATACGCTAAACAGAAATAATTGAGGGTAAAAGTGGCTTGTGTGTGTCTACATTAGGGTTTGCACTGGTTTAATTAGATGCATTATTATTAATCAATGTAGTTACAGTGGTGCATTTTTCTAGCATAGTTTATATCTACACTGCAACTGGGGGTGTGATATGCATGTGGACATTTGCATGATAGCTGTAATCTATCTAGCTTGCTAAAAATAGTAGTGAGGACATCGCTGTGTGGGCTGGTAGGGTAGGTGGAAAACAAAAAGAGATGGGATTGGGTGAAGGAGATTTGACCCCAAAACTTCTATTTGCCTGGGATCATAGAATCAAAGAATATCAGGGTTGGAAGGGATCTCGGGAGGTCATCTAGTCCAACCCCCTGCTCAAAGCAGGACCAATCATAAACTAAACCTGGTTGTCTCTGCAACCAGGACCAACTCTGCTTATGGCACAAACAAAATGAGAATGAGTAAAATTTTCAGAATGCCTATGGAGGGGAATCCACAAAGGAACTTAAGCATCTGATCCCAGCTTTATAGTTCATTTTATCTCTCTCTCTCTCTCTCTCTCTGGCCCAATGACTGTGTATAAATACTTAAACAGTCACTGGGCAAGAAAGAGGGAAAGACGCTAGTTCAGTGAGTAGGGCACCCACATGGAAGATGGGAGGCCCTGGGTCCAGACCCCCTACTCCAATCCCTCTTTCATTATTTAGCCACAGTGGAACAACTTGATCAGGAGAGCTTGCGGAGCCCCACATCAGAATATTCTGTAGCTCAGTGCACCCCTTCAGAGAGGTAGGAGACCCCTGTTCAAGTGCTTTTTCCCATGCTGGCAGAGAGGGGGAATTGAACCTGGGTCTCCCACATCCCAGCTGAGTGCTTGAGCCCCCCCCACCTCCTGCTATTTTTTGTGGCGTGAGGCAGGCACCTAATTCGTTCCCCCAAGAAACCCTTTAGGCACCTGAGCCATCTGACTCTAGGTGGTGGGTGCCCATTTGTGGATCACTAAGCAGAACTACAGGTTTCAGAGTAGCAGCAGTGTTAGTCTGTATTCACAAAATGAAAAGGAGTACTTGTGGCACATTAGAGACTAACAAATTTATTTGAGCATAAGCTTTCATGAGCTACAGCCCACTTCATCGGATGCAGAACTAGGCACCTCCCTGCAGCCTGGACTGAGGAGCCTCTCTCCATCGAAGGCGTGGGGCTTAGCGCACACACCCCGGGGTGGCAGCTTCCAGTGACTAGCTTAGGCAGCTCCTCGCCTAGCATGCTGGGTTATGTGGGTTGCATTCTTAAGCTCCTCTCTCTGTCCATTGTATAGGAGCCTAGGAGCTTCACTCACGCTGTGTGGATCACAGTGCATTTCTGTGATTCTCTAGACATCTAAAATTTGATGCTGCGAAGCTCGGCATTGCAACACGTAAGCCCCTTTGTGGGTCCCACCCTAAGTGACTTTGGCCAGGTCTACACTTAAAGTTTTGCTGGCATAGATATGGTGATCGGGAGTGTGAAAAAATCACCCACATAGCCAACACAGCTATGGCAGCACAATCCCTTGTGCCAATGCGGTTACATCTGCAAAAAAGTCCATTTGCAAGTATAGCTTATGTAGTTCAGGGAGGTGGTTTCACTATGCTGGCAGAACACATTTTGTCAGTATAAGCTGGATCTCTACTAGAGGGCTTTGCCAGTATACGTATACCAGCAAGGAGTTCGTCTCGTGAAGACTAGCCATTAGGTACCTAAACCTCATGGAAGGTCGATGAGACTTGAGCACCTAAACTAGCTAGGCCCTTTTGAAAACTTTACCCTCTATCTGAGGCTATATCTGTATATGGAGATAGGGGTGTGATTCCCAGCTTGTGCAGATATACTTGGGCTAGTTTGGTGTAGCTGAGATAGCATGGGTAGCGGCACAGGCTAGCCGGCCCAATTATCACCCCTCCTGAATACCATAGGTACATACTCAGCATGGCTAGAAAGTGTCATCACTCCAACTGTAGACATACCCTTTGGGCCAAATTCTGCTGTCTTGCTATTTTATAACCCCAAGTAATTCCAGTCATGGCAGCAATTATTTCAGTTTTACACCAGTGTAACAGAAATGTGGCTTTAAATTATCCAGGAGGGCAAAGAAAGTAGTTATTTGGCAGTGCTTTAAATTAGCAGAGACAGGAGGGCACAGACCTTACCTGAGAGAATCATAGACCTTTTAAATCCCAGTAGGTCACCTCTAAGATATGAAATATTTGGTTCAATGTAAAAGCTCTCCAAACCTTGCTGTACTGTTCTGCTTTGGGTTTCAAATAGATCTTTCTTCCATACCCCTTGATTTTTTTTTTAGCTCAATAGAAGTAACTGAAGAGCTTTATGACATCTTTTTGTCATCCCTTTTTATTTGACGATGTGCCAGAAGTCATTTTCAGTGCATTCAGCCCGGTTGTCCTGGGAGCCTGTCTTCAAGCCACAGATCGTATTATTTTGTTCCTCTTCCTAAGCGCTTTTAAGCAAGCCTAGAATGATTGACAGGAAGTAACTCAATCTGTCATAACACACCTGCAGCATGGCACTTCCTTGGAAACTGCATCCTCTCCCTGCACATCTGTTTGTACTGCAGATCTGATTAATCCCACCTATCATGATCCATCTTCATTATACAGGAGAGAACTTTGCCAAGTTGAACATCATGTGAGAAGACCCATCAGATATGAGTCAGTTATTGTTGGTGGCTATCCCCACACACACACTACACTTACAAGTGCCTATTGCAAAGCAAAGGGCTTAGCATGAGATTAAGGCCCTGATCCTACAACCACTTAGGCATGTACTTAAATTTACTACTGTGAGTTGCCTTATGAAATCAAAGGAGGTGCTCAAGGTAGTAAAATGTAAGTGTTTGAATAACTCGTGACAGGATCAGGATCTCAGGAGTCTGAGTCTCCATTGCTTTCCAAGTGCTTAGTTGTTTACTCTTGTGTAAAGTGGTGTAAAATTGATGTAGTCAAAACATGGTAAAGATTATTATTTTATTTTATTTGCAGAATCATGTGCATTCCCAGCCTTGCAAAAGGAAGAATTTTTCACATGTTTGAAAACTTTCTCCATTTTTTTTAGTTGAAAAAAATGTTGATTTAAAAAATTATCATTTTGGGGGCAGCTGTTGATGGTGATGATTGATTATTATTATTACTCTTTCTTTTCATTTCCCCCCTTTTTAGTCCTCCTCCTATTTTGCCACTAAGATAGGAGAGGGGGCGAAGGGAAACAGGTGAGATGGAGGGAGAAAGAAAGGGAAACTTAGCAAAAAAAAAAAAAAAAAATTCACTGTCAGAAAAGAACAGAAATATTAAAAAATAATTCATTTGGTATCGTTTTCATTTTGGGGTGGGGAAGGAAGGTAATTTTTGGTGGAAAAAATTTCAATTGAGAAATTGCGACCCGCTGTAACGCAAAGGGATGCACTCACTTTGCACAGGTGGAAATGACTACAGAAGGCTCAAGGCAGTGCAGAATCAGACCCCAGATTTTTAGATGAATGCTGATTTTGTATTTTCTCATTTTTATCCTATATCTGCACTACACTCACACCTGTGACCAGCTGCTCCCACACCACACAGTGTAATTGAGGAGATAGGTGGCTTTGGGTGATTAAAGTGTGTTGTGGCCTTAGACTTTTGCAATTTGTTTGTAACAAGCCCGTCACTCTGCATTTGTCAGACATCTTGGAAACTTTGGCAAGCAAAATGCACATTGTTTTGTTAAATACATTTGTATAGTGCCTCTATGACATGCTTGTAGACTGAGCTATGGATTGCCATCCAGTGGCTGACCCACATGAAAACAACAGCCTATATCTACCACCAGTTACTGGATTTGCTCTTCAATCAAATGAAAAAAGAAAAGGAGTACTTGTGGCACCTTAGAGACTAACAAATTTATTAGAGCATAAGCTTTCGTGAGCTACAGCTCACTTCATCGGATGCATTCGCTTATGCTCTAATAAATTTGTTAGTCTCTAAGGTGCCACAAGTACTCCTTTTCTTTTTTGCGAATACAGACTAACACGGCTGCTACTCTGAAACCTGAATCAAATGAAAGACATGGATGCTTTTGCACATGAAAGTCATGGATTCAAATCCTGTAGACA
The DNA here is from genome assembly GCF_009764565.3 of Dermochelys coriacea. NCBI lineage: Eukaryota > Metazoa > Chordata > Testudines > Dermochelyidae > Dermochelys > Dermochelys coriacea. The sequence continues at coordinate 262,923,277 of NC_050069.1, forward strand.
ATCCATGAGGAGGAGCTTATTACACTTCCAGTTAACAACATTCAGGACTTTGTACTTTTAAATATTATTCTTGATCATCTTATTACGTTGGAGCAGTGGTCACCAACAGGTTGATCTCCAGCAGCGCAGTGGGGCTCCCAGGCCCTACGCCGCTCCCTCCATGCGCTGCTCCTGCCTGCAAGCACCGCCCCTCTAGCTCCCATTGGCTGGGAACAGGGAGCTGTGGCCAATGGAAGCTGCGGGGGCGGTGCTTGCAGAGAGGGGCAGCACATGGAGCTATGGCAGGGTAGGCAGGGAGCCTGCCTTAGCCTCGCTGCACCACTGACCGGGAGCCTCTCAGGAAGGAGAGAGATAAGTATCTTCAGTATTATTGTTTCTTCTTAATGGGCCATCAAGGCTGTGATGGCGGGTAGTCTGGTGGGTGTCTCCCAAATACACACACAGCTGTAATTGTTACATAGTCAATATTCCTAACTTTAGATACAGAAATGATACATGCATACAAATTGGATAATCGCATTCAGTAGATCATAACCTTTCCCATGAGATCTTACATGAGCATCTTGCATAAAGTATGTTAGTTATGCCATATTCATATCATAACATATTTCTATTAAGAATATGGGGTGTGACGCCACAATGTGTATAATTGAGGCCCTGTCATCATCCACCAGGATGGGACGGAGTCTCCTAGCCAATGGGAGATGACAGAAAGTGATGCTCACAGGTACTGCTATGTGAGAAAGAAGTGATAGGGAGGAAGACCAGTATGTCCTGCTTTGAGCAGGGAGTTGGACTAGATGACCTCCTGAGGTCCCTTCCAACCCTGATATTCTATGTTGATGGTCAAGACTAGGATACAATGATAAAGCTTCACCAGATCCATGAGTCCACCTCCTGTGGGTGGACTGCTGCTGTCCTTTAGCAGGCTTTGGAATCTGGTGGCGTTTGAGGCTTTGTGGTTGGATCAGGGGTCGTGGGTCTGTCTTGTTGCTTAGGTGCTGGAGGTGACAGTCTGTTCAAGAGAATGGCTGGGTTGTGGTATCTTCAATACTGACATCTAATCCAAAGATCCAGTCTCAGGTGTGACCAGCTGTGTGGGTTGAACCAGAGATGGCCTGTCAAAGTCCTAGGAAGGTGAGCGAGGAGCTGGGTTTTTGCATCTGTGCCCTTGTCAACATGAATGTTGAAATATCCCAGACTGGTTTTCTTGGAGATTTCACTGCTGTCACTGACAAAGTCTCTGTGAGCTCCTTTATGACCCCGTTAGCCTGTGTAGGTCTGTAAACGAGCATAAAATCAGTTAACTTTGTCTCTGGTTTCTATGGCCAGACGAATGGATTTGAATGAAGTTGCCTTCCCTGAGGCACCTCACTTGGATTGTTAGTTTGCAGAGAAGATGAAGGTTGTGCTGCCCGCCTTCTTGCCCTGTCTGGGTCTGCAATGGGCTGACGAGCCTGCAGGGCCGGGGCATCAGGATGCTTCTTAGTCATGTATTGTTTGCTGGACACAGATCTCGCATTGCTCAGCCTGCATGTTGGTTCATGTTGCCCGCTGGGGCCCACGCCTAGACAATGATCCTGTTACAGTGGATAGGTAGTAGATGTAGCATATCTAGTTTCTTAAGCTGTCTTTGCTGTACCCTTGGACAGTTCCTCCCAAGTTGGATTATGATTGTTGAACTATGTCAGCCTCCAAGTGGAGGAAAAGGTGTCCAGTTGTCCATATGAGATGAGTTGTTGTTGGACCCCTTTTGCGGGGTGGAGCTGGAGCAACCTGTCTCTGGAGTACCAGGACCTGTGCTGGAAGCAGATTGCCATAGCAACAATGGAAACAATCCTAATAGTAACAATAATGCTCAGTGGGGTCAAGTCCAGGAAAGGGGAGTGTATCAATGGCATCGGCCATCCAGTCCCATTTCCTTTGTCCTGTGAAACCTCACTAACCAGCAGCAGCAATGAAAGAACATTCAGTAGCAGCATTCCTCTTGGTAGCCAAGAAAATACAGCTGAGGAATTCTTCACACCTCTTTGCCCATTGCTCTTTGCCCCCTCTGATGAAGCTGCCATCAAGGGTGCCGGCTGTGAAGCACCCACCCATCTGCTTGGTAGTAACTGTCCACTGACCACCATGGGTCAGGCCCAGTGCTCCCTGGTGGGGAGGTGTGCACTGTAGCTCTGCTGGACCTATGCTGTGGATGACCTGGGGAACTCAATTCTTCAGGCCTTTCCACACGCTCCCTTTCACCAGCATTGTATTCTGAACCATAGTACCATAGAAGGGACACACCCTAATTCAGGGATGGGCAATTTGAAGGCACTAGAGGGCCACAAACCCAACTAAAACCCTTTGGCACAGGAGGGGGCACCAGGGGATGGATCCTAGTCCCAGGGGGTGTGATGTAAGGATGGTCGGGGTGACCCACCCTGCACTCACCCCATAGCAGCAGCTCCCCATGCCAACCTGTTGGCTCATGCCACAGTGTCATGTACATGCATAGGCAAGGCACGCCCCCAGCATTGCCCCATCCTGTCCCCTTCCTGGCCCTGGCAACGCCAATCGCCTGTCCTGAGCTCGGTTGTGGCGAGCCTTGGGCTACCAGTTGCCTATCCCTGCTCTATATAATGAGGAACTGGAACCTCCCCGGGAGGGTTCTCTGTGAGCCAGAAGAGCCGATTTATTTATTTTTTAGTAAGTCTGTTCAGTGCTTATGAACTGTCGCTATTATGCTAGTTCAGATATAAGCCTTGCTGGCTCAGGTCAACATGACAAAGCGATTGTGCAATGGAAAGTTTTCCGTTGGCTTCCTGCAGCACTCAAGGGTCATCACGAGTACAAAAGGTGGCCGAAAAGTAGCTTGCAGAGTGTTACAATGAGGGCTACACCAAAGAGTTTATTTAGAGCACTGAACTCTAATGAACATGCCCCAGTAGTGGGACTGCATGGAAAAATCAAGCTCATTGCTATCCTATTTGTCCAGCAGCAGATATCTTTCTGTTCCTTTACAATATGTCCCATTGGTATCAGAATTCTATTCATTTTGGAGAGACTGCTCCTAAATAAAGTAATTTTTAAGAGAGGGAGTGACTGCATTGAAAGATGAAAGATTTCTATAGTTAAGGTTCTATATTCCATCCCGTGCACCTCCCCTCCAATTTTGCACCTCTGCTGTGGCTGGAGCTTCCACTCTGTGAAGCTGTCTGCTTTCCTTGAGAGTAGGTTTGGAAATTGGTGTTTATTCCTTAATTCCATTTTCATCCTCAGCACTTCATACAGTTAGTTTTATTGAGACTGACATGTCCATATAAAACATAGTGAAGTCAACTCATTTAATCTATGCTCCTGCAAAAAAAAATAAATAAATGGATAGATGGGGGAAATGGGCTGTTTATATTTGTAAAGTGTCTAGATTATTCCGTTTGCATCACTCTGCTGTGTGCTAATACTTTTAAGGTGTAACTGGTGAGTTAAAATGTAGGAATTGGAGAATGAAAAGAAGATGGAAAATGCTGGTTAGTTAATCTAGCCCATTGCATGTAATGTTGGATTTTTTCATACAAAAGGGTTTCTGATAGAACTGAGTGAATAGTGAAAAAATATTTTGCAGCTATTTTTGCAAATGTTGAGTCTTGTTTTAATCTGGGCACATTTGCATGGCATTACGTTTGCTTTTTGAGATTATTTGTTGCTCATATGAATAGTCACAGAATGCAAAATTAGCATATCGGAGCAAAGAGTCATTTAAATCAAGAAAAGAAATGTCTAAATGAAATTTAGTCTGTAATTATCATAGAATCATAGGACTGGAAGGGATCTCAAGAGGTCATCTAGTCCCCTGCACTCAAGGCAGGACTAAGTATTATGTAGACCATCCCTGACAGGTGTTTGTCCAACCTGCTCTTAAAAATCCCCAATGATGGAGATTCCACAATGTCCCTAGGCAATTTTATTCCAGTGCTTAACCACTGATATCAATCAATTGATACCAAGATCAAACACTTTCTTGATTTCTCCCAAGGTGCTCCACTCGCCTGGGAGAAGCTTCCCATAAACATCTTCAAAACTAACTCATTGTCCTCCTCTTCTTTAAAACTCTCCTTTGCAGTGAGGCCTACAACACCTTGACAGGGCTTAGGTTGCTGGTGTGCTGAGACGACAGCCTACCAAACTGACAAATACTGTCTCGTTGATTCCTTGTACTCTCCCATCGGTCCGTATCTGTCTGTCGTCTTTTGTCTTATACTTTAGATTATAAACTCTTTGGGACAGGGACTGTCTTTCTGTTGTTGTTGTTGTATGTGTCTACAGCTCCTAGCACGGTGGGGTCCTGGTCTATTCCTGGGGGTCCTATGTGCTATAATAATACAAATAATTAATAATAGTCTTCAGCACGAAATGACATTGGTCCTTCCAGTATCCATTCGACTAACTGATGCAGCTTCTTTCTCATAAGGACCTATTTTCCTGGGGCAGCCTGTCACTGATACTTCTCCATCTCTGAACTCCCTCAGAAAAATTGTCTTTTTGCTGTCACCCTACTCAACAGGTTCAGTAGGCTTCAGCTACTGTGCCTGGCTCAGTCCCAGCCCCTCACTTGTATTTATTCACAAAGCCTCTACTTCTCTTCCACCTCCATATAAGCTTTGGAGCAAAGCCTATTAGAAAGATCACCAACCAGCTCCCAAAGCTCTCAGCTCACCGGGGGGGGGGGCACATTATTTTCAGACACACACAGCTCAAATGGCAGCATTTACACTGGCTCTGCAAGCCCATAGAAATAATTCACACAGGGTTTTATCTTTTCAGTATTTTCAGGTTTGCTGCTAACTTGTTTTCATTTAACTCTGGGTTAAACAGACAAGATGATCATAGTGGTCCCTTCTGGTCTTAAAATCTATGAATACCGGTTTTAACTCAGTGGCTCGTCACTCGCTACTCACTAAATCATAAGCTGAATCTATATGGCTCCGTATTGAGTGACAGGACAAGATCAGCAATGAAGATAGTTATAGTGATAACTCTCTGTTAAGAAGCTTCTGCAGGAGCCAGCCATAAAGATCAGACAGCAATTCAGCCCCTGAGAGTGCTGCTAAAGTTGGTAATGCTGAACTCCTCAACTATCTCCATCGCCACTGGTTCAGTTTCGGCAGCTTTCTTGTGCTGTCCATCTTTTTTTCCGTAAGCTCTTTGAAGTAGTTTTTTCCATGAAGCATCTAGCATTCCTGTGGGTGCTGTCACAATATATGAAATCACTTATCTTCTGGAACAGGAGGCATTTATTGAAGAAAGCAACAACAATTACAATCACAAACAAATAGGTTTCCACACAGCTTGAGTTCCAGCTTTGTCTCCCTCATTTACCAGGGAAAACACTTTGTCAGGCTCGCTATGTAGCCCAAAGAGACATCTTGTGACTGAATAATATACTGACCATAAACATTATTTGTAATGGGATAGCACCATTGTGCTAGGCATTGAACAAACAAATAACAGGAAGACAGGCCTTGCTTGGAGGAGCTTTCAATCCAAGTCTAAAACAAGAGGCAGTAGGTGGAACAGAGATGGTAGAACGAAGCACGAGAGACTAGTGAGACTCACGAACAGTGGAATAAGCAGCAGCCACAGCACATCAACTGCTAACCATTGTCAAGTGTTTTGTAGGCATTGTGGAGGGATTTAAGAAGAGATTTCAAGCAGAGTAATGTAGTGACCTTTCGGATTTTTATAGGGAGTCCCTTCCATGCCAGTGGCAAAGCTTGAGAGAATGCACGATGGCGCTTAACATATGAGCAATCAAAGGCAATGTCATTAGTGGAGCAGAGATGGGAGTCAACATCTTGCTAGTATACAGGAGCAATAGGTCAGGCAAGGATGGATTGGCCTTAAAAGTGAAACTAAGTAGCTTGTGCTCGGTGTGTTGAAAAAGAGGAAGAATGGGGAGAGGGGATGTGCTCAAAGCTATGGGCCAGGAAGATCTTTGCAACAGCATTTTGAATAAATGGAAGTGGTCCAAGGTGGGATTTGTTCATCTTTTTGACAAAATTGCCAAACTTTGCTATAAAACAATCAATAGTAACAACTGGGTTAATATCTGCCCAGTCTGGATTTGACCACACCAACACACAATAATTAACTATTCTTCAGTCCTACATGGCCACCATTAACCAATTTATCTATCTAGGTACTGTGACAAAGCTCTGTCCTTGCCTCCCACATTTCCTGGCAGATTTTGCTAGCCTCAGAGGCTCACTGTGATCCTCCACGTAACCCTTCTTTCTCTAGAGACAAGCGTCACAGTCTACTGAGCCATTTTCATCATAAGCCAGCAAGGGAGGTGAGGAGAAGTTATCCTTCCTTGCACAGTCTCTGTTGTCTCCCAGTCTCAGTGATTAATCAGAGGGCAAAGTTGGGGGTGGGGTCCAGGCCCATCCTCTACTCCGGGCTCCAGCCCAGGGACCCTAATAGTATCAGCTATGGTAGCTGACCTTTTAGAAACATGACATGACATGTACAATTCCCTGGGCTACTTCCCCCACGGCAGCCCTCACTTCCTCAAGCTCCACTTCACCCTTACCTCAGGACCTCCTTCCTTGTGCCTGATATGGTGTGTACTACTCAGCCTCTCCAACAGCACATCTTCCTCCCACAGCTCCTGACATGCTCACCCACCTAACTGACTGGGAGGCTTTTAACTAGTTTCAGCCAGCCCCTGATTGGCTTCAGGTGTCCCAGTCAACCTAGCCTTCTCCCTGCCTTCTGGAAAGTTCTTAATTGGCCCCAGGTGTCTTAATTGACCTGGAGCAGCTTCCATTTCACTTAACCTGGTAGCAGGGATTTGTTAACCTGGAGCTAATATATCTATCTCTCCCTACTTTTCTATAGCCATTTGGCCTTGCCCCGTCACAATACTTATGTGGCTCTTAGCATAGTAGTAGCCGAGTGCCTCTCCAGTTATTAATAAAAATGACAAGGAACAAAAATATATCTATCTTCCTCTTTCTTTTCCACCCAGCTCAATATGACTGACATCAGCATAAGGTATTATTTGTAGGTCATAAAAGGAGAGGGTTTTCAATGGAAAAATCTGCCCCTCTTCCCCCACCCGACAGAAATTTTAATACCAAAATAATTTCAGCAAAAAAACAAATATTGCAGTTTTCAGACAATGTTTCTGATTTGGGGCTTTTGGTTTTTCCAGGAAAAATCAAAGTTTTCTGCCAAAAGCAAGCACTTTTTGCACAAATGTTTAAGTTGAAAATCCAGTTTTCCATTGAAAACCGCTTTTGAAGGAAAATTTTGACCAGTCCAAATTATTTGTTAGGATTTTCCCCCTTCCACCCTCACTACCCAGCACAGTCAGCTTTTAAATTACACTACGGGCCAGGAAAGCTGGGTGTGTCTGAACTGGGTTTCACATTTCGAACAGCGTTGCAAGCTGATCAGAAGCAAGGGCGTCAGTGCTATGTGAACTATCTGTAACCGGTTGGTTATGATTTCCTAAGAGTAGGTGTCATAAAACCATTTACATTATCAAATAGTTAAGGATTTATGAATCTCAAGGATTATTTGTTTAAAACCCTAGCACTGCTGTACCCTAGATGCATGTTACAGACAAGAAGCACAGTTTCTGTCAGTGCCTTGTGTGTCATGTCCATAGGCTGTCATGACGCACTGGAGACAGTGTTTCAAGGAACGCGGTCAAGATTAATAATCATGGGGCAAAAGCCCCAGCTGGTATAAATCAGCAAAGTACCATTGACCGTGATGGACTTCACTGATTTATTTCAGTTGAAGATCTGGCCCCATGTTTTCATCAGCTATTCCTTACCTTCGTTAACCATAGCTAAGGATGCGATTTTGTCACGGAGGTCGCAGATTCCATTCCTTTAATGGACCTCTGTGACTTCTTTGGCTTCAGCCCCCACCAGGGAGCAGGAGCAGGGCTGGAGCAGCCGCCAGTGGGGCTCCGACTCCCATACCGAGTATTTTTAGTAAAAGTCAGGGACAGGTCATCGGCTTCCGTGAATTTGTGTTTCTTGCCTGTGACTGGTCTGTGACTTTTACTAAAGATATCTGTGACAAGATCTTAACCTTTAACCATGGCCCCTTAGCTTGGATGCTGAACGTAGACTGGTCACAGAGTAGTAGCCGTGTTAGTCTGTATCCTCAAAAAGAACAGGAGTACTTGTGGCACCTTAGAGACAAACAAATTTATTAGAGCATAAGCTTTCGTGGGCTACAGCCCACTTCATCAGATGCATAGAATGGAACATATAGTTATATATATACACACACACACACATACAGATAAGTTGGAAGTTACCATACAAACTTGTAAGAGGCTAATTTAGTTAAGGTGAGCTATTATCAGCAGGAGAAAAAAAAACTTTTGTAGTGATAATCAAGATGGCCCATTTAGACAGTTGACAAGAAGGTGTGAGGATACTTAACTTAAGGAAAAAGAAAAGGTGTACTTTTGGCACCTTAGAGACTAACAAATTTATTAGAGCATAAGCTTTCGTGAGCTACAGCTCACATCATGAAGTGAGCTGTAGCTCACGAAAGCTTAAGCTCTAATAAATTTGTTAGTCTCTAAGGTGCCAAAAGTACTCCTTTTCTTTTTGCGAATACAGACTAACACGGCTGCTACTCTGAAACTTAACTTAAGGAAGTAGATTCAATATGTGTAATGACCCAGCCACTCCCAGTCTCTATTCAAACCCAAGTTAATGGTATCTAGTTTGCATATTAACTCAAGCTCAGCAGTTTCTTGTTGGAGTCTGTTTTTGAAGCTTTTCTGTTGCAAAATTGCAACCCTTAAATCTTTTACTGAGTGGCCAGAGAGGTTGAAGTGTTTTCCTACCTGTTTTTGAATGTTATGATTTGTTGCAAAGCCAGATACCAACTCTGTCCACATATTTATTCAAGTGACACTATCATAGAACCTAATCACATTAGCCACACCATCAGGGGCTCATTCACCTGAACATCTACCAATGTGTTATATGCCATCATGTGCCAGCAATGCCCCTCTGCCATGTAGATTGGCCAAACCGGACAGTCTCTACGCAAAAGAATAAATGGACACAAATCTGACATCAGAAATCATAACATTCAAAAACCAATAGGAGACTACTTCAACCTCTCTGGCCACTCAGTAAAAAATTTAAGGGTGGCAATTTTTCAACAGAAAAGCTTCAAAAGTATTCTCACACCTTCTTGTCAGCTAATACTTAACTTAAGGAAGTAGATTCAATATGTGTAATGACCCAGGCCACTCCCAGTCTCTATTCAAACCCAAGTTAATGGTATCTAGTTTGCATATTAACTCAAGCTCAGCAGTTTCTCGTTGGAGTCTGTTTTTGAAGCTTTTCTGGTTCTTGCCCCAAGACCAGGCCCCGTATTTTCAGGATGACTAGATACCTGGAAGCCCTCAGGGGTGTAGAAGTGACACCACCACTTGGGCTCTGAGAAGACCTTTCATAATTGCAAAATTGTCATTATCCCTATGATCGGTCCTATGAGTAAAAAGATCCAAACAAATAAGGTGGAGTAATACCGTAATAATGTCCTGCACCATTACACGTGTATACTCATTCTGTCCTTGGGGAGGACTCAAAGGGGCAGATCCTAGTCTGAATCCAGCATGCTGATAGAGAACTCCAAAGACTTAACCCATGGCTGAGAGTTTTGTAGGCCTTGATGTGCATATGCATGGGGTGTCCTCATCCTAAACCCTAATTACCCTCATGAACATATACATTAATCAGTTCCCATAACTACCTGCAGTTAGGCATCTGCTGATGTTTTTCTCCACAAATATCCTAAAATGGGTACAAACTGCCTTCTTGTGACCACCTGTCAGCAGTTTCCCCTTAATTTCAGCACTTACAATTATTGCAAAACAAAGTCATATGCCATCTTGCGACTTAAGGTCGCTGTTAGTTTACGTACTTAGGCGAACTCTATTAAGTTACTTACCTCTGCTCAGGCTGTTAGCCCTCATACTTGCGCTGTCTGCTTAAGCTACTTCTTATAGGTCTAGATCTATAGGTCTCTTGCATTTCTGCCTAATATTACTATTCTATGACCTTATTATCATCTTAATGTAAGCTTGCAGAATACATTGTCCTCCTTCAAATCCCTTCTTAAAACTCATTTACCTACAAAAAAAACTTGACAATAATTAGGCTGCTGGTGTGCTGAGACCACATGCTGACTAGAGTGACCAGACAGCAAATGTGAAAAATCGGGACCGGGAGTGGTGGGTAATAGGAGCCTATATAAGAAAAAGACCCAAAAATCGGGACATATGGTCACCCTAATACTGACCAATATTGTCTCATTGTTTCCTTGAGCTTCGCCATCGGTCTGTATCCATCTGTTGTCTCTTGTTGTATACTTAAATTGCAACCTCTTTGGAGGCAGTGACCTGCTTTTTGTTCTGTGTTTTGTGCAGCATCTAAGACAGTGGGGTCCTCTTCCGTGACTGGGGGTCGTAAGTGCTTCTGCATTGCAAAAATAAGTACTGCCAGTAATTTTATGGTATTTATGTTTGTGCTTCATTTGCATTTTGTGACTCTGGCCAAGATAGGAAGATGAACTATTGCAAGAGATGTTGTAGTTCAGTGAGGCCAGACATACCGGAAACCTCAACCTCTCCTTATGAGATATGAAGTTCAGTTAGTTTGCCACTATTGGTAATATTTGAATTACACTGGCACCAGGGGTGACACTAACCGAGACCAGAGCCCCATTGTGCGAGGCACTGTATAAACAGATTAATCTCTGCCCTGAAGAGTTTACAATGTAACTAAACAGAGGGTGGGGTTACAGATGGGGAACTGAGGCACAGACAGATGAAATGGCCACATAGAAAGTCAGCCCAGATCTCCTAAATTTCAGTCCAGTGCTTTAACCACCAGGCCATTCTTCCTCTCCTGGGGTGAAGTTAAGGATAAGCATTGAGATTTTGGGGTTCTTTATCCAAACTGTATCTCAATTTTGAATCTTTAGAAGACCCAAAAATCCATCGCGACAAGGCCACCCTCCCAGCAAATATTGGTTCGAATTGGTGTCCACTTCAGGGACAGACTTTGTCCATTGCCTTTGGTCTGCAGGACTGCAGATGTAAGCTAAGACCTGGGCAGTGGCAGGTTAGCCACTGGACTAATGGGGCCCATGCCCAGGGGCCTTGGCCAATTGGGGCACCCCAGGAAAATGGGTGCCTCTGTACCCCGACCCGCTCTTTCTGCCCAGCGCTCCTGCTGGGGAGCAGGGGAAACCCCTGTACCCCGACCCCACTTCCCAACAGGCACACGGCAGGGAGGGACCTCCACTTTCTCTAGCCCATGGCCCCACAAAGCTTAATCCGCCTCCTGACCTAGGTCCCTAAAATCGTGTATTTCTTGTGCACCCCAAGCTTCCATTACAGAAAAAGGGAGCTTAGAATCTGGAGGGATTACGTTCTTGGCTTTGTGAATTCCAAAAACATGTGAACTACAAAAGGAAGTAGAGAAAACGTCTAAGAATCCCATAAACCAAGGGAGAGAAATTTTGACCTTCGATATCTATACCAAGACCTCCAAGTCTGATGTCTGACTCAGAGGCTCACCTCCAAGCAGCAGCGGCTTCTTGCAGACCGCTTTGTTCTTTTCGCTTCTCATCACAACAGCATCAATGCACTCGCGCTTCCAGCACCAGAACAAAGTGATAAAAGTAAACTTTACTTTTACAAGTTCACCTCCGGCCTACATCTGAGAGCTTCTCTGGGAGTAAAAGCCCTGCATTCGGGCCTCCTGTTTGTATACTAATAGGCAAAGCTTGATAAAAGCTTAGCTCAGGAGTGTGAACGTGAACTGAGTGTGGTGAGCCACAGGTCACTGTGCGGAGGGAAAACCGGAGTTGAATAAGTATGCCACATTCCCCAGTTGTCTCATTAGTTCTTTATTTATTTACTAAATTTACAGTGTATTTGTATTACAGTATCCACTTAAGGCCCCGTCTTAGCTTGCAACTCCATTGCACTAGAGATTGCCACTCTGCCACAGTTTCCGTCTCCGTTAAAATGGAAAAAAAAATTCTCAGTATAGTGCTCTAAGATCCTTTTGATGGGAAACATTGTCTGAGAACCAGATGTTGCTGTTCGATGGTAATGAAGAATAACAAATGAACGAGAAATTAGAAACTCAAAGGTGCAGGGAAAGGACCCAAGCAAACCACAGAACGAAATAAGTATCGGTTGCTTCAGCTAATGAGATAAGACACAAGAAATTGAAACCCACAAAAACACTTGAAATGGAGGGGATAGCCTATAACAGGAAAGACAAGACCTGGTAATTCATATGATAGAATCTATGATCACGCTGCATATATGAAGAAGCACTGAAATATACATGTCATTCAGAGGGAGACACACAGCACTGCACACTGATTGCCATGGTTCCACTGAGCATGCGGTTCTTCACCCCCAAGTGAAATGTTACGGTTGTAATTTAAACCCCTATAAAAAGTAATGGAACTAATGAATGTGCAGGCTTGGCTTGACTTCTAGATGTTAGGACAGGGAAGATGCGTTGTGCTATGCGATCTGCGTGCAGCTACTGCAGAGAACAACAGTTTCATATCTGTGCAAGTGCATCACCGTGTGCCCAGGATCTCTGGGCGCTAGTACAATGCGAATAATAAATAAGAAGAATCAGTGACTCATGAGTAGTGGATATCGCTGCCGAAGTTGGGATCAGTTTGTGCATACTTCAGAAACAGGAGAAATGAACATTTCATTACAACATTACATTTGCAACAAATAGTATTGACAACAAATAATTTGCTCCGCTATACTCAGTCGATTCTGCAAGGCAATGAGCACGTATTTGTGAGTTGAGGATGTTTCATGCTTTGTGAGTCAGGACCCGACATTGGGGATTTGATGCAGTTCTGTTAAATACCCAAAAGTTCGGATGTTTATTCAAAACAGCCTAATATCTTTGGTCTGCAGACCTGGGCTAGAAGTCCTGGTAGAACAGGCTTTAGGTATCTGGAAGCAGGAAACACTAGTGAGGCAAGAAATACTATGAGAGCAGTTTTCCTTGGGATACCTTGGGCACTCCTGTGGTCAGTCCCAGCTGGACCCAGGGGTACAGAGGTGTGAGCTAAATAGACATTTTGAACCTCTAACAAAGATCACCCTGAGTTTTGTCTAGTTTGGGTGAAGGTTGGCTTTTATGTTTCCTGAACCTGTTCTTCCAGCTCAAAAGACTACCTAGCACATGACTTGCTGTGCTGGGTGCCTGGGATGGACCACCCTGAGAATGCCACACTCAGGTAGACAGCAAGAAACAAGGCTCACAATCCCCCAAAACTGGGGGTTTATTCTATAATTAGGTTCACCAACTAGTAACAAAAAACCTCTGTAGCACCACATTGGTTAACAAGAAACCTTTAGGCATTCCAGCCCTTGGTTTCTATCCAGACAAACTGGTCTAATATAGTGAGAGGTTACTGAAAACCCAATTCACCATATATGAGGTTCTACCATTCCCAAAGGATCAGACTCTCACCTCCAGGTCAATATATATTTCAAATCTTACTCAAATATCACGCTGCCAGCCAATCCTTAGTAAACTAACTAAAGATTTATTCATAAAAAAAGAGCATTGTTAAATGGTTAAAAGATTATATACATTACAAATGCTTGCAAGATCCTTATATCAGATTTGTAGTGGTGATGGGTGAGTCTGATGGCTTGCAAAAGTCTCTCTGGAAACATCCCAAAAGGTTAGAATCCAAAGGCAGCTTAGATGTTGTCTGCTAGAGTCTTTCCATGGCTTTTCCAGTGTATTCAAAGTAACTACTTGGAAGATCACAGTCCCTCAGCTTAAACTTTCCCTGTTTAAAGTTCAGCGGACTAGAGATGCAGGGCTGTTCTCCAGAGAAGAATAGACAATGCATATAGTTTGTGGACCTTCACTGTTAAACTACGACCCTTGCTTTGAAGTTAATCTTCTATTTTCTGTGCATACACAGGTAAATTAGTTGCACTCATTTACATAAGGCAGTTAGCCAGTCCTTCATTATAACTGGATCGATAAGTTGAAGACAATAAAAGTAATATTATTAATTTACTGCTGTGTCTCACATCTTTGATCTTAAGATTAACTGAACCCAGTTGCATACATAATGTGCAGGCAATTAAGACATGAAAAGGATTTAGCATCTAAAAGCTAATTTGATTAGATTGGTAAATATAGGTAAACACAGACAAATACACTTAGCAACTCTTCTTTGCTTCTTATCAATACAAAGTGAATGAGTTGGGGTTTGCTAGCCTGATTAGCATATCATTGATACCCACACATAAGTGGATTGTCTTGATTACAACTGCAATGCTTCTTGTTAAGTTGTTAGGGGTCATACTCAGGTTAGTTGGTTTGCCAGTGCTAGGAGGTCCAAGAATTCTTACTCCTCCAGAACACATGTTAAAGCATGCAGCAAAGGCGCTGACTCCATGGGTGCTCCAGGGCTGCCAAGCTCCCCTCCCCCCACCCCACCTCCTTCTCCTCCACCCGTGAGCATGCCACATCCCCGCTCCTCTGCCCACCTTCCAGCGCTCCCCCCCACAGCTGCCGCCAAACAGCTGTTGGCAAGCTCCGGGCTTGGGGGAGAAGTGGGAACGTGGCACACTCAGGGGAGGAGGCAGGGAAGAAGCGGGACCGGGGAAGGGATTTGGGGAAGGAGTTGGAATACTGACAGGGAGGGGGTGGGAGCTGGGGCGGGGACTTTGGGGAAGGGGTGGGAAGAGGCGAGGCAGGGGCAGGGCCTCGTGGAAGGGGTGGAGTGGGGGCAGGGCTGGGAGCAGAGGGGGCAGTTGAGCACCCTGGGAAAGAGGGGAAGTCGGTGCCATATGGCATATGGGACAACCTGTGAACATCTGTTGTTTTCCTACAGCCAAATCGGAGGTCCTTAGCCCTCACTCAAACACTCCCATTGACTTCAATGGCTTTTGCTTGAGTAGAACAGAAAGGCTGGGTGTGGGGGTGAGGCCCTGAAAGGGACACAGGAAAGCTGGGTGCAATGCCACAAACCTCTTGTATAACTGTCACGTTGGGCAAGTGATTTCATAGTTCTCCTCCTTTAGCTCCTCACCTGTAATATGGGAACAGTAATGCTTCTCTTGTCTGTTTAGATATAGAAACGCTCCCGGGGCAGGGACTGTCGCAAACTACGTGTCTGTACAGTGCCTCGAACAATGGGGCCCGGTCTACAGCCGCTATTATAATACCAGTACTAATTAATAACTAAGGAGGTTGGGATTTGGCCCTGAGTGTTGTAAAATTCATGATCTGGAATTTAAATCTGCAAGTGATGCCTGGTTTTTTGAACATTGAATCAACATGCCCATTGTTTAATCATCCTGCTCTTTTCCTTCTAGGTAATGTGACCAGGAACTGCACAAGCCAAGGCTGGGCAGACATGTATCCTGCCCCCTATGCAGCAGCTTGTGGGTACGATACCAACAGCACTCCAGTAGAAGAGGTCTGTAAAGCCCTGATGAGTAGAATTCAATATGGCTGTTTCCTCAGGGGTGCACAGAGGAATCCCCTGACCGCTTCACCTCTTTTTTTCCCTTTCACCCCCTGATTCTCAAGGTCTAACAAGGAAGTTGTTGTCCTTCTGACCGAGTTCACCTGGAAATAGAGCTCAAGCATTCCTACTAGTCAGTGTTGACACCAAAGAGCCAGGTGTTAAGCACCTGCAAAAACCCATTGACTTCAATGGGAGTTGCAGGTACTCAGCACCTCTGGAAATAAGGCATCTGCTTATTTATAGATATAGCTGCCTCACTTTAGATATCCAAGTTTGAACATTTTCAGCCATAATGCCTTTTCCCCCTAAAGAATCTCCAAAGTTCTTGGCAAACTACGGTCACCTTCTGGACAGAGTCCACTTGCCAGCTTTTCCTTTGTTAAATAGATACGGTGACCTCAGTATTTGCAGTATTACCAAAATGTCTTATAGTTACAGGGTCTGCTGAAGGTGTACGTTGGCACAGGTCTATTGACATCAGTGGAGTAATGCTGAGAATCTAGAAAGCTGTAGGGAATACCTAGGGCATGGCAAATATCAAGTAACGCTATTCAGTTTTCTAAGAAAACTGTCAAGTACTTAGGAGTGTTTCTATGTGAGTAATTAATGGTGTAGATATCATTAATATAAATGTGCGTGTGCATCTATATATGTGTATATATATTACATAGGAATGATATTGGTAACAGAACAAGATGGAGTATTGCACATTATATGTTGGGACATACAGTCTCTACGTGCCTCACCTCGGTATTAAAAATGGGGGTGGTCACATAATATATAGCAGACTTCCATGTGCAGCATTTAGCCAGAGGGTTGAACTTGGTCCCTCACTGGAACTTGGTCATGGATGTCATGACCATGTGGCTCTGTTTGTTTGTTCCCTGGGTTGTTACCCATTTCAGCCTCAGAGCTCCAGGCTCTTTGGGGGGGGGGGGGTTCTGTAAAGCAGCGTGAATGATTAGAGTGATATATCAACAGTAATAAATAACTGGCCGGAGACTTGTGCCACAAATAGCTGCCAATGTTATTTGGAAAAGAAGCCAAGAAGTCAATGAGCCATGGAGATTGAACTAACCTCTCACCCCAAGAGGGTTCCCAATCATAGCCAGCCAACACAGGGAGACCTGGATTGAGATTTTCAAAGCTGACTAGGAAATTTAGCCGCCTAACTCCCATTGAAATTCATGGGAGCTGTGTGGCTAAATCCCCTAGTCAGCTTTGGAGTCGGCCGGTAGGCTGTACTCGTGAAACATGAGACGTGGCCGGATCCATGCTTTTGTCTCACTTAAACACAGCTCCACCGTGTGCATGTCTTTCCCTGCGTTGCTGCCCATGTCAGCCGAAGTGATTGCTAGGCAACAGGAAGCCTAGTAATAAAAGTATCCCTGTATTAACAGACTCTTGTATCCAGCCCGTGCGGCTCCTAAGTCTCTCCCAGTTCTCCCACATCACCAAGACAATCAAGTGATTACATGGAAAACCTCAAGAAGGCTTAGCCAGCCTTAATAACGGCCAAATCTGACAGAAAATGCTAAAGGAGACTTGCACAAAGAACACCAGTGCCCTATTGAAGAGGGAGCTTTAGTCAGCTGCTGGGGCCAGCCACAGCTTCCCCTCTTCAAGTGTCTTGTTTCTAAGATCAAAACTTAAGGTCTGGGCTCCAAGTTTTGAAACCCATTGTTACAGCTCAGGAATGCGAAGGGCCTCCTCTAAGAACTCTAGTTTGTGTTCTGACCACAAGGGGATTTGGGAATTCCTGTTACCGGCTTTGAAGACCCAAAGGATTGCAGCATTGCATAAATGCTTTGTTACCAAGAGAACACACATTGTGTTTCTTTTAATTCGCTCTTAATTATTTTCTTTTGACTCGCACTGCTTTGTGATGCTGCTTGAGCCCAAATGTGACTTAGGCACTAACATGCTGTACGTTACCCAACTGTGAAGATGAATAGAAGTGATTTGTTGAGTTGGTTATCGCTTTTGGGGGGAGGGAGAGGGAGGATTGGAAAGAGGGAGGAAAACGGAGTGTATCAGCCAGTGAGACGTGAGGTCCACCCTAGGTGATGTCATCCAGGCTTGAAACATCTCCTGAATTTTTAATGTCTACTAAGCACAACTCAAAAACAACATGAAAAGTATGAAATAGGCATAGGCGCTTTTTGGAAGACTTTGTTCCTGAACTCTGGCAGCCCAAGGAAGGGGTTGGAATGGGGGCAGGGAAGGGATGGGAAGAGGTGGGGCCTCACAGAAGAGGTGGAGTGGGGGCGCGGTTGGGGCAGCCAGCGGGAAGGCATGGGTGGTCAGTGGTGCGGCCCTCAGGCCAATGTACTAGTCCTCATGTGGCCCTCGTGGTCATTTGAGTTTGAGACCCCTGATTTAGTCTGACCTCCCATATCACACAGGCCATAAAACTTCCCCAAAATCATTCCTTTTGAACCAGAGCATCTATTTTTAAAAAAAAATCCAATCTTGATCTAAAAATTGCCAGTGATGGAGAATCCACCACAACCCTTGGTGAATTGTTCCAGTGATTAATCACGCTCACTATTAGATAAAGGCCTAAGTGTGCAAACTGTTAACTGCCTTGAATGTGTGTGTAAATGTGGCCTACAAATGTAGAGCAAATCAGACCCCTGGTGTTCTACAGTTGCTGAATGCATTTTCAGAGCAATGGTGCTTATAGAGTTAATACTACTAATACTGTTATATCACATTTCATCTGGTGTCCTCAGTGCTCTTTACAAACATCAATGGACTCACTCTGATTTCAGTTTACACTGGGGTAAATGTGGCAGTTACTCAATTGAAGTCAATGTAGTTATCTCTGCAATTACCCTGGCGTAATAGAGATCAGAATCTGGTCCACGTAATTAATCTCACAACTCCCCTGCGATATAATTGGTGGTGTTCCCAAGGAACTGGAGACATGGAGAGATTAAACAAATTGCCAAACATCAAACAGAGAGTCAATGGCAGAGCTAGAGTCAGAACCCGGGAGTCCTGACATGCAATCCCTAGCTTTCATTAACAGAACATAATCTTTCTCTTTTAGTCTGAGTAACAGTTTAGTGACCCAAGTGCAGGACTCAGCCAAGTTCCCAATTCCCTCTGTGGCCAGGGGTAGAGATCATGTTAACTCTGTCTTGGTTTCCTGATCTGTAGAGTCAGGGGCTAAAAGCCGACACACCTCCTCACCTGATTACGTCTTCCATTATGCCCCAGGATCAGAGACTCCCAGGATGTGCCACCTCCCCTCTCCAGGAGGGGAGACTGTGGTGCATCATGGAAGATATAGTACAATTGGGGAGCCCAGCCTCTAGAGGAGAATGGAAACATGAAGCAACCAGACTGCAACTCCAATGAAGCACCACACGAGCATTTCTGAATCAAAATATTTGTGTTTTCAGCCAACATATTCTGGGGTTTGATTTTTTGCCAAAAAGTCTTTTTTTTTCCTGTAGAAATAAACCCCATTTTCATCCCAGCTCTATCCCCAGTCTGTATTGATTAAATGAAACCACCTCACACACCGTGCTAGTGGATGAACCAAAGTGATCTGTTGCCAATGCCCTGTATTACTGAGTGTAAAGCATTCCCCTTCTGCATTAATATCACCATGTAGTCACTTCTAAGGTTAAATAAATAAATACTGCATTCTGTAGGGTCCTTTTCCTTGTAAAATCACTGTATAATTAGGGCCTGATCAAAGACCTCTTGGGGTCAATGGCATTGTTTCCATTTGCTTCAATGGGTTTTAGATCATGCCTTCTGCCATTTTACACCTGAAAAGGGTGTTTTCACTATGGTGAGCTAAGAATTAGTGAAGGATATTGTATGAAGTGTTTATTAAGGAGGAATCTTTGATGGCTCCTAAAAGACCTAATCATTGCCTCTTTTCTCTATGTTGGCAGACGACGTTCTATGGCACAGTGAAGACCGGTTACACCATCGGACATAGTTTATCTCTCATTGCTCTCACTGCAGCTATGATTATTTTGTGCCTCTTCAGGTGAGAACCTGGGCATAGAGGGGAAGGGAACAAGCAGGGGTGGGGAAACAGATTGTTTAATTCCAAGGACCTGAGCAGATGCTTGGCTATAGGTTGTGAGTGCCTTGCATTTGGAATGCCTGGCAGCCCCTTTCCAGAGCAAAGGTGGCTGGTGGCAGTGGAGGGACACACATGGTTAAAGTTCCTCCAAGAAGGACACAGTCACACATTTTGGGGTGACTCGTGTGTGGCATTTGAACTGCGCCATTGGCATTGGGACATGCAAGCCCAATCTTGTGCGCCACATAGCTCAGTTAAGCAGAGTGCCACCTGTACCTTAGAAACAGGCAGAGCTGTCCTCCAGCATCTTCTGACCTACTTTAACCGCTGGATATAGCGCAACCACACAATATTATGGTGATGGTGCAATATACCTACCGCGGAGGACTCGAGGCTGGGGGCTGCTTTTGGAAGCCCAAGGGACAGTTTTGGTGTCTGATTTGCAGCTGTTTCCCATAGGACAATGGGCAGAGATCTTAGAGGCTTGTGATGTCCGATGAGCTTTTACTGAATGGAGAGAATAGCAGCGAACCAAACAACCTGGAGATGAAAAAGACTTGCTAGATTCTGTAGTCCGTCCCCTAAAGCCAATGCAGAAGGGTATCTAGTTCTAATGCTTTTCCCCATCTTGTACCAAGCAACGGGTCTTCCACCATTTCCCTAGGGAGAGTATTTCACAAGCTAAGAGACTCCTTGTATGGAATGAGATATTTTAATGCTCCAGAGTAGTCTGTCCACTGGCTCCAAATGACCTTGCACAGAACTAGAAGACAAGTATATGACAGAAAGGTATGGCAAGGTATGCCCTGCAGGGATCCATCTGATGTTAACAGATGTTCCTTAAGAGGGTTGTTAAAGGTTGACTGATTAGTCCCGATTCTTAGTTAAACTAAGACCTGTTTATGCATCTGTGGCAGCACAAAACGACATTAAAGCAAGCAGAAACAACCCCAGAGAATACTGCCACTCACAGTGCCTCCCTGACAAGCCCAGAACGGGTACAGGGGCTCTACACCACCTCTGCTCCCAGCCCCCTGCTTTGGGGGTGGATTGTGAATGCGGCCACATTGCACTGCACTAGAGCCTACAAGGAGCTGTAAGAAGCAGGGCATAAATTAGAGCAGCCCTGAGGCTGATGTAACTTACACCTGGGCTGGATAGATACCTTCACGGCTCCAATATACAGAGAACGATCTTTGCCCCACACTCACGTCATCCCAGTTCCCAGCGCAGGAACAGAGTAACTGAGAATCAGGCCCATTATGTTATTTATGCCTGTAAAACTTGCCCATCTCCAGGATATTAGGCCTCTTGCTTTTAACTGCTGGGAAATGTCACTTGAAAACCCCAGAGTTCCTTGATCCAGATAGATCGTCGTAATCTGCTAAAGCCTATGGGATGGAATAAGCCCAGTGTTGCTCTTAATGTCAGTTACCCTAATTTATATCTTTTAAAGTTAAAATATAATCCACGTTGCTGTATAAAGTATGCAAATATTTATTAATTTTGGTTTGAGCTGTTCAGAAAATGGAGTTTATCCTACTGACAATGTCAACTTTTTGGCAAAACACTGAAATAAGAAATATTCTGGATAAAGCAGAAGTTTTTCACAACACATTCTGGCCAAAGGAGTAATGTATTGAGATGAAGTCCTGATGTTTAAAAATGCTATTTTTCTCTCTCTTCCACCCCACAACAGAAAACTGCACTGCACTCGAAATTACATCCACATGCATCTCTTCATGTCTTTCATCATGAGAGCAATTGCAGTTTTCATAAAGGACTTCATCCTCTTTGAGAGCGGCGAGTCTGACCACTGCTCTGCGAGCTCAGTAAGTAGCAGCGACCAGCTGATGTATTCGGATGCCAGCTGGTTTGGTTCAGCCCCCTTAATTGGGGAACAAAATAATGAACACAGAAAGGCAGGCAAGGAAATGCTGGGGGAAGCGTTTAGTTGTTGTTGCACTGTATTGGAAAGGAAGCAAAAAACCCGCTGGCTTCAGCCTAACGTTGAGAAAGAGATTGCAGCAGAAATTCCTCACTCAGCAGATGTTGCTTTTTAATTGTCAGTGCCTCAGTCTCTCAGCTGCGATGATGAAGCTGGAGTGATAAATATGAAGAGTTTGGGATCTTCTGTACCTCACAAAATCAGGCTACTGAAAAATAGTTTACTGTCCAACCTTCCTGGAGCGGAGGAAGGCAGCTCCTATTCTCTGCCTGTGGCACTTAATAGTCTAGTCTTCTGTAGGTCTCATTTACTTTGGTCTCATTTCCATTGTTGGGTTTAGTGTGTGGTTGCTGTATGGTGTTTGTGGCTTGTGATATAGATCTAGGGGTCCCTTCTGGCCTTAAACGCTATGACCATGAAAATGGTCCACCCACCCACTGCTTCCATTGTCCACCCTAGCTCCATGCCTTCTTTCACATGGTCCCCTTCATGCTTGGAACAGCCTCTCAATTAATATTTGCCAAGCAATCTCCCTCCCAGACCACCCTAAGACCCATCTGTTCCATGACTCGTTACACCTTAGAGACTAACAAATTTATTAGAGCATAAGCTTTCGTGAGCTACAGCTCATGCATCCGATGAAGTGAGCTGTAGCTCACGAAAGCTTATGCTCTAATAAATTTGTTAGTCTCTAAGGTGCCACAAGTACTCCTTTTCTTTTTGCAAATACAGACTAACACGGCTGCTACTCTGAAACCTATGACTCGTTACGGATGTTATGACCACGTTGCTCTGTCTGTCTGTTCCCTGGGTTGTTACCCATTTCTGCCTCAGAGCTCCAGGCTCTTTGGGGGGGAGGGAGGCAAAAAAGTGGAAAAATCTATTTTTAATATAAATTGTATTGAAAATCAGCCCCTCCAAAGCCCTGTACTCGGCAGACCCAACTCCCAGGGCAACTCATTGTTCAGCACGTTACTTGAGTCGGAATTAGGCCCCAATCCTCAAAAGTAATGATTAATTCCTGTTGATTTTAATGGCATTTAGGTGCCTAAATACCTTGAGGGCTCTGGGCCTTCATCCTGTGTCTCAAGATGTAGATCCTAGCTCTGAAGGTTCAATCCCTGGTGATTACTAAACTGACAGTTCGTACACCCATGAAAACAGGAAATCTTTAGGGCCCACTAGCCTCGGCATAAACAAATCCAAATTCTGCAAGAAGCGTGAATGACCTTTTAGATGCGTATGCCATTTTTTAAAAGCCCATTTGGTTTGCTGCAGTGAGGTTTTGTTGATTATTTAGCCAACAGCGGGAAACCTCAAATTACAGCATTAACTAAATTGCAAAGCTTCTCATCTAGTAGAACCAGACGGTTAAGAAAACCAGTGGTGAGAGGCAAATGGCTTTCCACGTGTGTTGTCGCAAAGCTGCCAAGGCGCTGGTTTGTTGGTCTTTTCCCCACATGACAATAGCTGTTGCTAAGGTTAAAAGAATTTTGGAGGGTGGGGAAGAGAAAAGTATTCCCAGCTTGATGCACCCCAGTGCACTCATGACTTGGCAGACAAAGCTTGTTGTCATAAGTAAATGTGGCAGGCTAAATTGACCATGGCTTGCAGCGCTTGTGTAAAGGAGCGCAGACCCTTTGACCTGCGTGAAGAAGATTCAATAATGAAAAGCTTTACAAACTTTTCTTCTTTGCCAGCCGGCCAAAGCAATTAAGCACATCACTAAAGACAACGGTGATGAGCTCTCCTGGCACACACAGAAACAGGGAGGCTTGACCTGTAGTAGCGGGCTTTACTGTCCAGGGATTCTCAGCTGGGTTTCCCAGGGGAAAAACTAGCACTGCGGAAGGCTTGCTTTCTTCAGTGGCGTGGGGTGGTCAGTGAAGAAATCTAAAGATCTGATCTCGAAATTATGTGGAGTGGGGAGTCCTATGAGCTGTGTTATACAGGAGGTCAGAGCAGGTGACCACAGTGGTCCCTTCTGGCCCTGAAATCTATGAATAATGACTGAGTAAACCCACAACGTATTGCCTAAGCTACTCAAATTCTAGTTCCTTTAGAAGCTGAAAGTGAACATGCTTTTTTCTCCTAGGCCCCAATTTTTCAAGTTATTTAAGCATGCATGTAATGTCAAGCCTCTGAGTTGCCTCAGTGGGAATACTCACATCTTTGAAGATGTGCATATGTAACATCAACAGACCCCAGTCATTGTGGGCAGGATTGAACTGGGGACCTCTGGAGCTTACTGCATGAGCTAAAAGCCAACTGGCTGTTAGCTAAGGCTGTAGAGCAGACTCATTTTATCTCTCTAAAGTGGTCTCAGTGCCACTAGATGGGACAGAACACCACAACCAGGAGGTGTGTGGGTTACATACTTCCCCTAGCTGAGGAAGCATGTCCCGAGCTTTAGAGACTTCCCAGTTGAAATCCCGGATGAGCCCTCACTTGTAACACCGACAGACCCCGGTTGTCGGGATCGAACTGGGGACCTCTGGAGCTTTGTGCATGAGCCTCTACCACATGAGCTAAAAGCCAACTGGCTGTTAACTAAGGCTGTAGAGCAGGGTCATTTTATATCTCTCTATGTGGTCTTGGTGCCATTAGATGCACCACATCCAAGAGGTGCATGGGTTACACCCTATGCTCAAGCACCTGGCTGAATCTGGGCCTGAACCTCCTAGATTCATAGACTCTAAGACCTGAAGGTGACCATTGTGATCATCTAGTCTGGCCTCCTGTATAATACAGGCCATAGAACTTTCCTGAAGTTAATTGTTCTTTGAACTGGAGCGTAGATCTTCTAGAAGAACATCCAGTCTTTGTTTTATTGCCAGGGTTAGAGAATATACCACACCACCACACTCCTCATCATGGTGTGATTTAGGAGAAACTAACTCCATGGAAGTCAGTGGAATAAGTAACCAGTGTACAACTAGAAAAGGAGTACTTAGAGACTAACAAATTTATTTGAGCATAAGCTTTCGTGAGCGACAGCTCACTTCATCAGATGCATTCCGTGGAAAATACAGTGGGGAGATTTATATACATAGAGAACATGAAACAATGGGTGTTACCGTACACACTGTAACCAGAGCGATCACTTAAGGTGAGTTATTACCAGCAGGAGAGTGGGGGGTAAGGGGAGGACCTTTTGTAGTGATAATCAAGGTGAGCCATTTCCAGCAGTTGACAAGAACCTCAGAGGAACCGTGAGGGTGGAGGGGGAATAAACATGGGGAAATAGTAGACGTTCTTGTCAACTGCTGGAAATGGCCCACCTTGATTATCACTACAAAAGGTTCCCCCCGCCCCTCCTTGCTAGTAATAGCTCACCTTAAGTGATCACTCTGGTTACAGTGTGTATGGTAACACCCATTATTTCATGTTCTCTGTGTATATAAATCTCCCCACTGTATTTTCCACTGAATGCATCCGATGAAGTGAGCTGTAGCTCACGAAAGCTTATGCTCAAATAAATTTGTTAGCCTCTAAGGTGCCACAAGTCCTCCTTTTCTTTTTGCGAATACAGACTAACACGGCTGCTACTTTGAAACCAGTGTACAACTACTGTGTGAAGTGAACTATGCCCAAGTAGGTGAGGGCAAAGAGCCTCCTAGGACCAAATCCTTAGCTGATGCAAACTGGAATAGCCCCAGTGACTTTAATAGAGTCCTGCTGCTTTACACCAGTTGAGGATCTGCCCCTGACACTGGTTTATGTATTGCATGCTCGTATAATACCAGAAGCCACACCTTGTATGACCTGTGTATTAATAGAGATGGATTTTAAATGTCTTGACATTTAAATCCTTTCAGCTGATATGAGCAGGGTTAAATCAGAAAGAAAGGGCACAGTTACACAATGGGGCCTGGGGATCCATTTGGGTCAGGCTGCTGCCTAAAGCTTGTTATGAATCACTGTGGGCCCAATCCTGTTACAAATGAAATCAGTGGCAAAACTCCCATTGACTTTAGCAGGACCAGGATTGAGCCTGGTAGCCTCTTCCCAGCCTCCCCAGTCCCCACCGTGACACACAAGTGTAGCAGAGGGCAGGATTTGGCCTCCTGTATATCTCGTCTTCATGACAGCTGTAACAAACCTGTATCTCTGCATTAGAGATGGTCCTCAGTGTGGGCCTATGTCTGAATGCTGTGGCACAAACCCATCTCAAATGCATCTCATCTATGGCTGAGTAGCTTTGGAACTCCATGGGACAGTGAAAGCTGAAGAACCATATAGTAGAACATCTCCCTAGTGCACCAAGACCTAACGGGAACTCCTCATCCCACTGAGTTTTTTTCATGGTAGATGTCAAATTCCTTCTAATAGAGACACTGAAGAATTTCAGCTCCTCGTCTCACTTAAACTGAGATGCATTACATTTTGAGCCCATGGGAGCTGCAGCTTAACTGACTCAGTTAGAAGCCACTATTCTTTTATCAGCACCCCATATTAAGGGCCTCTGGAAGTTCAGTGGATATGCACAGGTGTTAAACTGCACTCTTCAGCAACCTACAGTTCTGGGCACTGGGCAGGTGAACCGGCTGAGAATTCAGCTAGTTTTGCAATTCAGCACTTTTGTTTCATGACCTTAAAATGCCAAGGGGGAGTTTTCACAAGCACCCAGGAGATTTAGAAGCATGAGTCCCATTGAACTGGACCTGGTTTCCCCTTTATTGTAGAACAGAGAAAGTTAAATAGGGGCAGGGAGAGGTGCAAACCCACTTGAATATAGGTTACAGCTGCAATAAAGGAAAATAGGGAAGAAAGAGATGGGCTTTTACCAGCTCTGTCTAGTTTGCTCGGATTTGTAATTTGCTTTCTCTGCTGATATCTAAGAGCCTGGGTGGGGTGGGGCAAAGATAAGCAAAGTGGCAGCACCCAGGGACCGATTGTCTCAGGAACTGAGCACCCTCAGCTCCCATGGACATCATCTGGAGTTTCTGAAAATGAGTCCCTGGGGGTGGAATCTTGACCCTGTTGAAGTCAATGGAAGTTTTGCTCCTGGCTTCAATGGGAGCAGGATTTCATCCCTAGCGGCCAGGCTTGGTTCTTCCACAAAGGGCAGAGTAAACAAGGGGCCCATGGGAGCAACAGAGTGGGGGGTCAGCAAAAATGTTTATAGCCACATTTTCAGATGCGCTCACTAGATTCTGGAAACGCATCCTGCTCTCTCACTTCCACTGCATGAGCAGTGACTGAGCTTTGCCACCCATCCTCCCAAGACAAAAACACCCAAGGGTTAGGAGATAAAAGCGAACAGTCAGCCGCCCCTAAAGAAAGGGGATGAGAAGGGAATGTTGCCTGAGATTGTATAGATTCAACAGGGGTCTTTGCATGCTACCTTTTCAAGGGAGGTCCATACCAGAGTCCGCAATCTCTGCTGGAAATCCATCGCATGTCTCCAGTAACAGCACACTGGGGGTTTGCAAATGAGAGCTGCTCTAACATCCACCCATTGCTAAGAGCCCCCAAGGGCCTATATGCTATCTGAGCATAGCCAGAGCACAACAAACTCCACCCCTGGCTCCTCCCCACTCCTGACACACCTCTTGTGCTGGAGGTTGGCTTAGGAGCCGGTTACACTGGTTCTGTGCCAGAGGAGATGTTTACACTTCCTCTGTGTCTTATGCACAGAGAATGGACTGGAAGGAGAGGATCTGCTCCTAGGTGTTTTCAGAAAGGAACCAGGAAAATTGGTAGAACATAATGCAAGACTCATCTGCCCCCATCAGCCATCCCTCAGTACAGACAGTGATGCCCTGGCTAATAAACCATATTCCCCCATAAGTACCTCGTTCAAAAGAAAAGCCATCCTATGGAATACAAGCCCGACAAGCAGAGAATGTTGTCCTATTAGGAGAAAAAAAAATCTGTATTTGGAGCCTAATTCTGATCTGATACCTGGTGCAACCCCTACTGAAATCAGTGGAAGATGCATTGCATAGCTGAATACAATATGGGGCCCTTGGGCATTTAGATTATACGGTGATTGGTGCTTTATTAGTATATAGATTCATGAGACATGAGGCTGAAATAATGAGATCGGGGCTTCATCATACCATGAAATCGGATGAGCAACATAGTTCTCCAGTTATTACAGCCCTGTTGTTATTTAGTACAATAATACCTAGAGGTCCCAATCATGGATCAGGACCCTATTGTACTATGATACACACACCGTGAAACAATACTCTCTGCCTCAAACAGCATATAATACAAACGTAAGATGAGAGTCAACAAGTGGATACAATAGGGAGGAGGCAGAGGAGAAAAGATAACAGCGAATCCATAAATGTTCCCTTACTGCATTTGGACATGCCAAGAATTTGCAAGCCCAAATGCACTGCAATATAATCCCTGAAATGCAAAGACTAATAATTACATATTGTTACACTCCAGATCCACCACCCATTTCCTGCACTCCTAAGCATATATCAGCAGTGTTGGCTTGAAAAGAACTAGAATCTCTCCAACTCTGCCCTACCCAGGATGTCGGCAGAGGTGGAGGAGTCTACTGTCTCCCCATTTGACAGCAATCTGTTAATTAAATCTGCCTTTTTAATCGTTTTTTTCCTCCAGCCTTGCACTTGAATTGCCAATATCGTAGAAATCCATTCTTGGCTCGCTGATTCATCAGGTTCATTCAGAAGGCAGCAGCTTAAACAGCTGGGCCCAAAGGGATGGCGTGTCAGATGAAAGCAAAAGCGGTCTGCGAAAAGCCATCGGGAAGGTGTGAATCACAAAGACCCTCTCAAAGGCATCAATTCATCTTCTGGGGAAGGTTTAGAGCCAAGGCTGGTGCTGTGAGAGCTCTTCATGTTCAGAGGAGAAGAGCATCATCTCTTCCCCGCTGGGACGCTGCCTTGTTCAATATCTGCAATTACAAAATGCAGCTGAATCAGACTCTGGAATCAAAGAACTGGCTGAGCCAGAGCATTTCTCCCCGCACTTACCTGATTACTCCTGGCAGCAGTTCACAAAATAGGTTGCATTGCAGGCAGGCAGAGAAATCGGCAAATAAGGCTCCAGCTGTTCTCTTAGCTGGAAAGCAAGTTAACTGTTTGCCTGCTCCTGGAGACCTCCATTAGAGTATCTCCTAGCTGGACTCTGCTTGCTGTATGTTACCCAATGATCTAGGCAGAGCCAGGCAACAGGGACACCGAGAAGGAATCAATAATAAGCATTACAATAAACTGTAGGAATCAAAAACAACTTGATCTAGGAGAAGAAGAGCAACATTGACTATGGGCAAATGCAGCGCGAGTCTTTTTAATTTGTGGTGGGTGCCTAGATGCTATGGTGGTGGATCCCCTTGCAACAGGCAGAGTAGATTAGTCTGGACAGAACTTACTTGCTGGGACTATACATGAGCCAGCTGGGTCCAGTTAAAGCAAGACTGCTGCCATTCCCAGCCTTTTAGGTAGAACATGCTGTTATGCATGCACTAGGCATTTCCAGGTTGACCCCACCTGCCCTACTGCTGCATATAGCTTGGGTAGACCTCACCTGCTGTGCTGTTGAATGAGTCAGGTACATCCAGGTTGCAATTAACAACCAGGTGTTTCCACGTGGAATGAGCCTGCTGGAAGGAAAAGGGCTTTCAGCGCAGACTGAATGTGGCTCTATTCTTATAAATCCTAGTCCATGAGCATTAAGTGCTATTCATAGAGCACCCTCATTGTTCACAGCGAGACGAACATTGTCTGCAAGTAACAGAGCCCTCTAGACGTTAAAGGTTCCAGGCCATTTACACTGATGTAAAGCTGGAGAAATTCTGATGACTCCAGTGTGAATGAGACTGGCAGCTGGCCCATGATATGTAGTGATCTGATCATTTGTGTTCAGGGACAGAAGCCCAGACTAGCATGATTAGGAATAGGGAATCCCTAAATTCTAATCTGGACTCTGGCACTGACTCCATCTGTGGCCTTTGGGAAGTCACCTAATGCCCACATTTTTAAAGTAGACTCAGCTTTTGTCTCGGTTATTGGGTGCCTGCTCTGGACACAGCTTTCATGGTAGTTGCATCCAGGGAAAAGGGTTTGAGCGACGTGCACGTCGATCGCGGCTGTTGGTTTGGGAGATGCACACAGCGATAACGGTAGGATTCAAAAAGATACTGAGGTGTCGAGCTCATTGAAAACAATGGCAGTTAAGCCCCTAAATAACTTTTGTCACTTGCACCCTGAGGGCCTGGTTTTCAGGCAAGCTGAGCATTCACAGCTTCCACTGACGTGGTTCGGAGCCAGGCGTGCTCAGCACCTCTGACAATCATGCGTCTAGTTAACTAAAATCAGGTACCTAAAAACTGGGGCACCAAAAATTAAAGGCCACTTTTGAAAATTTGGGCTTCCCCTTCTGTGCCTCAGTTCCCCCATTTGTAAAATGAGTAGAGTAACACAGTGACTGACCTCCCAGAAGTGTTATGCAAATGAGTTAGTTCATGTCTGGCATGTGCTCTGCAGGTGAAACATGCTGTATAGATGCTATTGTTTTAGGGCTATCACAAGTTTAGGACCCGGTCCTGCTTCTGTTGAAGTCACTGGCAAAGCTTACCAGGTGTGATCCTCACTTCTGCTCCAGCTCTCGTATGCCATGTGAAAGGACTGGAGCAGCTTAAACAGACCCTAAAGAATCTGGATCTGGCCTTGGAAGGATTCCCCAGGCACAAGTACTGTTGAAGGCAGCTATAAAGCTGAGTTCCAATGACCTCCTCACAAGCCCTGGAGTCGGGGGTGCATTGGGGCAGGGTTAGGGGTGGGAGGGGTATGTCAGGATGGGGGTTCCAGAACACAGCGCAGCAGAGTTTCCAAGCAGTGCTACAGCCCAGGGACACCGCCATAACTTAGTCAGGCCCCCAGGACTGTCTGAATTTCACCAGGAGCCCCAGAGCAGCCAAGGGTTGGGAGGTCACAAAAGCAGCTTAAAGCCACCTTAGGCCTCCTCCCAATGGGCTGCAAGTTCTGTGCAGCATCCCGGAGACGTGCAGGACAGAATATGACCCACTGTTGCTTCAAAGAGAGCAGAGTCTGACACTTGCTCTTTATACAGGCTAAATGTGCAATATACCTCAATTTCAGCTATCCCTTCTCCGCCCTTAGGGGCATTTGAATAATGACCTAGTGCAACTTTTTACACTAAAAAAAAAAAAGGACTTGTGGCACCTTAGAGACTAACAAATTTATTTGAGCATAAGAATTTGTTAGTCTTTAAGGTGCCACAAGTACTCCTTTTCTTTTTGCGGATACAGACTAACACGGCTGCTACTCTGAAACCTTTTAAACTGTACCTCTGAAAGGGACACCGAGAGATGCACGGAGATACAACTGCACTCTTTGGCACTACAGATTGGCTGTGCCATCAATAAACTTTGCACCTCCCGCTTTTGGAGCATTCCCGTGTTTACGCCACGAATCAGAGTAGAGGGGTGTTTCACTGCACCTCCATCAGAACACGGGGTGGTCAAACCAGCTCCCGTCAAGTTGAGTTGTTTCTGCTGAGCTAGGGTAACTAGGGAAAGTTGCCAGTTAGTTTACGACTGTGTGGGAATACCCAGAGTCATTAGTCATGGGGGATTATGATGCAGGAGCTTTTAGTGTGCCACAGTATTCAGTCAGTCTGCGAGTGACTAATTGCCTGCAGTGTGGTGGCTGCATGTCACTGCATAAGACATCTGGCCCAAAGCCCCTCATTGTGGGAAAGAAACTTCTCTCAGGGAGAGGTTGGGCTAATCCACTTGACTTAGAAAAGAATAATAAGTGTTATTAGCTTCCGCATACCAGCCCAGCAGCCTTTCTTCCTCACCAGTTCCCAGCTTTGCCCCTCCTCACGGGCCCTTCACGCCGTCCCGGTCTAAACATCTCCTCCGTTGGTTCATCCTCAATGTACCTTCACTGGCGCCTGACACCCTGGGCATGAGCTCTACTCGACTGACTCAGCCCATGGTTGCTTAAATACTTTGGCCCAAACGCAAATCGGGTGCAACTCCATTGATTTCAATAGCGATGCACCTGTTTACACCAGCTCTGAATTTGGCCTTGTTTGCTCCCTGTTTCTTCGATTCTGGGCCAGATCCTCTGTTGGTGTAACGTGTCAGTGCTCCACTGACATCAACAGAGCTGTGATGAGTTAAAGCAGCTGAGGCTCTGACCCCTTGTTGTCTGAGGTGATGTTTGCGTCCTGCCCGGCTCACTATCAAAACCACTTCAATCACTGACCCCCCAGAGGATTGTGAAATGTCCCCTTTTCTTCCCATGCAAATTAATGCAACTTCTACCTTTTCAATGCCCCTGTTCTCCTGGGGGCCCTTCTCTGTGCCTGCCTTTAAATCTGAATGCTCCTGAGGGCGGCTGCATCACAAAATTTCCCAGGGGACAGAACCCCAGGCTGGTCGGTGTAGGGGTTGAGAAGGACCTCTCAGATTTCCAATCCCAGTCCTCTGCTTCCAGCAGGAAAGCACCCAACATTAATTGCCATCAGCATATCTAGCCTCACCAAAAACACATCTGGGGGTTGTGCTGTAGATGCTGCTCACAAAGTTTGAACAGTGCCTTGGCTGTGACCAGGCCTGATTCTGCCCTGCCGTATGTTTTGATTGATACCCCCCGCCCACAGTGACTGTAAAACGCCCGCTCATCAGACGGGCCGTCTTTTACACTCACTTGCTCCAGGTGTGAGCGTCTACACAAGATGCAAGGCGGTGGGGAATCAAGCCCAAGGAGATGACCATGGCTGATGAAATCAACCCACCAAATTCAGTAACACTGCTCAGAACAGTCCTCCAGTCAGGGCTGGTTGGCTCAATAAAAAACATGGATCAGTGTTAACCCTAACTGACATCACCTCTGCCACCTCATGCTAGGGTACGATGAACATCTGCAGCTGAAGTCTAGGCAGTGTTTACTTCCATCTCCTGTCTTCCATGAAGAACCGGAAGTAGGTGTGGCTTATATAATTATAATGTCATGCATCAGATGTGTATGGGGATATTTGCATCAAGAAGACTCACTTCTAAACCTAATCCAGAGACTCTCAGGTTTTTCTGCAGTTCCATACTGAAGCTCTGTGCAGTCATACTGCTCTCTTTTATGTACAATGCAACTCCCCCACCTTTTCTGCCCTGCCTGTCCTTCCTGAACAATTTATACCCATCCATGACAGTGCTCCAGTCATGTGAGTACCTCACCAGGTCTCTGTTATTCCAATCACGGCATAATTCCTTGATTGTGCCAGGACTTCCAATTCTCCCTGCTTGTTTCCCAGGCTTCTTGCATTTGTGTATAGGCACTTAAGATAACTCGCTGATCGTCCTGCTTTGAGCAGGGGGTTGGACTAGATGACCTCCTGAGGTCCCTTCCAACCCTGATTTCTATGATTCTAAGACCTCTAGGGATCTCACTATTGCATATTGTGGTGATGGGCATCAGTATAAAATCCTAAAATGGATAGATTACTTACTGATCCAATACTGATGTAATATCACTTTGCATTCCCATGCTGCTTGATAAAACTAGCTGAGCCTTACAATAGATAGGGAAGTTTTATTATCAAGATTAGGAAATTGCGTTCCTTCTTTGTCATGCTACGGGGCGCCTTCATGTTTAGCACTGAAACAGGCTATTCAGCCATAATTGCTCTCCCAAACATCACTGTTGCAGTTCGGAAAACTTCCCAGGGGGCAGAACCCCAGGCTGGTTGGTGTAGGGGTTGAGAAGGACCACTCCAATTGTCAATCCCAATCCTCTGCTTCCAGCAGGGAAGCACCCAACATTAATTGCCATCAACATATCTAGCCTCACCGAAAACACATCTGGGGGATGTGCTGTAATTACCTCACAATAGAGTTTGTTCCACTGTTTCACTGTTCCTGATCATCAAACATTTTCTGGTAGCCTGGTAACATAGCTCCTTTCCCATCATTAGTCATTTACTCCTTGTCATCCCTTTCGTGCAGCATGAAATGTTGATTTGTTTCACTCCTTGCTACCCTCCTCACCTTTCAGCTAGCACTATCTATCCTCCCTAGAGCAACCCTTCTTTAAACAGTCCTTCCTTAAACAGCTGCTTTCTCAAGAGGTATAAATTGAAGGTCCGATCCTGTTCGCCCTGAAGTCAATGGGGAAAAAAGTGTTTCCTTGAAATGTTTCTGAGCAGCCCAAGTTGTTTCTCCGGACACCGAGGCAAAAACCTCATCTTGTGAAAAGTGACGTGGGATCTTTATAAACACAAGACAGGACCTAGGTTTTATGTGTCATCCAGCAGCACAGTATCCCTCAGCGCCAGGATCGTAGTGTCTCGGAGGGAAATGCGAGCTACTTATTGAAGCCCCGGTGCCAGCACCAAATCACAAGCATCGCTTCTTTCCTTCCTCCTGCTACCAAACACAGAATCCCCATTGCACTTCCTGTTGTTGGTTGCTGCCCTGTGTCAGTGACAAAGAATCTCAGAGTTGCTTTCTTCTAACACTGAACAAGGAACTTCATTGGACTAAGGAAAACCAGATCATCCCTAAAGTACCCCGCCTCTTTCTCACTATGTCTGGCCAGCAACTTCCCCTTCCCAATTCATTTCCTGGCACGGTTTTAAAGAAACAGCCCACACATCCTCAGAATTGCTGCTCAAAATTCAGGCAGCAAGACAGAAACAGCCCACTCCTCTTGAGCTGGGGCTGCTCAAGTTATAGGGAGAGCTCCCTCCTCGCCATTGTTCAGAGCTTCCCCTCCTGGCCACTGTCGGAAGACAGGATACTGGGCTAAATGGACCTTTGGTGTGACCCAGTAGGGCCGTTCTTATGTTCCTGTTCTGCGCTCCTTTAACCAGTGTGTAACCCACTGGTGAACGTGGTGCATGCCTCCCTCTATGTCCAGCCCACAGAGGCTGTGAGGATGTTACAGCCCCATCCACAGAGTCTGGCTTTTGCGCTCAAGCGGTGGAGACTCCCCTGGTCCATTTCAGGTTGGTTCTTATGCCTCCCAAGCATACTCCTGCTTTCAGCCTGGGAGGGCCCCAGTTCAAACCTCGCCAAAATGGCGGCCGCCACAATTCCACCGAATAAAGCAGAGAG
Organism: Dermochelys coriacea; assembly: GCF_009764565.3. Lineage (NCBI taxonomy): Eukaryota > Metazoa > Chordata > Testudines > Dermochelyidae > Dermochelys > Dermochelys coriacea. The sequence continues at coordinate 262,957,930 of NC_050069.1, forward strand.
CTCAAACCTAGTGCTGCTTGCAAACTGAACCAAAGCCCCACCAAGACCAAATCATTTTCACAGCAATGCCCTGGGCTGCCAGAGCTAGGTAAATAAAATGTGTTTCCTGTTCCTTCCATTTCAAGGGTGTCTGGCGATTTTTACTCCCCTTCCGGTCCTATGGCCAGGGGTGGGGTAATCACCTAGGACAGTGGGTTACAGAGTCTGGTCTTACTGTGCTTCCCTGGAGGAAATGCACCCTCCGGGGAGACGCGTTTTCCCAGGGACGGGCACATGAGTCATCAGGCACTGCCTATTCACGTCAGGCAGCTCTGTGATCTATCACGCACCCACCTTCTGTAAATAAGTCAAGGCTCTTAAAATGGCAGGGGCACTTCTTCCTGCTATCTGAGCCGTGCCTCATAGCCCTGGACAGGGCGGGGGCAGCAGCGCCTTGAAGCCTGGAGTCTGAAAGAAATATCAAAGAGCTCCTGAAAGAGCAGGAGCTCTCAGGGCTGGGCCAGGTCCCTGGGGAGTACATCCTAGCAGGAACTGGAGTACCTGAGTACCAGCAGGGCAGAGGGTGACTGGCCAGGTCCCCCCTCCCCTTCCTCGCACCCAGACTAGACCGGCAGACCCCATCCCCCACCCCCAGCAGGGGACCTCAGGCTTCAAGCTGGCCCTGCTCCCCCAGCCACATGGCCTGGAGAGGAAGAGTCCCTGGTGACAGAGGTAGCCCTTAAGAGCAGAGAGATCCCCAAGCAGGCAGGCTGTTTATTGCAGGACTAACATAATTTTCGCAGAGCAGCAAACCCCAGTAGAGCAGTGATTGAGCATCCACCTGGGCCCCTTGAAAGCATTCCCGTTCCTGGTTCCATGCAACACCTGGCGTGTGCTCTTTAGATACTCGGAACTGAAAAGCTCAGGAAAATGGCAGGGCTTAAAACCAATCTCTCCAGAGAGGATGCGCCAAGGTTAAAGCATGCAGAGCAGATTGGGTTTTGGTGCCATCTGATAAAGCCTGACAGCATCAGAATTCCTCCCCATGCTTCCTGGAACCCAACGGCTCCCGGCCATGTGCCAGCTGCCGCAGGAGGCCGAATCTGGCTTGCTTTACTTCCGCCGGTAATCTCCACTGGCTACTCAACTGAGCGAGGCAAACAGGGCTTGGCCCTACCGTTCCCCTGCGCTGGGCATGAAGCAAGCAAGCTGCCTTGGTGCCAACCTGCCAGGTGTGCGCCAAGATGGCGGAGAAGCGAACAGATGTCAGGAGCCCGCACGGTGCTTTGGCTGTCATGGACGGTGCCTTGTCACATCAGCTCTTCGTCACCTTCCCTTCCGTTGGAGTTAGCTGCATTGCCAGTTGCCTGCTTCTCTCCCCCCACACACCCTCCGCAGCAAGATGCTGCTGGCACAGTCTGGATCCCAGGAGGGCGCCGATGTGCCAATCATTTGTTCTTAGCATGAGATTTAAAGAAGACAATGAAAGAACTAAGGGCCAGGTCCCCACAGCTGATGTAGAGCTCCATTGATGTCAGGGAAAGGAAGATTTACACCTGCTGAGGACCTGGCCCTATGTACTTACAACTTGCCAATACAGTGACTAAGGGACAATTGTCTACAAGTATGTGAAGGGTGTTCAATACCGAGCTCCAGAGTCTGCTCCTCTTATTCCTGAGGAGTAGAACTGTAGGCTGTGAGTAGCCTCTTTGATGCTACTGGATGTATTTCTAAAGCATGTCAAGGGTGCCTAGAGCATATCGATCGAAGCCCTTTTTAGCATTGCTAGAAATCTAATCAAGAAATAAATGGTGTGATGGTAAAATTCAGGCTGGAGGGGTGCAAGTTCCTTGCCATAGGAAGCCAGGAACTGCCTACCAGTGCAGCCCAGTGGTCAGTGAAGTTTGATATACTTTTTCCAACAATGGCCAGTACCAGATGCTTCATGGCAAGAGCTCTGTAATAACCTGCCTATCTGGGCAGTTCTGCCTAACCCTGGGCAGTTAGCGGTTGACATATACTCTGAGCCCAAGTGTCGATATTGCTTACATTTTTTATCTTATCTTATGTAACTGAGCTCATTGTCCAGATATACAGCCAATCTCTTTGCTTCAATGAGATCTTGTGGCAGTGAGTTCTACAGGCTAATTTTGGTGTGTGTCAGGAAAAAAAAGTCCCTTCAGTTTCAAATCTGCTGCCTTTAAATTTCATTGACTGTTCCCTTGTTCTGGCATTATGACAGAGGGTGTTCTGTTCACTCTCTTATCCTGCTTTATACCATTCTTTATTTCGTATACATCTATCACAGCCCCTCCTATTCATCTCGTTTCCAAACCAAACAGATGCAATCTTTTTAAGACCTCATATTTGGAAGACTTTCCATTCCCCCAGCCCTTTTTGTCACTCATCTCTGAACCCCCTCTATTTCTGCTACATCTCTTAGGTGCTGGGAGGACCAGAACTGGACACAAGGTTGAAGGCTGATTTAGACAAGGCTAGCTTGTGGACTGTCAGTAGATGTCAGATGTAGTCCGTGGGGGTAGTAATTTGCTGCCGGTCTGTCCCAGCAGAAAATCACCACCTTCCCCGTACTGGCTTGGGATTGTGTGTTGGGAGCAGGAAAGACCCATGACTCACCCATTCGCACCACGGTGGGGAACAGCAAGTACAAGCACTCGTTTACCCCTGCAGGCCCAAATCCACTGGACAGACCAGACAGGCATAAACAGAGCACAGCTGTCTTGGTCTCCCTTATGACACAGCCACGCTGTGCAGTTCCAGGAACAATCTAGCCCATAGTGAATACAGACTCTACAGATTCCAGATATTGGGCTAAGTAGAAAACAAGCATTACCAGCAAATCTGTTTGTTTCCGCTGAATCTCTTACAATTAAAACACCTCCTCAGTTCACCTCTGTTATTTTCTTCTCTTCCAGGTGGGCTGCAAGGCCGCAATGGTTTTCTTTCAGTACTGCATCATGGCCAACTTCTTCTGGCTGCTGGTGGAAGGCTTGTACCTGCACACCCTTCTGGTCATCTCTTTCTTCTCAGAGAGGAAGTACTTCTGGTGGTATATCCTGATTGGCTGGGGTATGCATTAGCGCCTTGAATATGAATGGTAGGAAAATGAACTCAAGGTGACCTGGAGCTGTCTCAAGCAGGGACTTAACCCCTTCGTGTGTGGGATCAGACAGGAGAGATGACATGTGTGCATTACCTCTCTGCCAGATGGCGTCACTGGTGGTAGCGTCAGACAGGTTTCGGAGTAGAAGCCGTGTTAGTCTGTATTCGCAAAAAGAAAAGGAGGACTTGTGGCACCTTAGAGACTAACAAATTTATTTGAGCATAAGCTTTCGTGAGCTACAGCTCACTTCATCGGATGCATTCAGTGAAAAATACAGTGGGGAGATTTATATACACAGAGAACATGAAACAATGGGTGTTACCATACACACTGTAATGAGAGTGATCACTTAAGATGAGCTATTACCAGCAGGAGAGCGGGGGGGGGGAGGGGAACCTTTTGTAGTGATAATTAAGGTGGGCCATTTCCAGCAGTTGACAAGAACGTCTGAGGAACGGTGGGGGGTGGAGGAAATAACATGGGGAAACAGTTTTACTTTGTGTAATGACCCATCCACTCCCAGTCTCTATTCAAGCCTAAGTTAATTGTATCCAGTTTGCAAATTAATTCCAATTCAGCAGTCTCTCCTTGGAGTCTGTTTTGAAGTTTTTTTGTTGAAGAATAGACACTCTTGGGAGATGTCAAGAATTATAACATTCAAAAACCAGTCGGAGAACACTTCAGTCTCTCTGGTCACTCAATTACAGACCTCAGGGTGGCTATTCTTCAACAAAAAAACTTCAAAAACAGACTCCAAGGAGAGACTGCTGAATTGGAATTAATTTGCAAACTGGATACAATTAATTTAGGCTTGAATAGAGACTGGGAGTGGATGGGTCATTACACAAAGTAAAACTATTTCCCTATGTTATTCCCCGCACTCACTCCCCACTGTTCCTCAGACGTTCTTGTCAACTGTAGGAAATGGCCCACCTTAATTATCACTACAAAAGATTTTCTTCCTCCCCCCTCCCCCCCCCACTCTCCTGCTGGTAATAGCTCATCTTAAGTGATCACTCTCCATACAGTGTGTATGGTAACACCCATTGTTTCATGTTCTCTGTATATATAAATCTCCACACTGTATTTTCCACTGAATGTGTCTGATGAAGTGATCTGTAGCTCAAAAAAGCTTATGCTCTAATAAATTTGTTAGTCTCTAAGGTGCTACAAGTCCTCCTTTTCTTTAGACTCGGATGAGGGTGTCTGAGGGTTCTGTTTAAAATAAACCAAATGGTTGGCTTGAGTGCCCCCTCTCCCTGAAACCTCATTTTGTCCCATATTTCAGGCACTTAAAATGTGAAGCAGCTGGAGGTGTTTTTTCCTCACTCCGATGCACACAGGAGCCCTTGGGAATCTGAAACCACAAGTAGCCCATATATGAGAAAGCAAATAAACCATCTATTTATACAGTGAAATGAATGAGCAAAATGCAGACATAAGAACGGCCATACTGGGTCAGACCAAAGGTCCATCTAGCCCAGTATCCTGTCTTCCAACAGTGGCCAGTGCCAAGTGCCCCAGAGGGAATGAACAGAACAGGTAATCATCAAGTGATCCAACCCCTGTCGTCCATTCTCAGCTTCTGGCAAACAGAGGCTAGAGACACCATCTCTGCCCAGCCTAGCTAATAGCCATTGATGGGCCTACCCTCCAAGAACTTATCCAGTTCTTTTTTGAACCCTGTTATAGTCTTGGCCTTCACAATATCCTCTGGCAAGGAGTTCCACAGGTTGACTGTGCATTGTGTGAAAAAATACTTCCTTGTTTGTTTTAAACCTGCTGGCTATTAAATTTCATTTGGTGAAATGAAAGCTAGTTCTTGTGTGATGAGAAGTAAATAACACTTCCTTATTTATTTTCTCCACACCAGTCATGATTTAATAAACCTCTATTATATCCACCCTCAGTCGTCTCTTTTCCAAGCTGAAAAGTCCCAGTGTTATTAATTGCTCCTCATATGGCAGCTGTTCCATACCCCTAATCACTTTTGTTGTCCTTTTTCTGAACCTTTCCAATTCCAATATATCTTTTTTGAGATGGGGCAACCACATCTGCACGCAGTATTCAAGATGTAGGCGTACCATGGATTTATATAGAGGCAATATGATATTTTCTGTTTTATAATCTATCCCTTTCAGACAGACAAAGTATGAACCAACCCCACAGTCTTGGTTCGTACGTGCCCAGCTTGGCAAGGGCCCAGAACTCTGGTTTGTAAAACAATCCTCACCTACCCACAACATTGTCACAATTTGAGTCAATGTCTCAATAGTGAATGAGATTGAGATGTCGAGTGGAGATAGGCCTGGAAGGGCCTTGACAGCGAAAACAAGTAGCAACTGTGACACTGATCCCTCTTTCTCTTCTGATAGGTGCTCCATCAGTTTTCATCACAGCCTGGACTGTCATCAAGGTTCATTATGACAACATTGGGTAAGTCTCTGAAGTCATCTTAATTTCTTCGAATTTAAGACACCTTAAAGGAAAATATATCATCAGCTAGCTCCGAACTGCTTTGCAAGAATGAACTGTAAAAAGTCTTTGAAAATCAAACTTTTTCTTTAGAATTGGCCTTTCTGAGAGGTGATACCAGTTTAATCAGAATAAAAAGAACTGTCTTAAAAAGTTAAAATGAAGAACATTCGCTTTTAAATCTAATGAGTGAACGGATGGGCTTGTTTTTCCAGCACAAGGCCAGGAGGCCCAAGATCTCAGTTCTAATCCTGGTTCTGCCACAAGGAATTTACTCCCTCTCTGATTCACTTTCCCCATCTGTGCACAGAGGTAATAATATTAACCTAATTCCCAAGGGATTTGTGAGACCATGGCTAATTCATTAATGCTTCTAAAGGTCTTTGGCATGCTTGGATGGCAGCTGCTTTGGAAATGGAAAGTATTATTAAACATATTGGCCAAATTCATCCGTGGCGTAACACCGCTAATGCTAACTAAATTGAGATCAGTGGAGTTACCCCAGAAATGCATTTGGCCCATTGTGTGTCCATTTGACCCATTGTAAAACCCCGAAAGGAGCCAATGGGAGTTGCACTTGCATATCTGAGTGTACAGTTTGGCTTTATGGGTTCATGTTTATTGTCGATTATTTTTAATCCAAGATTAAAGCAGTTGGGAACTGCCTTCGAGTCTCCGAAATGGGCCCTTCCTCCCATGTCACAAGTAATGGTGGCCACCAAGAAGTGACCATGTCATTATCATTGCTGCTGTGATAATGTAGGGCTCATGTCTCACTTCCCCTTTCACTTGCAAATTACTGTACAAAGCTGACATCCACGGAGTACTCCTCCCATTTCCGTCTGGTGACCCTGCTGTAGCCCAGGATCTCTGATAACAGCCCAGCTCTGTTCAGATGTTGGGCTTTTTGTGACTCCACAGAAAGTTACATGAAGGTCCAAACCTGCCAAAGATGCCACTTTGGGGATAGATCCTGTGAGGGTGCAGAGCGCCCTCGCTGTCCATTTCAATGGGAGGGGGACAGCTTGCTGGACTGAGCACTATATTTGTGAATGCCACAGTAACTGAATAAGCACCCCATGCCTCTCTCACCATAATCTCCCGTGACCTTTTCCCAGCCAAACCCTTCAAGTCTGTACTCCACCCTCATCCTCCTGAACCAAAGCTTATGTTCTTCTTCTTTAAATCTGGATCAGATCAATTGTAGCTAACAAGATGGGGCAAGTTGATTTAGTTGGGGATTGGTCCTGCTTTGAGCAGGGGGTTGGACTAGATGACTTCCTGAGGTCCCTTCTAACCCTGATATTCTATGATTCTATGAAGTTTTACAAGTAGCAAATGACATGTGAGTAATTATGACCCTATCCTGCAATCTGTACTCATGCAGAGAAACACTTAGACAAACAGTTCCCTGAAGCCAGTAGGACTACTTGTATGGTAACTACTACTCAAGGTTGCAGAATCAGGCTTTAGTTACATACATGTTGGGTATACCCTTCCTTCTAACATTTGCAACATGCAATTATGATGGTGATCATAATGGTCCTTTCTGGCTTTAAAATCTGAGAGTCTAAGTTTTGAGAGGCTTGCTGGCTTGAATTTGTCTGCAGGGTAGCAACTATCATTTGAGTGTCTCATGAACCAATCTGGGATTTTATGGTTTTTATTCCCGGCAGCATACATTTTGCAAGAATTAAAAGAGTTCCCCTAACAACCAGGTGTGTCCATTTATTGAGCATCCCTAAATGAACCTAAAAATGTATGTAACAAAATAAGTATTTTAATTGGTGCCTTTATGCTCCAGTGCTGGGCACGTGGGCTTTCAAAACAGTGATAAAATTGGTTCTCTTTAGCATATACTGTATCTTATCAATATGTCCCTCATTCGTAAGTAACATGTTTATTACAATGACTAGAGCTGATTTAAAAAAAAAAAGGGAACAAAATTATGAATGTGTCCCTCTGTTAATAACAAAACCAATTAGTTCCATACGGGAGGGTGAAAGGAAAAATGGTTGTGAACATTGTCCAAAATGTTCCTGTTTACTTTTAAAATTTTATAATTGACATTTCTAATTTCCAACCAAATGTTGACCAGTTAAAGACAACCCATATCACAACACGTGGGATGAAATCCTTCATGCCATTAAAGCCAATGGGAGTTTTGTCATTAACTTCAGCTGGGCCAGGGTTTCACTCAGCAGGTACTCAGTGCTCTTTGCTCTCTGGAATCCTTGTCTGTGAAGCTTTGCATCTGAAATATTGGTAGCCACCCCACACTGGAGCTTTCATCAGATTTCTGCATAACAGCCTGTTTGCTCCTATTTGGTTGTTATTTTCCTTTGTTTATTTGCAGGTGTTGGGAGGACATAGGCGAGTCCCAGTACTGGTTGATCATCAGAGCTCCTATTGCGGTTTCTATTTTGGTAAAGTATCAGCAATCTCCACTGGCTGCAAAAGCCCTTGTTAGTGAAAGCTCAGACCCTAGGTTATGCATGGATGAGTGTCCTGTAAATGGCATATGCAGGCAGACAGACGTAAGTGGATAGACAGGCTGACTAGAAAACAGTCTTTGCCAAGTATTTCTCTGATGTGGGTGAATTGTCTTCAAAGCCTGGACCAACCTAACTAACTGGGGTTAAAGTAACTTCCCTTGGAGGGCAGATTATCCAGAACTGCCTACTGAAGGGCTTGTTGTACCCTGAAGCAGCTAGTGCTGGCCATTCTCAGATCCAGGATACTGGATTAGTTGTACCGCAGGTCTGATCCAGTCTGGCATTTCCTGTGTTCTACTGAAACTAATGTGAGAAGAGCAGATGTTTCCTTATTAGAGTCCCATTTGCAAAACCTTTCCACCTTTTAAGAAATAGGTCATGGATTAGAATGCTCAGGACCTGTTCCTGTGAGGTGCTGACGTCCTTCCCAAAGGAGGTTTGACTTTGGGTAAGTTAGACTTCAGTAAGAGCTGAGGACTCTTGGCAAGTCTCAGAGGTGCACTAGACCTCGTAGGATCAGGCCCTCGGCCCTCAAGCTCCCTTAACACTTCATCTCACAGCATCTGGGAGGAAAGGGCAAGTGCTTGGATACTACAGTGGTGGGCGGTGGTATAAAGAAACCTCTGATAAATGGAGGAGCATGTGGGAAAGGAGGTTGAGTTGCCCAACCTGGAAAGTTGGTGGAAGCGATCTCCAAGAAAGAGGCACCAATGAGTGTTACAAGCCCTTTACCTCTACTCTGAAAAAGGAGGACACAGATGTTGAAGAACATATTGATACACAGTAGCAAATAGATAAATCTAAGGGGTGGTGAGCTCTACCCAAGTTAGGTTGACCTAGCTACGTCACTCAGGGATGTGAAAAATTCTCAGACGTACTTAAGCTGACCTAAGCCCCGATGTAGACACCACTAAGTCGATAGAAGAATTCTTCCATCAACCTAGCTACCAATTCTCTGAGAGATGGATTTACTATCGCAGTAGAAGAACTTCTTCTGTCATTGTAGTAAGTGTCTATGCTACAGCTGCAGCTGTGTCACTGTAGCGTTTCTAGTGTACACGTACCCTAACTCCGTTTCAAAAACAATGCTGCAACTTTCTCTTCCCGCATTAGGGTTTTCTCTGCCGGACCCCTCTGTCTCAGACCCTGGTTTCCTTTGCCCCAGAGAGGCTCCATCTCCTCTTGTACTCAGGTTGGGGGCTAATCAGAGCCACCTGCTAATATGACTCATTAATTAAACGGTTTCAGAGTAGCAGCCGTGTTAGTCTGTATTCGCAAAAAGAAAAGGAGTACCCGTGGCACCTTAGAGACTAACAAATTTATTAGAGCATAAGCTAAGTGAGCCGTAGCTCACGAAAGCTTATGCTCTAATAAATTTGTTAGTCTCTAAGGTGCCACGGGTACTCCTTTTCTTTTTATTAATTAAACTGCACCTTCATGGATGGTTCCAAACCCAGCCCACCAGAGGATCCCTGCTTCTCAGTGCAAAGTCCTAGAGTCTGCCTCCTGTTACTTGGGGTTAAACAACTCTATTATTGATACCCATACACGAGTCATCTTCAGTTGTACACAAGTAACTCCCCCATCAGCAGGTGGTACTCCCACACGTCTGGCAGCACAATTGGGCCAAGGAATATTATAGGCAGATTGTCTGACCCAGCATACCTACCCATTTTTTGGCCCCATATCACTTCCTTGATTTTCATCAGACCCCTCATTTTCATCTCTTCCCTGATTTCACCTCCAACCAATTCTCAATTTTCTCTTGAACACACAAATAGTCTTCTCTGGTTGCCGTTTTTTTCAAATGCAAAATTCAGCCCAGGCTCATCCTGAGGTATTTAAACCTTCCCTGATGGAAATGTCCTAAAGGATTTAACACAAAATTATCACTTTTCCATAGGTGTTTTGCATCATCCTATAGAATCTAATAGAAAATTACCTCCTTGCTATAGGTTTTTAGAGTAATTTCTCAAGTTCTTGATCTAATTCCCATTGAAGTCAATGGGAGTGTCTGATATCGAGCTCTTTCTGTGGGAGCTAGAAGAGACCATAGAGCCCCATGATGTTTCTAAAGACACCGGTTGGTTCCATCCCTATTGATTCTATACAACTTCCCCATTTGGGTGTTCAGCAAACCTGGATCCATTTGTGAGCAAGAACCTGAAATCAGATGAACTTCAGTTGAATTCAGCTTTGAGTTTGTTCCCCCTACTCGGGGCAAACATGCGGGAGGGGACGGATAGAGAAAGCAACATCAACAAAACAAGATTTGTAGAGCCCACCCCAGCCTGAGATCTCTATCTTGCACACAAGTTCTCCTTATTGCCAATGTATATTATCCTTTGCGTGAAGCAATCTGCCTGCATCACTTGTCACAGGGCTAATCTCAAGAACAAACATTTTTAATAACCATTTTGTATTTTATTAACCTTACTAAATTGAAATGAATTCATTATCTGACATATGTCAAAATGTTTGTCTTTCAGAAAGACTGGTAGTTCAGATTTTCTCTTTCCCGATGTAACCTTTTTTAGGAATAAATGCACTTCATTCTCCTGGGATGGGAGGCCTAATATCTTTTGCTGCTGTTCAATAAAATAAATCTAAATTTTTTTCTCAGCATAGAACAGACATTGTCCAGTAATTATGATTTTCTTCTGCATGCCTCAAACAAATCCATCGCTAAAGCCTGTCCCCCTTGCCCATCTGCCTGAGCATAGTCCACTCACATTTAACCTTCCCTGTTCACTCTCTCAGCCACCTGGGCTTGACACAGTCAATGCTGCACACTGCACAGATGCTTGAGAAGCAACTCAGATCTTATGTTCACTTACTACGACTCGCATGTTACCGATGCTGATTAGAATCTGCCCCCTATGTCTAGTTGCCTGTCTGTCTGGGGCAAGTTTCTTTTTTTTTTTCTAGGCTAGTAAACACAATCAGAAACTATGGCGAGCAAAGTGGGATAGCTAAGATGAGGGTAATTAAGCACTGGCACAGCTTGACCAAGGTCTGTGGTAAATTCTCCATCCTTTAGTGTCTTTCAATTAAGAGTGGATAACTGTCTAAAGGAGAGGTGTTCTGGCTCATCCACAAGTTGTTGGGCTAGATGTAGGAATCGCTCGATGAAGTTCTCTAGCCTGAGCTGTGCAGAAGGCTAGACGAGATGATCATAATGGTTCCTTCTGGCCTTTACATCTATGACAATATAAAATAAGAATCACTCGAGAGGTCATTAATGGTAAAGGATAAGGAAGGAGAGTTTGTGCCCAGACTGGTGTAATTCACACCAGGGGTTCAAGTCTTCTCTGATGTAGATCATCTCCTGCTTATCAGTTGTGCCAACCAGCAGCATTCTTCAGAGGTTAGAGCACTGCTATGGGAGTTGGGGAGACCTGAGTTCTAGTCCTGCCAGCTGCTGTGTGACTTTGGGCAGTCCCCTTTCTCGCCTCCCCCGTGCCTCAATTCCAGCTGCAAAAAGAGGATGATTGTACCTGGAGCACTTTGAGATCCTCAGATGAAAAGCAGAGCTAAGGATAATAAAAATAGCTCCAGGACACCAGTGGTTTTATGCTTTGGCCTAGTCTGGAAGCAGAGGCAATGTGCCAGTGTTACCTGTGATGTTAATTCCCTGCTGCCCTAGCTCGCTGGCGTGTGTGTGAAGAAGGTATGCCTGGTAAGGCAGATTAGGAGCCTGTTTGCAGTTCTCTCTGACACCGTTCCATGTATCTATTTTTTTGGTGCACGGCCCCCATCCCATCTGTGACGTGCCCGGCAGCGAGCCCCGTATCGCCGTCTACTATGGGCCGTGACCTCCGCTGCTCAACTAACCGAAAAGCTCTAATCCTGCCCCGTCGCCAGCTCCCCCGTGCAGCAGGACGTCGTGCAGAGCTGTGCTCTATGGGTTTGACATCATCATACTTGAGATGTATGACACAAAGTCCCAAGCAGGCTGATGTCAGGCCCAGGATGGCTGCCATTCTGTCTCAGTTTACCATGTGCTCACAGAGTGAGGTTTTCTGCTTGTGGCTTTTTAACAACTGCTCATTCCATGAACAGATCATTGAGGCAAAAGGAATACCCTCTAACAACTAGCTCTTTTCACTGTGGAAAGGGATCATGGGAGTTTAACCCCCTTTTTTCTCTCTCTCTCTCTCCTTTCTCTCTTCCCCATTAGGTAAACTTCATCCTCTTCATTTGTATTATCCGGATCCTATTCCAGAAGCTGCATTCCCCAGATGTCGGGCGCAATGAAACCAGCCAGTACTTGTAAGTCCTAGACTGTTTTCACCTGAACCATGCAGTGTTGATGAGACCTGTCAGGCAAGGCTGTTTGCTTACCCAGAACCATCCTCCCTGTCTACATTTGATTGATCCCACTCCAAAATGTTTTGAGTCGATCAAAGGTATCTGAGGTTAGGGAGTTGGGAGATATGCTAAAATAATCAAGCGTCTGGCTGTCAAACTGTTTATAGATGGGTCAGGAGTCTTGCTCCTAGGAATAGCAATGAACAGGTGAGCTCCACGACAACGCTTATTATAAGACAAACAGGTGCTTGATTTGTACATTCATCATTTACTGGGTTCAGTTGGCATAGGTGGCTAAAAGTTTCCTGAGGCTCAGGAAGAACGGGCCAAAGCCTCCCCTGGTGCAAACCTTCACAGCTCCATTGAAGTCTCTTTGCATTCAGTGGAGCTGCACCATTTTACATCAGCAGAGAACTTGGTCCAGCAATTTCACATCCAGGGTAACTAGATCAAGCCATGTTCTTGGAATCCTCATCCATTGTGAAGTTTTTGGGGTTCGGCCAGACCCCAAGCTCACTATGTGCTGCCCAGCAGGGGCCTGCTTCTCCAGTTAATCTGCTTAATCAGGCTTTTGGAGAAGACTTTTGGGGGAACTCATCAGGTCCTCGGTACTGTCTCCAGAACCATAGACTTACCTGGTAGTGCTGTGTCCCAAGGCATCGCAGCCATGAAGTCAGGGCCGGCTCTAGGCACCAGCGTTCCAAGCAAGTGCTTGGGGCGGCAGAGTTTCCACCACCGCGGCAATTAGGTGGCAGTTTCTCTCTCCTTCTGTCCGCTGTGGCGATTCGGCATTGACAGGTTTTTCCAGTGTTTGGGGCGGCAAAAACGGTAGAGCCGGCCCTGCATGAAGTGACACTGAAAAGAACAGAGTGAGGAATAGAGAGGTGACCGCAGATCACAGTGGGCACAGCTGTCTGGAATCCTGTACAGTTGGGGGTATGTTACGTTCATGATTTAATGAAAAATCAGATGGATTTAATGTCAGTCATTTGTCCAGATGGCAGAAAGCAAGCCTGGGGGAAGGGAAGTAGTGTGGGATAACTGATTGCTGTTCCATATCCCCCATAGACAGATGCAGAATGGCTTCTGTCCCCCAGCAGACTCCAGACACTGTTGTGTTATGACACATTCTGGCTCCTCCCCAAAGGAAGGAGCTACAGGAGAAGCCCTGGATTCCACATTTAAAGGGCTTTGTGCTGAACCTTATGATCATAATAACACTTTCTGTTGCACAAATATGGAAGGGCAGTGGCATTCAGAGGCACTATCGCTGTGTGTTGAAATGACCTACATAATGTAGCACTTCTGTACTAACGGCATGTGACTGACTTCAGCGGAGCCACTTCTGATTTACATCAGTGTATGTGAGATCAAAGTCAGTCTCAGTGGGCAAGATTCTGGTCTCAATTAATCAGTGTAAATCTGGAGTAAGTCTATACAGCTCCACAGATTCACTCCAGCTTAAAGGTATATAACTAGGGCCCTACCAAATTCACGGTCCATTTTGGTCAATTTCATGGTCATGGGATTTTAAAAATTGTAAATTTCATGATTTCAGCTATTTAAACCTGAAATTTTACGGTGTTGTAATTGTAGGGGTCCTGCCCCTAAAAGGAGATGTGCGGGGGTCACAATGTTATTGTGGGAGGCTTGCAGCACTGCGATGCTGCTGGCAGCAGCGCTGCCTTCAGAGCTGGGAAGCTGGAGAGCAGCAGCTGCTGGCCAGAAACCCAGCTCTGAAGGCAGAGCCGCCACCAGCAGGGGCGCAGAAGTAAGGATGGCCTGGTATGGTATTGCCACCCTTACTTCTGTGCTGCTGCCTGCAGAGGTGGGCCCTCAGTCAGCAGCCGCCGCTCTCGGGCCGCCCAGCTCTGAAGTTAGGGTGGCATGGTCTGGTACTGCCTTACTTCTGCACTGCTGCTGGCGGGATGCTGCCTTCAGAGCTGGGTGCCCAGCCAACAGTCACCGCTCTCCAGCCACCCAGCTCTCAAGGCAGTGTGGAAGTAAGGGTGGCAATACTGCAACACTCCCCCCCCTCCAAATAACCTTGTGATTCCCCACACACACACACACATACACACACAAAACTCTCTTTTGGGTCAGGACCCCCAATTTCAGAAACACTTGTCTCCCCCCGTGAAATCTGGTCTTTTGTGTGCTTTTACCCTATACTGCACAGATTTAACGGGGGGAGACCAGATTTCACGGTCCGTTACGTGTTTTTCACGGCCGTGAATTTGGTAGGGCCCTATATAGAACCAAGATCAGACACCAACCCATTTTTGCATCTTGCTGCTGTCCTGAATCAGCATTTGGAACAATCTAGATCTTCATGGAGAGATTCCTGGAAAGATTTGTATTGGAAAGGATTTCCAGTGGGTCATTTAGTTCATCCCCCTATATGATGAAAGGGACCAATTTTACTCTGCCCTTAAATTTGGGTGTCTCCCAGAGCCTTGAAAATCTCTTGTGATGATGATTCCACTTTCTCCACTTGAACTGTTCTTAGACATAGAAAGGAAACGACATTTGATCTTACCATTTCCCTGCTGCAGCTCACTAAAGCCTGTTCATTCTTGTTTTGTTCTCACTGACCAGTGTGCATTATTGGTCCTTGCCTTTTCTATTACATCCCTTTATGTATCTGTAGTCAGATGTCGTGTCTCCGCTTCAGATTACGACATCCCTGTTGATGTGCTGAGATTAAATCAGCATATTGAAATATGTTCTAGAACTAAGTGTTGTCCTGAGGCCAGATCCTTGCCTTCATTGGGTAACTGGCTCCCATTAATCTCAATGAAAGTTCTGTGTGCGTACACAGGCAGCCAAGGGAAGGATAGGTCCTAGTGATCTAGGAGGTGGGTCTGGTCTTTTTAAAAACGTTCCCAGTGAATTAATGCTGGAAAAAGCTACCTTGTTATACCCACAGACAAAGTTATAGCACAAGAGGCAGTAATCCAAGTTTCCCCACACTGCACTGCCAATGTGCCCCTAGAAGGACTGCCTCTTGGGCAAGCATAGCCTTCCCCATATCTACCACCCCTCTCCCTACACTTCCCTCTGCAAAAACTCCACTAGCCCAAGCAGACTCAAACAGGGAGAAGAGCCCAAGAGTCCCTGGTGACCCAGAGGCATCTTGCGGTTGCCAGTCTTAGTTACGTGTAAGGGGATCACGCGCTACGGTGATGAGTGGCCATGCAGAACCTTGAGCTGGATGGTTAGACAGGCCCCTGGTCAAGCAAGGGGAGTTTAGGCTCAATGTTCGTTCAGTCCTTGCTTTTTCTGCTGCCAACCAGGGGGACAGTTGTACTACGTGCTTTTGTTTGATGTTGACTCACATGGTGGGGAATAGACTGAGCCCCTCAGGGCTGGAATTTGCAAAGGAGCCCAAGGGAGTTAAGTGCCAAAATCCTATCAAACTGAACACTTCATATCCTGAGATGCCTTTGAAAATCCCAGCCCAGACTCACTGCACTTAGGCTACTGTAGCAGTTTGCGGCAGGGCCCTCTTGGCTCCCACCTCTGCTAGGCTGTAGCTCATGAAAGCTTATGCTCAAATAAATTTGTTAGTCTCTAAGGTGCCACAAGTACTCCTTTTCTTTTTACTCAGAGATCCTGGGGTTCAATAACTATTGGTGCTTTTTATTGACCGGGTTGAGCTCCCACCATTTTCTCACCATACAGCTTACATAGTGCCGGATTCCTTGTGTCTGAACCCAGGAGCGAAGGGCTTTCTCCCTGCCTGCCTGCCCTCCCTCGCTCTCCTCCATCCTGCCTCCCTGGCTTCCTTCTTCCCAGCCTCTTATATAGCCCTGGGCTCATTGGGCTGGCAGCTGGCTCTCATTCCCCAGTTAGGGCAAGTTCTTTCCAGCCAGCTCCACTTTATTCACCTAAATGGGGCTGGCAGTCCAGGGGCCTAATTCTGCAGTCATTCTGCTCAGCACCCAGTCACAGCCACCAAACATCCTTCATATGGTAACAACTCTCAGGGCTTGTCTACACTACCCGCCAGATCAGCGGGCAGCGATTGATCCAGTGGGGGTCGATTTATCTTGTCTAGTCTAGATGCGAGAAATTGAGCGCTATCCTGTTGACTCCGATACTCTACCAGAATGAGAAACGCAAGCGGGGTCGACGGGAGAGCGTCAGCTGTTGACTTACCACAGTGTTGACTTACTGCAGTGAAGACACCACAGTAAGTAGGTCTAAGTACGTCGACTTCAGCTGCGCTATTCACGTAGCTGAAGTTACGTATCTTAGATCAACCCCGCATGATAGTGTAGACAAGCTCTCAGTCACTGCTGATGTGGGGTAGATTAGAACCAGCAATATAACAGTATAAATCTTGTGTTGTTCAGCCTGTTCCTAAACCAGCAAACCCTCCACTGCCCCAGGGCAGAATTCCACCCTGGGCTACCAGGTGCACAGGGGAAACTTTCCCTCTGCCACACCCCTGAAAGTGTGCAGGAAACTCGGGGCACCTGCCCAGCTCTCTGCAGACAATAGCAGGGAGCAGTCCTTACACTCAGGCGTGCAAAGACTATGATCGTGCTTGGCTACTGCATGTGACCTTTGGCCCACTCCCACTTCAGACACCCACAAAGCAGCTGGGCACAGAATGCCCGCCTATGCTGCAAAGTGAAACTGAAAGGGTTATCCAAGAATAATCTGGTCTTGCATTCTTCTTGGATTTCAACACTTCTGTGCTATTCTGTGAAGGTACTTATGCTGGGCCCATCACTTTTTGGTATCTGGAACCTATTGAAAGTACAAAAGTTCATGTCTTGCATTTGTTGAGCTTGCGAGAATGATTTTGCTTCATACCTGAAATGTCCTTGCACTGAATTACCCAGTCTTTTAAATTCCGTGCTCAATCCGTGTCCTTTTGGCCAGTCTGGGTTGGTATAAGTGGATGTCACTCCCAGCCAAGTCACTGGATTTGTGCCTGCTTACACCATGCTGAATTTGGCCCTTGGGACCAAATGTGACCCTCAGTTACATTGGTGCAACCTGATTGACATCAAGGGAGTTGCATGAGTGCAACTGATGGCAGGATTTGACCCTCAGTATCCAGAAAGCTCCTGCCAACTGCAGAGGTATGGTCTGGATGACCCAAGAGAGCTGTTCATCATACCTCTCAATTATTCCTGCCAAATCTGAGATAAGAATTTGTTTTAGTCTAACAGATCTGAGATCTGACCCTCCCGCCCCCTCTGTCTCTGCCCCAACCCAACACTGTTTGTTGAAGAAAGAATTTGTTGACACATTGACGGTATCTTTCAATGCTTGCCAATTCCATCTGAGTCCAAGTCTCGAACACCAGGTGCGCTGCTGACTCATTCATTAATGGTACGGCCATGGAGCTTTACTTTATTATAAAACGTGAAGGAACTCCTCAAGAAAAAGCCTTTTGAAATTATGGACAATCAAGCAGCATGGGGACAACAGTATTTCAGGCAAGACAGAGGATAAAACCCCATGTTTTCTGTAACAAGAACTTTGCACTTAATTAATTCCAGCAACATGCTATTCTACATAGGTTCTTAGACCACCACCATTCATGCACTAAGCAACGTAACTAACATCTGGCATGTGTGGGTCATTCTTTTTCTCCTCCTCTCCCAAGGGTGAGGGAATTCTGTCTGCAGTGTTGTGTGTTGGTAGGGCTGGCGAGGGGGTTAATGCACACACTGCTATGTGTGTGCTAGACAAGGCAGGTGGAAGAAGAGCTCCTTGCATTTGGAGTGGAAGGCAGTCAGCTTTGCGATGGCCGTTAGTTCCTTGGGGAGTTCATTCTACGGGCTGGGACCAGCCCCTGAGAAAACTGTCTCCCACACCCATGTTTTACCCTTATGGTAGGAAGTGCCATTGTGCCAGAAGACTCAGCCACTGTCTTTATCATGGGGCGTTAGTCAAGCTTTTAGATATCCTGGATCCAGGCCATTCAGTACCTTGAAGAGAAGGATTGGAGACCTAGAGCATGACTCATTATTCTATGGGAAGCCAGCATAGGGAACAGAGGACAGGTTTGGTGGCTGCCGTTGGCACATCTTACTGAGCAGATGTGCAGCTGTGAATTACTAGCAGAAGACACACAAACTAGCTCAAATAGTTTGGTAAAGGGGGAAAAAGACAGATGGATCAGCAGCAGCAAGGTACAAAACATTCTCACAAGAAGAAGGGACAATATCAGGGATATCTATAGTGTTGGAGTTTCTCAAGAGCGGATGGCCTCATGGCCAAGTATAGTCCATTGCTATAGTCCAGCCAGAAAGTGACCAATGTGTGTGTAACCAAGGCCACGTCATCGTGGAGATGCTAGAAAGTGTTATTCATGGCAATTGATGTCCGTGGAGTTACACCCGTTTGAGCTTTATGGCACAGGGAGGTGGGAGGCAAAGGTGGTACTGCTCTGTCTTATGCCAGCTGCCAGCGGTCCTCCAGCAACCAGTGCAGACAGCAGAGCATCGGGGTGATGTGTTCACAGCGCCTGCCTTGTTCAGCCAATGAGTTCCTGCCTTTTGTAGCTGCAGCTTTTTCAGATATAACAAGTTGCAGTGGCCAGATTTGGAAATCATGATTGCATGGATCACGGTGACAGGGCCAGGGTGCCACAGGCAGGAGGCATGGTCGTCTGGTCAGTGGCACATGAAAGGGGGTATTTGCATTTGGCCACCCTATGGCAGCAAAGAATCCAAAATGACCCAAGTTGTGGCTCGACTTACTCTGAGGACAGCCGCCCTGGTGGGGGAAGCGATAGCAGAGGCAAATGCCTTCCTCTTCCTACAGGCATCAGTCTAGATTGGGATCAGCTCTAGCCAGCTGCTTTACACCCGGGTGCTGACTTCAGCTTGGCATTAGGGGCCTGACAGGAGCCCGTAGAAGCTGGTGGGAATCTGGCCATTGAATAGGCTTTGGATCACGTCCTGTGAAAGCTGGGAAATTCTGCTAGGAGGCGGCATTTGAGCCAATGGAGATGCTAATATGAGTGTCATCTGTGTACTGCTGGCATGTCATCCCTCTCCGCCCTACCAGAAGCTTCTACAGATAGTGACTAGAGTGAGGTGGGGGGGAAGACCATACCTCAAGGGACTGTGCAGGTGAGGGCCTTGGCAAGGGAGGAACAGCTGCCCATAACACCCTAATGGCCTTAGCTGGAGGGAACAGACCTGAGCCATTTCAGGGCACTTCCATTCCCCACACTAGCCTCAGTGAGCTGGGACTGGAGTCCTCAGAGATCAATGATGTCAAATGCCCCTTAAGCTCACTGAAGTTTTGCATTTCATTTTATTTCAGTCAGTTGAATTTGATTTCCGTCTGTAATTAGATGTCAGAAATGATCTGCCATTCCTAATTAGAGCTCTGATTATCCTCCTGCGGGCCATTAAGCTCTAACGCTGCTCATCCTCCTGCTTTGGAACACACGGGCCGCTCCTGCCGCTCTATATGGTATTGTCATTTGCAGCTAAACATACGATTTCTCCTCCAGCACCCTGACTTTTCATAGAATCATAGAATATCAGGGTTGGAAGGAACCTCAGGAGGTCATCTAGTCCAACCCCCTGCTCAAAGCAGGACCAATCCCCAACTTTTCTGCAATCCCAGGCAACAAAGGCAGTCGTGGGCTCCATTTGGCTTGTGGAGATGAAAAAGTCTCTGGCAGGAGTGGAGGAAATACCTCCACTAGAGTGGATGGGCATAAAAATGTCACGCGTTAGAGCATCTCTGCCCCTGAAGCAACCAGCCATCTGTGAGCCCCAGGCAAAAGGGAACTACAGCTGGCTTATTGCCAAAACTCATCTGCCAGGACATGCACCGCAACGGTTGCTGTTAATAAGGGGGGGAATTACATCTCTGAAATACAGTGTAGCAATCACCACGGGCCAGACCTTCAGTTAAGGTGAAGCGGTGTAGCTGGATGGACGTCAGTGGAGGCTTGCTGATTTACACTGGCGGAGGATGTGGCTTCAAATCTCTGAAGCACTAACGCCCAGATCCTCAAAGGTATTTAGGCTCCTAACGTCCACTGATTTTTTTCAGTGAATGTCAGGAGCCTACATACCCGTGAGGATCTAGGTTTAATTCCCCTCCTTTTATTACTACCCGCTGCTTATGCTTTCAGAGCTTTAAACTTCCACCTCCGGCACAGAGTGGATTCCCTGGCATTGCACGATCCACCCTCCCTGCACTGTAGGGGGGTCATTGGAGCTGTAGGCGCATCAGCAGCCGAATTTCACGCCCTCGTGCCTGTGGTGGTTGCCCCCTTTCCCTTTACAGCTCATGTTTTTCTTTCTGACAGGAGACTGGCTAAGTCCACCCTGCTGCTGATCCCGCTCTTCGGCGTCCACTACATCGTGTTCGCCTTCTTCCCCGACAACTTCAAAATGGAGATAAAGCTAGTCTTCGAGCTCGTGCTCGGCTCCTTCCAGGTGTGTCAACCCTTAGGCCTGGTCCACGGCCAGCAAGATGCAGGGCGGGTCTTTCAGAACTGCGCTGCTTCATAGGAATGACCGCAGGAATAAGGAAATGCGTGAAGGTGGTTTCATTAACACGTGCCCAATCCTGCTCCCATGGGAGTCTTTGGGGAGTTGCCATTGACTTCGGTGAAGGCATGGATGGGTTACTCTTGTGCATTCTCATTCTCCCTTTCACCTCCTGGCATCCCAATATGTCTTACCAACAGTCAGCTAAATCCTACAATCTGTACGCAGATGCCACACAGACAGCATTCAGTTAACTGCAATGGGAGGAAGAATTTCTATTGACCCCAGTGGGGCTTGTTGCATGAGTTACTCCAGAATGAGACCTGAGGGCGGCAGCGTGACCTAGTGGATATGACACTGAACTGGGACTCGGGAGACCTGTGCTCTAGTCACTGTTCTTCTGCAGGATGACTTTGGGCACGTCACTTCCCTCCCTATGCCTCAGTCTCCCCAGCTGTAAAATGGGGATAATGATACAGCCTTCCTTTGAGGTATGATGCTGCTTTGAGATAGGGATGAAAAATGCTAGGGGTTATTTCAGCCATTAGATACATACATACACACGCTTCACTTCAATCAATGTTCCTCTCTTAACGCACAGTGATTAGCACTCAGTGATGCACTTCCTCCTGTTGTACAATCAGTTTCAGCCAGTCTGCTTTCTTGAGCCTTGAGAATTGAGTGTGTGTTTTATCACGTACTGTCCCACTTATGTGCTTTGGTCAGCAGTGAAATAGATACATATATACTAAGGTCAGAAGGGACCATTCTGATAATCCAGTCCGACCTCCTGCACAGCGCAGGCCACATAATCTCACCCACCCACTCCTACAATAGCTCAGACATAGGTGAGGTTTTTCGAAGTCCTCAAATCATGGTTTAAAGACTTCAAGGAGCAGAGAATCCTCCCTCAAGTGACCCGTGACCCATGCTACAGAGGAAGACAAAAAAGCTCCAGGGCCTCTTCCAATCTACCCTGGAGGAAAATTCCTTCCCGACCCCAAATATGGCGATCAGCTAAACCCTGAGCATATGGGCAAGATTCACCAGCCAGATACTACAGAAAATTCGTTCCTAGGTAACTCAGATCCCACCCATCTAATATCCCATCACAGGCCATTAGGCCTATTTACCATAAACATTTAAATATCAATTAATTACCAAAATCACGTTATCCCATCATACCATCTCCTCCATAAACTTATCGAGTTTAATCTTAAAGCCAGATAGATCTTTTGCCCCCACTGCTTCCCTTGGAAGGCTATTCCAAAACTTCATTCCTCTGATGGTTAGAAACCTTCGTCTAACTTCAAGTCTAAACTTCCTGGTGGCCATTCGTTCTTGCGTCCACATTGGCACTAAGCTTAAATAATTCCTCTCCCTCTCCGGTATTTATCCCTCTGATATATTTATAGAGAGCAATCCTATCTCCCCTCAACCTTCTTTTAGTTAGACTAAATAAGCTAATAAATAGCTAGCAATGCTGACATTTAAATTGTCATTTGGCAGCTGAATTAGCACCTTACAGAGATGAATGGGGCAGTTCAGAGCTATCATTTCAGGCTGCCTGCAGACTCAGGTAGACATCACTGAACTGGTTTGCCATCCGTTCACATCTTCAGTGTTATCACCCCAACTGTAAGGGCCAGAGACGGACTTTTTTTTTTTTTTTTTAAAAAAAAGCAGAGATTCTGAAGAATAAGGTGGCATCGTAAAAAAAAAAAAAAAAAAAAGTCACATGGTCACAGCCCAATTCAAATCCTGCACTTTAGTAAGGGAGCTAAAATCAAGCAGCCTTTATCTGTACCAGGAGGACTGTTCGAAGTTTCCTGGCTATGGTCCCTGTGTTCAAGGCTGTGGTTGCAACTGGGTGTTCTGACCAAATTAAATGAAGCCTTTCTGATGGTGAGGTTCTAAGTGCCTGTTTTCTCTTCCTCTTCCCAGGGCTTTGTGGGGGCCGTTTTATACTGTTTCCTCAATGGGGAGGTAAGATCCACAGTTTTGTTTGGGCAGTGCGTGTCACTAGGATGAAGTGAATGACGGAGAAGGGAAGACTGAGCAATGTTCCATTCCTTACATCAGCCCATTGGGGCTGCCGTGGTCATCAGATACTGGCTTTGCATGTGAATTTTAGTACTCGCGGTGCTGAGGGCTGTGCTGTACAGTGTTGTATTCACAGAACAGGCAGCAAGTGGAGGGTTTCCCCCCGCCCCGCCGCCACCCTGCCAATGTGCCTCAGTCCTGACCTGGAGTGGCCACGCTTGGTGGTGAAGGTTCAGCCAATCTCCAGCCCACTCATTCTTTGGCCTCTTTGCTGAGCATGGCCCTGATCCTGTTGAAACCAAGCGGGCTTTTGCCCTTGACTTCAGAGCAGCACGATCAGACCCACAGCAGCATGCAGGCCGGTGAGTGCAGTGAGTTTTGTACTGTGGAGCCATGTGTCCATTGAAAATGGATCTGAAATCCACCAGATTCACTTCACAAAAGCCATTGAGCAGATGTGAGATGGGAAGAGCGTTTAGCCCCATACTAACTAGGGCAGCATTCAAGCCAATAAAGCGAGCAGTGAAGAGATGGGGGTAGCTGTGTAATTCAGTTCTGGGTTTGTATCCTGGCCTCCCCATAAGCTCAGGGATGTTCAGAATCAGATTTTACGCCTGCTCCCTTTTCAAGGGATCCTCCCCGTATAGTTTGTGCTATGATTTCTGAACTGGGTATGCTGAAAGTACCCTATAATTCATACCATAGCCTACAACAGAGGTGGGCAAACTACAGCCTGCAGGCCAAATCTGAGCCGCAGGACCGTCCTGCCTGGCCCTTGAGCTCTCGGGCCGGGGAGGCTCGCCCCCAGCCCCTCCCCTGCTGTTCCCCCTCCCCCACAGCTTCAGCTTGCCACGCTGCCAGCGCTCTGGGCAGCGGGGCTGCGAGCTCCTGCCGGGGGACTTGGCTGCCAGTCCTGCTGCTCTGAGTGGCATGGTAAGGGGCCAGGGAGCGGGGGGGTTGGATAAGGGGCAGAGGTTCCCAGGGGGCAGTCGAGACAGGGAACGGGGGGTTGGATAGGCGTGGGAGTCCCGGGGGGGCTGTCAGGATGCGGGGGTGTGGATAGGGGGCGGGGCAGACAGGGGACAGATGGGGTTGGATAGTGGGTGTAGTCCAGGGGGGCAGTTAGGGGCAGGGATGTGGATAGGGGGCAGGGCAGTCGGGATAGGGAATGGGGGTTGAATGGGGGTGGGGTCCCGGGGTGTGGTATGGGGTTGGGGGTCCCGGGAGGGGGCGGTCAGGGGACAAGGAGTGGGGGGGGTTGGATGGGTCAGGAGTTCTGAGGGGGGTGGGAAGTGGGAGGTGACGGATAGGGGACAGGCTGTTTGGGCGGCACAACCTTCACTACCCGGCCCTCCATACAGTTTTGCAACCCCAATGTGGCCCTCAGGCCAAAAAGTTTGCCCGCCCCTGACCTATAACCTCTCCCCAGAGAGCTAAGTGGCTGTGCAGTAGCGCTTTGTATGTGTTAGCCCATGTTTGTTGATGGTTTGAATCCCGCTGCAGAGCTCAGGAAGACCAATGCCCTCTGCACAAAACAGTGCCACAGCTCCAGAAAACATGCTGCCCTGTAAAAACAAAACAAAAAAAAAGGAAATGTTTCTTTGGTGAAAGGAGCTTGTGAATGAAAGACGTTTCCTAATTACCCTCACAAAGGAGAAAAAATATGTCCACAGTCGAGGTCATTATAGCTCCTTCATTGTATCAGCCCAGTGGCTCAAAGACTGCTACATCCCTAACTGGTGCATCCCTTCACTGCCTGCCACTTAGCTATAAAGTTCTTACCTGCAGATATCAGTTCAGTGGCCTTTGTGAATTGGTCCCTGCTGGCCTTACAATAGAGAGTGATTCTCCTTGTCCAACTCAACACCCATTTCCTTCTCCAAGGGACTGTCCTTGACTTCCCAGGGAAGGGGGGTCGCTTGTTCCCACTTCCACCATGGCCTTGGAACCAGAGCCAGTTAGCAGCTTCTAGTCGGAATTTAATTAAGCCAGCTCCCTTATTGCCGCTCCTAAAACCAAACCAGACTGGCAGAAAGGAGCCCCATCCACTAACGTGCTTCTCCATCCCCGCTTAGGTCCAAGCCGAGCTGAAGCGGAAGTGGCGCAGGTGGCACCTGGAGAGGTTCCTGGGCTCTGACATGAAATATCACCACCCGTCCGTCGGGAGCAACGGCACCAACTTCAGCACTCAGATCTCCATGCTCACCAAGTGCTCGCCTAAGACTCGCAGGTGCTCCAGCTTCCAAGCAGACTTCTCTCTGGTCTGAGGGGGAGAAACGCTCCAGAACAGAACACTTGAGAGAGAGAGAGAGAGAGAGAGAGAGAGAGAGAAACCACCCTGGAATTTGTTTAAAGCTGAAGAGTTGTTTTTAAACAAGACGCTCCCCATGAGTTAAACAAAGAGCATGAAACTGGAAAAGCCACTGACGCCCTGAACGACAAGAGACAAGTCAGGACGTAGAGATCTTTTTTTCTTTTCCAGACCTTTAACTACAGGCTTGTCCCTAGGCGATGGAGAAACTCACAAACCGACTATTACACTTGTGCACGACTCCAGCTTGCCTGGGAAGGGCCTAGGAGATTCTGAAAGGCTCGCAAATAGGGGGTGGGGGATAATTAATGGCTTCACCTGAGCCAGCTTCTCGGAAACAGATCGAAATGATGCACTTTTTAAAATGAGCCAATGAGAAAAAATAATTGCTTTTAATGTGCCAAGAGTCTGATCAGGAAAGGATGGCAGTGAGACGAGGAAGGACCGACAAGCAGGGTACAAATTGTAGCAGGGCACAGCACTTGTGCGCGTCCAGATGCATTTCACGTTGCTACAAATAAGCTGAAAGACCAGAAAGTCATCTCATTGGCTCCGGAACCGGAGTGGAATCTGCAGCTCTCAAACAATCTGTATTCCACCGTCGAAGATGCCTCCGAAATGTAGCTTGCTGAGGAGCTAAAATGTAAATGCCCTTTTCTGCACTATACTCATTATGTTTTTAAAAAAAAACAGGATATAATAGACTTGCATGGCTAATGTATAAAAACAAGGTACAGGTGCCAATTCAATTGCATGGCTGTGTTTTCCACAAAAGAAACCCTCTGATTAAGCTTGCTATAAGTCTTGGCATATTTTTGCAGCAGGAATCTTTGGGGATTTGTGGGAAAGATATTGGTTTATAGTAAGTTTTTGTACCTGAATAATGCACACTGCGGGGAAGGGGAGAGTTAGAACTCACGTAGTGCTTGATTGAATCAGACCCTCTGTCAGGAGCCACTACCCAGAGTGAAGAATTAACTTAATAGCAATAGGCAGAATTGGCCTTGGCAAAACAAGCTTAAATCCACAAGTAAACTGGCACTGCAGGGGTTTGAAATAGGAAAGGGGGAACGGTGGGGCTATGAAATTGATCCCTACTTCAATTATTCCAAACAACTTTTATCCTCCGATGAAGGTATTGCAAAGAAAATCATTAGAACTTCAATAAGCGTGATACCATACCTTCTGTCTACTTTCTAACAACCTTGACATGTACGTATCAGGGCATGAGCCCCATTTGAAGTGTGTACATAGCTCCCATTAACACCAGTGGGAATTTTATTTTTCTTTACATTATTGGGGTGAATTTAGTGCTGCTCCAGAGTACCAGATTGACAGCTGTGGAGACCTGAAGTCCTCTACTTAGACTCATAGACCCATAGGGTTAAGAGGAACCGCAAGGGTCAGCTAGCCTAACCCTCAGCCAAGATGCAGGATTTGTTGTGTCTAAACCAGGGATCGGCAACCTTTGGCACGCGGCCTGTCAGGGAAATCCGCTGACGGGCCAGGACAGTTTGTTTACCTGTAACGTCCACACGTTCAGCCGATCGCAGCTCCCACTGGCCACGGTTTGCCGTTCCAGGCCAATGGGGGCTGCAGGAAGCGGCAGCCAGCACATCCCTCGGCCCACGCCGCTTCCCACAGCCCCAATTGGCCAAGAATGGCCGAACCTGCGGATGCTTTAGGTAAACAAACTGTCCCAGCCTGCCAGCGGATTTCCCTGATGGGCCGCGTGCCAAAGGTTGCCGATCCCTGGACTAAACTATCCAAGATGGGATCTGTGCCTCTTCTTGAAAACCTCGATATGGGTAAGCGAATGAAGGAACTCCCATGACTTCCCTAGGCGTCTGTTCCATTGTCCTCCTGTTCTTACAGTTAGGAAGTTTTTTTTCCTTGAGAGTTAATCTAAATCTGTTCTGCTGTAGTTTGAACCTATTGCCTCTTGTCCTGCTCTCTGTAGTAAGAGAGAACAATTCTGCTCCATCTTAGCTCCCCTCTCAGAGCAAAAACAGCAAGGACAGTGCCAGCTTCCTCCCCCTTATTCTTTCGTATGACTAGTGTCGAGCAGCAACTACAATCTCGCCTTAAGTTGATCAAGCTAAAGGGCTACTTCAGGAGTAGCAGAATTTATTACAGTGATGCCTCCTTCATATTTGTAAATTGGGCAGTCGGTGCTGATATGTTTGATGGCCTGTCATGGGGAACACATTCACCCAGGGCAGAGTCCTTGATTTGCCATTTGAGCATTAGACATCCGCATCTCCCATGGTTGGTTCAGAGTTGACCAAGATGACTGTGGAAGGTTGAACCGCTGAAACTTCTGCATGGGATCTGGCACAAGAGGGTTCCTCCGCCGTGCTACTCATCCCAACCATCCCCTTACAAAGAAACACTTGCAGTAACCCTAAAACACTACGGCTATCACTGTCGTAAGGTGTATCATTCCAATCTCAGGGCTGGTCTACATTACCGGGGCGGGGGGGAAGAGGGGGGAATCGATCTAAGTTACACAACTTCAGCTACGTGAATAACGTAGCTGAAGTCGACGTACTTAGATCTACTTACTGCGGTGTCTTCATGCGGTGCATTAACGGGAGACACTCTCCCCTCAATTCCCCTTGTGCTTCTCATTGAGGTGGAGTACCAGAGTCAACGCTAGAGCAATTGGCAGTCGATTTATCGTATCTATACTAGACCCGATAAATCGATCGCTGCCTGTCAATCCCGCCGGTAGTGCAGACAAGCCCTCACTTACCCCGTTTTTTCACTGGTGAAACATGATTGACTGGAATAGTTACTCCTGATTTTACATCAATGTCTGTGAGATGAGAATCAGATCCTATTGTATAACTTACAATAGCAATAATATCCTTTGGGGGTTTAATTCAGCATGCTGCAGTATTTTTTTTAAAGGGAGTGACTGATTGGGAAGGACCCTCCTGCCTGCTCGGAGTAATAAGAATGATTCATGCACACAGAGGGGAAGATATAATTGTCCTTAAATGTTTTGCTTACCGTGAGGCTGAGAGAAAGAGAGCTCCAGCTGTATATGAAAAAATTGCTTCGGTTCACACATGGGATGCCGCATCACTGGGCTTCATTATTAAAGGGGAATCCCACCTTTAAGCTTTGTCTGGAAGCAGTTGCAATTCTGTGCCAGGCAATGGCCCCATTTCCAGTAGTAGACCTGAAAATCCTAGTCACTGGGCCAGATTCTGCCTCCAGTTTGGTGGGTGGCACCATACTGGGACAAATTAATCCCAGAGTTGTGCCCGCTTATGCTTGTGCTGGGTCCATGGACTTCTCCAAGGGAGAAACTATGGGCACAACTTAGTCATTTATGGGGAATTTCCCCGGCATCTGTGCTCCCCTAGTATTCAGATCTGAGAGGGAGAAAAATACCAACAAGGGTAGGCTCAGCTTTTTATGCTTGTTCATTCACAGAGAACAGAAAAGGGAGGCGGGCGGGGATGGGGGGACAAGGACTGGAATTTAAACAAAACCCATGTTTGAGTAAAGTACTGTGGCTGGGTCCATGCTATAGACCTCATGGGCCAGATCCTCAGCTGCTGCAAATTGGGATCGCTCTTTTGAAATCAATGGAGCACGTGGATCAATGACTACACCACTTTATACTAGCTAGGAGTAGCTTACCCCGGCTGAGGAGCTGATCGCTTACCCGCATAAGCAGATTTCTTGGCGTGTCCCACACTCATTCCATGCATGGCCCTTCCACTGATGACAACGGGCTGTGGGGAAAGCACAGAAAACACAATGGAGAGGAGAGTTTTGCAGCACAGGGTATGGCTACACTGCAGTCGGAGGTGTGATTGCAGCAGGTGTCGGCATGCACAAGCTAGCTCTAAGCGAGCCAGCTCAGGTACCAATAGCAGTGAAGCCGCAGCAGTGTGGGCTGCACAAGCCCGTCCTGATCCCTGGGTACTTACTCAGGCAGCTAGTGGGCACTCTAGTCCATGCTGCTAGGCTTCACTGCTACGACAACCTGAGCTAGCCCGATGAAAGCCAACACAAGTATGTAAACACATGTTGCAATCGCTCCCAGACTCCAGTACAGACTTATCCAGAGGGGCAACCATGGGGGATGTTTGCAGATGTGACTCGTTGCCCTTCCAACATTTTATTACCTCGTTAATACCCCGATCATCATGACTGCAGGACTCATGCATTTTCATTTCTGGCCCCTTCAACTCTCTCTTTTTTTTTTAAACATGTTTGTACCAAGGCAAATCAAGAAGCAAATTAATTCTGCTCTGGATCTGCAGAATCTCTGTAAGCTACAGTTTCAACCTCAGAAATTGATCTTCACTGGCACTACCACTATCACTAGGACAGCGTAAATGGGCTTGCCTGGAGCAGAGGCAATAAGCAACATGTTGGTTATGGATCAGGACCAAAGGCCCATAGCCAGACCCTGATCTGCACACAGGATTCCCAATACTAATTGCTGGGGAGCTCTGCATGAAAAACTGATGACAGGACATGGCTTGAAGTCAGGTACTCAATGACAATTCAGTTCTGGAAGTGTTATCAGACTATCGTACCAGCCATACAATACCTGAAAAAGTCATATTTGAAATGGTTTCATCATATAATTAGGCTTGGTGGAATTCAAGTTTTTTTAAATTATTTTGATGGATAATATCAATGTTTATTCTTAAGCATTTTTTTCAGTTTTATTCATTTACATTTTCACAGTTGTGGGTAATTATTGACGGGTCAGACAATAATTATTTAATGACAGTCAACATTGAGATTCAAAATGTTAAAGCTTCATAACCATTAAAGCACAAATTATCAATATCACTTAGCAAACTCAACAAAGTAAATATCCTTAAATCAAACTCTAAAAAAGTTCTCAAGCAGCATCTTTGTTACTTTGCTTATCTGTCAGATCATATCATAGGCTGCAGTTCGCACCGTCTCTCACAGATGAAAGAATGCCAACAACCTTTAGATTATTATCAATGGAAATATTTGTGTCAGTTTGCGTGTGTCTGGTGAAATTGACATTTACCAATATTTACTGATAAAAATCATATCCTTTCAAGCTTACATATCATGCACAAGTGCATCCCCATTAGGTCCTGGGACCAACATAGCTACAGTAGCACTGCATATCCCCATTAGGTTGTCCAACGAAAATATTTTGAAAAGAAAGGATTGTTGCATGCATGTTTCCTTGGACAGAAATAGCAATATTTGTGGTGCAGGCATTGTAAAGCTGTCACATTAGCTGTGTTTGCTTCATTTTAAAGGAGGACTTAATATACAGTGGTTATGTTCAAGTACATGAACAAGGAGGGCATGATCCAATGGACGTTAAAACCAATGGAAAGATGTTCATTGACAGCAATGGGCTTTGGATCAGGCCCTAATTTAGGCTGAGTCATTGACTCATCATGCGACCTTGGACAGTTGACTTTGCCTTCTTTAGAGAGACAAGGTGGGTAAGGTCATATCTTTTACTGGACCAGCTTCAGGTCTGAAGATGAACTCTGTAGAACTCAAAAGCTTGTCTCGTTTACCAACAAAGATTCATCCAATAAAAGCTATTACCTCACCTATCTTGTGGCTCTCATATCCTGGGATGACCACCACAACAGCTTTGCCTTTTTCAGTCATTCAGACTGTGCATTTCTGTTAATGAAACAAGAAAATGGGGCAAAAGTCAGGCACCTCAGTGGAACCTGGATGTACCATCTGAGCAGCATTATCCTGCACAAATACAGAATTATGATGCAATCCAATGCTCTTAACTATAATTACCCCTTAGAGGGCCCAATTCTGATCTCATTTACTTTGGTGTAAATCAAGAATAACTCCACTGATGTCAATTAAGTAGAATGCTGTAAATAGCACAAGTATCAGACTCAGTCTTCAAAGCCCTTTGCAAACACTGGGTCAAATCCTGAGCTCACTTGCAGCAGTGAATTCAGTGGAGTTACTCCTGATTTACACCATGTAAGTAAGCTTAGACGCTGACCTCACTGTAACTCCACTGACTTCAGATGCATTCTTTCTTCCGCGTATCGGTGTGCAATCAGACTCATTCCAATTAATTAATTCTCCAGATGTCACCATGATTAAGCAGATATTACCCTGATCTTCCAGACAGTGTGACCTAAAGGTTAAGTGATTTGCCCAAAGCCAGTTATTGTCAATGCTATCATTCGAATTCAGGTATTGCTAGCTCCCAGCCCTGAGTGGTAACCATTAGACTATACCCCTCTCTCAGGCAGTAACAATTGAGGAGATGAGCATGTCCTAGGATTAATAATTGTCTGTGAGGAAATCATAGTCTGGAGGGAAACATCAAACCTTTAACTGGTCCTTAAGCTGGTCCTTAAGCCCCTGAACTACCCTGTGGGAAAATATGAAAACAGGGGACTAAACCCAAACAAGTATAAACATACAAAGATTTTTTAATAGATGCAGCTGCAATTGGTACCTGTAAATTAAATTGGTACCAGTGAATTAACACCTTGTAGGTCAGCCAATCAGAACTCTTGAGTTAGGTCTGAACATTCCATTTAATTTACAATTCCATTGAATAGCCAACAAGGCAAGATGGTGTGCCAGTCATGGAGCCATGAGGAGAGAACAATCCTAGATCAGTACCTAAATCCCATGGTGCCAGGTGACCTGGAAAACCCAAAGAGGGATACATACATGTAGACAGGTGAAAGACTGCATCTCATTTTATTGAGTATACAAGCTGGATAAAATAACAACCAGGACTGAGGAACTGATTTCCCTTTTCTCCACTGCAAGAAGGGCAGTGATCTTCCACATGGTTTTAATGAGGTGATTCCTCATCTCCATTCCTCCTTTTCCATCCCCAGCCCTTTCACCATCTAGACACCTGATTCTTCAGCTCCTACAAGTGCCCGATGACTGCAGTGGCAGGTCTGTCTGTGGAGCGGCTAAACAGTCCACCCCTACACGCAGAGGCTAAGCTTTAAAACTTGCTAGTTGCCTTAGGTAAAGATGAAGGAGTATTTGGTCCTACCTCACCACAACGGGCTGGACTAGATCACCTCTTGAGATCCCTTCCAGCCCTCCCTGTCTATGCTTCCCCATAGCAAACAGCGATACGTAGTATCACAGCGGCACACTAACGAAAGTAGGGGGAGTAAGTATTTAGCTGAGGCAAAAACTGGCAAGTTTTGGAGATTGTATAAAATCTCTTCCTGTTATGATCTGACTTGAAGAACATTCTGCAAACCTGGAAACGTCTGCACTCTTCTTTGTTAGGCCCATTTTATTACTTTACCGCTGGTTCATGTTGGCATCTGTTTGGAGGGTTTACCATTGAAGTGTACTCACCTCTGTACCTTTTGTAGCAGAAGCAACACTTCTGAGTTGTGATGTTCTCTGCAATCCCAGAGGTTTGATCCCAGATTTAAAACTACAGACTAGAACAAAACATGGTCCTTCCCACTACTCCGATTCCCAGCTTTTAGGTAACATCGTTATCAGCTTGGCTCTGAGCATGAGAGAATGCTTCTGAGTAGGACTATGCCCACAAAACCTATGTGCGCATGAAGAACCTCTGTCTCCAGAGTATGTAGTGGAGCTCTGCTCCCCTCCCAAAGCGTCTCAGCACTGATCACGAGTGTGCTATGCTTTCTGGATACCAAGGAGTAAAAATCAGAGTTCCTTGCTT
Source organism: Dermochelys coriacea (assembly GCF_009764565.3). Lineage (NCBI taxonomy): Eukaryota > Metazoa > Chordata > Testudines > Dermochelyidae > Dermochelys > Dermochelys coriacea. The sequence goes on from NC_050069.1 coordinate 262,990,838, forward strand.
CCCAGTGCTACCTGGCTCTTCTCAGGTACAGGTGTTCAGCCCTGCTTGGGAGCAAAGGACTATAGTTCCTTTCCATTGCAAATGGGCTCCAAATTTCAAATTCTTGTTCTCATTTACACTGGTGTAAATCTGGAGTGACTACTGGCTTCACTCCACAATTAGACTAAAGCAGTCAAGAGAAGAAGTGAGTCCCAGACCCATATTCTGCTTCAGACATCTCAAAGTGATCTGGGAGGATTGGTTTTACCCATCTCTTCTTCCAACCTCAATGACCACTTCTCCTCACCACTCCAGAAATAGAATTTAACCTGCAGCCGTGTGACAACTCGCTGAAATTAAATTGGCATGACCTGTTTGTTTAGAGATCACTACAGATCTGTATCATGGTCCTAGGGAGAGAGCATGTCAAGAGCCAACAGAGTGTCTCTTCCACTTCCTACCTGCTGAAAAAGCTAACTTCATTTACATGTAATATCCAGCCATGATGTTTCCCAAAAATACTTAAGAACCCTATTTTTCAAAGCCTTGTTATTTCAAATACCAGGCATAACACAAAACTCTAAAGGGCAGGAATAGAGAAACCAAAATAACCAAAACAGAGGCAAGGGGACTAGAAATACCTTCAGATGATCTCTAGGGGGAACCGTTATTTGGATTCTGCAGGTTAGATCTTCAACAGATGTAAATTGACTTAAATAGAGCAACACAGAGTCACACCAGTTGAAGGTTAGGCCCAGTTTGTTCGTACTGTAAACATGTATATAAAGGCACTCGGAAGGGCACATAAAAAAGAATGTACATTTTTTGATACCACCTGAATTTGAAATATACATTGAGAAAGCTGTTTGGGATTCGAGAGCCTCTCCCCAGTGGCGTTTCCAAACACGGCGTTCAAGTCAAAACTCAACTTGTGCAGTAGCTGGTATTATGTGATCCTTATCCACCTTGTGCACGCTGTAGGCGTCTCTGCTCTTCTCTCCTGTAAATAGGCTTTAAATATAAAGAGTGCTGGCTGAAAGGGGTGTTGACTGTGAACAGAGACTCAGAAGTCCTTAGAGGAGACTTTGCTATTTACCTACATTAAGACACTCCTGACTTGTTATTCATCATGACCTTGAGAATCAGCCCTTTCAATTGGCGCAGTCATAAACTCTGCCTCATTTTATGACCTCTTACCCGGTGTTATTTATTAAGCTCCAACTCTGTACTGTAAATACTCAATGGCTTGTACCCTAGCTCTTTTTCCTTGTGTTTGGTTCATCTCTGAAGCGCCTCCTTGTTTCCAACGGACTCCTTCTCCTTGGCTACCACTGCTGAAAACAAGCAATAAACCATCATAAAGGCATTGTGTCCAGGAGTCTGCACATGTAGTTTGTGAACTGATTTCTCTCAATCTTTGGGAGGTACAGAGAGAGGGCAAATTCTCCATTTATGAGGAACTGATTCAGCTGCTCAACTGCTGAAAGCAATAGATGCCCAGCTGCCTGTAGTCACACCACTACAAGTGGTAATTCGGTTATACCTTGCAGGATAGGCCTGCCACTGTCAGCCTGGGACCCATCCCACAAGAAAACTCACGTTAACAAAAGAAGTGGTGGCAATTTCAGCACAAGCGATGCTCCAAGTTATCATAGGGAGCATGCCTCTGCATATCACTAGGAGTCTAACCTTGGGACACTGTGTAACTGGTGGTTGTGTCCCCTTTTGGATGAACTATAAAACCAATGTCCCGGCTCTTGACCCCTTGTCGCTATTAAGATCTCATGACATCTTTCCCAAGACCTAGGGGTATTGAACCCAGGGGTCCTGGACAAATTCCCAACTGAGTAATTCTACATATCCAACATCTCTCCTTCAGTGCTGTTTTCTTTTCCACTTGCTGCCCTGTACTGATGTGTAATGCAGCTAGGTTCTGTTCTGCAATGGCTGCGTTTCATCCCAGACATGTCAGTAACACATGAAGGGATTCCTGTACGTATGCAGGCAGGCACCTATATATTTACTGATATGGGGCTAGATGTTAGCTCCTGCTGTAGCTGCCCTGCCTTGCTGTTGCAAAAAGAAAGCTAGTGGATTCAGTCCCATGAGGATTCCCATGGGGAATGGGCAGTTGGGCTTAGGTTAGAGCAGTCCTAAGGCTACTCTAACTTACGCTATGGAATAAACCAGTCCCTGGGCGACCCACAGGACTGTGTGCTCACACTGGTTGCTTAAACCCACGTTTACTTGTTCTTCCCCTACCCCATGGTTCTCCAATGAACACAGCTCAGCCAGGCAGGAGTACCCTGCCCTCGTAGTGATAAAAAGGTTAGGGCACAAAAGGTATGTTTCACCTCCAAAAATCCACATTTGTGCAGGCAGATGTAGTGCATTTTTAAAGAAATACACACACATGCTGTACTCCAATGTTCTGGTAACACTTAGCACTAACAGGGGCAGCTTTGTAGCTGTGCATGCAGAATTCGTACATCATTATTGCAACTGTACACAATGGTATTAACTAAGCACACAAATGGCCAGTTAAGCTAAATGGCGATCTTTGCTCACAAAGGCCCACACTTCCGTCAACAATCACTGGAAATTGCACAATTCTAACAAAAAGCTGGCCCCTGGTTGGCGCAACTAATTGTAAAACCAGTAAATTAACTGACTGGCAAATTCCAGACGGAGTAATTCTCCCTATGTAAGAACTCCCCTTCCATGTCAGGTGCCTATTATTGTCTTTGTCACTTGCTGGCCTGTAGTGTAATGCAGGTATAATGCAGCTGGGTTCTGTTCTATGATGGCTAGAATTGTCAATTACATTATGGGGTTTGTCAGAGCAGCAGAGGCGTTTGGGATTAAGCACCTTGCTAAAAATTTGCCACTTGAGCTTGCATATCAGTCATAATTCTAGGCCAAGTATGGCTTCTAAATGTATATTTAGACACCTGAAAAAGCACCTTGATTTTCACCGAGTGCAGTGGGGGCTGTTGGATATTCAGCATGAACTGAAAATCAGCCCATTTATTTATGTACTTAAACAAGGATTTCTGAGACTAACTTTAGGCTTCTAATTTAGAATACTTTGCTTTAGTCCTCATACAGGCTGTCCATTTGATTGGGATCCCCTATGGATGCAGGGATCTGCACCAGTGGATTCCAGTGCAATAACAAAAGCCTTTGCTTATACACTGTGTCGTCTCCCCTTTCCTTTATCCAGCATGGTCCTTTCAGACAACGTGCTTCTCAGCACAGGGTCTGTGTCTTCCTCTGGGTTTATAAAACACCTAGCATGTGATTGGCAATGTAAGTAGTGAACAGTAATACGTACAATATGAAGTGGTGAAAACAGATCATAGGAAGTGATCACCAGGCCTTCTTTTTCAGGGGGCCAGATCTTCCACTCATGGATGTCCCCCACAGAGCTATGCCCTTTCACACCAGCTGGGAATATGACCCATGAAATGGAGTGAACTCTGTAACCACAGATTGCAGATTTCATTGTGACATTCTTCTGCAGCTGTCCCTGTTTCCTGACCGTATAAAACTTAAGGGCCAGCACTTAGGTTGAGTAGAGCAGGTGGGTCCTCTTGAGCTGAGGGCAATCATTGTGTGACGTGAGAGACTGTTCATCACAAGTAAAGGTATCACAGGCCCAAAGGCTGAGACGAGATCAGCAAAACTCATTCAATCTGTCCTCAGCAATAATACTGTACTTGTATAAACCATCTTCATTTGCGTGATCTCTATGCACCACCCAGACATGAAGTAACTTGAGTGGCTTTGCCTGAGGGCACCCAGGAAAGTCTGCAGCCAAGTCAGCAATAAAATCCACATCTTCTGATTCCCAGTCCTGTGCCTTAAGTACCAGACCATCTCAACCTGTTATGTGAAGAGCCAGCATGTCAATTCACTGAGGGGAGTGAGGCTTTCTTTCAACGCTGGATGCAGTTCCATCGAATTTGAGATAACACACAGCAGAGGCTCTAGAGACAGGCTTTACAGCTCAGTTCTGATGTCCCAGTTTGGTGAGAAAGTGGCTTTTCCCAGTTGGGCTGTGAATAAAATGGACAAAGAATGATTGCACATTTCCTGCCCCAGAAGGGAATCCTTTGTCAATCCACATTTGCTGCATGTATAACCAGCTGACTGACAGCATTTGCCTTCTGTTTGCTATGGGGAACACCGGGTATGATCCAAACACCATTGCAGCCCATGGAAAGAGTCCCATTGACCTCAAAGCAAGTTAAGATAATTTTGGATTGTCACAGGGTCCCAAATGAGTTAGGACACCTATTTCAATTCAACAGGAGTTGGACACACAACTTTCTTAGGCACCTATGAAAATCCCACCTGAAGGGTTTGCTTGTGCAGCTCTAACTGAATAGTTATTCATGCGAGGAGTCCCACAAACGTTATTGGAAGTCGGTGGGACTACTTGCACAATTATCTGCTAATGGATAAGAGAGGGGACACGGTCTGAGAGGACAGGGTCATACTATAACTAGCAACACTTGGCAAAATAACTCACGTACTCAATCCCCCGACCCTGCCTCCAACAGCTTCTGCCAACACACTGCGCACAAACGCTGATTGTCGCTTTAGACCTTTCCAAATCGCATGTAAACATTGAACCTCCGATTGCAGACTTCTAGGGAGGAATGAAGGTGGTAATGAAAGACATTTTCAGTAAGGAGGCTGCCTAGTGCTGGCTGGGTCCTGCTTCCTTTACCCCTTACAGATGCAAATTATTCATGCAAATAGCCAACCCTGCAGGGTTGCGTAATCAATAGCAGGCTTCTTGTCAAAGCATTGATTTCCAGCTCTTCAGCATAGAACTGCTAGATGCCAATACCCTTCATTACGTGCAGCCTATTTCCACACAATAAATTATGCCATTTGATGGGAAAATTCCTCCTTTCTGCATATAGGCAGGCATTTATTATAGGATCCAGCATCCCATGTCATCTCCAGCTCCAAATGAAAGTACAGCTTTCTGTCAAGTATATTTCCAGGGGAAAACCAGTAATGCATTTGAGGGGGTTCAGATTTGATGCTCTGGGCTGGCCCATTACTAATAGAGATAAAAAATGACATAAGTACATAGACTTTAGTGACATCACAAACCCAATGTCGTACCCCCAGTTTTTAGGCAAATAATTTTGGATGCCTACAGGTTAGGCAACCCCAGCAACAGGATATTCATGTGCCAGTGATAGTCGTACATGCAAAGCAGATGATTTCCTGGGGAGGCTATGTAGGCCAGTGGGCAGGGCTAAGACCTGGATGTGCAGAGCTGTGGGATCTACCACCTGCTTGGCCAATGACCTGTTGCATGATCTTGGCCAAGACCTTTCCTCTCCCACTCTGCATCTACATAGATGGTAAGCTCATCAGGGCCGGGCCTGTCTCTCGGGGTATGTCTGCACTGCAAATGGAGGTAGGATTGCAGCTCAGGTAGGCATACCACTAGCTTTAATTCAGCTAGCATAGAAGGTGGCATAGGCTGTACAAGTCAGTTTGGATCCTGGGTGCCTGTACACTAGCCTGCACCAGGTCGGTGCTGCCACATTTTCACTGCTAGTTTGAGCCATGCTAACGAGGTTAAAGCTCACGCAGGTACATCATCACACACTGCAACTTGCCCTTTTGATTGCAATGTAGACATACCCTTACTATGTATTTACCTGGGCCTGGAGCCTTAAAAGTATTGAGGCACTTCGCTCCCACTGAAATCAATAGGAGGGAAGTGCCTAAATACCTTTGAAAATCTCAGTCACAGTACTATGGGGCCCCGATCTCTGCTGAGGCCTTTTTGATCTCCCACAGTTGAAATAATAATAATATTAATAAATTTGAGGGCATCAATGCAATTTACATCTTCACAACCAAAATGTTTATATTTCCACCGAAGACTGAACAGGTGCAGAGACCTGCCGCACACTGATGTGTTTTAGACCGGCCTTGCAAAATCATCCAAAATCTACTCTCCTGTCCAGGGTGTTCCTACCAGGATGCTAATTAAAGCAGCTAGTTTTATTTGTGGGTCACAAAATATTCTTTCCCTCCTAGAAAGTGGGGTGAATTTTGCTAGGCTGCTTTTGGTCAGATTCAGCTTTTTCGATGGTTGGGGCTTTGAGTTTGTTCTTTGTTCATTTTCTGGTTTAAAATATTGACACTGCTGCTGAGTATATTGAAATGATTTCCTTAGTGCGGCTATTTGGAATGACTGAGCTTTCCATTTCGTTGTAACACCAAACTCATTTCTCTTGCTAGTTGATTTAGCATGAAGAAAGTCTCCCTGCTTTGCAATAAATTGCTCCTGGCAGACAGAAATGTAAAGTACACCCTCCCGCCGGGAGAAAATGCAAATTAGACCTTTGCTCGCTCCATTCTGCGCATGGGATGAGAGATATGAGTTTCTGCTGCCAGGTCTTGAGAATGCATTTCAACAACAGTGTGATAATTAAGTGGGGAGGGGTGGTTTGCTCCCTTTGATGGATACCCAGCCAGCCAGTTAGCTGTAAAAACCCTCTTGGTAGCTGTTCTCCACTTGCTTACCTGTAAAGGGTTAAAAAGTCCCCCAGGTAAAGAAAAAAAAGTGGGCACCTGACCAAAAGAGCCAAGGGGAAGGCTAGAACTTTTTAAAATAGGGGAAAAAACTTTCCCTTTGTCTGTTGTTCTCTCTGGGCTGCTGGGAAAGGGAGCAGCAATGCTGTGTAAGGTTTGAACCAGGTATGAAAAATTGTCTTCCATACTGAGAAGGACTCATTTGGATAGGAATGTTTAGATAAACACGATAAGGTTTATTTCTTTATTTTGGCTTGTGAATCTCCTCTGTGCTAACCCCTGATGCTTTTGTTTGCTTGTAACCTTTAAGCTGATCCCACAAGAAAGCTATTTGGGTGCTTAATTTTTGGAATTGCTCTTTTAAAATTGAGCAAAAGCCTAAGTTCCAGATGTATTTTCTTTCTTTTTGATTTTAATAAAATTTACCATTTTTAAGAACAGGATTTGGATTGTTGTGTCCTAAGAGACTATGCTGTTTGATTAGCTGATGGCAACAGCTAATTTCCTTTGTTTTCTTCTCAGCTCTTCCCCGGAGGGGGGGTGAAAGGGCTTGAGGGTACCCCACAGGGAGGAATTCCCAAGTGCTTTTTTGCACTTGGGAGGTGGCAGTGTTTACCAAGCCAAGGTCAGAGAGAAGCTGTAACCTTGGGAGTTTAATACCAGCCTGGCGTGGCCAGTATTAATTTTTAGAATCCTTGCTGGCCCCCACCTTCTGCACTCGGAGTGTCAGAGTGGGGAGTCAGCCTTGACAAACAGCTATACATTTGCAGAGCTTTTTCACCTTTGCAGTGGATGGGCAACATATAGATTACTATGGAAAGGGCAGTATGTCTACTAGTTAGGGCTCTGGACAGGGCATCAAAAGACATAAGTGCTATTCCCAGCATTGCTATTCACTTCCTGTGTGACTCTGGGTGCCTCTCTTCAACGTTCTGTGTCTCTTGTTGGCCTTTATCTATTTAGTCTGCCACCTCTATGGGGGAAGAACTGTCTCTAACCATGAGTAGGTAGATTGTCTACCACAATAGGGCTCTGAACTCAGTTAGGGCCCCTAGGCACAACTAGAAATACCAATAATTAATAATAATGATGTACAAGCTGAGGGCTATATCATGGCTTTCCAAGCCCATGAATGGAGAAAGCTTACTTCAAACACTCCATGGGGTCTGGGGATTCTCTGCTATTGAGGGAGAGGCAGGGGTGTGGCCTGCTAGTTGCAGAGTCATATGAAATGCTTGGCCAAACCCCATGCATCGTGGGACATCCATATGGAACAGCTGCCCCAACATGTGACTCCCCACCTCCTCCATCCCTGAGCAGCCATGCTCCTTCCTCTGGTTTGTGGCTGTCCTGGAAGGGGAGTTAATAGGAATTGTTGACTTTAATCAGCATAGACAGCTCCAATCTGGAGGGGCAATGATTGGCAAACAGACCATAATCTTCCCATTCCACCTGGGAGCAGTCCCCTGTTTTCTGACAGGTGCACCAACACAATCTATGTCCCAAAGCTTTAGGGGAAGGTCAAACCCTGAGGTCAGTGACTGGTGTTTGGGGGAATTTAGTGTATTCTTTGCTTGTTCACTGCAATCGAGGTGGTTAAGTGACACTGCTGGAATTGCAATTTATCTGCATTTTATTTTCAAGGGCACCTAGAGGCTGGGATGGGCACTCTTGTCAATTAAAATAATTGATAATAATAAATAACACACTGCCCCTTTACAGCTCCTTTTGCTTGAGGACCTCAAAGCACAAGCAAGCGTTTGATCTCTTTATTTTCAAACTAGGCTGAGTGGCATATACACACCTCTCCTTTCTAGCCATCACACACTATCAGCACCACAGTACAAATACAAATCACATAAAGCAGGACACACAGACAAGAGGACTGGGGTAGAGACCTTCTGCTCTGCCACAGTTCTGCAGCATGACCTTAAACTTCTGCACCTCCCTCTGAGGAACGGGAATGAATCAGACTTGTCCACTTCACAGTGAGGTTGTGAGGATTAACTCATCACAGATGGCAAAGTGCCACGCAGTCCTGGACAGAGGTGTATGTCTATGATATGGACACTTGGCCATCAGACCCACAATCTCAAGGCACCTGATGCCTATTGATGTCAAGGGACATGAGGCACCTAAAGGCCTTAGTACCTATAGCGAGACTGAATCCATTTCACACAGGTCAGCAAATAACACCTTCCAATCACTGCTAAATTAGCTTGGATTTGAACCACTGGCTATAAGGTAAAGGGTGCTATAGCCCATTGCTTATTCCTAGGGCCCTATCAAATGTACAGCCATGAAAAATGCGTCACGGACTGTGAAATCTGATCTTCTCCAGTGAAATCTGGTCTTTTGTGTGCTTTTACCTTATACTGTACAGATTTCACGGGGGAAACCAGCGTTTCTCAAATTGGGGGTCCTGACCCAAAAGGGAGTTGCAGGGGAGTTACCAGGTTATATTAGGGTGCTCGCATTATTGCCACCCTCACTTCTGCGCTGCCTTGAGAACTGGGAGGCCAGAGAGCAGCGGCTGCTGGCCGGGATCCCAGCTCTGAAGGCCGCGCTCTGCAGGCAGCAGCACAGAGGTAAGGGTGGCAATCCCATACCCTGCCATCCTTACTTCTGCACTGCTGCTGGAGGCAGCTCTGCCTTCAGAGCTGGGATCCCGGCCAGCAGCTGCTGCTCTCCAGCCACCCAGCTCTGACAGCAGCACCACCGCCAGCAGCAGCACAGAAATAAGGGTAGCTGTACCACAAACCCCCCTCCTATAACCTTGCAACCCTCCACACACACACACACAAACACACACAACTCCTTACTGGGTCAGGACCCCTGCAATTACAACAGCGTGAAATTTCAGATTTAAATAGCTGAAATCATGAAATTTATGTTTTTTAAAATCCTATGACCATGAAATTGACCAAAATGGACTGTGAATTTGGTAGGACCCTACTTATTCCTTGCCCACCCAACCCCTTGCTCCAGCCTTCATCTGGCCCCATCTGCCCTGCCGGAGTGTCCCCAGCAGGCACAGACATGGCCTAGCCAGCCCCTGAATGCAGGGTGTGTGTCAGAGCACTGTGTGCTCTGGCTGTCAACTGACAGACAGTCCCTTTGTCACTGTCACTAGCTGGTGCAATTTAGAGCAGCTCCCAGGTAGGACAGACAAATAAGAAACTATAGATTTTAAAATCCTCACCCCTCTTCCAGGTAATGCTACTGTGTCCTTTGCAGGTTGAACATCTTTGGTTGGCACTAGCCACTGCTTATGCATTATGGCTCTTGACCTCTGAAGTATAGCACAATAAAAAGGTACCTCAAGCCCAGCGTGGTAGCCGTTGTCACTGACTTTGAAATACTGGGGCCTGATCCTTCCACCACTTTCACTAGTTTCCCACCACTCTAACTCCAGGGACGTGGCTGGAGTTACTCCTGATTCACACCGGTGCCAGGGAGGGGAGATTCAGGCTCCGTATCTTTCACAGCACCTTTCAGGAATCTAAAAAGACACTCTTCTGACAAGCAAGAAGATTAAGGAATTGTACGTTCAGGGCCAAGCTAAGCCATTCACTACTCCCATCATTTATTTCCAAGATAAGCAGGGCGGCTCCCGGTTTGTATCAAAGTGTTATCTGGAGCAGATGTGCACCAGTTAAGACTTTTAAGGAAGTTGACCAGCTGCTCATGCCAATGCTGCATTTTGTGCAAACAACTGGATCCACCATTTGTCAAAATCAGGGCAGTTTGTTCAGATCTGCGCTGAGGGCCTAACGTTGGCATTTATCGTGGCATCGTGTTTTTAGAAATCACCCTGAATGCAACCTTGCTCCAGCTGAAGCACTCAGGATCCTTATTACTGGGATAACTGGGGAGACACAATAATACTTTGCTGTTCTTATGACTAAGGCTAAGTTTTTGACATGGACCCCCTCGGGGGGGGCCGCTGCCCACAGCAGGAGGGAGCTCCCGTGGGTTCCCCACCACCTGCGGTGAGTGGAAGTTCCGGGGTCCTCCCCGCACGGTGGCTGAGCAGCTCTGGGGGGGCCCAGCCACCTTCAGTGAATGGGAGCTTTGGAGTTCCCCTGCCTGCAGGGACTGGGGCTGCTGTAGGGTCCCCTCAGCCCCCACAGCAGCTCGGCGCTCAGAGCGGTCCCCCACACCCCAGCTGGAAACTACCAGGGAGCTGGCTGGGAGGTCCAGCCCTGGGGCAGAAAACTTCATGGAGGTCAATGGAAGTCACAGATTCCATGACGTCTGTGACCCCTGTGACATAATCATAGTCTTACTTATGACTAATTCATGTTGAGGGCTTCTGATTTTAGGTTTTACCAAATAAACACCTCCAGACTCAAAAAATAAATGAAATTGGTATTTATCCAATAAATACCAGAAAAACACTGGAAAAAGCTACTTGCATCTAAAGGCCTATCTACGTGGAGCAGTAATGGGGACTTTAACAGAGGTGTGACTTCTCAAGCGCACTCACATGTCACACATTAACTTGTCTGTGTAGACCTGCTGGTGTGTACTAAATGTTCCCTAGTGCACTTAAATGTAGTGCTGTTTAAAATAGGCCTACATTTATGTGCACTAGGGAACATTACAAAGAGATTACTTGTTAGAGTGTATACTACTATAATGGGTAATATATATTAATACAGTCTACACAAAGAGAAAGCCCTGCAAAATCCCAATTTTTGGTCATCTACATAAAACTCAAAAATTGCTAAAAATAACCCCCAAAAATAAAATTAATAAACCCTCAAAAACAGAAGCCCTATTCATTTCATACCCATTAATGTTAACAAACCGTCATCGCCAGAATTAAAAATTTGAGCCCATATCTGGACAGGTACAACCATTCAATTGGGACAGCATTAATGTGCCACTAAGAAGATGTTATTTGTTCTATATTTCATTGCTTTTCTGGCTAGGGGTAACAATCAGATCTGGAGAAGCGGAATTGTGCTAAGGTCACTTGGCTAGCAAAATATGGTGATTTGAAGAGCTCCATGGGTTTTGATTCTAGCTCGGGAATGTAATCTGCCCATAATCCATCCTGTGGAGTTTTTGCCCAAAGATCTGAGGAGCAGTTTAAATTAATCTGAGTGGGACTCATCATCCATCAAGTCCACAATGTCCAGATTCCAAGAAGCTACTTGAATTAAATTGCTAGGATTCTCTATTGCAACAAGTCAACTTTGCCTTTAGAGAACTTATGTGTATTGTCCAGGCATCCACACACTGCTAACACTGCCAAAGTCCTGTCCTAGTTTATATTGGGTCCAAGGTAAATGCCAAGATGGATTTCTCAAAGAGTGGTTTCTTTTCCAGTTCTCCCTAAATCCTGGTCCAGAATTTAGAGGGGATCGTCTCAGGATGTCACAGAACTGAAACGGAGCTTTTCCAAGTTTAGGTGCAGCAGGTATTTTGTCATTGACACCATCACATATCCTCACAACGTCACCCATGTATAGCATCACCCATGTACAACGTCACACATGAGTACTTTACAAACAGTCATTCACTCAGCCACACAACACACCCCGTAAAGTGTTATCCCCTTTTCACAGATGAGGAATCTGGGGGGCACAGTGACATTAGAAGGACTGTGTCAGCTCAAAAGCACTGGGCCAGATTCTCTTCTCCCTTACACAGGTATACATCTGGAGGAGCCCTGCTGAAGTTGATGGAGATACTCCAGTGTGAAGCTGGTGTGAGAGGAAAATTGGGCCTGCTATTTTAAAGTGCCATACTGTCCACTTGGCCGCACACTGTGTTTTCGGGCAGGTGGCTATTTCAGGAGGGTTCTGAAGCACCCGTTGTAGGGATGAGCATGAGTATGTAGAAAGTGACCCGCATGAACGCAGGCCTGAGCTGCTGACAGCTCCTAAAAGACAAGAGCAGCTGCTCCTGCTTGAATCCATAGAGAACAGGAAACATTCCAGCTTGATGCACCCCATCTCCATATGCAGCTTCTTCAGGGGAGCGCCACAAACATTATATCTCAGAGATCCCCCCAGAAAAATCCTGCAGATCAGAGACTGCTTTCTAGAGCCTGAAAATGCTACCTGTAAAGATATTTTCCTCCCGTTCGTGTCTGTAAGATGCAGATGGGAGCATTCTCCAGACATCCTGCTCCTGGAGCGGGAATGTGGGAGAGCGCAGGTGGCTTCTGAGCAGTGCACAGGCATGATAGTGTCACCTGGCTAGTGCGTGTGATGAGCAAGCACCAGGATGTGTCAACAAACTCTCTTGAGTTTGCACAAGGATCAGCACATGGAGATGAGCTACAAATATGAAGAAAGTCAGGTCTGATTGACAAACAAACTGTGCCCGAACATTTCGAATGCACTATCACAGTCCTAAGTGAGATCAAGACATGAGGGAAGAGTTTAAAAAACCAGGTGCCTGAAGTTAATCTCCTAAATGATATGAGTGATTATTTATTACTTGTATTATCATAGCGCCTAGGAGCCCCAGTCATTGACCAGGAGCAAAGTGTGCTAGGCACTGTACAAACACAAACACAGACCCTGAACCAAAGGCACCGGCATATGAGTTCATTGGGAGCTGCTGGGTGTCCCGCTCTTTTGAAAACCAGGCCACTGATTTATGACCTGTAAGCCAGGATTTAGGAGCCTAACTTTAAGCCTCCATTTTTTAAAATCCTGGCCACAGTTTTGAAGTTTATATTGGCCCTTGAAGTGCAATGCCTGAGATCACATGGCAGCAGAAGCCAGCCCGCCAGAATCCCAGCCTTTGGCTTCAGCCACCAGACCACATTTCCTCATCTCCATAGCACAATAACGGCTAATCATGACAGACAAAACCAACTGCTCAGATCCACCCACAGCACAATCAAGAGAAGCCTAGTCTATGATCAGCGTAATCATCATTAGCAATTTAACACCATGGCACTGTGCTGATAAAACCACCATCTTTGCCCCGATAACACCTTTCATCCAAGAATCTCAATACGCTTTAACGATATTCATGAACTGTTTCTCAGCACTCTTGGACTCTGAAATATTATCAGGTTTCAGAGTAGCAGCCGTGTTAGTCTGTATTCGCAAAAAGAAAAGGAGTACTTGTGGCACCTTAGAGACTAACAAATTTATTAGAGCATAAGCCTTCGTGAGCTACAGCTCACTTCATCGGATGCATTTGGTGAAAAAAAACTTTCCACCAAATGCATCCGATGAAGTGAGCTGTAGCTCACGAAAGCTTATGCTATAATAAATTTGTTAGTCTGAAATATTATCGTTAGAGATGATCAGAACCACAGTGGGGACTTGGCCCATGGCTAAGGCCCGACAGTAATTTTCCATCAGATAATTCAGGTCCATTGAAAGCTAAATGCTTCACGAAATGGTGTCAATTTTGCTGAAATTTTGTTTTGGAGAAAACCTGCGGGGTGGGGATTCTAACAATGTCTAAACATCCCATGTCAACATTTTCGGACTGAACCATTTCAATTTTTCACTTTGACATGATTTTTCATTTTAAAATGGAACATTTCAGTCGATCCCAAACTAATTTTGTTTCTGAATTCCCTTCAACAGAGAATTTTCAAATGTTTGGGTTGCTTTCCAATTCAGAACAAAGCCACATTGCAAAAGCTTTTGTGAAGTGGAATTTGCGTCCTCCACACAGCTCTAATATCCCATTTTTACAAATGGGGAAACCGAGGCACAGAAAGGTGACGGCATCAGCGTCGACTCTGTGGGTGCTTCTGGGCACAAGCACACATGGGAAAAAATAGGGGGTGCTCAGTACCCACAGACTATGGCCCTGCCCACGCTCCACCCCTAAACCCCACCCCAGCTCAGCCTCTTCCCCCATGCCCTCACCCATGCTGTGCCTCTTCCTTTCCCAGCTCCGCCTCTTCCCCCCTAGCCCTCCGCCACTCGCTTCTCTCTGCCCCCTCTCCCCGTCACTCACCCTTCAGGCAGGAGGGGGGGTAGAGCGGAGTGAGCAGTGGGCGGGAGGTGCTTTGGGGAGGGGGCAGAGAGGAGCGAGTGGCGACTGGTGGAGGGAGCCTCAGAGTAGGGGGTGAAGAGGAGCAGGCAGGAGGCGCTCGGGGGGGTCAGAGAGGAGCAAGCAGCAGGCGGGAGGGGGCAGAGTGGGGGGCGGGGCCTCAAGGGAAGAGACCAAGCAGGATAAGGGGCATTGGGGCAGAGCCGGGGTGGAGCACCCATCAGCAAAAACAAATCAGCAGCTGTGGGTGAAGATGAATATTTTCCCAACATGGGTGACTAAAGAAGGCACCTAACTGGTGATGTGATTCTCAGACCCAGCTGAATATCTGCAGCCAGCTCCCAATGATTTGAGAATCAGGACACTTATTTATACTCCTTTCATAGGGATTTAGGTGTCTACCTTTAAGCTCAAGTGTGAAAATTGTGACTTGCCCCAGAGTGACTCAGGAAAACCCAAGAGTTCTGATTCTGAGGGCTCTGCGGTTCAACACATCTATGTCCAACTAGAGCGTGTTGAAATTTTCAGAAACTAGATTTTTCAATATTTTATCATCAAAATTTCAAATTTCATGACATATTTTTTTGCCTTTCAACCAGCTATACTCCACCTATCCTCAGATCCCATTGACCAGGGGAGGGAAACTATAGGCTTGTCTCTTAAGCCTTTCAGCCTCTTAACAGATTTAAAATTTTTATTAAAGCTACTTTAAAATCAAATTTACACAAATTAAGAAGGAAGGTGCTGTACATCTGGCATCAGGCTTGAGTTATGAGAGATTACAAGTATCGGTTACAAGGTTCATAAGATACATACGTAGTACATAACCAGCATAGACCCTGATTGGGGTGCGGGAGTTTTAGCCAAAGAGCTAAGAAGCGATAGCTTTTCAGCCTGTTTAAGAATGAAGCAAGCTTTCCATCGACTTCAGAAAGTACAGATTTCCATTTCTACCCCCTTGTAGTGCCTATAAAAGAAAACAGCCAGGAGATAAGCAAATATCCCTGTCCCTGCATGATCTGCCTTTTCCACTGAGTCTGACAAGAATATGACAACAACAAAAATATTGCCAAGGATGACAATTCACCTTGAATATTTTGGGTGATGCTGTTATCTTATCTCTCCACACCTGTTTCCTGACAGGCAGATGGAAATTTTTGAAGACGGAAGCCAAGATGTTAAAAGAAACAAAAACACCAAGAGATTGCACAAGGTGTCATTCAAAAAGGAGACTGATCTTCCTGTTCTCTCTCCATGATAAGCACATCTCATGGCTTACAGCAGTGACTCCCCACCTTATCAGCTCAAAGGAGCTATAACAATTTACTCCAGATGAGGATCACACATAGGTTCTTCGCTCTATTGACATCTGCCTACTGCCTCCCTTTCAGTTGTGTCTGCTCTAGCCTACTATGGAGAAGACCCCCTAGACGGAGCATGAATGAAATGGAAATGGGCAACAGTGGCGCGCTGATAAAAAAAACAAAACACCCTCTTTGCAAAGTTGTATACGTCTTATGCATCACTTAGGCTTCACTTAAGACCTCAAATAGGACTTAAGCTGTATATAGCTGTCTTCCCAGGGGTGAATCTCATCCATTATAAAGAGATGACTTGACTGGGTTTTGTTATCATCAAGGTTTCCAGAACAGTATGTTTTGAACTGACCAGTGTATAGTATTTTAGCAACTGGTGAGAATGATCTATCGATAAGTGTGTGTGCATTAGATCCCCAATCCGCACTTATGGTTCTCTGTAATGTGTCGTCTGTGCTTTCCCATCTCTGCTCCCCATTTTTTGAAAATGAAAGGCCACATATATTCATTCGTGGTGTAGCTCCAATGCACTTGGGTGGAGTTACAGCCTGGGGAATTTCCAAGGGGTGTTTGTAACTGAGGCTTTCTCCTCAAGCTGACATTTCCAAATAAACAAAGCAAGCTCTTCACAGGGCATGCACGATCTCGGAGCTAAGGTGGATATATTTTGTCAGCCCTATTTAAGAGAAGCAACCTGAGCAATCATGAAGGCCCCCAGAAAAGTTGGCATTGCCCTTCCAGGATCTACCTGCAAGAAATAAGCTCTGGGACCAGGCTTCATCTTAGACCTGAAATTCCCTGGAGAACAGGCTTTATTCAAAGTCAAAGTAGCTGTATTTAATCTTCAGATAATGCTGACTTGCCCTTGGACCAGTCAGCAATGCAGAACCAATGCATTCTGCTGCCTCCAGGCAATCCTTCAAGGTGGGGACATGGGGCCAGATCCTCAAAGGAATTTAGGGCCTAATCCCCATTGATTTAAATGGGAGTAAGGTTCCTAAATACCTCTGAGACTTTGAGCCAATGTCCCAGCTCTTGATCATTTTTGTTATGCCATCTCCATAAAAAATAGCAATAACTTAATTGACCTCTGCCTGTTGCCTTGGTTGTGAAGTCAGTGAGATTCCTTTGGGTCCTTCCAATGTCAGAAGTGAGCTTGGCATGTGCCCATCATGCACAAATATTGCTGATTAGAAGTGCCGTCTCACATAGCACGCTTCCCAGTAACTGTAATTACCACCAGCGGCACACCTGCTTGGCTTTGCACTGGGCCAGGGTCTCATCAACAGCAAATGCTGGCAACAAAGATTCATGTGTGTGCCTCTAATCTGCACTTCCCAGCACTAAAGTCTCAGCAACCATTTGTGAAACTAGTCCAATTTCAAAGATGAGTCTTCCCTCTGTGGATCAAATTCTGCTCTCCGTGATCATGATGTAAATCCAGTGAAGTTACTGCAGATTTACAATGCAGTGACTAAAATGAGAACCTGGCCAAAGTGCTTTATCATGCCAATTCCAAACCGTCCTCGGCCTATCTGACCATCCAAAGACTCAAACACAGGGGGATACCTTTTGATGACGTAAGCTATAGCTCCTAAATAAAAAAAAGGTGTGGAGGGCTGAAAAAACCCAAAGGAAGCTGAAGCTAGATAAATGTAGTCTATAGTAAAGGGCAAATTTTTAACAGCAAAGATAATTAACCATTGGAACAAATTATATGCTGTAGCTCAACCACAAGATATGGGCTTGATGCAAGGATTACTAGCTGAAATTCTATGGCCTGTGTTATACAAGTCAGATTAGATGATCACAAAGCTAGATGCGAATAGGACGTCAGTCCCAGAAAGATGAATCAGCTCACCCTTATAAGATCAGCTACATGTCGATAGGAGCATGTAGGCCCCGATCCAATGCCCACTGAAGGCAATGCAAACCCTCCAGTTGACTTCAGTGGCCTCTGGATCAGGCCCTTGGTCCTCTCAGTTGGAGCAGGATGCCGTTGTGTCTTGGAAAATACCCCAGTTGGCAGGATCAATAGCAATATTTACTCAAAACTAGTCTATGAGTGTGATTAATGCTGGTTTATTGTTTTGTAGTTATGTCAATACATTTCAGGTCTGGTTTATTTAAAAGACGAAAGAGTTGGTGTGGGAGCCTGCCAGCGTTAAAGAAACACTTTCCTTCCAACAAGAGCACACACAGCGATCACCCACGAGCGTTTCATTTTTATCCGTTCTAAAGAGAGGCTGCAAACGCAGACTCTGCTCTCACAGTTCATGGGCCAGTCCAGCTCCCAGTGAAATCAAAGGAAGTCTTTCCAGTCACTTCAGTAGATATGAGATTGGGATTTTGGAGTACATCTGCACAGCCCGTGGCAGTGAGCCTCAGAACAGACTTGGGTTCATGGGTCTAGCACTACCACACTCATAATAGCTCTGTAGATGCCCTATCCCAGGCTTCAGATCCCAAGCTCCACCACAAGCCACAGTGTCTACACAGGTGTTTTAGCACAGTCGTGTAAGCCTGAGTCTATCAACCTGGGCTCAGCAGCTCATTGCTATGGGCTGTGCACACACCCCCTTAGTTTGCCAAGGCAAGCTCTAAAAAGTCCAGATCAACTGCTGCCAATCAAAAGTTCACATCCCAGCAGAGTAAGCTCAGCCCTTGCAGCCTATTAAGTTGGCTGGGGCAAGATATGGATAAAGGGCCATGTTTCAGTTACACCAATGTAGATCCATAGTAATGACACCGAGGTCCCTGGACTTGACTTCAATTTCAGAGCATTATTCTGGACACCCAGTGGTAAGAATTCAGGTGAGGGAGAACAACTTTGGACTGGACTCTGCAGCATGTGAGGACCCAGGGGAAGTGGTTAAAGATCTAAGTGATACAGGTGTATTCTTTGGTACATAGGAGAAGGCAAACAGCGGTAACTGGCACAGGCCAGAGTCTGGGGAGATGGACATTTTTTTGGAATTAGTCATTTGCCAGATTCTGTGACTTTTACTCGTGCCGCTTAGGATCTTAAACCACCAGTAAATCCCATGGAAAGCAACAGGCCAGCTCCTGGAGTAAAGTACTGCTCAGCATGATTAAGCATGGCCCACTCCGGATCAATTTGATGTCTAAAGCAGGATACAAAATGGAAGTTCCCAAGCTCTGACCACATGCACCCAGGCTGGCACTGGCCACAAACGATGTTCCATGTCATCAGGCTTGCTGCCCCCATAGAGACAGGGACAAGGAACCACTGTAAGTCAAATATTTATTCTCAAATACATTTCGCAACTTGTTTGTGCTGTTTGCACGCAGCGATGAGTAAAATCGCTGGATGACGTATCTCAGCTCTCTGTGGAGTCAAATAAAGAGAGTTTAACCTTTAAGGAATCCAAATTTCTCCCGAAGGGCTAATGTTTCTTTAATTATTCTTTCTTTCCAAAAAAAAAAAAAGAAAAATAGTGATGTGTCACTGATTTTATTTCCTTCTAAGATTTCATAGCAAGGATTTTAGCTGGAAGCATCTTACTACCTCTCTCTCCCATGGTGGCTGAAATTGAACAAAGTATCCAGTATAGATTCCTGTTAAAGCTGAACCTCTAGCAAGGCTGACGCCAATGGAAAGAACAAGAGACTATGAGTCAGGGATCCTTTTATTCTTAGTTGTATTACACCAGTAGTACTGCCAATCCAGTTCAGGGCCATATTGTGATAGATGCTGTGTAAACCTAGAGTAGGAGACAAAAAGCTCACAGTCTATATAGATCAGGCTGAGAAAGGGTTGGCGGTAGAACAGATGATGCCATTTTACAGATGGGGAACTAAGAACTAGAGAGATTAAGCAGTTTACTCAAGATCATACAGGGAGCAGATTCAGGATTTGAACCCAGATCAGTGCCGTAACCGCAAGGCCATCTTTCCCCTGGCTTTTTTTTGTGATGCTGACACTGTCCAAGTCACTTCAATTGCCTGGGTTTTAGTTTACACATTGTTTCTTTACAAAGATTGTTGCAAAGCTTAATAACGATGAATAGGGCACTCTGTGATCATGGGGGGAAAGACTCTATCTAGCTCTGTTTTTCAGTGCTACCAGACACTCTCCTGGTGTGTGCTGCCATCCGAGCTGAATAGTGGCTTGCAATGTTTATTCATTCCCTCGAACGCATTTGTTGGCGGGGATGTAAAATAAATCTGTCTCATTTATTACCTTTATTGAGCGGCTTAATGACGGGTCATTTAGAAACCAATTTATGGCTGCGTAGCTCCCAATGAGATGGAGCAGGCGTGAGTCCTGGCAAAGGCAAAGGAGTCTCTTGATACAGCCTCCAAAGCCTCTTTGATGTGATTTGTTGGGAGGAAAGCGTCATTTAGTGTTATTCTGGTAAATAATGTCATGGCCCACGTGGCTGCATTGTCTGTGGCAGAGGCTCCTTCTCTGCATGCTTTGAGCTGCCTAGACACTGATCTTGAACTAAGAGACATCAATTTCTTGAGTTTATTCTCCGGGTGTTACCCAGCTCACCTAGGCACTGCCCAAAGGCTCAATTGAAGACTATGGCAGATGTGGCTAAGGGTAGGGTGACCGCTCCATTAGGAGGTGCAGGTGCATCGCGCTCTCTGGATGTATTCTGTTTATGCTAATGTCACCCATTCTATTGCAAACAGGGCCTGTCCTCAGGGGGCATGTGCAGTCCTGGGATTAGCAGATGTTGACTATTCCATTGCCTTCATGAAAGTTGCAGGGGGGATAGTCCTGTGGGCAGTTCCTGACCAGTGCTTTGTCATGATCAAAGAAAAGGCTGTTCCCAGCTCACCCAAGCAGGATTCATAGTGAGCCTGGTGCTGCTCTAACACAGCTCAGAGAGTTTAGCAACTGCCCAGTAAAGAGATGAATGATCAGTAAGGACTAGAGTCTGATCCCGTTACTCAAATCAAGTAGTATCTTATGCAGAAAACCGCCACTCAATGGAACTACGCACTGATAAGGTGCTAGTAGCACACAAATCGGAATTTCCATCCCCTGGTACATTCCAATATTTAAATGTTTGTGGTCATATGGAACTAGGATTCAAAGATAAAATAGCAAAATTTCTCACAGATCGAAAAGTCCCAAAACACTTTGATTCGGAAGTGTAGAAAAGTTAAGCTTCAATGTTTTCGATCAAAATAAAGTGTTCTCAGTTTGCCCAATCGAAATCTTTTCATTTTGGTCTCTCAAACTGACCCAAAAATATCTCCTTTCAAGTTGGCATTAAACTGCATCTGCCTATGTGCTCTGGTGCCTCAGAAGAGGTATAGTTCAGTTGCTTCTTGACCCCATTTTCCCTATAGGCCAGGGTCCCCAGCTGGACTGCATCTCCTAGGATACTCCCACAGTCATGTGACTCCCAGAATGCACTACATAGCTTGGTCAGAGCGGGGACCACAATGCATCATGGCAGATATAGTCTGGCTAAGGAGCCCAGCTCATAGGGGAGAGTGGAAACAAGAGGCCCATGAACTATAACTCCCATAGGCAGACATAGTTTAATGTTGAGCTGACTCAGAGCAAACAGTTCAGTTCAGTTCAACAATTGGTTTTGTTTCAATTCAGCTCAAGCCAACCCAAAGTGAAATATTTAGTTTCGATTTTCCTGTTGGAAAAGCAAAAGAAATTCTGCAAAACTGATGTCTTCCCAGAGAAAATTTCAATTTTGCAGAAACTGCATTTGCTGTTGAAGAAACCACTGACTGAAAATTGTCACCAGTTCTACATTTAAGTCTGGGTGGCAGAGACTGACCCAGAATTATGCATCTCATTGTTGAGTTGCAGTACCTTGATTTAAGGCATTTCCTATAACAAGGGTCAAACCACTGAGCTGAACTTGGCCCCTGTAAACAGGATTTAAGCTCTTCCTTAAATTGCTCCTCTCTTCCCTTAGTCTCAGGAGCTGGTAAATCATCTGCAGTTTGATTATTGAATTCCAAACAAAATACTCATATAGTTTTGAAAGAACCACATGACCCCAAGTTAAAAGCTGCTGTGGATGCTATATCAGAAGGAGTAAATAACACTTCCTTATTTACTTTCTCCACACCAGTTATGATTTTATCAACTTCTATCCTATCCCTCCTTAGTCACCACTTTTCCAAGCTGAAAAGTCCCAGGCTTTCTTATTAATCTCTCCTGATATGGCAGCTGTTCCATACCCCTAATCATTTTTGTTGCTCTTTTCTGAAGCTTTTCCAGTTCCAATAGATCTTTTTTGAGATGGGGCGACCACATCTGCGTGCAATATTCAAGCTGTGGGCATACCAGATTTATACAGAGGCAATATGGCATTTTCTGTCTTATTATCCATCCCTTTCTTAATGATTCCCAACATTCTGTTCGCTTTTTTGACAGCTACTGCACATCAAGTGGATGTTTTCAGAGAACTACCCACAATGACACCAAGATCTCTTTCTAGCCAAAAGCATTTTTCTTCTTGACTTTTGAAAATTGCCAACCAATGGAACGATCCATTATAGCACAGCTCTGCTCTTGAGAGAGCCCATGAGCCGCGTTCAGGATGCTGAACTCGATGTGGTTTATACAGAAGGTGCCCATCCTGGAACCTACAGAGCACCCGACACTCATTTCAAAGTCAAAGGGGTGCTCAGCATTATGTAGGAACTTCTCGGCAACTGGCAGGATCAGACCCAATCTGCAGTAATGTACGTATGAAGTATGCTCCAGTGGGCGTATCTGCAGCTTTGATTTTTTTCCCCCATTACAAGTTTTTTGGAAGACAGGATACTGGGCTAGAGGGACCTTTGGTCTGATCCAGTATGGCCATTCTTATGTTAAGTATCTAGGTTGTGGGATAAGGATATGTGATCGTTGTAGACACCTCTAGAGGTTGTGTGTGACTGCTGACTGGCTGCAGAGAACATCTGACAATCTGTAGCCTGGCAATTGATGGTCGGGCCCCCTCCTCTGCAAGAATCAGCCAGAGATGTTGGTGCAGACCGGGTGACCTGCTTGCCCAGGAAATGGACAAAGGATGGAGGAGGGGCAACAGTCGTGCTTTAGGCTGAGCTAAGCGAGTCAGTCTGCTGGCAGGAGTCTCCGGGGGGAGGGCCAGGGCCTTGGACCTCTGGATTTCCCTCCCCCCCCCAAGATGGACTTTGCTGAAAATTCCTCATTTCTGTGCTAATAAGATCTGTTCAAGGCTGTGTTCCTTGTCAACTAATAAACTCTTCTGTTTTACAACACTGGCTGAGTCACCGCTGACTGCGAAGTTGGGGATGCATGGACCTGTGGGGGGCAGGTAAGGCTTCCCCGGGTGTCCCATTCAGGTGGACTTGCTGCGGGGAGCTGATGGTGTGAACAGGGGGGCTTAACGCTCTGAGGTCAGACCCAGGAAACGCCAAAGCTGAGCAGGCTTCTTGCCCTGGTGACTGTGCCCTGAGGGGAGACACACTGCACCAGAGTCCTGGTTGAGCTTCATTCAGAGCAGTCCCAGAGCACTGAGACTGTGACTCCATGACAACCATAGCACCCGAGCACCTCACAATCATTAATGGCTTTTATCCCCCCACATGCCCAGAAGGTAGGGAAGGATTGCCCCACATTTACAGAAGGCACAGGATACATTAAGTGACTCACTCAAGGTCACATGGGAAATCAGTAGCAGACCCAGGAACTGACCTCCAACTCTCAATCCAGGACCTTATCCACTAGCCCATCATTACCGCCCATGAGTATCCCCTTTGAAAAAGCACAGTACACTTTGTAATATGCTCAGATGATCATCTAATCCAAGTTCATTGAAGCAAGAGGCAGAATAAGTCCCACAATCTAAGGACTCATCTACACTGGAAATGCTTCCGTGTAGACACTACCTATGTCCGTGGGAAGGGTTCTCCCATCACTGTAGTTAATCCACCCTACTGCCCCAAGAGGCAATGGGAAGAATTCTCCCATCGACCTGCGTTGCCTACACAGGGGATGAGGTCGGTTTAACTACACCACTCAGGGATATGGATTTTTCACACCCCGAGCAACAGTTAAGCCAGCGTAATCTTCTAGTGTAGACCAGGCCTAGGTGTCACTTTTGACCTAACTGGCTTGGGACCTATGGCCTAAAAAACTGATCCAAACTCCAAACTGGTGCAAAAGCTGTAGAGCTGGTGCTCCCCTTGGCTGCTCCTGGCAGGGTGCTCCTTGTTCATAATACAAGAACCAGAGGGACTCAGTGAAGTTTGTAGTGGCAACACATGTCCGACCGATAAAAGGCAATACCTTCACACAGTTCACTCACACAGCCACATGGATAATGAGAACAACCATGCTTACATCAGAGTATTAAACATCTACAAGGGATATGAAGCTTAATGCTTCAAGACACAAGTCAACCGCTCACTGCCTGAAGTTTGGTAGAAGCTTGCAGGTTATTCCATAGCTCCCACAATGGGATTTCTTGCACCTGTCTCTTAAGCAGACATCTCACTGAGCTCAATGGACCACCGGGCTTAGCTGATGTGGCAAGTCCAGCTGCATCTTCAAAGCATGTATTGCTCTATTGCGTCTTTCAGGGGCTCACAATGAAATGAAAGAAACTGTCTGCCACATCCCTGGGGTTTGCTAGGGTGATAGCCATGCTGTACAAAGGCTGCTCTTAGGGGCAACTGAGGGGATGTAGCTGCCCTGGACTTGCTGGGTACAGACGTGTGCAGCTAGTCTAAGCCACTCCCCATGCTACCCCCACCTACACTGCTCTTTTTAGCATTGTATCCCAAGCAGAGCTAGCGCTGGTACGTCTGCCCCTCCCAGCTGAAATGTAGAAGTGCTCTTGCGTACTCTGAGGATGTGGATAGAGATTGGCTTTCATCCTTACAAACATGTACATTTCGGGATTGCAATCAGGGTTAGCCCTAAAAGTATGGGCCTTTGTCACAGCCATCATCTCAGACACCCTAGGCTAAATTCAGAGGGGAATCTAAGCTAGTGAAGCTTACACCTTATGGTTCCCACACACTGTACCAGCTCCAATTCATTTAGGCCCATGCCCGTGTGCTATATTGCAACTTCCATATCTTTACATATCTGACACACTGTCTGAAGTAGCTCACAACTGAGCGTGCCAATCTCAGGGCAGAAGGTCAGAAAACAGGTCAGACACCCAAAACTGGATGGTATAATCTATAGTTAGATTTCACCAAGTCAGTAACAAATGTGTACTCCTAGATTACTATATTAGTCCTACCATGGAGTCACAAACAGTCACTTTAGGCTCTCCAGCACATCTTTTCTCCCAGACTTTATGACATAGGCGCCAACTCTGTGGAGGCTCTGGGGTTGGAGCACCTATGGGGAAAAATTAGTGGGTGCTCTGTACCCACTGGCAGCCAAGCTCCCCGCCCCACCTCACCTCCTCCTCCGCCTCTTCTCCTGAGTGTGCCACATCCCCACTCCTCCGCCTACCTCCCAGGGCTTGCTGCCACCAAACAGCTGTTTGGCGGTGTTAGCAAGCTCCAGGAGAGAGGGGGGAGGAGCAGGAACGTGGTGCGCTCAGGGGAGGAGGCAGGGAAGAGGCAGGGCCGGGTCGGGGACTTGGGGAAAGAGTCAGAATAGGGGCAGGGAGGAGGTGGAGTTGGGGTGGGGACTTTGAGGAAGGGGTTGGAATGGGGGCGGGGGCAGGAGTGGAGTCAGGGCGGGGCCTGGAGCAGAGGTGGGTCGAGCACTCACTGGTGTGAGCAGAAGTCGGCACCTATGCTTTGTGATGTTGGTCACTATACCAAATATCACATTAGGTTACTCCCAATCCCAAAGGGCCAGTCACTTACCCCAGGTCAAATTGGTACTTTGGATCTCACCAAAGACAATGCTGAAGGCCAATTTCACTAGTAAACTAACTGAAGGTTCATTAGCTAAAAAAAAGGAATGAGAGTTATTGAGAGGTTAAAAAGGTAAAAATGAACTAACAGATGAGTCCAAGTTTGTAAATCCAAAATGTTGACAGAGTGATAGCAAGTTTCTCAGGATTCCCCAGGGTTATTTTGGGGATCTCTGTCCATGTGTTCTGTATTCCTCACTGTTAGAATCCAAACCAGTTCCAAGATGTTGGGTCCTTCTCTTAAAACAGTATTTGTAGACCCTGCTCACAAAAGATTAGCTGACAAGTGTTGTCACCCACATGGATCCTTCTTTGATGACGAATAAGTAATGTAGACAGTCTATGAATTTCCATTGTTGCTTAACGGCCCTTGCTTTGAAGTTAACAACCTTCTTCATTTACAGCCCTCAAGTCCTTCATGATCATACACAAGGTTTCTTTGAGGAGCAACAGCAAACAACAATCTTTCATGACTTTTCATGAAGTTTATACATCAAACTTTAACACTAACACACACAGTAATCTAGGGTTATCTAATTACAGAGTATACATAAGGTATAAGCCAATGACTGGTTACAGATAAGTGAAGACAATAATATTTGCATTTCACTAGTTTTCATGAATGTAGAGCAAACGTAATTACCAGGGCATATGCCATGAAAATATAATGTGATAACATCCCCCTTTGTTCTATTCCAACAAGGGAATTGGGGTAGGCCTACAAGCCCACTTAACGTTTATTTGATATTCACACACACACGTGAATTGGCCTCTGGCTCTGATTAGAGCTGGCAACCTGCTAGACAGCATCACAATGCATGTGTCTCTTTGAGTACTTTTCCTGTCATTTAATAACAGGTTTTAGAGTAGCAACCGTGTTAGTCTGTATTCACAAAAAAGAAAAGGAGTACTTGTGGCACCTTTTCTTTTTTGCGAATACAGACTAACACGGCTGCTAGTCTGAAAGCTGTTATTATGCAAGGCACTGAATTTAGCCGTATGGAGTGGAAATCTATTAACTTCATGAAAAAAATTTTATTTGTTAGTCTCTAAGGTGCCATAAGTACTCCTTTTCTTTTTTCCTGTCATTGGAAACGTGCCTAACTTCCAAAGGCAGTGGTACAAATGATCAATTACCATTCATCAGACAATATTCCCATAGATAAGGATTGCCACAGGCCCCAATTTTGACACTTATTTGCTTCCCTGCAGTACTGTCTAATGCCATCTTTACCTTGCTTGGTTCATTATCTTGAGAGATGAAGAACTCAAGAACACACTTAGAAAAACCATCACCATCCGATCTTTTCCAGCACTGGGATAAGGGTGAGAAAGACTTTGAGATAGCAGAGTTTTGCAAGTCATTTATAAGTGAGAGCTGAAGCGAGGAGGCCAATGGACTCGGTAGCTAGAGAAATGACAGTATTTCTGAGGTGGGAAGTACTGGTCTCCCACTAAACCTCAGGCACCACAATCTCAATGCAAAAATGGTTATTACTCCCTGAGCCAGTCAGCTGTTTTTCTTTCCAGCGACGGGGTGTGAAATGAGAGGAATGGGAAGAACAGAGAATTGGGAAATTAAAAAAAAAAGGTAGCGTATACCAAGACTGGTGAGACGGCTCAAAGAATACCAAACCTCCTTTCCATCGAACGCTTCCTCCTTTTCCCTCCCCTCTTCTTCCTGTTTATGTATGTCTTAACTTCTCCCATCTTCCTGTAGCAGCCCCCACCCTAATGTGTTCTGGCTCAGGAGTACGGTTTGTTTTTATATTGTCCGGTCTGGAAGCTTTGACAAGTTGTATAATTGCATAAGTCTCCTGGAAATCCCATAAGCACATGGTATTCAGAAACATATACAAGCTGTCAGTCATTTCTCTTTTTTCTATTTTTTATTGTTTGTTTTATATATAAAAAAATCAACAAAGATTAATCGCAAAAAAAAAGTATGTATTTGCTACATACAAGATCTGCCCTGAATCTGTGAGGTACCGAGTCCCTCCTAAGATGGACTTGGAGGACTGGGCCAGTTATTATAGTGACTTGTTGGTCCTTCACTGCTACACTTACTCATACACCACAATAAGTCTCAACTCACACGAGGGACAACAACTTGGCCCCGTTCTGGCCCCAGTGCCAAGTGCCCTCTACCCCTCACAGCTTCCTTGCAAGTTGACAATGCTCAGCACCTTACAGGAGGGCACTCCACTCTGTGCAGGAAGTGCCTCCCCAGCTATAATGGGGGTCATGAGACTCATCACACAGGTCTACTGCCAGATTACTCCAAGAGTGAAAATGCTGTGGAGATGTGAAATGTTGCTTGGGCCTGCTCCAGAGTCCACTGAAGTCAGCGGAGAGACTCCTGTTGGCATCAATATGGGTTCTGGATCGGGTGCAGAGCCAAATGATGGCTTACATCATGCCCCATGCAACCCCAATGGGGCTGGATATAACTGAGGGAAGAATTTGGCCCTAAGTGTGATTAGTATGGAAACTCCCTATCAATCCAGGTACTTCCGTGTCCAGCCTCACCATAATACCTCACAATCATTAATGGATTTACCTTCACAGCACCCTGGTGAGGTAGGAAAGTGGCACCATCCCCTTCTACAGATCGTCCACCTGGGGCCCCAGGTCCCCGAGTGGCAAGCCCATGGTCACACATGGAGTCCATGGTTGAGCTGGGAACTGAACCTGGTTCTCGCATCACAGCTCGGGGCACTAGCCACCCAACCGTTTTTCCCTAGCCTATTGCACCCTACAAAGGGCCAGTCAGTCCAGTCCAGCTATGCACAGGGAAGAGACGCATGAGAGAGAGAGACAGAGCTTTAAACTGGTGCTTCTTGAAGAGCCCAGGACTGTGAGTCACCTGGTTATCCCATCCCCCACCCCCTCTGGCATCCAGAAAGAGACAGACTTGCTTGTGCTTGACCAGCTGTCGGCTCCCTGATACCTCCAGCCTGTTAGCCACGCAAACAATCTCCTCTGGGCTATCCCAGTCCCTGATTTGCCTTGCAGGTTAACAGGAGGTATATCCAGGCCCCAAGCCCCTTCAGAGCATCCCCCTGTAGGATCCAGCTCCTTATGCACTGAACACACCCAGCATTACCAGGCCTGCTCACCTCCCACCCCTCATGTACATGCCAGATTACTTGAGTCAACTCAGGATCAGCACTGACATATGTTTATAGTAGGAACAATCACTAGTTTATCATCAAACCTCAAGACTTAAGAGATCATGAGTAAGGATATAAGAAACAACCAGTTACACATAATACAAACGTATAAACATACTTTCTTGAGACAAAACTTAGCAGGTTAACCTTCTGTCTAAAGACGTTTTCTCACCTTAAATGTTTCTGAAGCACTTCAACCAGGGCTGACTGGGATCCCAGTTTCATGAACATAATTGTACTTCCTGGGTGCAGGATCAAGAGGTGACTTTTTTCTTATATTCCCTAAAATTCATTATCTGCCCCCAGAGACTGGACAACCCCTGAGGTTCACTCTCCATTGTGAAGTCCCCCCTGCGGACTTCATGTGCCCCTGTTGATTTTGTATGTAAATGGGGAATCCAGTGCGTTGGCTTTCAATACTCAATTAACATGTAAGCCGAGAGCCAAGTGAATATACATCTTTGTCTGGCAGAAGCCTGTTTGTCAGCCTTGATATAGACTTAGGAACACATTTCCATTATACAAACATAACTTCTTACATAGTATCTGTACACACATGTCACAATGCTGCTAGTGACCAGCATGATCCTGACTTTTATTTAAGATCTTACCAGACGATCTTGTGTTAAATACAATATACGTAGCTGGATCAGGATATTCCTGTAACTCCCCTTGCCAGTTGGCATTGAGGGATTTTAGAATCACGTTACTGTAAAATGACAGGTTTCAGAGTAGCAGCCGTGTTAGTCTGTATCCGCAAAAAGAAAAGGAGGACTTGTGGCACCTTAGCGACTGAATCCACTGAATGCATCCGATGAAGTGAGCTGTAGCTCATGATAGCTTATGCTCAAATAAATTTGTTAGTCTCTAAGGTGCCACAAGTCCTCCTTTTCTTGTTACTGTAAAAGTAACTTTCGTGGACTTGAGAACCTATTCCTGACTATTCATAAATTGTTATGGGTGAAGGTATTGAAGGTATGAAGTTAAATAAGTATGGATTGGATGAATGGACTAAAAGGTGGATCGAAAGCTGGCTAGATTGTTGGGCTCAATGGGTAGTGATCAACGGCTCGATGTTTAGTTGGCAGCCGCTATCAAGCTAAGTGCCCCGGGGTCGGTCCTGGATCCGCTTTTGTTCAACATCTTTACTAATGATATGGACAATGGGATAGATTGCACCCTCAGCAAGTTTGCAGATGACACTAATTTGGGGGGAGCGGTAGATATGCTGGAGGTTAGGGACAGGGTCCAGAATGACCTAGGCAAATTGGAGGATTGGGCCAAAAGAAATCTGATGAGGTTCAACAAGGACAAGTGCAGAGTCCAGCACTTAGGATGGAAAAATCCCATGCACTGCTACAGGCTGGGGACTGATTGACTAAGCAGCAGCTCTGCAGAAAAGGACCTGGGGACTACAATGGATGAGAAGGTGGATATGAGTCAGCTGTGTGCCCTTGTTGCCAAGAAGGCTAATGGCATATTGGGCTGTATTAGTAGGAGCACTGCCAGCAGATCGAGGGATGTGATTATTCACTTCTATTCGGCACTCATGCGGCCACATCTGGAGTATTGCGTCCAGTTTTGGGCCCCCCACTATAGAAAGGATGTGGACAAATTGGAGACAGTCCAGCAGAGGGCAAAGAAAATTATTGGGGAGCTGGGGCACATAACTTAAGAGGAGAGGCTGAGGAAACTGAGCTTGTTTAGTCTGCAGAAGAGAAGAGTGAGGGGAGATTTGATAGCAGCCTTCAACTACCTGAAGGGGGGGGTCCAAAGAGGATGGAGCTTGGCTGTTTTCAGTGGTGGCAGATGATGGAACAAGGAGCAATGGTCTCAAGTTGCAGTGGGGGAGGACTAGGTTGGATATTAGGAAACACTATTTCACGAGGAGGGTGGTGAAGCACTGGAATGGGTTACCTCGGGAGGTGATGGAATCTCCTTCTTTAGAGGTTTTTAAGGTCAGGCTTGACAAAGCCTTGGCTGAGATGACTTAGTTGGTGTTAGTCCTGCTTTGGGCAAGGAGTTGGACTAGATCAGTGATTCCCAAATTTGGTCCGCTGCTTGTTCAGGGAAAGCCCCTGGCGGGCCAGGCCGGTTTGTTTAACTGTTGCGTCTGCAGATTCGGCTGATCGCGGCTCCCACTGGCCGCAGTTCGCTGTGCCTGGCCAAAGGGGGCTGTGGGAAGCAGCAGCCAGTATGTCCCGTGGCCCACGCCGCTTCCCACAGCCCCCATTGGCTGGGCACAGCGAACCGCGACCAGTGGGAGCCACGATCGGCTAAACCTGCGGACTCGGCAGGTAAACAAACCGGCCTGGCCCGCCAGGGGCTTTCCCTGAACAAGGGGCATCCCAAGTTTGGGAAACACTGGACTACATGACCTCCTGAGGTCTCTTCCAACCCTAATCTTCTATGATCCTAAGGTACGATAGGTTTCAATGAAAAGCAATCCAAAACTTAGCAAACGGGACTGGTAATAGGATTCATGCAGGACAGAATCTAGGGCAATCTTCTATTCTCACACAAGCACTGATCCTTTGAGAAAAAAGGGGCCCAATTACCTCTCTCAGGTATTATCTTGCTAACTCCCCTGTGATTAAATAAATGGATTAGAGTTGTAGTTTTATATTCTGGTACTCTGTACGGCTTTCCACAACTTCTGAGTCACACAAAGAAAAATGTTCTGTATCAGGAGTGAACTTTTGACCATAACATTTACCTAGTTATTTCCCCTACCCACACCACTAAAAAGCAAATTGCATTTCAACACAACAATAAATTAATATAGCTTTTCTTTATTTGAGGGAGTGATCACTGCTTTCTGACTGGGTTGTTGATGAAGGCTGGTGCATGCCAGGCTGGAGAGCCCGTGGGTTGGAATGTATGGAAAAAGATTACAAAATATAAACTTCTCCCTTTGAAGACTGCTAAAAGCATGGCTGTCAGCTGAACAACTGTAGTTCTGCAGTGCTGAACTATGCACAACAAGCTTCGAGAAATAGGTCATGATACTATTAAACATACTTTTCTTCCCAAAAGAACAGGTTTAATCGTTATGCACCTGCATTAAAAAAGACATTTTATTGCTTGAAATGTCAGACAGAAAGGAGGACAGTGGGGAAAGCCAACCTCTGATTTTTGTTATTAATCCCTCACTACATGTGGCTACAGGTCACCTTGTTACATCAAATTTCCCTGCAGCAACAAGAGTCGGATCTTAGAGGCTGGTTTGCTGCGCACAGATGCAACCATTTCGGTTCACGATCTATCAAAAGGACAGTGATCCAGATCCTTAAAGGTATTTAGATGCCCATAGAAATCAATCCATTTGTGATAAATCAAGGGCGGGGGGTAGTTTCCTTTTATGGACACCCAGTGAGCCAGTAGCTATAAAATTCCTCTTAGTAGCTGTTCTCTAATTGCTCTACCTGTAAAGGGTTAAAAAGTCTCACTGGTATGTATAGGTAAAAGGAAGTGAGTGGGCACCAAAAGAGCCAATGGGAAGGCTAGAACTTTTTAAAATTGAAAAAAAGACTCACCTTTGGTCTGTCTGTGGTTGTTCTCACAGGGAGAGGTGGACAGGGCAGGGCAGAAGCTTGGGCCAGGTATGAAAAATCATGAGTATCATACCTAGAAACTACTCATTTAAAAACCCAGATATGTAAATAGATCAGGAAATGTCTAGGAAGATGCGATTAGGTTTATCCCTTTTATTTCGTTATGGTTTGTGGCTTCCTCTGGCTAACCCCAGGTGTTTTTGTTTTGCTTGTAACCTTTAAGCTGGACCTCAAGAAAGCTATTCAAGAGATTTTTGTGTCTTAAGAGGTTTGTGAACGTTGGTTAATTAGCTGGTAGCAACAGCTGATTTCTTTTTTTTTCCTTTTCTTTCTCAGCTCTTCCCCAGAGGGGGCATGAAAGGACTTGAGGGTACCCCACAGGAAGGAATTCCCAAGTGCACCTTCCTGGGCTCTCAAAGGGGTTCTGCACTTGAATGGTGGCAGCATCTACCAAGCCAAGGTCAGAGAAAAGCTGTAACCTTGGACGTTTAATACAAGCCTGGAGTGGCCAGTATTAACTTTAGAATCCTTGCGGGCCCCCACCTTCTGCACTCGAAGTGCCAGAGTGGGGAATCAGCCTTGACACCATTGTTGTATGCAGTGTTGCTGGAGCCGTGTCAGGCCCAGGATATTAGAGAGACAAGGTGGGTGAGGTAATATCTTTTATTGGACCAGCTTCTGTTGGTAAGAGAAACACGCTTTTGAGCTTTGAGATCAATGAAAGTTAGGCCAGGGCCACTGGAAAAGGGGGGAAGGGCAGGGGGTCATGGCCCTCCCACTTTTTGAAAGTGGATGGGCCTGACCCGTCCACTTTTCATCACGACCCCTGCTCCTTCTCTTCCCCCGAACCCTCACCCCTGCCACCAGGCCAGCAGCTGGAGCCTGGCTGGGGAGCCAGGGCCATTGTGGGGCACTGCGGAGCCTCTGCCTGCCGGGGGTAGGGAGGCTCGAGCAGCTCCCACAGCTGCCTGCATGGCTCTTACCATGGCTGGGCTGCGGCTTTGAGTCCCCACCCCTTGGCCAGAGTCAGATTGAGGTAAGAGCTGCGCGGGCCGCTGTAGGGAACCGTGGACCCTCCAGGGCAGGGACATGAGCTGGGGGTTGCTCTCGGCCCCCTCCACTCCCACCCCAGGCAGGTGGAGGGTCCACGATATTCCTAGCTTCTGGCAAACAGAAGCTAGGGCCACCATCCCTGCCCATCCTGGCTGATAGCCATTGATGGACTCTATACTCGATGAACTTATCTAGTTCTTTTTTGAACCCTGTTATAGTCTTTCCCTGTGATTTCCTCCACTGGTGAAGTCAAGGGTAAACGGGGGTGTAAGGGGTTTATCCACTTTATATTTGGGGAATATGGAGCTTAGTTTAGACTAGTTTGCCCACTTTATTTTTTTAACCACTGCCTCACTGATTTCTACCCCTTTAAAACATTACAGGTCATTGATCTTTAACATATTTAATCCAAAAGGACCATTCAGAGAGGCCTGGCTGCAGGCCTGGCTTTAATCAGCGCTGCTGCAAAGGCTGTCCCCAGCAACGACTGGCATTTACAAAGTCCCTTTCAGCTCGGAGGAGCTTTAAAACTTTTTGCAGATGCTTCCTCCACCATCAAAATGCAGCCACTTGTGGTGTTAACCGTTGTTAACAGTGCACAGTAACACTGCCCAGTTGTTCAGGACAAGAAGTGAAGGCCAAGGAACAGCTCAGCTTGGAGGTGTACAAAAGAGGCTTTGAGCCCATTATGTGATCCCAGCTCGTTATAAGCTATAACAGCAGGCCAGCTCCCCTGGGTAAATTAGAGCAGCCTCGTTTACTGTAGGGGAGCTGATGTGTTCAAGCCCCAGGTAACATGGCTAGAGCCCAACAAACCCCAGGACAAAGCACAGGCAAGTTACAGATTATCCATCCTGGCTAAAGGCGTTCAGCTGCAAAATGGGCTTCCACTGGATGACCGTTCTCAGGATACACTGCAAGTCCTGCCCCTTGACAGAGCTTCACTGCCACAGCCAGTTTTGGTGGGGAGTGGGTTGGGGGGGGCAAGGGATAATTGAGATGTAGAAGAAAGAACGGGGAATTAGATCCCCCAACCCTACATATTAAATGCAGACCAAGCCTCCTCTTCTCAAAGTCCACTACAGAGCTCACCATGCAACTTGCCGGGGAAGTGCTCAGATACTATGGTGATGGATGCTACAGAAACCGCTCACGTGAATAGAAATAATAAACACAGGTAATCCTGGAAGGTACTTAGTTTGTATCCTAATGGGGCACTGTCCTCTTAACAGGTGGTACATGAAACCTCCTGAACTGGCTCTGGCTTTGTGTCTCTCTCTCTTCCTCCCCGGGGGTGCCAGGTGTGCAGGGAGTATAAGCCCTGCTGCTACTCACAGCTAACGGAAAGTCTCATGCAGCTCAAAGGGCAGAGCCGGTACTGGGTAAGCAGTTGCTGCTTTGTAATATCAGTGTGTTGTGTCCTTCTGCTATTTACTACTTCATTCATTAAACTAACAGGATCTCCTTCATTTGGTTAGAGGACCGTGAGCAAGAAATATTACTTTCAATAAATCCCGTTTTTTATTTCCATACCTGCAATGACTTAATAATCTCCCCCCCCCCAGTTTTAAAGCATCCAGATCTATATATGGCAACAAGCCCTCAGAACTTTCAGAAAAAGGATGTTAGCTTCATTCCATATGCTTTTGTCATCATCATATTAAACCTACAGTAGATTACTTTCCCATTGCTATAAAAGGCATCCCTTCTGAGCTAATATAGCTTCACAGTTCCTATGAGCTTGCTTGCTTACTTGGTTCTCAAAGATTCAACTCTGCAGCCTCATCCACTGCTAATTAAAAGAGATTGAGACTGAATTAGCAGGTTTCAGAGTAGCAACTGTGTTAGTCTGTATACACAACAAGAAAAGGAGTACTTGTGGCACCTTAGAGACTAACAAATTTATTTGAGCATAAGCTTTTGTGAGCTACAGCTCACTTCATCAGATGCATTCAGTGGAAAATACAGTGGGGAGATTTATATACATAGAGAACATGAAACAATGGGTGTTACTATACACACTGTAATGAGAGTGATCACTTAAGCTGACCTATTACCAGCGGTGTGGGGGGGAATCTAATTCTTCATTCTTTCTTCTACATCTCAATTATCCCTTGGCCTCCCCACCAAAACTGGCTGTGGCAGTGAAGCTCTGTCAAGGGGCAGGATTTGCAGTGTATCCTGAGAACAGTCATCCACTGGAAGCCCACTACAAAATGTCCACACACACCCCCGCCCTCTTGCTGGTAATAGCTCACCTTAAGTGATCACTCTCGTTACAGTGTGTATGGTAACACCCATTGTTTCATATTCTCTATGTATATAAATCTCCCCACTGTATTTTCCACTGAATGCATCTGATGAAGTGAGCTGTAGCTCACGAAAGCTTATGCTCAAATAAATTTGTTAGTCTCTAAGGTGCCACAAGTACTCCTTTTCTTTTTACTAAATTAGCAGTCATTGCAGTCACAGCAGAGGAGGTAAACTGCAACAAGACTAGATTTGTCACAAGTGGCAAGTCTAATAAAGGCTGGATCCAATTCCACTGAAGGCTGGATCAGACCCATCATTAAGAGCTCAGGGTTTATGAGTCTGAAAAGCTGGGCTGGAGGTCTCTCTGGAAGAAGCCTTCAAGTGAGATTTACTCAATTCTGTTTCCAGCACTGGGTGAATCAATATCACAAGAGCAACTTTAAACCGATCCCTGCTAGAAACAGTTTCCAGCAAAGAACCAAAATCACATCCCTTTGGGGCCACTTCTAAAAATGGATGAAAGTTTGGAGAGAGCCAAATACTCTAATTTCTTTTCAAACCAAGGCTCTGCTCCAGTCAAGTACATAATGCATCCGATGAAGTGGGCTGTAGCTCACGAAAGCTTATGCTCAAATAAATTTGTTAGTCTCTAAGGTGCCACAAGTCCTCCTTTTCTATAAGCAGGTAAGTAACTTTAAGCAAGTGAGTAGTCCCATTGACTACCAATGAGATTACTCACATGCTTCAGTGATTTGCTAAATCAGAGCAGAGTTTTTCTTTCCTTAATTAGGAGTCATAAAGGGCCAAGTTTTCAGAAAGGGAGGCTGAAGGTTTATTGACAGCCATGTCTGCCTCTATGTTGGTACAACATCCAGCATAGCACGGCCCTGAGCTTGACTGAGGCTTTGCCATGTTGAATACTAATAAAAAGATAACATTTTAGTTCTGGAAGACTGATGCTGTGGTTGGTGCTGTACAAGATACAAAAGACTAAGGGGTCTGATGGGAATCCAGGACCAATGATTTCCACTGAATGTTAGACCCAAGTCCCCAGCCTCTATTGTCTACTTACACAGGGGCCATAGACCAGGAAACTGAAAGGGGGACCTGGAAGATAACTCTTAAAAAGCACTTTACAAAGGAGGCTAGGCTCAGTATCCCCATTTTATAGAGGAGGGAAACTGAGGGGCAGAGCACTGAGTGAATTGTCCAAGATCACCCAGCCAGTCAGTGGCAGAGCCAGGACTGGAACTCGGCTCTCAGTCCCAGTGTGGAGTACGCTCCACTGGCTGCACTGCCCCAGTCATTCTTTGCAGATATCGGGGACGAATTCCTGATGGGAGTTTTTCCCATTGACTTTCCTAGGTTTTGGATCAGGCCCACAGAAAACCTCTGCTCCAAGCAGCTTATCTGCTCTTTTTTAGATGTTTCCCGATGGGGAAATGTTTTTAAAAGCTTCTTACAAA
The DNA here is from genome assembly GCF_009764565.3 of Dermochelys coriacea. NCBI lineage: Eukaryota > Metazoa > Chordata > Testudines > Dermochelyidae > Dermochelys > Dermochelys coriacea. Next base: position 263,028,045 of record NC_050069.1, read on the forward strand.
TGAGGTGCATATATTAAATTTCCACTGCTCGAGGCATCAATATGCAGCTGCCACAAAGGCTCTTTATTCACATACCTTAGGCCAACCCTGGCTCTAATATGAAAGAGAGGCTAGAGGAGACCAGGTGATTTTTTTTAAACACAGATCCAGAGACAAATGAAATAATTTTGAATAAATCAATGCATTCTAACTCTCTCTTGTTAAGCCTTTATCCCTCCTCTTCTTTTGTAAGTGTAGTCAGCTCCATGACTCCACGTATTTGACTCTACCTGGATTTCTCTTCTCTGGATAATCATCAGTCCATGCTGTTCTGGATGGAAGTCAAGTTTTGCAAACATTTTTATTTTCAGAGAAAAGCAGCAAAGAAGTCTGCTGTTGCTTGGTATATACATCAGCATTCAGGAAATCTAGTGCACTGAGTGGTGTGGGGGGAAAGTTAGTGAATGAGGGACGGTTTGAAAGCACTCTATGCTGCCAAGCCACTGAAAAGGCAGAGGTAATGAAAGCTATTTCACCCATCCGTAGGCCTCAAACTCTATTCAAAGAATTCTCCGAATATGCTAAGCAAGGTAGAGTGGTCCAGAGTGTCAGGTAAGTGACTAGGGGTCATGAGACCTTCACTCGAGGCTTGGTTTTACAACTACCCTTCTGGGCGACAGAGGACAAGTCACTTTGGCCCAGATTCTGAAAGGTATTTAAGCACTGCTCCATTCAGCATTGCAACACCTAACTGCCATAGGAGCCTGCTAAGCCTTTCAAAAGTGACATAGGCACTTGGGAGCCTCAGTTACATTGCAAGGTCATATGATTTAGGCTCCTTCATACCCGAGTCACTTTTCAAAGGGAGACTGTGGCACCTAAGTCATTTATGTGTTGCAGCACTGAGTATATTGCCCTGAGTTCAAGCTATGCCTTGCTACCCATTGGAACAAAGGCTTCAGTCAAATCTAGAGCATGCCAAGCTAGAACTTCTCTATTATAATGAGTTGTGGGTCTAATGCCACTTCCACACATGTGCCCACGAAAGACGGACAAGTTCTCCCACGACATGCTGTGAAACAGCTCCGCTTTACTGCCCACCAGCAAACGTAGCCACACACCACACAGGAGAGAGCACACACAGGGCATTACAGCAACTCAAGGGTTACTTTGTAGCATCGCCACTCTCACCCGTGTGAGGCTAACATGAGAGAAGTAGCACAAGTGCAGATCACTGAAGTTAATGCTGCGGTGACGATGCACGGCCCGGTGTGCTCCAAAGGTCAATGCACGTGGACTCTGATGACCAAGTGGGACACAGCTGCTGCCTGTTCTGTACTTAGATTTCTTTCTCCAGGGCAGCAAGACAACACTTTCACTGCCACTAATCTGACTTGAACAAGAAATAACTTACATACCATATAATAGCTTCCAAAAGAATTTCAAGCCCAGATTCTAGAGGTAGAAGGGAAGGGTTATCACTACAGCATCTACTCCTACTACGGCTAATTTCATATCTATCTGTACCTAGAGAAATCAGTGCCTTTTCTAACTATTGTTTGTATTATTGTAGCACCTAGGAGCCCTCGTCAAGGACAAGGACCCCATTGTGCTAGGCACTGAACAAACACAGAACAAATTACTTTGGCTGTAGAGCGTGTGGTGGGTTTGATCTACTTTGTCTTTATTCTGTGCATCACCAATTTAGCCAGATCACCTGCCCAAATTGCGATTAGGCTGATCACAATGGGCAAGGGGTCTAAACTCTTCAAGCGCTTAATATAGGGGCCCAGCCTGCTGCCAGTGAAGACATAATGCAAGTCTCCCACGGACTTTTATGGAATGAAGCATGGTGCCATAAAAACTGATCCAGAGTGGGGCTGCGCACTTGCAACTCCTGTTGAATCCAGTGGGCATTTCTATCAGGTTTTCAGCGCCTCTCTGGGCTCAGCCCTGGGAGTTCAGGGCCTAGCATCATCCCTAGTCAGTGCTTAGATTAATCCAGAGCAGGACAAAATATGTTTAAACAGCCTTGAGACACCAGGTGCTGAGACACACATCCGTGGTAAGGTGGGAACTGAGCATGGAAATTGCACTGTTGTAAGAGCCCAGAAGTGAGAGGAGAGGAAATGAAGACCAGGTGACACCCCAGAACACCAGACTTCACTTCAGATTACCTGACTGTAGCTTCTGGTGTTGCAGCTGGGCCTTATGCTACCACTGTTCTCTTGCTGAAATTGTGTCACAGCCATTGGCAATCCTGGGTGACAGTTTCCTTAAAATGGAGAAAGGTTAAAAAAGGAATCTCTCTGTCTGACAGTTTTCTACAAAAAGAAAAGGAGCACTTGTGGAAACTTAGAGACTAACAAATTTATTTGAGCATAAGCTTTCGTGAGCTACAGCTCACTTCATCGGATGCATGCAGTGGAAAATACAGTGGGGAGATTTATATACACAGAGAACATGAAACAGTGGGTGTTACCATACACACTGTAAGAAGAGTGATCACTTAAGGTGAGTTATTACCAGCAGGAGAGTGGGGGGGGGGGAGGAACCTTTTGTAGTGATAATCAAGGTGGGCCATTTCCAGCAGTTGACAAGAACATCTGAGGAACAGCGGGAGGAGGGGGGATAAACATGGGGAAATAGTTTTACTTTATGTAATGACCCATCCACTTCCAGTTTTTATTCAAGCCTAAGTTAATTGTATCCAGTTTGCATTAATTCCAATTCCGCAGTCTCTTGTTGGAGTCTGTTTTTGAAGTTTTTTTGTTGAAGAATTGCGACTTTTAGGTCCGTAATCGAGTGACCAAAGAGATTGAAGTGTTCTCCAACTGGTTTTTGAATGTTATAATTCTTGACGTCTGATTTGTGTCCATTTATTCTTTTACGTAGAGACTGTCCAGTTTGGCCAATGTACATGGCAGAGGGGCATTGCTGGCACATGATGGCATATATCACATTGGTAGATGTGCAGGTGAACGAGCCTCTGATAGTGTGGCTGATGTGATTAGGCCCTATGATGGTGTCCCCTGAATAGATATGTGGGCACAATTGGCAACGGGCTTTGTTGCAAGGATAGGTTCCTGAGTTAGTGGTTCTGTTGTGTGGTGTGTGATTGCTGGTGAGTATTTTCTTCAGGTTGGGGGGCTGTCTGTAAGCAAGGACTGGCCTGTCTGCCAAGATCTGTGGGAGTGATGAGTCGTCCTTCAGGATAGGTTGTAGACCCTTGATGATGCGTTGGAGAGGTGTTAATTGGGGGCTGAAGGTGATGGCTAGTGGCATTCTGTTATTTTTTTTCTTGGGCCTGTCCTGTAGTAGGTAACTTCTGGGTACTCTTCTGGCTCTGTCAATCGTTTTTTTCACTTCAGCAGGTGGGTAGTGTAGTTGTAAGAATGCTTGATAGAGATCTTGTAGGTGTTTGTCTCTGTCTGAGGGGTTGGAGCAAATGCGGTTGTATCGTAGAGCTTGGCTGTAGATAATGGATAGTGTGGTGTGGTCTGGATGAAAGCTGGAGGCATGTAGGTAAGCATAGCGGTCAGTAGGTTTCCGGTATAGGGTGGTGTTTATGTGACCATCGCTTATTAGCGCCGTAGTGTCCAGGAAGTGGATCTCTTGTGTGGACTGGTCCAGGCTGAAGTTGATGGTAGGATGGAAATTATTGAAATCCTGGTGGAATTCCTCAAGGGCTTCTTTTCCATGGGTCCAGATGATGAAGATGTCATCAATGTAGCGCAAGTAGAGTAGGGGCATTAGGGGACGAGAGCTGAGGAAGCGTTGTTCTAAGTCAGTCATAAAAATGTTGGCATACTGTGGGGCCATGCGGGTACCCATAGGAGTGCCGCTGATTTGAAGGTATACATTGTCCCCAAATGTGAAATAGTTATGGGTGAGGACAAAAGTCACAGAGTTCAGCCACCAGGTTTGCCGTGACATTATCGGGGATACTGTTCCTGACGGCTTGTAGTCCATCTTTGTGTGGAATGTTGGTGTAGAGGCTTCTACATCCATAGTGGCTAGGATGGTGTTTTCAGGAAGATCACCAATGGATTGTAGTTTTCTCAGGAAGTCAGTGGTGTCTCAAAGATAGCTGGGAGTGCTGGTAGCTAGGGCCTGAGGAAGGAGTCTACATAGCCAGACAATCCTGATGTCAGGGTGCCAATGCCTGAGATGATGGGGCGTCCAGGATTTCCAGGTTTATGGATCTTGGGTAGCAGATAGAATACCCCAGGTCAGGGTTCCAGGGATGTGTCTGTGCAGATTTGTTCTTGTGCTTTTTCAGGGAGTTTCTTGAGCAAATGCTGTAGTTTCTTTTGGTAACCCTCAGTGGGATCAAAGGGTAATGGCTTGTAGAAAGTGGTGTTGGAGAACTGACTAACAGCCTCTTGTTCATATTCTGACCTATTCATGATGACGACAGCACCTCCTTTGTCAGCCTTTTTGATTATGATGTCAGAGTTGTTTCTGAGGCTGTGGATGGCATTGTGTTCTGCATGGCTGAGGTTATGGGGCAAGTGTGATGCTGCTTTTCCACAATTTCAGCCCATGCACATTGGCGGAAGCACTCTCTGTAGAAGTCCAGTCTGTTGTTTCGACCTTCAGGAGGAGTCCACCCAGAATCCTTCTTTTTGTAGTCTTGGTAGGAAGGTCTCTGTGGGTTAATATGTTGATCAGAGGTGTGTTGGAAATATTCCTTGAGTCGGAGACGTCGAAAATAGGATTCTAGGTCACCACAGAACTGTATCAAGTTCGTGGGGGTGGAGGGGCAGAAGGAGAGACTGCAAGATAACACAGATTCTTCTGCTGGGCTAAGAGTATAGTTGGATAGATTAACAATATTGCTGGGTGGGTTAAGGGAACCACTGTTGTGGCCCCTTGTGGCACATAGTAGTTTAGATAGTTTAGTGTCCTTTTTCTTTTGTAGAGAAGCAAAATGTGTGTTGTAAATGGCTTGTCTAGTTTTTGTAAAGTCCAGCCATGAGGAAGTTTGTGTGGAAGGTTGTTTTTTTATGAGAGTATCCAGTTTTGAGAGCTCATTCTTAATCCTTCCCTGTTTGCTGTAGAGGATGTTGATCAGGTGGTTCCGCAGTTTCTTTGAGAGTGTGTGGCACAAGCTATCAGCATAATCTGTGTGGTATATAGATTGTAATGGATTTTTTACCTTCAGTCCTTTTGGTATGATGTCCATCTGTTTGCATTTGGAAAGGAAGATGATGTCTGTCTGTATCTCACTTCATCGGATGCTGTAGCTCACGAAAGCTTATGCTCAAATAAATTTGTTAGTCTCTAAGGTGCCACAAGTACTCCTTTTCTTTTTGCGAATACAGACTAACATGGCTGCTACTCTGAAACCTGTCTGTATCTGTATGAGTTTTTTCATGAATTTGATAGATTTCCACTCCATACGGCTAAATTCAGTGCCTTGCATAATGACAGGTTTCAGAGTAGCAGCCATGTTATTCTAGTTATTATAAGGGAGGGTGTCTGTGAAACACAAACTGATCTCCCCTGATCCTACAGCAAAATGTATCCTCTCAATAAGAAAAGGAGTACTTGTGGCACCTTAGAGACTAACAAATTTATTAGAGCATAAACTTTCGTGAGCTACAGCTCACTTCATCAGATGAAAGTGAGCTATAGCTCACGAAAGCTTATGCTCAAATAAATTTGTTAGTCTCTAAGGTGCCACAAGTACTCCTTTTCTTTTTGCGAATACAGACTAACACGGCTGCTACTCTGAAACCTATCCTCTCAATAAATCGCACGTCTGCTAATTCCTCACCAATTCCTCAGTCTCTGTAGATTATAAATGTTCCTTTGGCCTCCACACTCCTAGTCCTCATGTACCTTTAAAGCACAAAGCAGTGCTATGAATCAAAATGCTCTTATTACAGTAGATTGGCTCATCTGCACTGTAAATCCTTAGGCAAATTGTAATTCCTCACTTCCAGGTTCAAAATGCCAAAATACAGGAATTCAAGATAGCTTAAGGGACAGCTAGTGGACTATGGAGGCTATGGCTGGTTCAAATCCAGCACATTAACCTAATCGCTCTGGGGCTGGTTATGGGAAACAAGGTGACATTCTGTCCAGTTCCTCTTAGACAAGTGTGCATTGCAGAAACTCATCACCAGACCTGGCCCCATATCAGCAGCCAGGCCAAGAATCAAATGGGCCTGGATAACAGCCATCTTGGTGATTGAACTCAGACCTAGGAGAGCTGCAAACATGAGCAGCTACAGTTTGAGCTAGAAGAGCAAGCTCCCTAGGTGGGAGCGTTAACAGATTCATAGCCTCTGTGGCCAAACACGGCAAGGGGGTGGGCCTTGGAGCCCGAGCAGCAACGTGTACATTGCTATTTTTAGACCCAGGCTCTGAGACTCACTGTTGTGGGTTGTTGGGGTGTGTTTTTTTGGTTTTGTTTTGTTTTTTCAGTGTAGACATAACCTAGGCTACCCTCTTACTGCTTGGTGAAGCTTGCCTAACTCTGCCTATGGCTACACAGAGACCTCCAGCCTCCAGGGGTCTTTCAGTTTGATACCTTTCAAACGGAATCAATTCTCTGAGGTTTTAGTTGTTTTCAAATACATTACAAAAAATGGTTATATCACAAAGTCTCCCACTACAGAACACCCCATAGGCCTTCAGATAAAAGTGTTACCCTTTAAAAATATTTTGTGAAGTAAACTGTACTCTTGACAACTTGTTCTTCATTCCTGACATAGCATGGCACTGTCCAGAACGCAAGGCCTCGTTCAGGAATCTCTGCCCGACACAAACACATGCTTCCCAGAAAGCAGTTCTGCCCCATTAAATTACACTGATGAGAGGAATCAGAGCAGAGAGCAAACTCCCCTGCTGTTTGCAACAGCTCCGCCAAAGAATCTTAACAGTAGGGTACTTCAACGACTAACATTGCTTTCACGCCAAGAATAAGAATTTGGAAGGTTATATGTAACACCACTACCAGATGACTCCCACAATGGCTTTATTGTTAATTTATTATTGTTAAAAATATATGTACCCATAAGATTAATTTTTATGTCTTTTGCTTCTTGGGGGCCTTAGAGAAGAGAACTTGGAGTGGGAGATGCAAGTTTCACATTGTAGAACATAGCCCTGGTGAAGTACGTGACAGAGCCTTTGAAAGCCTCCTCCATCTTTTGTTGAGATAAAACGTGGAAGGCTGAGAAGACAAATCCTTTATTCAGGCAAATCTAATGAGAGAAAGTAGGTTAGGAAATGACTTCCAAAAAGGGAAAACTCAGTAGCAAACCCCCCAAATTTACAACCCGAAAGGTCTGCAGACATCTGCCCTACTGGAGACCAATGTCCATTCCATTTAGATGAAGTCGCAAGATGCAGCTCCTACCTCATTTGCATAGAACTGACTCTCTTAGGTCTGCATTTTAATTTGTTTCTGCCACATGAATAGAAGTTAGTACATATCTTCCATCTCTAGGTCATCTAGTCCCTCACTGCCTTCGTACAATTTCTCCGACACTTTGTCTAGGCCCATTTGAAGTTATTTTCCCCTGGGCATATTAGCTCAGTTCTTCCCAACCGATGGAGACAAAAGGGTAAACTAGTCTTGAGGGGGATACGAGGCAGAAGAGAAAAACAGAAAGGAGAGAAAGTTGCCTAGTCCAAGATTCTCCCTCCCACCTCCATCCATCCATCATGCAGATATGCTTTTGCAGCCATAGGCAAAGCAGCAAATGGCTCTATGAAAGCCACCTGCCTTCCATCCCAGACCCAGTTGGGGGACCAGTAAATAACCCCAGAAGACAATAGACCAACAGACCCATTACTCTGTTCCAAAACCTAGTTACCAACTGGAACTAGTAAGAAGCTGTTGAAACTTTTCAGCTGGAATTTCCACTTAGGCAGCCTGAATCTCCGCTTTCTTAATTTCATCCTGTTATTCCTATTTATACCTTCTTGTAACACACTCAGAATTCCTCTCCATCCTTGGTATTAAACATCCTGCCTTCACTTGTAACGAACCTCCTGCTTTAGTCACCACTCAGCCAAGCTGTACATTGCCTGCTTTTTTTAATCCTTCCTCATGAATCAGTCCACTCAGTATTCTCATCTTTGTTGTTTCTCTTCTCCGAATGCCTTTCTGTGCCATCCATAGCTTTGACATGAGCTGCTCAGATCTGAATGCAGCATTCCAAGTGCCACCATAGCCACACCCTTTAGAGAGAGCTTATACAGTGGCTACCGCCCAAACTTTTAAAGGCCATGAGCCACTTGCTGAATTGCAACCAGTGCAGATTAGAGAATTGGCGGTGTGTGTTCCTGTGGTCTCACCCCATTCAGACAGATTGCAGCAGCACTCTGAAGACCACCTGGAACCTTTTGCTACTGCAAAGATAGCTCTAAGGACAGCATCTCATATTTCAGAAACCCAGCCTGGGGGATCTAAAACCTTATTATTAAATGAATGAGGAGGAAGATGCTCTCCTGGCCTGCAGAAGAGTGTGCAAAAGTCTAGCAGCAGGCGAAGAGGAAGGAACTGATAATAACACACAAAGGTGTATTTGAAAAATCTCTCTGAGCTATCACTTGAGCATTTCTTAGCCCAGTCAAGAAGAGATTTCAGTGTAATCCCCTGGCAACCCTCTACATGGCGATGCGCTGCTCTTGGAATCATTATCCAGTATTCCTGGTGCATAAATATACTTTCTTTAACATTCAGCAAGTGGATCTTCTTCTCACACGTATCGCTTTTATTGCTTGAATCAAAAGGAATTTATTGTGGCCAACGCAGAGATAACCCAACTTTTCTGAGGTTTGAGTTAAGCTGTATGTCTGGTGCTTAGAGCAGGGAAGTAGACGTCAGGACTCCGGTGTCGTGCCCACTTCTGACACTGGCTTGCCACACAGGACCTTAAGCAAATTACTTAATCTCTGTGTCTCCCTTTCTTCGTTTGCCCAATGGGAATAGTATCTAGCTATCTCCAGGAGAGGGCATGTGATCTGGTGGATAAGCTGCAGGTGTGGGAGTCTGGAGACCAGGGATCTAGTGCCAGCTCTGCCACTGATTTGCCGTGTGACTTTGGGCATGTTTCATCACTTTGGCTCTCTTGTCTTCTGAGATTTGTGGTGCAGGGACTGTCTGTGCAGTGTTGAGCAAAACACGGTTCTCATTTCCATGGACCCCGCAAGATTTACTTCAGTAATAATGTGTGTTGTGAGACTTAGGCATGGCTATACTCGAGAGCACTGATGCAGCTGTACAGCTACAAGCCCTCTCTTCTAATCGCTCCAACGGACAGGAGAGAGCTCTCCCATCGACTTCATTAATCCAGCCCCAAAGAGTGGCGGCAGCGATGTCTGCTGACACAGCGCAGTCTGCACCAGCGCTTAGGTCGGTGTCACTTATATCACTCAGAGGGGTGGCTTGTTCACACCCCAGAGCGACAGAAGTTATACCGACATAAGTGGTAAGGTAGATGTGGCCTTAGTGTTTAAAAAGTTCCTTGAAAGCCTCAGGGCCTGGCCAAGCTCTAAGGTGCTAACGCGTGACGTAGGCCTCAGCTAGGCTATGCCTGCTGTGGGAGAGGCAGCGGCAAATTGGTGCAATGGAGATAACCTTAAGCTTTAAACTTGAACCTTTAAGCTTTAAAGGAAAAGCCCAGAAATTTGGCAGGAACAATAATACACTAGAAACTAGAGAACAACGTTAAATAGCTGGTTGGGAAAATAAACTGCAAATTACCATCACACTAAGGAGTTTTTCAACAACCTGCTGTCTCAGCCCAAGAAGGAATCAACCCCTCCTCTCCCTGTCTGCAAAGTCCAGCCTCCCCCTTGTTGTCTTGCCTTCGCCCCTCTCCAACTTGTGAGGCTCCTTCAATCTGACGCTGTGATGGGCGCCCTCTTTCCAACAGGTTCCCCCACAAACGGCAGCTCCTCACACAAAGGCCCACATCTGTTTCCCCGGGGCCCAAGCTGTATACCCTCTGTCAGTGTCCCAGTGGTCAACCTCACCATTCACACACTCTATGGCCCTCAGGGTGGATTCCTTGCACACGGCCCTTCAAGGTCCAGCTTCCTCAGCAAATCCAATCCCCCCTTACACCCCGTGCAGTCTCTTTTCACCTCCTTCTCTAACCACCTTCCCACAACCTCCTTCGGGCAGATTCTGAGCCCCATCTCCAGCTCCTTGGTAGTCTCTCTCCCCTGGACAACATTCTATGCTATTGCAACACAGTGGCAGACCCTGGCATTTCTCCTCTTGGTCAAAACTGCAGCAGGTTCTAGTGCCAGGGCCAGGGTTACTACACTAAACACTCATGAGAATGGCCGTGCTGGGTCAGACCAAAGGTCCATCTAGCCCAGTATCCTGTCTTCCAACAGTGGCCAATGCCAGGTACCCAGAGGGAATGAACAGAATAGATAATCATCATGTGATCCGTACCCTATCGCCCATTCCCAGCTTCTGGCAAACAGAGCTTCGGAACACCATCCCTGCCCATCCTGGCTAATAGCCATTAATGGTCCTATCCTCCATGAATTTATCTAGCTCTTTTTTGAACCCTGTTATAGTCTTGGCCTTCACAACATCCTCTGGAAAGATGTTTCACAGGTTGATTGTGCACTGGTGAAGGAATACTTCCTTTTGTTTAGTTTAAATCTGCTGCCTATTAATTTCATTTGGTGACTCCTAGAAGACTCCAATGCATCCGATGAAGTGAGCTGTAGCTCACGAAAGCTTATGCTCAGATAAATTTGTTTGTCTCTAAGGTGCCACAAGTACTCCTTTTCTTTTTTCTAGAAGACTCACAAATCTTCTATACCATAAGTAGAGTAGATCACAAATTTTCCATCTAATCTGTTGTTCAATGGAAAAATTTGTTTTAATCTAAACAAGATTTTTCATAAAAAGATCTCTGCTTTCTGTGGAAAATTACAATGCTTCAATCAAAAACAGAACATCCCCAAACCCTAAATATTTCAGTTTGGCAATGCTACCACAGTGCCTTACAGCAGTTGTAGTTTGGTTTCCTCACATCACCATTCTCCTGCATGGGGTGGGCTTCTCAGTCAGATTCCATCTCCCATGATGCACCATGTCCCCTTTCCAAGTGTGGAGGCTGTGCTGCATCATAGGAGATGTAGTTCAACCAAATAGGCCAGCCTGTAGAGGCACTTTCAATGCCCTTACAAACTTAGATGCTTCTCACCACAGGCTGCCTGGTTGGCCTTCAGCCAGGCTCTCCCCTTTGGTCAGTGCTTCAGTCGCTTGGTGGTGGTGTCTGTAGATGGAGGTGAAAGAGAGAGAGCATTGAAAATGTCTCTCCCTTTTATCAAGTTCTTTCTTCCCTCTTGGCTTCCCCCCACCCTTCAGAGGCAGGTGAGCATTACCTCATCATACTCCCTCAACTGCCCAAGCGAAGGGGGGTGACTCACTCGAGAGTCAAACAGATCCTTTGTTGCTGCCTAGGCCAGTGTCCCTTGTTCCTGTAAGGCTGGGCTGGGTTTGTCCCATACATGCCCTGATGAGGTGTGAACTTCCCCTCTGCTCCTGGGGAGTTTTTCCTGGACTTGTTTTAAGCCACGAGGACACATTTTCAGCCTCATAACTATATACATGAAATTACAACCTATAACATTACTATAACAACAGTGATCAGTGCATCATGAGCCTTCCGAAGACCCCCAACATGACAAACTTTGCATTGGATACCACACAATCATATTATAAGGATGAACATGGGAGTGCAGGGAGTTCCCCCGAAATACAGAGTGTCACCAGCATGCAACCACTTTCTCTTGTACTTGGCAGAGTATGAAGACAGGAATCTATTAATCCTCTCCACTTCCCCTAAACTTAATAAAAGAGTCGAGGGTGTTTGACCCCAATAGAAACAGGGCTGTTGGTGCTGGGAATATCCCCACCTACCACTTTATTTTTGTGTCACTCAAGGTTTCCCTTCAATGAGAATACCCCCAGGGCAGATGTGTAAATCTAGTGTGTGTGTCTACATGTCCTCAGAAGATCAAAAGATTAAGTGCCACTTAACGTAATGAGTCAGTGTTTGAAGGGGGTCTGTAAAACGGTATTGAGCTCTTGTTTTCACAACATTCTCTTTAGATAGGAATAATTAAGGTGGGAGTGGTAGAAGCTGACATGTAATTAAGTTAGATTCAGCATTTAAAAAGACACCCTGTGATTGTAGCACTCAAGTTTCTTTCTACAGATATGTTGGCAGCACTTAAAGTGAGGTGGGAATGAAGAGGTCGCATGGGGTCATAGACAAGGCAAGAAACACTTTAACCCTGCAGATAAGTGAGAATAATAGAAAAAAGTATCACTGAGTGTCATCATTTAGCCCAGGGGTCAGCAACCTATGGCACGCGGGCCAAAGACGGCACGCAAGCCAATTTTTAATGGCACGCTGCTGTCTGCCAGGGACAGCAGCGTGCAATTAAAAATCCTGCCCGGCCTGGCCCACTCTTCTCCACCCACCGCTCTCTCCTTGCAGGGCGGGCAAGCTTCCCCCTCCCCAGCCTCTTCCACCAGCATGCAGGATTCCTGCCCCTCCGCCTCTCCCTCCCTGCGGCCAATCAGCTGACGGCCCTTGCTATGGAGCGAGCAGGAGAGGGAAAAGTAGAGCCCCAGCGTGCTCTCTGCTCCGGGGAGGGGACGCTGTGGAAGGGGGAGGAATCGGCATATCCCCTCCAGCCCCCTGTTGTGAGTCGCTCAGGGCACGGGGCTGGGAGCATCCCCACAACCCCAACCCACACACCCCAGCCCCCTGCCCTGACTCCTGCACCCCCCCACACATACCCAGCCCCCCCACACACTCCATGCCCTGACTCTTGCACCCCCACATCCACATCCCCACCCCCCCAAGCACCAAACGGAAGCTCCTACACACACACACACATTCCCAACTGCACCCTTCACACCAAATGGGAGCTGCCCAGGTAAGCACTCCCACCCTCATCTCAGTGCAGAGAGAGGAAGAGAATGGGCCAGAACCAGGAGAAAGTAAGTACCTACTCTATGTTGTCAGGGTCGGGACCCCAGACCGGCAGCGGGCTGAGCGGGGCTGGCAGCCAGGACCCTGGATGGCAGGAGCCGGCGGATGGAACCCCAGACCGGAAGTGGGCTGAGCTGCTCAGCTCACTGCTGGTCTGGGATCCCAGCCGCTGGACCCACTCAGCCCCCTGCCAGTCTGAGTGAATGGAACCCCAGGCCAGCAACAGGCTGAGCGGGCCGGCGGCGTAAGATCAGCATTTTAATTTAATTTTAAATGAAGCTTCTTAAACATTTTGAAAACCTTGTTTACATACAACAATAGTTTAGTTATATAATATATAGACTTATAGAGAGAGACCTTCTAAAAATGTTAAAATGTAGTATTGGCACGCAAAACCTTAAATTAAAGTGAATAAATGAAGACTCGGCACATCACTTCTAAAAGGTAGCCGACTTCTGATTTAGCCTTAAGATAGTTAAGGGTCAACCCCAAGATAGTAAAGGATCAAATTCCAGCCCCCAAATGTACACAAAGCTGCCTGTGACTTCTATTCCTGTCTCTGCCATTGACCTGCTGGGTGACTTTGTGCAAGTCATCTCACCTTCTTATGCCTCAGTTTCCCTATCTGTAGAATGGAGATAATGACACTGATCTCCTTTGTAAAGCAATTTGAGATCTACAGATGAAAAGCACTACATAAAAGCTATGTATTATTGTATTATTACTGATTTTATTATTGTATTTTTTCTCAATGGCAGGAATATTTCACATACTTCTGGGCAAAATTCAGGTTTCAGAACTAGAGAAGAGAAAAATGTTCACAAGAGAAATCAAAATCACTGAAAACTAGCTTGGCTACAGGTTACTTATTCATAGTATGGTGGCACTTAGAGGGCCTAACCAAGACACATAGTAAGGAAATATCCCTGTCCTAATGATCTCATCGTCTATATAGAAAAGACAGGCAGAAGGTGAGAGAAAGGAAGTTTATCATTTACATTATTTACAGACGGGGAAATAAGGAAGAGAGAAATGAAGCAATTTGTCCAAGATCATATGGGGAGTCTACTGCAGAGCTAGGAATTAAACCAAGTCTCCTGAATCCCAGCCCAGTGCTTTACCCATAAAACCATCTTTCCTCTCAAGCTACACACTTAAGCAGGTTTGATGGAAGCTCCCGAGTGATTCTTGGACCTTTTGAGGAAGTCTGAGCATGAAGCCCTGCCTTGACTTAGGGTCTTATAGGGAGATCAAGGGAAATGCGTGTTTTCAACCTAAAACCAAGGGAACCTCAGTGGCTTCCTCTGAATTCCACTGTGAGGTTTTGGTTTTCTTCAAACCCAGAACAGAGTGGGGAGAGTGTGAAGGGATACAACCCACATGGACTTAAACCCAAAGAAAGGAATTGCAAGAATCTCTGCAAAGCCAGACAGACACGTCTTGTAGAGATTGACTGGGGGGGAAGAAAAAAAAAAAAGAGAAAGATTTCACCCTGCTTCCACTTCAAGCAATGGCAATTTTATGATCAATTTTACTAGAAAAAAGAAAAAGATCAGACTAGTCATTAGAACAGGGCAAATCTACTTTCCCAGATGAATGCGACACTGAAGAGATGAAGGGGAAAAAAATTACTTTTAAGCTTGAAAATCTTGTATTTTGGAAGAACTTTAAATGATTTTAATACATTTCATTTATGCAGGGTTTTTTTCTGGATGGGTCCCACAGCACCTTATTAATCTTAACTCCCTGTATCATTCTCTGCATAGGAATCATTTCAGCCAACACTTAAGTAGAGTTGCTTCTTGGGTACAACACAGCACTCGGGGGTATTTTTCAAATGGGTTTGCTAAACAAAGAATACTTTCTGCAACTGGAAGCGAGATGGAATGTAGGTCAGCAGAAGGTGGCGTCATTAAGATCTTGACATTTACTGCAGCCTGGTATCTGCATTATTGCCCAGAACAATGGACATCATCAAAAATACCCTGGGTAAATTTAACTGCTAGCAGTAGTTAATGTTAGTAGCCTAATGGCATTCACCTTAATACCCTAACTAGAACTCAGTCAAACATCCCTACCCTTATGAAAAAGGACATAGGAATTTTAATGACCAGTGATCAGGGCTCCAAGATTTATGTCTAGGGCCCTACCAAATTCACAGCCATGAAAAACACGTCATGGACCATGAAATCTGGTCTCCTACCCATGGAATCTGGTTTTATGTGTGCTTTTACCCTGTACTATACAGATTTTATGGGGGAGACCAGCGTTTCTCAAACTGGGAGTTCTGATTCAAAAGGGAGCTACCGGGGGGGGGTTCAAGTTTATTTTTGGGGTTTGAGGTACTGCCACCCTGACTTCTGTGCTGTCTTCAGAACTGGGTGGCTGGAGAGCAGTGGCTGGTAGCTCTGAAGGCAGCACTCCAGCATCAGCAGCAGAGAAGGGTGGCAATACCACATCATGCCATCCTTATTTCTGCCCTGCTGCTACCCTGCTCTGAAGGAGCAGTACCGCAACCCCCCATAATAACCTTGTGACCCCCACCACACAACTCCTTTTTGGGACAGGACCCCTACAATTACAACACCGTGAAATTTCAGATTGAAATAGCCGAAATCTTGAAATTTACGATTTTTAAAATCCTATGACTGTGAAATTGACCAAAATGCACTGTGAATTTGGTAGGACCCTATTTGTATCTGATCTGAAGGGGGGCATGCCTGACAGAGTGTTCGCTAATGCTATGCAGGTTCAGTATTGATCACAGCAAAGAGCCAG
The DNA here is from genome assembly GCF_009764565.3 of Dermochelys coriacea. Lineage (NCBI taxonomy): Eukaryota > Metazoa > Chordata > Testudines > Dermochelyidae > Dermochelys > Dermochelys coriacea. Next base: position 263,043,800 of record NC_050069.1, read on the forward strand.
CCATCTACTCATGCCCTAACACCAAACGCCACCCCATGTTGGACCCCATATTGTAGGGGTCCATCAGGGTTGGGACCACCCCGACCTATAACATCTGTTGGTGAGGGCTATGGATGGATACAGAGCTTTCTGATCAGGATACAGCCAAATCCTGTGGAAATTCCATTGAAATCAACAATAGTTCCATATGTGGAAGGCTTTCAGGATTGGGATTCTCAGTAAATAATTAGGGGTAGACCTTCATCCGGTGTTAATTGACAGAGCTCTGTTTACTTCAGTAGAGCTATGCCAGGTTACACCAGCTCAGGAAAGGTTTAATAACTCTCCCTGAATTTGAAATGAGAACAACATTCCAGATCTCTCTGCAAATTGAGTATTTCTTTAATTACATGTTACTGCTGCTATAATTACTACACATACCTTACAAACCTTGCACTTTTCTTTTTTTAATGTTTTAAGTTCAGTATCTAATTGTGGGCAGAACTGATCTGCTTATGCCAGAAATTAAAACCACTGCCATGCAAGTGAAATACGTTAGTCCATAAATCATTTTCATATTTTTTTAATTCAAAGTCGGGTAACAGAGGAAGAAGTAATTAGCTTCCAGCACCAGGCATCTCTGAATTACATGCTGCTGACAACTGACAGATACTATAGCACAGTAATTGGGTCAAATGCACAGATGCTCAGAATAACCAAAGCATTCTGTTCTTGCCTGCAGCATTGTGGAGGAAGAGCAGGGAATTTCATGTTAAAGGAGGACCCGGCCCAGATGTCTACATACTTCCTTAAGGATGCTTGAGATCTTTCTCAGCATTAAGTATTTATTAAAAATTTTACAACAGATTCATTATTGAAATAATTTTGCAGAGACATGGCTATGCCAAAGGATCTCAAATATATAAACTCAAGAGAGAAATCATTTTCCCCACCAACAAAATGCAGCCACCCCCTGGATGGAGCACAGTGGTTGTTTAACACACAGCATCACTGCACAATAGTTTAGGGCAAGAATTCAAGAAAAGCCAGATCCTCAGCCAGTGCAAATCAGAGTAGTGCCAATGAGCTACTAATTATTTTTACTATTGTGGTACCAGGGACCTCCAATCATGGACCGGGAACTCCATTGTGCTGTGCGCTATATAAACACAAACAAAGAGACATTTGTATTAATTTTGATGGAATACATGGGCCCAAAGAGTCAAAGGTGCTACCATGACCTTGAAGCTGTCCAACATTCCACAGTTTTAACCAAGTTTCGAGGTTTGGTAGAGAGCCCTCCCCTGCTTAGTACCGTGGCAAACGCACCATGAAACATTTTTTTAGACTTTAATTAAAGATACAGAAAAGGAAAAAAAAGTTCAAGCATTTGAAAAAATATTAAACACGGCTTCCATTTTAATAACCCTTGATCTTGCCATTTAGCTGTAGGGGAGTATTTACAAAGGGAAAACCCTTGTTCGATCATCTTTTTGATGGCATTAAAGATGGTGATAACTGTCCTTTTGGGGGAAAAGAGATGACAAAATGAGACACCCACACACAAAAGGGAAAATGAACAGCAAAGAGAGAATGCAGCTTCTGTATCTGGCTCACTTGCAACCCCAGGGCTAGAGAAACACAGGCACAACCCACAGTCTGATCAGCTGCTCCAAGACCTGGCAAACCTGGCATGGCTTTTAGGTGACTCTCTGGTCACAAGCTTCCAGCACAGTTGCAAAATATGCAGTCTTGGTTGGCTACGCCAAACTCTGATTAGACAGAGGGGGAAAGGAAAACAAAGACATAAGGTAGAGAAGGAAAAGGACACACAAGGTGTGTGAGACAAAATGCCAAACTGTGTTTGGAATTCAGCCCAAGCCAGTAGGGATGGTGATGTCTCTGGCCTGGCCTGGTCTGGTCAGGCCATTTCTGGAATCAGGACGATGATGGGTTAAGGTAGATCCTCTTTGCATTTGCTTTTTCTGAGCTGCTCAGCTTGCTCATTGTACTCTATCATTCCCAGTCTTGGAAGGGTGCATTTGCCCTCCAGGCATACCATTTTAGCTGACAGGAAAGGACCTGTGATCCTAAAGTAAATGCCCTTGTATTCTACAGAGGTTTGATAGGCAAGGCATGCGGAACCAAGCTTCAAAGAGCAATCCGCTATTATCTGCATAACAATCTGTGTTTGACTGGCTTTGGAAGTGCCCAGCAAAAGAGTCCATCACTAGTTAAGGACTTGTTTTAATGGGGTCCCCAGGACTGGCATTAGACTTGCTGAGGTCTGGAGCTGAAGCCGAAGCCTGAGCCCCAGCACTTGGGGCCAAAGCCCAAGGGCGTCAGCCCTGCACGGCAGGGCTCAGGTTACAGACCCCCTGCCAGGGGCTGAAGCCCCGGGGCTTTGTCGTTCCCCCCCACCCATCCAGGGTGGCGGGGCTTAGGTGGGCTCAGGCTTCGGTCCTCCCTCCTGGGGACGTGTAGCAATTTGTGTTGTCAGAAGGGGGTCATGGAGCAATGAAGTTTGAGAACCCCTGATCTAGATAGCTGCTTTCTTTGCTGACCAGAATCAAAGTTAGCGCTGGAAGAACCCAGAAAGGTGCCATGGTTCTGGATGTTTAACATTTTAGAAACAGAAAGATCCCAAACCATTTTTCAGCAGAGCTGTTTATAATGCAGCCACCTCTGGGGTAAGGAGAGCAACCCACACAACACAGGGCACGGGGGTGGGGAGACAATTTCTGGATCTGCCTTGCCCTACAAATCCTTACTCTGGTTAAGAGTGCCATGGGATGTCTAATAGACATGTTGAGCATAGAGGATCATGGATCATTTTTTTCCAGATCTTCACATATTGAACATGGACAGCACAATGAGCTAGATCAGTGGTAGGCAACCTGCTGCCCATGGGCTGCATGCGGCCTAATAGCGGACCACGAGACATTTTGCTGGCACTGATTGTCCGCAGGCACGGCCCTCCGTAGCTCCCAGTGGCTACGGTTCACCGTTCCCGGCCAAGGGGAACTGGATGAAGTGGCGGGCCGCAGGGATGTGCTGGCCATCACTTCCCACAGCTCCCCTTGGACAGGAACAGCAAACCGCGGCCACTGGGAGCTGTGGGGGGCCGAGCCTGCGGACAATCAGCACCAGCACCACTGGGCTAGATCCTGAGCTGTAGGAGAGCCCTATCTAGCGCAGTTGAGGAGCAGGGAAGAACAGAGGGGACTTTATGCCACTCTGGCCTCCCCTGCTCCCAGGGGCCGCTTGAACCGATTCCATCCTTGGTGCAACTCAGAGCAGCCTCAAAGCAGCTCTAAGTTACACTGGTGTATGATAGCCTTCTTGGGACTGGAGCAGGAATTGCTAAAGGGCTTTCCCCTGATGTGTCCCTTGTGCTTGGGAGGCCAAAAGGGGTGACAAGGAGCTGACTATGCCAGCCAGGGATTTCACCACACCAGGGAAATCTTCATCTCTTAGTTTAGGGCACCTCTGTGCCAGTAGCACAGTAAAAGGGGGCCATAGAATAGGCCACAGTCCAGCTCAATACGTCTCCTTTGGAAGGATGAAGGGCTGAGCTAACGCTGTTGGGACAGCATCCAATTGTTGGAAAGATTCTAAGTTTTGCAAGCCTGGTATTTAGGTCACTCAGCCATTCCCCACTTAACCCATTCCACCCGGGTGTTGTAGAAAGCAGGATGTGAATCAGGTGAGAAGATGCTGTCTCAGGATACCCAGGACTGCCAAATACTGAGACTCCCACAAGAACATTTTTGGTGCATCTCTTCAGTGACTGATTTTAACCTGGATCAGAAATAAAGAAGAGGCAGTCCCCGAAGACTTAACTTTTCTGTTCAAACAACATGCACCAACTTCTCTCAAATGTTTATTCTGAAGGTCAAGTTTTCAGAGAAATTCAGAGATTTTAAGGCCAGAAGGGACCATTATGATCTAGTCTGGCTTTCCGTACACCACAGGCCAGAGAATTTTATCCAGTTACCTCTGCACTGAGCCCAATAACTTGTGCCTGACAAAAGCGTATCTTCCAGAGAGGCATCCAGTCTTGAAGACCTCAAGAAATGGAGAAGCCTCCATTTCCCTTGCTCGTTTGTTTCAATGGTGAATCACTCTCACTGTTAAAAATTTGCGCCTTATTTCTCATTTGCATTGGTCTGGCTTTAACTTCCAGCCATTGGCTCTTGTTCTGCCTTTTTCCACTAGATCAGAGGTTCCTAAAGTGTGGCGCATGCTCCCCTCGGCGATGTGGAGGGCCATCCAGGAGGCACAGCAGGACCTGGGCCAGCCCCCAGTGGGGGCAGGGAAAGAGCCATCCAGCCTCTCCCTACCCCCAGCTCTGATCCGTCCGGTCCCCAGCCGCGTCCCCCAGCTCCTGGCCCCATGCACGCCTGACCCCGGCTCCAGCCTCAGCCACTGTGTGTGGATCCATTCCTGGCCCGGGGCCGAGGCTGGGGGCAAGGCCAGGAGTGAAGCTGCACCTGGCTGTGGGCCCAGCTGCTGGTCCCCACTGCAGCCCAGCTGTGGCTTCTCCACTCCTGGCCCCACCTCCAGACCCAGACCCAGCCTCGGCCCCCTTACTCCTGTCCGTGTGTCCTCCCCCTCCTCCCCTGGCCCAGCCATGGCCCTGCTCCCATCCCTGGCTCAGGGAGGGGCAGGGGGGGGAAGAGGGTGGACAAGGATAAGGAGGAGCATGACGCTCAAAAGTTTGGGGACCGCTGCACTAGATTGAAGAGGTCTTTACCTTCATAGGGAGAAAATATTAGATACTTCTTATACACTAATCAAATCACTGCTTGATCTGCTTTTTCATAAGCTAAACAGATTGAGCCCCTAATTCTCTCATTGTAAGACATTTTCCAACCCTGGGGTCATTTTTGTGGGTCTTTTCTGTACCCTCAACCCAGACTTCCTCTCACTACTTTGTGAGAATGCAGCAGAATTTGGTCCGTTATAAATACACAACAGTAGGATTTCTTAAACACTTCCATACTCATCAGCTAGATCAGCAATGCCCGCAGCCCATTGTCACGGGCAGCCATATACAAGGCAACCCTGATTTTATGACCTCCAGTTTTACAAAACTTTCTTGAAAGCAAAGTGCCTTTGGATTCCCCCACAATTTTCCCTGATTTTACAATCCACTTCATTGATTAAAGATTGGAGCACCTCCCAGTAGGCATCCATAAAAATCAAAGATCATCTGTAATAAACCAAGATGTCCATGGATGTTAAGGAGAAATAGGGATTTGCTACAAATATAACAAATTTGTTTATTTTTGTCACTGGATTCTAATTCACAGAGGGAATTAAAAATGATGTTGAAGTGTCTTCACAATGTTTATTTTAACTAAACACCCATCAAAATTGCTCTGGAAATCTGATATCTTCTTAATTAGGGAAGGTTTTTGTAAACGTTGTAGTCCTTGACAAAGAGCAGAAATGGAAGGATTCCAAGCCTTGTATTGTGTACAATTATTCCAAAAGAAAAAACCTCAGAAATCCAAGATCTGTTTCTCTTCAGTGGAGATTAACTCAAATAATAACGCTCTCAGATGTAGACTCCTAAGTGAACATCATTTTCAGTGGCAGAGGTGGACATAAAAATTCTCCATCTACAGTTATCTGGGAGGTGTTCATTTAGAAACCTCGATTGTTTGATCAGCATCCTGTTTCAACTCAGCCCCCATTGAGAGGAAGCCACCTGCATTAGAGAAGCAATAAGCACCGAGAGTTGAACATTCCCCAGAAAATTAATGCCTGGCTAGAAAGAAAAGGTGGCCCAAATCACAGCCAATGGCCATTAACAAAAACAACATCAGTCTGTCCCCATACAACAGTTTATGCTGAAGCATCTGTTGCTATGGTACGCTGACAGGTGTAAACTGGATACATTAGTCTTTTTTTTATTTCCTGTTGTGGGGGGTTATTGGGGCTGCTAAACAGATTGCACACAGCTAAGATCAGAGCAAGCTAATGAGTGTTGTTTACACACACACACACACACACACACTTGTGTTATGATAGCATGCAGAAGTCCCAACCAGGATTAGTAGATTTAGGCAATATAAAGAGACAGACCCTAACCCAAAGAGATTAAAGACTAAAGAGACAAGACACAGGATGGGAGAAAGGAATTATCCATATTTTACAGCTAGGGACCCAAGGCCCTGAGAGATTAAATAACTTGCCCAAGGTCACACAGGAAGTCTGTTGCAGAACCACGAATAGAACCCAACTCTTTTGAGTCCCTGTCCAGTGATGCACACAAGACCATCTTTCCTTCCATAGGCCTTGCTCCTACAAGGTGGGGCTACCCTCCTGCTGCTTTCAGCAGGAATGGAGAGTGCCTGGCTCCTCCTAGTATCAGGTCCACAGCCTCTAAAATCCTGTGTCCTCAAAACCTCCCTATTATTCTTAAAAGCAGGGAAGCTGAGAACAATAATGGCAGGTCTGAGATGATGCCAATTCTCAGTGTCTGACAGCACTACCCCTTCTGCACCTTTGACTGCCTGGTTGTGGACTCTACATGAATGGCATGATCAGTTGTACATTTATTTGATCACTTGATCGCCCCTGTTCTGTTCATTACCTTGGAAGCGTCTGGCATTGGCCATTGTCGGGAAGCAGGATACTGGGCAAGATGGACCATTGGTCTGACCCAGTAGGGCCATTTTTATGTTCTTACAAAGAGACTAAGATACTGAAGATATTGTTCAAAAGAAGTGCCAGGGACAGGTGGAAATAAAGACATGAAAATACTATGTGCACAACCATAGTAGTGTGGGGGGAAGGATAGCTCAGTGGTTTGAGCATTGGCCTGCTAAACATAGGGTTGTGAGTTCAATCCTTGAGGGGGCCATTAGGGGTTCTGGGGCAAAAATTGGGGATTAGTCCTGCTTTGAGCAGGGGGTTGAACTAAATGACTTCCTGAGGTCCCTTCCAACCATGATATTTTATGAATAATATTAGAATGAAACATAGTGTATATGGGAGTATCACTGCTCTAGATAGAATCTGGACTGCTGGGGGGGGTCATAGCTACTCTACTGCCAATGGAGATTCTCCTTGGGGTAAGAGAATGTGCCTTTTGGAGCAGCGGGAGATGTGATCTATTCCTGCTGTTCTAAGTGGCAGACCATTCTAAAGATGCCGGATTCCTTTAAAATCTCCTTGCGTTTTGCCTTGAACAGAGAACTCTTTTGAAGCCGTTGTGTGATACAGCATAGCTGGTTTAATGGAAAGCATGCATTTCTCACAACCACTTCTGTCTTCAGCAGCAATGTTTCCTGCGGTGACAAGAGAAATGAGTTGGGGATTTTCATTTCTAATCCCCAATAGAAGTGTGTTTAAAAATTGATGTGATGGAGCATTGCATGGAAAGTCTGGCCTGGAAAAGCACTGCCAGAGCTAGAGGGATGAGACTGGGAGCATACGCAGAACATGCTTGGATATATCCACGGCTCTGGTCAGAATGAACATCAAATAGGAAAGACAAGTAGCAAATGAGAGGATTAGAACATATAGTTAGAGTGCCTAAAACTAGGATGCAGGGATCATGGTGCCCAGCAAAACACACACAACAGTGCAGCTCTCTGTCGTATTTATAATCACCCTGTTATCTCAGCACTACTCCCCCTCAATTTAGGGTGGGAAGTGAAGACGAGTGTAACAAAATGAGATTGTGAAGGGCCTACAGTAGCTTGACAACAAGTGTAGGGAGGCTAGGCTACATGGGTTATATCGGCAAGGTGTCCCTTGCAATTATCACAGCCGGAAGATGACCAAGGGAGAAGCCAGAAACTTGGTACATGGATCGGATATAAGCAGAACGTAAAGATCAATTTGCACAACAGCCAGGGGTACAAATAGGAGTTTTGGAAGAAGCTACAAAAGTCACCAAGCCCGAACACGCAAGTGGTGAGAAAGACAAGGTAAGGATGAACGCAATGTACAAATGAAACAGCAGGGGTAGATGGTAGGGGAGGAAGGGGGTCGATAGGCAAACTGGAATGTAGCTGGGATGTTAGAGCATGTATCCCTAGCCTTGGCAAGCATGCCCTGGAATCGCAAGCACTCAGAGCCTTGGGTTTTAAATCTGATCAGAAAAAGGGAACAAGTCCAACAGCACCACAACTCCTGGACTTAGAGAGGAGATAAATAGCTAGCACTGCTCCCTACAGCACCATCAAACGTCTTCTTCAAGGTCTCCTGCACAAAACACTGACCGTGCCCAGAGCTCTACAAACACCTGAGCTCAGGTACAGTTACCACCTCAGATGAAAGGGGAGCACAAAGCCCCAACTTCTAAGGCTCAGTAATTGCACAGCCCCTGGACCTAAGGTGCCTTTTCTTATTATTACCGAACTTAGATTCATAGATTCATAGATACTAAGGTCAGAAGGGACCACTCTGATCATCTAGTCCGACCTCCTGCACAGCGCAGGCCACAGAATGTCACCCACCACTCCTATGAAAAACCTCACTTGCGTGGGAGCCTGACGGGCAGAACATTAAAAGTACAAAGCCGTTTCATCCAGCCTCCTTTCCCCTCAGCTCCCAGGCTGAGTAAGCAGCTCTGGAACCCCTGCAATTATTCCTTGTGGTCAGGAACAACTCTCCTTATGTGGCTGCGGAGCGGGAAGAAAGACACAGACATCCCTTCACGGCCAGTCCTGATTGCAATATTGGGTGGGGAAGGAGCACACGCCACCGGGCTGGTGTTTCCCTCATCCCCAACCTCAACGAGCAAGGACCAAGAGGGCAAGGAGTAGGCTCCACCCACCTCCCCAGAACTGAGCTGTCACAAGAAGGAAGTGTGCTGCATCCTGCCAGGCCAGCTGTACTCCTTTCCCCCAGGAGCACAGGGATCTGGGATGGAAATGTGAGTCAGTCCCAAGTTCCTTGCCAGGGCTGCACCTGGGGTCGTACAGTTTCACCATTGCCCCTTACTACAGGAGTCAGTCATACTCTAGCCTGCCATCTATTAATACAACGATCTTGCACGTACTGAGTCCTTAGCATCTAGCAGAACTTAATGCATTTCAAAAGGAGAGCATATACTGTCGTATATTCCCTTTCTGGGCAAACCTATGAGGTTGGATCTTGGCGATGGTGCCTGGCAGCTTTCTCTCTCTCTCTTTCTCTGGGGTACTCAGCTGCTGGACACTTGAGGCCTAATCAAAGCAGTCTAGTTTGCCACAAGGAATTTCAGTTTTGTTACATCTGAATAATTTATCAGAAGCCAAGAGATGCAACATCGTTCCTCCAGCTCCTCATTCACCCCGAGTTTTCTGTCATCTTGCCCTGACACAATCAAAAGAGACACAAAAGCCTCGGATCACTGTTCAGAACAATGGCTCCGCGGGCCCCCTGATTCCAGCGCAATCAACAGGAGAGTAACGAGATCCCTGTGACTGTCTTTCCACCAGGATTCACAGCAACCCCTGAAGTCACATCAAGGTCTGCGTGTATCTCATCTGGTTTATACAGTATTTTATTCCTACATCCCTGTCCCAGAAACACTGGCAGTGGCAGATTCATGTTTTTCTTCACAACTAGAGATTATTTCCAGAGGGTACATGTTACCTATGACTGGCCCAGACTACTGAGAACAAAGGTGTTATGCTCTGATGCACTCCAGAACAGCCATCCCAAAACACAGGGAAATTGACGCAAGACACACAGGTAGGTGGTGAATCAAAATCTGTAATATCCAGGAACTAGCTACGTCATTGTCAAATATTCTCCTACCTTTTTTGCCCTTTTTTCCTTTTCCAATTTTGCTACTGAGATAACCGGAGAGTGAAAGGGAAAAAGCAGGGAGGGAAATGGAAAGAATCATGATGCAAACACACAACAGGGCCAAATTACAGTTGCACATGCAACTTTACCTTTTGAGTATTTGATTTTGCAACCTTAATGTTCTTCTGACATAGGGTTTTTTGTGAGGTAGGATTAGATGTAATATATGCACATATATGTACACAGAAAGAGCCAGATGACATTTTCCCTGGTTAGTTCCCACACGTGGATGGTTTAAGACTTTAACACCCCTCATTTCCCTAGTTATCAATCGTTATCTGTCACTGTCATGCCTTTTCTAAATATTTGGGTTCTGCAATCATGGCTCATCTCATCAACATCTGTGGGAGACGTTAACTCGCCTCTGCCAAATCATATACAGAGGGCAAGACAAACACTCTTATCCTACAGATTTGTCTGGTTTTGTAATCCTCCAGGTGGCACAAAATGCTTGATTTAAATAAAGACATTAAGAGCCAGATTCTTCCTTCATGTGTATTTTACACCAGCATAACTTCATGTACTTCCATACAGTTACTTAGAGTTTATGCCAGTGTAAATGAAAGAAGAATCAGGCCCAACCTGTCAGACATAGGAACTGACCTTTTGATGACAGAATTGTACCAATTAGTTGCACATGGAGTTCAGCTAAGTTTGGGGATTTAAACCTTTTTACCAGTGGGATATTGCCAGTACTAGCAGGATTCCCATTCCACATACAGGGAACACCTCAAACCAGGCACACAAGGAAGACTCTGAGAGCACTGATTTGATCCCTAAACTCACAACATACACTACTGCTGAAATCTAAGAGAAGGGAACTAGACAGTATCTCAGAGCTGCCCCATTGGGTCATCCATTAAGCACAAAAGCCCAGCACTGTGAAGTCAGTGCTGAGGTCAAAGCGGGAGATGAAGCCAAATTACCTTTCCAGAAGGGACTGTTCCATGTTTACATTAGGAGCAGAGCAGTTAGTTACAGCCTCACAGCCCCAGGGGCACAAGGGGGGGAAGGGGAGACCCATGGCAAAGCAAAACCAGGAAAACAGATGGAAAGATTCAAAGGCAACATAGGAAGAAAAGAAGGGAAACCCTGATGAGTCCCTGAGAACAGATACAGTAACCGCCATTTCCCATGCCGTGCGACTGGCATGGGATTCTCAGCAAAGGACAAGGGAGAGTATCTGTGTACAAACGAGGGAACCGGACTCGGGAAATCCTTGCCAGCCAGCCTATGAAGATCTGCCACAGCACTGAGCATTGAGGACAAGATGATGGGATTGATGGTGGAAAGTGCACCGATTCTGCAGCACTTCCCGATCCTACCATGGCTGACCTCAAAACGGCACAATCTTCAAGACGCTCATCAAAGCTTGAAAAGGACAATTAACCACTGCGGAAAAGGTGAGAAATCAGAAGACGCAACATTGCCCACCCATCCCTAACCAGAAGCTCTTCATGCTGAGATCTGGAAAACAAAGCAAAGCCCTAACAAAATAGAGGCTAGGTGATCACCAATGGGAAAAGACAATGCACAGTGGAGACCCAGAGATGACACTGTCATGTGAGTTGCACAGAGGAAACAAAAAGTGAGAGACAATTTCAGCTCTGCTCGCTGTTGTGATGCAGTGACTTCCTTACTCTCCATTCACAAAAAGACTCAAAGAGTGAGGGGGGGAGTAGAAAGGAAAGGAAAGAGACAGCAGGGAGATCTGAGCTCTGCACCACAATGCCATGCCCTCAGCACAAAGCCTCGCACTGTGAAGTCAGGAGGAGAGGAAGACTGGCCTGCCTCTCCGCAAGGGACTCCGCAGTATGGGAGCCATGTGACTGAGTGCAGGCTCATGGCCATAGACACACACTGGGCAAAGTCAGGGAGAGCAAACAAATAAAAAAAATACAAAGCGATTTAACCCAAGCAACCTGGGAAGAAGAGAAAAAAAAGAGGAACCCACAGAAGTCCCTAGGAGCAGGTAACTTCCTTGAATGACAAGACAGTGTGGGAATGGGTAGAGATAAGGATGCAACCAGGGGAATGATTTCAGGAGGCTGTGAAGATTTGCCCGACGGCTGAGCTGGAAAGATGGGGCTGAGAGCTCCCTGGATCCTGGAATTCTTCTAGTATTAGAAATGTAGCTCTAGGATTTTGTTCTAATTGTTTTGGGAGGCCTGGAGGCGGGGTGGGAAACAATATATGAAGGGAGTCTAGAGCGTATATACAAGTGCCTCCCTGTTCTGGTTCAGAGGAATCTTGGGGTTCTTAGAAAGATTGACTGAAAGCGATTGCATCACAGTGGGGATTTGGCTGGGAAGGACTGGATTGGTGCTAAGTAGGGGCCTGTCCTGAGTCCCACTGAGCTTGGCTTAGGGAGCTTGCTGAAGCCTGTGTTGAGGACTTGACTGAGTCTGCCTGTATGGTGCTCTGCATTGTCACAACCACGCTGGACCATTGTCCTCCTCTGCCAGGAAGCAGGAACTAAGTTAGGGCACCTCCAAACCTAGAGAGAGCTATCTTCTTCTCCCACAAAGCTGACAGACAGAGCCCTGGGGAGACACCAGGCAGAACAATTCCACTGAAATTTCAGCAGGAAGTGAAATTAGTGTGAGCCACACACACACAAAACACAAAAGCCCAAACACACCAAATTGAGATGGGAATCAATAATTCTAAGCTGCATTGAATTGCCTCACGTTCAATGTTCTCAGCCTACTAGTGACTGCAATAGGGTGAGTAGTTAAGGGCTGAATTCAGTAAAATAAAACCGATGGATGGTTCTCAGTGGGGCTAGTTGCTGTGTTGAATCTAGACAGAAAGTTCACCTTCCGGCAACTGCCAAATCTGTACCAATAAATCAACAGAGAGAGGGAAAAGGGAAAAGGGCACACTTCCTTACAGAGGACAGATCGCAGTGCCCGGTCACTCGGAGGCAGCAGCTGGGGAGCGGCCATGCCATGCAGCACGATAAAGGACCTAGCCCTGTGATGTCCAGGTCACAGGAGAGGGCAAAAGCTAGCTCTGTGTTTAAGGGGGATACCTTGACTTAATGCCCTTGGTGCACGAGGAGCGAAAGGGGAGCATGTCAGGCAGAGGATTCCAGAAAAGGGAATCTGTGTGCGGTTGGATAGATGTCTCCGTGCTCAATCCACTGGCCTGGGGCCGTAGCCCAGCAGGTGTGTGGGGAAGGAACATAGATCTCTCACATCTTCCAGGGCATCTTGGTTTAAGCCCTGCATTTGGAAAGGCCTGGGTGGGAAATGCAGTGGCTCCTCAAAGACCTTTCAGTCTCCGGAAATTTCTCCCCATTGCCAAGCTGTGCACCTAGAGCTGAAAATGCATTCTTAAGCTTCCGACAGCCAGGAGATTTCAAAGCGATTTGTTTACATTGGACGGTGCATGAGAAACGGTGTTGAAAGAGACTGATGAGGAGACAATGCAATCCTGCCAGCAGCTCTCTCAGCTGGGCAAGTGGCAAATTCCTGAGTGGGCTCTGTGATGGCCAGGATCCCAGGCAACTGGGGCTTGAAAATATAAGTCCCAGTGAGGGCAAGTAGAAGTTCTGTGCTGACCGCCTGGCTCAGCCTGGACAAGTGGGTCAGGCAGGTTGGAGGAGGAAGGGGTTCAAAGGTGGCTCGGGGCCCTTATACCTCCGGGGTGGCACAGGGAATGAAGAGGCCAGGCCTGGTGTCTGCTGGACCCAGGTCAACAGTGTGTGAAAGGCAGGGCTCCTCCAGGTGTGGGGCCCTTAACTAAATTTCAGTCTCTCAGTGGGGTCAGTTTGAAATTCCACACCTGCCTCATGGGATCTTGGGATGGCCTGGCATCATTTCAAGGTTCTCCCCCCTGTGGGCAACAGAGGCTGCAGATGCCTAAGGAAGTTCCCCCAAGACCCCAGTAAAGAAGTTAAAGTGACAACATTTCCATAGGGGAGTTTAAAGGATTGATAATGGGGAGATGTATGCTGGCCCACAGACCCTGGGCAGGATGGTAGCCTGGTGGTGGGGCTTAGGGACCAGAAAAGGCTGGGCAGCCCTCAACCAACACACTCATTCCCCTTCCATCCCTTGGGAAGTGTTTCATAGCATTGCACTAGTCAAATCTTGGTCAAAGACTCCCCCACCAAACACTGTATGGTGCAGTATGGGTGTATTGTCGGACTAAAACAATGCTAAGTCTTCCAGACTTCTAACTCCACTTTAGAATGATTTCAGCTAGACCTGGTTTAATTATGAAGGCAAAGCAGCTTCTTTGTTGGGCATTCATTTATTTGTGGGATTGGAATACTTCCAAATACTGGCAAATCCTTTCATTTGTCATAGAGGCAGGACTCTTCAGAGCCTTTCTGATTTACCGTAAGACCTGTCCCGGGTCAAGATTTGTACTGCCTGCTGCAGGGACCAACAGCTTCATTATTTTCTAGGCAGTTGCTCTTTGGCTCTCTTGCTTTTGCATGCTATCTCTGCAGACCAGGGCATTTCAAGCGTTTTTGAGTCCATTAGATCAGACATTCAAGTCTGAGTCCTTTGCAATTTTTGAAATGGGAGAGCGGAGAGCTAAAATAAAGTGGCAAATGGACAAAAAGTCTTTCATCAGCAGGTCGCTGGTTCGGCTCTAATTCTATGTCTGCCATGACTAAAAGTCATTTCAACCTGGAGGCAATTTCAGTAGCCATATGTTGGTCTCACTCTTGTTCCCAGGAGACAGGTGATTTATTGGGCATGAACATTACAAATGCAACACAGCAAAGTCCAAAGACAGAAGTGGGTGTGGACAAACTACGCTCTTGCTCGACAGAGTCGGGGCTGATGCATAGTGGGTGGCATGCAGAGGAAATATTTAGGTTTTTAACATTTTATAATTCTCAAAGCAAAATGACTGATCAAGTATTATTATTTTATCAACTACCATTGGTTAATAACATAGATAAAACATCCTGATTGGTTAATAATTAAATCACACAATGTTTTAATACCATGGGTGATGGGTTTGGTCACAGAGACTCCTTGGGACTCTCACCTGATGTACTGAAACTATCTCTGAGCCTGCTTTCTTTGCCAGCTTGGGGCTCCAGAAGCCTGCCTTGTTGAGCCAGATACGCTAGCCTGCTGCAACACAAAGCCAGAGTCTGCACCACGCCCCCAAATCTGCAGACTAAACTGAAAACAGCTCAGCAAGTCCTCCTGTCTCTAGCACACAGACACCCAGCTCTCAATGGGATCCAAACCCCAAATAAATCAGTTTTACTTTGTATAAAGCCTATACGGGATAAACTCATAAATTGTCTGCCCTCTATAACACTGATAGAGAGATCTGCACAGCTGTTTGCTCCCCCAGGTATTAAATCAATCACTTACTCTGGGTTAATTAATAAACAAAAGTGATTTTATTAAGTATAAAAAGTAGGATTTAAGTGGTTCCAAGTAATAACAGACAGAACAAAGTAAGTTACCAAGCAAAATAAAACAAACCACGCAAGTCTAAGCCCAATACATTAAGAAACTGAATACAGGTAAATTTCACCCTCAAAGATGTTCCAATATGCTTCTTTCACAGACTAGACACCTTCCTAGTCTGGGCCCAATCCATTCCCCTAGTACAGTCCTTGTTAGTTCCAGCTCAGGTGGTAACTAGGGGATTTCTCATGACTGGCAGCCTCCTTTGTTCTGTTCCACACCCTTTTATAGCTTTGGCACAAGGTGGCAATCCTTTGTCTCTCTCTGGGTTCCTACCCCTCCTTCTGAATGGAAAAGCACCAGGTTTAAGATGGATTCCAGTATCATGTGACAAGTTCACATGTCCTGTGAGACTTCATTACCCACTGGCTGGCACACAAGTATACAGGAAGGCTTACAAGTAAACAGGGCCATTTACAACCAATTGCCTAGTCAATGCGAGCCATCAAGATTCTAAACCACCATTAATGTCCCACACTTTGCATAACTACAATAGGACGTCAGAGTTATATTTCATATTCCTAATTCCAGATACAAGAATGATACATTCATACAAATAGGATGACCACACTCAGTAGATTATAAGCTTTGTAATGATACCTTACAAGAGACCTTTTGCATAAAGCATATTCCAGTTACATCATATCCACTCTTATAAATGTATTTTTATAAAGCATATGGAGTGCAACATCACACCATGTGCTGCAAAGAACTGCAGGAGACACATTAAAGATTCACTTGCAGCTCATGAGCCTCAATCTGAGTATCACTGATATAGAGGATAATCAATTGCAACCTTTAAGGCAGTGGTTCTCAACTGTGGTCCGCTGCTTATTCAGGGAAAGCCCCTGGCGGGCCAGGCCGGTTTGTTTACCTGCCACTTCCGCAGGTTTGGCCGATCATGGCTCCTACTGGCCGCGGTTCACCACTGCAGGCCAATGGGGGCTGCAGGAAGTGGCGCAGACCAAGGCATGTGCTGGCCGCCCTTCCCGCAACCCCCATTGGCCTGGAGTGGCGAACCGCGGCCAGTGGGAGCTGCGATCAGCCGAACCTGCAGATGCAACAGGTAAACAAACCAGCCCGGCATGCCAGGGGTTTTTCCTGAACAAGCAGTGGACCACAGTTGAGAACCACTGCTTTGATGAGTTTAAAAAAAAAAAAAAAAAACAGTCATCATGGGCTGTTCTTAAAGGACAGTCTTGTGGGTAAGGTACTAAAGTGGAACACAGGAGACCCACTTCAAGCCTGTGGAAGAGTTGGCAATTGAAGGAGTTTTTCCAAGGTCACACAATCTCTCACCATCTGGAAAATTGCAACACGACTTCCTTTCCCCTGCTGTTTATCTGGCTTGGCTACTTAGACTGTCTTATTAAGTGTTGTACACACCTCAGAGAATGGGGCCTTTCACTTCAGAGGATTGTTTGTCATACGTTTATTACATGAAAAAAAAACCCCAACATTCAAAGAGCATAATTAAGACTGCAAAAAGTCAAGCACTCAATGGTTAGGAAATGTCAGACTTAAGGGGCCTTAATCCCTCCCCCTGCCTTCCCCCACCTGCATATGCATTATGAAACAGTCTCTAATTATATGATCACATACTATTCCCCACCTCCCTCGGACCCCTGCCTCATTCAATGCATGGTTTATTCAATATTTCTTTTTCTCCTCTCCCTTCAATGAGTAGCCCCAGGGCTTAGTTTCTGGACACCAGCCAACCCTTGCTCTGTATACAAAGTTATTAATTCCTGCTACCCCATTTCTCCGACAGCTGGGAGGAGCAATTGCAGGGACAACTTGTTCAGTCCTGACAGCCCTGGGCTGCAGCATGCTCAATTTTCTCTTTTGGGATAACAGGTTTCAGAGTAGAAGCCATGTTAGTCTGTATCTGCAAAAAGAACTGGAGTACTCCTGTTCTTTTGGGATGGTTCGTGCACAGCCTGCTTGGTACATAGGAGCTGCAAGGGGCTGCAGCATGCTCAGGGCAGACAGCACCCTCAAAGAATTTAGCTGCCGAAACAAGTCTCTCTTGAGCACGTGCAAACTGAGGTTTTTCAGATGCATATAAATTGGCCAAATTTGTGTGGATTTTTTACAGAGGCAGTAAGGGGCACATGCCTGACATGAGGCAACCTCCTGCCAAGTTTCACGTCTTTGCTCCAGAGCATGAAGGTGCTAGAGCTTCTCAAAAAAGGTTTGTTGAGTTTTTTGTTTTTTTTAGCCTGAGCGAAACAATGTATTTTTCCTTAATCTCATTCTCAGAACTGTTGAGTTGAAACTTTCCACTAATATTTAACCTGAAGCAGACACCCATCATGGAAAATTTCAGCCCAAATGGTTAAAGTTTGGCAAAGTTATAAGGAATTAAATCAGGGTCTCATAATGGGAAGCATCAGGCAAACTTAAGTATAGGTGGCACTACCTAGCTCCGCCTACAATAAAGGGTTAATTCATGTTTTAATAAATGATTAACCAATTGTTTGAATCGGACCAGTCAGTCAGTAGCTTTGTAATCAGCTTCTACTGATGTGCTTATAATTATCTATAACATTACTCATGTCTGCAACATGCTTATAACATCTATTAATCATTTTAACCCTTTATACGTCACTGGGGCTTTAGTACATCAGACTGGACATAAAGTGTAAGATTTAACAGTGAGGGTAATTAATCAATGGAACAATTTACCAAGGGCCATGGTGGATTCTCCATCACTGACCATTTTTTAAATCAAGATTGAATTTTTTTCTAAAAAAAGATACTCTAAGAATTATTTTGGGAAGGTTCTATAGCCTGTGTCATGCAGGAGGTAAGACTGGATGATCACAGCGATCCTTTCTGGCCCTGGAATTTATGAATAGCCTATTTATAAATTATACAAAGGGAGCCACAAAAATGTTTTAAATAGTTTAGTAATCTCAACGTCGGCTAATGCCGATCTGCACCTTTTGAAAAAGAGACAACAGCACAACACAAGGGATTAAAAAATATGTGTTCAATGGAATGGTAAAAAAAAAAAAAAAAACCTAGACTTCTTGCCTTTTTCCGTTGATATTCAAAATGTAACAATATGTGAAGCATGTTGCAATTAATTCAAAGATTCTTAGGCCAGAAGGGACCATTGGCTATCTAGTCTGGCCTTTTGTATAAAACAGGCCATATAATTTCACCTCACTACCCTGTATTGAGCCCAATAACTTGTGTTTGACTAAAGCACATCTTTCATAAAGGCATCCAGCCTTGATCTGAAGATGGAGAATCCATTACTTTCCTTGGTAACTTGTTCCACTGGTTAATCACTCTCACTGTTAAACATTTGTGCCTTCTTTCTAATTTGAATTGGTCTGGCTTTAACCTAGTGGACAAAGGCACAACAAGAATCAGTGGCTGAGATTAAAGAGCCCATTAATATCCAGAATTTTCTCCCTTGATGGCACTTATCCATCATAATCTATCCAACACTCAATCTTCTTTTTGACCATCTAACTGACTGAGCTCCTTAAGTCTCTCTCCATAAGGCACGTTTCCCAGTTTCATTTTTGTGGGTGATGGTAAAAGGCAAAGTAGGACAGGAAAACTCCTCGAATGCAAGCTGGCACTCACTATCTATGCGTATGTTTGCACTGCAATGAGGTCTGATTGCAGCATAAGTCTAATTGAGCTAGCTCCCTAAAAATAGCGGTGAAGCAGCAATCACATCTCCCGATTGCAGTGTAGACATACCCTACATGTAATGCGCGTGACTCAGAAATGCAAGCATCAGTTAAAGTCTGTTAAAGCAAAATTCCAAGCCTTCACATTCTAGTCTTTCCGTATTAAGCACGCTTGAGGTAACACAGATTCCTTCATCGCACCCGCTGGCCACTGGTCGCCATTACAAGACAATCAGGATGAGCTCAGCTCTAGCTCCTTCTATGTTAGAGAATGTTGTTGCCTCATGAACTCCAACACGAGAGATGAGGTGTGTCTAACCGCATCAGGGCTCTGCAAATGCAAGCGAAAGTAATCCATTAAATCTCCAGTGCTGTTGGCTCTTATTAACACGCCATCCATCTTTATACGTTTCAGCAGGATGAACAGAGATTTACTACAGGAGTCAGGTAATGTCAAGTGAGAATCAAAATCCTTTGTATCTTATATGTGGGGAAGTAATTAGGCTTATGACAAGCACAAAGCTGAGAGTATAAGGCAGTGGAATTAATAGCACAATGTGTCTGAGTGCATTTTAGCAGCATGTTCAACCTGCGCAGGGCCATGCGAAGGGACGGGGGGGGGGTTTCAAACAGTTCCAGTGGCACTGCACTGGATCTGTGGGCCCCACCCTGCAAGCCTTTCCAAAGAGGAGTAGCCATGGGCAGCAGGTACCATAGGCTGGGGGAGGCTATGCCTCCCCAAACAGCCAGATGTTGCCCCGCCCATGCTCCGCCCCCAGACCCTCTCCTCCCCCCCTGCTTCCCACCGCTCTGTGCACGCAGCTCCAGTCCCCCAGCCATTGCTGGCCACGGCTTGGGCTGTGTCACCCACCCTCCCAGCGCTCTGGGTCGTGGGGGGCTGTGCCCATGCATGCCCCCCAACCCTCCCTCCCAGTGCTGCAGGGCTGGGGCCGGTGGCTACGGTGGGGGGTGCTCTGGGCTCCAGCGGGGGGGGGTGGGGGGAAGGGAGAACACAAGGGGCGTGGCCTCAGGTGGAACGGGTGGAGCTGGGGCCTAGCCTCCCCCAGCCAGCAGTTCACACGCCACCCATGGCAGTTCACACGTCGCCCAACTAACACAGGATTTCCAATCGTACCTAAGAGGGTTAAGGAGTATGTCCCATTGACTCCCTTATGTACTACTTTTGGAAAAATCCTCCTGGAACAGACTCTGCTGTGCCCCTGTTCTTTAAATTAAGCCATGGACACAGTAAGGCCTTTCCCTATCAAGGAGCACTGTCCCGTCTGGAGAGTGTCTGCTCATGGAAGAGCTGGTAGTTTTCCCCATGCAAACATGTGATCATCAGGGGAGAGAGGCACATGTATATTGGCAGCCTCCTTTTCTTCTCTTCCTCTAGAGCCTTATGAACAATGGGATCCATAACAGCACCCTGACCCCTCAGAGAATAGCCAGGACATAGGTCAGCCCCAGACACCCCACTCCAGACAATACACCGACCCCATCTGGATCAGCCTCTGATTAAAGGAACAGGTCACATCCTCTCAACCACAGCTGGCTGGAAAACAAGAATTCTGTTTAGCAAAAAATTAAGTTTTGGATATTTGGTTTCATTCCACATCAGGCAGAAACCCAAAGAACGTTTGATATTTTTTCATGGAAAAATAAAGAGACCCACTCAGCCTGATGGACAAGGCCCTTAGGTGGGATTTGGAAGACCTGAGTTCAAGTTATTGCATAGCTCTAAATCCGGCACAGTGGAGACTTGACCCAAGTCTCCTACTTCCCTGCTGAGGGTCTTAACAACCATGCTTTTGGCTATTCTAGGTCTCCTTCCCTTCACCTTCCTCCACTTTCAGATATGACTTCCCAAAGAAAGTTTTTGTCAAAACAGAAAACTGAAACTTTTTGACATAGAAATGTTTAACTAATCCATTCCTGACCAGCTCTGGACTCTGATGGTAATTCCCAGGTCCTGAGAACCTGCTCAGCACACTCAAAGTAGGCAAAACAGACCAATGTTTCCCTGCTGATGCTAGCTCTGGTCCTGGGGTGTGCTACCCACGTGAGGACTAGCTGCCTGCATTTGCCTGGGGCGTAAATATGCCCGTTTGGCAGACAAACATCTCAAGCTGCTGCTGCTGTAACTCTCTCTTCATTGTATGCCAATGAGCAGGAAAGACCAGTATATTGTATAGAGAACACTTCGAGAGAGAAGAAGGTAGCATTGCCAAAGAAAAAAAACCCCACAGAACCATGGCCCAGAGGCAATTAAAGCCAGAAAGCTGTGTCCTTCACAGCTAGGACTTTGTACCCACTTATAAAAAAGTGTAAAACTGAGGCAACGACAGAGAATTTCAGCCCACCTGGTGTATTTCTTTATGTGACTAACTAGCCACTTAGGCTTTGTCTGCATACAAAAGTGATGCAGCTTTAACTATTCTGGCATAATTAAAGTGGTACAATGGAACACGGATAAATCCCTGTGGGCAGTTGTCCTGGGAATCTCTGGAGCTAAATGCACAAGCCTCTGATATATGAGCTAAAAGCTATGTGGCACTTAGTTAAAGCTGTAGCAGACTCATTAATCTCTACATGGTCTCAGTGCCATTAGAGGGGACAGAGCACCACACCTAGGAGGTGTGTGGGTTACAACAGCCTGTGTGTGGATGTAGTTGTACTGGTATAAAAGGGCTTATACTGGTATAGCTTAGTCCACTTCCTGTAAGGGAATCATCTGTACCAATACAAATGCTTTTACACCAGTATAACTGCATGCACACCAGGTGTTGGACCACTAGAATGATTCCAGTACAAAAAAACCCCACTAATCCCAGTAGTTATACCAGCACAAATACTAGGTCCTGGTGCCCCCAGCTGGGAGAGGAAGATCATCCGCACACAGTTCTGAGTCCATGAGGCGAGTCCTTCCAGCTGAGCCCCCATCTCTTGTCGCCTCTCTTCCCTCACAATTCCTCCTGGAGGAGAAATTAAGATCATGGCACATTGTCCGTGGTCTATGGCTGTTCTAGCAACAAGGAGAGGAGTCTGGGTGAGGACACTGTGTTAGAGGCCTTCACTTTCCATCTCCTTTCTTTTGCAGTAGGTGAGCTGTGCACAATCCCGGCTCCACTAAAGTCAGTAGGCGTTTTGCCATTCACTGCAGTAGGGCCAAGATTTCACCCGTCGTATAGACCAGCTCTAAGGTTATCGCTACTGTACTGCTTAAATTGGGATAAATTATGTCGCTCAGGGGTGTGAATTATGTCACTCAGGGGCCCCACACACATAACACAGAGTGACATAACTTATGCCAACTTAAGTGACAGAGTGGACTGCGCTATATTGGTGGGAGAGCTTCTCCTGTCGGCTTAGAATGGCTTTGTAAAACCGGTAGTTGGGATCAAACCGCAGACCTCTGGAGCTCAGTGCATAAGCCTCTACCGCATGAGCTAAAAGCCAACTGCCTATTAGCTAAGGCTGTAGAGCAGACTCATTTTCTCTCTCTCTACATGGTCTCGGTGCCACTAGATGGGACAGAACCCCACACCCAGGGGGTTACAGCTACACAGAGCAGCTGCCTCACTGTTAGCTCTCTACTGTAGCCTTAGCCTTAGTAACTCACCCTGTAGCGTTTGTGTATGAACATGAACACACACAACCTATCAGAGGTAACAATACAAGCTGGTCCTTCTTCTCCCTAGCGGGTTTGGCATGCATCGCTAATGAATGTGCCATGCTTTATTATTCCTAAACCAGCTGCTCTGACACATTGACACTCAACACACAACAGAAGGCTCTTTCAAAGAAACCAAGCAATGCAAATGAAGACTGACAAGGCAGAGCGTTCTCTGAGCCCAGCCTGGCAAGCTTCAGCACCAACAATAAGTTACCATCACTTGGGCTGCAGAGAGGAGACCTGCTTTACTGGCTTACTATTAGCAGTGGGGGGGAAAAAATCAATTATATTGGGGTCAGCGAGGCTTTACAAGCAAACTCAGAGGTATAAACAATCCAAACATCAGCATCTGCCAAGTGACAAAAGCAGCTATAAAACAGCAATTCTCAACCAGGAGTCTGGGACCTGCTGAGGGGCCCATGAGCAGGTTTCAGGGGATCTGCCAAAATAAACCGGAGAGCAGGGCCAGCATTAGACTCAATGGGGCCTAGGGCAGAAAGCTGAAGCCTGCTGCCTGGGGCTGAAGCCAAAGCCCGAACAACTTAGCTTTGGGGGGCCCCCTCTGGCATGGGACCCTGGGCAATTGCCCTGCTTGCTGCCCCCCTAATGCCAGTCCTGGTGTTTAATTGACTGAAAAACAGCTGTTGTGGCACAGGTAGGCCATAGAAATAGCATGTCTGGGGTCCTCAGAAAGAAAAAGGTTGAGAACCCCTGCTATAAAGCACTCAGAACAGATTTCTAGCATAAGATCAGAGCAGAAGTTCTGGGCTAAGTGGTGTTTTTTCTAGACAAGGAGGGGAAATGGATGGCTTCCCTGGTTGAATTTTATGCAGGTTTTGTGTTAATATTGGTTTTACAGTCATCTGAGTCGGCAATTAAGTAAAAAGAAAAGGAGTACTTGTGGCACCTTAGAGACTAACAAATTTATTAGAGCATAAGCTTTCGTGAGCTACAGCTCACTTCATCGGATGCATCAAATGCATCCGATGAAGTGAGCTGTAGCTCACGAAAGCTTATGCTCTAATAAATTTGTTAGTCTCTAAGGTGCCACAAGTACTCCTTTTCTTTTTGCGAATACAGACTAACACGGCTGCTACTCTGAAACCGGCAATTAAGTAGTAAGTAGAAAAACTGAAAACAAAACTACTCATGGTCACTCATTAGGGCAAGCAGCTGTTCATTGATATTTTGGCACTTGAATATGATGGATCCTTGGTGAATGCATCCTCACTTTTGAAGAACATGGGCACTGTGGTACGTTCTATGGGAGCGTGTAATGAACCCTCATGCATCAAGGCATGAGCTGATTGTTAGCTGGGGTCAGGAAGAAAATAGGCAGAGTGGGTGGGGGGTGGATCTTCCTAATGAGGACAATCTATGGCATTTTGTAGTTACCAGTGTGCCTTGCATCAGCTGCCATGGTTGTTTTAAGCCCTTGCTTCAACATGCTGCTCAGCTCACTGGTTCTGGAGAGAGCAAATATATAGAGCCAGCCACAGAACATTCAATGAGCAACTGTGCTTCATCATGGCCACACTGCCTGGGAAGGGGACAACCTCACAGAGCCACAGCAGCTGCTTTGATAGACTATTCACAGTCGTTAACTTCTTGTCCCACTGGAGGACAACGCATCCGGCAAAAGGATGAATGCAGCTGCATCCGGCAAAAGGATGAATATCAACAAATAACACAAGTATGTAGAGATAAAAATAGAAAGGCCAAGGCACAAAACCAGAATAAACTAGCTAGAGTCATAAAGGTAACAACAAAAATTCTACAAATACATTAGAAGCAAGAGGAAGACCAAGAAGAGAGTAGGCCCGTTACTCAATTGGAGGTGGTGGGGGGGAACAATAACAGAAAATGTGGAAATGGCAGAAGTGCTAAATGACTATTTTGTTTTGGTTTCCACCAAAAAGGTTAGCAGCGATTGGATGTCTACCATAGTGAATGCCAGTGAAAATGAGGTAGGATTAGAGGCTAAAATAGGGAAAGAACATGTTAAAAATTACTTAGATGTCTTCAAGTCACCAGGGCCTGATGAAATACATCCTAGAATACTCAAGGAGCTGACTGAGGAGATATCTAAGCCATTAGTGATTACCTTCAAAAAGTCATGAAAGATGGGAGAGATTCCAGAGGACTGGAAAAGGGCAAATATAGTGCCCATCTATAAAAAGTGGAATAAAGACAACCCAGGGAATTACAGACTAGTCAGTTTAACTTCAGTATCCGGAAAGATAATGGGGCAAATAATTAAGCAATCAATTTGCAAACACCTAGAAGATAATAAGGTGATGAGTAACAGTCAGCATGGATTTGTCAAGAACAAATTGTGTCAGATCAACCCGATAGCTTTCTTTGACAGGGTAACAAGCCTTGTGGACAGGGAGGAAGCAGTAGATGTGATACATTTTGACTTTAGTAAGGCTTTTGATACTGTCTCGCATGACCTTCTCATTAACAAACTAGGGAAATAAAACCTAGATGGAGCTTCTGTAAGGTGGGTGCATAACTGGTTGGAAAATCGTTCCCAGAGAATAGTTATCAGTGGTTCACAGTCAAGCTGGAAGGGCATATCAATTGGGGTCCCACAGGGATCAGTTCTGGGTCAGGTTTTGTTCAATATCTTCATCAATGATTTAGATAATGGCATAGAGAGTACACTTATAAAGTTTGAGGAGAATACCAAGCTGGGAGGGGTTGCAAGTGCTTTGGAGGTTAGGATAAAAATTCGAAATGATCTGGACAAACTGGAGAAATGGCCTGAAGTAAATATGACAAAATTCAATAAGGACAAATGCAAAGTACTCCACTTAGGAAGTGGACATTTTGCACACATACAAAATGGGAAATGACTGCCTAGGAAGGAGTACTGCGGGAAGGGATTTGGGGGTCAGAGTGGATCATAAGCTAAACAGGAGTCAAGAGTATAACATTGTTGCAAAAAAAAACAAAAAAACAAAAAAAACCCACCTCATTCTGGGATGTATTAGCAGCAGTGTTGTTAGCAAGACGTTAGCAAAACATGAGAAGTAATTCTTCCTCTCTACTCCGCACTGATTAGGTCTCAACCGGAGTATTGTGTCCCATTCTGGGTGCCACATTTCAGGAAAGATGTGAACAAACTGGAGAAAGTCCAGAGAAGAGCAATAAAAATGATTAAAGGTGTAGAAAACATGACCTATGAGGGAAGATTGAAAAAACTGGGTTGTTTTGTATGGACAAGAGGAGACTGAGAGGGGACATGATAACAGTTTTCAAGTACATAAAAGGCTGTTACCAGGAGGAGTGTGATAAATTGTTTTCCTTAACCTCTGAACATAAGACAAGAAGCAATGGGCTTAAATTGTAGCAAGAGCTGTTTAGGTTGAACATTAAGAAAAACTTCCTAACTGTCAGGGTGGTTAAGCACTGGAATAAATTGCCAAGGGAGGTTGGGGAATCTCCATCATTGGAGATTTTTAAGAGCAGGTTAGACAGACACCTGTCAAGGCTGGTATAGATAATACTTAGTTCTGCCTTGAATGCAGGGGACTGGACTGGACTAGATGACCTCTGAAGGTCCCTTCCAGTCCTATGATTCTTTGTAGGTGGGAGCAGGTGAAAGCTGCTCTGATCAAAATGGAGCATTGCAGACTGGGCCCTCTCTACTATGTGAAAAATTCAGCTGGCATCATAGCACATTACAGAATTCCTTGGTCCATGTTTGGCTTGACTGCCACAATTTGACCACCCCAATACATATTGTATTCAAGCAGGGACTTGTAGACAGCAAACCATCAGCCATGAAAAATGACAATAATATGAGGAACAAAGGTATTTATACAGAAAACAATATTAAGCCAATTGACTGGGGATTATGCTATTCTAATGTAAGGTATCTACTGTCCCTAATAAACATCTGGATGAGTTGAATACCAGCAGTTCCATCACTACCTCGTTACAGGTGTACATGGATGCAGCAATCAAACCAAAACACTGCAAGAAAAGCCAAGCTACTGCACCTCAGCTAGTAAGATCCCAATTTCTCCTCCAATGCTTGTTCATGCAGCATAATCCAAGACCGCCAGCCAATACATCTTATCAGTGCTGATAGTAGGTACCATTGCCTGGCTCAAATCTCATTCAAAGAGCTTCTAATAGCCAGGCAGTTGCTGCTAGCATCAATACAGTAGTTATTAGTGTATATCAATGCACTGAGAAACATGGAAGTAAACAGTTGTGAAGCCATACTACCTTGTCAGCCGCACCTAGTGACAGATAGGCAAATGGGGTAGTAGCAAAGGATTAGCTGCCATTTCTATCCTCCGTTATTTTCACACAATAAAAGCAATAATGTGGCCTTTCATTCATCTAAGCACAGCTGAGGACCCCCCCCCCCATCATAGGGACCGTCGGGAGAGTCTAGGTGTACTTGGTCCTGCCTCAGTGTAGGGGGCTGGCCTTGATGAATTCAAGATCCTTTCCAGTCCTACATATCTGTGACTGTATAGTATGTGAATGCCTCACGCTCCAATAGGTTTATCCTCAACACCCATGTGCGGTAGGGAAGAGCGGTCATCCCCATTGTGCGGATGAGGAACTACAACACAGAAGGGCTAAGTGACTTGCCCAACAGTCACACAGGAAGTCTGTGGCAGAGCAAGGACTCAGATCCAGGTCTCCCACATCCCAGTGCTGTAACCTTCCTCTATTTAAATCCTCAGTTGGTGAGTGGAGCCCAGCAGAGCAACAAAAGATTCCCCTCTCCAATAAGGGGGAGGGCAGCCTATTTAAAGCCTGGTATTACTGGGCATAGCCTACCAAACCAACAAAAGACCCTCATCTGGGGAAGCAGTTAGAGGGGCCCCATAGAGCTGGACAGCTCTGCAAATTGAAGTCCTCTGTTTAGACAGAGAACAGGAAGGGTACAGGCAGTGGCAATGCACTCTTTCTCGTCCACATGCCTCAACCCTGACCTGGAGGGACCAGCTCTGGAACAGATGGCAGTTCAGTCCCATGTCCCTCCAGTCCTTGGCCTTTCTGTTGAGATTGCCAACAAAGTATCAATTAGTACCAGGAGCTTTGAAGGACCCTTTTGTGACTCCTGTCCACAAGAACTCAGCCAGCCAGCCGTAGTATCTGTCATATGGTTCTTTTAAAAGCTAAAGTTGTTTCTCCTGTGAAATATATTTGGGTTTCCCTTCCAGAAAACAACCATGCACAGCCTTTTAGATTTTCTCACATGGTACTTTCCAAATGCAGAGAGCAAGAGATAAAAATCGACCTCCGTCATTCCGTCACGCATGTACTAAATTCTCACACACAGCATGTCAAAAATAGCCTGGTTCTACCGTTTTTGTGCTACTGGGGCACAGTTGCACTGAATAGGTCATGACTGTATTAAAACATAGCAGTTCCTGGCTCTGGCATTGACCAACTGGGTGACCTTGGGGGCATCACTGCTCTGTGCCTGTTTCCCCCTCTGTGAAATGGGGGTAATGATACTGACCTTTGTAAAGCACTTTGAGATCTACTGATGAAAAGCACTAGGCATTATTACATTTCTGTGGTACAGTTACTGATCTTTTACAGGTATATTTAATCCATGTGATTTCTAGCACCAGTATATACAATATTGTGCTCTGTTCCTCTGATGTAAATCCAGACTTCTGTTGCTCGCTGTGGAGCTACTCTGGATTTGCACCAGCATACTTGAGAGCAGAATCTAGTGGCCCCATACCTTTGGGTCATGTGGTGGCACTGATTTTTAAGGATAACTCCCCACGGAAATGAAGAGGGAGCTGTGCTGAAAAGCGGATGGAGACATAGCCCTGGATTTGTGCAATGATGCAGTCCCATCCTGTTTTACAAGATGAAACAAAATGGTAGAAAGAAGCCTAGAATAAACTTCAGGGGAGAGAGAGACAATACAAGGAAAAAGAGAAGAGGTATGTTTTCAGATGCAATTTGAGAGTAGATGAAGAGCTGATGAGACAAATTCAGGCTTCACCAGAAAGAAGAAAAGGAGTACTTGTGGCACCTTAGAGACTAACAAATTTATTAGAGCATAAGCTTTCGTGAGCTACAGCTCACTTCTGAAGTGAGCTGTAGCTCACGAAAGCTTATGCTCTAATAAATTTGTTAGTCTCTAAGGTGCCACAAGTACTCCTTTTCTTTTTGAGAATACAGACTAACACGGCTGCTACTCTGAAACCAGAAAGAAGGAGAGCATCAGAGGAGAAGGCTCCCACACGAGTGCTGGCAAAATTGTGGGGAAGAGCAAACAGATGCCAATGGGGGGCTACTTTTTTTTCCATGGCCCTGATCCTGCAAAGACTTACACACCTGCTTAACTTGATGCATGGGAGTGGCGCCAGGTATCAATGCAACAAGTAGTCTGAGTTAAGTATGTGTACGTCTCTGCAGGATAAGACGATATATAAATGCCATTGGCTCTCTGGGATGACTCACATGGAATATTACATGCAATAACATCCCCCACAGCAAATTCATTAGAAAGACATTCCACATTGGGCAATTACTAGTTCTGTAGTTGTACAACAGCAACCCAGGCATATAGCTGAGCAAGCTGACCACAAAAGCAGCTATGCAGCGAGAAACATACATCACCAGCATGCCATCAGGTGAGGACAGCAGCTACCACATGTCAAACCAGCTGCTCAGTAAGTGTTCTGAACCAAATCCTATCAGGATGCCACGGTTCCATACCCTGACTCTGATCCATTTCCCTAAGAAGCCCAGAGCCCATTTGCAAACCAGACCTCCTCTTTCAATAGAGGAAAAAAGATTGTCGCTTTGAAGGCTTAAAAACCCACATCCTAAAAACCCATTTGGTGAGAACATGAGGTCACTAACCTCAGCTGGCGAGGACGTGAGCTACAGGCTGGCTTCCAAAGCGGGGGTATTTTAGCTGTAGTTTGCAACAGTTGTAATTGGTTGAGTCATCTGCTTGTGGGTTTTGCGTTTGATTTTTTTAATATAATTTGGGGCCCCATTCACAGCCCATCATAGACAATAGGAGTCTATTAACTTCATTGGGCCAGATACTTTGTGCTCAGAAAAAGATGACAGCTGTGGGGAATGAAGTCCTCCATTTAGCTACAGAACAAGTACAACATGGACAGTGCTTCTGCAATCATTGCCTATGAAGGAGCACAGCTAAGGATGAGTGTGATAAATAAAGGGGGAGGGCGGGTAGCTCCCTTTTATGGACAGCCAGTTAGCTATAAAGTCCCTCTTGGTGGCTGTTCTCTGCTTGCTTTACTTGTAAAGGGTTAAAAAGTCCCCCAGGTAAAGGATAGGGAGTGGGCACTTGACCAAAAGAGCCAATAGGAAGTCTAGAACTTTTTAAAATGGGGTGGGGGGGGGGACTTCCCCTTTGTCTCTGTTGTTTTTGTTCTCTGAGAAAGAGGGGAAAAGAGAACAGTTATGCTATGAAAAACTTTAAGCCAGGTATGATCATAGATCATCAGATGATCCCTAGAACTACTTATTTGGAACACCCAAATGTTTAAGTAGATCAGGATTGTTTAGAAAAATGCGATTAGGTTTATTTCTGTTTATTTCTTATGGCTATTGGACTCCTCTGTGCTAACCCCAGCTGCTTTTGTTTGCTTGTAACGTTTAAGCTGAACCCTCAAGAAAGCTATTTTGGGTGCTTGATTTTTGGAATTGCTCTTTTAAAATCTAGCAAAAGCCTAAGTTCCAGATATATTTTCTTTCTTTTTTATTTTTAATAAAATTTACCTTTTTTAACAGGATAAGATTTTTGGTGTCCTCAGAGGTTTGTGCACATGTTGTTTAATTAGCTGGGGGCAACAGCTAATTTCCTTTGTTTTCTTTCTCAGCGCTTCCTTGGAGCAGGGGTGAAAGGGCTTGAGGATACCTCACAGAAAGGAATTCCCAAGTGCGCCATCCTGGGTTCTAAGGGGTTTGCATTTTGGGTGGTGGCAGCAACCACCCATCCAAGGTCAAAGAGAAGCTGTAACCTTGGGAATTTAATACAAGCCTGGAGTGGCAAGTATTAATTTTTTTTTTGAATCCTTGCGGGCCCCCACCTTCTGCACTCTAAGTTTCAGAGTGGAGAATCAGCCTTGACAATGAGAGAACAGTTCAATTCATGGTCTTTCAGCTAGATTAGGTACTTGTATGGTCCCTGTCACTACAGTAGTGATCACCTCAAATTTTAATGCAGTTATCCTCACAATGCCCCTGTGAGGCACGAAAATACTATCAGCCCTTTCTCACAGATGAGGAAAGGAGTAGGAAAGAAGCCTAGAGAGTTACCCAAAGTCGCACAGGAAGTCTGTGGAAAACCAGGGACTGGAGTCTGGGTCTTCCCAAGTCTAGGGTAATGCCCTAACAATTGAATCATCCTTCCTTTCTGCCATGACTGCCAGCAAGGAAGCCAATTACTGCCACCAGAAAATGGTCCAGGACAAAAGAAT
Source organism: Dermochelys coriacea (assembly GCF_009764565.3). NCBI lineage: Eukaryota > Metazoa > Chordata > Testudines > Dermochelyidae > Dermochelys > Dermochelys coriacea. The sequence goes on from NC_050069.1 coordinate 263,074,827, forward strand.
TGCATGGGTCTTAGTCCAGCATCAGTGACATCATAGACCAGGGGTGAGCAAACTTTTTGGCCTGAGGGCCACATCTGGCTGGGGAAATTGTATGTAGGGCTGGAGAAGAGGGTTGGGGTGTGGGAGGGGGTGTGGGAAGGGGTGTAGTGTGCAGGAAGGGGCTTAAGACAAGGGGTTGGGGTGCAGGAAGGGGCTTAAGACAAGGGGTTGGGGTGCAGGAGGGGGTGTGGGGTACAAGAGGTGGCTCGGGGCTGGGGGTGTGGGGTGCAGGAGGGGGCTCAGGGCAGGGGGTTCAGAGTACAGGAGGGGGTTCAGAGTACGGGAGGGAGCTAAGGGCAGGGGGTTGGGTGCTCAGGGCAGGGAGTGCAGAGTGCAGGAGGGGTTCAGTGTGTGGGTTCTGGCCTGGCACCACTTACCTCAAGCAGCTCTGGGATGGCAGCAGCGTGCAGCAGGGTTATGGCAGGCTCCCTGCCTGCCCTGGCACCGCGCTGCTCCCGAAAGTGGCCAGCATGTCCAGCAGTGGTTCCTGGGGGTGGTGTGGGGCAGACAGGTCCACGCACGCTGCCCTCGCCTGGGGGCACTACCCCTGAAGCTCCCATTGGCCGTGGTTCCCCATTCCCGGCCAATGGGAGCTGCGGGAGGGCAGTGCCTGCAGGTGAGGGCAGCATGCAGAGCCCTCTGCCCCTTCCCCCTTCCCCAGGGGCTGCAGGGATATGGTGTCGGCCACTTCTGGGAGCCGTGTGGGGCCAGGCAGGCAGGGAGCCTGCCTTAACCCCGCTGCATGCCACTGCCACCCTAGCGCTGCTTGAGGTAAGTGGCGCCAGGCCAGAACCCACACCCTGAACCTCTCCTGCACTCCCTGCCCTGAGTCCCCTCCGGCACCCCAACCCCCTGCCCTGAGCCCCCTATCCCCCGCCTTGACCCCCTGCGCCACAGGACTGCCAATCCCAGAGGCTGGATTGAAAGCCCTCACAGGCCGGATCTGGCCTGTGGGATGTAATTTGCCGTCCCCTGTCATAGTTGGTAACAACTGTAAGTCCAGCCCACCCTTACTTGGACTGGAATGTGTTACCTAGTAGCAAGAGAATCCATAACCCAAACCAACCCTGAGCCATCCAGTTCCCTGCTTATTCCAATGCATTATGTACTGCGAATAAGAGGCTGAGCCTGAGAAATGTTGAGAACCAGCAACTCCCATGGACTGAGCCCACCCCCCAGCAGACCTGACGCGAGGGTTTGGGTGGCTAGTAACAGAACATAGAAGAGTAATCTGACATTCGCCTCCTGTTTGAGAGAGACGAGATGCAGCATTTCTTGGGGATTAGTGACCAGCTGTGAAGTGCAGCCACAGGCACGTTAGCCTCCCTCCCATCTGTAATCCAGATTCATAGATACTAAGGTCAGAAGGGACCATTCTGATCATCTAGTCCGACCTCCTGCACAACGCAGGCCACAGAATCTCACCCACCCACTCCTATGAAAAACCTCACCTATGTCTGAGCTATTGAAGTCCTTAAATCATGGTTTAAAGACTTCAAGGAGCAGAGAAGCCTCCCTCAAGTCAACCATGCCCCATGCTACAGAGGAAGGCGAAAAACCTCCAGGGCCTCTCCAATCTGCCCTGGAGGAAAATTCCTTCCCGACCCCAAATATGGCAATCGGCTAAACCCTGAGCATATGGCAAGATTCACCAGCCAGATACTACAGAAAATTTTTTCCTGGGTAACTCGGATCCCATCCATCTAATATCCCATCTCAGGGGATTAGGCCTATTTACCCTGAATAGTTAAAGATCAATTACTTGCCAAAATCCCATCATACCATTTCCTCCATAAACTTATCAAGTAGAATCTTAAAACCAGATAGATCTTTTGCCCCCACTGCTTCCCTTGGAAGGCTATTCCAAAACTTCACTCCTCTGATGGTTAAAAACCTTCGTCTGATTTCAAGTCTAAACTTCCTGGTGGCCAGTTTATACCCATTTGTTCTTGTGTCCACATTGGTGCTGAGCTGAAATAATTCCTCTCCCTCTCCGTTATTTATCCCTCTGATATATTTATAGAGAGCAATCATATCTCCCCTCAACCTTCTTTTAGTTAGGCTAAACAAGCCAAGCTCCTTAAGTCTCCTTTCATAAGACAAGTTTTCCATTCCTCGGATCATCCTAGTAGCCCTTCTCTGTACCTGCTCCAGTTTGAATTCATCCTTTTTAAACATGGGAGACCAGAACTGCACACAATATTCTAGGGAGGTCTCACCAGTGCCTTGTATAACGGTACTAAAACCTCCTTATCCCTACTGGAAATGCCTCTCCTGATGCATCCCAAAACCGCATTAGCTTTTTTCACAGCCATATCACATTGGCAGCTCATAGTCATCCTATGATCAACCAATACTCCAAGGTCCTTCTCCTCTTCCGTTACTTCTAATTGATGCATCCCCAACTTATAACTAAAATTCTTGTTATTAATCCCTAAATGCATAACCTTACACTTCTCACTATTAAATTTCATCCTATTACTATTACTCCAGTTTACAAGGTCATCCAGATTCTCCTGTATAATATCCCGATCCTTCTCTGAATTGGCAATACCTCCCAGCTTTGTATCATCTGCCAACTTTATTAGCACACTCCCACTTTTTGTGCCAAGGTCAGTAATAAAAAGATTAAATAAGATTGGTCCCAAAACCGATCCCTGAGGAATCCATAAGAAATGCCCTTTTCGCAGGTCACTGAGGCTATTCCAAGCTGTGTAAGCTCACAGGCACATATGGTTTTTTCCCCCCTAAGGTTACTACAGTTTCACTTAGTGCATACAGGGCATCCCAAGGGAATGAATGCCATGTAGATTAGCCGGGTGACTAGATACCAAGGTGATGGGCACATATAAGAACCTGAATATCTCTTAGCATCTTCTAGCAAGGCCCTGATTCTACCTGGTTGGACCCCTGTGGCTGTGCAGAACTCCATGTGGATAACAAGGGTCCAATCACAGGATCAGGGCCTAGAATGTTATCATTCATGGGAGAAGGTTGTTAGAATATAGATATGCTGGCCTCCCTGTAAAGGCCTATACTTTAAGAACTTAGGTGTATTTTTATCACTTAGCTAATTACAGGGGTATAAAAACAAAGAATCAAAATCACAGTCCACCTGTCCATGGGCCTTCTCTCACTAGGATAGTCTGAGGTCTTGTTCTTAGGCTAAGGCCTTTGGCTAAGCAGCTGGTGCAGCCGTAAGCTGGGAAGCGTAAGGTCGTATCCTCACATTCCAAACCAGTCGTACTGAAATAAGGTGGCATTGGGCTGTTAGGAAGACGATCCTGTCCTGATAGTGCCCACCACCACCAGATAGAGAAACAGATTTTAAGATGGTTAAAGAAAACTTAGTTTGATAGCATCCTGTTTGGCAAGAAATCACTTATCAATAGTTGTGGTTGTGAAACCCTCATTTCTGTATTGTTTTATCTTTATGGCCCCCCAATTTTCGTCATGCATCCAAAGAAGTGGGTATTCACCCACGAAAGCTCATGCTCCAATACTTCTGTTAGTCTATAAGGTGCCACAGGACTCTTTGCCGCTTTAACAGATCCAGACTAACACGTCTACCCCTCTGATGCTTGACACTTTTCTATTGTTAATCTGTCTGGTTCTCTAATTGCTTCTTTCTGCTGTATAATGAATTTTGCTAGGTGTAAGTTAATTAGGGTAATGGGATATAATTGGTTAGAGAATTATGCTACAATATGTTAGGATTGGTTAGTTAAATTTCAATAAAATGATTGGCTAAGGTATAGCTGAGACTATTACTATATCAACTGGGGTCAAACAGGAAGTGGAGGGGAAGGGAAATTGGAATCATGCTTGCTAAGGGGGGGAATGGGAACAGGGACATAGGCAAGGCTCTGCAGTGTCAGAGCTGGGAAGAGGGACACAGGGTAAACACTCTGCGGCGTCGGAGCTGGGAAGGGAACACTGGGGAACAGACTCTATCGGCATATATAGAGATAAGCCCGACTGGTGTGAAGGGCTTCGGAATATGCTTGTTTGGAAACTAACCCCCATAAACATCGCATTGTCTGCGCTTCGGACTTCTGGTCTTTTGCTGCTTGCTGTCTGCGTGACAAGAACCAGGAAGTGGGAGGGTTGAGGGAAAGCCCTCTAACAAAGATAACACCCTAGGTCACTAGCAGTAAACCTACAGATACAGTTCTATCTTTCCTTTGGGCCAATAAGGAAAGATGATTCCAGCCCCCTGTGGCTCTCTATCACTAGGATATACTCACAGTTCATTCCATTACAGAGAATGTAAGGATTTAGCTCCTAAGTGTTGTAGTTTAGTAGTACTCACACAGCCATGTACAGGTCCATTTGTCTGTCCTTTACTATTCTGTGTTTTCTTCCTGTCTTCAAATGCTGGCAATATTTCTCATGTTCCTCCACATCCTAAATCCAGGCTTCTTCCACTTACTGTCATTAAATGCCTTTAAGTTCTGCTGTGCTGTGCATAAACTTTAAGCTACAGTCAAATCAATACTAAGGTTTTGGGATCAGATTCTCTTTCCTTGACACTGATTTTACATCAAGGTAAATCCACTGGAATTCAGTAGAGTTACTCCAGAATTACACCCCTGTGAGATCAGAATCAGACCCTTATGATCATGCTCATGTTTCCTATATAAAATCCTTAGGATCTTGCTGCTTCTGTAGTTCATCTCGCCCGGTGTGTGGCAGGGAAAATCCCACTGGTAAAATACTAACTATCATCACTAGAGCTAAGCAGGTAGAAAATCCAGGTAGAGGCTCAGGAAATATGACCAGATCAATACCCCCCAAGCCTCAGAATGCAAGCGTTACTATATTTCAAAGTAACTATTGGGACAGGTCAGCCATGGATTTAATCTGCCTGTATCCACTGGAGTCAATGGACCTATTCTGATCTACACAAGTCAGTGACCTGGCCCACAAGCTTGAAATGCTATATGAGACATGTTAGAGCCAACTTGCAAGGATTCAAAGATACTGACTGACTTTGATAAGCAACCAGTAATTCAAAGGCTGATGTGAAACATATGAACCTGTTGGGGAGTGGAAATGAGCTGGAAGTCTCTGGATGTCACTAGACGTGGACCTGAGCTCCAAACCTGGATTCCTATCCAGATTGCAACTTCCCACATAAGGCACTTCTTCAGAACCAGTTCTAGCTGTCTTATTTCCTATTTTAGTTTTTGCTTCTGATGGTGTCCTGTTGGAAGCAAGGAGCTAGTCAGCATGAATAAGGGTGGCAGAACTAGCCCCCTAAGGTTAAAGACGTGCCTCATGAGAGGTCCCAGTTATACCTAATGGTGTAAGGTTATATGTACTGTCTCTTACAACATAGCAGGTACCCCAAGGCTAGGAAGGGTTCTAAGCAGAAACCATGCAGGATATGTCTAAACTTAGAGCTGGAGACATACTTGCACTAGCTTTGACAATCTAGTGTGCTAAAAATAGAGAGTATCACCACAGTGGGTGAGACTAGGTGCCCCAAGAACATACCTAGGGTCTCAGACAGGATTGCACTCAGGGTGGCTAACCATTCACGCTGCTGTGCTACACTTATGTTTTTAGTGCACTCGCTTGATCAGAGCTAGCACGGTCCATCTCCTTGACCTGGAAATTAGACCCCCTAGCCCCAGTGTAGACATATCCATAGCAAAGCAAAGAAGATAACTTTACAGAATATACTGTTGTCCTTATTCCATAAAGTTCCTGGTTCAGTAGGAAACTAATTCTTTACCATTTTCACAGAACAAGGTGTCATCAGTTTTCAGTTTCCTTGAAGAGTTCAGGGAAGGAAACAAAGGGAATGGAACATTTATGTAGGTATGAATTTAGTGCTCATTAAAGCTGCTGGATTGACAGCCAGAGAGACTGAATCACCAGGTTCAAAAAGGCAGGTGCTCTGCACATTGCCCTGTCATTATGGCTCATTTCCAACCTGGAGGAACCACCTCCTGAGGTTAGCATCTCCACGGCCCGTTCTGCCTCAACTTTGTGCTGAGTCTGGAGTTGTGGTGGTGGTCTGGTGTCCTCGATATTTGCCACCAAATTTCTTTCCCTACAGGACACCAGGAAGCTGCCAAATAGTAACAACAACTGCAGGTTGGCTGGATTTGAACTGGAAATACAGAGTCAAATGGCTCTGGAGGTCATTAACAATCCTCTGAACCATCCAGTCCCTTTTTGCACCTAGCTGAGAAAACTGGACAGAGCAGGCTTCCTTGCAGTAGCTTATCTTCAGGTAGGGCAGCACTAGTATCTGCATTTTACAGATGGGCAATTGAGGCACAGAAGGACTAAGTGACTTGTCCGAGATCACACAGGAAGTGTGTGGTGGAAGAGGGAATGGAACCTGCATCTCCAAAATCATAGACGAGGTCCCTAACTCCTGGGTCATACTTCCTCCGTTTGCCAGCCCCCTCTACTTTGGTACATCCAGCCTCTGGGATGGTCCTACCCGGCCCTTGAGCTCCTGGCCGGGGAGGTGACCCCCGACCCCGCCCCTGCTGTCCCACCTTCCCCGCAGCCATGCCGCCGCGCCCACCTCCCAGGCTTTCCAGTAAGCCAGTCCAGCTGCTCTGAGTGGCATGGTAAGGAGGCGTGGAGTGGGGGGTTGGATAAGGGGCAGGAGGTCCTGCCTATCTGGCAGCCAGGGGAAAGGGCGTAGGGGGCGGTTGGATGGGGCGGATGTTCTGGTGGGGGGCGGTGAGGGGATGGGGAACGGGGGGGCGGATAGGTATGGGTGTCCTGGGGGGCCTGTCAGGGGGTGAGGGTGTGGATAGGGGTCGGGGCAGTCAGGGGACAGGAAGCAGGGCACGGTTGGATGGGGGTGGAGTCTGGGGGGGCCGGTTAGGGGCGGAGGGGTCCCAGGAGGGGGCGGTCAGGGGACAAGGAGCAGAGGCAGGTTGGATGGGTCAGGAGTTCTGAGGGAGCCAGTCAGGGGGCAGATAAGGGGCAGGGGCCAGGCTTTTTGGGGAGGCACAGACTTCCCTACCTGGCCCTCCATACAGTTTTGCAACCCCGATGTGGCCCTCAGGCCAAAAAGTTTGCCCATCCCTGTCCTAGCTGAATGTATACCTAGACAAACACAGTGACTGGTTACAACCACCAAGCCTGTGCGGCATCCAATACAAGCAAAATTATAGCAGTCAGGGGCATCTGCCTGTGCAGCTAAGGACTTGCTAGAGTGGGGGAACTGGCACTCATTTCCTAAGTTCATTCTTCACCTGTTGCGACAGAACGTTTTCACAGACCGCATCTACTCCACCACTCAGGCACCATGCAATTTGCTGACTCGAGACGCGAGCAGAAATCCCCTTTGTGGAGACCGACCCAAGTGGAAATAGTGCCGGAGGATTCATCTTAATTCCCAGATTGTAGCTTGCCACGGGGTGGCTCGTTTATTAGCATGTTCTATTGAGCAGGTTTTCCTCGGAGTTAACCTAGAATGCAAATAAATAAATAAACCAACCAACCAAGGGAGAAGACACAATGGCATACCGAGGGGCTTTTTAGTAAATGCTTTCAAAATGGTTTTCCCCATCTCGTAGGAAACTAGAATGCCTCAACCTTCCTTCCAAGTATGAAACACCAACTTGTAGCCATCAGTCCATATGGTCACACCCATCATTCCATTCCTTATTCTTCCTCTTTCCAAGCCCTGGCAGGGGCCCTGCCTGTCTATAATGGTTATGACTGAGTGAGATTTCTGGCTTCACAGCTGCCCACGATAACCCTGTGGTTATCTCCATTGTACATGGCCTGTTGCTGAATCGCTCCACTGCTTGATACAACAAGCTGTTTTGAGACATGACACTATAATGAATTTCTATGGCCCGAAAGTGCCAACTCAATGTTTTTTGCCACTAGGCTGCAGCAATAACAGAAAGGAAAAATGTCACTCCTTTGTGTACTTGGAGTGGAAATTACTTGGCACGATATGTTTCAGACAAAGGGAAACCACTGGACTTCTGCCTTTTGGCTGGTTTTGCCAAAAAAAGATGCAGTGGCGCATTTGAATTTTCATCCTAAGTGTAAATGCACTTATTGTTTTTAAACACACGGGATGCAATCCTGATCACAGAGGTCCCTTCGGGCCTTAGAATCAGACACCTGTGGGAGCTTTTCCATGGACTTCAATGTACATTTGATCAGGCCCACAGTGAGCAGCTGTGACCCACTGGTGACTGATACAAGTCCCCCGCTAAGCCCAATCCACAGAGGATTTGGGAGTTATAGCACCAGCTGTTTATCTCGGGCTGCTCAAGCTCTTAGATATGGAGGTGCCTGGCACAATCCCCAGCACCAGCCAAGATGGCAGCTATTGCAGTCATACTTTGGTGTCAGGGCTTTTACTCCGTACTAATAGACAAACGAAACAAGTAAAGTCTCTGGCGTGTTTGTGCACCCTCTTACATGCGGCATGTGAGAGCACAAATTGTCAGTCCCCAGTGGGCTCCTAGAAACGTGGGCGTGCAATGAAGAGAAAAACAACAGACCTATGTACACCACAGTCACAAGAGTAGCTATGGACTTCAGCAGAAAGGATACAACCCTTATACTATAATGAGCCAGCTAGTGTGTATTTGTACTACTGCCAGTTGCTGGACTGAATCATAGCTGCTTTATCATTTGTATTATCATTGTTCCTTGGAGCCCCAGTTGTGCTAGGCGCTGTACAAAGAGACAGCACAAAAAGACAGTCCCTGCCCCCGAACAGCTTACAAAACTAAGTTATGTATCCCAGGTAAGGTGGTCAAACATTTGTCAACGTTTCTGGATAGTTTTGCATTCTGTTCAGAGTTCTCTAGTTTTTCAATGAAACAACTCAAAACCAAATGTGCTTCAAACTTATTCCTTTCCCCGCTTTCCTCCCCTCCGCCCCCTCTGCTCCACTTTTTGCCACTGGAACTTTTGTTCAAACTTTTAGAAAAAAAGTTCCTACTTTTTTCCAAACCAGCCCTACTTATAAGTGCTGTATCACTAGCGACTAGCAGTATTCTCTGTCCTTACCCCTCCTTTTAACTCATCATACGCATAAACATTCCTTACCCACTTTCCTTGCAAAGGGAGGCAGCTGTCTATCCAGGTGTTTATATGACCATTGCTGGACTACATGAGCACCCCCTTCTTTAATTCCCATTCTTAGATGGAGCAAGTCTAGGTGCACGAAAGGGGGAACTTCAGTACAAGGACATCATTTGGACCAGGATACCAGAGACTCTTGGAAAGAGTCGCAGGCCTTTTAATGATCACAGGTGGCCAAGAATTCCATTTTACTTCTCCAGACTCCTTCAGACCACTCAGGGGACATCGGTACAACACTGACTCAGAGAAAAGGGTCTGAACTAACAGCCCCTGGTTTGGTTTCAGACTTAGGGCATGTCTACACGGCAATCAGAGGTGTGACTGCAGCACCTATCCAAGCTAGCGTTGATCTAGTTAGCTTGAACAGCAGCAGCAAGCCAGGGCAACAGCCTGGGCTAAGTGCTTGAGCATGTACCCCTGGTCCCAGGTAGACTTGTGTACCAGTGAAAATTTAGCCGCACAAGCTGTTATTTGTGGTGGCTAGATCAAAGCAACCTCAGGAATGTCTACAGGTGCTACGGTCACGGCCGATTGCAGGGTAGACAAACACTTAGGGTCAGCTAACAGACAACTCAGGATGTTTCAACAAACCAATATTTATTACAGCCTCTCCGATCACCATGCATATACCACCCCCGCACCCAGACAGCTGCACTTGCTGGTGTAGGGTTCTTTAAAGGCACAGTGCACCACAGTTTGGGCATGGGGGAGGGGTGGGGAAGTAAAACAGCATCCAGTTATTGGTGAAATAAAAGGTTTAACACATCTTGTTACCACCCCTGCCCAGTCTCAGTGGTTTTGGGGGTCTCTTCTACCTGAAAGGCTTTTCTATCAGTGTTGAAGAAGCCCAAGGACAGCGTGGTTCAAGATGAAGCCTCCATGTTTCTCATGACAAGCGGTCAGACACAACGAAAGGGGCTCAGTTATTCACCAGAGAGCTCTCACTGAAGCAGGTTAAAAACCACCCAAAGAACACAGGCAATTCAAGGCATCAGACTACATGAAGGCCTGGGTAGGGACCGTCGAATCGTGGAGGTCAACGAATGGCTACGCAGGTGGTGTCGGAGAGAAGGCTTTGGATTCTTTGACCATGGGATGGTGTTCCATGAAGGAGGAGTGCTGGGCAGAGACGGGCTCCATCTTACGAAGAGAGGGAAGAACATCTTTGCCAGCAGGCTGGCTAACCTAGTGAGGAGGGCTTTAAACTAGGTTCACCGGGGGAAGGAGACCAAAGCCCTGAGGTAAGTGGGAAAGCGGGATACCGGGAGGAAGCACAGGCAGGAATGTCTGAGAGGGGAGGGCTCCTGCCTCATACTGGGAATGAGGGGCGATCAACAGGTTATCTCAAGTGCTTATATACAAATGCACAAAGCCTTGGAAACAAGCAGGGAGAACTGGAGGTCCTGGTGATGTCAAGGAATTATGACGTGATTGGAATAACAGAGACTTGGTGGGATAACTCACATGACTGGAGTACAGTCATGGATGGTTATAAACTGTTCAGGAAGGACAGGCAGGGCAGAAAAGGTGGGGGAGTAGCACTGTATGTAAGGGAGCAGTATGACTGCTCAGAGCTCCGGTACGAAACTGTGGAAAAACCTGAGTGTCTCTGGATTAAGTTTAGAAGTGTGTGCAACAAGAGTGATGTCATGGTGGGAGTCTGCTATAGACCACCGGACCAGGGGGATGAGGTGGATGAGGCTTTCTTCCGGCAACTCACGGAAGCTACTAGATCGCATGCCCTGATTCTCATGGGTGACTTTAATTTTCCTGATATCTGCTGGGAGAGCAATACAGCGGTGCATAGACAATCCAGGAAGTTTTTGGAAAGCGTAGGGGACAATTTCCTGGTGCAAGTGCTAGGGGAGCCAACTAGGGGGAGCGCTTTTCTTGACCTGCTGCTCACAAACCGGGTAGAATTAGTGGGGGAAGCAAAAGTGGATGGGAATCTGGGAGGCAGTGACCATGAGTTGGTTGAGTTCAGGATCCTGACGCAGGGAAGAAAGGTAAGCAGCAGGATACGGACCCTGGACTTCAGGAAAGCAGACTTTGACTCCCTCAGGGAACAGATGGCCAGGATCCCCTGGGGGACTAACATGAAAGGGAAGGGAGTCCAGGAGAGCTGGCTGTATTTCAAGGAATCCCTGTTGAGGTTACAGGGACAAACCATCCCGATGAGTCGAAAGAATAGTAAATATGGCAGGCGACCAGCTTGGCTTAATGGTGAAATCCTAGCGGATCTTAAACATAAAAAAGAAGCTTACAAGAAGTGGAAGGTTGGACATATGACCAGGGAAGAGTATAAAAATATTGCTCGGGCATGTAGGAAAGATATCAGGAGGGCCAAATCGCACCTGGAGCTGCAGCTAGCAAGAGATGTCAAGAGTAACAAGAAGGGTTTCTTCAGGTATGTTGGCAACAAGAAGAAAGCCAAGGAAAGTGTGGGCCCCTTACTGAATGAGGGAGGCAAGCTAGTGACAGAGGATGTGGAAAAAGCTAATGTACTCAATGCTTTTTTTGCCTCTGTTTTCACTAACAAGGTCAGCTCCCAGACTGCTGTGCTGGGCATCACAAAATGGGGAAGAGATGGCCAGCCCTCTGTAGAGATAGAGGTGGTTAGGGACTATTTAGAAAAGCTGGACGTGCACAAGTCCATGGGGCCGGACGAATTGCATCCGAGAGTGCTGAGGGAATTGGCGGCTGTGATTGCAGAGCCCTTGGCCATTATCTTTGAAAACTCGTGGCGAACGGGGGAAGTCCCGGATGACTGGAAAAAGGCTAATGTAGTGCCCATCTTTAAAAAAGGGAAGAAGGAGGATCCTGGGAACTACAGGCCGGTCAGCCTCACCTCAGTCCCTGGAAAAATCATGGAGCAGGTCCTCAAAGAATCAATCCTGAAGCACTTAGAGGAGAGGAAAGTGATCAGGAACAGTCAGCATGGATTCACCAAGGGAAGGTCATGCCTGACTAATCTAATCGCCTTTTATGATGAGATTACTGGTTCTGTGGATGAAGGGAAAGCAGTGGATGTATTGTTTCTTGACTTTAGCAAAGCTTTTGACACGGTCTCCCACAGCATTCTTGTCAGCAAGTTAAGGAAGTATGGGCCGGATGAATGCACTATAAGGTGGGTAGAAAGCTGGCTAGATTGTCGGGCTCAACGGGTAGTGATCAATGGCTCCATGTCTAGTTGGCAGCCGGTGTCAAGTGGAGTGCCCCAGGGGTCGGTCCTGGGGCCCGTTTTGTTCAATATCTTCATAAATGATCTGGAGGATGGTGTGGATTGCACTCTCAGCAAATTTGCGGATGATACTAAACTGGGAGGAGTGGTAGATACGCTGGAGGGGAGGGATAGGATACAGAAGGACCTAGACAAATTGGAGGATTGGGCCAAAAGAAATCTAATGAGGTTCAATAAGGATAAGTGCAGGGTCCTGCACTTAGGATGGAAGAATCCAATGCACCGCTACAGACTAGGGACCGAATGGCTCGGCAGCAGTTCTGCGGAAAAGGACCTAGGGGTGACAGTGGACGAGAAGCTGGATATGAGTCAGCAGTGTGCCCTTGTTGCCAAGAAGGCCAATGGCATTTTGGGATGTATAAGTAGGGGCATAGCGAGCAGATCGAGGGACGTGATCGTTCCCCTCTATTCGACACTGGTGAGGCCTCATCTGGAGTACTGTGTCCAGTTTTGGGCCCCACACTACAAGAAGGATGTGGATAAATTGGAAAGAGTACAGCGAAGGGCAACAAAAATGATTAGGGGTCTAGAGCACATGACTTATGAGGAGAGGCTGAGGGAGCTGGGATTGTTTAGTCTGCAGAAGAGAAGAATGAGGGGGGATTTGATAGCTGCTTTCAACTACCTGAAAGGGGGTTTCAAAGAGGATGGCTCTAGACTGTTCTCAATGGTAGCAGATGACAGAACGAGGAGTAATGGTCTCAAGTTGCAATGGGGGAGGTTTAGATTGGATATTAGGAAAAACTTTTTCACTAAGAGGGTGGTGAAACACTGGAATGCGTTACCTAGGGAGGTGGTAGAATCTCCTTCCTTAGAGGTTTTTAAGGTCAGGCTTGACAAAGCCCTGGCTAGGATGATTTAACTGGGACTTGGTCCTGCTTTGAGCAGGGGGTTGGACTAGATGACCTTCTGGGGTCCCTTCCAACCCTGATATTCTATGATTCTATGATTCTATGATTCTATGAAAGCCAGGACCTTATCCGGTTCTGGAGACTGGACTCCAACGCTGCTTTCTCTCCCATCATTCCTCTTCAGTCAGAGGCTCTTATTTCTCCCTACGCTGCGTGAATTCCCCTCACTATTTGTTAGCAGTGCTCTAATCTCTTTCTGGGATTCAAGTCTTACGGTCTAAGGCTAAGGCACTTCACTTTTGCACAGAACAGCTTGGAAAGCCTTCCAAGCAGCCACTAAGGGCTCATGAAAAATGGCATCCTTCACAAGCCGGGAGGAACTTCTATTCCCTCACCTAGAAAACCCTTATTAAAAAAGAGGGTAGAAGCCACAGAAAAAGCACATTGGCAGCTAGGAGACAATGAAATGCACCTAGACACTGATGAAGTTGCAGTCCCATAAGAGAGGCCTGCTTCATTCTCAGACTCTATCAGCTCTCCCCAAGTTTGGGACAGCTCTTAGAGTCAAGACAAACCTTTCAAAGACTCAAGTCACTCAGATACTACACTGATGCCTGCAGTATAAGAACCGACAGAGAAATAAATGCCATTGTTATGTTCAGAGAAGTTAAATAAAAACAAACACACGTGCTGGAAGGTAGCAATGTTATATGACTTTATTTCTTAGCATTCAGAATACACAAGAACCAAAACTGGAGAGAAAGCAGGCTGCTCTCTAAGGGAGAGGAACACAACTCACCACCCCAGCTCAGTCTGCACACAGCCACCCTAACGTGCTGCTAGGCCCAGATCACATGCTTCCCTATAGAGTCACCCACCCTGCAAGCAGGATCAGGAAGCCCCTCATGCTCAGAGTGAGAGGTTGCAGTTTTCACTTTCCAGTGCACTGCAGCCACTGAAGACACTGAGGCCAAGAACTTAAGATTCAAAAAGTTATTGTATGTTTATATGGATAACTAAGAATATCCAGGGGCATCGTAATTCATGACAACTTACAACATTAAACGTTGTTCTTCAAGTATTACACCAGATTAATGACTAGGGATGTATGCAGGGGCAGATTATCACCCATCTGCTTACACCTCCCTCTGCAGCATCTAGTAATTAGCCACTGTCAAAGATGGACCTTAAGAATGGCCAGACTGAATCAGACCTATGTTCCATTGTTGAGGTGAGGTTGCAGATTTAGAACTGGAAGAGTTGTCTGAAGCTGGGATCCGCCAAAGAGCCTAAGCATCTGTCTACGCAGCAAAGAAAAAGCTACGGCTGGCCCATGCCAGCCAACTCAGGCTCACGGAGCTTGGGCTGCGTGGCTGTTTCATTGCTACGCAGACATCCAGACTTGGGCTGGAGCCTGAGCTCTGGGACCCTCCCACCCTTCAGGGTCCTAGAACCAGCCTGAGCCCAGACTTCTGCACAGCAATGAAACAGCCCCACAGCCTGAGTCAGCGGGCACTGGCCAGCCACTGTTTTTTCTTTGCTATGAGACATACCTTAGGAGAGTTTGGGTCCCAATGAATTTGAGCACCTAACTCTCTTGCACCTTTGGAATCTCAGCCTACATTTTTAGCAGACTGTTGAAATCTAACCATGTTTAATGAGTGGTTGAGCTCTGAGAAGCAACAACACTTCTCATAAGAATGGGGTGGGATTTGATAGCTACTTCCAACTACCTGAAAGGGGGTTACAAAGAGGATGGAGCTAGGCTGTTCTGAGTGGTAGCAGATGACAGAACAAGAAGTAATGGTCTCAAGTTGCAGTGGGGAAGGTCTAAGTTGGAATTAGGAAAAACTTTTTCACTAGGAGGGTGGTGAAGCCCTGGAATGGATTACCTAGAGAGGTGGAATCTCCATCCTTGGAGGTTTTTAAGGCCCGGCTTGACAAAGCCCTGGCTGGGATGATTTAGTTGGGGACTGGTCCTGCTTTGAGCAGGGGTTGGACTAGATGACCTCCTTGGGTCCCTTCCAACCCTGATATTCTATGATTCTATGATTGTAAAATGTCCGTTTCAAATATCTTCAGATCTGAACATCAAAGGAAGATATATTTCTTTCTACGTATGCTGGCCCTGCAGAGCCCCCCACAGGAGTCCGCAGGAGCTGATTTTTATTTTTCCAGGCAGGTGTTCCACCCCCACTCTCCCCCAAGGTACAGTCCCCACTCTGCTCCTTCCTCTGAGGTCCCACCCTCGCTCCCCTCTCCCCGTCCCTCCCCCAAAGCCTCCCTTGCTCCTCCTCTTCCTGCCCCTGCTCCACCTCCTCCCCTGAGGCTCCCCATCTGCCGGCCCCTTGCTGCTCTCTGCCCTCCCCCAAACACCTCCCGCCAGCTGCCAAACAGCTGATCAGTGGTCCCACCAAACAGCTGTGGTGATGCACTCGAAGGAATAGATTCCTGCCTGCCCTGTCAGGAGCCCTCGTTATCATATGCTCCCTGCCGTTTAGGACAATTAGGCCAGCAGCCACTTCATTTTCCAGGCACTGATCACTTATCTTGACAGTTTCAATTTGATTGAATCCCATGCGCTTTGATGCATCTGAAGAAGTAAGGTTTTTACCCAGGAAAGCTTATGCTCAAATATATCTGTTAGTCTTTAAGGTGCCACCAGACTCCTTGTTGTTTTTGTGGATTCAGACTACCACGGCTACCCTCTGATACTATGCGCTTTGACGGTCTCTCTCCCTCTGAGGCGCGCACACACACACACAGAGCATCATGGTCCCTGCCAAATCTCTTTCTTTATTTGGTTTCACAGGCCCAGCAAAGGAAAATTTGTTCCAGGAAACTTTCAGAAATCACCATGTGAAGTTTGTTATTGAATCTTCACTAGCCTTTCGAGTCTGTATTCATTCTGTTTCCTCTAGTGCCACCTAATGGCAGAAAGAAAACTGCACTAAGATTCTGCCAAACTGTTACCGAGAGGTCAGGGTGCTGGTAGCTCTCAGACCATGGGCTTGTCTTCACTATGGCGCCAAATCGGCACCGCTGCGATCGATGCAGCAGGCGTCGATTTAGCAGGTCTGGTGAAGACGCAATAAGTCGACGGGAGAGCGTTCTCCGTTTGACTTAATTAATCCTCAGTGAGAGACAGAAGCTATGTCAATGGAAGTGCATCCATCTCCCACCCGACATCATGTGCTGTAGACACCACGTTGAGTCGTTCCTGGGGTGGTTTTTTACAACCCTGAGTGACGTAATTTACCGCAACTTAAGCAGTTGTGTACACAAGGCCTATGTCTACATGGAAATCCAAGGTGTGCTTGCAGCTTGGGTAGACGTGCCCATCCTAGCTTTCCCCCCACTAGCCTGGATAAAAGGTGCAGTGTAGATGCAGTGGGGTGGGCTTCAGCAAGGCAAGTAGGTATCTAGGGTTCCAGGCAGGCTTGTACAATACGGTTTTTAACACTAGTGCAGGTAAAGCTGACACAGGCTACGTCTACCTGAGATGCAGTCACACTATGGATTGCAATATAGACAGGTCTTCAGAGTCCCCAACCAAGATCAGGGCCCCATTGTGCCAAGCATTGTACAAACAGTATGGGTGTGTCTACACTGCCATTAAATGCCCACAGCTGGCCTGCGTCAACTGACTCAGGCTTGTGTGGCTCGGGCTGTAAAACTGCTGTGTAGATGTTCAGGCTCGGGCTGGAGCCCAGTTCGTTGTGAGGGGGGAGCGTCCCAGAGCCCAGCGCAATTACACAGCCCCATAGTTCAAGTCAGCTGCCACTGGCCAACTGCAGATGCTTAATTGATAGACAGTCCCTACCCGGAGGAGCTAACACTCCAAAGAGACACAAGATGGGAGTCAGGGAATATTATCTCACAGAGGGGAAGAGAGGCACAAAGTGACTTGAGCAAGGTCACACAGGGGAGGCCAGCAGAGAGCTGAGAATTGAATGCAGAGCTCCTGACCCCCACTCCATGAACCTAATCACAAGCTCATCTTTCCATTTTAAAGGCAACACAGCCACTCGCTCTTCCCAATGAAAGCTGCATGGCTTACTCCCCGAGCAGCATGTTAATATCTGTTAATATCAAGCATCCGTATCAACAGAGTCAGCAGTGTGCCCTTGTTGCCAAGAAGGCCAATGGCATTTTGGGATGTATAAGTAGGGGCATAGCGAGCAGATCGAGGGACGTGATCGTTCCCCTCTATTCGACACTGGTGAGGCCTCATCTGGAGTACTGTGTCCAGTTTTGGGCCCCACACTACAGGAAGGATGTGGATAAATTGGAAAGAGTACAACGAAGGGCAACAAAAATGATTAGGGGTCTAGAGCACATGACTTATGAGGAGAGGCTGAGGGAGCTGGGATTGTTTAGTCTGCAGAAGAGAAGAATGAGGGGGGATTTGATAGCTGCTTTCAACTACCTGAAAGGGGGTTTCAAAGAGGATGGCTCTAGACTGTTCTCAATGGTAGCAGATGACAGAACGAGGAGTAATGGTCTCAAGTTGCAATGGGGGAGGTTTAGATTGGATATTAGGAAAAACTTTTTCACTAAGAGGGTGGTGAAACACTGGAATGCGTTACCTAGGGAGGTGGTAGAATCTCCTTCCTTAGAGGTTTTTAAGGTCAGGCTTGACAAAGCCCTGGCTGGGATGATTTAACTGGGACTTGGTCCTGCTTTGAGCAGGGGGTTGGACTAGATGACCTTCTGGGGTCCCTTCCAACCCTGATATTCTATGATTCTATGATTCTATGATTATTGCTGCATATGGCCCTGATCTTGCAGCTAGAGGCACAAGGGCTCACACTGACATCTGTGCATAACCCCACTGGCTTCAGCCTCAGCCAAGGGCTTCAAAGGAAGGCATAAAAAAGTCTTTGGTGTACTCAGTTGTGAAATAGCCATAGGAACTAGATATGAGTGGCAGTATTCCCATAGTGACCAAGAGCCCCAGTCATGGACCACAGACCTCAAAGTGCTAGGTGCTGTACAAACACAAGTGAATGAACAGGATATATTGACATATTACCAGATAGAGAGAGCATATAAATCAGATACAGGTCAAATTACAAAGGATGAATATAAACAAATAACAAAAGTATGTAGGGACGAAATTAGAAAGACCAAAGCACAAAATGAGATCAAACTAGCTAGGGACATAAAAGGAAACAAGAAAACATTCTATAAATACGTTAGAAGAGGAAGACCCAAGGACAGAGAAGGCCCGTTACTCATTGATGGGGGAAAGACAATAACAGAAAATGTGGAAATGCTTAATGACTTCTTTGTTTCGGTTTTCACCAAGCAGTTTGGTGGTGCTTGCACATCTAACATAGTGAATGCCAGTGAAAATGAGGTAGGAGCAGAGTCTAAAATAGGGGAAAAACAAATAAAAAATTACTTAGACAAATTAGATGTTTTTAAATCACCAGGGCCTGATGAAATGCATCCTAGAATACTCAAGGAGCTGACTGAGGAGATATCTGAGCCATTAGCGATTATCTTTGAAAAGTCATGGAAGATGGGAGACTTTCCAGAAGACTGGAAAAGGGCAAATATAGTGCCAATCTATAAAAAGGGAAATAAGAACAACCCAGGGAATTACAGACCCGTCAGCTTAACTTCTGTACCAGGAAAGATAATGGAGCAAATAATTAAGCAATCAATTTTCAAACACCTAGAAGATAATAAGGTGATAAATAACAGTCAGCATGGATTTGTCAAGAATCCTGTACTTTCAAGTTGAGAGACAGTCTTAAGATGCTTTCAGGTGTGTTCATGTAAAGAAGCATGAATTTACAGTATTTGATGTATACATTCTCTCTATCCTGTAATATGTCAATAAATCCTGTTTGCTCTTTCGTTTAAGCAAACTGGGATTTTTGCTTGTAACATCTCAGATATTTACTGCCTGATGCTTTCTAAGGCTGTTTGTCTTCCCTGCAAAATGTAGGGGTGTATTTATATCAAGAACTAACTCCGGTTAGCTATCTCAATATAAAATTCTAGTTAGAGACAAGACACTGTGTTTACCTTGGTGTCGCTAGTCAAGGGCAACCCCAGGTAGAAGGTATACAGTAGAATCTCAGAGTTACGAACACCAGAATTACAAACTGACCAGTCAACCACACACCTCATTTGGAACCAGAAGTACGCAATCAGGCAGCAGCCAAGGGGAAGCAAATACAGTACAGTACTGTGTTAAACTATTAAAAAATTAAGGAAAAGTAGCATTTTTCTTCTGCATAGTAAAGTTTCAAAGCTGTATTAAGTCAATGTTCATCTGTAAACTTTTGGAGGAACCACCATAATGTTTTGTTCAGAGTTACAAATATTTCAGAGTTACGAACAACCTCCATTCCCAAGGTGTTCATAACTCTGAGGTTCTACTGTACATTTGACCTTAATTAATAAACAATAATGCCTGTGTCTTCTATTAGGGATACAAGGTGGGTGAGGTAACATCTTTTATTGGGATAACTTCTGTTGATGGGATAAGCTTTTGAGCCACACAGAGTTCTTCAGCATGTTTTTGCTTTTATAGAACTTTTCATCAGTAGATTCCAAAGCACTTTACAAAAGGAGGTTATCCCCATTTTACAGATGAGGAAATGGAGGCACAGAACTTAAGAACTACCATACTTGTTCAGACCCCTAGTGCATTTAGCCTCGGGATCTCAAACAGGGGATCATGAATCCTTAGAGGGGCACGAGGTTATTACGTGAGGAGTTGTGAGCTGTCAGCCTCCACCCCCAAACCCCACTTCACCTCCACCATTTATAATAGTGTTAAATATAAAAAAGTGTTTTTAATTTATAAGGGGGTGGTGTCACAATCAGAGGCTTGCTGTGTGAAAGGGGTGGCCAACATACAAATTTGAGAACCATCTAGTCATCTAGCCTCGCATCCTGTCTCTAGCAGTGGCCTGTGCCAGAACTTCAGAAGGAATGTACAGAGCACATCAGTAGGAGGGATCCACCCCTATTTTATCCTCCCTGCTTTTGGCAGTCAGAAGTTTAGGGTCACCCCAAATATTGGGTTTTGTCCCTGACTATCATTGGTTCATAGCCATTGAGGGACCTATTGTCCATGAACCCAGTTATACTTTTGGCCATCACAACATCCCATGGCAATGAGTTACACAAGTTAACTGTGCTCTGTGTGAAAGAGTACTTCCTCTTGTTTGTATTAAACCTGCTGCCTGTTAGTTTCATTGGGTCACTCCTGGTTTTTGTATTGTGGGAAAGTGTAACCACTCTTCTATTCACTTTTTCCACACCAGTCATGATTTTATAGATCTCTATCATATCCCTCCTTAGACATATCGTTTCTACGCTGATCACCCCTAACCCTTTTAGTCTCTCCTCATATGGAAGCCATTCCAAACCCTTTCTTGGTTTTGTTGCCCTTCTCTGAACCTTTTCCAGTTCCATTGTATTCTTTTTGAGACAGGGCAACCAGAACTGCACATGGTATTCAAGGTGTGGGTGCACAATGGATTTATATAGTAGCATTTGATATTTTGAGTCTTATTTTCCATCCCTTTCCTAACAGTTCCCAACATTGTTATTTTTTTTTTTTGGCCACTGTTGCACGCTGAGCTGAGCAAACTAACCACAGTGACTCCAAGATCTTTTTTGGGTGGTAACAGCTAAATTAGACCCCATGGTTGTATATATATAGTTGAGATTATTTCCTGCTCCACCTCGCCCATATGTCTTATTCTTCACTCATCCATATTGCATTTTGTCACTCAGAAAATGAAGCCACTT
The DNA here is from genome assembly GCF_009764565.3 of Dermochelys coriacea. Lineage (NCBI taxonomy): Eukaryota > Metazoa > Chordata > Testudines > Dermochelyidae > Dermochelys > Dermochelys coriacea. The sequence goes on from NC_050069.1 coordinate 263,095,827, forward strand.
GCCCAAGGTCACCCAGCAGGCCAACAGAAGAGCTGGGAATAGATTTCAAATCTTCCCAAACCCCCATTGGTGGTCTGCCCACAAGGCCACACTGCCTCATTTGCCATACTGAGGTAGAAGCAGGGACATGCACGGGAATTTAAATATTATCACTTTTGGAAGAGCATGTTCTGTGCCCCCACCATGGCCCCAGAACCGGAGGAGTTCTGTGCCTCTGTCGATTATGGCGGGGGGACACCTTGCCCCTGCTTTCCTTCCCCTCCCCCACCCCCTGGGTGGACACCCATGGGTAGAAGTAACCTGTCCCTTATCTCCTCTGGGAGAAGGTTACTGCAATGTAAAAAGGCATAACTGTTAGCAGTGAAGACAGCATAAAGGAACAAAACTGATCCAAAGGAAGCAACAATCTGTAGATCTAAATGCTGGATTCAGGGGACTGAGAAACTTTGTCTGCTTAGTGCACAGCACCACACAAGTTACACAGAAGGACAATGTATGGGCCTTCATATTGAGATTACATTTCTTCCTAATCTCTGTTGATGATTAGCTGATGCCAGGAAGCATCCTATCTGTGGCTAACCCTAATGATTATCCTAGTTACTAATATGGGCCAGTCTTACTTACAGAATGTCTAACCCTTTAATTTTTTTAATGCACTACACTCATGCTTAGGCAGCCCAGATACAAGTCTGACATGATTGATTAGGATTTCTATTAACAGGAAAGCGTGGGGACAGATTGCTTCTGTTGGCAGGTAGCCCAGTTGCCTTCATCAACATTCGGGGCCATGCTGCGTAGAAGGGGCCATGAACTGTTTTGACATCCCCACTGGGTGTTATGTTGTGTCTCTCTGTTTCTCTCTTATCCAAATGGAAATAAGCTAATCATAGAGCACACCCGGGTGAAAGCAGGTTCACCTCAATATTGCATGGGATTAAGAAGAATGAAAGCACCCCTGGACACTGATAGGCATGGTAGAGAGAGACTTAGACAGGCCACCAGAGCAGCAAGCCCATTACTGCACAGATGGCTCAGCAGAGGAGCGTGGGCTGAAGGTGAAGCTGGGAGCAGAACTGGGAATGGGGGAAGAGCTGGAGCTAGAGTTGGAGTTGGCCTGGGAGCAGAGCTGTGGTGGGAGCCGGATCTGAGCTGCGTGGGGGCTGGTCCGGATCTCGTGGGGGCTGGCCCGGGCCCTGCTGCATGCACCCCCCCCAAAAAAAACATTCCTCCACACCCCCTAGGGGGGCACGCCCCAGACTTTTGGGATCATTGGTCTAAACTATGGCTTTGTTCAGCCAGCTCCAGAGAGAGGAACCCCGCTTGCTAGAAATCCTGACTTCTGGGAGGGGCAGAGAATTAATTACACACACCCCCAAGCTGGGCCTGAGAAATCCTGCCCTCAGGATAGGATGCTATAATCCTAGCCAGAAGAAGTTAGCCCTGGCCCTACTTATACATCCCAGTACAGCACTAACAGCTGCATGTTATTTATTAGTCAACAAGGAAACAGAGCTTTATGCTGCAGTTTGCCATAGGATGAACCAGTGCCTAGGGCACTGAACTTAGGTTCAGAAAACCTTGGTTCAAGTCTCAGCTCTGCCACAGAGTCTATCTCTGTCTATAAAATGGTGACAGCACTTCCCGACCTGGGGCACAGCCACAGGTGGGCCTGGTCCACCTATATCTGAACTTGTGTGAATGCAAAAGCTGGTGACCCGATCCACACCATGTGGACATCCTGGCTGAAGAGCAGGTGGTTATTGGCCCATCTGCAGAATGCCACAGCCAGCAGGGAGCGGAGCAGCCTGAGCTGCAAACTTCTCCCAGCCCCTGACAACTTCAGCAAGAGCCTGGTCCCTCACAGTTGCTGACCCATCCTCTACTTTTGGCTTAACCCATACCTGCCTGCAGCAATCAGCCCTCTCCTCTGGCTAGCCCAGCCCCCAGGCTCCCTGCACTCAAATCCCTTCTACCCCCGTTATCCCGCCCACATGCCTGCCCCTGGCATTCAAATATAGGCCATTTAGATGATTTGCTGTGACATCAAACCTTTGGTGATTTCTTGTCTACCATACATTGGTGCCCATGCAAATTTCCAAGCCGAGCTACACCGCTGCTCCCTACCTCAGCAGGGCATTGGGGGTATAAGATATTCTAAAGATGGCGAGGCGTTCACACACTGCAGCGATGAGAAGCCATATCAGCAGGAGGATGGAACTTCACCCTATGGTCCCAGCAGCTTTGACCTAACCCTGGAGAGCCGCATGCTGATCCCCCAGGAAGAGCTCACATAGCCACAGAGCAAGAGGAGGGGACTCTGGGCACAAGCTTTGTACAACAGGACAGAAGTTGGACGGATTCTCCTCTCACACCAGAGATGCCATAGTGTGATTGCAATGGGGTGAACCTGCCACTGACACCAGCGTAATGAGCTGAACTGGACCAAGATCTTCAATATTTTGCCATTTTAAATGGGAGCAGACAGCATTTTGCTGATGGAGGGTGTGGGATGATTTCAGACCTTGGCTTCAGCGAATGGAGAGGCAAGAATCCCTCCGAAGCCAGGATGAGTGCATGTGATCCGAACGCTGCCCCCAGAGAGGGACAGAGAAATCACGTACTGGTATCCAAGCCACTCGTGTTTGCTGCTCTCCGGCAATGGGCTGGTTTTATGTGCCTGGCTTAGAATCATAGGACTGGAAGGGACCTCAAGAGGTCATCTAATCCAGTCCCCTGCACTCAGGGCAGGACTAAGTATTATCCAGACCATCCCTGACAGGTGTTTGCCCAACCTGCTGGCATATCACTAGCAGCCTCTGCTCCCGAAGGGCTGCACCTGCCTGCTGAGACTGGCATTTACACACTTCAATCTGCCGTGGAGTGGGAGGTTCAGCGGTGCATGCTGTAGCTGGGGCAGGGCAGACATGGTCTGAAGCTGGAGGAGTCACACGGATCTGCCCTTGGTTTACAGAGGGGAAATGGGTGAGTTGCTGCCCAAGAGGAGGGTCACAGTTAACGCTAACCGACACTTAGCACTTAGAACACATCACTTCAGAGGTGAAGTTCAAGGCCATCCCCAGGAAGGACCCATCACACCACAACTCTGCAGACTACGACAGATAACTGGATTTGACTAAATTCTACCACCAGTTGGAACATTAGTTTATTATTTTTATTCCACCAGCACCCAGAGGCCCCCAGGATTGGGCTCCCTTTGTGCAAGGTGCTGTACAAACAAACATTAGGAGTCACTGTCCTACAGACCTTACAATCTAGACTACATTGAAGGCTCCTTGTTTCATCTCGGACTTATTACTATTTACTTGTATTATATCAGTGCCTAGGAGCTTCAGTCATGGACCAGGACCCCATTGTGATAGGCACTGTATAAACAGAACTGAAAGCCCCTGCCCCAAACAGATTACAATCTAAATCCAAGGACCATCTCCCTGCTTCAGCTTGTGCTACTTCCAAGCACACGTGAGTTCTGTTCAAGCATTGAGCTCTCCTTTCACTCCTCCCCCTCTCAAGCGGTAGAGCTTCAGCTGCTGTGAGCCGGAGGAAATAATGCTCCTTAACGTAGTTAGCAAGTGACAGAGCAGGATAAAGTCAAGGGGGAAACCTGCAACATTCCACATGCTCCACCCCTAAGGACTGAAGAATTTCACCCAGCCATTGTGGGGTGCGTTGCAAGAAAGAGCTTTCAGTCCCACAACAGCAACCAAAGTAGCCCCTGCAATTCAGCAGCAAGGAATGGAGTCTCCCACTACAAAGAAAATACTGCAATTGTCAGCCCGCTGATCTGCTATCTCTCGCACGACACTTGTATGACTCCCTCACCACGGTATGGGAGTGTGCTGTCCACCCTCCGGGCCAACATACGGGACTGAACCAGGAAACTTCAGATGTAAAAAGCATAAGCTACTTGAGCTAAAGCTCCACCAATAGAAGCCTGTTACAGACCCTCTCTGAATATTAGCACACAGCGGGACCTGTGCCACTGACCTGTGTCTGGGTCTGAATCACAGCTAGTAAGGTTTCAGAGTAGCAGCCGTGTTAGTCTGTATTCGCAAAAAGAAAAGGAGTACTTGTGGCACCTTAGAGACTAACAAATTTATTAGAGCATAAGCTTTCGTGAGCTACAGCATCCGATGAAGTGAGCTGTAGCTCACGAAAGCTTATGCTCTAATAAATTTGTTAGTCTCTAAGGTGCCACAAGTACAGCTAGTAAGGTTAGCAACATGGCAGAAATTGGTGACTGTTTGGAAACAGGGAGCTCTTACCAGTGCCTTACATTTAATCACAACATTACAGCTCCCCAGGTGCTTTAGACTGGGATGTGGAAACGGCTGGGTGAAAGGGATTGGCCACTGTTAATCCTCTGGGCTGTTATCCGAAGCTGTGAGGACACAGAATAATACCATCTCTTTCTGATGATTAAAGAACTGCTCCCAAGAGCTTCGAGATTCTGCTCAGTAATATGGGGCAATTATAGTGCGCCTTTCCTCCCATGTTTTGTAATCACAAAGGGTCCCTTTCTGCAGTCCTTCTTCAGGCAAAACAGGCATTGATTTCCATGGGAGTGGGGACTGAGGTTCAATCCTGCAAGGTATTAAGTGATCCTGAGTAACACTGAACATTCTCAACACTCGCTAAGATCAAAGAGAACAAAGGGTGCTCAGTGGCCTGCAGGATACCAGCCTCAAATGAGCACCACAAGCTTTGGCTTTAAACAAGTCACGCAGGAGCCTTTGGATTCTCAGAAGACACCCTCTGGCCAATGCAACAGTCTCATGTGAACCCAGGAACGAGATGAGCCCTGTTTAAACATAGGGCTCGGTTTATTGTTTAACAGCTCTGTTTGACTTTTCATGGGGACTAGAACTCCTTGGGTTTCTTAGGCTTGGAGGAGCAGCCTTTGCCATTTGATTACTCCTTGCTTGTTCTGAACACAGAGCAAAACAAGCAATAAATCCACCTCCATCAATTAAGTGGTGGTTGATCCTCCCTTTCCTTGTACATTGTATAAGCATGTTACACAGGGGCAAATGACATCAAATTGTAATGGTAGCATTTTATACCCACTTTGCAGATGCAAGTGATAACAATGTTCAGGGCAATGGAAAAAAACCAAGGCCTGGCTCTCAGGGATTTGGTAACAGAATATAGATTTTTCTTCTCTTCAAGGAGCCTGATCCTTGGGACCAGCTCAGCTGCATTCGCTGCAAGATCCAAGTGGCAGAAGGGCAGAGAAAGTAGCTGTACCTCCTAAGGCTACTGGGGGCTGGCTCAGCTCCTGATACATTCCAGAGCAGCCTCATTACTGCTCTAATCTATAAACCCTTGCAAGGGTGCTGCAAGAGGACATTGTGGTGACTGAGGATTGTCAGAGCTGAAATCCTGGCACTATTGAAGACAATGACACGACTCCCACTGACTTCAGCAAGGCCAGGATTTCACCCACCATACCTACACTGTGTAAGGATTCCCTAACAGCTACTCACTCACGCCAGCTTGCGCCACAGGAGCTAAATCCATCCCCTGAGTTATGTGCAATGCAATTCAGCCAGCCCTGCATTTGATACTGAAAACCCTAAGGATGGGTGAGCCATCAGGATAAAGTACATTTTATGATACTCCTCCCTACCGAACGCCTCCTGTCCCTTGACCCAAGGCTACTCTATGTTCTCCTAACCAGTGGTGAGCTGGAGCTGGTTCGCACTGGTTCGCTGGAACTGTTAAATTTAGAAGCCCTTTTAGAACCGGCTGTCTCTTCATCTGCTTTGTTTCTCCTTTATATTTGTTTGTCAAAGTACTGAGGGCCCAGTGTAATTACTTTTTTACTGCTGCGACAGCTATTGATTCCTATAACAGGAGGTGACAAAGCTCCTGTGACCGAACAGGAGGCTAACACAAGTATTCCTGCCCTGAGTATACAACTGGGCAGAGTTTTTCATGCAAGACTTCAATGCATGATGACAGCTGTTTTTCTGGTTGAACTGCTGCATAGAACTTCTCTCCCTGCAGAACCCTTCTGCCAGGTGGTGCTGACAGCACCAAGGACTTAGAACAAAATAGCCAGGGAGCTACTTTAACACTGGTTCGAGCCCCCACCCAGGAGGCTAACTGGAATTCCTGATCTAGGAAATGAAATGAAATGAAATAAAGCCCTCTTTGGTGACCCTGAGCAGGTGGTTCTTCCCAGCAAACAAGCACTCTTGACTATGTTGAACTGCACTGAAAGGAAAGAACAAGACTATTACGTGCTCAGAGAAAATTGAGAAAATTGAGAAATCCTCATGGATGTGCAGGGAGTCTATTCATCTCCCCTCCTCTCCGTCTACAAATGTTCAGTGCTAGCAGTCCACCTCCTGGAGCTCCCACCTGGTACCCCACTCCCTGAGTCAATTTGGGGTAGCCCAGCTCTTTCAGTGGTGATGCCCCTTGCCGGTACTGTCTCCCCCTGATGATGCTGCCCAGCCAGGCCCCACTCAAAGGTGGCCACAAGCTCAGCTTGAGGTCCAGTTTGCCCCAACTCTGAGGGGGTGAAAGCTAGTGCTGGGCGAGAAATGCCCCAACTATCATGCTACAATAATTCAATGGAGCTGAAGACTGACTGGCTTCCTCTTTGTTTGAGTGTGGGGATGTCAGAACCTCATTTCTGTCTATATTATTTGTACTTCTCTAGCCCCCTTTACAATGGTATCTCAGCACCTCGTAACCTGTAATTATCAATCCTCACCACTTCCCTGGGAGGCCGGGCAGTGCTATTATTCCCACTTCACAGATGGGAAGTGGAGGCACAGAGAGGCTAAATGACTTGCCCAAGGTCCCACGGGAAGTCTGTGGCAGAGCACAAAACTGACCCTTGGTATACCAACTCCTAGGCTCATGCCCTAACCACTGGGCCACCTCAGCTCTCCTATCTCTTAACAATACGATTCTGCCATCACTTTCCTCCATCAAGAACCAGCTAAACAGGCTGGCATCGATATCAGCGGAACATCAGCCCCACCTGTTTTTGTATAATAGCACTAAGGCAGTGAGTGGCAAGATATTTGCTTGGAGCGCACTTTTATAAAGAGTTATACTGGAAAATGGCATTGGTGACACAACGGGGCTGTCTGTTACTAAGCAACTCCCTATGGGGTGGGTGGGGGCAGGACACCAGGGACCCACAGAAAATGTACACCTGCATTCCTGCTCCTTTTATCACTCTTTTTTTAATGACAGGTTTCAGAGTAGCAGCCGTGTTAGTCCGTATTCGCAAAAAGAAAAGGAGTACTTGTGGCACCTTAGAGACTAACAAATTTATTAGCGCATAAGCTTTCGTGAGCTACAGCTCAATGCATCCGATGAAGTGAGCTGTAGCTCACGAAAGCTTATGCTCTAATAAATTTGTTAGTCTCTAAGGTGCCATAAGTACTCCTTTTCTTTTTTTAATGTTGCCTTTCCTGGGGGCAGTAGTTTTGAGTTGTCTTTGTTGTCAGTGTCAAGGCTCTGTGATGTACAGAGACCCCAACCTCTAGATCGCACTACGCACTAGAGAAGTCTAGATGCTAGACTTCCCAGGCCACTGCACCTACTGAGAACTGACCACAGCTGAGGGAGGTGAGCTGCAAAGGAACCGCTGCAGCTCCAAGGCCCATTCTACACTGTCATAGAATCATAGATGATCAGGGTTGGAAGGTACCTCAGGAGGTATCTAGTCCAACCCCCTGCTCAAAGCAGGACCAAACACCAACTAAATCATCCCAGCCAGGGCTTTGTCAAGCCGGGCCTTAAAAACCTCTAAGGAAGGAGATTTCACCACCTCCCTAGGTAACCCATTCCAGTGCTTCACCACCCTCCTAGTGAAATAGTGTTTCCTAATATCCAACCTAGACGTCCCCCACTGCAACTTGAGACCGTTGCTTCTTGTTCTGTTATATGCCACCACTGAAAACAGTCAGGCTCCATCCTCTTTGGAATCCCCCCTTCAGGGGGTTGAAGGCTGCTATCAAATCCCCCCTCACTCTTCTCTTCTGCAGACTAAACAAGCCCAATTCCCTCAGCCTCTCCTCATAAGTCACGTGCCCCAGACCCCTAATCATTTTCGTTGCTCTCTGCAGGACTCTCTCAAATTTGTCCACATCCTTTCTGTAGTGGGGGGGGGGGCCCAAAACTGGACGCAATACTCCAGATGTGGCCTGACCACTGCCGAATTCCCCTCAGGCAGCTCTAGGCTTCTCTGCCCAGGAATTCCCCCACATGAGGCAAATCCCCAGCTGACCAGTTGGGCCAGTCTAGCAGGGCCCAAAAGCCAGCCTTTGCTACCTAACTCAGTCCCACCTGCATTCAGATCAGTATCCATGGCTACCGTAAAACCAACGCTAACATCTTGTATACACAAGAAAGGTGCACCAGGGTAAGGTGCTATTTTAAAGCAGTGTGAAAAGATGCATGGACTCACTTTGTATCAAGCCAGGCTCAGTTCAGTTTAGTTGAAGTCAGATAGGAACATGTTTAAGCTAAGCCAATATAAGCCACTTGTAAAGTGAAATAAGATTGTCTACAGGGCTTCTAGCCCCGCTTTCACTGAACTGGTCTAAATTCATGCCTCAAGCTATCCTACTGCAGCTCTCTCAAGTGAGTTTGCAATGCACTTGCCTCTGTTACCCTCACAGTGAAGGTACACATGCTGTGCAACTTGGCTTCCTTCTACTATGAGCAGGGATTTGGGAAGGGGTTAGGAGCAGCACTGACCAGAGCAGGCTTGGCCTTTATAGATTGCCTTGTCTTTTTTCAGGGTCTCCAAGGCTCTAGAGCTTCAGAGACATGAGCCAGGTTCTGGTAGCACACAGAGATGCTGCCCTCAAAGCACGGCACACAGGAATGCGTGTAACTGAGAAAGGAGGTGCTGGCTGAGGCACAAAGGTTGCCCTTTGGTGGAAGGGCCGGGGGACCTTTAATGCTCTCCTAGTCTGACCAAAAAAAAAAAAGAGCCAGAAGGAAATGTGATTACAATATATAACTGCACCACTCCATTGGAACAGCCCCAATATGGCATGGCAATGCCAGCACTGGGTGCAAGGCATGGACATATACCCTGTGCTGGTCCAGAGACCTTGGATTCAGGCATAGGAAGAAGCAGGGCAGTATGTCCCCCATTCACCTGCTTAGAGAAGGGGTGAGTAGCAAAGGGTGGAGCTTTGGCTCCACCCCGCCCCCCATCACCACCACAATTAGTCAGCACAGCTGAACTGGTGCATGGGGGTGTTTGCTGCCGGTATATTCCAGGAGCAAACAATACCCCCCCAACCCAAGGAGAGAGGGAATTGGGCCTCAGGGCTGTGCCTAGAGTCACAATCTAGCCCTAGCATCTCAGGGTACATCTATACTGAAATAAGATACCTGTTGCACAGCCACACATGGCCCAGGTCAGCTGACTCAGGCTCATGGGGCTAAAAATTTCAGTATAGGCGTTAGGCCTCGGGATAGAGCCTGGGCTCGGGGACTTCTCCCCCACCGTGGGGTCCCACAGCTCAGGCTCCAGCCCGAGCTTGAACCTCTACACAGCAATTTCAGAGCCCGGCAGCCTGAGCCCACTCACCTGGGCCAGTCGTGGGTGTTTAATTGTCCTGTAGATGTACCCTCAGTGCCGGTCATCCCATCTGTAAAATGGAGCTCACACTTCCCTGCCTGGCTGAAAGGTTAGGAGGATTAACTAGGTAGCTTGGTAAAGCACAATGGCTCTGATCAAAGACCTGAGGTGAAGGTGCAAAGGCTGCTGTTTATCACCTTTACATTCCCCCAATCCCTGACTGCCAGGGGTTGGTTCCACCTCCTTGTGCATTAGAACAGCTTCAGGGCTGCTCTAAATTAGGCTACCTAGTAATAGCCCCTAAGGGTCTATTACCTCAGTCAGGGATCACCCGAGCCCCCTCCCATAGCTCACACCCCAACCCCCTACCCCAGCTCTGAGCCCCCTCCTGCACCTCAAACCCCTCATCCCCAGCCACACCCCAGAGCTCACATCCCAGCCCAGAGACTGTACCCCCTCCCACACCCCAACCCCTGCCCCAGTCCAGAACCCCCTCCCACGTTCCAAACCCCTCAGCCCCAGCCCAGAGCCTCCTCCTGCACTCCAAACCCCTCATCTCCGGCCCCACCTCAGAGCCAGCAGCTCCAGCCAGAGCTCTCACCCCCTCCCGTACCCCAATCTCCTGCCCCAGTCCGGTGAAAATGAGTGGCGAGGGTGGGGGTAGAGCGAGGGAGGGAGGGGGGATAGCATGAGTGGGGGTGGGGCCTCAAAAAAGGGGCAGGGCAGGGCCACCAGGTGGGGTAAGGGCATTCAGTTTTCTGCAAATAGAAAGTTGGCAGTCCTAATCCTGGAAGATGTGAATCGCGGAAGCTTTACTGACCATGCAGCCTTTAAGTCGGAGCTAGCTGACTATTTAGAATGACCTGGATTGCAATGAACTCCTTTCTAGTTAACCAAGGTGAGAGTTATTTAGGAAGGAATCTTCAAAAGTGAGTCAGGAGCACATGTCCCATTGAAAAGCAATGGGAGTTCAGTGCCTAACTACATTAACTGCTTTAAAAATTCTCAGCCTTAGTGCCTACCTTTTATTCGCAATGTCTACACTACCACTGTCAGCAAAACATACGTCGCTCAGGGGTGTGAATATTCTACCCCCCTGAGCAACATAAGTTACACTGACAAATTTATTTGAGCATAAGCTTTCATGAGCTACAGCTCACGAAAGCTTATGCTCAAATAAATTTGTTAGTCTCTAAGGTGCCACAAGTACTCCTTTTCTTTTTGCGAATACAGACTAACACGGCTGCTACTCTGAAATAAGTTACACTGACATCAGCATTCGTGTGCATAGCGCTATGCTGGCAGGACAGCTTCTGCCGTTCGCGGAGGTGGTTTTATTATGCTGACAGGAAAGCTGCAGCGCTGTGCGTGGAGACATGGCCTAAGCATGGGGCTTTCAGTGCTTTTCGTTTGTGTGAAGGGATTCAAAAAGCTTTTGCAACTGATTCTTGAAGTCCTTCCAGTCCTCTAGTCCCCTATAGGCCAGCCCTGCCACTTGTGACACAGCAAGGAGTCTGCCAATAGGGGGATAAACCTGAACATTGGCACTTTTCTGCTGCAGGATACAACAGATCGAATGCCAAGAGATTGATCCCAGCTCAGAAACTATCTGAACATGCCCCTTTCAAACAACTCCCTGTGCTCTACCTTCTGATAGCCCCCCGCAGCCAAATTGTTCATTCCGGCCCTTCCTATTAGGGCTGGTCGAAAGTTTTCCATCAAAACAGTTTTGCTGGCAAATTGGGTTTCACTATTTTTGGGGGGCAGAATTCCCGCCTTTCCATGGAAAATGCCTTTTTGTTGTTGTTGTTGAAAAACAAACACCCAAAAATCAGGTTTTAGCCAAAAATGAAATATTTTAATTCTGAAGTGCTGCTGCAGTGCCTGAAAGGAGTTGTAGCTCACACACCTCATGACCCCGTTCTCCTCTATGGACTGGATTCCCCTGCCCATACTTCATCTCCCATGATGCATCACAGCCATGCAACTGCTATAATGCAACCTAAATTACCCAATGAGGGAGAGTGTGGTGCATCATGGGAGATGTAGTCCAAGCAGAGAGTCTGGCCTATGGAGGAGAACAGGAGCATGAGGCATCTGGACTACAGTTTCCATGAGGCACCACAGCAGCATTTCAGTTTCCAGCTCAAAACTGAAAGTTTCCACTAAAAAGTCCATTTTCTACCAGCTGTACTCATTCTATCCCCCCTTGACTACAGAGCCCTCTTTTCTGGCCACACACACGGAACCACTTGTCTATCCATGAAAATACAGCTCCTGAAGTCATCTTCTCAGCTCATCTATTTGACCAGATTACTTTTCTTCAAATACCTCCTTCATCCCATCTAATTTAAGATCCACCAACATCAGTGTTCCTTCACTGACTTCTATAGTGTTACTCTGGATGTATGCAGACATAACAGACCAGAACCTGAGCTGACCATGTTTTTTTCCCGAAATCAATATTTACTAGATGGGACGGGGCATTTCAGAGTCAATACAATTTCTTCAGAATATGAGAAACTTCAGTAGAACATAGTTGTTTGTTTTGGCTTTTTACAAGCAATTTTCAGATTGTTAAAAAGATAATGGATGTAATTAAAAACCAAGAATGAACAGTGCAGAGCATAATGCAATATTGACTTTTGTGGCTCTCACTTTTGAAAGTGAGATGAGTTTTATTGATTTTTTTAAAACACTTCATATAAATTCCACAGACAAAAGCTTAAAAAAAAAATTGAGGTTGGTTAAGTGCAACATGCCACAAGACAAACCCCAATAAGCAAGGAAATACCAAATTATAGACCAGACCTCTTCAGTGATCCATCCTCTGTCATCCATTCCCAGCTTCTGGCAAATAGAGGCTAGGGACACCATCCCTGCTCATCCTGGCTAATAGCCTTGATGGACCTGTCCTCCATGAACTTATCTAGTTCTTTTTTGAATCTTGTTATAGTCTTGGCCTTCACAACATCCTCTGGCAAAGAGTTCCACAGGTTGACTGTGCGTTGTGTGAAGAAATACTAACTTTTGTTTGTTTTAAACCTACTGACTGTTAATTTCATTTGGTCACCCCTATAGTTCTTGTGTTATGAGAAGGAGTAAATAACACTTCCTTATTTACTTTCTCCACACCAGTCATGATTTTATAGACTTCTATCATATCCCACCCTTAGTCATTTCTTTTCCAAGCTGAAAAGTCCAAATCTTTTTTCTCTCTCCTCATATGGAAGCCATTCCATACCCCTAATAATTTTTGTTGCCTTTTTCTGAATCTTTTCCAATTCCAATATATCTTTTTTGAGATCCACACAGCAAGTTCATACTGGCAGTAACAGACTCTGGCTTATCACAAAAAAAATGTATCTTGCCTACCACATATAAGGAAACACAATACACATTCACACCTCCCACAATATAGTGCAATTGAAAATCCCAATTACAGCCTTAGCCACATGAGCCGGTATTGGGTGTCAACGTATCTGCCCAAGTTGAGAGCATGGGGTGTTATAAATTTAGGGGAGGGGTTGAGGTTGTAACTTAACAGTTTGTGGGCTCTGAGTTTCATTTAGATGAAAAATCTGAAAGATAACAACCCAGCGATGTGTTATCAAGAGGGCACCAAATGAAAGGTCAGACATTGGAAATTAAGTGCCCCCTTGGCAGAGTGCTGACCCAGATCACCCCCCAGTGACACAGCAAGGTACTGCTGCAGGCACACCAACCTCAGCTCCCTCTTGTTTATCCCAAATACCTTGTTTGTTGTCCAGCTCACTTAAAGTAATATTCTCCTTCCAGGTTTCAGAGTAGTAGCCGTGTCATTCTCCTTCCAGCGTCCAGTTTGAAAAAGTAGTTTCCTTTAGCACCTGAGGCCCAAAACCAGGCTGAACTAACAGCTAGGTTTTTATCCTGGTCATGAGATACCACCTGCCTCCCCCTCCCCACCCACCCATACACACACACACTTAGAGAGCTTACCTGCTGCTCCCTTTAACACCTCTTCCTTAAAAAGGCCAAGTCATAGAAAGGGTAGGCTGACCCCAAGGCCCCTGATGCCTTAGAGGGGCCAGGCCACCCTGTTATCATCCCCTTCTCATAGTCATTGTAAAGCATAAACTTATTAACACATTTCATTTCAAATCCCCAGAGAATGTAGTCTTTGTTCTCAGAAAATGTGCTATAAATGTGAGGAGGATATGTCTGTGACACAGATGGCAATTTCTGGCAGTATCTTTGGGAGATCTCACTGCATTAAGTGCCTGCAACATGGTGGGCCAGGGACTGTCTGTAATTCCATGGGCAGGGTGACGAAAGCCTTCCAGGAACTAAGAACAGAGGAGGGAGATTAGCCAAATACATTCAGGTTGTAACGCCTCCCAAGAGGCTCACATAGACTGGTTCAAACTGGATTGTCCAGAGACCATCCAGCAAAGAAAGGAATTTTGTATAAATAGCCTGAATTTAAACTGATGCAGGGCCTGCTTTCTGATCCAGTAAGCAGACAGGACATTCTCCATAAGGGAGGCCCCCCATCCTTCCTGGGAAAGTTTGGAAAGACTTGATCTATTCGTGGGTGCTCATTCCGAGCCTAGGTTATGAACTTGTAACTACAGGAAAACCCAAGGGTCAGACTTGAAGGACTGGCTACCTACCAGAGTCCTTGCTGGAGCCAGGGTGATTTCTGGTAAGCTTATTAGGATGAATGTAGGTTCTTTTATTTTTAATGTTTTTTCTGTAATGCTTTCACCTTAAGCATAAATGTGCTTGCTTTACAAGATCTCTGTGGTAATCTAAGATCCCTCTAAGATGGGTGGCTGGGTGGCCACACAGCAGGCTATCAAGAACCATGCAGGCACACAGCCACAGGGGCCTGGAATGGAGAGGAGAGATGTAGGGGGCGTGCAGGGCTGCAGCGAGGAGAGGCGTCTCTCCCCAGCCCCCAGCCCTGGGCTACTGTGGCAAGAGAGGGCAGGGGGGAGTCCTCTCTCTCTGCCACAGCCCCAGGGCAGCCTGCACCCCGAACCACTCATCCCCAGCCCCACCCCAGACCCCGCACTCCTAGCCGGAGCCCTCACCCACCTGCACCCCAACCCTCTGTCCTAGCCCTGAGCCTCCTCCCGCATCCCAAAACCCTCATCCCCTGCCCCACCCCAGAGCCCGCACCCCCAGCCAGAGCCTGCACCCCCCCGACCCCAACCCTCTGCTGCAACCCTGAGCCCCCTCCCACACTCTGAACCCCTCAGGCCCACCCCCGCCACATATCAACTCCATCAACTCCATATTGGTGCACATAATAAAATTCATTCCACACACGGATGTAAAAAATTAGAGGGTTACTAACTTATCACTGCTGGCAATTACACTGTTTACAGCCTCTGAGAAGAAACCCAAAGCAGCTCTGCTCAGGCAGTCTGACTTGCTGGGGAATTCACAGTGTAGACCATGAACTATGCAACCTGGAATTGACCCAGTCAGGAGGGAGAGAGACATAGGTGTCTGACCAAGAGAGGTGGTGGCTGAGGAGCTAGAAGCCTGGACCACAGAGGGGGGAAATGAGGTGCAATTTCTTTGAATTGTGACATCATAGTTGTGATACAGAGCAAAGAGGTTGAGAAATCCCTGCTCTATGTGACAAATTGAACCCTGCTTCAATAGCAAGATGCTAGCATGCCTGAATAATAATAATGCATAAAAGCTGGAATGTCTTGCTCAAGAAGTTACAATTGGTGGATAGAATCTTTTACTGTGGTGGGACACTGGTCCAAATTCAGCCCACATCAGCAGAGACCAAACGTTGTTACTGTCATTAACTAGCACCATAGGTGTACATGGCACTTTACAAGCAAGTAAAAATATGATCTAAAAGCTCACTCCTGTATGTGACTGACTTTACTCCCATGTGCAGACCCATTGAACTCAATGGGACAGCTTTGAGATGAGTAAAGTTACTCACATGTGTTTGCAGGATCAGGCCCTCTGGAACAGATCCTGCGACTCTTACTTACTGTAACTAGTACTTTACTTTACTATATGTTCCATTCTATTCATCCAATGAAGTGGGCTGTAGCCCATGAAAACTTATGCTCAAATAAATTTGTTAGTCTCTAAGGTGCCACAAGTACTCCTTTTCTTTTTTCTTGTAACTAGTACCTTATCCCATTGAAATCAATGGGTTGACTCACAGGGTAAGATAGTACTCAGAGTGGAGATGGTAGAATCAGGCCCCAGGATCTGATCTGATGAGGTGCTAAGCACCCTCAATGGAAGTTGAGGAAGGAAGGATGGTAGAATCTAGATATACTTTGCACATCTTGTTGGTTATCTGTTTTTAATGATCATACATTATGATTTGAGGGAAAATTCAGACAAAAGTTAGGAAGAGATGAGGTCGGTGTGACTCAGGGACCCCTTTGTTGCTAACGGAAAGAGAGTTTTACAGGATTCCCTGGGTCATACATATGCATAACAGCTCACCAAGGCTTGCATGTGAGGTCGCTATTGAGGACCCATAGCCCACTGATCATCACAATCATTGTGAGCACTGTGATGTGAGTACAGATAATATTTAAGGAGTTATGTATCTATACTAAATATTATGTTCTTAAGGTCTTGCAGTTAAGGCAGGTCACCATGAGGTGACGTACCTCTGAAAGGTTCCCTTCAGGCAGGAAATAACAGGTGTCTATCTCCAGTGATGAGCTGCCAAAATCTTAACAACCAGTTCCCTCCTCACCCCACAAGAAGGTCGTACCCCCACCCCGGGACCCTGGCGCCATCCATCCCCCTCCCCTGACTGCCCTCGGAACCGGGCAGGAGGGTCTCATGGGCCACCGTAGTGGGTGCCCGCGCCGCCCTGCCCCTAAGGGCCAGAGGGACCTGCCAGGGGCTGAGGGGGGACTCCTGGGGTGCTTACCTGGGAGGGCTCCCAGGAAGCATCTGGCAGGTCCCTCTGGCTCCTAGGGATGGGGGAGCGAAGCTGGGGGCAGAGCAGGAGGAGCGGCCGCTCCCCCCACTGATCACATCAAAAGTGGTGCCTTAGACGCCGACTCCGTGGGTGCTCTGGCGCTGGAGCACCCACGGGAAAATTTGGGGGATGCAAAGCACCCACCGGCAGCTCCCCGCCCCACGCCTGGCCCCAGCTCACCTCCGCTCCGCCTCCGCCCCTGAATGCGCCGCCCCACTCTGCTTTTCCGCCCCCCCCCCGCCACCCGTTTCCCGCGAATCAGCTGTTCACGTGGGAAGCCAGGGAGGGCTGAGAAGCAAGCGGAGGCTTCGTGCTCAGGCCCAGGGAGGTGGAGGTGAGCTGGGGCGGGGAGCGGTTCCTCTGCGCGCCCCCCGGGTTACCTGCTGCGGTGTGGGCGGCCCTCCTCACACCCCCCCACCCCAGCTCACCTCCGCTCCACCTCCTTGGGCCTGAGCACAAAGCCACCGCTTGCTTCTCAGCCCCCCCGTCCCCCGCCGGCTTCCTGCGAGAACAGCTGATTCGTGGGAAGCTGGAGGGCAGAGAAGCGGGGCGGGGCGGAGCGTAACTCAGGGGCAGAGGCGGAGCGGAGCGGAGGTGAGCTGGGGACGGGGTGGGGGGAGCTGCTGGTGGGTGCTCTGCACCCACCAAATTTTCCCCGTGGGTGCTCTAGCCCCGGAGCACCCACGGAGTCAGCGCCTAAGTCGCCACTTTTGCCCGGTTGTTATATTTAGAAGCCTTTTTAGAACCAATTGTCCCTCTAAATTGTCCCTCTATTGCCGGTTCTAAAGGGCTTCTAAATTTAACAACTGGTTCCAGCGAACTGGCTCCAGCTCACCACTGCTTACAGTCACAGAGGAAATCTATTGTATCACGAGGCCCCACACTCAGATCTTCTGAGTCCCATGCTAAGATCATAAGACCACCCTTCTTATCTTTCTAGGAGGCCAAAATATACTTCCAGATACTACATTAGTGGGGCCTACGTAAGTACCTAAGATACATCTGGTAAATCATATTGACTTTGCTGGGAAATATCTGTGCTCAGCATCTCTGAAAATCAGACAGTTATTTAGGTGCCTTATTTATAAATGTCTTTCGGAAATTGTGTTGGTGCAATAAAGCTTCTGGAGAACCTAAGACTCCAATCAGCTGACAACGCCCGCGGTAGGATTAAATCCACCCATCACTCAGCGACTGTAGATAAAATAAATCAGCTTTTTAGAATGAAGATAGTCAATACAAGGAAAGGTCATGGTATTTCACTGCCTGTGTTTGGTCTTGGGCGAGGATTATGCCCAGTTATGTGTGTCTTAAAGGTGTGCAGGAATACGTCGTCGGTAGTAAAAACTTTGTTTTTGTTGACAATTCATCTTTGTAGCACACAGATCTTTAAACAACAGAGGCTGCTCTTGGATGGCTATTTTCCCCAAGCTGAATCTGCATGTTACTCTGCCCAACTATTGCTCAGGTACAAGGCCCTTCCCCTTATCACACCCAATTAAGTTAATGGAGGAATAAATTAAGAGGAGGACACTGTAGAAAGGCTTATTTCCTTTTGCAGCCTGTGACTCTAGGCAAAAGGGAGATGGTGTGGATATTGGAATGGGAAGCAGGACAGCTGGGTTCTTGTCCCAGCTCTGCCACTATTGGCTGTCTAACTTTGGGCAGGCACCTCTGCCTCAGTTTCCCCTTCTGCAAAATGGGGATAATGAGACTTGGCCTCCTTTATAGAGTACTTTGAGATTACGGGGTGGAAAATGCTAGATAAGAGATAAGCATTGGTATTGAAGGCTAATACTGAGAGATGTTGTAAGAGGGGAGAGCTAGAAGCAGGAGATACATGAATGACTGAACAACGCAGAGGATGTTACGAAGGCTAGTTGGGAAATCCAAGAAACCTGCAATAGAACAGAGAGTAATAAGGGACTGGTGGACTCACTGAAGTCAATGGGTGTCTAGACTAGGTTAACATCCTGACTGACTGTTCCAGTCAGTGCCTGCTGCAGGCTGTTCAACTACGTGGGCTGCAGCTTGGCTTGTGGTGCTCCCAATCCCACTCTGAGAACCCAGCCACTGTGGCAGATTAAATCCCAGTCACATGGAAGCGCCAGGAGTAGATATGCAATGAGGTCCAGCCCGGAAGCCGGGGAGCCTAGAATACATAGCTTGTACCAAGGCATAGGAAGCTGCATGCCTAGAGGAAGGATGGCCCAATGGTTAGGGTGGTGTCTTGGGACTTTAGAACTGCAGTTCCTGGCTCTGCTACAGACTAGTTATGTGACCTGGGGCAACTCACTTAGTCTCGCAGTTCCTCCTCTTTAAAAGGGGATAATAGCACTGTCCTCACTTAGATGAGGGGTGTGAGGTACTTAGACACTAGGATGATGAGGCCAGGGCTGGATTAACTCTCCTGTGGGGCCCCTGTATACCACAGGCAGCTCCCAAATGGCAGCACGCTGCACCCGGAAGCGGTCGGCTGCTGGCACGTCTCTGCGTGCCCTTTGGGGGATGGGACAGTGTGTCTCCAGGTGCTGCCGGCGCCGGCAAGCACAACCCCTGCAGCTCCCATTAGCCGGGAACCAGCCAACAGCAGCTGCGGGGACAGTGCTGGGAGCAGGGGCAAGGCCACGGAGCCACCTCCCCCTGCCAGGGGCCCCAGAGATGTGCCAGCAGCCAGCCACTTCCGGGAGCAGCCTGGGGCCAGGGCACGCTGACACCCTGCCAGAGCCCTGTTGCGTCGCTGGACTATTCGCGGCCAGGAGATCGCGATTGACGGGTTGATGACCACTGACTTATTTCTGCAGGGCCCCCATTAGCCCAAGGCTCTGGCCTGCAGCCCCTAAAGCCGTTGCGTTAATCCATCCCTGGATGGGGCTCATATAAGTACCTAAGGTATCTAACCTGCAGTAAAGGCAGAACTAACTATGGGTGTATACAAAACCTGAGCTAGTCTCTGGGTGAGGAGATGTGTCCCGCTTAGGAAGAGATATTTAGTGAAAGTCCCTGGAAGCTGCTACTCAGATTTCTGCTGTTCCTGATCTCGATAAATGACCCAATAAAAAGGGTTTCAGAGTAGCAGCCGTGTTAGTCTGTATTCGCAAAAAGAAAAGGAGGACTTGTGGCATCTTAGAGACTAACAAATTTATGTGAGCATAAGCTTTCGTGAGCTACAGCTCACTTCATCAGATGCGTTCAGTGGAAAATACAGTGGGGAGATTTATATACACACACAGAGAACATGAAACAATGGGTTTTATCATACACACTGTAAGGAGAGTGATCACTTAAGATGAGCTATTACCAGCAGGAAGGAAGGGGGGAAGGAGGAAAACCTTTTGTGGTGATAATCAAGGTGGGCCATTTCCAGCAGTTAACAAGAATGTCTGAGGAACAGTGGGGGATGGGGTGGGGGGAGAAATGCCATGGGGAAATAGTTTTACTTTATGTAATGACTCATCCACTCCCAGTCTCTATTCAAGCCTAAGTTAATTGTATCCAGTTTGCAAATTAATTCCAATTCAGCAGTCTCTCATTGGAGTCTGTTTTTGAAGTTTTTTTGTTGAAGGATAGCCACTCTCAGGTCTGTAATCGAGTGACCTGAGAGACTGAAGTATTCTCCGACTGGTTGTTGAATGTTATAATTCTTGACGTCTGATTTGTGTCCATTCATTCTTTTACGTAGACTCTGTCCAGTTTGACCAATGTACATGGCAGAGGGGCATTGCTGGCACATGATGGCATTTATATCACATTGGTAGATGCGCAGGTGAATGAGCCTCTGATAGTGTGGCTGATGTGATTAGGTGTCCTATGATGGTGTCCCCTGAATAGATATGTGGACAGAGTTGGCAACGGGCTTTGTTGCAAGGATAGGTCCTGGGTTGTGGTTCTGTTGTGTGGTGTGTGGTTGCTGGTGAGTATTTGCTTCAGGTTGGGGGGCTGTCTGTGAGCAAGGACTGGCCTGTCTCCCAAGATCTGTGAGAGTGATGGGTCGTCCTTCAGGATAGGTTGTAGATCCTTGATGATGCGTTGGAGAGGTTTTAGTTGGGGGCTGAAGGTGGTGGCTAGTGGCGTTCTGTTATTTTCTTTGTTGGGCCTGTCCTGTAGTAGGTGACTTCTGGGTACTCTTCTGGCTCTGTCAATCTGTTTCTTCACTTCAGCAGGTGGGTATTGTAGTTGTAAGAATGCATGATAGAGATCTTGTAGGTGTTTGTCTCTGTCTGAGGGGTTGGAGCAAATGCAGTTATATCTTAGAGCTTGGAAATGGCCCACCTTGATTTTCACCACAAAAGGTTTTCCTCCTCCCCCCCCCTCCCCCCGCTGGTAATAGCTCATCTTAAGTGATCACTCTCCTTACAGTGTGTATGATAACACCCATTGTTTCATGTTCTCTGTGTGTATATAAATCTCCCCTCTGTATTTTCCACTGAATGCATCCGATGAAGTGAGCTGTAGCTCACGAAAGCTTATGCTCAAATAAATTTGTTAGTCTCTAAGATGCCACAAGTACTCCTTTTCTTTTTTTCCAATAAAAAGGGGCTCAGCTGTAAACCTAAGCCACTTTATGAGGCTGTAAGCAAAGGGAAAGGTACATCCTGGAAGGGATGTACCTGGAAAGGTACATCTTTCAGATACTCCCCTCCCTCACCAGAGAAATACATTAAAAACCGTGAGATGCTCCGATACTATGGTAACGGTGGTCAGGTACATTCCACAGCTAGTGTGTTGATACAAAGGAAGCGGTGGCTGCAGTTCAGTAGGACTGACAGCGTGATGTGCTGTTCTGCTGGAAATACTGGCAGATGGTTGTGGTTGTTAAGATCCCTGGCCTTTCTCTTCAGAGGAAAGTTGTTAATGCTGGTGTCCTGGATTAATCGCAGAGCAGGTCACATTCTGCCCTCCTACATTCCCCCTGCACAGCGGCGATGCTCAAGCTGTGGTCTGCAGGCCACTGGCTGTCTCTGGAGAGCCAGCTAGTCACATGGTACTGGCTTTTCCTCCTCGTTTCCAGCTACAAGTGTCAACCCTGTGAGACCGGCTTCAGAAGAGGCAGCTCCCAGTTACAGTGACAGCAACAGCTCTGTATTTCTGATAGCACTATTCATCCTAGGACCTCTAAGCACTTCATGTTAGGAACCATCACAACAGCCCTTTCAGAGCACTGTACAGGTAGATGGGCCACCTAAGGAACACCTGGATCAGGGGAATTGTCCCAGGTCTCACTCAGTCAATGATAGAGGATAGAAGTGAGGAACTCTGACTCCCGGCTGCTTGCTTCAAGACTACGCTCCCTCTGCATCACTAGCCCTTGTTGACAAGGAGGCCTGAAAGTTCAAATTAAATAAAAATTGAACCCGAGGCAAGAGTTTAAAAATGGAGCTCTGAAATCAGGCTCCAAAGTCCATATCTAGGTTCCTGAGTAAAATGCCAGATTCTTCAGAGTACTCAGTGAATAATTATGGATTTAGGAGCTGGAATCCAGGCATTTGTTTTACAAACTATTGGCCATAATCATTGTCCAAACTTTCTCCAAGTCTGAAAACTTTTGGAAGTTCTCTACTGGATTCATGTATGGACTCCATAAGAAGAGGGGATGGATGGGGCTGGGGTTAAATCCCTGGATACAAAGGATCTGGGTTCAGTTGCCTTTGCCACAGACTTCCTGCGAGACCTGCACAAGTCACTTAGGCCCAGATTTTTTATGGATATTTAGGCATTGTGGTACCTAAGTCTCACTGACTTTCAATAACACTTATGCTCCTAAGTGCTTAGGTTACTTCTGATAAGGACACTTAGGATCCTAAGTCAGGTGTTGCATTGCGTAGCTGATGGATAAATGTATTTAAAAATCTGAGCCTTAGTCTCTCTGGGCTTCAGTGCTCCACCTATAAACTAAATCGAATCCTTCTTTTCTCCCACTTGTCTATTTAAAGGTGGAATTCTGAACTGTGCTCTTAACTGTAAGCTCTTGAGACAGGGGCATTTTTACCCTGTGTATGTACATCTCCTAGCACCATGGTGCCCTGATTTCAGTTTGGGCCACTAAATATTATTGTAATGCAAATAATTAGCTATCCCGTGGGTATGGCATCACCACAGCTGGCAGGGAGCCTCCCAGCCTACATAGGCAGACTGACACGAGTCCGGCTTGAGCTAGCGCATTAACAACAGCAGTGTAGCTCTCAAGCCTACCCAAGCCCATGGGTCTGAGCTCGTCTGGCTAGCCTAAACTACCGCCCTAGCCACAATGTCTACACTGCTATTCTTAGTGTGCTCGCTAGCACCCTCTAGCGTGAGTCTGCCTCCTGGGTTGGTAGACTTGCTCCCAGCTGCAGTGTAGACATACCCTACAAAGCCAGATCCTCAGCAGCTGTAAATGAGTGAAGCTCTGTTGAGGTCACATTTGATTGAAGTCAGTGGAGGGTGTTGATTTACACCAGCTGAGGATCTAGCCTATAGTTTTCTTGACCCAGTCAACATAGGGTTTAATTGGAAATCTCATGAGAATAGCCTCATTTCATTTCTTCTTTTCCTCTCTCTTTTTTTTTAGATAAAATGTAGCTGAGCCACGTTTGTTGCAAACAGAGGAGTAATTACATTTACTGCAAATGCTCTTGGATCAGGTATTCATTTACCAGCTGCTAAAATAAAACAAAGTGCCACTAGAGAGTTGCAAAAAGAAAAGGAGTACTTGTGGCACCTTAGAGACTAACAAATTTATTTGAGCATAAGCTTTCGTGAGCTACAGCTCACTTCAACGGATGCATTTCGTGGAAAATACAGAGGGGAGATTTATATACACACACAGAGAACATGAAACAACGGGTTTTATCATACACACTGTAAGGAGAGTGATCACTTAAGATGAGCCATCACGAGCAGCGGGGGGGGAAAGGAGGAAAACCTTTCATGGTCACAAGCAAGGTAGGCTACTTCCAGCAGTTAACAAGAACATCTGAGGAACAGTGGGGGGTGGGGTGGGGGGGAGAAATAACATGGGGAAATAGTTTTACTTTGTGTAATGACTCATCCATTCCCAGTCTCTATTCAAGCCTAAGTTAATTGTATCCAGTTTGCAAATTAATTCCAATTCAGCAGTTCCACTGAATTCCACTTCCTGGACACTACGGTGCTAATAAGCGATGGTCACATAAACACCACCCTATATCGGGAACATACTGACCGCTATTCCTACCTACATGCCTCTAGCTTTCATCCAGATCATACCACACGATCCATTGTCTACAGCCAAGCTCTACGATATAACCGCATTTGCTCCAACCTCTCAGACAGAGACAAACACCTACAAGATCTCTATCATGCATTCTTACAACTACCGTACCCACCTGCTGAAGTGAAGAAACAGATTGACAGAGCCAGAAGAGTACCCAGAAGTCACCTACTACAGGACAGGCCCAACAAAGAAAACAACAGAACGCCACTAGCCATCACCTTCAGCCCCCAACTAAAACCTCTCCAACGCATCATCAAGGATCTACAACCTATCCTGAAGGACGATCCATCACTCTCACAGATCTTGGGAGACAGGCCAGTCCTTGCTCACAGACAGCCCCCCAACCTGAAGCAAATACTCACCAGCAACCACACACCACACAACAGAACCACTAACCCAGGAACCTATCCTTGCAACAAAGCCCGTTGCCAACTCTGTCCACATATCTATTCAGGGGACACCATCATAGGACACCTAATCACATCAGCCACACTATCAGAGGCTCATTCACCTGCGCATCTACCAATGTGATATAAATGCCATCATGTGCCAGCAATGCCCCTCTGCCATGTACATTGGTCAAACTGGACAGAGTCTACGTAAAAGAATAAATGGACACAAATCAGACGTCAAGAATTATAACATTCAACAACCAGTCGGAGAATACTTCAGTCTCTCAGGTCACTCGATTACAGACCTGAGAGTGGCTATCCTTCAACAAAAAAACTTCAAAAACAGACTCCAATGAGAGACTGCTGAATTGGAATTAATTTGCAAACTGGATACAATTAACTTAGGCTTGAATAGAGACTGGGAGTGGATGAGTCATTACATAAAGTAAAACTATTTCCCCATGGTATTTCTCCCCCCCACCCCATCCCCCACTGTTCCTCAGACATTCTTGTTAACTGCTGGAAATGGTCCACCTTGATTATCACCACAAAAGGTTTTCCTCCTTCCCCCCTTCCTTCCTGCTGGTGATGGCTCATCTTAAGTGATCACTCTCCTTACAGTGTGTATGATAAAACCCATTGTTTCATGTTCTCTGTGTGTGTATATAAATCTCCCCTCTGTATTTTCCACCAAATGCATCCGATGAAGTGAGCTGTAGCTCACGAAAGCTTATGCTCAAATAAATTTGTTAGTCTCTAAGGTGCCACAAGTCCTCCTTTTCTTTTTGCGAATACATACTAACCCGTCTGCTACTCTGAAACCTGTCCTCTGACAGTGGCCAGTGCCAGGTGCCCCAAAGGGAATGAACAGACAGGTTATCATCAAGTGATCCATACCCTGTCACCCAGTCCCAGCTTCTGGCAAACAGAGGCTAGAGACACCATTCCTGCCCATCCTGGCTAATAGCCATCGATGGAACTATCTTCCATGAATCTATCTAGCTCCCTTTTGAACCCCAGTAATGATGTATTATATGCAGTCACATGGGGCTACTCCTATGAATCATAGAAATGAGAGCTGTAAGAGACCTATTTGGTCTTCTGATCTATTTTCCTAGCAATGCAAGAGTCTTTCCTGATGTACATTTGCTAATGTTTTACACAGTGAAGTTTTAAATGTTTTACGGTATGGGGCTTCCACGTCTTCCTTTACTCATCAGCCAGCTAGATTGACAGGTCCCTGCTCCAATCACTGTGCAAACAAAAGGAGATTCAAATCTACATTGTTCAGAGTATGGCAAGGGATAACAAAGAGAGGATGGGAGGATGAGGGTGACAGCAGTGGGAGATGTGGACTTACTCATTATCAATATGAAAGGCAAATTCTTTTTTGATTCCTACTAAGTTCTTTGCCATGATAGTATCTAGTGGCAATATGTTCCACAAGATGACCTGGTTTAAATAAATAAATACAAGTATTTTCTTCAATTGCTTTTAAATATTTTGCTCCCAATTTCCCTTCTCTAGACCATTTACTAGGTTGCAAACCTCTATTGCGTCCCCTCTTCTTCATATCCTCCCCCGCAAACTAAACTGGTCTTTCAAATCTGTCTCCATTTGGGGGTTTCTAATTGTTCTTAATGCCCATCAGTGAACCCTTCTGCTTTGGCTGTATGTTTTTATGAGATGGAATGATCAGATCTGTGCACAACTGAGTTATTAAATTCTATGTAGCATTTATGATCAATGAGTAATTACATTTTATGTAGCCTTTGTGTATCATTTGCCGTCAAATCATTTAGCTTTAATTGGCACATTGAGCATGTGAGGAATCACCATCTATTTGCTTTTGGTTTTCCATCATGCAGAGAGTATGTGTGGGAGAAAAGGAGGGGGAGTGGGAGGGGAGCCCTCAAAGAACATAAAACCACTGTGCAAACAAAAGATCCATGACGGGCCGGATCCTTAGCTGAGGGCAATGCACCCTTAAAGTCAATGGAGTTAAACTGATTTACACCAGCTGGGGATCTGGTCAGAGGCCATCAGTAAAGCTGTGATGCCAATTTGGTTTAAATGTCCACAGTGGAACAGGTAGCAGAGTAGCTGGACAAGCCGTGGCTGCACTGGGCTGGGCTCTGCCTCTCCCTTGGGCAGTTCAGCACATGTTCAACCATGAGCGTAACGGCCAGAAAACCCAGCCCTGCTGCTGCTGAGCTGACCCAGTGGGGACGTCACGCTGCTGGCAAAGGACAGAACAAAGGTGTGAAGCCCCTGTACCGTTGGGTTTCTGAGGAGCAGAGGCCACGTTCTTTCCCCCGGGCATCCAGCCAATGAGAAGGGTGTCACTCCAGCAAGCCAAGTAAGCAGGAGTGCACCTGCAATACTTTTAATGGGGCCCCTTGTGCAAGGCCCAAGAAGCATTCCTTTCTCCCCGCAGCCTCAGTCAGACGGCTCTGCCCTGCCCCAGACAGGAGGATTCAGAGCAGAGGGTGAGGGCCACTGGAGAAGGTGCCCACTGCCAGACAGGATGGGTGGTCCAGTGCTGACCTGAGTTCAATTTCCTGCTCTACCACAGACTCCCTGTGTGACCTTGGGCAAGTCACTTGGCCTCCCTGTACCTCAGTTCCTCATCTGTAAAATGTGCTACTGGGCTGTTGTGGGACGAATACACTGAAGACTGTGAGTTGCTCAGATATTAGGGTAATAAGGGCCACATAGTCTATAAGATAGTGGAATGCGTGTGTGTTTTCCCCCAGAGGGTTCAAGTTGCTGTCTCTGAACCCCTATTTGCCATGAAGCAGCTTGTATCCCGGACCAGCTGGGATGGGAGCACGAATGGCACACGTCCTTCTATCACTTCAATCTGCCTTGTCCTGAGTGGGGCCACATTGACCACTGGGCTTCTCTGCTGCTGTAGCTTTGACGCTATTGTCTGATCTGGCCAGAAACCTGCTTTCCTGCAGTGGGAAACCATCCCTCTCTCAAAGCCGAAAGTCAGTATTCTCAACAATAAACCAACTACCATGACACAGGTGTAATGATGGTGCAAGGCAATGGAGAATCTGCTCCTTTGTCTTGCACCTCCTATGTTCATGCTTCGCCAGGCTGGAGGGTAGAGTCTCCTCCTACAGCTTGCTTTGGGGATGGGCTCCCAGAGGTCATGGGACTTCTAATCAGGTGGTCTCTTGCTGCAGCAGACCTCCCTAAGCCGTGGTGTCCCCTCTGAAAGGGGGAGCTCTTTTGATTCTGCTGCTTCTACAGTTGCTTTTTATTAGCATACATCTGTGGGTCATAGTATAGGGCCAGGTCCTCAGCTGGCGTCAATCGGTGTTGCTCCATTAAAGTCAGTAAAACCACTGTGACTTATACCAGCTCGGAATCTGGCCCAAGGTTCCTTGCACATGAACTGGCTTCCTGCTGGGACGTGGTTATTTGTTGTTCTGTGAGGACCCCTTTTCAGTCAGTGTTTTAATGGCAAAGTGATTTTATGTTTCTCAGTAATGCCAAGTATATTGAACAAGACTTGGCTGGCAGTGTCAACTCGGGAATGTGCTGTGACAGAGCAGAGGGCCCCCTGCTGAGAACGCACTGTCTACGCAACAGCTTCCAAACCTTTAAGTGTGAATGATGGTGAAAACACTACGGCTGTGCATGAGAGAGGACTGGCCTGAGTCTGTTATGCTTAGCCAGGGGCCTGATCTCGTTACTCCACCCGATGCCAGGTATGTGTGCATACGGATGCCATCTATCCATAGATCAGGTACCCAGGGGCAGCGGACGGAGAAGGATAGGCTTGTGTTTAAGACACTGGCTTGGGACACAGCAGATGAAGGATGGTTAGGGTGTTAGTTTAAGACTCAGGAAACCTGGGTTCAATCCCAGCTCTGCCTCAGCTTTCCTCAGTAAAATGGGGATGGTGATTCTAATACTTGATCTAGGGCTGCTTGATGGCATGCAGACACTACAATGATGAGGGCCTGAAAGCAGATGGAAAATAATTGGCAGAGCCCAGTGGGAGAATTATTTTCAATGTGCCCTGAGCTGGAGGGACCGCCTCGGGTAGATAAGAGGACAGTTTTCATTTCCATACCACATTGTCTTTGGTGCTCAGCCCAACAAGGGTGTCATGTAGGCTCAGTATGTCATAGACATCTCTCCATGGTGCCATGGAGACCTTGCTTCTCCATACTGCAGATTGCATCATTACCCTCTGGTTGCTTCACTGATGTTCATTCCCAAGCCTAGCTGGAGTCTCATGAAAAACCTGCCTCCATCACATTTTTGAGCCATGTGACTTCCTGGAACATTTTTACTGAAACAAATCCACTTGTTCCCTAAACAACCTGAACAGCTTTAAATCCACTTGTAAAAGCCTCTTGTTTAGCAGGGCATTCTGTTTCCTTTTCTAATCCATTTTCATTGCAGGCTTGACTAGGAACAGCAGTGCAGTTGGTATCAGCTTTGTACAACCCCCTGTAGGAAAAGTGCTGCATAACATTAAACTAAATGAGAAAGAAAAGGTGGTAGAAGGAATATCTTTTATTGGACCAACTTCTGTTGGTGAGAGAGACAAGCTTTCTAACCACACAGAGCTCTTTTTCCGGGCTGGAGAAGGAACTCTCAGCATCACAGCAAAATGCAAGGTGGGACAGATTGTTTAGCATAAGTACTTAGCCCATATTGTCAGGGTCCAGTCCAGGTAGAGTGGCCCATTAAAATCTCTGCAGTCATAGGACAAAAGGAGGGGGTTAGTGGTTTACGGATAACCTACCTTCATAGGTTATGTCTACACTGGCACTTTCCTCACGAAAGCTTTTGTCGTTCAGGGGCGTGAAAAACCACCCCCCCAAATGAGAAAAGGTTTAGCGACAAAAAGCACTGGTGTAGACAGCTCTTCGATGGCAGGAGCCACGTTTCCAGTGATGAAGCTACCGCCCCTTGTTGGAGGTGGTTTTATTTTGTTCCCAGGAGAACTCTCTCCCAGAGACAAAGAGCGGCCACACAGCTGCGCCATTGTAAGCTGTGCAGTGTAGACATAGCAGATCCAGAAACCACCCCAAACACACCCAGAACTCTTTTATCTACAGCCAGGCACCCAGAGACCATAGAATATGCTCCAAGGAGAAAGTCTGGGCTATGCACCTTAACACACTTAAAACTGGCTTCATCAAACAAGGACACTCCACCAGAGAAGTAGATCACATCATGTAACAGGCCACCCAAATACGCCAAGAGAACCTGCTTCAATATAGAAATAAAACCACTTCTGATTGCACAGAGTTGTCACCTACCACTCCACATTGGAACTTGTATGGGGTATCATCAAACAACTACAACCCATACTTGATAGAGAATCCCACCCTGAAAGAAATCTTTTCTGAACGCCCTCTTCTGGCCTTCAAACAACCCCAAACCTCTACAAGCTCATCAGAAGCAAGCTCCCCACAGACAAGGACACACCAACTCAAAGCGGCACCAGACCCTGCCAGAGCACCAGATACAAAACCTGCAGACATATCTCCCCAGCTACAATGATCAACACTCCCCACAACACATCTTTTAAGATCCATGAGTCCTGCATATGCAATATGTGGTGTACTTCACCCAGTGGACTAAATTCCCCCATAACAACTATGTGGGTGAAACCAGACAATCACTATGCTTTCAAATGAACTCACACAGGAAAATGATAAAAGACAAAAACCATCACCTGTGGGTGAACAATTTTCATAAAGCGATCACTCTATATCTGACCTCTCCGTCCTCATCCTCAAAGGAGACCTGTACAATGCTTTCAAAAGACAAGCCTGGGAGCTTAAGTTCATTACTCTGCTGACACCAAAAGTCATGGATGGAACAGAGACATGGGATTTATTTATGGTTTATTACAACAATCTGTAACCCACTAACCGCCTTTTTTTGTCCTATGACTGCAGAGGTGTTAATGGGCCACTCTACTTAGACTGGTCCCTGACAATATGGGCTAACTACTTTTGCTAAACAATCTGTTCCACCTTGTATTTTGCTGTGATGCTGGGAGTTCCTTTCCCAGATGTTAGGAAGAGCTCTATGTGGCTTGAAAGCTTGTCTCTCTCACCAACAGAAGTTGATCCAATAAAAGATATCACCTCACCCACCTTGTCTCTGTAAAATCCTGGGACTGACACGGCTACAGCTACGCTGCATACATTAAAGTGAATTATCTAGTGGCTTCATGCTAGAACGTGTCCTTAATGCTAGAAAATAATGCTGCAGCAAATGCAGCTGAATGGCTTCTTGACAGCCTGAGAAAACCAATTAATCAGTTGTTTAAGTGGGGTGTCAGGTCTAATCCTGACTTTGCAGTGTATTTTTTAGAGTAATTCATCTCTTGTTCTTGATTGCTAGCGCTGGAGACTGAAGCCTCTTTATTGATGGAATGTGTACAGCAAGGCAGCAGCAGTGCAAACATCCCTCGTACTGCCCTGCCTAAGTGCCTTGACCCTGTCCTCAAGGGACTTCTGCTAATGAGAGGGCTGTTTTTTTCTCCATGGCCTTCTCAAACTTTGGTCTCTGCTCAGAATGCCAGCAAGGCAGCGAATTAGCATCAAGTAGTTATTGATGTAGGCAGCTGTTTGCTGTCATGATATATGGAATCTCAGACCATCTTAAATAGGACGTGTTTATTAAAGAAAACAGCAACAAACAAGAGGTGCAAACAGGCTTCTACACAGCTTGTGTTCCAGCTTTGTATCCATTGTTTACCAGGGACGATGCCCTACCTGGAATCCTACACATCACACAGCATCCATCTAGTGGCTGAATAATATACTGCAAAAAAAAATACTGCATCCGTTAAGTAACTGGACTGAAACAGTCCATTTCCCATAGCCCTCCAAACAGCCACTATTTGACACTCCTGGCTACCACACAGCATCACCGGCCTTCTTAGAACTTGCTATTTTCACTCTGCCTAACATTGCTGACTGTGACGCTTCCTGGGAGTGCCCAGGGCTGTGAGACATCTCGCTACCAGCGGCCCTTTGCATGAATAAGTCTTGTCTGTTTCTGCAGGGGTCAGCTCTCCAATGCCACCGGCCATCGGCAACACAAGCACTGCCTTCTAGGCCTCTCTATCTCTAGAGGTTAGTGATAGGCATACTCCAACCCCCGAGCCTTGTGAGCATCTTGCTGGAGTGTCCAGTCCCTGATCCACTGGGTTTGTTTAGTCTGGACAAGAGAAGACTGAGAAGGGACTTGATAACAGTTTTCAAGTACATAAAAGGTTGTTACAAGGAGGAGGGAGAAAAATTGTTCTTCTTAACCTCTGAGGATAGGATAAGAAGCAATAGGCTTAAATTGCAGCAAGGGCAGTTTAGATTGGACATTAGGAAAAACTTCTTAACTGTCAGAATGGTTAAGCACTAGAAAAAATTGCCTAGGGAGGTTGTGGAATCTCCATCTTTGGGGATTTATAAGATCAGGTTGGACAAACATCTGTCAGGGATGGTCTACATAATACTTAGTCCTGCCCTGAGTGCAGGGGACTGGACTAGATGACCTCTTGAGGTCCCTTCCAGTCCTATGATTCTATGATTCTAAGACTGTCCAGAGAGACTTTGTTACCCTGGAAGGGGAAAACTATGGAGAGCTGGCCGGAGCAGCAAGCCACGAAGAGAGATCACCCTGAGTTATGAAGAGAGAGCAAACAAATCCGGAGGGAAAGACATAGAAGAATCATAGAATCACAGAAGACTAGGGTTGGAAGAGACCTCAAAAGGTCATCTAGTCCAGCTCCCTGCTCAAAGCATGGGAGAAGGGGCAAGCAACTGAAGGAGGGGGCATCAGACTGGTCGAGAGCTAACCCCCAGATGCAGCCACAAGGAGGTGCCACAACAGCAAGTAGCAAACCCCTTGGCACCACCACATGGTCTTGTTCTTGATCTCTGCGGTGAATGCTGCAGAATCTGCTATCTAAGGGCTCCTTTCTAACATGAACACATGGTGAGGAGAGGTAACATGGTCATTGAGGCCTCTATACCTCGAGAATGACAGGACATGTGGAATCTATTGGTGAGTGTGTGTTATAGGTCCCCACTTTGTGCACAATCTGCAGCGGCTATGAGTGTGTTACAACCCCCACCTACAGAGCTTTAGATTAAGCTGTAGCAGTGTGTGATTCTACTTTCAGAGACCCCAAGGCCAATCCCCACATGGGTCAGCCAAGATGGTGGCCATCACACATGTATGAGGAGAGACGCTTGCTTCCATTGACAACTTCATTGTTTGCTCCTAGTCCAGCAGGGCATGAAAGGGACACAGCCTGTCTCTGCGTCAGTGAAAGATCGCATTACACGAGAATAATGCATCTTTGTTCCCCCTTTATTGCCTGATTATTTACAGTGGCACCATGAAAATTATGGTTGGAGAGTCTGAACGGATTTTTAAGCCACCCCCCCACCCCCAGGCATTTTGAAAGTGTCACAAGCGCTAGCCAGCCTGTTCAATGCCTGCTCTGAGGAAAGCCAAACAACCTCAGACTACCTGCTGTTTCTTCCTCCTTGCACAATGCAGCAAGGGTGACAACAACAGGAAAGCAAAGGGGAACTTCTTATGAACCAGCAAGGCCACTTCTGAGAACCCCCGGTGACAAATGAATCTCTAATAACCCAGCATCCATCATTGCTGTGTGCCGCGTGGAAAAAGCCAACTCTCTAGTCTCTCTAGCATCTGTCTGCCCAATTTGACAACTGGATTAAAAATAATGTACATGTGAGACAAAGAAATTGCAAAAACCTAGAAGGAGAAACACAAGGGCAAGCATATTGCTAATCATGGTGCTACTGTTACCCCCACCGAACGCTTTCATAAGAATCTCACACCATATTTTATCTAGGGAAAGAAACTATTTAGGGCCCATAGCCAATTATTTCAGTTTATTATTCCATTATTGTGTGATGTTATGATTAATTAACATGTTATCTCATATATAATCATTGTATGTTAAATAGAGTTAAGTTGTAGGATTATAGAAGAGTGATCAGTATTTAGAAGGAATAATGTATTAAATATCTAAGTAAGGAAGGCTGAGGCCTGTAAGATTTTAACTTAGCTATTTTAGGTCTTGGAGGTAAGAAATGCTGACATAAGTGAGTGATCAAAGAATAACCCGATGCCATAAGATTATGGGAAAAGAGGCACCAAGGGATAATATTGAAAAAAATTAGCCGGAAGATAGGTTTTAAATCACAAAAAATGCTTTGGAGGCACATCTGTCTCTAACGTGTCTTAACAACAGGATACAGGTCATGCATCAATGCTAATGAAAATAACAGGAACTATACACAACCTGTAGGAATTGGGGTACCTTGAGTTTCCAGGGGACACCAGACCAATAAGGAAAAAGAGGGTTGACATTTCCATGTTCATGCACAGAATGTGTGTACAGGCAGAATCACATTATAAAAAGGGGGTGCCCAGATTGGGAAAATTGAGCTTTCCTCCAGGCAAACTCCAGCAGGAACCATCCCTCTACTGACGATCAATCCATGAGAGACCCATCAGACCCTAACACTGTCTAGGAGGATGCAAGTATGTCTGTAGCTATAACTGGTGCATGGCTATAGCTAGGAATTGTTTATGCTGTGACATACATAACTTTCTTGGTAACTTTAATAAAATTGATAAAAGATAACAGACCTTGTTCTTGTGATTGTATGTGTCACTGGCCTGTGGTTTCATGTGTTCCCATGAGCTCTAGATCTAAATCAGACAGAGATAACTCTCTTGAACTTGAGACGATAGCTACCAGAGCTGAGCCCTCGCTGGTGTAATATAACATCACTAAAATTAACTTTAATTAAAAATAAAGGCTACAAGCCTGATCCAACACCCATTGAAGTCAATGGGCGTCTTTCCATTTATCTCCATGGCAGTTAGATCAGATCCTTTGGGCTGAATTTACCCACACTGTAAGCCAGTGTAGCTCCATTAAAGTCAATGCAGTTCTGCCTGTTTCCAGAAGGGTGAAATCTCATTCAATATCCAATCTTTTAAGGGATGTGAATACAATCCCCACCACCACAGCCTCATTGCTGGATTAACACTTAGAACAGGAGTTTTCAAAGTTTCATAGTGTGGACCACATCTCCGTGGAGCAAGATGTCCCAGTGCAGTTGGGAAAAGTGATTGCAGGGTGTGTAGACACAGCTGAGCTAACTTGATCCAGCTAGAACAAAGCTAGCTCCAGGAACAATAGCAGTGTAGCTGCAGCAGGCAGGGTCCCTGCAAAGGGTAGCCCCACCCGCCCCAGACTCTGGCTACATACGTGAGTGGCTACCACCTCTGCTACCACAGCTTCAGCTAGAGCAGAGCTAGGTTGGGCTTGTCTACACATGCTGCAGTCACGCTTCCTGACTGCAGTGTAGATACAGCCTTTGTTATGTGTTTGTACACCACCAAGCAAAATGGGATCATGGTCCATGTCTGGGGGTCTTATGCACTATTCCTATTGCAATGTAAATAGCAAATAATCCTCATCAGAACCTCCTCTCCCCTTTGCAATAGCATGGAGTGTCTCCCCACATACTAACAATCCCCTCGACCACCCCCTCGGGGGACCAAGAGAGCATTGAATATATAGTTAGCTTCTTTGAATGCAATCTAGCAGCTGAAAACATGAAGCACAGGGCCCCAGCACCAAGCTTTACACCCTCCTATCAGTTGCTTCCTACAGGATGAATATTCCAGAATCTCAGTGCAGTAGGAATGGCAGAAGAGAGGAAAACAGGGTATTATGCTCCTGTATATCTAGGCTTGGAAGAATTCAGTTTTTATTGGTAAATGTTGGTAAGCGTCGATTTCACCGCACACACAGAAAGCAATGAAAAAAATATTTCTCTCAGTAATTGAAATGCACAGATAGGCAAGATGAGAAAAAGGCTGCTTGAGAACTTAATAGAGTTTGATTTCAGGATTTGTATATGTTGATATGTGGTGTTGGCAGTTTGTGTTTTAATGGTTAAAAAGCGTTAGCTTTTTGTATTTCAACATCTTCTGTCATTAAATAATTGTCTGACACCTCCACATAATTTCCCACCACTGTGAAAATTTAAATCGATAAAGGTTGGAAAATATGCTTTAAAATGAATAGCGGTGTTATCCATTGAATCTATAAAAACTGGATTGTATCAAGCCTATTTACATTCGAGGCCCTTGTCTCCTTACAATTAGAAGTCAAAGAGCGAGTTCAAATTTTCAGTGCTGTTGTGTAACAAATTGTTTAGGCCATGGCTACTTATCAACATCTCCCACCCAGCCCCAGCGACTCACCCTCTCTCTCACACACACAGACTGCTCTAGCTGGGGCCTGCTAGTTGTTGCTCAGTCCAACTCACAGTTAACTCGTGGAGAGCAGCTGTTCTATCACTTCAAAGTGGCCATTTGTGACAAAGTGACTCACCTGCCAGGTGTCCCCTAGTGGTTGGCTGCAGTGTTTTCCCTCTCCGTAGCCCCACCGACTGGCCACTCAGCTCTGCTGCTGGTCCCTTTCATCTTGTGACTGGCCCAGTCACATTTAGGCTTGCCCCTTTCGGGGTAAACCAAATTTCAACTCAGTGATAGTCCCATGACCTCACCTCAGGTTATCAGCACAGGTCCAGGCCTTATGGTCCTTCTGCCTTCATCTTTGGGGCCTTCATGTTATCCCCCTCGGTGAGGCAGTTGGGGAACCAACTCCCTCCCTCTATCCTGGGTTCCAGCCCAGGGACCCTGTAGGAAGTGGTCAAGGTCTATCTCGCAGACTTCTTGGCTTCTTCCCTGGACCACTTCCTACATCACCCCACCTTCTCCTGATGCCTGTCTCATGGAATCCTCACTTCTATTTTTAGCAAGCTATCGAGAGAACAGCTAACGGTACATCTACATGAGCTGCAAATCACACCCCCAGCTGCAACATAATCACATCTCAAGTCTGGCGTTCTTCACAGGTGCAGCAGGGCTCACTGAGCCCATAGCTACTCTTTAACCTCTTCCTGACTACCCCTTCCCACCCCAACAATGCCAGGAGGTGGGTCTGAGTCTGATGAAATCCATCCCTCTCTCACTCTTGTTTGAACACGATCTAATCTACCACTTTGAATTTGTGCTGATGGCACCTCTAGATCCTGCCACTTACCCTGAATACAACATGCACCCAGAGGCATGACCATAGTGTGCTGGTGGACACAGGCCAGCCAGCATAAAGAAAGATTTGTCCTCTGCAAATGCAGTCCCATGTACAGTCCAGTTCATAGCATATCAAGTATGGTCTGAAGATCACATGCAAGGAAGATGGTTTGATAGCGTTGATTATCAGCTCTGTGGAAACTCCAGTGTAATGTCTGTCAGTTACTAAAGCTCTTTGGGGTTGGCTCAGTGAGTCTTTCCAACAGACTTAACTAGTTCATGAACATGGCAAGCTGTGCATGGTGCTTGGAAGTGACACAATCAGGGGAGCAGAAGGGAGGGTTTTTCATTCATTTAATAACTTTGAAGGGATGTGGGGCCACTTCTAGTTTTAACTTGGGGCATCCAGCAAATACATTTATGTCCTTGTATCACTGGTAGCCTCTATTGCGAGACACCCATTCACTTCCACATGTGACATTACCCAGGGTACAATCTGGACTGTTGAACAGCTGTGACCCCTCAATTCTCTAGCCTGGGGTTGCCTTTTACACTGCTGTGCTTGTAAGAACATCCACTCCTGGCCTGTTCACACACAGCCTCTAACACTGCTGTGCTTGTAAGAACATCCACTCCTGGCCTGTTCACACACAGCCTCTAACATGCAAAATCACTCCCAGCTACGTTATATGAGTGCCCTGGCAGCCATTCATGAATTACATATAGGGCAACACCAGCAAATTCCAAGTCCCAGCCTTGTCCCCAAAAATGTGCATCCTGTACTGCTCAGTAATTATCTGAACAGTACAAATTCACAGAAAGTCCATCATTTCATCAAAGGAAGTAGATATGAACCAGCCTCATTATCTTAAATGGAGTTTCCCCACACACTTTAACCAAACACTTTGGTTAAGCTAAAACAATAAGATATGTTTATTAACTACAGAAAGTTATTTTTAAAGTGATTACAAATAATGATGCATAAAAAGTCAGTTATAAAAGAAATAAAAAAGTTAAACACAAGCTAATAGCTAAATGAACTTAAAAGGAAAAAGGTTTTGTCTCATCATATGTTTACAGCAGTCTGTACTGCCAGGATCACTCCTCCCCTAGCTCAATAATGTTTTCATCGTCTTTCAAGCGTTGTAGCCGACATGAGTACAGATGGGGGAGAGAGAGGTGATTTGGAGGCCAATGTCTCTCATTCTTATACCACTCTCCCCTTTTTAAGGATTACTCCCAGCTGGGATACAGGTGAAAAGAACTAGATACATTCATGGAGGATAGGTCCATCAATGGCTATTAGCCAGGATGGGCAGGGATGTTGTCCCGAGCCTCTCTTTGCCAGAAGCTGGGAATGGGTGACGGGATGGATTACTTGAGGATTACCTGTTCTGTTCATTCCCTCTGGGGCTCTTGGCATTGGCCACTGTTGGAAGACAGGATACTGGGCTAGATGGGCTTTGGTCTGACCCAGTATGGCCGTTCTTATGTTCTTATAACAAGTAGTCTCTTGTGGACATGAGGTCTGACCCATCCCTGTGAATGTAAATTTCTTATTCACACCTTCCCCCACCAGAGACTGGACGCTTAAGTAGGTGATAGTCTTTTAACATCTGGCTGGGCGTTGGCCTGTCCTTTGTTTCTGAGAAACATGGTTTGGGCCTGCTTTTCTTAAACTTGGAGCATGTTACAGCAATGATACATAGTAGAATCTTATAACTTGACGTACAGTGTTGATACACATAGTTTATCAGGAAAGTAATGTTCAGTAGATTATGATGTTTCAAAGTATGCCTCACAAGGCATACTTTGCACACAATTTATCATAGTCTTGTACAAGTGGTGAACATAATAGTATAGACTGTCACATCAGTGCAGGAAGGGCATCTATCAGAAGTCTTCTAACACCCAGCATTCATTTCAAACTAAACCAATGGCCAAGCTTTTCCGAGGTGACTAGTGAATTTTTGGGAACCCATCTTCAGACACTTTAAAGGGGCCTGATATTCAGAGAGTGCTGAGCAATGGCCCTCTGAAAACCAGGCCCTTTTAAGATGCCTCAAGTTGGGCACCCAAAAATGGAGGCTCCAAACATCACTAGTCATGTTGGAAAACCTTGGCCTACAGCTTGTGTATGTAAGTGATGCATAGACCCTGTGCTGGGCCTCTGTGCAGGGGTGAATTGTAGCCTCTAGCCTTAGCAGAAGGAAGCTGGGTACCTTTTATGCTCAGCTAGCTGATTTTTGCAGCTAGTGATGTGTCTAGAACTCCAGAGCCCGTCTAATAGACAGGTAGCACTAGGAAAAAATGAAGCGGACTGGAGGCTGAATGTTTCACAGCACTCAAGGCAACCACACACCAAATAAGGCAGAGAGAGCAAATGCTCAGAAGTTACTCATGGATGGGTGAAATGGCAAACATTAATTTGGGTAAAAAGAAAAGGAGGACTTGTGGCACCTTAGAGACTAACACATTTATTTGAGCATAAGCTTTTGTGGGCTACAGCTCAATTCATTGAAATGCATCCGATGAAGTGAGCTATAGCTCACGAAAGTTTATGCTCAAATAAATGTGTTAGTCTCTAAGGTGCCACAAGTCCTCCTTTTTTTTTTTTTTTTTTTTGTGGATACAGACTAACTCGGCTGCTACTCTGAAATCTGTCATTAATTTGGGTAGTTCTCCTGGATGATCCTCCCACATATGAGTTTTGCAGGGAGTTTAAATTGAAATCAAATCCCTCTTCAGGTTAATTTCTATTTTTCCTTTTCCTTCCCATCCTTGAGAGTCAATCACACGTGGCTCCCTCCAAATTCCACGGTGCACAGTTCTCTGTGTTTGGGTGAATTGCTGCGATCTAAGCAAGTGCCCTGAAACCAGCCTGTGCCTGAGGAGTGCAGGGAAATCAGGCAAACGTCAGGTACTCCAAATATCTGGCTCTAATCAGGGCTTTAATGGAACCAGTTGCACTGGCCAGGGCATACACAACATACACAGGGTTAGCACCAGATACAAGCAGATCCAAAAATATTTAGCTTGATTGCATACAGAGGGACCCTTGCCACATTAAATCACTAGTGGGGTTTGAACCTGACACTCTCAGTGCTAAAAACATAAGTCTTTGTCACTTGAGTTTGTGGATTGCAGTAGTTGTCTCTTATCTACTTCTATGGACTAGCCACTAGAGGGGGACAAAGACCCACACTGTGCTACTGTGGGTTACATGTTCACTAGTACTAGCCACTATAGGAGATAGGATATTGGACAAGATGGGCCACTGCTCAGATCCAGGATGTTCATTCTCCATTCCTACAGATTTGTATTTCACCAAACCTAGAGGCAAAAGGAAAGATGGTCTTGTGGTTTGTGTGCTAGCCTCAGATGTGGGTAATGGGTTCAAGTTCCTCCTCTACCATGGGCTTCTTGTGTAACCTCTGGCTAGTCTCTCCATTTCTCTTTTATAAAAGACTTCTGTAGCACTTCCCTACCCCAGAGGGGTGTTAAGAAGAGCATTACATTAAAAATGGTGAGGCATTCTGATATTACAATCATGAGGGCCATATAAGTAGCTTAGGTAGGTGGACAACAACAATAGAGTGGTCAGTTTCACTTTATTTCTGGCTCTCGTGCACTATTCCAATGCTGCCAAAAATGCCAGGAAATGGATAATTCCAGGCATAAGAAAGGTTGGCTTTTTTTTTAATTAATGAAAACGTTGATTAACATGAGGTTTGGTTAATCTCTAAAATGATAAATCCAGACCCCTGAGCGACATTGTTAAACCAGCCTAACCCACCCCTGAGTAGACAACACTAGGTGGATGGAACACCTTGTAGTACTGCCTCTCAGAGAGGTGGATTAACTACCGCAAAGGGAGAACCTCTCCAGTTGCTGTAATAAGTGTCTACGCAGTAGCTGTTTAAGTGTAGACGCAGCCTAAGGGCTTGAGTCTCAGCTACCATTTCTGCTGCACTGATACCATTAATGAGCCTTAAAGTGACCGAAAATGTAAATGCAGATCACACTTACTTCAATAGCCCTTCACAAGGCCAGAGTGGTGTGAAGGGGCTTCAGCGTAACTAGGGCTGTGTCTATACTAGAGACCTTACAGCAGCGCCGCTGTACCGAGGCAGCTGCGCCACTGTAAGATCTCCCATGTGGCCGCTCTATGCCGGCGGGAGAGAGCTCTCTCCAGTCAACATAATTAAACTACCACTGACGAGCGGCAGTAGCTACTTTGGTGGGAGATGCTCTCCAGCCAACATAATGCTGTGCACACTACCACTTATAACAGCGCAGCTTGGGTTGCTCCAAGGGGTGTTTGTTTCACACCCCTGAGTGATATACGTTTTGCCGACATAAGTGGCAGTGTTGGCATGGCCTAACTGAATCAGTCCCTAAAATCTGTTTGGTTTTTACCATAAACCCTACATTTGGGGCCTGAAATACCTGACAACCTTCTGAAAGGGAGCCAGGTTGATCGTCATGCTACTTTATTCTCTCACACACACAAGTTTCGAATTCTTTGCTTTCTCTGGCAAGCCAAGACCACTGGAGCACCTATCTACCTCCTGTGGCCTCATCAG
This sequence comes from Dermochelys coriacea, assembly GCF_009764565.3. Taxonomy (NCBI): domain Eukaryota; kingdom Metazoa; phylum Chordata; order Testudines; family Dermochelyidae; genus Dermochelys; species Dermochelys coriacea. The sequence continues at coordinate 263,136,730 of NC_050069.1, forward strand.
ATCCTTTTTCAGTCAACCCAAAGTAAACAGGAACTGGTGAGCCGAGGGGAACAGAAGACAAGACACAGGAGAGGCTTTTCATTAACAAAGGGAATGCAAAATAGTGCACTGAAGCAAGCACAGAAGAGATTAAAGCCACAGCCCCTCCAGATCTGTTATCCAGCTCTGCACATTATCCCACACATCATAACAAAGCTGTTAAGGAAAGATGACAGTTCGACAGCTTTCTGGGTGAGTTATTTTCCAAGCTCCAGAGGTGTCTGTCTATGAAAGTGAGTAGCATATACCCCTGCTTCCAGAGTCCCTGTCTTCTCAGCTGCATGGAACTGTTTATTATTGCCTACAATGACTTTCTTTTTGTAGACATGGTTCAGACATCAGTTTTCTAAGCAGGAAATATTCTTTTCTGCCATACAATAAGCCAATTATTTTCAAAGCATGGAGCCTGAGAAAGGCTGGCCTTGTGGTTAAAATGGCAGGCTGACTCCTGAGATCGGGACTCGATACCCAGTTTTGCCACAGATTCATTGTGAGGGGCCTGGGCGACACTACAGAGTTAGGTCGACCCAAGGCAGCTTACATCAACCTAACCATGGAAGCGTCTACACTTACATTTCACTCCTGCCAATGTAACAGCACAGCTACACCAACTTAATAACTCCCCCTCCATGAGTGGCATAGAGCCAAGGTTGATGTAGTTAGGTTGACATGGTGTCAAAGCAGACACTGCATTGCTTAAGTCGACTGTTACTGGCTTTCAGGAGCCATCCCACAATGCCCCGCATAGACAGTACAATCGATACGAGCGCTCCTGATGAGGATGCCCACCGCCGACACAAGGAGCGTAGCGTGGACAGGCACAAGTGATGTAATTACTGCAGCGGCTGTATGCTGACGTACATTAGGTCAACAATTTTGTAGAGTAGACTTGGGCAGAGTCACTAATCTGTGTTCCTCGATTCTCCATCTGTAAAATGGGACTTAGGATATTACCTGGGTCTGTTTATCTATTTAGATGGTAAGTTCTTTGGGGTCTGGGTTCTTTTTCACTATGAGTTTGTGCACGCACCACGGGGCCCTGATCTGTCGGGGCCTTTAGATGTTATAACAATATGAGAAATAAATCAGAATACAAATGATCTTTGGGGCTCCTGCTGCCTCTCCCCTCTCCTGTACAGATCACGTCTCATCTCCCCCAAGCCACCAACATAACAATAATCAGAACCTGATCCCTTATGAAGCGTAAACAGTCACACACCTTCAGCAGCTACCCTTTCCGCACACCTCATCCCACCGCAGCCCTTCGCTGTCTCTTCTAGACTAAGCGTGACAGATGTCCCGCTTCATGGCCAACATGCCGGAGATCAAATAGGGGAACACCAGCACTAAACCATGAACTGCTACAACTTGAGTGAAAGCTGAAGTTGCTGGAAGGCTTCCCTTTGCCTTCACTGGGCTTTGGATCAGGCACTGAAGAGCCAACCCCTGAAAGGAACCCACGCGGCGGGAGACATCTATCTCTGGCCCATCAGCCAGGCACTCCGGGTAAACTACATAGGCACCAAAACTCCTCTCATTGGCATTTCACCCTTTGCTAGCTCCTGCTCAGCTGGGCAACTTCTGAAAATCCCTTCCTTAGGTGCCCAGCTCTCCCCATCCATTGTATAGGGAGCTTGGACAACTTCCTTGTGGCTGAAAATTCCTCTGGGTGGCAGCCCCGGAGGGGGGAAAGGGAGGTACTTCTACACAGCGAGTGGCAGCAGGTCTCAGAGCCAGAGTTGAGCTCACCCCCACTCACTAGGCTTCACAGCCAGAGCCGCAACATCTACACTGCTGTTTTTAGTGCCGCAGCACACGCCCTGTAAGCCCAAATCCGTCGCCCCGGGCTGTGTTGACTTACCCAGAGGGGTTAGGCGTTGCAATGCTGATGGAGCAATGCCAAAGTACCTTTAAAGATCTGGGCTAAGTCCTGGAAGACACACCCCTGCATGCTGGTGGACGAACAAGAACGACCTACCTCTCTTGCAATGATCCACCCAAAATCAAACCATGTCCAGAATTAATTAGGACTTGTCCAGTTTATTTAATCATCATCCAGCTGAAGCTCTTCGAGCAGATTCTGCGGATGAATCACTCACCCTGATAACTTTTCCATTACTTTGATGACTTGTTATTTCAATGCTGGCATTGCCAATATATAAATGAGTCCCATGTGATCCAATGACTCACAGCTGCTTAGGCCAGCAATAATGTCTCCTTTTTTAATTACAACAGCACTCGTTTTAGAACAGGCTGATGTGCCAAGTTTCTAAGGAAGATGTTCAAGGGTGCATGTGCAACTCATACTTCAAAGTCCGTGTGAGAATCAGGGGGAGAAAAAGCCTAGGGCTGTTCTCTAATGGGGAGTCCCTAGGGCGGTGGCTCTCAACCTTTCTAGACCACTGTCCCTCTTCCAGGAATCTGATTCATCTTGCGCACCCCCAAGTTTCACCTCATTTAAAAACTACTTGCTTACAAAATCAGACATAAAAATGCAAGTGTAATAGTACTGAAAAATTGCTGACTTTCTCATTTTTACCATGTAATTATAAATCAATTGGAATGTAAATATTGTACTTACAGTTCAGTGTATAGTAAACAGAGCAATATAAACAAGTCAATGTTTGTTTGACATTTTAGTTTGTACTGACTTCACTAGTGCTTTTTATGTAGCCTGTTGTGAAACTAGGCAAATATCTTGATGACTTGATGAGAAGACCTCTGGGTATCCCTGGTTGAGAAGCCCTGCCCTAGGGTTTATTTGCTGACATGTTAAAACTACAACCGTCTCGTCTTCACTAGGCTTTTACCTGTTTTAAAGGCTAGCTCAGTGGTTTGAACATTGGCCTGCTAAACCCAGGGTTGTGAGTTCAATCCTTGAGGGGTCCATTTGGGATCTGGGGCAAAAATTGGGGTTTGGTCCTGCTTTGAGCAGGGGGTTGGACATGCTAACTAACAAACACATCATTTTTCCTAGTGAAGACAAGCTCCAAGAGCAGATCTCTAGCACTGATTAATCTTCACTGCGATCCCACGGAAGACCGGGCAAGGAGTCCAACTGGCTAACTGCACCATGACAGCACCTCTGTGCTGGCAGGACAGGATGGGGAGCAGGACCGTGTTCAGAGCATGTAGTGATTTCAATGGAAGTTTGGAGCCTAAATACCTTGGTTAAACTGCACCGAGAAGCCCAGAGGAGAGTTAGAAAGTTAACTACTTAGTTTATTGTAACAAGATTTGGACTGAACTGCATGAGCCAAAGGGAAGATACTAATTTCCCACAGAACTTGAGTCACAGACTGCCTCCACAAGATACCATAAAGTAGCCAGGGAGTCACCATGGGCCTGATCCAAAGTCCACTGAAGTCACTGGGAGCACTAGCATGGACTTCGGATCATAGAATACAAGGGTTGGAAGGGACCTCAGGAGGTCATCTAGTCCAACCCCCTGCTCAAAGCAGGACCAATCCCCAATTTTTGCCTCAGATCCCAAATGGACCCCTCAAGGATTGAACTCACAACCCTGGGATTAGCAGGCCAATGTTCAAACCACTGAGCTATCCTTTCCCCCAATCAGTTCCTAGGTGGAAGCCTCGGGTGGTGACGGTCTTTTAGGGTTCAATTAGGTTTGTTAGGGTGTCACCTTGGTGGATGGAGCCCAAAGAACATAGAATCACAGGACTGGAAGGGGCCTTGAGAGGTCTTCTAGTCTAGTCCCCTGCACTCAAGCCAGGACTAAGTACTATCTAGACCATCCCTGACAGGTGTTTGTCCGACCTGCTCTTAAAAATCTCCAGTGACAGAGATTCCATAACCTCCCTAGGCAATTTATTCCAGTGCTTAACCACCCTGACAGTTAGGAAGTTTTTCCTAATGTCCATTCTAAACCTCCCTTGCTGCAATTTAAGCCCATTGCTTCTTGTCCTATCCTCAGAGGTTAATGACAACAATATTTCTCCCTCTGCCTTGTAACAAACGTTTATGTACTTGAAAACTGTTAAAAACATGAATTGATTCTGCAGAGGGAAATGAATTAATTGAAATTAAAAATAAAATAGGGCTTGTAGTACTCTTATTTGCTGCATCCCTTGTATGGATTTTTGCCATGATATTATTAACCAGTCTAATTTCTGTGGATAAACAGACATACCAGATGTACAGTTGCTGGTTTTATATGTGCAACATTAATGCATCTTTCTGGACATTTAGCCTATGTCATGGGAAGGGGGGGGTTGGTGTGTCACACGCAAAATGGAGAATTTTTAATTATGCCTATTTCTCAGTGAAGGGTACATTTTAAAAATACATATATTTAGGTCCAGCTTTCCTCCTGCACCAAGATCTACTCAGTGCAGGACAGGAGAGGGTCAGACCTGTGTTCACAAGCTACCCCAGCCTCAAGAAAAGTTAGAGCAGCCTAGGCACTGCTCTAACTTACAACAGCTAGCTATGGTCTGTAGGAGACCATATGCCAATAGCAAATTGGCTTAGCGTAGTAGAGTTCTGCCCCCCTACAGGCCTTGGCACACCCCTCCCATTCCCAAAATACCCCCTACACCCAGTGGCAGACAGGCAGTGGCACAGAAATCAGTGCTGCCAGCTAAATGCCAGTGGAGAATTCCCCCCCACCAGGGAGATTTATCAGTTTGACAACTGGGGCTGGAACAGAGGCAAAGAATCCAGCTCTTAAAATCCAGAAGACACCTACAGATCCTATTCAGGATGGGACTAACTTCCTATTGGGCAGCGTGAGTCTCTTCTCTTGCTGTTACAAGGAGGAGGGTGAAAAATTGTTCTCATTAACTTCAGAGGATAGGACAAGAAGCAATGGCTTACATTGCAGCAGGGACAGTTTAGGATGGACGTTAGGAAAAACTTCCTGTCAGGGTGGCTAAGCACTGGAACGAATTGCATAGGAAGGCTGTAGAATCTCCATCATTGGAGGTTATTAAGAACAGTTAGACAAGCAACTGGCAGGAATGGTCTAGTTATTATGTAGCCCTGCCTTGCGTGCAGGGGACCGGACTAGTGACCTACTGAGGTTCCTTCCAGTCCTACACTTCTATGAGACTCACTTACACTGATGTCAATCAGTAGTAACACCAGTGCAGCCAGGGGAGTTGCACTGGTGTAAGGGAGAGCAGCATAAGATACTTAGAATGTGGGCTGCCAGGACATGTGTCTCCTTCTGCTGGGTCTTGCTGGGCCTAGCAACCCCCTGAAAAGCAGCAGCCCCCTCTAGAGGGTCACTGGATTTCTCAGCGTGTTGCTATCCCAAGCAGATTAGCAGAGTAGTTTTCCCCAGGGACCTGATTGCAGGATCTGGGCTGTGGCACCTAATCCAAAGCCTACTGAAGTCAGCAGAATTTGGATCAGTTCTTTAGGGAATGTCCATTCTGCAATGAGACCCCCATGACTGGACCTGTGCCAGCTGACATGGGCTTGGGCTAAGGGTTTAACAGTGGTGTAGACGTTTGGGCTTGGGTGCAGCCCCTGTTCTGGGACGGGTCCTAGAGCCAGGCTCCAACCCAAGCCTCAGTGTCTACACTGCAATTAAACAGCACCTTAGCCCCCACCCCGCAAGCCTGGCACAGGCCAGCAGCAGGTTTATAACTGCAACATACACACACCCTTAGCATGCAAAGGCATTGATGGTGAATGGGATCTTTCTGAGCCCACTTTAGAGTTTGGAGTCACAAGAGCATTTTCCACAGTATCAGAACATGAGTTTCAAGGCCTGCTGAATGCTGGTTCTTTACTGTAGAAACAATCGAATGTGGTGGAAAGACACACTCATTCATTTAAAACATGGAGAGGAAAATATATAGAAGAAATCTCCATAAAAGCCTAATATTTTTGGAGGAAGACAAAAAGTCCTTGCTCCTGAGCCTCCCTAGCAGCAGGTGGAGAGGATCCAAGAGCTGGAAGGCAGCCAAACCCTGTTTCATTGCCAAGCCCTATAGTTCTCTCTCAGACACCCAGCAATAATAGACAGGTCTCCAGTAAAGGGTTGGGGCTCTCACTCTGTCTCTGAAGATGGAAGGATCCTTTTAGCCCCTCCAGGAGGCAAATGGATTTTCTCACCTCCTTGTATTTTCTATAGCCGTGTTTGCTCTGCTGGGGTGAGTTCCCACCTCACAATCAGGGAGATTGTGTGTGGCCGGTCTGGCTCTCTTCTACATCAATGGGAGTTTTGCCGTTATCTTCAGTGGCAGAAGGATTGGGCTATAAACCCGTGAAAATTGACTCATTATCTAAACACTCACATTAACTTTATTTGCAAAAAGAAAAGGAGTACTTGTGGCACCTTAGAGACTAACAAATTTATTAGAGCATAAGCTTTCGTGAGCTACAGCTCACTTCATCCACCAAATGCATCCGATGAAGTGAGCTGTAGCTCACGAAAGCTTATGCTCTAATAAATTTGTTAGTCTCTAAGGTGCCACAAATACTCCTTTTCTTTTTGCGAATACAGACTAACACGGCTGCTACTCTGAAACCTGTCATTAACTTTATTTGTAATCATTTGCAAGTTTATTGGGTGACATCCTGGCCCCACTAAAATCAAAGGCAAAATTCCCACTGACTTCACAGGGCCAGGATTTCACTCCTAGTGCCTTTCTCCTGAGTATCCCAAGTCTCTCTACAAACAGCTAAGACAGTACCTCATACAGACTGATAAATAGGAATAGTAATGAACTAGTAATACCTTGCTCTTATATAGCATTTTTCAGCCATATATCTCAAAGCACTTTCCACAGCAAGACAAGTGTCATTATCCCCATTTTATAGACGGGGAAACTAAGCCACAGAGCAATGACATGCCTGAAGTCACTGAGCAAGACAGTGCCGGGAATAGAACCCACAGCTGTTGAATCCCAGGGCAGGGCAGTGCTCTACCCACTAGGCCACACAGCATCCCCTCTAAGGCAAGTAAATATTATTCCTATTTTACTTGTAAGGCATTTAAGTATTACCACATAATCAACTTGTATATGCAAGAATATGTTCTTATCATTACCTCATCCTCATAATACCCCTGTGAGATACAAATGGGGAACTGAGGCACAGGGTAGTTTAAATACTTGCCCAAGATCACCCAAGAAGCCTGAGGCCAAGCCAGGAATTAAACCCAGGTTTCCTGAGTACAAGTGGAGTGTGCTAACCACTAGTCTACCCTCCATCATTATTAGAGTTCCATCAATGGCTAAAGACTGCATCAAAGTGTAAAGTGACTTATTTGTCCTGGCTAGAACAGAATGTTGCCTTCAGGTTAATCAAAATCAAAGGTCCAGGCACTGATTTTGGCCTTGAACCAAATCATAAATACTGTAAGTTTTCCTTTTTGCTTTGCTTAAATTTTCAAACACCAGTTAACTTTTTTTTTTTTTTTTTTTAAGGAATATGTTTTGCATCTCGATATTTATTCCCCCTTACTGAAGTAGTTTCTCAGGCATAATCAATTCCCTTCCTGAGTCCCTAGAGCTCCGATAGAAAGCCCCAGTCATCAGGAACCAGAGGGTTAATATCTAGCACAACCAGTCATCAAATAATCAAACACGGGAAAGGAGAAAAGAGGCTGCAAATGTTTTTGGTCTGACAAATTGCCTCAATGCAGTTAGATAAATGGACTTTTCTTACTGGAGTGTTCTCCTCAATGTGTCTGAATTGCTTTACGTTTTGTAAACTCCAAAGCAAAATCTATCTGGGAAATCTTATTCTTCATATAAGCAGGTTGGAGTTTTTTTTTAAAAAAGACCCATTGCTGATTCTCCATCTGTCCGATTCCCCAGTGGCTTGAGAAATGCAGCATTAGCTTGTACGCTGATGCCTCTTAGTGGTTGCAACAGAGACTGGCAAGTAAAAAAGCTTGAAATGCAACTAGAAAGATCTTCAAAACTCATTTCACTTTGGTCACATCTACACTAGGAAAAAGGTGTTTTACAAAAAGTGTTAAAATCCTAGCCTAGACAAGGCAAATTGTAGTGTTAACATTTTAAAATGCACCATTTCCTAGTGAAACCGTCTCTGTAACCAAGGAGTTAAATACAATGGAACCGGCTAATAGTCATCTCAGGTGACCCTACTCTTAATGAAGTCAATGGAAACCTCCCTAATGAGCCCAACAGGAGCAGGATTAAGCCTTTTTAGCAATAAGCGGGTGTGTGTGTTTATGGTATTTGTTCTCCTTAAGGAAGGAGATAGATATACATGAAACTTTCATTAGAAAATGAGGCGATGTAAGGAATAGTTCAGCTGCCTCAATGCTTTAAGAACTTCTATACTAGCGCTGGAATGAGGGAGAAAATACCAAAACGCACCTAAGTGACTTGGGAACCAAAGTCCAATTTTCAAAAGTGACAGATAGGCACCTAAGTGCCATTGACTTTCAGGGAGCTTCGGAGTCTCGGGGCCAGATTTTCAAAAGTAGCTTTAGGTGTCTAAAGGTGCAGAGAAGCACTCACTGGGAATTTTCAAAAGTGCCTGAGTAGGTTAGGTGCCGACTCCCTCTCTTGAAAAGCCCACCAGGCGCTTATCTACAGCTTTAGGCACCTAAAAATACTTCAGAAAAACTGGCCGTAGGGCAAGATCCTCAAAGGTATTTAAGAGCCTACTTGCCACTGAAATCATTAGAAGTTAGACGCCTGTGTACCTCTGTGGATCTGGGAATCAGTCGCTTCTGAAAATGTGACAAGTTTCCAAGACACTGTGGCATTTTTGAAAATTTTGCCCCTACTCTTTAGTTGTGCTTTGTCTCAAATTTCATCGCATTCCTACTGCAATTTCAAATTATTAGGGTATTTTTTCTTCCCTTCTTGTCAGACCTGTGTGCAGTGTCGCACTGCGCCATCACACAGATACAATGTCCTACAGGAAGTTAAGGAGATGGACAATAAACTAAAGCAAATACTGTAGGAATTCCTAAAAATCTGAGGTGAAGACTTTATCTGCGCTGCCTGCCTGAATCACTGCATCAAGCAACAGTTTGTGTCCTTGACTGCAGTTATTAGCAGAAAGGTGCCCTGGAAGTTGGCCCTCTAATGAGCCCAAGCCCCACTGCACAATTTATGACACTGATGCAGGAATGAGCTCCTTGGAGGAGAGCCCCTCTGTGGAAACCACTGACATCATGGGCTCCATGCGAGTGCAAAGGCTTGGTTATGCAGATCAGGGCATAAGACTGTGTGGAGACCTAATGAGAAATAGAACTTTAAATGCTGCAAGACCGGCTGGAATAAATAAGGCTCCCAGGTCTAACAGTTTGCTGGATTAGGGAGACAAGGTGAATGAGGTAGTATCTTAATTGGACAGTAAGCTTGTCTCTCTCACCCACAGAAGTTGGTACAATTAAAGATATTACCTCACCCACCTTGTCTAATATCTTGGGAACAACCAACAACACTGCAGACAGCGTGATGGGCTCACTTCTGCATTAGCAAGTCACAGGAAGAGCTTTTCTGAAGTTGCAGCAAGGCTGAAGCCATAAAGGGGTCTGTATCCCAGTGGGTTATAGTTGGATATGGTCAGTACCCACAGAGATCACATGGAATGGGCATCATATCATTTGTCGAACACTGACTGTTCTGCCCTAGCCAGGTTATAGAGGAAACAGTGGCCTTTACCTCCAAAGGGCCAAAGACAAAGAATACACTGCCCCAGGGGATGGGAATGCACAACTGCAAGTTGGATCATCATAAAGCAGCACAAAAAATAAGTAAAATAAGTTTATAGGGCAAAACTCTGAGTGAGGGATTCCACCTCTGGAAGGGAATTCCATATTGTTAAGACACAAACTTCTCAAACCAAAATCTTTCTCACCGAGTGGCCTAATAAATATTTACTTTTTCCTCCTTCGCAGACTTAAGTTCCGCAGTGTCTGCCTCAACATTTCTACAATACCTACTACCATGGGACTGCAGATTCGACTGGGGACTCTGGACGTTACCCTCACATAAACATAGGTGCTCAGACACTGGTGATAAGAGCCATAGAAGTACCTGGATGGATATTACATGAATAATGGTTATATACCTTTAAGAAATGGCTGAACATGTAAAACAGATGCTTACTTAGAATATATAGGGTCCATTCTGCTAAGCACAGCCTCCATCTGCAACTGGAATTAATGGGAATTCCACACCCAGAGGAGATGCCCATCCCAGTAACCCGTGGGTCTTGAGTTCTAGAAGCAATGGGGAATGGCAGGTCACATGTCCTGCACTTCCCACATCTGAATGGGCTGCATGAACTGAAAGATTTTTTGGCCTTCGCCATCAGGCAAGTGTGGATTGTTCAGGTTGAGATTGCTCAGCACACCCAACTTTCAGTCAAGTAAGTGGGAGTTGACAGCGTTCAGCACCGCACAGGACCGGGCTCTTTCATGGCCTTGCCTAATGCACATTTATGAGCGCTAATGTATTGCATAGCTGAACTTTTTGCATAATTGCGCTTTTTTTTTTAAACTGTTCCATACCAGAGCCCTTGAAAGAAAGGATTTTGTATGTTTATATATTTCATTGTGAAATGAAAGAATGAATCTCAGCCGCTCTCTCTAGACTTGTGCTGTGCTATGCGGACTACTGCTTTACATTTTAATAGCCGTTATTTCAGTCCCTTTATCTTCTCTGCTCCTTCTCACCTCCTCTTATACAGAATGACTTTTATTCTACCAAATGTAATTAGGCATGGTCCTGTGTTTTGATTACTTTTTATTCTTAGTAGTAACAGAAATCAGAGTTTTCACCATTTAATTTTTCAAAATTGTCTGTTTCAAGTATCCAAAACTAGTGCTCCTCTTTATGTGAAAGGCAAATGTACAAAAGACATTTTAAAAAAAAAGTGAAAATTTAAAAAAAGTGTGGCAAAAGCAGCTTTGGGGTCTAAGAATCAGATATGAAAAACCTAAGCATGAAAACAAAATTCGGAATGCAAAACACTAGTGCAACCACATTCCAATCACTGTTCCTCTTAAATAATAATAACCAACTTTCCCAGCAATCATGCTGTTTTCATTTCTGACATAGATTAAAAGGCATCATCTGAGATGCTGTAAATAGCAGTCACCATTAAAAACTCATTGGCTATTCCACAGGGAGCATAACAACATCTTCTCTGCTCTTCTAGCCCCAGGCACATACAGTGAGTACTACAGGTATATGGCAGAGTGACTGATGAGTTCTTAAAATGGTATCCACTGAGGATTGCCCTTAAGAGAAACAAATTTGGGGGCCTAAACAGGCTGCGTCCCTTTAAACAGACTGCCTGCCACCATGTGTGTGGTCCATTTAAAGGACCAGTGGCTGTTATAATGGCAGGATTCTTTCACTTTTAACCAGGACACTCATCAAACCTGCCTCAGGAGCAAATAATGCATTCCAAGATTTTCTTTTCCTAGTGACCATTATTGCTCCAAACATAGTTCTAGATGTAACTGGGTCACATTCAAAGGAAAGCATCAGCACAAAAGTTGAGTTGCCAAATGCCCAGGGTACGGCATAGATGTGCAGGCTCTCTCATGAAATCACACACTTTCATCACCAGAGGATTGTTCCTCCTTTGGCATGACGCTCCTCTCATCCTCCTGCCTCCTCTCCTCAGAATCTTCAAAAGAAAATGAAGCGGTAATTGCTTTCTCCCCTAACATCAAGGGAAAAGAAAAAAGGGTAAAGCAGCTGCTCTTTTCCAGTTGTCATCCCAAGAAGAAACATGCTTTGAGCAGTCCTTTATTTACAAGAAAAATAGAATTCTAAGGGCGGAGCAGTTCAGAAGAATAATGCTCTTATTTGTTACCATCTACATTTTACCACATTGTACCTCATTACAGCAGAAAAACTTCCATTAATTGTGTCTTTTGAAGGCTGCAGGTTAGGCACAGTAATTTAAGCTTCAGGTTGGAAATATATACACATTCCACACCGTTAGTTAGCATCTCAGCAACTTAGCTGACTCAGCCCTTCAACTTTTGAAGGTAGATACACTAGGACACATTCAAAAGTGAAACTAGCTTTGAAATTGTGTATCATAGAATATCAGGGTTGGAAGGGACCTCAGGAGGTCATCTAGTCTCCTGCTCAAAAGCAGGACCAATCCCCAACTAAGTCATCCCAGCCAGGATTTTGCCAAGCCTGACCTTAAAAACCTCTAAGGAAGGAGATTCCACCACCTCCCTAGTAACGCATTCCAGTGCTTCACCACCCTCCTCGTGAAAAAGGTTTTCCTAATATCCAACCAAAACCTCCCTCACTGCAACTTGAGACCATTATTCCTCGTTCTGTCATCTGCTACCCCTGAGAACAGTCTAGATCCATCCTCTTTGGAACCCCCCTTCAGGTAGTTGAAAGCAGCTATTAAATCCCCTCATTCGTCTCTTCTGCAGACTAAATAATCCCAGTTCCCTCAGTCTCTCCTCATAAGTCACGTGCTCCAGCCCCTAATCGTTTTTGTTGCCCTTCGCTGGACTCTTTACAAGAAGGATGTGGAAAAATTGGAGTGTGGGGCCCAAAACTGGACACAGTATTCCAGATAAGGGCTCACCAATGCCAAATAGAGGGGAGTAATCACATCCCTCGATCTGCTGGCAATGCCCCTACTTATACATCCCAAAATGCCGTTGGCCTTCTTGGCAACAAGGGCACACCATTGACTCATATCCAGCTTCTCATCCACTGTAACTCCTAGGTCCTTTTCTGCAGAACTGCTGCCTAGCCATTCGGTCCCTAGTCTGTAGCAGTACATAGGATTCTTCCATCCTAAGTGCAGGACTCTGCACTTGTCCTTGTTGAACCTCATCAGATTTCTTTTGGCCCAATCCTCTAATTTGCCTACGTCCCTCTGTGTCCTATCCCTACCATCCAGCGTATCTACCACTCCTCCCAGTTTAGTGTCATCTGCAAACTTGCTGAGGGTGCAATCCATGCCATCCTCCAGATCATTAATGAAGATATTGAACAAAACCGGCCTCAGGACCGACCCTTGGGGCACTCTGCTTGATACCAGCTGCCAACTACACATGGAGCCATTGATCACTACCCGTTGAGCCCGATGATCTAGCCAGCTTTCTATCCACCTTATAGTCCATTCATCCAGCCGATACTTCTTTAACTTGCTGGCAAGAATACTGTGGGAAACCGTATCAAAAGCTTTGCTAAAGTCCAGGAATAACACGTCCACTGCTTTCCCCTCATCCAGAGCCAGTTATCTCCTCATAGAAGGCAATTAGGTTAGTTAGGCATGACTTGCCCTTGGTGAAGCCATGCTGACTGTTCCTGATCACTTTCCTCTTCTCTAAGTGCTTCAGAATTGATTCCTTGAGGACCTGCTCCATGACTTTTCCAGGGACTGAGGTGAGGCTGAATGGCTTGTAGTTCCCCGGATCCTCCTCCTTCCCTTTTTTAAAGAAGGGCACTACATTAGCCTTTTTCCAGTCATCTGGGGCCTCTCCCAATTGCCATGAGTTTTCAAAGATAATGGCCAATGGCTCTGCAATCACTTCCGCCAACTCCTTTAGCACTCTCGGATGCAGCGCATCCGCCCCCATGGACTTGTGTTCATCCAGCTTTTCTAAATAGTCCTGAACCACTTCTTTCTCCACAGAGGGCTGGCCACCTCCTCCCCATACTGTGCTGCCCAGTGCAGCAGTCTGGTAGCTGACCTTGTCTGTGAAGACCGAGGCAAAAAAAAAAAAAAGCATTGAGTACATTAGCTTTTTCCACATCCTCCCTCATTCACTAAGGGGCCCACACTCTCCTTGACCTTCTTCTTGTTCCTAACATACCTGAAGAAACCCTTCTTGTTACTGTAACCTGGCTTTCAGTGCATTTATGATATAACAACATAAGAGTGGCCCTACTGGGTCAGACCAAAGGCCCATCTAGCCCTGTATCCTGTCTTCTGACAGTGGTCAATGCCAGGTGCTTCACATGGAATTAACAGAACAGGTAATCATCAAGTGATCCATCACCTGTCACCCATTCCCAGCTTCTGGCAGTAGCTAGGGTCACCATCCCTGCCCATCACCATTGATGGAACTATCCTCCTTGAACTTACCTAGTTCTTTTTTGAACCCTGGTATGGCCTTTACAACATCCTCTGGCAAAGAGTTCCACAGGTTGCCTGTGCATTGTATGAAAAAAATACTTCCTTTTGTTTGTTTTAAATCTGCTGCCCAATAATTTCATTTGGTGACCCCTAGTTCTTATGTTATATGAGTAAACAACACTTCCTTATTTACTGTCTCCACACCAGTCATGATTTTATAGACCTCTGTCATATACTCCCTTAGTTGTCTCTTTTCCAAGCTGAAGAGTCCCAGCCTTATTAATCTCTCTTCATATGGAAGCTGTTCCATACCCCTAAACACTTTTGTTGCTCTTTTCTGTACCTTTTCCAATTCCAATCTCCTTTGAGATGCGGAGACCAGATCTGCACGCAGTATTCATGATGTTGGTGTACCATGGATTTATGTAGAGGCAATATGATATTTTCTGCCTTATCTATCCCTTGCCTATTGATTCTCAACATTGTTGGGGGGGGGGGTTGTTTTTTTTTTTTTGACTGCTGCTGCACATTGAGTGGATGTTTTCAGAGAACTATCCACAATGACTCCAAAATCTCTCTTGAGTGGTAACAGCTAATTCAGACCCCATCATTTTATATGTATAGTTGGGATTATGTTTTCCAATGTGCATTACTTTGTATTTATCAACACTGAATTGCATCAGCCATTTTGTTACCATGTGGTTGACTGGGTATCCCATATCAACTTGGGTCATGTTTACACTAGGAAAAGGGCAGATTTTTAACATGCATTAACATCCTAGAGTAGAAAAGGCAGTTGTATTTTAACAAATTGTTAGCTGATCACAGAAAACGCTGTCAGGAAGCCTAGGGTTTACCTGGACAAGCTAAGAGTTGTTAAAACTACAACTTTGACTAGGCTTTTAAAGGGTTAAACGCATCTTTTCTCCTAGCAAAGGTAAGGCTTTGGAATTTAGAAAGTACCTTATATTTACACATTGGAAAATGGGCACAGGGCTCAGTAATCTACCTTTGGGTTTGGATCACTGCTTCTAAGGAAACCTAGGTTGATGTAAGGTTCTTGCTAAGGGGATGTAAGAGAGGAGTGTAGGATAAAAAGCTAACAGGAGAGTGTAAGAAAATGCAAGTTATACTTACACCTTTGGTTCATAAATTACATCACCCCAACTCCCTTACACAATCACCAAGTGGATCTAAAAGGAGTGACTTGCCTTTTTAATTTGGTATACTGGATTTCATTTTTTTATGGGCACATCTTTCTAATGAGACTTGGACTCTTTTTTTAATCTCCTTTGTGTGGACTTTAACAATTCCATTGAACTTTGTCTTTTAAAAAATAAACTTGTTTTGATGTGACCTTCGCTAAAGATTGGCAGCTGCTCTGCACCACAGCAGCTCCAACTAGTACCTTTGGGTCCTAAATAACAGAATAGGTAACAAGATCAGACAGATCTTGTTAGTGCTTTGTGCAGTCCAATTTTAAACAGCACTAGGGATGAGCATCCATCACTTTGAAGGGCAACTTTTAGAGGGTGAAACATGTCACTGAAACACCCCATCATGATCACATGCATACATTTCTCTCTATGAGAGAGCCCACACAGATCGGCCAGCGAGTGTTAGGGTAACATTTGAACCAGATTGGATTTAAAATATATTTGTTAAATAAGCTCAACTTCTCTCGAAGTTATTCTCAAGATATATTTTCCAGCCTTCACTATGTATGTCAAGAGTTTGGCATGTATATTTATATTTTATGATGGAACATTGATGAAAAGCTTGTTTATCCTGTTTCTGATGTATTTCACTAATTTCTGAAGATATAAATGAACACAGCCATTACAAAAAGTCATTTATTTTCATAAATATGTACATATACACACACACGCAAAAAATGACTTTACATACATATACACAGGTTCAAATGGTTAATGCAGTGCAAAAGTTGTTGTTTTGTTTTGTTTTTTTTTAAAAAAAAGGTACCAGCCAGCCTTTCAAGAAACCTTAACTGATCTTTGGTTAAAAAAGGCAGGATCAATATTTCATAAGTTGGCAAAGCATTCTAAATATTTTAACTGGAAGGAAGGTTTACTCTTGGCCTATTTTCTTGTGTTGTGTTTCTCGATGAACAACAGAGTTTCCAAGAGACTTAAATGTGAAAATTGAAAATGAGAATTAAGTGGATAAATAATCAAATTATTTCAAATGGTCCACGGTTCTGACAAAAATTTGATTCCTTTTAAAGATTTGATTCAATACAAGCACAATCCTAGTATTCTGATCCAGATTTTCTGTTCTCAAACAGTAAAACGCTCATTTTATTAAATCTTGAAGGACTCAAATGTAAACCATGTTATCTCTTTTCCTGTTTTAGCAAAAGAAAGTTTAAACATATATTATACACACACAGTGCACAGAATTAACATACCACGAAGCCAGTGTAAACATTTACAGAAAAAAAAATTAGGACAGTCAATGCTTAACTTGACTTCTCCTTGGTCCCTGAATCACAACCAAAGCTGGAAGAAGTGTTCAGCTATTAATGGACACACATTGCTAAATGTATGTTCCCCAACATGGATTTTGTAGGCAGGCTTGTCCACATTATAGAACCAAATCTCCCTGTGAATGGTTCCCTGCCACTTCTACTTCCTTTGTAACAAATTGCTACTAGGTGTTTGTCCATTCATCAGACATAGGGTCCACTGGGAAAGCAGAACGTTGTATTTAGAGATTTTGCTGTATTGTTTTCCTAAAGATTCTTGGGTTGGATGATCCTTCCAGTAGGCAAATCCAGCGATTCATTTCATTATGCTTAAACCTAGCATTTTGGACCATATGTACTCAAGGCAGTTGGCCCTCCCACCACTTGTAACACCATGGCTACGCACGCCAGCTGAATGAAAACTAGTGCAGGTATGTTCTCTTTGAGCTGGAATTCACATCTCCAGACAGTAGTGTTGACATACCTAAGTGTTCTAGGTGCCCAAGTCTATGCAAGACTAGCTTTACTCAAATACATTTAGTGGAGACAAGTCAACACTACCAGGATCAGGGTCCACGGGAGATGTAGAAATCAGATCCCGTCATTAAGGTTATTCCCCACAATGTTTTGTCCATGTACAAAGTAAATCTCCTACCCCTTTTCCTAGCAGAAACAGCTTTCCCTATTTAAGTCAATGCATTGTCACCTGGTTAAGACTAGCCAGAGGTATGAG
Organism: Dermochelys coriacea; assembly: GCF_009764565.3. Classification (NCBI taxonomy): domain Eukaryota; kingdom Metazoa; phylum Chordata; order Testudines; family Dermochelyidae; genus Dermochelys; species Dermochelys coriacea. Next base: position 263,154,024 of record NC_050069.1, read on the forward strand.
CACCATGTCCTGTAACATCAGCAAGGCAGACCCTAGTATGGAAATTTAGAAAATGGATTATTAAAAAAAAAAGTTTACTCTTAATCATCTTCATGCCTTATTTTCTAAGGAGACCTCCATTCATATGGATAGAACATGTTACAAGTGCTACTAGGCTGAATGTTAAGAAAGGTTTCCCTGACAGAACTGGATTTCTGCCCTGATCAGTATTAAAAAAAAAAAAAAATACAAGATGAAACTTAGGTCTGCAGGACCAGACCTTCAGCTGAAGCTCAGCAAAATCTTACCTGACACAAAGCAACCCTGATATGTGAAGCAAGAACACCCTTCTCATTAATGGTACTTTTATATTTTTATCAGAGAAAATGCAAAACATTTTGATTGGCACTTAATTTAAATATTGTCAAAATGTAAGTAAAGAACTTTGGCCCATGTTCTTCAATAGTCCAGATAAGAATGAGGAGGAACTTTGAATTGATATATTAAAAAGTCAAGGCCTTGACATAGCTTAGCAGCATATAGAGATACGTCAACCTGTCACTTGACATTTAATTGTTCCTTGTAATTTGAGTAATACAAAACAGATCAACAATTGCTTTTTCATTGTGCTTTTTGATACACTGATAAAGAACTTGAAATGTTTAAAAAAGGAGGTTATAATTTCTGGTTTCCTTACGCATTTATTTTACTACGAGTTCAGAAATATTAAAAACCAGTTAAGTCCTAAAATAAAAAAGGAAAAATTTGCAAGTGGTACTTCAAACATCAAATTTTTAAGCAAGTGTTATGTTAATCATGAAGTCTGGGAACAGCTACCTTAGCCTATTCCACACAGTTTAATAGATCTTAGGGCTTGTCTACACTATCCACTGGATCGGTGGGCAGCGATCGATCCAGCGGGGGTTGATTTATCGGTCTAGTATAGATGCGATAAATTGACCGTTGAGCGCTCTCCTGTTGACTCCGGTACTTCACCAGAACGAGGAGCGCAAGCAGAATTGACGGGAGAGCGTCAGCTGTCGACTTACTGCAGTGAAGACACCGTGGTAAGTAGATCTAAGTAAGTCTACTTCAGCTACGCTATTCATGTAGCTGAAGTTGTGTATCTTGGATCAACCCCATGCGGTAGTGCAGACAAGCCCTTAGTATCAAGCAGTTTTCCCTGACAGTCAACCGAAATGTTCCTTTTCAGTTTCATTCTTAGGCTTAGTTGTGCCTCCTTGTGCCCTAACTTCTTTCTCATCTGACCCGATATCTGAAGGACAAACATCAAGAAAAGTTGACCCCTTTAGTTTCTATGCTAAGCAGTGACTCTCTCTTCTCTTCAAATATCAGTACCTGGACAGTCTTCTGTGGACACCCTTCAGCATGTCTGTCTTTGGTACCGATACCTGGAACTGCATGAAATAATTCTAGGAGTGCTTGCATCCGAGCTGCATAAAGGATTATGATCCTTCCCTGCTCTCAGACATGCCTCACTCCATGCAGGCTACAACCATAGCAATCATCTTGCAATTTCACATCCAATTTACTGTCTCCTATCAAGCTAAAGTTTCCACTGGTCTCTAGGTTTCTCCCCACCACTGTTTCTGATGTTTCATTTTATCCCTTTCCTTCTGATATATTTTTCCCTTTTTACAGTTTATTTACTCTTGTAATTTCAGCTCACTTTCCTTTCCTACACAGTGCCTTTCCATGTCCCAAAAGCATAGCAAAAGATTCTTCTATTTCACTAAAACAACAAGGAGTCCGGTGGCAAATAAATCTGTTCGTCTTTAAGGTACCACTTGTTTTTGTGGATACAGACTAACACAGCTACCCCCGATACTTCTATTTCACTGTAGCAGTGCATGGGACTAGGTACAGTAAAGGCTGTACTATTAGAACAGCAGACATAAATGCAATATCCAGTCACTTAAATCTTTATGCACAGATGTATGCATTGGCTGCACAGAGTTGCATTGCACAAGTTGTCAGAGGAAGCTGGAGGTTTCGGCAGCTGGATAATCAGTTGTTAGGGCTTTTAGCACACAATGGGTGGGTCTGGTTTAAAATATTAGCTGGATGTTTCTGCTATAATAGTCAGTAGTGAAATAGATAATATTGACTAACAAGCTACCTACAGAGTCAGGAAGGTAACTCTCCATCAATTTAATCTCTTTGCAAATATGAAAGGTAGAGACATTAAGTGAAAGAACAATTCCTCAGCAAGGGGATGAAATTCTACATAATACATGGGGCTACCATATAACTGTTAAGTGAGAAAAAATTAAGAGGTTACCTCTACAGTATTACAACTACAAGCTTCCTGTAATTTCTCAGTTTCATGATTCTCTAACCAACCCTCCAAAAGACAGCTGTGTCAAAACATTAGACATTCTTTATACAGAGAAAACTTATCAAAAAAGTGTTCAGATACATTTTAAAATGTCAGTGTATACTTCAGCACGTTAAATACCAGAATATACACTGCAGCAGAGGTGGAGAAATTCAGCTCCTAATGACTATATTCAAAAGTGCATGCTCATAAGTTAACCTTAGCATGAGAGCTTAAATATAAAATAAAGAGAACCTACTCCTGCTTTCCAGGATGGGGAATGGATTTCTAATCGCTAATAATGTATCTTTTGAAAGGTGGAAAAACTCATTGGGTTATCACAAAATACAATCTTCCAAACTTATTTATCTGTATAAACCAAACAAACATATAATTACCCTTTCAAAAAATGTGATCTTCAACAGGGAAATAAAGGCCACTTGGGCTGAAAGGTCAGTTGTGTGTTTTTTTGGTTTGGTTTATGCAGCTTCAAAAACTTACTGACAATTTCCCAATAAGCTCACACCATACCAACCATTAAGATGTACAGTTTACTCAAGAGACATTTTACATCCTTTATGGTTTTTAAAAGGGCCCCTGCCCTTTTCTTCAGACCCCTATCATTCTATTTCACCTTAGTAGGATTACTCTGAAAATCCCACTAAAAGCATTTTTCCACCAATTACTGATTAATTATGGCAAACGCCTCCTTAGCTTACATCTGTCAAGCAACTTAGGATCTATAGATGAAAGTGCTAAGCGCTATTATCCACAATTTTAATCAGTCTTGGTTTTAAAGTACAATTTCAATGTTTTCTGTCAAACTCCCAGGGCAACACACTGAAACAGTGAACTGTTGCAAAGCAAATGAGAAATGAAGAGAGACTGACTGTTTGGTATTAATCAAGGAGTACACTGAAAAGACTGGTTTCAGAGTAGCAGCCGTGTTAGTCTGTATTCGCAAAAAGAAAAGGAGTACCGGTGGCACCTTAGAGACTAACAAATTTATTAGAGCATAAGCTTTCGTGAGCTACAGCTCACTTGTTTTTTCCACCAAATGCATCCGATGAAGTGAGCTGTAGCTCACGAAAGCTTATGCTCTAATAAATTTGTTAGTCTCTAAGGTGCCACCGGTACTCCTTTTCTTTTTACTGAAAAGACTGAGTACTGAAGATTCTCAATGGCAGTGAGAACCTCCATTATGAATGCTTGCAAACAGTCTGCAATGCACAGTTGAAGTACAACTAATCCCCTGAATATCCATTTGACACTAATTAGAAGAGCACAGTTTATTTCGAGTTGTTTAGTTTCAAAATCTCTCCTTGGTGATAACCATCGTTGTACAGTTTTAAAATATACCCCAAAGTATTTTTGGCTAGTGTAAGGAAATAAAAGTTTTTTAAAATACGAGTGATGAATCCCATGTGTGTTTTCATACTCCAATATCAGGCTGTTTCTCCATCGGTTGCCTTGTCAGTATCTGATATGAAGAAAGAGAAGCCACTCCTATGTGAAAGAATATTTGCCAGATGTTTCTTAATCCATACAAGTAAATGTTGCATAGACAAATGGAGAAAAACAGTACAAATGCCTTCATCTTCCTTGATGAACCATGGAACAAGTACAAATAACACTGGAATAGCATCAGAGAAACAACGTTAGCAACATCAAACTGAATATACACAGACAAGGATCACAGCTTACAATTACTGGCACCTATGATTTAGGGATTCACCTGCCACTGAAATGCACACAAAAAGCTTAAAGCTCTTTTCAAGTCTTATCTATTATAAGACCATCCATCCAACAGAAGTGAATTGGTGGCCTTAATCCAGATCCTACTGAACAGGTATTGTATCCACAACAAAAGAAACCCGCCAGCACAATTGGCACCCTTGTTGGTAGTCTAAAAAAGATCATCAAGAATTAAACAAGTATAAAAGCTAAACTACATTCTAAGACTCAGATGTGAGCCTTGTAGTTTAAGGCTGAAAATCAATGGCAGGGAGAGAGGAGGCAAACCTCTAGTCACTTCTGCTGTACCTATTCTGGGCAAAAATAAAGGGCTACATTAACAGTGATTTTATCCCAGAATTCACTTAAATATTAGAGGATATAATTGCTAACAAGAGACTCAGAGCAAGATTTAAACAGAACAAAACAAAAAATTCCCAGTATAGGTACAGTCCACTGGTTCAGTGTATTTTAAGTGTTCTCCTCTAGTGGCTGGTCCACATAACAGGGTAAGAGCCTATTACGCGTGCCAGCTAAAGGAGTTACTTGTTTAGCTCAAGCAGTCAAGACTCACGCTTTAGTCTGCTGGAGGTCCTGGGTTCAAACCTTGCTGGTGACACAACACTTTGCACTGAGTATGATTATGCAGGGTCACTTCATGACTCTGTCCTGCCATAATCTAAGAGGGCAAAGAGCCCAAAATACAACGTTTGTTAGTATTTTCCACTCTCAGCCAAGAAGATGGGAAAGTCAAGAAAGAGCTATTCTATGTAAAAAAAGGTGAAACTGACTGGCATTAAGTTTTAGGAGCAGATCACTTCATGTCACCCAAAAAATACAAAGTTTCTACTATATGAAATACTGGCCCAAAAAAATAGTATAAGCTACGCAATTACTTCTCTTATTGTATGTATATGTACCACCCCAGGATGGGTCACCAGCAGTAAGGATCAATGGTAGGACCTCTGGATCTATAAGCATTAGACTCTACTGCCTGAGCTAAGAGACCCCGACCTTGTTATCTTAAAGCCAGCAGCAGATCCACACCTCTAAGTAGTCCAGCCATTAGAGTAGACAGAGAACCACAGTTAAATGGGTTACACATGTACCAGAGCAAGGAGTTGTTTCACTTTAACTGCCTCCCCCCTTATTTTGGCAGAAAAGTCCAATGAATTTAAAGGGCAATAAACTTCAATCACAGTCAGAGAATCAAGCCAAGCTAGAAGCCATATGGTACAATAAAGGACTAAGACCAGAATACTAAGTTTCTGAAATTCTGTGATTGGACAAAACACAAATCAGATACTAAAAAGGTACATTTCATTATCAGCCTACGTTAACCCAACATGGCAAATAGGTTTCTAAATATTTCTAGCATATTAATCACCACACAGAAATCCTCAAAGTGATACTTCTTTCAAAGAACAAAAATGTAAATTAGTGAAGTCTGGAGTTGTATTCACACTTAGAACTTTATATTTATGCCGATTATAAACACTTATTGCAATTCTGCTATTTTACATTTGGTCAGGTTTTCAAAGGGCAATAATGCACAAGCCTAAATCCAAGACCTCAGCTCCTGGAAGAAATAATACTTCAACCCTCTTGGAAACCAGTCATTTCTGTGCCAAGACTCATTTATCACAGATCTGCATTTGGCACTTTACAATAAAGATGCACTGTATCAAGCCTGTAATTGCTATTTAACAAGGGTCAAATTCTGCCCTCACATTCGTGCTTCTTCACTTAAGTCAGTGGAATTGAGTGGCTGTAGTGACAGAACATAACTTGGTCTTCTGACTAAACCTTAGATTATGCAGAAACCAACATGGCATTTTATACACAATAAATATATTGGCTCTTTCCGCTGTAAATTTGAGCGCGCGTCCAAAGTAACTCACTCATTTGAAGAAAGGCTGAGCTGGTCAAACAGCAAGGTTTTTAAAGCATTTAATATTTTAAATGTTAATTTGTTATAGTCTAGAATTTCTCTATTTTAGCAATGAAGGTTACTGTCCAAAGATAAGACTAAATACTAATGTTGAATTTAAATACAGTTCAAGTTTAAAGTTTCAAGACTTATTTTTAAATAAATTGGAGCATGTAGTTTTGCCCATTTTCAGTCCATTTACCAGTTATGCAAAGTCCAAGTTCCTCAAATAATTGAACTCAATTCAAGCACCACATGACCCTGAAATCAGGACGATGGCTGTTCATTTGTACATTGGCTTGTTTAGACATGAGCATGCATCCATTATACCCATGTGAATCAGAAAACCAAGAACATAATTTGGAAAATTAATATGCAAAAGCTCTAAGGAATGCCAAATATGAATGCTTGTTCTTCCACTATACCGCACAAAAGATTACTCAAATTCTTGCAAAGCTCTCAGAAAGGGGAGAAGGGGATTTCGGTTACCATTTGAAATAATGCAAGAAATAATTATCTACCTTAAAAGAATGAGGAAGAGGCTGCACATGTTATTAAAGAAGTAGATTGGATATTGGGCCAAGCTCATGCTAAAACAACCTGGAAACAGGACCAGCTCCCACAGAGATTTGTCTCTAAGCTAAGTTCAGCAGTCATGTGTATAACGTAAGTTACAGATCTTTGTGCGAGTTGCGCCTGTTTATGCCAGAACTGGTCCACAGGTGGTATTAAATTGCAGCAACATACATATTTTTGCACTCCATCAAATGCCAGATCAGTGTAAGTTACATTACTTTACCACTCACACCTGATGTGTAGGTTACACCATTATCAGCAGCAATGCCTTTTGCCTACTGACTAGGAGTCTGTTGCAATATTCAACATGACTGCAATGCAAAAGGACATTCATATATGACCTCAGGATTGTTTATGGCAGATAGATGACAAAAAATGCTATTTTGTAAAGTAAACAGATGTGCATGTGACAGGATGCTGGACAAGAACTACTGACTCAGCCCTCTGTCAGGCCAACCCCTATTAAGGGAAGTAAATTGGAGCTGGCTAGAGAAAATCTGCAACTAATTGGGAGACAGCTGCCCACCCAATTATCCTAGGGCTATATAAAAGGCTGGGAGGAAGGAAGTGGGGGATGGGGGGGGGGGAGGAGCAGCGAGGGAGTGGAAGCAGAGCAATAGCTCTTCCCTCTGGGTGCAGACACTAGAACCCAAGCGGTGTATGGTGAAAAGATGGTGGGAGTACAACCTGTACATAAACCTCACCAGTGGTTACTGAAGCCCAGGGTCTCCGAGTGACTTTGTCAGCACAACAGGGGTAGCAGCCAAGAGGGCCCTGCAGCGCATGATTGTCATTTTACAGATAGAAAGACCAAGGCTGAGAAGTTACGAGATTTATTCAAGGCCACACTGAGTCAATGGTAGAGTTAGAATAAAACTTAGCAGGCCCTGGATTTGTCTCAGATTCACAAACAATTTTGGTGATTCATACATTATGGCTGGGAAACAATGGAAAAACAAGGTTTGTGCTACAGTATCTTAAGGATTCTCTTTAGAAAATGTTCAAGTGTGAAAGAGTTTTAAAACTAGTTAATATAATTAAAATTATGGCTCAAGGCTTTTGAAGTTTATATGACCCTGCTTTTTCAAGTGGTTTAAAGAAAACGCTACAATGCTGAAATAGCACAAAACATACATATTGCTGCTTTGGGGAGTTTTCATTTAACTAGTGGTTTATGTGGGGGTTTCTTTAAACCAGAATAGTTCTTGAGATCTGTATAATGAAAGGGATAGATAAACTTACAGCTGAGGGGTTGAGAGGAGCGATTAGTCAATAGGTGCATAATGGATTAGAAGTGTGAAGGCTCCATTTGTAGACTGCATCTACCCAATGGCCAATTTTTGCTCCTGTGTCATGTATGCATCCAAACACAGAATTTCAGCCAGTGAACAGACAGTGTGCTTCAAAGTCTCCTATTCTGCTCATTGACCATACTCGACAAATGTTTGTTAGATGCAGCACACTAGATGAAAAATGCAGGAAGAGTGCCAGAGCACAATAGCTAAATTTAACATACCTGAAAAATGCAGGCTAGAAAAGAAAGAAGAAATGCTATTACATTTCCAGTTCCCTCGTGGTCTTCCTGTTTGGGGAAGATAAAGAATTTTTTAAGAGTTACTGAGTTTTAGTTGATACCAAGTGCTGCTTGACATTTTATATAGATGCATTCTACAGAAGTACTTATTCTCATTCTACTGTGGTACCATCATAGTCTCAGAATACAAAGTCAGACTGGAGTTAAATCAATATTCATTGAACAAAATACTGGAAATTGAGATGTATGGATCAATTTATGCCACAAAATAAAAACTACGATACACTAAACGATTTAGACTTTTTTTTTTTAAAGAGGTACTTTATGCTGATTCCACAATATATTTTCTAAAAGATATAAAAGTGCACTATCCGAAGAAACACATGCAATTTATCAAAACAGACATTTTAAAGTGGGACAATACGTCCACATAAAATCCTTCCAGGATGTCGAAAATAAAGATTCTCCTCCACCTTTCAAATGAACTACATCACTCCACTCCCTCCAGGGAAAAAAAGATTTTGCAACATGCCCTGAAGCTCAAAAAATTCAGGCTCTGACAGATCAGAGTGCATGAAGTATATTCATTCATCTGAATAAAGCTCTCTGGATAAACAAATTATAAAACTTGAAAAGTTATGGTGTGCAATAGCCACCGATGATCTGATACCTGTATAACTCTAATCCTCCTCTCCTTTCCCTACACTACAACTCAAAAGTCAATAAAAGGTTACCTGAAAAGAATACTCTGCTAGATGAACTCCTCGAATGAGGTTCAAAGCCCCACACATGATGTTGAGAACAAGAGACAGAATCCCCAAAGGAGTCACAGGTTGCATTCTATAGGTAGGGGCTTCAGACAATTTAAAAAAAAAAAAAAAAAAAAAAGACTATTGAAAATTCATTCCAATTACTTCATTCATTTTTCATAAGGTAACTCAAATTCAGTCTAATTATGAGTGGCATATTCAAGGCCCTGTGTACTCTCTGGCAAGATGGACTTTATTTTTGTGGCAAGGCGCCCACAGTTTCTGTTGCACTCCATCGCTGAATTCTCAGGGTACCTAGACATTCTACAGCAGCTACCAATAAACTGAAGTGATTTTTAATAGACTGAATGATACAATCAGTCCATTAGCACTTGCATTATGTATCTGGAAGTGTCGCTTATTTTATGCCACTCCTAAAGTTTCAATTGTCAGCATGCTACAGATTTTTGTATTACAGTCACTTCATTCCTTGTCAGCAGAAAAGCAGGAGGTTTTGGCATCCAGAAGTCATGGAGGTGGCTTACAGTTTTGGCACCCAAGAAACAGTTACAGCTTTTGACACTGGAGAGGGGCAGTATCTCCTCTTTGCTGCTCCTTGTGGCAAGAGATGACTTTACACATAGGGACTGAAAGGGGCTTTAACTCTTAGGGGGCAGCTACACTGCAGGACTCTTTTGGCGGTGTGTAGTATACATGCATGCACAGGCCTTCCAGCACGGGTATCTATAACGGCATAGACATGTTCTCTACTGGTCCATGCTGTGCCTCCCCTACACTACTATTTTTAACCGTGTAGCGTCCCACTGCGGAGCCCTTCCACAGTGCAAGGAAAGGCTCCAGCAGCAAGGAGGTAGCATGGAAAGGCTCCATAGCTCTCCGCTGCTGAAGCCTTTCCGTGCAGCAGAGAAAGACACCAGCACAAGGGAAAAGGCTCAGCATTTCCCCACTGCTCCCCCTTTCCAGAGTCCTTCCTCCCGGCAGCGAAAGGCTCTGGCAGCAGGGAGCAGCTGAAGCCTTTCCACACTACCTGCCCTCTTCACTGCAGTGAAAGTCTCTGGTAAAGCACACCGTGTCCACTCTGCACTGCACAGCTTCACCAAAAGTGGTGTGATGTGTAGATGTAGCTTTAGTTCCTGAGCCCAGCAAACCCTTGACAATAGCTGCACTGCTAGTACCCACATCGATCATCAATGGTTTAAGCACCTTATCTGCCAACCTTAACCTGCACTTAGGCTTCAGAAGGAACTCCAGCACCGAGATGAGCAGGCTAGTTCACACCTCAGATACTGGGCTCCAATTCTCTCTTACACCAAGATCCACAAGATACAAGAAAGAAGAGATGGGTCATCAAGGAGTCTCCACAGTTCTTACAATGTTCTGGTCTCAGCCCAGCTATAGCCAGTAGCTGGCAGGTATCCCCAAACTGTGGAGCATAGATGAGCACCACATTGCACCCTCACCAACCACTCATGCCTGGGGAAAGGGGAAGATGGCATAGGAGGTAGCTCCACTGGCTTTTATGCCAGCTGAGAATTCCTCTCTACCAGCTCGGGTCTCAGTTCAGCAGTTGCAGCTGGATTCCAGCATCTTTGCATTGCTAAGGTAGCAAAGAGCCTGCAAGCAGGGAAGATAATATGCAGCACCATTTTATGCTCATTGCAACTTCAAGAAGACTAAACAAAATAGACAAAGTTTTCCTTACACCCATAAAGGCTAGAAACTTACATATAAAAAACACCAAAGGATGGAATTGCAATCATGAAAACACACAATACCCAATTCACGTATTTGAGCATTATATAAATCTATACAAAAAATAAGTTTAAATATTAACTTAGTTAATATCAGACTTAAACACACAAGAGCAAGGAGTTAAGAGGAAGCAATTCCTTTATTGGAAGGGCCTCAGAACCAGAAGTGATCTTACTCCACCTCAAAAATACACACTAGTAGCAATATAGGAATGCAAAAAACCGATTATGTATGTTTTATAGCACCTTTAATCTAGCTGTCTCAAAATGCAGTATAAATATGCCTTCCCAGGACAGGAGCTCCCCTATAAGATAAATGCGTATCACCACATTTCACTCTTTAGTGAAATGCAGCCACTGCTGGGATGGAATGCAGCAGCTGTTTAATACAGTGATACTGAACAGTTTAAAGTAGGAATTTCACCCACCTTTTTTTTATTATTATTATTATTAAAATAAAGTCTTGTCCTAAACGGAGGTTTCCTTGACAATGTGGGTTTTTCAGAAAGCTTCAATGCTGTTTGAATACAGTACTGTAAATTAGTGCTAATAAATAGCTATGCAATTAACTCTTCTGGCACTCACCCACACACCTGTTTTTATCTCTGAGACACTGCTGTGGCAGCAGTCACATTAATTTTGTTATACAATATGCCAGCATCATGCAACACTACTGTACACAAGTTTCCACTGAAATCAATGGTGTAGGTATCTCAGTTATTTAAATTTGGACTTTGCATAATAAAAAACAGCATGAAATTTAACATCTAAGTGACTCACTGAACAGTGTTTAGTCAGATAAGCAGTACCAGCATGTTTTATTTTCTCAGGTTTCAGAGTAGCAGCCGTGTTAGTCTGTATTCGCAAAAAGAAAAGGAGGACTTGTGGCACCTTAGAGACCAACAAATTTATTTGAGCATAAGCTTTCGTGAGCTACAGCTCACTTCATCGGATGCATTTGGTGGAAAATACAGTGAGGAGATTTATATACATACATACACACACACACACACACACACACACACACACACACACACAGAGAGAACATGAAACAATGGGTTTTATCATACACACTGTAAGGAGAGTGATCACTTAAGATGAGCCATCACCAGCAGCGGGGGCGGGGGGGGGGGGGAAGAGGAGGAAAACCTTTCATGGTGACAAGCAAGGTAGGCCATTTCCAGCAGTTAACAAGAACACCTGAGGAACAGTGGGGGCTGGGGGGGGGGGGGGGAGAAATACCATGGGGAAATAGTTTTACTTTGTGTAATGACTCATCCCTTCCCAGTCTCTATTCAAACCTAAGTTAATTGTATCCAGTTTGCAAATTAATTCCAATTCAGCAGTCTCTCGTTGGAGTCTGTTTTTGAAGTTTTTTTGTTGAAAGATAGCCACACTGTAATTGAGTGACCAGAGAGATTGAAGTGTTCTCCGACTGGTTTTTGAACGTTATAATTCTTGACGTCTGATTTGTGTCCATTTATTCTTTTACGTAGAGACTGTCCAGTTTGACCAATGTACATGGCAGAGGGGCATTGCTGGCACATGATGGCATTTATATCACATTGGTAGATGCGCAGGTGAACGAGCCTCTGATAGTGTGGCTGATGTGATTAGGTGTCCTATGATAGTGTCCCCTGAATAGATATGTGGACAGAGTTGGCAACGGGCTTTGTTGCAAGGATAGGTTCCTGGGTTAGTGGTTCTGTTGTGTGGTGTGGGATTGCTGGTGAGTATTTGCTTCAGGTTGGGGGGCTGTCTGTAAGCAAGGACTGTTACCATGAAAGGTTTTCCTCCTTTCCCCTCCCCCCACTGCTGGTGATGGCTCATCTTAAGTCATCACTCTCCTTACAGTGTGTATGATAAAACCCATTGTTTCATGTTCTCTGTATGTGTATATAAATCTCCCCACTGTATTTTCCACCAAATGCATCCGATGAAGTGAGCTGTAGCTCACGAAAGCTTATGCTCAAATAAATTTGTTAAAAGAAAAGGAGTACTTGTGGCACCTTAGAGACTAACAAATTTATTAGAGAATAAGCTTTCGTGAGCTACAGCTCACTTCATCGGATGCATTTGGTGGAAAAAACAGAGGAGAGATTTATATACACACACACAGAGAACATGAAACAATGGGTTTATCATACACACTGTAAGGAGAGTGATCACTTAAGATAAGCCATCACCAACAGCAGGGGGGGGGGGGAAGGAGGAAAACCTTTCATGGTGACAAGCAGGTAGGCTAATTCCAGCAGTTAACAAGAATATCAGAGGAACAGTGGGGGGTGGGGTGGGAGGGAGAAATACCATGGGGAAATAGTTTTACTTTGTGTAATGACTCATCCATTCCCAGTCTCTATTCAAGCCTAAGTTAATTGTATCCAGTTTGCAAATTAATTCCAATTCAGCAGTCTCTCGTTGGAGTCTGTTTTTGAAGCTTTTTTGTTGAAGTATAGCCACTCTTAGGTCTGTGATCGAGTGACCAGAGAGATTGAAGTGTTCTCCAACTGGTTTTTGAATGTTATAATTCTTGACGTCTGATTTGTGTCCATTCATTCTTTTACGTAGAGACTGTCCAGTTTGGCCAATGTACATGGCAGAGGGGCATTGCTGGCACATGATGGCATATATCACATTGGTAGATGCGCAGGTGAACGAGCCTCTGATAGTGTGGCTGATGTGATTAGGTCCTATGATGGTATCCCCTGAATAGATATGTGGACAGAGTTGGCAACGGGCTTTGTTGCAAGGATAGGTTCCTGGGTTAGTGGTTCTGTTGTGTGGTGTGTGGTTGCTGGTGAGTATTTGCTTCAGATTGGGGGGCTGTCTGTAAGCAAGGACTGGTCTGTCTCCCAAGATCTGAGAGAGCGATGGCTCGTCCTTCAGGACAGGTTGTAGATCCTAGATGATGCGTTGGAGAGGTTTTAGTTGGGGGCTGAAGGTGATGGCTAGTGGCGTTCTGTTGTTTTCTTTGTTGGGCCTGTCCTGTAGTAGGTGACTTCTGGGTACTCTTCTGGCTCTGTCAATCTGTTTCTTCACTTCAACAGGTGGGTATTGTAGTTGTAGGAATGCATGAATATTTCCAACACACCTCTGACCAACATATTAACCCACAGAGACCTTCCTGCCAACACTACAAAAAGAAGGATTCTGGGTGGACTCCTCCTGAAGGTCGAAACAGCAGCCTGGATTTCTACATAGACTGCTTCCGCCGACGTGCACGAGCTGAAATTGTGGAAAAGCAGCATCGCTTACCCCATAACCTCAGCCATGCAGAACACAGTGCCATCCACAGCCTCAGAAACAACTCTGACATCATAATCAAAAAGGCTGACAAAGGAGGTGCTGTCGTCATCATGAATAGGTCGGAGTATGAACAAGAAGCTACTAGGCAGCTCTCCAACACCACTTTCTACAAGCCATTACCCTCTGATCCCACTGAGAGTTACCAAAAGAAACTACAGCATTTGCTCAAGAAACTCCCTGAAAAAGCACAAGAACAAATCCGCACAGACACACCCCTGGGGCCCCGACCTGGGGTATTCTATCTGCTACCCAAGATCCATAAACCTGGAAATCCTGGACGCCCCATCATCTCAGGCATTGGCACCCTGACAGCAGGATTGTCTGGCTATGTAGACTCCCTCCTCAGGCCCTTCGTTACCAGCACTCCCAGCTATCTTCGAGACACCACCGATTTCCTGAGGAAACTACAGTCCATTGGTGATCTTCCTAAATACACCATCCTGGCCACTATGGATGTAGAAGCCCTCTACACCAACATTCCACACAAAGATGGACTACAAGCAGTCAGGAACAGTATCCCCGATACTGTCACGGCTAACCTGGTGGCAGAACTTTGTGACTTTGTCCTGACCCATAACTATTTCACATTTGGTGACAATGTATACCTTCAAATCAGCGGCACTGCGATGGGTACCCGCATGGCCCCACAGTATGCCAACATTTTTATGGCTGACTTAGAACAACGCTTCCTCAGCTCTCGTCCCCTAATGCCCCTACTCTACTTGCGCTACATTGATGACATCTTCATCATCTGGACCCATGGAAAAGAAGCTCTTGAGGAATTCCACCATGATTTCAACAATTTCCATCCCACCATCAACCTCAGCCTGGACCAGTCCACACAAGAGATCCACTTCCTGGACACTACAGTGCTAATAAGCGATGGTCACATAAACACCACCCTATATCGGAAACCTACTGACCGCTATTCCTACCTACATGCCTCTAGCTTTCATCCAGATCATACCACTCGATCCATTGTCTACAGCCAAGCGCTACGATATAACCGCATTTGCTCCAACCCCTCAGACAGAGACAAACACCTACAAGATCTCTATCATGCATTCCTACAACTACAATACCCACCTGCTGAAGTGAAGAAACAGATTGACAGAGCCAGAAGAGTACCCAGAAGTCACCTACTACAGGACAGGCCCAACAAAGAAAATAACAGAACGCCACTAGCCATCACCTTCAGCCCCCAACTAAAACCTCTCCAACACATCATCAAGGATCTACAACCTATCCTGAAGGACGACCCATCACTCTCACAGATCTTGGGAGACAGGCCAGTCCTTGCTTACAGACAGCCCCCCAATCTGAAGCAAATACTCACCAGCAACCACACACCACACAACAGAACCACTAACCCAGGAACCTATGCTTGCAACAAAGCCCGTTGCCAACTCTGTCCACACATCTATTCAGGGGATACCATCATAGGGCCTAATCACATCAGCCACACTATCAGAGGCTCGTTCACCTGCGCATCTACCAATGTGATATATGCCATCATGTGCCAGCAATGCCCCTCTGCCATGTACATTGGCCAAACTGGACAGTCTCTACGTAAAAGAATGAATGGACACAAATCAGACGTCAAGAATTATAACATTCAAAAACCAGTTGGAGAACACTTCAATCTCTCTGGTCACTCGATCACAGACCTAAGAGTGGCTATACTTCAACAAAAAAGCTTCAAAAACAGACTCCAACGAGAGACTGCTGAATTGGAATTAATTTGCAAACTGGATACAATTAACTTAGGCTTGAATAGAGACTGGGAGTGGATGAGTCATTACACAAAGTAAAACTATTTCCCCATGGTATTTCTCCCTCCCACCCCACCCCCCACTGTTCCTCTGATATTCTTGTTAACTGCTGGAATTAGCCTACCTGCTTGTCACCATGAAAGGTTTTCCTCCTTCCCCCCCCCGCTGTTGGTGATGACTTATCTTAAGTGATCACTCTCCTTACAGTGTGTATGATAAACCCATTGTTTCATGTTCTCTGTGTGTGTGTATATAAATCTCTCCTCTGTTTTTTCCACCAAATACATCCGATGAAGTGAGCTGTAGCTTATGCTGTAATAAATTTGTTAGTCTCTAAGGTGCCACAAGTCCTCCTTTTCTTTTTGCGAATACAGACTAACATGGCTGCTACTCTGAAACCTGTCATAAATTTGTTAGTCTCTAAGGTGCCACAAGTCCTCCTTTTCTTTTTGTGAATACAGACTAACACGGCTGCTACTCTGAAACCTGACATATACCTTGGCACTCAGTCACATGCCTTTGACATACCTGAAAGCGTGTTCTAAATGCAGATATGGTGGCTATGACTGATTGTGTTGGCTGCGCCTGATACCAAGTGGAAGTAAGACTGTGTTGAGTGTTTACCACTTAGATCATGCACAAGTGGGCAGAGAGCTGAATATAGTTCTCAATGGTCAGCAAATAAAACGTGATTCACACCTGGTCTATCGAGGCATGACATTGGATAGAACTCTCACATATCACAACCATTTTATAAAGACAGCAACTAAGGTCAAAACACGCAAATCTGCTCAGAAAACTGGCCGGAACGACATGGGGAGCCAAAGCCCAAAAGTTACACACTTCAGCCATGGCACTCTGTTATTCAGCGGCAGAGTATTGCACTCCAGTATGGTCTTACTTGTCTCACAAAAAGATGACTGACATACAATTTAATTCCACCATGCGTATTATTTCAGGCACACTTCAATCTACTCCTCTACCATGGTTACTTGTTCTCTGCAATATTGTTTCACTCAGTGTTTGCAGAGAGGGAAGTATAGCAAAGGTCATGACAATACTGCACGATATGCCACAGTCACTGTTAATTAAAGACTTGTTTAATCCACCACATGATCATCTGCACTCACATTGCCCATTGTAGATAAGTTTACCAGAAGAGGGATTTATGGTAGAGGCACGTGATGAGCTCCATGGTCCTCAGAGAAAGTGACAAATTATCATCTTGTCTCGGACCCCACTCAGCGTCATCCCGGGTTTGATTTACAATGAAGGCAATGGAGCCTTATCAACCAGTTTCATACTGGACATGGAATTTGTGCTGTAGTGAAATTTTCCCCAGACAGTCCACTATGTCAATGTGGGCAGCCACAAACTATGACACATATTGTTGAGGACTGCAAATGGACTCAACGTCCTGGAGGTCTTCGTGCCTTGAGCATCGTTGACAAGAACGTTGTGGCTTGGCTTGACTGGACTGCATATACCAAATAAATACATTGCCAAGATTCACTTCAGAGCCAATCAGTATTTCACTTTAAAACAAACAGGAATTGTCAGTAACCGATATAAGAGTCATTCTTCCCTGCTTGAAGTAAGCATATCACCAGCTTCCAATCCCCAGTGAGAAACTATGGAGGCAACATATTGAGACTTGAAGAATCTAGTTTAGAAAATTTACAAATTAGACGTTCTATACAGGAGGCAGTAAGCATTAATATCATGGGAGAAAAAGAGTGGAGACTGCTATGCCTGATCATGTGGGGTTGGTTTATTTCTGACTAGGAATTGATCTTTATACCCCAAGATAAAAGTTTTCATTTATTCCTATATATGTCTTAGGCATTACCCATTCATAAAAGTTATGCCAATTACAGTGGTATGGCTTATTCCCATATTTAAGAGAATAAACCACAACAGCATAAGCATCCTTATACCAGTATAACTACAACCACATTAGGGGGTAGTACTGATGTAACTATTTCAGTAGGGAAAGAAAAATAGAAGTACACCCATAACAGAAATAGTTAAGTCGGTACATAAATTGTGTGGACCCGACCTTGGGGAATGAGAGTCTGTTCCGTGCTTAGCAGCAGCAGTTCATGCACATCTCGAGGAGACATTCAATCCTCCAAACCCATTCACTAAGTAATGGATAGAAGTTTCAATTAAGATTTTTCCAAACTGATTTCCTCAGCCTATTTAACTGGAGATTGAATGGAATTTTCAGTGAACAGTAATGTCTATTTCCTCAAGGCATTGTACACAATAGTTGGCTGCCAAGGAGCCAAGCAGAGAAATAAGGCTAACAGAGAGCTCCAAGTCAATGCACGATCTTTAGCAGTATGAAATTAGACTCAGATATTTCCAAAATAAGTGAGGTATTTTAAATCTGAAAACCATTTATATTAAGATCTCATCTTAAGAAAATATAATTATGCTTTAAATATGACCTGTAAAGCTGTTCAGGAGACAAGCGATGCAGTATTGTGTTCTCCCAAATGAACACCGCTAATTAGCATGTTTACCAGACAATTAGGACAAGATGTTTTTTCCATTTCATAAGTACTATTTCTGTATCTGTCTAAGATGGAAGTGTTCTCTCCTCTCCACATCAACTATTTACAACATTTCCTGTGTGCCCAGTTTCTTCCAGAACTCCACCAGCTACATAAACACCATCAAGATAGGAGTTAAGCTTTCCAGTAAGACAATGGCGACCACACTGATCAAGGGAATAATGCTAGCACCTTGCTAGCAAGAACTGGGTTCAAGCACTGTTCTTTAACATGGTACAAAAGGGGTTCCCTCTGGACAGAGCAGATCGGGAGTAAATGGCTAGACTACACTCATTTTTCTGACATTAGAAATAAGGCGTCAGAAGATCTGGTCACAACATGGTTACAAAGTGCAGATAACTACCTCCCTGTGACAAGACTAAAACCTTGGACAGTACACATTTTTACCTGTTTACGAGGACATGATTAGGTCTTGTCTATTCTATATCTTTCAACCTTATTGTAATCAGATCCCCTGGCTTTGTGTTGTAACCAAGTTTCCTGACTAGTATAGTTGTAGTGTAGATAAAGCCTTTGTTTCTTTCTAAGATAGAACCACCACATTTTGGAGGCAGTAGAATGGGATTCAGCCACTGCTTCAGTTAATGACAGAAAATGAAAGACTGAGATACAGACAAAAAGCCAGAAAAGCAGAGTCAAGCAGTGGTAGACAGATGAGGCTGAAAATGGTTCTTACAATAAGGATGAAACAATATGCATGAGTACCTGGGTTAGACCACTGAAAAGAGCCAGAGGCACAAACCTAGATGAAAAATGGAAGAAAGTAATAAAGAATACTGAGGTTATGAGAACTGAGTATTTAGTTCTTATCATTTGTTCAGTTCTAGCTTGGAAATATTTACTGGTCTTGAAACCATCTGTTACTAGCTCAAAGTATTTCTAAGTCTGGCAGATCATAAGATATTGTCCCTTCACATGCGGTTCTGAAAATTGATCACTAATATAACTTGCCAATCAAATCTGTTTGGTTTATAAACAAAACAATGGGATTTTTGTTAGCCCTACAGATTCACCCTGAAATAGGAAAATCAAGCTGTGTTCTGAGTTTTTGCATAGTAAGATGATACTTTTAAAAAAGTATATTTGTTTTTCAGTGTTTGTTATAAAATATTAGCTATGTGAAACCTCTCAATATATTTATGTAGATGTTTATCATAACTGTAAGACAGGTTTAATTCTGGTTTTATGTACAGCAACTTTAAATATAATCTGTTATCTTGCCAGGCTACTGGGGAAGAGGTGAAATGCTGTGAAACAATTCTAGATGGATAATCTTAAGTGAGACATCACCCTGCAGTCTCAGATTCTTTGAATCATTTTCTTCCTTAAGCCAAAATAAATCTTCGAGGCTGGAAGTATATTTGGGTCTTTGTTTATGGAACACATGATATAAGGAAGCTCTTTCTCAAAGAAAATTAAAGCCTCAACTTGCTTAAATGCAGGGGAATTTGCAATTCGTAATTTCAGTTATAACGAACTTCCATAGAGAAAATGGACGGTTAAAGATGAACTACTATAAGTAATTCATTAGTTTCTTTATGTATATGCCATAACACAAGGGTTTATGTCCTCTTCACCATGATGAAAAAGGTAGCTTTGAACAAGAACTATTTGTCTGAGGTTTATATATGTTAACATGGGTTTCTCATTTCAGAAAAACACAATTGGGATTTTTAACTATTCACCATAGGTTAAAAAAGTAGTTATCAGAAGAAATCTGTATTGTTGACATTAAAAAACTTTGCATACCAATAACTTACCAGACCCCATGTGCACTTCTGTGTGCCCATTAATCATCCCATTCATATCCTCTAGTTTCAGAAGCACAGGAGGATGGAACTTCAGCGCTTCCTGAATTTTCTCCAGGCGGTTCTTCATTTGAGAGCAGCTTGTGTAGTTGAAATGGTATTTCACTTTCTGAATAATATTATCTATAAGAGGGTATCAAGAAATATTTTAATTAAAACACTGGATTGTTAATGAGCTAACTGATATCCCGGACCTTCCCATCCAATTTTTTTTTTTTTGAAACTTATCTAAAATATTATTGTTTACTGTTTGGGTCAAATACTTTGCTTTCTATTTGTTGTGTAAAGTACCTATCACATTTCTGGATGCTGTAACACACATACTCACCACCCCAGATACGCTTAAAACACAGCTTTACTCTGCGTAGTAGAGATGACCTAACCATGGTTTAGCAAGGTCTATAAATCACAATGAAGCCTTGAACGCTGTTAGGTCCCATCTACTCCGCAAGACAGAATTGTATTTTAACAGTGCCAGGGATTTTAGTTTTACAGTGCAAGATGGGACCTACTATTCAAACTGCACGAGCAGCAACAACTTCTCAGACTAGGATGCACAGGGATTTTCTTGAGACCTGTGCTACAAATGACTCAGACAAATATTCCATAGTTAGATTTTATAACAGCGTTCTCACACAAAAATATCCCTCACCACAGGTTTGAGTCAAGTTGCAGACCACTAAAACTACAACCTACAGCAGCATCTCAGTAACAAATCATCCACATCTCCAGAGTTAGAGATGCCCATTACGGATACTGCTAATTGTTCTCTAGCCTAGCTTACTTGCTTATCTCTAGGCTATGAAGGGTGGAGGTTTTGTTACAGTATTTTTTATAATAATCATGAGAAATGAAGCAAATTAAACATAGAAGCATATTTATAAAGTGAAGTAAAAAAAAAAATCTTAACTTAAAAGGCAATACATCCAAACAGTAAGTTACATCCAAACAGTAACTTACAATGTATCATTTAGGTTGATGGCAGCTCCTACTGAACAGCAAGACTACAAAGTGCTTTATGACCCACAGTACACAGACAGCATCAGGCAAGGATAGGGGGATTTCAAGCAACAACTACGGGGATCATATTAATGCTGCAATATGCCAAGAGTTAAACAGTTACAAAGATCAATAACTACTAAGGTAATAATTCAGATCTTGCAATTTATTCAGTGCAACTTAGATCTAAGAGAAGGTATAAAAGACCATGCAATAGTGTAAGAGGAGAGGGAATCCTCATACTGAAAATGAAAAAATGCAAGGAACCCAAACTTTTGCATCTTGTTTTCTTAGTTCATGGCCAATGTGTGATTAAAATAAGCTAGAAATCCCTAGCTAAAATGCAGGAGAAACAACAAAATGCAAATTTCAACACAGATTTATGAAGAAATTAGAATGTGGCTGGCAGTCAATTCACTCACAATGCAAGAACTGCTGCATATTGTAGTTTCCCTATAAGCATCACTTTCTTCTAAGCAGGATCTGAAATGTCTTGTTCAGAGCTGGATGTTAGTGTATTAATCCATTTCACCAACCTACCCTTCCCAGGGTATAGATATCTCACTAATGAAACTAATCCTACAGAGCTAGTCATATTTTTCCAGAGATGTGATGTTCACAAGGGGCCCTAGTTGGTAGGTGAAAAAAAAAAAAAAAAGCCATTTATTTATGTCAGAAATCACAGGAGAGAGAGAGAGAGAGAGAGAGAGAGAGAGAGAGGACACCCTGGTATGTGATCGAGTATGATCACGATATGCTACATGAACCTAAGCTATGTGGGAAGTGAAACTGTCTACCACGCTGACCTGTGTCATCTCACTGTTTTCTGTGCTGCTCACACGGTCTTTTTCCCAATTTTATCTTATCCTTAGATTGTAAACTTTTTGGGGCAGGGACTGTCTTTTTGTTGTGTGTTTGTACAGTACCTAGCACAACAGGGCCCAGGTCTACGACTAAGACTCCTAAGAAATATGATAATAATAATATACAGTTTGATATTATTATATGAATGTTTTTCGTACATCATTCTCCTGCCACATAAAGCCACCATGTATGATCAGGAATTGGCATGGCTCCTTGTCATTATCAACCTGTCTGCTAGTTTAATTATTTCAGATATGATGCTCTGTACAAAGGATTCTAACATTAAGAGAGTAAATCTACAAACCAAATTCAAGAAAAGCATAGGGTCTGGTAGCCAAGCTTATGCTCGTAGAGTTATATGAAGCAGAAAATTTCCACTGGAGCTCCTCCAGGAAACAAAATGCCATGACTGTTGGGCAACAGCTGGTGCAGATCCCCATGCAGGCGATGTCCCCAGAAGAATGAAAACTGAAAAGAAAACATCCATTTTAAAATCACAGTTAAGAGGTAGAAGAGTTATGCTGGACATCAGCATTAGACTGTACGGTCTCAAAAATATTTTTATCTTGGCTGCATTAGTTGAGAAAGAGTACTGAAAAAACACCATCTGGTTTTCATCCCAGTTGTAGTTCTATTTAAAATATATATATATATATATATATATATATATATATATATATATATATATATATATATATATATATATATATATATATATATATACACACACACACACACACACACACCAATCTCTGTATACAGCAGCTATTTCTTCATATCCTTTATCCCCATTACCTGTTTATGGTCCCTTCTCTACAAAGGGCACTAAATCTAAAGCTATCACCTTCAGCTGACAATGCTGAAGATTAAACATAACATGAAATTCATGCCTTGTAACACTGGATTTGAAGGAAAACCAACTAAAATTCTAATCTTTCCTTTCTCAATTCATGCATTCAATCTAAGTTCATGGCGCCCCCACCTCCCCACGCTCCGTGCCACAAAAATAAAATTATACACATACATACAATCACTTATAGCTCAGGTCTCCAGTAACCAGTCCTTACAACCTCTAACTAGGAGTGCAGTCTCAGATGTGAGCTCTGATCACTTAAATAAAAACCAATCAATTTAGATTATACAAAATTAAACAATTAATTAATATTCCCTTTTGCAAATATCCAGAGCATGAGATTTATATTTTTCTTACAAATTAAAGCTATGCTTTTTCTAGCAATAGAAGCAGATGTTAAGTCTATAGGTTTTAGAGAATAAGCCGCTGTGCACTAAACGAGAAAGGATTTTCCTGTAAAACTGGTTCCTCAATTTCTTGTCCATAATTTTTAAGACCCAACAATCTACAATTTAAGTTTTGCAAGGCAACATTTCTTGCGCCTGGCAGGGGAATTTTTGTTGTTCCTCGGGTCTTATTAAACTGCTAGATATCTAATTGCAGTCAGTTTTTGTCACGGCATATTTATCAGGAGGAGTTATAGGATCCTATTGCAAGGAGTCTCACCAGTTATTCTCTCACGAGTAGGATTTTCAGACATGGCTAAGGAAGTTGTGTGAGGCTCCCACTGAAAATCCATTGTTGTAAGTCTGAGCCAAATGGCCCTGTTCACGGAGTGATTTCTGATCCTAGAAAGCACCCATGTTCGTACATAAAACAACTGGCACTATTTTAAAGAAGTGAATTTTCATCATATCACTCTTGCTGTGTTAGGTAGGAATTGCAAAGACTGTGGTGCAAATCAAAATACTGGATAATCACAGGTCCCATCCAGGAATGTTGGTAGCCGTTCAAAATTCAGACACATGGAGTGGGATTTTCGTAAGTGCCTAAAGAAGATGGGCACACAAAGATTGTTCCAATGGAGGAAGTGTAGTGAAAAAAGAAATACTGATTTTTAAGTAAACCAAGAGAACAACATATGGGCTACAGAACAGAGAAAAGGAACTTTGTACTATGTGGCATTCACCAGTCTGGATGGCTCACATGGGTCAGACACAATGAAGGGGGCTTTCCTGTCCTCCGAGTTCCATCCTGCATTGAGACCAAACAACCACCAGATGCTAACTTTCATTCATGAATGATCTGGGCTGGTTCTTAAGCCTAAGTAGCTTCCCGTGATTCAATGGGAAGGGAATTTTGATTATTAACAGGCCTGAGTAGGCTTGCAGATCAAGCTAAGTGGAATGAGGGGGGAAAAAAAAAAGCTGAAGAGCCTATTAAAACCATTTTAAAAAAATCTAATTTAAAGAGTATAGTCTGGTAGGATTATTCTTTTATTATAAATATTATATTTGTCTTGACAAGATTACCTTTTTAAATGTAAAATTTAAAGGTAATACAACTGACATGACTGTGAATGAGGAACTTGAGATTAGAGAAAACTCATCTAGATGTTATAGTGGTGGCTGTTTTAGAAATGCTTAAAACAGAAAGTTTCATTCCCATAAAGAAGTGGGAACACCAACATGAAGGAAGGGGAGGGGAGAAGAGATGCAGGTTGGTAGCAAAACGATAGCAGGAGGAAATTAGTAGTAAAGTTTATATAACAACATGATAATGCAAACACTCATTTTCACATAATACTGAAAGTTCACGTTATACCTGTAGCACATGTTCAAGTTGCAGTTATATTATAAGATAAAAAAAAAAAAAAACACCTATAAATTCGATAGCCAACCCCTGAAGTTAAATTAATCCCAGCAGGATAAACAATTCTGTGAAATTAAGACCAAATGAACGTGGTAGCTTACTGTATGCTGAAGCCACGTCCTGTTGCTGTGCCTCGATCAGGATATTGTGCCAGAATTAAGGATAATGCCTTTAGTCTCTTCCTGCATTCCAGAAAGTCCTGGTTGAGATGAAAATCCGTGGAGGCTGAAAGTGGAAGTCCGTCCCTCACTCTCACCACACAAGCAAAGAGGATCATGGACATCCTCCACAAGAGTATTCATGAGGACAACCTGGAAATAAATGTATTAAATTAAGATTGCATCCATTTACATAATAAGCTACTATGCAAGGATATACTGTGTTAAAGCATAGATTTAACTCTTTCATTGCTGCTTTTCAACAATACTTCTTGTACTGCCATCATCTTTGAAAGATGATCTACAAAGTGTGAGGTTTTTTTGCTTTTTTAAATTAGAACTGTCTCTTTTTCTGCTTCTTGCTGATGTATAATAATGACCAGAAAATGTTCTCTCCCTGAAATAATTCACCAGTTTCTTCCCCATAGCACTTTACTTTAGAAATATCAGGAACACTGGAAGAGATTTTGAAAGACAAAAATAGCACTTGGACATCTAACGCACACCTGACTAGTTGTCATTTCTACTAGTCCTCCTGTCAGTCATCAAACGGTACATCTACACCCCAAATGGTGTGTTTGCAGTGCAGCTAGACATAACCATGCTAGCTTTAATCTAGCTGGTGCAAGTAACAGTAATAGTGAGGACATGGTGGTGTGAGCTTCAGTACAGGCTAGCCAACTCAGTACTAGCCTGCCAGGGATTCTAAGCACATACTTGGGTTGCTAGCCCTGGCCAGGGTCCATGCTGCCACATCTTCGCTGCTATTACTCACACAAGCTAACTTAAATCACACCTTAATCTGTACTGCAGACATATTCTTATTATCACAGACAAGTCCTAAATTCCTAATGTAAAAAAAACAAACAGGAAATAAGTTTTTTGTCCAAAAACTTAAGACTTTTTTATGTTATATAAAAATCAAAAGAGGGGACAACCCTAATTCTTCTTGTGGAAAGGGATCTGGGGATCATAGTGGACCACAACCTAAATATGAGTCAACAGTGTAACACTGTTGCAAAAAAAGCAAACATCATTCTGGGATGTATTAGCAGGAGTATTGTAACCAAGACACGAGAAGTAGTTCTTCCGCTCTACTCCACACTGATTAGGCCTAAACTGGAGTAGTGTGCAGTTCTGGGTGCCACATTTCAGGAAAGATGCGGACAAATTGGAGAAAGTCCAGAGAAGAGCAACAAAAATAATGAAAGGTCTAGAAAATATGACCTATGAGGGAAGATTGAAAAAGTTGGGTTTGTTTAGTCTGGAGAGGAGAAAAAAAGAGAAGAGTGACAGGAGACACGGTAACAGTTTTCAAGTACATAAAAGGTTGTTACAAGTAGGTGGAAGAAAAATTGTTCTTCTTAACCTCTGAGGATAGGACAAGAAGCAATGGGCTTAAATTTCAGCAAGGGCGGTTTAGGTTGGACATTAGGAAAAACTTCCTAACTATCAGGGTGGTTAAGCACTGGAATGAATTGCCTAGGGAGGTTATGGAACCTCCCTCATTGTGGATTTTTAAGAGCAGGCTGGACTAACACCTGTCAGGGATTGTCTAGATAATACTTAGTCCTGCCTTGAGTGCAGGGGACTGGACTAGATGACCTTTCAAGGTCCCTTCCAGTTCTATGATTCTTCCTTAGCAGGCCACTTAATATCCCATGGAAGTCAATTAAGTGTCAAGTGCTATCTGGTATTCAAGAAGCACAGCAGATGTGTCCCTCAAAAATGTACCACGAGAGTTCACCAGCAAAAATGCTAGAAGACTAAGGCATCAACTTACACATCATCTCAGAAATAGAGAACTCAATGGATCATCTGAAAAAGCTTGCCAGTGAGCTGATCAGCATACTTCAATATTCTAGGAGGTATGCTTGCCTACTAAAATTAGTTTGCTTCAGGACAAACGCTTTGTACAATAGAATCACAGGACTGGAAGAGACCTCGAGAGGTCATGTTTTCCAGACCTTCAAACATTTTAGTTACTCTTTTCTGGACTTTCTCCAATTTGTCCACGTCTTTCCTGAAATGTGGCACCCAGAACTGGACATAACATTTCAGTTGAGGCCTAATCAATGCAGAGTAGAGAGGAAGAATTACTTCTTTTGTCTTGTTTCAGAGTAGCAGCCGTGTTAGTCTGTATTCGCAAAAAGAAAAGGAGTACTTGTGGCACCTTAGAGACTAACAAATTTATTAGAGCATAAGCTTTCGTGAGCTACAGCTCACTTCCAACATTCCTGCTAAAATCCCAGAGCGTACCACTGTTGCGAAGAAAAAAGAAAAGAAAAAGAAACATTGTTCACTCATATTTAGCTTGTGATCCACTATGATGCCCAGATCCCTTTCCGCAGTACTCCTTCTAGTCAATGGATATTAGTATTCCTAGACATAAGGATCATCTAGTGTGAAATCAGAATTGTATATATGATGTAAAGTACGTCTAATGCCCAAATTGTATTTAAACTTTGTTTTACAGTAGGAAAAAAAAAATTCAGAGAACTTAAAAAGGTATTTTCTCATCCAATTCATATTAAAAAAATTACTCAGCATCATAGGCAAAAGCAGTTAATGTGGCGAGGTCAATAAACTCTCAATCATAGTCAAAATTACACTGTATAACTATGGGGTTTGGCATGCGAACTGGCCACAATATCAAAAAAGTAATGCATCCGATGAAGTGAGCTGTACAGTAATGCATCCGATGAAGTGAGCTGTAGCTCACGAAAGCTTATGCTCTAATAAATTTGTTAGTCTCTAAGGTGCCACAAGTACTCCTTTTCTTTTTAAAAAAGAGTAAGCAACCCAATTACACAATTCAATTTTTTTGTTATGAAACTAGACAGCCAGAGGGAGCAAATCCTCCATTCTTAGAATACTGCTGGCGTTTATGATATGATTATATGTATCAGAACTATGAAGTTATGATGTTACCTAATTAAAATATAACCATGCAAACCATTGTTGCTACCACTGCTATAGAATTGCAGCAAATCTTATAACTCATGACCATAAAGTGTTAAACAGCTTGCAAGCTGAATGACACAAAGCCAACCTTTAAAAACATGTTAGAAATGTTAATTAGGGCCATTGCATGCTAAATAGGCTAGAACCTATTGAAATGCAAACCTATGTTGTAAGAAGTTGGAGGTAATATTGTGTGCATCTTAGATGCTACCCATGTAATCTGGACAGTTCCTGTCTGTCACTATAACTATTGATTCAGAGATCAAAATGGAACATTTAGATGAATCTTTGGTAAAATAATGTCATTGTCTATATGTCTCTGAAGTTTGAGATAGACTGCCTAATGGATAAATTACCCCATGTTAATTTTAGGTTTCAGAGTAGCAGCCACGTTTGTCTGTATTCGCAAGAAGAAAAGGAGTACTTGTGGCACCTTAGAGATTAACAAACGTAAGCTTTTGTGAGCTACAGCTCACTTGATCGGATGCATTCAGTGAAAAAAAACAGTGGGGAGATTTATTTACACAGAGAACATGAAACAATGGGTGTTACTATACACACTGTAACGAGTGATCACTTAAGGTGAGCTATTACCAGCAGGAGAGCAGGGGAGTGAGGGGGGGGAACCTTTTCTAGTGATAATCAAGGTGGGTCATTTCCAGCAGTTGACAAGAATGTCTGAGGAACAGTGGGGGGGGGGAATAAACATGGAGAAATTGGAAACTATTTCCCCATGTTTCAGAGTAGCAGCCGTGTTAGTCTGTATTCGCAAAAAGAAAAGGAGTACTTGTGGCACCTTAGAGACGAACAAATTTATTAGAGCATAAGCTTTCGTGAGCTACAGCTCACTTCATCGGATGCATTTGTTGGTAAAAACAGAGGAGAGATTTATACACACACACACACACACACACACACACACACACAGAGAACATGAAACAATGGGTTTATCATTCACACTGTAAGAGTGATCACTTAAAATAAGCTGGATGATGGCTTATCTTAAGTGATCACTCTTACAGTGTGTATGATAAACCCATTGTTTCATGTTCTCTGTGTGTGTGTGTGTGTATATAAATCTCTCCTCTGTTTTTTCCACCAAATGCATCCGATGAAGTGAGCTGTAGCTCACGAAAGCTTATGCTCTAATAAATTTGTTAGTCTCTAAGGTGCCACAAGTACTCCTTTTCTATTTCCCCATGTTTATTCCCTCTCCCCCACCTCCCACTGTTCCTTAGACATTCTTGTCAACTGCTGGAAGTGGCCCAAGTTAATCATCACTAGAAAAGGTTCCCCCCCTCGCCCCCCCCCCCCCCGCTCTCCTGCTGGTAATAGCTCACCTTAAGTGATCACTCCTTACAGTGTGTATGGTAACACCCATTGTTTCATGTTCTCTGTGTATATAAATCTCCCCATTGTATTTTCATAGATTCATAGATACTAAGGTCAAAAGGGACCATTCTGATCATCTAGTCCGACCTCCTGCACAGCGCAGGCCACAGAATCTCACCCACCCACTCCTACAAAAAAACCTCACCTATGTCTGAGCTACTGAAGTCCTCAAATCATGGTTTAAAGACTTCAAGGAGCAGAGATGCCTCCCTCAAGTCAACCATGCCCCATGCTACAGAGGAAGGTGAAAAACCTCCAGGACCTCTCCAATCTGCCCTGGAGGAAAATTCCTTCCCGACCCCAAATATGGCGATCAGCTAAACCCTGAGCATATGGGCACGATTCACCAGCCAGATACTACAGAAAATTCTTTCCTGGGTAAGTCAGATGCCATCCATCTAATATCCCATCTCAGGGGATTAGGCCTATTTACCCTGAATATTTAAAGATCAAAATCCCATTATCCCATCATACCATCTCCTCCATAAACTTATCGAGTAGAATCTTAAAACCAGATAGATCTTTTGCCCCCACTGCTTCCCTTGGAAGGCTATTCCAAAACTTCACTCCTCTGATGGTTAGAAACCTTGGTCTAATTTCAAGTCTAAACTTCCTGGTGGCCAGTTTATACCCATTTGTTCTTGTGTCCACATTGGTGCTGAGCTGAAATAATTCCTCTCCCTCTCCGTTATTTATCCCTCTGATATATTTATAGAGAGCAATCATATCTCCCCTCAACCTTCTTTTAGTTAGGCTAAACAAGCCAAGCTCCTTAAGTCTCCTTTCTTAAGACAAGGTTTCCATTCCTCAGATCATCCTAGTAGGCCTTCTCTGTACCTGCTCCAGTTTGAATTCATCCTTTTTAAACATGGGAGACCAGAACTGCACACAGTATTCTAGGGGAGGTCTCACCAGTGCCTTGTATAACGGTACTAAAACCTCCTTATCCCTACTGGAAATGCCTCTCCTGATGCATCCCAAAACCGCATTAGCTTTTTTCACAGCCATATCACATTGGCAGCTCATAGTCATCCTATGATCAACCAATACTCCAAGGTCCTTCTCCTCTTCTGTTACTTCTAATTGATACGTCCCAAACTTGTAACTAAAATTCTTGTTATTAATCCCTAAATGCATAACCTTACACTTCTCACTATTAAATTTCATCCTATTACTATTACTCCAGTTTACAAGGTCATCCAGATCCTCCTGTATAATATCCCGATCCTTCTCTGAATTGGCAATACCTCCCAGCTTTGTATCATCTGCAAACTTTATTAGCACACTCCCACTTTTTGTGCCAAGATCAGTAATAAAAAGATTAAATAAGATTGGTCCCAAAACCGATCCCTGAGGAACTCCACTGGTAACCTCCCTCCAACCCGACAGTTCGCCTTTCAGTAGGACCCGTTGCAGTCTCCCCTTTAACCAATTCCTTATCCACCTTTTGATGTTCATATTGATCCCCATCTTCTCCAATTTAACTAATAATTCCCCATGTGGCACGGTATCAAATGCCTTACTGAAATCTAGGTAAATTAGATCCACTGCATTTCCTTTATCTAAAAAATGTTATCTTTTCAAAAAAGGAGATTAGGTTGGTTTGGCACGATCTACCTTTTGTAAAACCATGTTGTATTTTGTCCCATTTACCATTGACTTCAATGTCCTTAATTTCTCCTTCAAAATTTTTTCCAGGACCTTGCATACTACAGATGTCAAACTAACTGGCCTGTAGTTACCCGGATCACTTTTTTTTCCTTTCTTAAAAATAGGAACTATATTAGCAATTCTCCAATCATTCGGTACTATTCCTGAGTTTACAGATTCATTAAAAATTCTTGCTAATGGGCTTGCAATTTCAGGTGTCAATTCCTTTAATATTCTTGGATGAAGATTATCTGGGCCCCCCGATTTAGTCCCATTAAGCTGTTTCAGTTTCGCTTCTACCTCAGATATGGTAATATCTACCTCTATATCCTCCTTCCCATTTGTCATGCTACCATTATCCCTAAGATCCTCTTTAGCCTTATTAAAGACTGAGGCAAAGTATTTGTTTAGATATTGGGCCATGCCTAGATTATCTTTAACCTCCACTCCATCCTCAGTGTTAAGCGGCCCCACTTCTTTCTTAGTTTTCTTCTTATTTATATGGCTATAGAACCTTTTACTATTGGTTTTAATTCCCTTTGCAAGGTCCAACTCGACTTGACTTTTAGCCTGTCTCACTCTATCCCTACATGTTCTGACCTCAATTAGGTAGCTTTCCTTGCTGATCCCTCCCATCTTCCACTCCCTGTATGCTTTCTGCTTCTTCTTAATCACCTCTCTAAGATGCTTGCTCATCCAGCTTGGGCTACAACTCCTGCCTATGAATTTTTTCCCCTTTCTAGGGATACAGGCTTCCGATAGCTTCTGCAGCTTTGATTTAAAGTAATCCCAGGCCTCCTCTACCTTTAGATCCATAAGTTCTTCAGTCCAATCCACTTCCCTAACTAATTTCCTTAATTTTTGAAAGTCAGCCCTTTTGAAATCAAAAACTCTAGTTGCAGATTTATTTTTGTTAATCCTTCCATTTAGTTTGAACTGAATTAGTTCATGATCACTTGAGCCAAGATTGTCCCCTACAACCATTTCTTCTATGAGGTCCTCGCTACGCACCAAAATTAAATCTAAAATGGCATCCCCTCTAGTCGGTTCAGCAACTACTTGATGAGGGAATCCATCAGCTATCGCATCTAGGAAAATGTGAGACCTATTATTATTACTAGCGCTGGTCCTCTGGTCTATATCTGGGAAGTTAAAGTCTCCCATGATCACGCAGTTTGCATTTACTTTATTAAAAACATTAAAAAGGGCTCTATCCATATCCAAGTTAGATCCCGGAGGTCTATAGCACACCCCAAGCACTATCGTAGGAGAGGCTTTACTAGTTTTCTTCCCCAGTGTAATTTTTGCCCAGACGGACTCTGTCTTATCCATTGCATCGCTTCTTATTTCTTTACATTCTACCTCATCATTGATATACAATGCTACTCCACCACCTTTATCTTTGTTTCTGTCTTTCCTAAACAGCACATACCCTTCAATACCTGTAGTCCAGTCATGACTACTATTCCACCATGTTTCTGTTATCCCTATAATATCTGGTTTCACTTCCTGCACCAGTAGCTCTAGTTCCTCCATTTTGTTACCTAGGCTCCTCGCATTGGTGTATAAACATCTTAATTTTTGCTGTTTGGCCTTGCTCACATTTTGTACCCTATTAGGCACAGTCATTCTACAGCCAGTATAACCTATTAGACTAGTATCCACACCGCCCTCGCTCCTTATTCTCCTACCCACGGCTGTATCCTTTCTTACTTCGTCTTCTTCCCTCTCAATGCTAAAATCTGGCGTGGAGATTACCTGGACATCTCCCAACCATCTACTCCAAATTTTCCACTGAATGCATCCGATGAAGTGAGCTGTAGCTCACAAAAGCTTATGCTCAAATAAATTTGTTAGTCTCTAAGGTGCCACAAGTCCTCCTTTTCTTTTTGCCTATGTTAATTTGTGTAACTAATTTCTGGGGGTGTTTAAGCAAAAGGTTACTTCAAAAGCCTATTGTTTACTAACCTGGTCTGCATGGTCAAGTGGAT
The DNA here is from genome assembly GCF_009764565.3 of Dermochelys coriacea. Taxonomy (NCBI): domain Eukaryota; kingdom Metazoa; phylum Chordata; order Testudines; family Dermochelyidae; genus Dermochelys; species Dermochelys coriacea. The sequence goes on from NC_050069.1 coordinate 263,186,784, forward strand.
GCTAGAACACTGTATAAAAAGACCCTTTGGTCCTGATTCTGTTATCTCAGATCTGCTTAAGCTTCATCAGGGGAAGTTTTGAGTCCCAGTTATGCTGGTACATCCTGAGTATGATATTTGGACATTAGACTATAATCTATTAACTGAATTCTTAAGGAACTCTTTGCAACTACAAAGTTCACCGTCTCTGCTAGGAATCTGAACCTCAATGGATTGAACTCATGTCTGTATGTATATTGATCTTTTAACCATACTCTCTTTTGTTTTTTAATATATTTTAGTTTAGTTAATAAGAATTGGCTGTAGTGTGTATTTGGGTAAAATCTGGAATATTCAGTAACCTGGGAAGTAATGCGTCCAATACTTTGGGATTGGTAGAACCTTTTCTTTTATATGATGAAATAAGATTTTCAGAAATCATCATATTTGACTTAGGTACCTGGATGGAGGCCTGAGGCTGGATCACTTTCAGGGAACTGTGTTGTTTGGACTTCTGAGTAACCAGCAAGGTAATAAAGAAACTGTTTTATGCTGGCTTGATAAATCCAAGTATTGAAATATTCACCAGCTTTTTGGGGTTTGTCTAACCAATTCTTTGCAGTTCACCCTAATTGAGTGACCGGGTAGAATTAGTGGGGGAAGCAAAAGTGGATGGGAATCTGGGAGGTAGTGACCATGAGTTGGTTGAGTTCAGGATCCTGACGCAGGGAAGAAAGGTAAGCAGCAGGATACGGACCCTGGACTTCAGGAAAGCAGACTTTGACTCCCTCAGGGAACAGATGGCCAGGATCCCCTGGGGGACTAACATGAAAGGGAAGGGAGTCCAGGAGAGCTGGCTGTATTTCAAGGAATCCCTGTTGAAGTTACAGGGACAAACCATCCCGATGAGTCAAAAGAATAGTAAATATGGCAAGCGACCAGCTTGGCTTAATGGTGAAATCTTAGCGGATCTTAAACATAAAAAAGAAGCTTACAAGAAGTGGAAGGTTGGACATATGACCAGGGAAGAGTATAAAAATATTGCTCGGGCATGTAGGAAAGATATCAGGAGGGCCAAATCGCACCTGGAGCTGCAGCTAGCAAGAGATGTCAAGAGTAACAAGAAGGGTTTCTTCAGGTATGTTGGCAACAAGAAGAAAGCCAAGGAAAGTGTGGGCCCCTTACTGAATGAGGGAGGCAAGCTAGTGACAGAGGATGTGGAAAAAGCTAATGTACTCAATGCTTTTTTTTGCCTCTGTTTTCACTAACAAGGTCAGCTCCCAGACTGCTGTGCTGGGCATCACAAAATGGGGAAGAGATGGCCAGCCCTCTGTAGAGATAGAGGTGGTTAGGGACTATTTAGAAAAGCTGGACGTGCACAAGTCCATGGGGCCGGACGAATTGCATCCGAGAGTGCTGAAGGAATTGGCGGCTGTGATTGCAGAGCCCTTGGCCATTATCTTTGAAAACTCGTGGCGAACGGGGGAAGTCCCGGATGACTGGAAAAAGGCTAATGTAGTGCCCATCTTTAAAAAAGGGAAGAAGGAGGATCCTGGGAACTACAGGCCAGTCAGCCTCACCTCAGTCCCTGGAAAAATCATGGAGCAGGTCCTCAAAGAATCAATCCTGAAGCACTTAGAGGAGAGGAAAGTGATCAGGAACAGTCAGCATGGATTCACCAAGGGAAGGTCATGCCTGACTAATCTAATCGCCTTTTATGATGAGATTACTGGTTCTGTGGATGAAGGGAAAGCAGTGGATGTATTGTTTCTTGACTTTAGCAAAGCTTTTGACACGGTCTCCCACAGCATTCTTGTCAGCAAGTTAAGGAAGTATGGGCTGGATGAATGCACTATAAGGTGAGTAGAAAGCTGACTAGATTGTCGGGCTCAACGGGTAGTGATCAATGGCTCCATGTCTAGTTGGCAGCCGGTGTCAAGTGGAGTGCCCCAGGGGTCGGTCCTGGGGCCCGTTTTGTTCAATATCTTCATAAATGATCTGGAGGATGGTGTGGATTGCACTCTCAGCAAATTTGCGGATGATACTAAACTGGGAGGAGTGGTAGATACGCTGGAGGGGAGGGATAGGATACAGAAGGACCTAGACAAATTGGAGGATTGGGCCAAAAGAAATCTAATGAGGTTCAATAAGGATAAGTGCAGGGTCCTGCACTTAGGATGGAAGAATCCAATGCACCGCTACAGACTAGGGACCGAATGGCTCGGCAGCAGTTCTGCGGAAAAGGACCTAGGGGTGACAGTGGACGAGAAGCTGGATATGAGTCAGCAGTGTGCCCTTGTTGCCAAGAAGGCCAATGGCATTTTGGGATGTATAAGTAGGGGCATAGCGAGCAGATCGAGGGACGTGATCGTTCCCCTCTATTCGACACTGGTGAGGCCTCATCTGGAGTACTGTGTCCAGTTTTGGGCCCCACACTACAAGAAGGATGTGGATAAATTGGAAAGAGTACAGCAAAGGGCAACAAAAATGATTAGGGGTCTAGAGCACATGACTTATGAGGAGAGGCTGAGGGAGCTGGGATTGTTTAGTCTGCAGAAGAGAAGAATGAGGGGGGATTTGATAGCTGCTTTCAACTACCTGAAAGGGGGTTTCAAAGAGGATGGCTCTAGACTGTTCTCAATGGTAGCAGATGACAGAACCAGGAGTAATGGTCTCAAGTTGCAATGGGGGAGGTTTAGATTGGATATTAGGAAAAACTTTTTCACTAAGAGGGTGGTGAAACACTGGAATGCGTTACCTAGGGAGGTGGTAGAATCTCCTTCCTTAGAGGTTTTTAAGGTCAGGCTTGACAAAGCCCTGGCTAGGATGATTTAACTGGGACTTGGTCCTGCTTTGAACAGGGGGTTGGACTAGATGACCTTCTGGGGTCCCTTCCAACCCTGATATTCTATGATTCTATTCTATGATTCTATGACCACAGCTGGCCCCCACTGGGACTCTGGTCACAGTAAACAAAGAAAGAGCCACATAGGACTTGCAGGCCATTAAGAAGAGAAAAATAGTCATTTGTTAAATTGAACAACACTACAAAAGGGTTACTGCTGAGCTTTTAAGATAGAGAGTAAAAAAAAAAGTTAAAGCAGTTAATGTTTCTTGACACTATTTGTCTCACAGCTTGTGTTTAAAATAAATGATTTTGTTTAAAAAAAAAAATCACTAAGCTCAGAAATACAAGATACATGAGAGTGAAACATCACACTGACCTTCCATCTGCTCTCATAATATCAATGTTTAAAACAAACAGGCACAAACACTCCCAGACTTTAACCTACTGAAAAAGGTTTGTTGGTTCAGAAGAAGTATAAATATTAGTTAACTTTCAACTGAGATCAGCTCCTCAAAACTGCAAAATTCTCTCAGTTACTGGGTGCTGTTGCTAACAGATTAAGATGAATTTATCTAAAACAGTTTCAGATATATATATAAAATAATGAATGGTATAGATGAGGTACATCGGATGTTTCTACTTACCCTCTTTCAGAGTAGCAGCCGTGTTAGTCTGTATTCGCAAAAAGAAAAGGAGTACTTGTGGCACCTTAGAGACTAACAAATTTATTAGAGCATAAGCTTTCGTGAGCTACAGCTCATCAGATGAAGTGAGCTGTAGCTCACGAAAGCTTATGCTCTAATAAATTTGTTAGTCTCTAAGGTGCCACAAGTACTCCTTTTCTTTTTACTTACCCTCTTGTAATAGAAGAACAAGGGGACATTCAATTAAATGGAAAGGCAACAAATTTAAAACAAAAACCCTTTTAACACATCATATAATTAACCTGCAGATCTCTCTGCCTCAATAAATCAGTGTTGCCAAGATTTTAGGATTCAAAAAGGGATTAGACATGTGTACGGATACTGAGAACATGGATAGCTATGTTACCTAGAATGAACCACTTTTCATCAATATCTAAGGAATGGTGTACAACTTTTAAAAGCATCTATTCATGAGCAGAAGAGAGAGACTTACGTATTCTTGATTGATTTGGGGTTTTGTTAGAAATCTGCTTGGGCCTGGATTAGAGGTTAGCGCTAATGTCACCCCATAAGATACAGGGCGAACCTTAAGATTTAACTCACAAGTTTGTTCCATACACGGAGAGGCCACAGCTTGTCATCAAGACACTGAAACACTTAGACCCACTTACATCACCAAACAAGGCTGCAAATTAAGCAGGTTCTCTCCATCTACTCTGCCCACAAGACCAGCCTCACACCCCATTCGTTTTTCTGCTCTCGCTTTCAACTTTGTTCATTCCATGCTGCCCCACAGGCATAGAATGCCTTCCAAAAACCTGTTTCCCAAGCCACCTCCTTTCTGCTTGCTTAAATTATCATGGCATGTATTTACTTGCAGGTGTCATGATAAAGTTAGTTCTTAAGAGAGACTAATGGACTCATCAGGATGTGTACTTGCCTGAGTAACTGCACGATCTTATTACTCTAACCCTTGTCTACCTCTCTTCTTCCCCAGTCCCCTTTTCTGTCTATGATCACTTGTCTGAATTTAGGCCCCAATCCAGCTGTTGGATCTCCGTAGCAGACCCTTGCACATATGCAGAGCCTCACTGAAGCCAACTACTTTCAGAGATCCAGTTGCGAAACTGAAGCCTGGTAATACAACATATTTGAGCCAGGGATCATGTCATGAGATGATGAGAGACTGCTGAATTGGAATTAATTTGCAAACTGGATACAATTAATTTAGGCTTGAATAAAGACTGGGAGTGGATGGGTCATTACACAAAGTAAAACTATTTCCCCATGTTTATTCCCCCTTCCCCCTCCACACACACAGAGTTCCTCACGTGTTCTTGTCAACTGCTGGAAATGGCCCACCTTGATTATCACTACAAAAGGCTTTTCCCCCCCACTCTCCTGCTGATAATAGCTCCCCTTACCTGATCACTCTTGTTACAGTGTGTATGGTAACATCCATTGTTTCATGTTCTCTGTGTATATAAATCTTCCCACTGTATTTTCCACTGAATGCATCCAATGAAGTGAGCTGTAGCTCACGAAAGCTTATGCTCAAATAAATTTGTTAGTCTCTAAGGTGCCACAAGTACTCCTTTTCTTTTTGCCGATACAGACTAACATGGCTGCTACTCTGAAAGATATCATGACTGTTTCTGTTAAACACATATCATACATTTTGGTGCTCAAAATTAAGAAAGCAATAACATGCTCACAGTATTTTAATTTATAGCCCCCACACACACTACTGAAAAACATAATAAAAAATATTTTGCCAGTCCAGCTACACTACTAGTGTAGACTGGACATAACTTCACATACACTTTTTTTTTAAAGGGATGTTTCAACAGAGTAGGTGGGAACTTACATAACAAACAAGGTACATCAAATTTCAACATGAGTGAAATACACTTGTACATCTAATAACATTCCAAGGATATGCTTTTTAACCTAAGGCTCACGTAAAGACTAGTCAGTGTATTGTGTATGACTGAATTAGACATTTACTGTAGTATTACTGCACCCCCTTCATGGGTAAATTAGACTTCCCATTTATAAGACAGGCCAGACATTTTCTATTACATTTTTTTCATATTTTGCAATTTAGAAAATGTATCCACCCTCTGAGCACAGATGCAGAAAGCTGCCTGGGTGTCCTTTTAAGCAAAAAATTCCTCTACTGTTGAAAAAGTTTGTCTTTGTTTAATCAGAATGGGATGGTTGGTAGCATTCAGGAACCAGAGTGTCCTGACTCGAGTATCTGTTCTTCTCATTGCTCATTTGAGTCACCTTTTACCTATGGAAAAGCTGCATTTAGGCCAATTTCAGCCCAATAATTTACTAACTTCCGGTTACTGGGCCAAGTTCTGCCCTTGGCCATATCTACACAATCCCACTGAAGACTATGGGAGAGCTGATAAAAGTTACATCAGTGCTCAGGAAAGCTGTAGAGGAAGTTGAGGGGTTTTGACTGTGCGTTTAATTAAAATTTGTGTTTTGCTACATGTAATGCACCTTTGATCTCATTTTCAGATGGACCAAACACCCACAACTTCCACTGACTGCAGAGGGACCTGTGGGTGCTCAACACCTCTTTAGGTCTATTAGGCACAGAACAGTCTAAACAAACATAAAGGAAGTATACAGATTCATCAGCATTTAACAGAACTGCAGATCACATGCTGATATTTTGCCTCAGCCAATAAAAGAAATAAAAATAAAAGGGATGAGTGTGTGTATGGGTGGAAGCAGGAGCAAGGCCTTTGTCTTTTCTGTGGAAGCAGGTATCCTAGATGGATTGTACCGCACCCTGCCATACATGAAGAGTCTGTCTTTCCTCACACTTTGATAACACCGTTATATGTAGTATAACTGTAGCCAGGTCAGTCCCAGGATATTAGAGAGGCAAAGTGGGTGAGGTAATATCTTGTATTGGACCAGTTTCTGTTGTTTAGAGAAACAAGCTTTTGACCCACACAGAGCTCTTCTTCAGATCTGGAAAAGGAACTCCCAGCATCACGGTGAAAGGCAAGGTGGAACAGATTGTTTAGCACATAGATAGCACAAATGCACCATGAAACTAACAACATACCTCAATGATATTTTCAACCTCGGTCAGGCAACCTAAAATCCCTTATAGATTTCCACTACAACTTCAACAACCATGATACATCCTTTAAACCAATGGTTCTCAACCAGGGGTCCGAGACCCCCTGGGGAGCCGTGAGCAGGTTTCAGGGGGGCCGCCAACTAGGGCCAGCATTAGACTCGCTGGGGACTATGATAGAAAGCCAAAGCCCCACTGCATGGGGTTGAAGCCTGAGTCCTGAGACCTGCCACTTGGGACCGAAGCCTGAGAAATATAGTTTTGCGGGGGCCCTGTGGCACAAGGCCCCAGGCAATTGCCCTGCTTGCTATACCCTAACACCAGCCCTGGCTTTTATATGCAGAAAACCAGTTATTGTGACACAGGTGGGCCATGGAGTTTTTATAGCATGTTGAGGAGGCCTCAGAAAGAAAAAGGTTGAGACTCTCTGCTTTAAACTCTCTCTGGAACAATCCCACATTAGCATCAGCTTCCTGGACACCACAGTCAGCTTCAACCATGGAACCCTGCAGACAACCATATGCAAGAAACACATGGATCACCACACCTACCTTCATAGAGCCAATAACCACCCCAAACACTCTAAGAAATCTGTTATCTATAGGCAGGCACTCAGATAGCCCAGAATCCAGGATATACACCTTAACACATTTAAAACCGTCTTCACCAAACAAGGATATTCCACCAGAGAAGTAAATTGCATTTTGCAATGGGCCACCCAAATACCCTGAACAAATCTGCTTCAATACAGAAATAAAACCCCCTCTGACCCCACGCCCCTTGTTATCACCTACATACTGGAACCCAGGGTATCATCAAACAACTACTGCCCATATTCAATAGGGACCCCATCCTGAAAGAAATCTTTCCTGAAGCCCCTCTTCTGGCCTTCAAACAATCCCCAGCCTCTCCAAGCTCATCACCAGAAGCAAGCTCCCCACAGATCAGGACACACCAATTCAAAGCAAACCTGCAGACATATCTCCAGTGCTACAATGATCAACACCCCCTACAACACATCTTTAAAGATCAATGGATCCTACACATGCCAATCACAACATGTGGTATACCTCATCCAGTGCACTCAATTCCCCAATAACTATGTGGGTGAAACCAGACAATCACTACATTCTCAAATGAACTCACACAGGAAAATGATAAAAGACAAAAGCACCCCATTACCTGTGGGTGAACACTTTTCACAAAATGATCGATATTTGACTATCAGTCCTCACCCTTAACGGAAACCAAACACAAGAGCCAGGGAGCTTAAATTCATTACTTTGCTAAACAACAAAAATCATGAACTGAACACAGACACTGGATTTATGTCTTATTTTACAAGATTTTTTTTTTTTGGTCTGATGACTGCAGAGGTGTTAACAGGCCTCTCTACCTTGAATGGTCCGTTACAGTATGTTCTAATTACTCATGTTAACAATATATTCCACTGTGCATTTTGCTGTGCCACTTTGAGTTCCTTTCCCAGACCTAAAGATGAGCTCTGTGTGGCTCAAAAGCTGGTCTCCCTCACCAACAGAAATTGGTCCAATAAAATATATTCCCTCACCCACCTTCTCTCTCTAACACTGTTACAGTTTTTCATGAAAATAGAGTCTTGTTGACTTGAGTTACATAGGGACCAGTCTCCAAAAGCATCCAGCAACTACACCTATTGGCCCTTTATGTGCCCCCTTTTCCACAATCACACCTATACTGTAAACAACTAGAACAAAAATTGTTCTCGCAGCACAGGAAGAGCTGAATTCCAGACCTAGCAGGATTTTTGCAGTTTGAGAGCACAATAATATCACAAATGAAGTCTTCAAGACATCAGGGGCATGTAGTGCTGTTTCCAAGTGTTTTTATAACAGGTAGTCAACAGGCGGACTGCAGGCCAAACCCAGACCACCAGACACAGTTGAATGGACCCCAAAATTGGTTTATTTACTCATTTTTTTTATTATTTTTTCTGGAGTCTGGACTTTGACAAAAAGATAATTGACTATCCAATTTTATAATATAGACAAGATCTAGTGCCCAACACATTGCCCTTCCATAACCAGGCGTTTCTCCAGCAGTGAGCTGCCAACAAGGGCATCTCCTCCGTGCACATCCACTCAGCAGTGTTGCCAACTCTCAGGATTTTGTCATGAGTCTCATGATAATTATTGTTTTCCTTAAAGCCCCAGCTCCTGGAATCAAGTGGATATGCGATTATTTCAGCCTTCATTCTTAGAGAAAAAGTAAAGCGTCTAACCCCTTGTGACTGTGGAGAAACCTTCAAAATGTGAACCCAGGGCACCCTAAAGCTCAAAACGCAGAAGGCAAATAAAAACACCATATCTACTGTTTTTACATAAAAACATGAGGTTAAAGTCAATCTCATGGTTTTTGGTGAGAATGACTCATGAATTTTGAAGATTTGGAGTTGACGGTACAGGCTCTGTATCCCCAGCCCCCCACCAGCCTGCCCCCTACCCCCCTTAGTCTCCTCACCACCCTCGCCACTAGCCTGCCCCAGCCAGCCCCCCCAACCAGCCTCACCACTAGCCTGCCCTCCCGCACCAGTCCCCACCCCCCCGGCCAACCTGCCCCTCACCCTATTCAGCCCGCACCGCTTCTCCACTAACCTTCCCCCCACCCTGCTCAGAGCCCCCCACCAGCCTGCCCCACCCAGCCTGCCCCCCGCACCGCCCCCACCAGCCTGCCCCTCACAACCTCACCAACCTGCCCCCCACCCTCCTCAGAGCCCACCCCACCAGCCTGCCCCACCCAGCCTGCCCCCCGCACCGCCCCCACCAGCCTGCCCCTCACAACCTCACCAACCTGCCCCCCACCCTCCTCAGAGCCCCCCCACCAGCCTGCCCCACCCAGCCTGCCCCCCGCACCGCCCCACCAGCCTGCCCCTCACAACCTCACCAACCTGCCCCCCACCCTCCTCAGAGCCCCCCCCACCAGCCTGCCCCACCCAGCCTGCCCCCCGCACCGCCCCCACCAGCCTGCCCCTCACAACCTCACCAACCTGCCCCCACCCTCCTCAGAGCCCCCCCCACCAGCCTGCCCCACCCAGCCTGCCCCCCGCACCGCCCCACCAGCCTGCCCCTCACAACCTCACCAACCTGCCCCCCACCCTCCTCAGAGCCCCCCCACCAGCCTGCCCCACCCAGCCTGCCCCCCGCACCGCCCCACCAGCCTGCCCCTCACAACCTCACCAACCTGCCCCCCGCCCGCCTCAGCCTGCCCCGTCCAGCCCCGCTCCCAGCCGCCTCCTCAGCCTGCCCCCCGCGCTGGCGGCTGAAGGGCTCTTACCTTCCCCACCGCGGGCCCTGTCACAGCCCCCAGGAGGCGGCCCCACAACAACAAACCCGCCCGCCCGCGACGGCGGCTAGAGAGGCCACCCCCACCCCGGAGCACGCCGGGAACGGGGGGAGAGCAGGGGGGCCTCCTCTGGAGGCTCGGCTCTTAAAGGGGCCGGGGCCTGGAGGGGCTCTGCCAAGAAGCGCTCCCGGCCCAAGGGCTTCCCGCTCAGCCCGCCCCCGGCCCGCGCGGGACTTTCCCGCCCGCCCGCGGACCCCCCGAGCCCCCGGGCCGGATCGCTTCGGGCAGCTCCCTCAGCAACGGGAGGACGATGCTGGGTGCACCGGGCCGGGGGCAGCCCTCGCCCAGCCCCCTCTGTCTCGGCCCCGTCCGCAGCTGCTCCCGGCGTGCAGACCCTGAGCCAGAACCTCCTGGGATTTAGGCGCCCAACTCCCCCAAGCCCGTGCCCCCGGGGCCGCGCCTCGGCGCCCAACTCCCCCAAAGCCGGTGCCCCGGGGCCGCGCCTCGGCGCCCAACTCCCCCAAAGCCGGTGCCCCGGGGCCGCGCCTCGGCGCCCAACTCCCCCAAAGCCGGTGCCCCGGGGCCGCGCCTCGGCGCCCAACTCCCCCAAAGCCGGTGCCCCGGGGCCGCGCCTCGGCGCCCAACCCCCCCAAGCCCGTGCCCCCGGGGCCGCGCCTCGGCGCCCAACTCCCCCAAGCCCGTGCCCCCGGGGCCGCGCCTCGGCGCCCAACTCCCCCAAAGCCGGTGCCCCGGGGCCGCGCCTCGGCGCCCAACTCCCCCAAGCCCGTGCCCCCGGGGCCGCGCCTCGGCGCCCAACTCCCCCAAGCCCGTGCCCCCGGGGCCGCGCCTCGGCGCCCAACTCCCCCAAAGCCGGTGCCCCGGGGCCGCGCCTCAGCGCCCAACTCCCCCAAGCCCGTGCCCCCGGGGCCGCGCCTCGGCGCCCAACTCCCCCACCGCCCGTGCCCCCGGGGCCGCGCCTCGGCGCCCAACTCCCCCAAGCCCGTGCCCCCGGGGCCGCGCCTCGGCGCCCAACTCCCCCAAAGCCGGTGCCCCGGGGCCGCGCCTCGGCGCCCAACTCCCCCAAGCCCGTGCCCCCGGGGCCGCGCCTCGGCGCCCAACTCCCCCAAGCCCGTGCCCCCGGGGCCGCGCCTCGGCGCCCAACTCCCCCAAAGCCGGTGTCCCGGGGCCGCGCCTCGGCGCCCAACTCCCCCAAAGCCGGTGCCCCGGGGCCGCGCCTCGGCGCCCAACTCCCCCAAAGCCGGTGCCCCCGGGGCCGCGCCTCGGCGCCCAACTCCCCCAAGCCCGTGCCCCCGGGGCCGCGCCTCGGCGCCCAACTCCCCGAAAGCCCGTGCCCCGGGGCCGCGCCTCGGCGCCCAACTCCCCCAAAGCCGGTGCCCCGGGGCCGCGCCTCGGCGCCCAACTCCCCCAAGCCCGTGCCCCCGGGGCCACGCCTCGGCGCCCAACTCCCCCAAGCCCGTGCCCCCGGGGCCGCGCCTCGGCGCCCAACTCCCCCACCGCCCGTGCCCCCGGGGCCGCGCCTCGGCGCCCAACTCCCCCACCGCCCGTGCCCCCGGGGCCGCGCCTCGGCGCCCAACTCCCCCACCGCCCGTGCCCCCGGGGCCGCGCCTCGGCGCCCAACTCCCCCAAGCCCGTGCCCCCGGGGCCGCGCCTCGGCGCCCAACTCCCCCAAGCCCGTGCCCCCGGGGCCGCGCCCCGGCGCCCAAATCCCCCACTGCCCGTTCCCCTGCGTCTCCCCCTGACAAAGCCCCTGAGCGCAGGGAGCCGCTCTCCCAAGGACAGCACATTACCACTCAGCCCTCATCAAGTCCAGGGGTCCCCTCACTGTCCTACAATACCGTTCAAAAGGGGAGAACCCTGTACATACCTAGGGCCCTTCCCTATAAATGCACAGCAGGCAGGGTAAGCATTGGTCCCCGTCCTGGGGATGCTGATCCATAAAAGTCATCAGTGTCATTTTCAGGGTCCCATTAAATCTAGCCATCAGCTCATTGGACTGAGGGTGATGGAGTCAGGTGCCTAAATACCCGTGAGGGCTGGAGCCAGACTTCTTAAGGGGTGACTTTTTCCATGTTTGGTCTCAGCCCGGAGGTGAATTATTCAGGGAAGTTTTCAGCAAAATCGGTTCAATTATTATTTGAGTTACATATTCCTGAACGCTTCAGCATAGTGGTGTGCTCCATCAAGACATTCTGGGCATGGATAAATCAATCCTTGAAGGTAGAATCGTCACATGCGACTTGGTCCCTAGATCAAAATGAGATCTGAGGAATCAGCATGATTTGAATGAAAGTGACTCTAGTTTTTAAAAATGTGTGTATTTAAGAAGGTAAATTTCATACACACCAGCTACAATTTTGCATTCAGGACTATTGGGGGGGGGTGTCAGTCTAAAATTCTAGCAATTCTCATCCTTAAATGATATGATTAGTTTACTGTATTACTTTACCACATAGGAGGCCTAGTTGTGGATCGGGACCCCATTGTGCGAGGTGCTGTGCAGATAGCTTTAGGAGAGAAAGCTCCCAAAGAAGTCAAGCAGGCTTACTGAGTCAGGCCACAAAGCCCAAAATTGTTGTGGCATTTACTATGGTCAGGCCATTTAAAATCAGAGAAAAATGGCATAGGAAATATCTGTCACCATGTTCAGCAGCTGATGATCCCATATTTTGTAGCTGTGGAAGAAGAATTAACGAAGAGTGGCTGAACAGCATAATCAAAGTCCATCCAACAGCTAAGATTAAAAGCTGAGCTGATAGCTTTATCTTATTGCTGACAAGCAGGTTATGTTATTGATAGAAAAAGATCAAGCCATACTATCATGGACTATGTCCTTAATCTTCATAAACTAATCAGAGTAAGATTGGATCAGAGCTTGAAGGGGAGAGATCAAAAGAAAGACCGAGTGTTCAAGGAAACTGGTAGGGTTTCAGCAGGTAGAACTTTTCCCTGTGAGTCAACACTGAACCAGTTGCAGAACATAGCGGTAAGGGCACTGGTGGGATGTGTAAAATTGAGTGCATGATCATTTGGGGTAATTAAAGATTCCACGGCAATTTTTTGCTAGAGCTTTGTTGTTTGCTCTGATATACTGGACAGTTTCCAATTTCTGAGGAGACCTGGTTATAAGATTGTTTTAACCATGTCAGAGGAACAAATTGAATCTTCTAATGCAGACACAACTTTATCCTATTTTAAGCATATCCCTGAATCAGATTAGAACTAGAGCTGTGTAAATAATGATTTCTTTTGTTTGTTTAAAAAAAATTGTTTGGGTCAACTTGAAAACAATGTTTTTCAGAATTTTTGGCAAATCGAAAAAATTTTAAATGGCATTTTGGGTCTCACAAACATATTGTTCATTTTTGAGTGGTTTTTTTTACATTTTTTTTTTTAAATGGAAGGAAAATCCAAAACAAAAAGTGTATTTGACCCAAAAAATCCAAACATTGTTTTAAAAATGTCAAAATGACATGGTTTGATTTGTAGGGGGGAAAATGAGATGAACAATTCAGTGAAGTGGACACAAATTCATGAAACATTTGGGTGTTGCCAACCCTCTTTTTTTGCCCCCAAAAACATTTTGGATGAAAAACTTTCCCCAGTTCTAATTAGAACTTTGTGTGGGTCAGCAGGTCCAGAGGGACACTTTAGAAAGTTTCCCCCAAGGGTCTCTAGGACAATGACAGGGATGTGGTGGCCAATGCCCCCAACTGGAGCATGTCCTACTTCAATCCTGTATCAGGCCCAGGGGACCAGAGAAGCAAAGGCCAGTGAGATATTTAATAGAAGACCTGTCAGCATCAGAAAAGTGTCTAGACCTGGACTCAAAGGCAAAACATTCTGGCCATAGCACATTCTTCCTCTTCTTGGGGCAGGAAGTCTGCAAGGCCGTTGGAACTAGCAGACCCAAAGTGCTACAGCAGTGGCTCTCAAACTTTTTTACTGGTGACCCCTTTCACATAGCAAGCCCCTGAGTGCGACCCCCTTATAAATTAAAAACACTTTTAATATATTTAACACCATTATAAATGCTGAGTGCAAAACGGGGTTTGGGGTGGAGGCTCACAGCTTGTGACCCCCCATGTAATAACCTCATGACCCTCTGAGGGGTCCCAACCCCCAGTTTGAGAATGCCTGTGATACAGGCTACATCAGGTAAACTCTTCATGCAGCAATTCATCATGGGTGTCAAATACAGAAAGACACTGAAGATGACAAAAAAAGCCCTTTTAGATGGGGCTTTAGTGACTTTTTGTCTTATAAAAATTGCCTCCTTCCATCCATTGGTGCTGCTTAAATGAGACCATTTAAATACCAAATTTAATAACCCCTACATGTAAACATAATAGGGTGAAAAATAATGTGGCTTGATTCCCTGACTGATAATGACAATATAAAATATTAGAAATAATTATACTTTCTGATCTTGTCCACTGACTTTAAAAGTCCCTACTCAAGTCAGTCCTTTCTCAGGCAATATTCTTATTGATACGAGTGGGCCAAATCCTGAGAATGATTGGGACATTCACTTCCATGAAGGCTGAATTTTGCCCAAAGGGTTTCCAAGTCTGTGTTTATCTAGTGCATTGGAAATCATCGATAGTATGGATTATTTGCAAGGCTCAGGTAGTCTTAGAATTATTTGCGGGGGGGGAATCTAATTCCTCGTTCTTTCTTCTACATCTTAATTATCCCTTGCCTGCCCCCAACCCACTCTCCACCAAAACTGGCTGTGGCAGTGAAGCTCTGTCAAGGGGCAGGACTTGCAGTGTATCCTGAGAACGGTCATCCACTGGAAGCCCACTACAAAATGTCCCCCCCGCCCCCACTCTCCTGCTGGTAATAGCTCACCTTAAGTGATCACTCTCGTTACAGTGTGTAACACCCATTGTTTCATGTTCTCCATGTATATAAATCTCCCCACTGTATTTTCCACTGAATGCATCCGATGAAGTGAGCTGTAGCTCTCAAAAGCTTATGCTCAAATAAATTTGTTAGTCTCTAAGGTGCCACAAGTACTCCTTTTATTTTTGCGAATACAAAAAACTAACATGGCTGCTACTCTGAAACCTGTCATTAATATAATAGGCATCATGAAAACTTGGTGGAATAAAGATAATCAATGGGCCACAGTAATACCAGGGTACAAAAGATATAGGAATGACAGAGTAGGTTGTGCTGGTGGAGGAGTGGCACTATGTGTGAAAGAAAGCATAGAACCAAATAATGTAAAAATCTTAAATGAAATGAATCAAACTTTACCATAAAATCTCTATGGATAGAAATTCCATCCTTGAACAATAAGAGTATAGCAGTAGGCATATACTACTGACCACCTGACTGTGATGTTGGTTGTGAAATCCTCACGGAGATATGAGAGGCTACAAAAGCAGACTACACAATAATAATGGGGGATTTCAACTATCCTCATATTGAGTGGGCACATCACCTCAGAAAGGATTCAGAGATACAATTTCTAGACACCAGTAATGACTGCTTCTTTGAGCAGCTAGTCCTGGAGCCCACAAGGGGAGAGGCAATTTTTGATTTAGTCCTAAGTAGAACACAGGATTTGGTCCAAGAGGTGAATATAGCTGAACCACTTGGTAATAGTGACCATAATTTAATTAAATTTAATGTCCTTGGTGGGGAGGAATACGAAAGTAACCCAACACAGTAGCATTTATCTTCTAAAAGGGGAACTACACAAAAATGAGGAAGCTAATTAAAAGAAACAGTCACAAGAGTGAAATGCATGCAAGCTGCATGGAAACTTAAAAAACATCAAAATAGAGGTTCAAACTAAATGTATATTCCAAGTTCAAAAAAAAAAAAAAAGGAGGACCAAAAAAATGCCACCATGGCTAAACAGAGTAAAAGGTGATTAGAGACAAAAAGTCAAATCCTAGAGAGGAAAATAGAAAGGAGCATAAATTCTGGCAAGTCAAGTGTAAAAGTATAAGGCAAGCCAAGAAAGAATTTGAAGAGCAACTACCTAAAGACACACCAAAGGAAAAAAAAAACCCACCACAGCAAAAAACGTTTTAAGTACATCAGAAGCAGGATGCCTGCCAAACAATCAGTGGGGCCATTGGACTACATTGGCCACTTAGGTGCTAAAGGAGCACTCAAGGAAGACAAAGGTGTTGTGAAAAAAAAAAAACCCTAAATGAATTATTTGCATTGGTCTTCTCCCCCACATCCATTGCACTGATCTCCATATTCAAGCCATTCACTTTAGGTAACAAATCTGAGGAACTGCCCCAAATTGACTTGGTGTCAAAGGAGGTTCTGGATAAAACTGATTAAACAAACAGTAATAAGTCACCAGTAACAGAGGGTATTCACCCAAGAGTTGTGAAGGAACTCAAAAATTAAATTGCAGAATTATGAGCTGTCATATGTAACCTATTGCTTAAATTACCCTTTGTAACAGATGACTGGAGGGTAGCTAATGTAATGCTGATTTAAAAAAAAAAATACTCCAGAGGCAATCCTGGCAATTACAGCCTGGTAAACCTAATTTCAGTCCCAGGCAAATTGGTTGAAACTATAGTAAAGAAAAAACAATGAGGAGTCCTTGTGGCACCTTAGAGACTAAAATTTGGACATAAGCTTTTGTGGGCTATAACCCACTTCATCAGATGCGTGGAGTGAAAAAAAAAAGTAGGTAGGTATAAATATACAGCACATGAAAAGATGGGAGTTGCCTTACCATGTGGGGTGGTCAGTGGTAACAAGGTCAATTCAATCATGGTGGATGTAGCCCATTCCCAACAGTTGACAAGAAGGTTCAGTATCAGAGGGAAAAATTTTTGTAGTGATCCGGCCACTCCCAGTTTTTATTCAGGCCTAATTTGATGGTGTCAAGTTTACAAATTAATTCCAGTTCTGCAGTTTCTCATTGAAGTATGTTTTGAAGGTTTTTTTTTTTTGTTGAAGAATGGCCACTTTTAAGTCTGTTATTGAGTGTCCAGGGAGATTGAAGTGCTCTCCTACTGGTTTTTGAAGATTACAATTCTTGTTGTCCGATTTGTGTCCATTTATTCTTTTGCATAGAGATGGTCTGGTTTGGCCAATATACATGGCAGAGGGGCACTGCTGGCATATCATATTGGTAGATGTACAGGTGAACAAGCCCCTGATGGTGTGGTGATGTGGTTAGATCCTATGATGGTGTCCCTTGAATAGATATGCGGACAGTTGGCAGTGGGGTTTGTTGTAGGGATTGGTTCCTGGGTTAGTGTTTGTTGTGTGGTGTGTAGTTGCTGGTGAGTATTTGCTTCAGGTTGGGGGGCTGTCTGTAAGCAAGGACTGGCCTTTCTCCCAAGGTCTGAGAGCAAGGGATTGTCCTTCAGGATAGGTTGTAAATCCTTGATGATGTACTGGAGAGGTTTTAGTTGGGGGCTGTAGGCGATGGCTAATGGTGTTCTGTTACTTTTTGTTGGGCCTGTCCTATAGTAGGTGACTTCTGGGTACCCTTTTGGCTCTGTCAATCTGTTTCTTCATTTCCCCAGGTGGGTATTGTAGTTTTAAGAACGCTTGACAGAGATCTTATAGGTGTTGGTCTCTGTCTGAGGGATTGGAGCAAATGCGGTTGTATCTTAGGGCTTGGCTGTAGACAGTGGATCATGTGATGAGATCTGGATGAAAGCTAGAGGCATGTAGGTAAGTATAGTGGTCAGTAGGTTTCCCAGTATAGGGTGGTGTTTATGTGACCATTGCTTATTTGCACTGTAATGTCCAGGAATTGGATCTCTTGTGTGGACTGGTCCAGGTGGAGGTGGATGGTGGGGTGGAAATTGTTGAAATCCTGGTGGAATTCCTCAAGGGCCTCCTTTCCATGGGTCCAGATGATGAAGATGTCATCAATGTAGCGCAAGTAGAGTAGGGTTATTAGGGGACGAGAGCTGAGGAAGTGTTCTAAGTTAGCCATAAAAATGTTGGCATACTGTAGGGTCATGCGGGTACCCATAGCAGTGCCGCTGACTTGGATATAATTGTCCCCAAATCTGAAATAGTTGTGGGTGAGGACAAAAAGTCACAAAGCTCAGCCACCAGGTTTGCTGTGACATTATCGGGGATACTGTTCCTGACGGCTTGTAGTCCATCTTTGTGTGGAATGTTGGTGTAGAGGGCTTCTACATCCATAGTGGCCAGGATGGTGTTTTCTGGAAGATCATCAATCGATTGTAGTTTCCTCAGGAAGTCAGTGGTGTCTCAAAGATAGCTGGGAGTGCTGGTAGCGTATGGCCTGAGGAGAGAATCTACGTAGCTAGACAATCCTGCTGTCAGGGTGCCAATGCTTGAGATGATGGGGTGTCCATGATTCCCAGCTTTAAGTAATCAGACACATAGATGAACATATGTTGGCAAAGAGTCAACTCAGTTTTTCTAAAGGGAAATCATGCCTCACTAAGTATTAGATCACGTGTCTCCTTTTTGGGGTTTTATAAAACTTAAAGTATTATCTTACTATTATTAGTAAGATAATAATCAATAATAATCAACAACTCAATCTTAATTTTTTTTTAATATTGCTTACACTTTTGGCATCCAAAATAGAAACATAAGGAATAATACTGCAGTTTTACAAACCCAAAACAACATTGCCCATTTAACTCCATTTTATGCTGTTACCTGACATACAACATTATACCAAGCACACATTTGAAATCTTTTTTCTACCGCTTTTTATACTTTTACTAAAACAATTTTATACTTTTGCGCAAGCATACCTTTACAGTCTAGTTAACTGTTCTATTTGGTCTAGTGTGCCTTGATTAGTTTGTATTTTCATATCCCAATCTGTAGCATTTCACTTTATTTTCCTCAAATTTGGCAATGTTGATCTAGGGTAAGTCAAAGGTTTTAGTTATCAGAGGGTGGCATTGATATTGTTTGGACTGGAAGTGAGTTATATCTTCACGAGTCTATTACATTCCTTGGTCCATAGGCCAGGTTATTACTACATGATCTTTTCTTTTGATACCAGCAGATGTTGGTTTAATTCCCACCAACCCTTTTTTTTTTTTAATTGTAAATTTATGCTGAGGTTACCTCCTTTTTAATCCAAATTTCAATTTTCTTCTGTGATTAAGGTGCCCTGTTCTTACTGGGCTCCTATTACTTGTTTCCATTTCACTTTGGGTATTCACCAAAATCTATTCCTTTCTGGTTTTATTTTCCAGGTGCGGGCATATATTACCTGGTACACTTTTTGTTGTAAGTGAGTCTATGAGTTTTGACTGTTCTGCATGAATACTGTGTGATGCCTTGATTTTCCTACATGTTGCATCAATGCTTAGGTGGTAGGAACAAGGGCATGTGACTTGCTAAGACCCTTGAGGACAGGTAAGGCTACTCCAGTTGCCTGCATGTAAGCTATAGAATGTGCTCTTCATAACCTAAAACCTAGGAGAGGGGATGTGACCAGGTGACACTTTCCCTGGGAAGTGTGCCAAAGACCAGGAAGAGGAGCAATGGGAGTGTTGAAGGTCAGGTCACTAGAAGCTGGACAGTGTGGTTGGGAAAGAAGTGGGGAGTCCAAGATGGATTTGGCTAAAAGTTACCGATTCCCCTGCCAACAAGTCTGTTCCACCTTGTTACCTGTTAATTAATAACCCCCTCGTTTTACGTTGGCTGAGAGTTAGAGCTGACTACAGAGTTGAAGCTCAGGGCCCATTAGCGTCCCCAGGAGCCACGCCCAGGCAGACTCACTGCAAGGATGCCAAATGCCCAGAGGTCAGACACAAGAATGCCAAGACCACTTAGGCTTTTTTGCCCTGGCAACAGTGTGAGGGAAGCATGTCTTACCAGGGTTTTGACTGGCTTTTTAGAGAGCATTAGCCTGATGATTGTGACAGACTGTTGATTATCTACTCCTTAGGGACTAAGATTACAGAACTCTTAAATTTAGATTTGTTGTGTGTATGTATACACACACACATACACACACACACACACAGTTTACAATCTGGAATTATCCATTTTATATGGATAGGAACATTGTGACGTTTGTGTGTTGATTTGATGACATTAACTCATGTTTATCCTTCTGTATATTACATATTGTCCACATATGAGTTATGGCATCTTAAAGCACATTTATGTTAGGGTACTTTTGTTTGGACACTTTAATACAGATTTATTACCATACCCCAGTAAACATGTGTTATGTGCACCAATTACATTTTTATTGACACATTTTCATATGCTTAGTGATATTATACAATTTTACAGTTGATTCTGTATTTATGACTGGAATTTTAATTTTACTTTTAAACTAAACCCCTTGAATTATATATTCTTGGGATGCTTTTTCCTGATGGTGTGTCTTAGGGGTTTCTTTATGTGGGTCCCACAAATCCCCAATTTTGTTATTAATTGCTTGGGATATGTTGTCCCCCAATGCATATGCACCATTTGTTACACTTGAGGTCCCTAAACACCTTTTGTTAGTTGGATTATGTTCCCTTTTAACTACTAAAGCATGTTTTCCTGAAGTTTCTTGCCACCCTTTTGTTAATATCTTGGATGTTAATTCCTGTAGCCACAGAGAAATACATGCCTTATTGGTACATGAAATGTCCACATTCCCCGAGTGTTTTATGGCCTCAAAGGGAATGACAGATTCTGTTACCATAGAGTTCCAGGTTTCCCCATCTTCCACAGTTTTCCTTCTTATCATCCCCTTTACCAGGTTTAGCAACTTGATAGTCCTTTGAGTTGTGGAGAGTTTTTATACTGGAAAATAAGTTACCTGGATACAATTTTTTTTTATTCTCTTTTACTTTGCTTTCTTTTAGCCTTTTCCCCCTTTGATCCTAGTGAAATAAATGTTGCTAGAGTAATCAGGGAAACAACTCCAACATGACTTTTGTACATGACTTTTTTCAGAGGTTGGCTTCAAGTTGTTGCCCACAGTAAAGCTTACTCTGGCTAGGACTTTGATTAAATCTGCACTGTTATCTATCCCAATACTGGAACAGCAGACCCTCACTAGAGCGCGCATCGCTATAGCACAGATTTGCATATAGCGTGGTTGCGGCGATGGATCACAAATTTAAATTGGGATCCATGGTAACCTGCCCCTGCTATAACACGGTCCCCTTGTTAATGCGGTACTGTGCATGGATCCTGAACCCCACATTCTAGTGAGGGTCTGGTGAATTTAGACTTTCCAAAAGCTTTTTTAAAAATTTCCCTTCAGAGAATTAAGCCTGGAGGCTGCTTTCAGATTATGAGATTTTCCTATACTGATAGTATATCAAAAGCAAGAAGCCTACTACACAACCTGTGAGGCCTCTGGGTAATTACGGTTTCCTTAGCACCTTGGAACACCCAAGAAAATAGAAGAACTAAAGAAATTTGCATTCATCTTTACAGGTAAGAAATTCTAGTAAAGGTTAGTTTACTAGAATTCTTTAAAAGGATTAACAAGGATATAGAACCCTTATTGAAGGTTTTTAGGCAAGGTGAGCTGTTATAGGATGAGAGAGAGAAAGAAAGTCCTGTATGGATCAATAACTGGTCAAAAGATGAGACAAAAGGCAAAAATAACTGATTAGTTTTCAGAATGGAGAGAGGTAAACAATGGCATTTCCAGGGCGTCTGTACTAGGAAAAGGCAGTACTGTTAAATGATCTATATATAAAAAGGCAAGCAATGAAGTGGCAAAAATTTGCAGATGATACAAAACTTTAAGATAGTCAAGTTCAAAACAGACTTTAAAGAGTTGCAAAGGGATCTTACAAAACTAAGTGACTAAACAGATGAAATTCAATACTGACAAATGCAAAGTAATGAATGCTGAAAAAACATAATTCCAACTATACATATAAAAGAATGGGGTTTAAATTAGCTGCTAGCATCCAAAAGAAAAAAGGTTCTGGAATCATTGTGTATAGATCCCTAAAAACATTCACTTAATGTGCAACAGCCATAACTGGAAAAAAAAAACCACCACAGGAAAAAAATCATCAAGGGTCTGGAACAACTTTAGATAAGATGAACAAGACTAGGACTTTTCAACTTGGAAAGAGATAACTAAAGGGGGAATACAATTGAGGTCTATGAAATCCTGACTGTTGTTGAGAAAAAGTTATTTGCTTCCCTGATTTCCCTGAGCAAATACAACATGTTTTGAAGGTGCCTCTAGGAGTGTTACTCATGGAGTGCTGAGGAAAAGGAGAGTGAACTACTCGTGCTGCAGTGGGGGCCATATACATGTCTATTGAAATTATTTGGAATGCATATGTGACAGAGTGGTCTGCTCCTTTATAAGCCAGGTGGGCTTGAGTCAGGCAGCCCTGTCCTTAGGTGGAACACTTTTAAGAACAGGTGTTTAGGTTTAGTAGAGGAGATCATCAGACCCAGCTGAGAAGAGGTCAGAACTCAGCTGGTGGGGAAGAGAGAGCTACAGCTACAATGCAGGTTGGCTCCTGTGACAGGCCCTGTAGCAGAGTTTGAGAGAAGACTTGGTCTCCCAAGTGGATAGACTCCCAAGTGGGATGATTAGGGAAGAACTACCAGAAGCAGAGAGACTCTGGCAAGGAAGCTTCAGGGAAAAGTAGCTGTTGGATTTATGCTGAACTGTTGAATTTTGGGATTTCCCGAAGATCATTTGTGCAACCAGTAAATGGTTCCCAGAAGAAAGGGCCTGAACAGACTCTAGGTCTGGTGTTAATGGGCTGGGGATTACCTTTTTCTGTAAGGCGGGAAAAGATTGGTCATGTAATCCGGCAGTTCTGCCCAGAGACAAGAGAGTATATAAACTCCTCACAGCCTATAGGGTGCTGTCCATCATGGTGGCAGCAGTGTCCACATCGGTCATCAGTATTCGTGAGCAGTCTCCGAGATGCAACACATCAACTCACCTCTACTTACCTGAGATTGAGGGATTCTGGTCCAGCAGCCGATTTGATACATGTTCCTCCTGTGCACATCACCAGGCATGGTAGAAGGTCCGGTTGCTCCATTACACTAGAGTTGAGGCAAGTGGTCGGACACGACCCACCCTCCATGACTGACATTTCATCTGTAAAGTATAGATTTCTTGACTGTTAGTCCATAAAATCTGTAAGGGCTAGAGAGCCTGGGCTTCATGCCCTTGATTCCAAAGCACCGACTATTCTTTACTTACCTGTACCTAATAAACTGTCTTTTTGTTCACCTTTAATCTTGTCCTTCTGTTTCACTGAGACCATAGGTGACAGACCTTAATCAGGGATAATCTGAATTTCCATCATTAGCAGGGGTCCTTTAATACCCCCCTTTAATTCCCTTTTTCCCCTAATAGTATGATGTCATGATCTGAAAAGGGGTAAATTCCTTATTACTCACAGTGCCATCCCACAATGCCCCACACTGACAGTTAAATCAGTGCAAGTACTCCTGGTGAGGACGTGCACCGCTGACACAAGGAGCGTAGTGTAGACATGCAAAAGCAGTTTAATTACTGTGGTAGCTGTAAGTCAATGTAACTTACGTCAACTTAATTTTGTAGTTTAGACTTGTTCTTGGTATAAGGGACCATCTATCACAAAAATAGGCTCACCTGTATGGTGAGACAAATCGAAGTACCCAAGGGGACTGTCTGTGACTCCATGTTTAGGCTGTTATAGTGCCTGAGGAGTTTACACTTAATAATTGATTGGTGAAATTTAAGTGGAGCTCACAACCAATTTGGAGTTTGTGCCCTCATTCTTAACAGTCTGACCTGAGGTTGGTGCTTACATTCTTGAATCACTGCAGGACACCTTGACATTAACCACACTTTTAGACTTGGCTATAATAAAAATGACTGAAGTTTGAATATGAGCCATCAACATAATCCTCATTGATGACTAGTGGTTTTGCTTTGTTTGAAAAACAAATTAGTTTTGATTTAACACAATTACAATAGTTAGAAATTGCATGAAGGCAATATCATCTACACTCCACAGGCTATGTAGTTCCAGATATTTTCCCTTACCTTTTTTCCAATCTCTTTCTTTAAAAGAGATTCCCAGACTCTTTCTTTAAAAGAGATTGTGTTAATACACCGTTAAGTATATTCAGTTAAATTTACTAAAAAGTCAAGACATGCAAATGTTATAGTTCTGATAATGTAAATCAGCATAGTAGCTGGAACTACACCAATTTAGACCAGCATAGAATCTGACCCAGTGTGTGCTATTTCTTTCTTCTGTAAGGTTTAGTTAAGACATTATGTCTTATAAACCTAATCCAAAGCCCAATGAAGTCAATGGACAGTGTCCTATTGACTCAGTGGGTGTTGGATTAGGCCCTTATGGTACATTATCTCAGTTCCCTCTAAGGTTAGAAGCAAGTGCTGTGGGTGCCAATAGGAAAATGGGAATTCTCCCCTTACAAATGGCATAAAGTCCCCATTTCTAGCCCTGCAGAGCCATGAAATATTAGACTTCAAATGTATGACACTGATGTAGGGAACACCTGTCTCTGGCCCAGGACTGATTCTTGCCTGTCTTGGTCCTTGAACAGGTTTAATTTTGGGAGGAAATTCCATAGGTGTGAGAAGGAGAGCAAAAGTATAACTGGCTTCAGAAAAGAACTAGATAAGTTAAAGGATAGTCCATCAATGTCTATTAGCCAAGAGGGTCAGGGACGCAACCCTAAACCACTGACTGCCAGAAGCCTGGAATGGAAGACAGGGATGGATCGCTCCAGAATTGCCCTGATCTGTCTACTATCTCTGAAGCTCTGATACTGGCCACTGTCAAAGACACGCTACTGGGTAAGAAGGACCATGGTCTGACCCACTTTGGCAGCTTTTAGGTTTGTTTTTTGTTTTTTAAAAGGGCACCTATTTGAAGCTCCTCATGGGCTTTGAGCATTAGAACAAGTGGCTGGAAGATGGATTAACAGGTAGAGTTCAGGTGAGACAGTCAAAGATGAGTGATAAATACCTTTATCACATGGATATCATCTCTGTATATTACATAGGTAGCTAGGTAGTAGACATGAATAATTTCAAATATATCAAAGTATTGTGACAAAGTTCCTCCTCTACTTTGGTGGGTCTTGTGCTTATTGGCGGATTTGCTCACCTTGGAGCTTCATGGCAGCCCTCAGCTTGGCCGTTTTTCAGAACCCACAGTCCAGTTCGACTCCTCCTGTGTCTGACCAGGAGTTGGGAGGTTTGGGGGGAACCCGGGCCCACTCTCTACTCCGGGTTCCAGCCCAGGACCCTGTGGAATGCAGCTGTCTAGAGTGCCTCCTGGAACAGCTGTGAGACAGCTACAACTCCCTGGGCTACTTCCCCATGGCCTCCTCCCAACACCTTTATTCTCACCATAGGACCTTCCTCCTGGTGTCTGATAATGCTTGTACTCCTCAATCCTCCAACAGTCTGTGTTCTCACTCTCAGCTCCTAGTGCCTCTTGCTCCCAGCTCCTCACACGTGCACCACAAACTGAAGTGAGCTCCTTTTTAAACCCAGGTGCCCTGATTAGCCTGCCTTAATTGATTCTAACAGCTTCTTGATAGGCTGATTAGAATGCCAGCAGCCAGTCTGTCTTAATTGTCTCCAGAAGGTTCCCGATTGTTCTGGAACCTTCCCTGTTACCTTACCCAGGGAAAAGGGACCTACTTAACCTGGGGCTAATATATCTCCCTTCTATTACTCTCCTGTAGCCCTCTGGCCTGACCCTATCACAGTATGTAAGGCATCAATCCCACAAAGAATTGCACACAAGCTTAATGTTGTGCATTGAAAATAGTTCTGTTCAAATCACTAGGACAACTCATGGTGTGTAAAGTTAAGCATGTGTCAGTCTTGGTATTGGGGCCTAATTCTATGTCTTTCAGAAATGGCATGATGTTGAAAGTGTGCATTACTGACCCTACCTGATACTTTGGGCTGATGTTCTCCTAGTAATGATGGAGCATTCATAAATTCTAAGATCAGAAGGGACCATTGTGATCATCTAGTCTGACCTCACGGAGGAGATAGGGTAAATTCAGGTTCTAGGTCTTTAACAAGTGTTTCAGCAGCTCCCATCCTTCTTTTCAATGCTGCCATTTGGGACACTCAGAACTAAGGCTATTGTAAGAAAAAGGATTAAAAGTCTGGGAGCGTGCATACATTGATGCAGGAGACATTTGTTGAGTGCTGTGGTCTGACAAACAAGCACAAATACTGAGGCCAATGCCTGATCGTATTACAATGATCATTTCTGGTCATATTCCCTTCACCATTACTTCCCAAAACATCGTTTGAGACAAGTAACAAAATAAAGGAGCTGGATCTGTGTATTTTCCACAATCTGGGGATTTGGCATATCAATTTCTTAATTTGTTGGATAGCCATTTTTTGTTATTTTATTATTTTTACAGCAACCAGAAGTTTTCTAGGTGCTCTATGGAACACAAAGACAGACCCAATCCTTGTCCCAAAAGTTTAACCTAAGGCCTCAATCCTGCAATACTTACAAACTCGCTTAACTTTATTTATTTGAGTAGTCGCACTGAAGTCAATGGATCTATTCACAGACAGAATAAAGTTACTTATGTGCATAAGCATTTACAGGATCGGGGCTAATTATAGCCAGGATGCAGCAAGTGAAATTAATAAATTCTGCAGTTACTCAACATGCCTCAGTGGATCAAGTAAGAAATTATTAAATATATGCTAGATCTTCTTGCATATGGTTTTTTGTTTTCTGGATTTACCTGGATTCTGTTTCCATGAGCCATTCCCAGGGCTTAATTTGTAATTAAAAAGATGCCGTGGCTCAAGCAATTTTTTTATGTTCATAACTGATGCAGCAAGCCCAGAGATGCCGGGGCTATGAAGTGCCAAGTCTAGAGGTAGCAGGGCTCAGCCCTGGCACAAATTAAGCCCTGCCTGTTCCTCAAACTATCACAACATATTATTTAAACCCTGCTGCTGCAAAGCCTATACAATGTCCATATCCAGGATATTTTGTGAATCTCTCTTATCTTTGATTTAATGACAAATTTGTCCCATTGATACAGGATGTTACCTTACAGCTCATTTCCCCTCTCCTTCCCCATTTTATGTTATGGTTCTTTCAACAGAAAGTTAGGGATTCCATATCGCTGATTTGGAAAGACATACTAATCACTTGACCATGTGTCTTGGACCAATGTAAAGGTCTAGTTAGTAGACTGGATCAGATCAATGGTCCATATAGTCCCATATCCTGTCTCCAACAGTGGCCAGTACCAAATGCTTCAGAGGTGATCCATAGTAGGCAGATGTGGGATAACCTGTCCCCCATGAAGGATTCATTCTAACTCCTTTTTCATTCCTGAACAGCAAATGCAGACACTCTGTGCTCCCTGTTTCTGTTCTTCCACTTCCCATTTAATGATTTAAGAATAGACGCACACCACTTATATCAACTTACTTCCCAGCACACCCCTTTATTTTTAACCCTCTACCGTATCTCATTTATGCTAGGACTCTCAGATAATCATCTGTTTGGAATATTTTAGCAACTGTGAGCACTGTATGCACAACATTTTAAAAATACATACTTGTGAGCAATGACCCAGCCATTGTTTCTGTTGGTATTGATCATCCAATTCAAAGTTACTTAGTTTGTGAACACAATGCCTATGGAAGAGAACAGAGGAAACAGCAAAATATAGAAATCTCTGCTTTCCAGCCCAGACCCAACTCCTCTCTTCCCTGTCTGACAGTGGCAAAGACCTCTGATCTAGGGATAAAGTTCCTCTACTGGTTGGCCCTTTTGGAGGGGTTTGACTCCCAGCCAAAAATTATGTTATTTGTTGTTTAACTTCCACAATAAATTACATTGTAACAAACAATGTAAGGGCACAGAACAGACAGGTTTCCCTGGCAGTTTAAGTGAACATAAGTTATGTTTACCAGCTTGGTTAATTGCAGTATAATAAATCAAGCATGCTATGTCAGTTAGCTTTATCAGCAGCAACAGGTATTAATATTTGTTTTTATGAGGCTTTGTGGGGAGTTAGTCTGAAAAAATTTTTTAGTCCCCAGACATCTAGGGTTCTCTATGGCTTGTTTCAAGAAAAAAGAATGAGCCTCATTCTTTCCCCCATGAAAACCTCAAGATTTTTCCTAGGTGCCTTGAAGCATCTCTCAGCAGAGATTACACCTCTGGGAGGAATAGCCCAGTCCATACTATGACCTGAAAAGTGATGTAGTAACAACCAGGGTGAAAAAAACAGATGCCTAAAATGGCTCTTGTCCAGTTTTCATGATGCAAAGCAGCAGCCATTGCTAGGACTCTTTGAAGCACTGCTTCTTTGTCCACCATGGATGGGGATTTTTCTTTCCTCTGTTAGCCCAAATCATGCTATACACACTAGGCCTGGCTCCTACCCCAACTGGCAGTCTTGCCTTCTGTGCCAACCACTGGGCATCACTGCCCACAGCCAGGTTCATGACAGATGGTGCCTTCTGTTATGGTACTGGTATTTTTGCTTCTTACACACTTCTGACTATGATTGCTTCCTGATCTGGCTTTTTGAAAGGCCTAAAGCATGTACACTTTGTACAATTTGCAATTTGCTACTTTGTACCAGCATGGAACACTATAATTAAAAGGAGGTTGCAGTGACCTTGGTTCCCAGGCATCCAAGTGTCCCTCGCAGCACTGTTAGATAGCCTCTCTACTGAATGAATGCATTTAGACATTATCTGTCTCCTCCACAGCCAAAAAGCTCTCTCACTTGGTTTGAGAAAGCTGTCTGTTTCTAATGTTAACTTTCCTCCATCTGGACTTAGGGCAATCTGTTCCCACTAATCTCCAGAAAGACTCAAACTGGCAGCATTAATAGTACAAAAACAGTGTTCTGTAGAGCTGTGTAGAGGAAGAAGAATATAAGATTTTACACTCATTTAGCACCTTCCTTCCTAAAAGATCTTAGCGCTTAGATCTCCTGGAGAGAAACAATTTTGCCTGCCACTTAAATGCAGTCTCATGTGTAATACAACAGTGCATAAAAAACACTTTAGGACTAGAAGTGAAAAACAAACAAACATGTCCAGTTAAAATTGCAGAGGGAATTTCAATAAGCAGAATGTTGTTACTCACATTGGAATCTGGCAAGGATACCAGAGCAAGGATCCCTATCTGTCTGAGGACATTTGACAAACATAGCATTCATTAACTTGTGCATCCCATCTGAAAGATGGTACCTCTGGCAGCTCCCCCTGACACCATGCTGGGGCACTGCTTCAGTAGAGACTCATTGAGAAGAGCATCCCCCTGTTGAATCACCAACCCCACTTTGAGTTTCCTTGAAGGTCTGCTTTACAAGCACCATCCTTGTGTAGCTTGTACAAGCTAACAAAGTCCCTGCCTATGCTGGAATGTCTCTAAATAATAGAAGTGATTTGATGCAGTGAAAAGACACAAAATCCTCTTGCAGCCTTTTATCTGTGTTTCACTCAAGAATCGATGTGTGGTGCTTTTATCTGAAGCATTGCAGGAAGTAAACACATGCACAGGCTGTCAGACACATGGGTCTTTTCAACAGCAGTTCAGCAGACTAAAAGCTCAATCTTGCAAAGTACCCTCAACTCCCAGTGAAGCAGCCCCTTGAAGGAAAAAGCTTTAGTTTAATAATTGCAGTGGCTGCTCTGACTGATCAACTGAATTGCAGTCCAGTTTACAGCTACTGTTACCCTTATAGAATAGGTGTGTCATTTTTACAACTTCCAGATAAGGTGTCTGAAATTAGACAATGCTCCAGCTGTCAGGGAGAGAAAAGAGAGGGGGTTACATGGCTCATTCCTGGACTTAAGCTTGAAAATTTGAATCCTAAGTGCTCAAAAACAGAAATGAAATAAAAAAGAACCCAGCATTTATTATTGTTAAAGTGTCATGATTTTTAAGCCAATCTCATGATTTTCTGGAGTCTGTCTCGTGAGTTTTAAACACTTGGATCTGTCAATACTGCAAGTGTACACTGGGAGAGGGTATGCAGAGTTCAGGTGACTCATCTCTTTTATGCTAATCAGTTTGCCACCTTCTTTGCTGGGGGGAAAAAAGGAGCGGCTTTAGAGCAGGTTTTACCATCTGCACAAAGTGACACATCTTAATAAGATGCTGTGAAAGGAACTAGTTCCTGGGAGCTGAGCATTTACACCCTACACACGTTACCCACAAATATTCTAGCAAATGAGTTTCCTGACGCAAATGTTCATGGAATCAGCAAACAGAGACTATGCTCAGAGAGTGAAATTTTCATGGCTCAAGATTCCTCACGTGACTTAAGTTATGTAAGGGCTCCTTGGAAGATCTGCCTGCTGAGTGGCCACACAGGGGAACCTGCACATCCTCTGCATGCTACAGAAGTGTTCTCCATGCCCACACCCAACAGAAGGCCACTTTGTGGGTACTAGGCTGGGATGGGCCAAGGAAATGACCACAAATCTACACTTACATGGCTCGTGCAGCTCCAGCATCACATGCAAACATGCAAACATGCAGTTCCTGTGAGCTGGAACAGCAGTGGAGGCCTCCTCAGTCTTCCTGCACAGAGCCCAGGTATTTGGGACCTAAGTTCCCTCTAAGCTGCACATCCGTGCAGCGGGCTATCAAGGGCCGCAAAGACATGCAGCCCCAGAGGCCTGGAGGGGAGAGAGGGAGGGGAGCAAGTTGGGGCATGCAGGATTGTAGTGGGGAGAGATGCCTCTTCCTCTGGCCCCAGCCCCAGAGCTGCCACGGTGGGGAGAGTTGCCTCTCCCCCGACCCCATTCCTGGGCTGCTGCAGTGAGAGAGGACTGGGGGGGGGTGTTCTCTCTCCCTGCCACAGCCCCAGGGCAGCCTGCAACTCAAACCCCTCATGCCTAGCTCCATCCCAGAGCCTGCATCCCCAGCTGAAGCCTCACCCTGCTGCACCCCAACCCTCTGCCCCAGCCCTGAGCCCCCTCCTGCACCCTGAACCCCTCATCCCCAGCCGCACTCCAGAACCTGCACCCCCAGCCAGAACCCTTAACCCGCCTCGCACCACAACCCTCTGCCCCAGCCCGTAAGCCCCCTCCCACACTCTGAACCCGTTGGCCCCACCCCCACCACACATCACCTCCATATTGGTGCATCTAACAAAATTCATTCTGCACATGGATGTAAAAAATTAGAGGAAATATTGTTTGGAACTAGTGCAAGTGGAGTCAGTTTCACCCAGCAAATGATATCTGAACTCGTAAACAGTATTTGTTCCAGAAATAAGAGTTAAGGTCACACAGTCCAGGTACAGACCCAATACCTCTGACCTGTATATCCAATCAAAACTAGCCAACCCAGTTCAGTGTTTGGATATCAAATACCAACAATTAGCTGTTCATGAGCAATATACAGACTGAGACTGATTGGGAGAAAGTTTTCAGAAAATCATTTCAAACAAACCAAAATGGAAAAAAAATCTCTAAGCCCCACAAATAGAAAAGGAAGATACATCCATTGAATTCAGCAGTTGCTTTGCTCAAACTTTTCTATGTGCTGCCATAATTACCATGTGTCTCACACTAAGTTTGCATATTAGTTCTGGAGTTCTCCCGTTTGAGTGTGCTTGTTCAGCACTCTTCCTTTGTGTGGTTTGTTCCCTAAGGATGCTGCAAAGATGCACAATCATTTGTTTGAGCCTCTAATTTGCTTTAACTGGGATAGAGAAATGGTGTGCAGACAGAAGTTTAGTGAGTCTGTGGCACACAGTTCCAGTTCAACAAATGCAAGGAAGCAGAAGATCTTCTCTAATAGTAAGTGTCATCATGCAGCTGTTGGGGGCAAATCTCCTATGGAGGGAGGCTTTGAGGAAGCAGAATGATTGACTTAGTACTCTGGCAAAGGAGAGAGTGGGAAGAAACTGGTAGGATAAATCAGAAAGAGGATACAAAGTGAGGTATAGGCGGATGTTGTTTTAGTGGGTGAGCAATTGTATTTAGTACATTGGGTGTCGATTATGGGACATATTCTCTCGTTTACATTGCAGTAGGAATTTGACCCAATGGTGTGCCACCAGCAGGGAATCTGGTTCCTCATCAACTCCAGGAAGCTGAGTCCTATTTGGAAAACATCCAAATCTGAACAAATAATGGGCCTGATCCAAGGATTATTGAAGTTGATGGAAAGACTCCAGTTGACCTCAGTGAGTGCTGATCAAAACTTTGGCCAGGATGTTTAGATCAGACTTAGCCATGACAACATCTGATTCCAAAAACATACTTTAAACCTGCTTCTCTTGTACTGAATGCAGATGCTGGCTACTGACATTCAAGCTCAGTTTAAAAGAATGTGGGGGAAATAGCCAAGGAACTGAATATTCCTGGCTTCCTCCTACAAATAAATCACTGGCTAGATAATTTAAAGTTGGACTTTTTTTTTCCACATAGGGAAGTGATTTATCTTAGCCTTGGTACAGCAAACATGTTTCCCACTCCTAAAATAAATGTACATAACTTAGAAGTTGGTGAAGTCTCTGCAACAAAAAGATATTGTAACATGTTTAGAATGTGACTAAGGCTTTGGGACATTGTTCACTTGATCAAACAAACGAAACACCATAGAGGCAAAGTCATTGCATTAAACTTCAGGATATATACAGTCTGATATTGTATTTATTTTTTATTGCTGTTCCACCATTATATCATTCAGACACACATCTAGTGACATTAGGTTTTACAGATCTGGCTATATAGTATGATTCCAGTTGACACTAATAACTGCATGGCTGAATTTCCACATGGTTTGTTCTTTAATACACCGTTAGCACTTCATTTATTACTGGTAATAGTAAAAAGTCTATTTATTCATTATTCCTTTCACAAGGACTAGCGGGTACCTCCAGATAAATGTTTTCCAGCATTGAGCAGCATAACCAAAACTGACTGTAGGGGACTATAACACAGCTAATATCCCAATTGATCTATATTCACCTTTACAGAATAGCAGCATTTATCTTTATTTGACTGACAGAGGCACACTACTCAATCAGGATACCTTTTTGAAGTGTATGCAAAAGGCACAGGTTACCTTCAGCTCTGTGTTTATACTTGGAGTCACTAGCTCTCTTATTGATGCTACAGAAATTATATCTAAATAAAGGATCCAGGCCATGGGATTTTTTTCACTCATTACTAGCTGAATTGTGATAAACCCTTGGGTTAATAACACACGGTTAGGGCCAATATCTTTCCTCAGTTACACCAAGGAAACCAAAAGTCCCTTCTTGCAATATCAAAGGTCCAGTCCTGCTCCCTATGTGGCAAATCCTGATCCCACTGAAGTTAAAGAGAGTTTTATCATTAACTTCAGTGGGAGCAGAATCAGATCTATGTGCATACTGCAAAAAAATAATTAAGTTACAATTAGAAACCTCATTACTTTGAAAATTGCTTCCATACTGTAATTTGATTAAAGTGAAAGATGCTGCAGCTACTGCCATAGAAAGGGAGTACACATGTAAAAAGTACATTTGCAATAGATTTTAAAAGCCTAAGCAATTATTGCTCATTTATAACAAATGCAATCTGCTGATGGAGACTGGCAGCACTGATTACAATTTCTTTGGCATTATTAGCCTTGCGCCATGTTGGAACAAACCCACAGAAGCCCAGACTACATTTCAGATGATGATTCTTAAGTTGGTTGCATATATTTTGGGATCTAGAATTTACAGTGTAAAGTAAATACCAGTCATCTTATCTTCACATTTAGATTTTGTTTTCAGCTTCTGCTTAATGAGACAAATTGTTCCTATGCAGGGACATAAACAAGGGTTCTCACTAGATCATGTTGACAATTTTATGTTTTTCTGCCCCCCAAAAGGATCTTTTAGTATCAAATTAAGTGCGGTCAAGGCTTCTGAACTCCCTGAATGAGTATTTTGCTATTGCTGCAAAATACAGAAATAGTAATTCCCAAACAGATCAATACAATATCCTGCCTTTGACAGTGGCCATTGTTGAATGCTTCAGAAGACCCTATAGCAGGGGTTCTCAAACTGGGGGTCAGGACCCCCAGGGGGTCACCAGGTTATTACATGGGGGGGAGGGTCACAAGCTGTCAGCCTCCAGCATTTATAAGGGTGTTAAATATATTTAAAAGTGGTTTTAATTTATAAGGGGGGACATCAAACTCAGAGGCTTCCTATGTGAAAGGGGTCACCAGTACAAAAGTTTGAGAACCACTGCCCTATAGTCTCCCTGCACACACACTTTCCACGTCTAATTGTGTTCACTCCCTGTAGCAAAACAATGACTCACCAGTGCAGCACCTCCTGCTGGTTGTCTTGGGAATTAGCTCTTCCAGCCCAGAGCACCCTCTGCAGGCCAGTGTCTCACCTGTCACTGGCTCCCCATGTCCCTCCCAGACCCCAGTCCCCCTTTACCTTGAGGTGCTGCCCCCTGGCAGTGCCCCCACACTCTGGGTCTCCCCTCCTCAGAGAAACCCCCCCAACCCTCTAAACCCACCTTGCCTCAGTGGCTACTGCCAGTCATCATATAGCCCCCGCTCCCTGGGGCAGATTACAGTCAGTAATGGCCACGCATCATTGGCAAGGGGGTAAGACCAGCTGCCTCTGCCTATTCCCAGGCTACACCTCTGTAGCCCCAGTACCTTTTCTGGCCTTTAGCAAGGCCTGCAGCCTGGGGCATTTTCCAGGCTGGAGCTCCCCAGCCACTGCACTGCACTGCACTGCACTGCACTGCACTGCAACAGCTAGCCTTTCCCACTCCAAGGCTAGAGTGAGACTCCTACAGCTTCTGGCCCACAGCCCTCTTATAAGGGCCAGCAGAGCCCTGAGTAAACCAGCCACACCTCCCCCAAGCTGTTCTTAATCCCTTTTCTCAACCACAGCCCTCTCCAGGACTGTTTTTACTGTTGGCTCTCTCAGGCTGTTTTAATCCCTTCAGGGCCGGAGCGGGGTGATCAGCCTGCTACACTCCCAAACAATGGAAAACACACACACCCCATAGAATCATAGAAGATTAGGGTTGGAAGAGACCTCAGAAAGTCAACTAGTCCAACCCCCTGCTCAAAGCAGGACCAACACCAAGCATCCAATGAAGCGAGCTATAGCTCACGAAAGCTTATGCTCACATAAATTTGTTGGTCTCTAAGGTGCCACAAGTACTCCTTTTCTTTTTGCAGATACAGACTAACACAGCTGCTACTCTGAAACCATCTGATTGTTCACTCCCAAACAATGGAGGAGAATAGGTGCATCCACACACACACACACACACACACACACACACTCTCTCTCTCTCTCCACATCTAATTGTTCACTCCAAAACAATGGAGGAGAACACACACACACACACTTACAGAATCATAGAAATGAAGGACTGGAAGGGACTCCGATAGGTCATCTAGTCCTGTCCCCTGCATGAATACACACACGCGCACTCTGCATATAATTGTTCACTCCCAAACAATGGGGTCATACAACAAACAACAATAGGAGCATACAACAAACTGATCATAATTTTACACTAGTCTTATTTATTCATATTATTATTAATAATAATAACTACTACTGTCAAATGGTTGCAGACTTCGCTGCTTCTGTTGGACAAGTTCACTGCACATGCCATGGGCTTCTAGTATTCCTCCATTCCCCCCAGAAGCTCTCTGTATGCGACCCTCCCCTCCCTCTCTAGTTCAGAGTCTCCCTGTAACTCTTTTCCCCCAATCCATCATG
The DNA here is from genome assembly GCF_009764565.3 of Dermochelys coriacea. Classification (NCBI taxonomy): domain Eukaryota; kingdom Metazoa; phylum Chordata; order Testudines; family Dermochelyidae; genus Dermochelys; species Dermochelys coriacea. Next base: position 263,222,389 of record NC_050069.1, read on the forward strand.
CCAGGGGCTCTTGCATGTATGTGTCTCCCCCCTCATGCATCATTATTATTATTTTTTTCCTGTCTGGGAGATGTCACTCTCGTGCCAATATTTGAAACTTTCTTGGTAGGATGGGCAGAACTTGAGATGGGGCAGTGTATTGTTATGCTGGAAGGTATTGCTGGCAGATATCAGCTTGTTCTTTGATCTGTGGATAATTACATCCAATTATTATTTATTTATTGCAGTAGTGCCAGTCAAACTCTATGCATCTACGAATGTATAAGGCCAGAAGAGTCTAACAAGTCATCTAGTTTGACCTCCTGTCTATCACAGGCTAACAACTTTTGCCCAGTTACCCCTATATTGAGCCCAATAACTTGTGTTTGGCTAAAGCATATCTCCCAGAAAGGAATCCAGGCTTGACTTCAAGATATCAAGAGATGGAGAAACCACCACTTCCCTTAGGAGTTTGTTTCAATGGTTAATCATCCTCACTGTTAAAAAATGGTGCTTTGTTTCTGATTTGAATTTGTCTGGCTTCATCTCCCAGCCATCAGTTCTTGTTCTGCCTTTCTCTGCTATGTTAAATTGCTCTTTAGTACCCAGTATTTTCCCCTGAAGCTATACCATCAAGTCACCTCTCAGTCTTCTTTCTGATGACCTGTAGGTTGAGCTCTTTAAGCATCTCACAGTAAGTCATCTTCTCCAGCCTTTGAATCATTTTTGTGGCTGTTTTCTGTACCATCTCTAATTTCTCAACATCCTTTTTAAAATGTGGACACCAGAACGGTACGCAGTAATCCAGTATCAGTCTCACCCATGCCATCTTCAGAGGTAAAATCACATCCCCGTTTCTACTCCCTGATCCCCTGCTTATACATCCAAGGATCGCATTAGCCCTTTTTTGCCACAGTATAACACTGGGTGCTCATGTTCAGTTGATTGTCCACTATGAACCCTAAATCCTTTTAATAGTTTCTGCTTTACGGGATACAGTCACCCATTCTGTAGATATGACCTGCACTCCTTGTTCCTAGATGTATAGGTTTGTCCTGGGTTTATTAAAATGCATTTTGTTTGAATGGGCCCAGCTTATCAAGTGATTCAAATGGAAAACTTGTCTTATGAAAGGAGACTTAAGGAGCTTGGCTTGTTTAGCCTAACTAAAAGAAGGTTGAGGGGAGATATGATTGCTCTCTATAAATATATCAGAGGGATAAATAACGGAGAGGGAGAGGAATTATTTCAGCTCAGCACCAATGTGGACACAAGAACAAATGGGTATAAACTGGCTACCAGGAAGTTTAGACTTGAAATCAGACGAAGGTTTTTAACCATCAGAGGAGTGAAGTTTTGGAATAGCCTTCCAAGGGAAGCAGTGGGGGCAAAAGATCTATCTGGTTTTCAGATTCTACTTGATAAGTTTATGGAGGAGATGGTATGATGGGATAATGGGATTTTGGTAAGTAATTGATCTTTAAATATTCAGGGTAAATAGGCCAAATCCCCTGAGATGGGATATTAGATGGATGGGATCTGAGTTACCCAGGAAAGAATTTTCTGTAGTATCTGGCTGGTGAATCTTGCCCATATGCTCAGGGTTTAGCTGATTGCCATATTTGGGGTCGGGAAGGAATTTTCCTCCAGGGCAGATTGGAGAGGCCCTGGAGGTTTTTCGCCTTCCTCTGTAGCATGGGGCATGGTTGACTTGAGGGAGGCTTCTCTGCTCCTTGAAGTCTTTAAACCATGATTTAAGGACTTCAATAGCTCAGACATGGGTGAGGTTTTTCATAGGAGTGGGTGGGTGAGATTCTGTGGCCTGCACTGTGCAGGAGGTCAGACTAGATGATCAGAATGGTCCCTTCTGACCTTAGTATCTATGAATCTATGAATCTAAATCACTCTGCATGACTGACCTGTATTCATCATTACTTACCATTCTGCCAGTCTTTGACTAGTACCAATACCTGTGGAACTCCACTAAAAACACCCTCAGTCGATTATGATTCCCCACTGAGGACTACTTTCTGAGCTGTCAGTTAGCCCATTTTTAATCCATTTAATTTTATTGATATTGTATAGGGCTAACTTTTGTATCAGAATGTCATGCAGTACTAAGTCAAATGACTTACAAAACTCACATCTGTGCTGTTCTTTTTCAATCAAACTTTTAATCTCACCAAAGAATGAAATCAGGTTTGTGTGACAAAATCTATTTTTCATAAAACCATGTTGACTGGCATTAATTATATTCCTATCCTTTAACTCTTTATCACTTGGATCCTGTATCAGTTCTTCCATTATTGTGTCTGTGATTGATGTCAACCTAGTCAATCGATAGTTATCCAGGTCATCTTGCTTGCTCTTTTTGAATATAAGCCCAACATTAGAACTCTTCCAGTCTTTTGGAATTTCTCCTGTATTCGAAGGTTTATTAAAAATTAACATCAGCAGGCTGGAGATCTCTTCAGCCAACTCTTTTTGGACTTGTAGCAGGGTTGACTGCCATCAGAGCGCCCCCTCATGACCAGACATTGCTGTGGAGCCATGTCTCTGTTTTTCCCTGCTTCAGGGCTCCTTAAGCAAACTCAGACTCACAAAGGAATTCAAACAATCCCCAGAAGGGTCTCATTTATTTATTCCTCAGGTGCCCAATGGCCCTCTAGTTCAGTGTCTCTCCCAGTAGTCCAACGCAAAGTGTTTCAAAACAAAACACAAACTCATGCAGTCTTCACCCCAGTTTCAACTGGGCATAGCCCCATCTTCCCTGAGGGCCTGTCAGTCTCTCCCCTACTTCTTGGGCAAGATATTTTCTTGTAGGCCCATCTCACATCCCAGCCTGAAATGAGTACCTCTGGTATTGACCACCATAAATATTACACTCTTCCTCTATGTCCAATGACCACTCCATGGTCAGAATGTGTTATTTTTATACACCCCACTCAGGAAAAAGGGGTGGAAGATGTAAAATGGATATACCTCATTTTAAATTTTACAAACTACATATTGCTTGCAACCTGCCTGGCCCCGTGTAAGAAATGATTCAGTTAAATTATAAGGCACACATTTGATTATGCCAGGATCTGGTGGGAGGCATATTTCATAAACACAGAAACTGTAGAGGCAAGAGGGACCCAGTGGGAACCATACTGGGTGGCACTGGAGCTGGGAATCTCCCTATGGAATCCTGCAGACATTATTAATATATCTGTAAATACTGTACTTGATTCACTGAATAATAATAATAATAATGTTTCTCAATCAATTGCTTTCTGCATATGTGGCACTAAATTTGTTTTGCATTTAACTCAGGGAATAGGAGAAATAAAGACAGGGGAATGGACAAGACTGTTAAACAGCACACTGATTAATAATTGATAATAATGGAGAAGAAAATTTGCAAGGCTAAAGGTCCTGGACACTGAGCACCACGTGAAATTAATAATTTAACAATTATAATTATAATGTGCCAATTATAATTGCTATTCCTAGATGAACAGGGATTCCTAAAGAGTTGGTGTATGTTAAAAGCATGCATACAATAGAAAGTGGGTCATATAAACAGCAGTATCCCAGAGTGAAGATGGCAACACAAGGAGGAAATAAAATAAACACAGCCTGCTGTAAACAAATGGTTTACAGATGGTTCTGTGAATTCTTGGCAAGATGAACTTGACCACAAGCAAGAGAGATTGGATCCGACCAGTCAAAGAGAGTGAAAAGGTGGTATGGCTCAGAAACAAAGTATGTGCTCTGGGATACCACAACTTTTCAGTGGGGAAAACACCATGATAGGGAAGTCTGGATGGATTTTGTCTGAACCTCATGTCCCTGACTTGGATAGGAAACAAAGTTGTCTTCTGTCATTACGTGAACCCGGACCCCATTGTGCTAGGTGCTGTACAAACAGAGAACCAAAAGATGGTCCCTTGCTCAAAAATCTTACACTCTAAATATAAGAAAAGAGACAACAGGTGGACATAAAGAGACAGATTGGGGAATTCAAGGAAACAATGAGACAAACTGTCTAATCCTGTTCTGAGAATAAATTAATGCTCACTTGTGTTGTCACTCTGTGGCACATCACTCCCACTGGTTTAAAGTTATTAATCTTCATAATATCCTGTGGCACTGACTTTCACAGGTTAATTATATATTGTATAAAATAATCTCTCTTTTGATATGTTCATCCACAGGACAGTAAAAGCAAGGGCAACAACAATGGGAGCTTCCCCCATAAAAGTTCTTCAACCCTGACGTAGCCTCTTGAAATCAGATAGCATTATTGTTTCCATTCTCTCTCTCTTCTGTGATTCCCAATTAGTGCTCATGGTGGTAATGGTTTTTGTGACATGGACAATTGTCCACTAAGATCTGGGGAAAGACCAGCAAACTCATGTTATACAGTCCACTGAATAGTTGTCAGTAATAACTTACAGACACTTGAGCTGGATTTGAATCAGCTGCCTAGGGTTGACAAGATTTTATTTTCTCTTACCAACCCCAAGTTTGGTGTCACTGAAGGTGACATTCAAGTGCCTTTCTGCATCTTGGTTGCTTAGGTGGAATGTGGAGACAGCTGTTTATTGAGGGTTTGGTTAGAATCACAATAACCAACGCATTCCTCCATTTTTTTTCAGATCTTCTGTGATGATGCATTCCTCTTGGATGATGCATTCCTCGCTGGGATGACAAGCACAAAATCATCTGAATATCCAAATTTCCATTCCGCGGTCACTGATATAAATATTAAATAGTGATGGTGCCAAGACAGATCCCTGTGGGAGCCCGTTATTCAATAGACAAGCTCTGCAGGTCTGTTAAATGTACACAAAACTTGTGATTGGTGAGCATAACTGTCAGTAGGAGCAATGTTGTTCTGCACCACACTATTTTCAACACCTTCAGAAATAGGCTGTTCTGTCAAACTGAGTCATATGCCAAGGACAGGTCCACATAAGCTGCAACTGTTTTGAGCCCACCTTGATATCCGGTTTTGGTATCGGTCATCAGTGCAATTACCTGATCACAAGTGCTTTGTTCTGGTCTAAACCTAGATTGCTCTTTAGGGATGTGGGCATGAGGATTTCCAAAAATATCTTGGAAAGGTTGGCTTGTAGCCAACATATAATGAAGACCACCACCAACATAAAGGTTAGGAACAATATTATCAACAAATTAGTTCGGACCAGTGGAGGACTAGATACTCACACCTTGTGGACAACCATATTGTCCCTTGTCTTCTCAGTAGATGAATATTACATGCCAGTATGAGCAGGTAGCATATGTATTAAACTTGTCCACATCCAATTGGACACTACTATGACAATTGTCACAGGAGTGCTAAAGTCTATACTGACAATTTGACTTCCCATACTCGTGCATATCTTGCCACCATCCCTCAGAAGAGAAGCAGCAATAATATGAGAATATGACTGTGAGATAATGAACCAGGACGTGCCCATCTACAAAGATATCTGACCACCTCTGTGATGCCACCTTAAGTCCAGTCTAGTTAGCAGCCAAAGCTCTTAAAACCTTAGGACAACTGTCAAAAGTCAAGAGATGGAGACTTCAGGAAAACAGCAGGGTCAAGAATCAAGACCTGATCACAGATCCTATTGACCAACCACCTGGCTTCACCAAGCCATGTAAAATATGGATCATAGAGAACCACATCAGAACCTCATACAGATGCTGCAATTACCTACTGTTGTTGGTAGTCCATCGCTGCTGCTGCTGATGATATTGTCGCAGTTCTATATATGGCTACGCAAATGACTCTGCAGTCCGAACCCTGATGCACAGAGTCAGCCGCATGGAGGGCGTGGGAAGTCTGTATCTATGATGTTTGATTATGCAGATCTGTGGTGCCTTTCACGTGCAGCCTAGAGATGATTTTGTCGATCCCACTCAAACTTGTCACATGCTGATCTTGTCAGAAACTGCCAGTGAGTCCTGTTCTGAGTCATTTGCTCAAGTTCTTTCAGACTGATGCCAGCCCACTGGAGACTGCTCTTCAGATTATCTTTGAAGTGCTTATATGGACAACCCTTCTTTCTTTTGCCCTGACTCAGCTCCCCATACAAGATCTATTTTAGGAGACGGTGGTCTTCCATTCTGATGACATGTCAGGTCCACGTAAGTTGTGCTCCCAATAACATTTTGTTGTGTTTCCTCTCTCAAGGACCTTAATATTGGTCACGCTGTCCTGCCAACGAATGCTCATTACTGAACGGTGGGGAGTGCATGTGAAATTGCTCAAGCTGTTTAGTATGACATCTATAAAAAGTCCACATCTCAGATCTATACAGCAGAGAACTTAGAAGCACAGCACTGTAGATCTTCAATTTGGTGGAGAGACGGATGTTGTGTCAGTTAAGAACTTTTGTTCGGAGTTGGCCAAGGGCCTGGCTGGCTTTACTAATTCTGGAGGAAATTTCCTTATCAAGGGAACCGTCACTTGAGATGGTACTGCCCAAATACTTAAACTGATCCACATTTTTAAACTGTGTGCCTTGGATGAAGAGGGCTGGCACTGGGGCATTGGAATGAGGTGCTGGTTGGAACAAGACCTCTGTCTTCCCAAGACTGATGGTGAGGCCAAAGAGCTGGGATGCTTCAGAAAATCTATCAACGATGACCTGAAGGTCATCATCTCTATGGGCCATCAAGGTGCAGTCATCCATAAAAAGTGCCTCAACGAGAAATCTCTCCAGTGTCTTGGTCTTAGCATTGAGTCTTTGAAGCTCAAAGAGGGAGCCATTGAGTCGATAGTGGATGTATATCCCCTGATCCAAGTCCCTTGTTGCGTGTCTGAGGACACAGGCAAAGAACAAGTTGAACAGCACTGGAGCAAGTACGCAGCCTTGCTTCTCTCCATTCAAGATTTTGAATGCATCAGAAAAATCACCGTGGAACAGACGGATGATTTGTATGAATCTTTTTGGGCAGCCCAGTTTATGTAGAATAGCCCATAGACCCTCTCTGTTGACCATATCAAAAGCTTTGGTCAAATGGATGAAAACTGCATACAGGTCCATGTTCTGCTCTAAACATTTTTCCTGGACCTCCCTTATGACAAAGATCATGTCTATAATACTATGACTTGGTCTGAAACCACACTGCACCTCTTACAGAATCTCCTCAGATATGTTTGCGATGAGTCTGTTCAGTAGAATGTGAGCTAGAATTTTGCCTGCTGTACAGAGGAGAACAATGCCTCTGTAGTTTCCACAGTCAGCTTTGCTGCTTTTGTTTTTGAACAGTGATACAATAATAGCATCTTTGAAGTCTTGTGGAATTTCTTCTTCCTTCTAAAGGCTACTCAAAATGTCATGAAACACCTCAATAGCCTTTGGGCCTGCTCCTTTATACAATTCTGCTGGAATATCATCCTTTCCAGAAGCTTTGCCAGAGTTCAGTTTTTTGATGGCTTTTATAACTTCTTCAACTGATGGAGGGAGATCAAGATCCTCTTTGATGGGTTTCTCAGGTAAATGATCAAGGACACGCTGATCGACAGTGGATATCTATTGAGTAGACTATCGAAGTGTTCAGCCCATCTCCGTATGATTCTCTCCTTGTCTTTGATGAGGGTTGTGTCATCTGCCAACTTCAAGAGGGCTGTGCCAGAGTTAAATGGTCCGTAGACTGCTTTGAGAGAGTCAAAGAACATCTTTGCATTGTTTTTATCTGTGTAATGCTGGACTTCTGCAGCTTTTCTCTCCCACCACTCACACTGCATTCTCCTTAGTTCAGACTAGGCTTTGCACTGTAGTACTTTAACCTATCTTTCTGTGAGATGGAAGTGAGTTTATTCTGCTATTCACCAAATGCTTTCTTCTTGTCACTTAGGAGTTTGGAGATGTCCTTGTTGTTCTCACAAACCATCCTGGTGTATCCTTTTCTTTGGCCCCAGCACTGATTTAGCTGTGTCAATAATCACGTTTCAATTTTTTCCCTTTTTTCTGTTGGTTGCCGGTGATTGGCGGGCATGAAAAAAGCTTGTCATCAAGTGACTGCTGAAAGTGTGCCTGATAGTTGGAGTGCTTGAGCTTTGCTATGCTGAAGGCTATTCTATTAAGTCTAGGACACATGTGCTGTGAAGGGTCTATATGCAGGTTCAGCATTGCTCTTACCAATTTGTGGTCTGTCAAGTATTCCATACCAAATATAGCTCTGATAATTCTGACATCGCAGATGTCTCGTTGGCGGGTGATAACATAGTCGATCAAGTGCCATTGGTTGGAGTGTGGGTGCATCCATGTCATTTTATATTTATAGTTTTGCCTAAAGATAGTGTTAGTGATGAGCAGACTGTGTTCTACACATTTTCTCAAGAGGAGGAGTCCATTGCTGTTTATCTCTCACACTACATTTCATCCTATCACACCTCTCCAGTCACTACTGCCTCTACCAACCCTAGTGTTAAAGTCTCCCAGCAGGATGAGCTTATCATATGCAGGAGTTGATCTGATGATGGAGTCCAGGTCAGAGTAGAACTGCTCCTTGCTTTCCTCTGTGCTGGACAGTGTAGGTGCACAGGCACTGATGATAGTGACATGCCATAGAGGATTCAGGGGAAATCAAAGTTTCATGAGCCATTAATTCAGGCCAACAGAGAGGTCAGGAAGTTGTTTCAGAAGTGAAAATCTTATTGCAAATCTGACTCCATGGATCCGGTCTTCATCCTCTGCTTTTTCTTTCCAAAAGAAATTTTAATTGCTTCCTAGCTCACTGATGGAACCTTCTCTGGCCAATCTAGTCTCAAGCAGTGCTGCAATATCAATATTATAGTGGACAAGTTCTCTGGAGACAAGAGCTGTTCTTCTCTCAGGCCTTTGTGCATTGCCTCCATCCATAAGAGTGTGGACATTCCATGCTCCCAGAGTGAGTCTTTTCTTCTTTATTGTTTTTTAATTGCTGTAGGATGATCTGCCAGCCATGGTAGTCTGGCCAGATGTTATGGGGCAGGCAATGTTTTGGGCACCTTTTCTAGGCCCTTCCCTTTAAAAGGGTGAGCAGTGCTATCCTAAAAAGGGCTGCTCAGTAATCTAGGATGCTGATGAACTTCTCTGCTGCCCTGGGGACAGAGCTGAATGGCCTAAGGCCGCCTACGTTCAGGATTGTAGCTACAACTGCCAGTTCATCTCCATCTGTCGCTTTTCGAGGCCCCCATCGCCACAGGACTTGAATTAATGATAAAATGATAATGATGATAAGATTTGATAAGATGTTAATGGGATGAGAGTTGTGAGAAAACCTGTGCTGGAAACTTTTGAGTGAGAAAACCGTTGCACACTCTCTCGGCTGTGGAAGTCAGATTCCAGCAGCATGAAGAATCGTTATGGCTGGGGACTTCCTTAGCTGCAGTGGGTGACCAGGACATCTTCCATGCCTCGTCATGCTCTGCACGCACCACAGCACGTTGCTTAACCACCTACATGGCCATTGAATAACAAATTGATTTCCCTCACCCTGTCCACCGGAACAGTCTTCACATGCTAGAGAAAGGTGGTTTCCCTATCTCGCTGAAGGCAAAAGACCCATTGGCTGCCCTCATGGTGTATGAGGTATATGGGGGATATGAGGGAAAGGTAGTACCTCTGTTGGAGGAACCTCTCATGCTCCTTAGGGATTAGTTCATCTGCTTTGGCCCTCACCTACACCCAGCTCTCACCTGTGGCTCCAAGTAGCTGTTTGCATAGGACAGTGGCCACACCCTGGTAAACTGCTTCAATGAGTGGGCTAAACCAGGTGAGTGTAGCCGATATAATTACCTACTACACAAATGGAAAATGAAGGACAGCTGGATATGACAATGTGGAGAAAACATGCAAACCATGGAACATCTAGTGAACTGCTGCCCTCTCAGATCCTTGTCAGGACGGACAGCCTTGATTCATTCCATGTCAACAGATATCACAGATTAGATGATAAACCTGGATGTTGACTTTTAATGTTGCTTTTCAAATTGCCATATGAAAGAAAGAAAGAGCCAACCCCAAAGCCATTTAGTTTCCTTTAAAATTCTGAACTCCTAAAACAAGAGCTGGCAAGGATATTTTTAATTAAGTTCCTTTTCATTATTTGAATTTGCTTAATGGATAACTGCCTGCTGGCTTTTTGCTCTTAACTGCTTGTTTGCTCAGCAGCGAAGCATTTGCTAATTAAAGTACTTTTTAAGTTATTCTGCACTGCAATATTATCATTCCAGAAAGAAGAAATTAAAAAACTGTTTTTGCATGATTAAACAAGTAAGGGCAACACCCTGAATTCTGCTTTGATCTTCTTCGTTATGCAAGTTTTCAGATTTAGCTATGAAACTTCTACTCCTATTGTCCGGTATGTTCTCTCCTTGGTATTCTGTACTTTCACTGGGCCTCACTGAGAGTTCTAGGTCAGTTCCTCACTTGGTGCAGATCGACTTAGTTCCATTGAAGTCAATGAAGCTATATTGATTGATATCAGATGAGGATCTGGCCTTTTATTGTAGAGCAGCTACAGAATATACAGTTATGAACCAGCCTCATACAAGTGATTTGGGCCCTACACAGATAAATTTCAGGTATTGTAAGGCCATGTCCAAACATTTCCTTGTCTGCCCTTTGTAGCTAAGAAGCACTCCAAGTGTAAATTCTATATGGATCCTTATGCGGCATCCAATAAACAGACCACAAGTACAGTAGGCTCAGAGAAGTCTGTGTAATACCACAAATAATTCAGTAAAGTTATCTAAGTGCAATGGAAAATTTAAGAGCAAGCACTATTTGACAAGTTGCTGTTCTTTTTAAATTTAACACAATGCTTTTTTTGTACAAAATTTCCAAAAAGATGGAAAAAATTCCAGAAGCTAAAACTACTTAGCTACCCTCCTGCAGTCATATCTAAATCAACGGTCACCAGATCAAAGGCACTTCCCACAAGGAGGAATAGCTTCCAAATTTAAACCTTCTAACCCCAGCTGTTTTGGCTGCACAGCTGTTCAATAAATGGTAGAAAGGTATGTATTATAATGGGGAAAGTGTAATTTTTGCACCCTCCGTTTTCTCAAAAATAGCTGAACCGAGTTTGTTCAATCTCTCAAAAAAATTCACCTTCAAGCAGATTTGCCAGTGGGACTACTCTTGTGCATGGGTGTTTGCAGGACTGGGGCCTAAGCCTGGAAAATTTCATCCAGAAATTTAATGTTTCAGGAATTTATGGCAAACAAAAACAAGATTTATAACACAATTATGCAGCCTTATCATTAGAGATGAACCACTGATTGTACTCTCTTCCTCTAGGAGCCTGGCCCTGTGCCCATTGAAATCAATAGGGCCCCAGGCTTTGTTACTAATTTCAGTGGGCACAGGATCAGACCCTAATTCAACTAAAGCAGCATCTGCAGTAGCATCTAGCATTGGAATAACATGAACAAATAATTATTTGCAACTGGTGTACATATTTCATGATCTGGTTCAAAAGAAGGGCCTCAAAACTACTTAGCAAACTTTTTTTTTCATATAACATATTTTCCTTCACTGAGCTGCATATTTATCAGCTTCTGTCCTAGATTTGATTATGAGAGTTCATTTCCCAGAGCACCAGACCTTCTTAATTTATTTCTTTATTCAAGTAATTGGGACTTGACATTTTTTTTTAATGGCTGGAAATCCTTTGCTACCTGCATTAAGAATAATTAGCATATTTCCAAGTCTTTTATGTGTGTGTTTTTAATTTGTTTGTTTGCTCTAAGCCAAGAGTTCAAGTTCCGATAAAATTGGAAGATCAGATAATGTAGGAAGGGAGAAATTAATTAGTACAGATGTACTTCAGTTATGAAGAAAAGAATAATACCCAGTTATATTTGTTACTTTAGGAAGATAAAGAAAAGCAAAGGTTTCGGGTTCCATTCCTGGCTCAGCCACAGACTTCCTGTGTGACCTGGGGCAAGGCATTTAATCACTCTGTATCTCAGTTCTCCAACTATAATACTGGGATAATATTGCTTCCCTACCTCACCGGGGTTGTTGTGCAGATAGATCCATTAGGGCCAGATTTATCATATTTACTCATGTTTAGTGAAATGACACTTTGCAAGTTGGTCTTACAAACCTGTAAAAGTACACAACAATTGAATCCCCAGTGGGACTACAGTGCATAGTAATGTATCACTAAACATGAGTCAAGATGAAAAAATCTGATCTTTTGTTTAGTGAGGTGCTCAGAAATAGTGATGAAGGCCATAAAGACTGTATATAACCAAAATCCAACAAATTCTGTCACAATTTTATTTCTGACTTCTAAAATATCTTTTTGTTTCCATCTTGCCACTGTTCACTCCTAGTATGTTTGTTATCTAAGGTTGCCAGGAGACTTCTGAACCCTCCTCTCCAATGTGAACTTCAAAACAGTTCTCATCTCCGGGCTAGATTCTACAATGGGCTCTCATTTGTGCTACCTTTGAAGAGCATCTGGAAGTGGGTCACCAAGTGCGAAGGCAAAAGCTCACCTCTCAGATGGTGTGGTTATTACTGTGAGCATATTTCATCAGTGGTCAGAGCTCTGCCCTGGTTACTTCTTTCTGGGTGCAATACAAGGTGTTGGCCACTGTAAGAATAGGAATCAAGATACTGTGATGCATGTGACTGTACAGATGAAATGATGGAATAAATATGGGAGACTATGCTTATACCTACATTTAGTCTCTGAGCATTCCCAAAGTGAAGCAGCTCTTTCTGGACGTATGAGTGGGCTGATACGGGAACACACAGAGAAGACTAAGAAGATAAAAGTTGGCAGAGGGGTTTAGTAACAGCATAATATAAAAATGTAGGGCTTGTCTAGACTCGGGAAACTTGCACTGGTGTAACTACACCAGTCAAATCCCTAATGTGAACACAGTGTTTTTGGTATAAACAGGGCTTGTGACCTACTGGAATAAGGTGCATCAGTAGAAGCCTCATCTTGTACTTGTGCAGAGCACTTACACAGGGCTTTGCACACATACAGTTATGTTGATACAACTCACCCTCCCCTCTCCCCCCATTGACAAGATCATAGATCTCATAGGAAAACATTAGGAACAATACAAGCAATGATATGTTCAGGGCAACTGTTAACAATGCTGTATTTTTGGTGCATGATGGTAATGATTTGTAAAAGTGCTTATTCTTCCCAAATAAACAGCCATAAACAAAGAATAAGGGACTCAACTGGTTCTATTTTACACCAACAAGGCATGATCCTCATGCAGGCAACATTGGCAGCCCACTCATTTGGGGGAAAAGCCCCTTGTAATGGATGAGAGGAAATGACACGTTTCATGACACTGCATGCATGTGTCCTCTTCCCAGATCTACTGTTAATTCTCTAGTGAGCATCATACTGACCAACGTTTTCAAATTAATTTCAGGGAGATTTGTGGTGGTACTTAATTTACTAATAAATTGAAGAAGGAAAGACAATCCCATGTGCATCCTGGCCTCCCTTGAGGATGGCAGGGAAGGGGGGAGGGGAACTAGCTAGGAACCTGTTTAATAATCTGAAGAACTCCGTGACATTCTATACTTGGGGGAGCATGCTGTAATCTCCCTATTCCTCATTTTCATATAATCACGATCTTACGTATAAAGCACGCCTTGTAAGGTATCAGGGGAAAGGTTATGATCTGCTAAAAGTCATTTCTCTATCCATAGATGTGTATCATTAATGCATATGAAGTTATGAGAATTGTGTAGTATGGTTGTTACTAAAACATACTGTAAACTGGGGGAATCAGCCAGATATTAGGTCCCCAAAGGCAACAGCAAGGAAAGTAATCAAAGCGCAGGCCAGGTGTCAAACAACCCATCAACAGCCATTGTCTAGCAAGGGAGCTACAATGCAATGACTCACCTGCATGAGGCCACACCAGGGGAATTGCTCAACCTTGCTTGGAAAGACTCAGTAATGCTCACCTGACTCTGAACGGGTTGGGGGGCAAAGCCAAGAGGGAGGAAAGGACCTGATAAAAGGAAGAGACTTTGCCATGCTCTTCCTCTCTCTTCCACCTCCATCTACAGGCTGGACCACACCAAGTGACTTAAGCGCTGATCAAAGGGGAGACCCTGACTGAAGAGCAACCAGCCAGCCTGTGGTGAGAAGCATCAAAGTTTGTAAGGACATTGAAAGTGTTAAGATCAGCTTAGAATGCATTTTGTTTTTATTTCATTTGACCAAATCTGACTTGTTATGCTTTGACTTATAATAACTTAAAACCTATCTTTCATAGTTAATAAATTTGTTTATTCTACCTGAAGCCGCGCGTTTGGTTTGAAGCATGGCAGAGACTCCCCTGGGGATAACAAGCCTGGTACATATCAATTTCTTTGTTGAATTGACAAACTCATAAGCTTGCAGTGTCCCAGGCATAACTGGACACTGCAAGATGGAGGTTCCTAGGGTTGTGTCTGGGACCGGAGCTATTGGCTAGGGTCATTCAGTTGCAAGTATCTGGGAGCAGCTTACATGCCAGAGGCTGTGCGGGACCAGCCCAAGAGTGGGGGTTCTCATAGCAGAGCAGGGTAAGGCTGGCTCCCGAAGTCAAGAATTGGAGTGACCTAGCAGATCACTGGGCCGGATAGAACCCGAGGGGAACGTCACACTCCCCCTCCCCTCCCCTCCCCACCATTAGTGTGAATTGAAACAGAGTGGTAATAGCTGGGGATACAGGACTGACCCTTGGCCAGGGGCACGGGAAAAATGGAGGGAGAGGGGGGCAAAGTACAGGCTTTACTCTGTCTCTATGTACGTACGTCTCATGGGCAGGGGGAGGGCTGCTGGGCAAAGTAGCTAGAGCAGTGCCCGTGAGGGAAGGCTGGACCGGGCGGGGGGAGGTGGGGTGAGCCTGGCAGTGCAGGGTTGCATGGAAATGGGAAGAAGACAGCAAATCAGCCAGCTGTAATTATTGGGGTTACTCTGTACCCCAACCCCCTAGAGCGTCAGTAGTATGCCCAGTGTACTGCGTCTTGGAGGCAAACACGGCAGGTGGTTCAGCAGCTTGGTCTTACAGACACTAGCCCTGGTGGATCCCAATAATCACTCAGACACATGGCTGAAGGAAAGGTTTTTACTAGGGGTGGCAGGACAGGGAACGTTGCAGACACCCCAGATACAGAGGTTTAAACAGCTACAGTTCAAAGCGAGCAAGAACAATTCCGGACTGGGCTCAGGCCAGCCCAAGGGAGAGTCAGGTCTCTCCAGGCCTAGAGCTTGGGGTATCCTCTCCAGTCCAGTCTCTATTCCACATTTGTGGGTTTCCAAGCCAGGCTTTAGTATCTCCGCTTTGGGTCCTTTGCAGTGCTGCTGCTCCCCCATAAGCCCCACACAGACCTGTACGTGGCTATGATGGCCGGCAGTCACACACACCCTGGTCTACATGCAGCTTTGTCCACAGTTCCCAGGGTTTCTCTGCAGCTCCATGCTCCCCTATGGCTCTCACATCCAACAGAGCCCAGCTTCACCCGGGTTCAGGACCTTACCCTTCCCTTCACTTGGCCAGGGGAAAGGGATGTGCAACGGGGAAGGGGCTGGTGTAGGTTGACCAGACAGCAACTGTGAAAAAACAGAACGGGGGCAATAGGCACCTATATAAGAAAAAGTCCCCAAAAATGGGACTGTCCTTATAAAAACGGGACATCTGGTCACCCTAGTCTGGTGGGAAACGCAGACCCTCCTTTGCTGAGGGGAGTTGCAGTCCCTGCTTTGCTGATCCATCAAGCAGTTACTGGCGTTTATGGGGCCGCTTCGGGGGTGAGGGGACGAGAGGAGGAAAGGGAACAAAATGATAGGGGCTGCCAGGCAAGATCGCAGCTATTGCTACCCCCACCCCATGGGCAAGGGGAGGATGGCCTGCCAGTTCCCCCAGGCACCCCCAAGTTCCCAGTGGGGGTGATGCACCCTTCCAGCCACCACTGAGGGGGAGGGCGGGGGCCACACCCTGCACCATCCCATAAGGAGGGGGCAGCAGGGCAGGGCGATCACTCCCCCCAAATGCCCATAAAGGGTGTCGACTCTCCACCCTCGCTCCCACAAAGAAGGAGCAACAGGGAAGACTCTTACCCCCCCCCCCCACATCCAAATTCCCCCCCAAGGGGGGGGGGGCGCAGAGAAGGATCATAAGCTCATTCCCCCCCCCCCCACTTTCCCCCAAAAGTGGGGGTGGAAAGAAGGGGGTTGTGTTTGCAGGCGAGGAGAACCGAGCCCAGGGCGGGGGAAGACGTGGGGCACGAGAAGGGGCTGCGGGTGTGTAGCGGGGGAGGGGCGCTTATGAAACCTGCCCCCCCGCCCCGCCACCTCCCTTTACTGCTCTCGCCCCCGGCCCGCTCACGCCTCCTCACAGGAGCGGGAGCGACCGTTGGGGCAGAGGCGCGCGCGCGCGACGGGGGGCGCGGGGAGGGCGAAGCGCGAGCTTGCCTCTGGCCCCGGGCGCGTGCGCAGGCCGGCCGGGCGCGGTGGCGAGCGCCGCGCACGTGAAGAAGGCAGGGGGCGGGGGCGCGCGGGAGAGGCGAGGCGAGGCGAGGCGAGTCAGCCCGTTAATGACGTTCGGGGCCGGTGGCTCCGGCTGTGGCGCCTCACGCGGGGCGGGGAGGAACCGGGGAAGGGAAACAAAGCGGAGGAGCGGCCAGGTAAGGACGCAGCTGCGGCTGATCTCCCCCTAAGGGGGAGGGGAGACCGCCTGGTTCCCACGGGGTCACCCCCTAACTGCTGGGGGGGGGGGGGGGGCACGGGAGGCCTGTTAGTTCCCACGGGGTCGCCCTTCTAGTCACCACGGAGGGTGGGGTCCTCACTCCCCCTTCTTGTGAGGGGAGACAGCAGGAAAGTGCCTCCCCCCCCCATGTTACTATCGGGGGCGGTGTCTTCTCCAGCTCCACACATGTGGGGGGGGGCAGCAAGGCAGGGGCTCACTCCCCCCAGATTCCACTAAGGGGTGTGAGCAGGAAGGGGTCTGGTTCTTCACTCCCCCAGAGGAAGAGCTCCCCCCCCCCCCCCACACACACACACACGGGCACCCAAACTTCCCCGAAGTGGGGGTGGGGCAGCAGGACCACACCTCCCCCCCCCCCAGCTTCCTCGCTCCCCCAATTCCCGGGGAAGGAGGCGGGGGCAGCAGCCGGAGCCCCTCACTCTTTCTCCACGGTGCCAGCACCGACGTGGGAGCAGGATCCCCCCCAAACCTGCTCCCCGGGACGTGGGGGCAGGAGTCGAGGGTCTTCGCCCCCCGCCCTTCCCATTGACCAAGCGGCGTCTGCGCCCCACTGAGTCTCAGGCACTGGGGTGGGCAGGGCTCAGGGGCCTCCCCCCGCCTCGCCAGGGAGAGGTAAACCTTTGGGGGGGGCGGGTCCCCATTGCTGGGAGGGGAGGGGGCTGTCTGCCCGGGGGGGGGGCGGGGACTTGGGGCGATGTCGGGCCGGGTGCTCGTAGAGCAGGGAAACGAGCCCGGGGGGGGGGGCTGTGGGGGCAGGGCGCGTGTGGAAGAAGCGCCGCTCAGGAGACAGCGACCCGAGCCCCCTCCCTTGGTTACCGCTGCCCTCGCTCTGCCACATCACGGGCCGGGCGGCAAACGGGACACGGGCGTGTTCTCGCGGGATTACAGCGTGGACTCCGTTCCCGGGGCGGGGGCGCGCCTCACCGGCGGGGGCGCGCGCAGTGCCTGGGACCCTGCGGGGACGCGGCGGGGCGGGGCCAGCCAAGCCAGTTCATGTCGGCCAGATGGTTCCCACGGGGTCATTCCCTTTTTCCCGCGTGGGCAGGCCTGTTCCTTCCCACAGGGTCACCCCCTAGTCCCCATTGGGGGTCACCCCTCCAGTCACCACACAGAGGGAGGGTGGGATTCTCACCCTCACCTTCCTCCATGGAAGAGGTATTGAGAAAAGCCCCCCCCCCCCCCCACACACACACGCATTCCCATAGGAGGTAGTTTCAGAGTGGTAGCCCTGTTAGTCTGTATCAGGAAAAAGAATGAGGAGTACTTGTGGCACCGTAAAGACTAAATTTGTTAGTCTCTAAGATGCCACAAGTACTCCTCGCTCTTTTTTCATAGGAGGTAGTGTCTTCCCCTAGCTCCATATGTGTTCCTATAAGGGGAGGGGCAGTAAGGCAGGGCACTCCCTCCCTCCTAAATTCCTCTGAAGGGTGTGTGGAGAAGAGTCCTGACTCTCCATCCAGCTCCTACAAGGTAGGAGCAGTGAGAAATTATCTTAACCCCCTTGTGACAGGATGTAGTCCCTAGGGATGAGGAAGAGGCCAGAAAGACCTTGGTAGGTTTAGCCCCACATCTCTGGCCTTGTCAATCATGCATGAAAGAGGGGAAACTGCAGTGGGGACGGGGAGGAGCAAGATCGCCCTAAAGCATCAGACTGCAGGAGCGGGTTGCCGATGGTGCAGAGGGAAGATTTAGGCAGGAGACCTTCTCTTGACCCTGAGAATAGTAGAGCGGACTCTCAGGATAAGACAGATAGGCTGAGCTTGCCACAGAGACCCAACCAGAGTGATTTACCCAAACCCGTAACTTAAGGGACTGGGTTGTTGGCAGCACTGTAGACTCACTACCTTCCTTCTTCTGAGACCTCAGGGAGAGAGTATCCCTGAAAGTGTGGGGTGTGGTTTTGCTCCCTTTTTGCTCCCCAGCTGGAGAGAGTGTTAAGGAGGCTAACAAGGGGTCGCTCCCCCTCCCCCCCCCTTGTGAATAATAGGGAAGTGGGGCTGGTGGTGTGACCACACATGTAGATAACTGGGTATGGTCAGGTTCCCTGACGAAGGAACAGTCAAGGACTCTGCTGTATCCCCCCTACCACCACCCAAATTATTCAAAATGCGGGGAGAAGGGCAGCAGTAGGGGAAGATAATAACTCACAACATATTTAATCCCCCAAAGGGGGCAGCAAGGACAAAGTATAACCTCCCCAGAAACCCAGATTCCTTGCTTTCCCCTCACCCCCAATTCCTAAGGGAGGAGGGGTCAGCAAGCAGAGCCCTCACTCTTCCTCCGCAGTATCTTTACCATAGTGGGAGCAGGGTCCCCAAACCTTGCCCCGTATTGTCACTGATGTGGAGACAGGAGTCTAGGGTCTTTGTTCCCTCCCCCCCAATTCCCAGTGATCTAAGTGGTGTCTGCTCCCCACTTCTAATTCACTGGGGTGGGTCAGAGGGCAGGGGCCCTCTTGCCCCCTATTTGCCAGGGAGAGGTGCTCTTTTCTGTTCAGAACAGTAAACCTTTATCTGATGCTGTGTCTCATCTGGGTACAGCACTAGTCATTGCTGTGGGGCAGAGGAGGGTGTTGCTGTGCCTGGGGTTGGCAGTGAGACTGTGTGATTGTTCTCACAGGATTACAGTTGGAATCTGCTCTCTCCTCTCCTGGTGTGCTCAACGAGGAGGGAGTGGAGGGCATGGGCACGTCCCTCCTGGATACAGGTGCAGGGTGTGGTGGTGAGCCCAGTGCCTGTGATGAGAGGAGAGTGTGTGTGGAACAGTGGGGACACACAGGAGTGGGAGGTGGAAGGAGGACAGGGGACTAAGTCAGCCAGTTTAATGGTGTTTGGGGCTAGTGGCTGGAGCTGCTGCTCCTCACAAGGGGGAATGGGAATAAAGTGCAGGAGCTGCCATGGAAGGATGCAGCTACTGCTAATTCTGCGCGGTGGGGGAGGGAGGCCTACTAGTTCCTATCGGGTCACCCCAAATTCCCAGTGAGGCAATGTCACCATTTCAGCCAGAACTGAGGGTTGTTGGGGTCATCACCCTCACCTTCCTGCAGGGGCATGCAGAGAAATTTAACTTTGACCCCTTTCTGCGGAACCCCCTCCGCCTCCAGCAGGAGCTCACTCTTCCCTCCCCTGCTGCTCCCGGCTCCGGTACATAGGACCTCACTTTTCCCTCCTCTGCTCCCCCTCACTCCAGGAAGGCGCTTGCTCTTCTCCTAGCAGCCCAGGCCGCCACCGTGGGGCTGGAGAAGTTCTGTGCTGCTGCTGATTATTGGGGAAGGGGATGTCCCTTCTTCCCCCCTCCCTCCCCTGTGCATATCCCTGCATTTCTGTAAGGGGGAGGCAGCAGGAAAGGGCCTCCCTAACTCTTCAATGACACATTCCCAAGTGGGGCAGTGTATTCCCTAAACTCCATACCCTTTCCTATAAGGGGGGACTGCAAGGCAGGGGGCTCACTCCTCTCAAATTCCCCTAAAAGGTGTGTGTTGAAGGGACCTAACTCACCATCCTATCTCCTACAGAGTGGGGGCAGCAGGGAATGATCTTAACTCTCCTCCATATTTCCCCCAAAAGGGTGCAGCAGGGTAGGAGTTGAACTCTCCCTCCAAATTCACCAAAAAAGTGGGGGGATAGGGAAAGATCTTAACCCCACACACACCCAAATACCCCCTAAAGTAGGGGAAGCAGCGGGGAAGGACTTAGCATTGCCATGTACTCAGATTCCTTGCTTCCCCACCCCAAATTTCCGAGGAAGGGGCAGTAAGCAAAGTTCTCACCCATCTTTTGCAGTATTTGTACCAAAGTGGAGCAGGTTTCCCAAACTTGCCCTCAATTCTGAATGATTTGGGGGCAGGAGTTTACATTCTTTGCTCCTCCGAATTTCCAGTGATCAAAAAGGAGTCTGTTCTTCCATTCCAGTTCCCTGTGGTGGGTAAGAGGGCAAGGGCCCACTTCGCTCCCTACTTGTCAGTGAGAGATACTCATCGTTATTAATAATAATAAACCTTTATTTCATTTTGTCTCATCTCATTAAAGCACGAGTCATTATTGGCTGCTTTTGGAGGATGGGAGATGTGAGGTGCTGTTGTTTTCAGGATTGAAAATGATACAATGTTGTTGTTTCTGTCCCTTCTTGGCATGGGAGGGAGCCCTGGCTCAGTTTGGGGACTGTAATACAAGGACTTGACTAGAATAGGATAGAGTCCCTCACTGGGGCAGGATCTTAAAGATGTACTGCATGTCTCCTGGTTTATTCTTTCTCTTCTGTGTCAAGGTGGCGAGGAGGAGAGGGGCTGGAGCTCTCTGCTGCCATGGGGGCTCAGGACCGGCCTCAGTGCTTCTTTGATATAGAAATAAATCGGGAACCAGGTAAGATTTGGGGCTTTGTGTGACATTTATTTCAGAGTAGCAGCCGTGTTAGACTGTATTCGCAAAAAGAAAAGGAGTACTTGTGGCACCTTAGAGACTAACAAATTTATTTGAGCATAAGCTTTCGTGAGCTACAGCTCACTTCATCGGATGCATTTGGTGGAAAATACAGAGGGGAGATTGATATACACACACAGAGAACATGAAATAATGGGTTTTATCATACACACTGTAAGGAGAAAGAAAAGGAGTACTTGAGGCACCTTAGAGACTAACAAATTTATTAGAGCATAAGCTTTCGTGAGCTACAGCTCACTTCATCGGATGCTGTAGCTCACGAAAGCTTATGCTCTAATAAATTTGAAAGTCTCTAAGGTGCCACAAGTACTCCTTTTCTTTTTGCGAACTATTTATTTATTTATGTTTGCTCAATTTTCTGCTTTAGATATTGGATAGGCTCTTACCACTGATTTAGGCAATCAGCATGTTCCTTGTGGATTTGATCAACTTTATCTAAGATACTTAATATTTCTAATAATTTAATATTCTTTGAAATTTGATGTTGTGTTTAGAATGTCTTTAATAGTACTGTGGAATTTTTCTTTAAACAGGTTTTTTCCTACAGGGGTTTGGTAGGGTTAATAAATGCTCAGTACTTGGAAGGTGAAAAGGACTGTATGGTATAAGTGCTAACAAGTTGAAATGAATAGATTCATAGATACTAAGGTCAGAAGGGACCATTCTGATCATCTAGTCCGACCTCCTGCACAGCGCAGGCCACAGAATCTCACCCACCCACTCCTACAAAAAACCTCACCTATGTCTGAGCTATTGAAGTCCTCAAATCATGGTTTAAAGACTTCAAGGAGCAGAGAAACCTCCCTCAAGTCACCCATGCCCCATGCTACAGAGGAAGGCGAAAAACCTCCAGGGCCTCTCCAATCTGCCCTGGAGGAAAATTCCTTCCCGACCCCAAATATGGCAATCAGCTAAACCCTGAGCATATGGGCAAGATTCACCAGCCAGATACCCAGGAAAGAATTTTCTGTAGTAACTCAGATCCCATCCATCTAATATCCCATCTCAGGGGATTTGGCCTATTTACCCTGAATATTTAAAGATCAATTACTTACCAAAATCCCATTATCCCATCATACCATCTCCTCCATAAACTTATCGAGTAGAATCTTAAAACCAGATAGATCTTTTGCCCCCACTGCTTCCCTTGGAAGGCTATTCCAAAACTTCACTCCTCTGATGGTTAAAAACCTTTGTCTGATTTCAAGTCTAAACTTCCTGGTGGCCAGTTTATACCCATTTGTTCTTGTGTCCACATTGGTGCTGAGCTGAAATAATTCCTCTCCCTCTCCTGTATTCATCCCTCTGATATATTTATAGAGAGCAATCATATCTCCCCTCAACCTTCTTTTAAGTTCTTAAAAGCACTTATCATTTACATGTAAGTGCCATTAGTGGATGGTCTAAAACATCTCTTCCATACCTAGCTCATGGTTCCCTATGAGAAGCAGTATAGTCTGCCAGTATAGGGAGGTCTGAGTTCTAGTCCCAGTTATGCTATGTGAGTTGCTGCACAGTCTTCACCGTCTGTCTCAATTTCCTGATCTGTAAAATGGTAGTATTTGTGTCTACCTCACTGTTATGAGAATTAATGTTTGTAAAGCACTTTGAACTTGTAAAGTGCTGTTCAAATGTTGTGTTACTACCGTTCACTGCCCCAACACACACCCCAAAATAAACATTTTAAAGGGCGATGGCTCCTTTTACTTTCATTTTCTATCTCCCATTTCCCTGAAAGCCTTTAAGTTTAGACTTATCACTGAAATAAAAGTTTCTCTGTTTATACTTCCAAATTTCTGCCATATTTAGGTGTATATTGAAGCCATTTTGCTTGCTTTCACTCTTCCATAAACTCTTCAGGAGCAAAGATTAACTGTTTTCAATAGCTTGTTACAAGAATAAGCTCCCTGCAACATAATTCACAGCTGTATTGTTAGAAGTTCATACTACTGTACATTTTCTAAACTCTGTTTCTGAATAGAAATAAAAAACAGAGCTTCGGTTGTAATACAAAAGTCACAATTCTCCACAACTTTAAATCCACTCTTGTCATAGGATGGGAGCATTCAAAAAATCAAACTCAGAAATAGATCGTGGGGGGAAGGTTACAATTCTGCATCTTTGGTTTCCAGCCTAAATGCCAGGTTTCAGAGTAGCAGCCATGTTCATCTGTATCCGCAAAAATAAATTTGTTAGTCTCTAAGGTGCCACAAGTACTCCTTTTCTTTTTGCTGTCTAAATGCGTTAGTTAAATGGATTTGCACAAGAAAGAAACACGATGCAATTTCCACCCAAAAGCTTTTGCTTATTGATTCTAAGTTCTCTTCCCTCTTCATTTCTCCTATCCTGGGATTTTATTTTGGACCTCATCTTGTGTGTTTTGTTTTTGATCCCTTTCCCTGATTTCCCCTACCTTGTTCAGTCTTCTGATCCCAACTCCACCTGTCTCTTGTTTGCTTTCTGGCCCCATCCTCAGCCATTTGTTTGCATCCGCAAGAGGAGGTAGACTGCCAATGTGACTATCAAGCTAATGGAGGCCTAAACTGCTGCTCCTCTCTTAGAGATTACCTCATATTGCTGGTGCAAATGGAGGAAGGTTGGGTATTAATCCATTCTGTTTCAACTCAGATGTTTGGCTGCACTGAGCAGAGGTGGGGCTTTGACCTCTTTGAGTGGTATGATGTAACTTGTTCCATCTTTAAAATTGAATGATCCTCACAACTGCACAACAATTTTAAAGCTCTGCTGTATTTATTGCGATTGGTTAATATTTTCCTGTGCAAATGCCAACCAGGCTGACTTACAAATTGCGCTAACATTAAGATCAGGAATGATGTATAATGTGATTGTGCAGCACTATATATTGGTACATAATTATTCTTTTTGAATTTATCACTTAATTGTACTTCAGAATGTTAACCTTTTAAATGGAAAGCTAAGTCATAGAACCATAGGGTTAGAAGAGACCGAAAAAGTCATCTAGTCTAACCCCCTGCCAAGATGCAGGATTTGTTGTCTCTCTAAACCAGTGGTACTCAACCTTTCTGTGGGAATAGCATATTCCTATTTCCAGAAGACTGTGGCGGGCGCCAGACACCTTGCTGCCAAAATGCTGCCGAGAAGCGGCAGCAGCAAGAAGCGTCGCCGCCGAAATGCTGCCGAGAGACGGCAACGCTTCTCGGCGGCATTTCGGCTGGAGGTTCTCTGGCGGCTGCGCTCAGCGGCGGCATTTTGGCAGTGCAGTGTCCTGCGGGCGCCCACAACTGCCCCGGCGGGCGCCATTACACCCATGGGCACCACACTGGGGACCCCTGCTCTAAACCATTCAACCATACTCAACACCCTTATAAAAATGAACAGACAATAGTGCTTTCTAGCAGTGAAGATCCCAATTGCAGTATTGGTGCGTGAGACTGTTATGGGTTATTATTTGAGATTAGATAAATATTGCATTTATTTGCAATACCATATCACCCTTAGGAACCCAGTACCTATTTATTCTCTGTACCCCTTTTTATGACATTCAAAATCTGAATTAAATGTAAACTATACAGTGATGTCTGCCTGAATCTACAGATGGCTTGAAACAATGGCTCTCAGAGATATGTACTGCCCTGCCTTGTTCATATCAGGGAGGTATTAATTCAGAAATCTGATGACTGTTTAAATGTCATTATCTGCTTAGCTGTGGATGATTTTAGAAAAATATCAGGTTAGTGTGTTTATTCATCATTATTGGATATAGCAAAGATGTTGGAGCAGGGTGTAGTGACACACCTAAGCTTTCCTGGGTGCCCAAAGCCCCAAACTGTCCATACATTCAAAACCTTCAGCTTTCCCCTGACATGTACTACAAGGCAGTTACTTATTGTCATGATATCTGCAGCAGTTTAAGATATGGGAACAGTATAAAACAAAAGTTGAGTTTAATGTAATATAAAAATAAAGGATACTGTATTTATTGGTCTGAAAGGCAATGTGATGGGGACAGAATTTGAGTGGGGTTCTCTGCCACATTATTAGATCTGTTATATTACACAGTACATTGGGGGGCAGAGCCTTGATCTCATATATAGATAGATAGTATGGGTCTGTACAAATAGCTACGTCCTATTTTTATTTTAGCTACAGGATCTTGAAACGCAGCTTTTTAATCCATGTATTTGTATTGTGCTGTGTGGTGGACTTTATTAGCATGCTTTGGAAATTAGTGTTTTTCAGTACAACCTGAAACTGTAGTTACTCAAAGTAAGTTTTCTCTAGTATGTATTTTTTTTTCAGCACTAATTGCAAAATAAATTGGGAATATAAGCAAGTATGAGAACTTTGCATTTGACAGTAGCGCAGAGAGCTGTTAATAGTGTAGTGTATTTGTTCTTGGTATACTTTTTACCTTTTTTGACAATGTCATGGAAAAAACACTTTTTAAATAATGCAAAATATGTATTTATAGGGACTGACTAGTTGCAATACCTGTTTTCCCAAATAGTCTGGTATACCAGCACATGCACAGTTGAATAACTCCATTTAACATTGTGGTGTTCTAGATTGTGTTTTAAACATGTCAAAGGTTTGTAAAGCTCTGGATAGGAGTATGTGTGGGGTTTTTCTTTTTTCTTTTTCTTTTTATACACTCACAGGTTTCAGTAATTTTTATATGGCATGGCAGGGCAGAGCAATGTTTCCTCTGATTTATTTTTCCCCCGAGTGGTGAATTTAAAGCTGAATAAGCCCGAACTTAATACTTATGACCACAATCCCTTCATCCTCAAGAAAACATACTGTGTTTGCTATTCTTATTTGCTCTGTCTCACTTCTGCTCTATCCCTTAAATTCTACTGAACTTTCCTTATTAATGTTCTCTTTTCTCAATCTCTCTCCCATGTGTTTTCTCTTCATTCATTCCCTCACTCATAGTATAGTATGAAAGAGATGGGATGGGGCAGTCTCCTTTCTGAGCTGACTTGATAAATCTTTGGGGCAAGCTCAATATCTTTCACTGTTTTATATAGAGCTTTGCTCACTGTTAGTGTTTAGTGAAAGACCATAGAGATTTGAAATGAAGCCTAAAGCAAATTGTGGTTAGGAACACAGCAAACTGAAGGCACCAAATTAATCAGAGGTTGAAGCAGAAACTAGGGCTTGGAGAAAATTGATTACTATGGTCTCCCACCTAATTTATTCAGTTATTCAGCAAAAGAGTAATTTTTGACAGTCCTAATCGCTTTCAGGTAGTACTCAAATACATTTATGTTTGTGGGCAGCACAGAAGATAGAAGCATTTATTGGGGATGGGGTTAGTGCTGAGGAAAGAAGAAGTTTTTGTGGGGCTTGAGGGAGACACAAAAAGTGTTTTTTAACTAATAATTTAAATAACAAAGCTATTCATTTCTCTTAATAGAATAACTTATTGTGAAAAAAGAAAAGTAGCCACCCTTTCACTTTTATTGCCATTTAAAATTTTTTGTTTTGGTTAAACTTTTATTCCCATAAAGAAAAGGAGTACTTGTGGCACCTTAGAGACTAACCAATTTATTTGAGCATAAGCTTTCGTGAGCTACAGCTCACTTCATCGGCTGCAACGAAAGCTTATGCTCAAATAAATTGGTTAGTCTCTAAGGTGCCACAAGTACTCCTTTTCTTTTTGTGAATACAGACTAACACGGCTGCTACTCTGAAACCTTTTATTCCCATGAGTTTCAAACTCTGAGGGATTTGTGATCATGCATCTTTTTTATTAAATAATTTAAACTTGGCTTCAAATTGTGTGGTCCTCAGGCTTCTGGCATCATTACACACTAAATGCAGCAGAGTTTGTATACCACTGTCTTGACATTAGGAGCCTATATTTTATTATGAGCCTCCTATTAATGGTAGTATGAGTGTGCTGTAATTTTCCCAGTACTCTGTTTGGTCCAAGAAGGTTTTGAAAGGTGGGTAACAGGGAGATTTGCAGCTCAGATTGGATGAGGGAGTTCACTTGGAAAAAAAAGCAACTAGATCCTCAACATTCTTTCTTATAAAAAGAAAAGGAGTACTTGTGGCACCTTAGAGACTAACAAATTTATTAGAGCATAAGCTTTCGTGAGCTACAGCTCACTTCATCGGATGCATTTGGTGGAAAAAACAGAGGGGAGATTTATATACACACACAGAGAACATGAAACAATGGGTTTATCATACACACTGTAAGGAGAGTGATCACTTAAGATAAGCCATCACCAGCAGCGAGGGGGGGGAGGAGAAAGGAAAACCTTTCATGGTGACAAGCAAGGTAGGAAGAAAAGGAGTACCGGTGGCACCTTAGAGACTAACAAATTTATTAGAGCATAAGCTTTCGTGAGCTACAGCTCACTTCAGAAGTGAGCTGTAGCTCACGAAAGCTTATGCTCTAATAAATTTGTTAGTCTCTAAGGTGCCACCGGTACTCCTTTTCTTTTTGCGAATACAGACTAACACGGCTGCTACTCTGAAGCAAGGTAGGCTAATTCCAGCAGTTAACAAGAATATCTGAGGAACAGTGGGGGGTGGGGTGGGGAGGAGAAATAACAAGGGGAAATAGTTTTACTTTGTGTAATGACTCATCCATTCCCAGTCTCTATTCAAGCCTAAGTTAATTGTATCCAGTTTGCAAATTAATTCCAGTTCAGCAGTCTCTCGTTGGAGTCTGTTTTTGAAGCTTTTCTGTTGAAGGATAGCCACTCTTAGGTCTGTAATCGAGTGACCAGAGAGATTGAAGTGTTCTCCAACTGGTTTTTGAATGTTATAATTCTTGACGTCTGATTTGTGTCCATTCATTCTTTTACGTAGAGACTGTCCAGTTTGGCCAATGTACATGGCAGAGGGGCATTGCTGGCACATGATGGCATATATCACATTGGTAGATGCGCAGGTGAACGAGCCTCTGATAGTGTGGCTGATGTGATTAGGCCCTATGATGGTATCCCCTGAATAGATATGTGGACAGAGTTGGCAACGGGCTTTGTTGCAAGGATAGGTTCCTGGGTTAGTGGTTCTGTTGTGTGGTGTGTGGTTGCTGGTGAGTATTTGCTTCAAATTGCGGGGCTGTCTGTAAGCAAGGACTGGTCTGTCTCCCAAGATCTGTGAGAGTGATGGGTCGTCCTTCAGGATAGGTTGTAGATCCTTGATGATGCGTTGGAGAGGTTTTAGTTGGGGGCTGAAGGTGATGGCTAGTGGCGTTCTGTTATTTTCTTTGTTGGGCCTGTCCTGTAGTAGGTGACTTCTGCGTACTCTTCTGGCTCTGTCAGTCTGTTTCTTCACTTCAGCAGGTGGGTATTGTAGTTGTAGGAATGCATGATAGAGATCAGCGGCACTGCGATGGGTACCCGCATGGCCCCACAGTATGCCAACATTTTTATGGCTGACTTAGAACAATGCTTCCTCAGCTCTCGTCCCCTAATGCCCCTACTCTACTTGCGCTACATTGATGACATCTTCATCATCTGTACCAATGGAAAAGAAGCCCTTGAGGAATTCCACCATGATTTCAACAATTTCCATCCACCATCAACCTCAGCCTGGACCAGTCCACACAAGAGATCCACTTCCTGGACACTACGGTGCTAATAAGCGATGGTCACATAAACACCACCCTATATCGGAAACCTACTGACCGCTATTCCTACCTACATGCCTCTAGCTTTCATCCAGATCATACCACTTGATCCATTGTCTACAGCCAAGCTCTACGATATAACCGCATTTGCTCCAACCCCTCAGACAGAGACAAACACCTACAACATCTCTATGATGCATTCCTACAACTACAATACCCACCTGCTGAAGTGAAGAAACAGATTGACAGACCATTCTTTCTGATGTATTTATATTACTATAGCACCTAGGAGCTCTAGTGATGGACAGTGACCCCCATTGTGCTGTAGGTATCCTGTGAAAGTGAAAGCTCTGAAGGACCACCTAACTAAAACTGGCTGAAATATTCATTGCAGATTTATTTGCAAACAGTTCATATTTAGCTAACTTATTTTTACTTGTTCAGATAGGCTTTATATGTTGTTCACAAACTGTTCATAGTAATGACAGGTTTCAGAGTAGCAGCCATGTTAGTCTGTATTCGCAAAAAGAAAAGGAGTACTTGTGGCATCTTAGAGACTAACAAATTTATTAGAGCATAAGCTGAAGTGAGTCTCTTGTTGGAGTCTGTTTTTGAAGCTTTTTTGTTGAAGGATAGCCACCCTTAGGTCAGTAATCGAGTGACCGGAGAGATTAATATATCAATCTCACCTCTGTATTTTCCACCAAATGCATCCGATGAAGTGAGCAATAGCTCACGAAAGCTTATGCGCAAATAAATTTTTTAGTCTCTAAGGTGCCACAAGTACTCTTTCTTTTTGTTCATAGTAAATAATCCTTCCATATCCATAATTTGCTATTCAAGCTCTGTGGTTAGTCACCAAAGTCGTGGCATGTTTTCTGTTCTCTAATTGGATGATCTAATCTTTATAACAGGAAGAGAAGTTAAATACATTTTTGGGGTGTTGATTCAGTCAGAAAGAAGGAGGGAGCACTTCAGAAAGTTGATAGGCGTAGGAAAATTGAGGATACTAAACATTTTCTTACCTACTTTGCAAGAGAGAGAGAACCTTGTATATGGCTGTGGACTCTAGGTTTAAAATGGGTTCCTTCCTGTCTCGGGAGAGAAAGATAAAAACTAAGTTTATTGGCTATCAAACAGATTTCACGTACACTTTTTGCTTGTTAAATTCATACCAATAATTGTGTGTGCATTTATGTGTATTGTCCTAGCTGTAAAGGTTGCTGAAAGATCCTTGTCTGACTCACTTATTTGCCTGCATTGGTGGGAGCTCTTTTTTTCACAATGACAAGTGATAAAACTGTGCAACTTGTATGATATGTTATCAGCCCCCCAATGGATACCTAGATGTATACAAAACTGCATGATGCACGATCAGAGTAAGGTATATATTTAGATAAAGCAGGGTGAATTGTAGCATAGCTTATGTGGAGGAGAACTGTCAGGGTTCCCTCCCCACTCTGAACTCTAGGATACAGATGTGGGGACGCGCATGAAAGACTCCCTAAGCTTCTTTCTACCAGCATAGGTTAAAAACTTCCCTAAGGCATAAATCTTTCATTGTCCTTGGATGGATACTGCTGCCACTACCAAGTGAGTTAGACAAAGATTCAGGAAAAGGACCACTTGGAGTTCCTGTTTCCCTAAAATATCCCCCCAAGCCCCTTCACCCCCTTTCCTGAGGAGGCTTGAGAATAATCTACCAACCAAATAGGTAAACCAGGTGAGCACAGACCAGATCCTTGGGTTTTTAGGACTCTAAAAACCCATCAGATTCTTAAAAGAAGAATTTTATTAAAAAAAATAAAGTAAAAGAATCAGCTCTGTAAAATCAGAATGGAAGGTAACTTTACAGAGTAACAAAAGATTTAAAACACAGAGGAATTCCCCTCTAGGTTTAACTTCAAAGTTTCAAAAAACAGGAATACACCTCCCTCTAGCAAAGGAAAAATTGACAAGCTAAAACAAAAGATAACCTAACGCGCCTTGCCTTGTTTACTTACACTTTTTGTAATATCAGAGACTCGTTTCAAGATTGTGTGCAGGAGATGGATTTCCCTGAACTTGTGCCTCTCTGCCTCCCGAGAGAACACCCACACAAACCACAAAACAAAAACCTTGCTCCACAGATTTGAAAGTATCTTCTCTCCTTATTGGCCCTTTTGGTCGGGTGCCAACCAGGTTATCTGAGCTTCTTAACCCTTTACAGGTAAAGGAGGGATTTTATGTTACCCTTAGCTGTATGTTTCTGACAAGAGCCTTTTTCATTGTCACTGTGTGTTGTGTAAGGTCAAGCTTATCCTTTGACATAGAAAAGATGTACTATGAGCACACTCACCTGTGTCTTTATGACTCCCAGAGCTACCTTCACAAAAGGAGTTAGGTGTCTAAATCCCACAATCAGGCTCCTTTGGGATTCACAAAACCCTTGCTCCGCTGCCACAAAACCCTGTAGGTGCCTAAAATTGCTCAGCGTATATATTTTTGCAGTAGACATCCAGAGGCAAAAGCATAGGCGCCTAGGGAATATGTACACTGCAACCTCATTCTAGGCATCCAGACACCTAAGCCCCAGTGTGATGCAAGAACTAGAGGAAGATAAGTGGTGGAATGCCTAACTCACTCAGAGTATGCTTACCAGATCAGGCCCTCATAGGTGAATTTGTACAAAACATACAGGGGGAACGGGGAGAACTTTTAGCCCAGTAGTTAGGGTACATAACTGGGATGTGGGAGACTCCTGGTTCAAGTCCCCCTCTGTCTGAGGTGGAGAAGGGATTTGAACTGGGATCTGTCACCTCTCAGGTGAGTTGTCTAGCCTTCGGATAGCGGATATTTTGTTGTGGGTGATCCCTCGATCTCTCTTGTTGAAGCTGTTCTGCTGTGGATAAATAATTAAAAAGCCAGTGGAGCAGGAGGACTCGATCCTGGGTGTACCACTTCCCAGGTGAGTCTCAAGCCACCAGACTACAGAGTCAGTCTCATGTTTGTGCTTGCTCGCACTCTCTCTGGCCCAGTGACTTTTTAAATTACACCTCTACTCCGATATAACGCAACTCGATATAACGCGGGTTCGCATAAAATGTGGTAAAGCTCCAACATGCTTCTCTGAGCAGCATGTTAAGGGGGCTGGGCTGGGGCAGAGGGGTTGGATAAGGAGTAGAGGGTCTGGGGGGCAGTCAGGATCTGGGAGGCAGGAGCTGTGGGGGGGCACTTTTGGGGGCCCCACAGTCCCAGAGTGGCCCGGGGGATTGGCGGGGGGCCAGGAGCAGCCCGCTCTGCTTCCCTCGTCCCAGCCCCAGCCGTGTTGCTCGGGGGAGGGGGCTTGGGGGAAGGGATCCCCCTGCACTCACCAGCAGCAGCGGTGGAAGCAGAGCAGCCCAACCGCAGCCCACTCCACTCTGCAAGCTCCCAGCCACAGGGCTCCGGTTCCCATCACCAGTGAGTGCAGGATCTTTCCCCAAATCCCCCTCCTCCCCCAAGCGACATGGCTGGGGCCGGGGCAAGGAAAGCGGAGCGGGCTGGGGCCGTGTCACTCCGCTTCCTGCCGCCAGTGAGCACGGAGGGCATCCTTTCCCTAACCTCTCCGCACTCACCGGCAGCAGGAAGCGGAGCGCCGCGGCTGGGAGGTGATGGAGTGGAGTGGGCTGGGGCCGGTGAGTGCCTGTGAGGGGGAGGGGAGCGTGGATAGGGGTCAGAGCAGTCAGGGAGCAGGGGGGCTGGGTAGAGGGTGGGGTCGAATAGGGACGGGGGTCTTTGGAGGGGGCAGTTAGGGAACAAGGAATGGGGGGCCAAAGCAAGTTCGATGTAACGCGGTGAGATTTTTTTTTGTCTCCCAAGGACCGCATTATATCGGGGTAGAGATGTATTTATCCACTGTGGTGAAGGTGTCTCTCAGGTGAAGGGGAGCTTAAACCAGGGATCTCCCACATACCAAGTGGGTACCCTAACCACTAAAATTTGTGAAGGAGCTGCTTCTCCTCAAAACTGCACGGGCACCTAACTCCAAGACAGGTTTTGTAGCTGAGAATCCCCAGCAGAGGGAGGCATCTCCCTGCATCCTGGATTTAAGAGCCAAACTCCTTGGGAAGGGTGGGGTTTAGGACACACACCTTGCCTTTGCATCTCCCATTGGCTAACTTAGGCGGGGAGCCACCTAGAATGCTCATTTTTGTGAATCCTCTTCTGAAGGGCCTAGCCCTTTCCATCCATTATATATGGAACCTAGGCACCTAACTCGGGTTTTGTGAATCCCAGTGATTTTTCTGGCCCATTAAAAGTTAGGCCTGGTGATAAGCCTAGCGATGCTGAGTAAGTTCCTTTGTGAATTTAGTCCTCAAAGTCAAGGCAATCCAGCAAACAATGCTTTTGAAAGGGTATATGGCTAAAAGTACTGCTGGGATCACCTTACCTTAATTCTGAATGTCGGTTTTATGTTGTGCATTATAATATGCAAGAGCTTCAGGTGAAGCAAAAGTTTTCCTGACACCAGATGATCACTTTTTACTTATTAATTAACCCAGAGTATGTATTAATACCTGCGGGGGGAAGAAACAGCTGCTCATCTCTCTCTATCAGTGTTATAGAGGGCAAACAATTTATGAGTTTACCCTGTATAAGCTTTATACAGGGTAAAACAGATTTATTCAGTGTTTTGACCCCATTGGGAGTGGGCATCTGAGTGTCAAGGACAGACACACTTCTGTGAGCTGCTTTCAGTTAAACCTACAGCTGTTAGGCGACGTGGTTCAGACTTGGGTCTGGGTTTGCAGCAGGCCAGCCGGGTGTGGCTCAAACCAAGCAGGGCACTGAAGTCCTAAGCTAACTAGGCAGGAAAGCAGGAGCAGAAGTAGTAGTCTTGGCACATCAGGTGGCAGCTCCCAGAGGATTTCTGTGAACCAACCCATCACAGTGGCGCAGCGAGCAAGGTCTGTGCACGGCTGATTGCTTTGAGATACTGGTAGTGAGTTTTAAGTGTGGTGGCTGGAGAACAGATAAAGTGGTTACTGGTTTGTTATTTTCTGTTTGCTTATTTCGGGTTAGGGAAGTAGGGACAGAAAAGGAAGCAAAATAAATAAAGAGTGAAGATCAGAACAAGCTAGAACCACGCAGGTTGCAAATTACCCAGAAAGGCTGAACACTGGGCACTGTGAAAGTCTCGGTTAACTAAGAATCCCCGGAGCTGAGTGCATCCCAGTTTCAGTGAATTGCAGAGGGGTGTGGCCCAGCACAAGGAAGCAGAAAAATAACTGCCAGTGAAGTAGCTAATAAACTAGAGCTGGCTAGACTGGAAGCAAAAGAGAAAGAAATTGACCAAAAGAGACGGATAGAATTAAGACAATTAGAAATTAATGCTGCGGAGGCAGAAACAGCCAGGGTGGAAGCTGCCCACAAGAGAGCTATGGAGGCCCAGAAGAGGCTGCCCACAAGAGAGCTATGGAGGCCCAGAAGCATGAACTGGCTGTTATGGAGTTGAAGAGACAAATCCTTCCATCTGCTGGCTCCACTTCCCCAAAAATCACAAATGGGAGCGACTATGTCCCCAGTATGATGAATCCAGCAATATTGTTGAATATTTCATCACCTTTGAGAGACTGTGCACCCTCCATGCGATCCCTGAAGACCAAAAGATGACCACATTGATAACAAAATTGACTGGCAGAGCTCTGGACACATCCAATAAGATGCCTACTTATGATGCTTCCAACTATGGTAAATTTAAGGAACTGGTTCCGAACAGTTTTCAGGTTACACCTGAAACCTACAGGGTTAAATTCAGGAGTCTTAAGAGGGGATCTGGATTGAGTATATGGCTTATGTAAATGAAATGAGAGATTTGCTAAATAAGTGGGTGAGGGGGAAAGGCATTACAAGCTTTGAAGGAATGTGTGATCTGGTAACTCTGGTAACTTTGCCCCTGGGAAAAAGGAGGCTGGGCATTCGCCTCCTCATTCCCCTGTTAATTGTCCCAAATTTCCTGAACAAGCAGAGGAGCCCAAGAGGTGCTATCATTGTAAATCCAATGAGCACCTGAGGAATAAGTGTCCCTTGCTGAGTGGAAACAAGCAAGAAACACATGAGCCTACTACTTCTCAGACATAGGCTGTGGCCTCTTTCCACACAGGATTTGTAAAGCTTACTTCCACACAATCAAGCAATGAGCATATGCATGCTAAAATCAATGGGGAAGTACTTCTTGGATTGAGGGACACAGGTGCTGAGATTTCTGTGGTCAGTTGGGACCTGATCTAGGAGAAGGATTTGTTGCCAGGAAAAATGGCAGAATTAGAACTGGTGGGGGGTTACAAAGTCCTTGCACCTTTAGCTAAAGTTCACATGCAAACTAGTCATTTGCAGGCTGAACTGAGTGTTGCAACGGTAGTATGGAATTTTGCACCGTTTCTACTGGGGAATGATTTCTTTAATGTGGAAGAATCTGCCCCAGGGTTGGTTAGCAGTGAGAAGGAATCTTGTGCTAAAAGCTCCAGTGAGGGAGGGGGTGAAGTCGCATGGACTGCTGGGGGAATAGGAGGGTGTCTCTTAGTTTCCTCTGTAGCAGTAAAGCATGCAGCTGTAGGGGCAGGAATGGTCCTAACCAGCTCCTGTAGTCCTGGGGCTCTAGGCAAGTCCCAGAGGGA
Source organism: Dermochelys coriacea (assembly GCF_009764565.3). Lineage (NCBI taxonomy): Eukaryota > Metazoa > Chordata > Testudines > Dermochelyidae > Dermochelys > Dermochelys coriacea. Next base: position 263,257,756 of record NC_050069.1, read on the forward strand.
GGGGCTGAAGGAAGCCAGCTCCTGTCCTGTAATCATCTCCCCAGAGGAGGGGAATATACCACTTTGTAACAGGTGGGCCACTCGAGTTGCTGGCTGCCAGGAAGTTGCAGGTCAGCCGGGGGCAGGACCTGCCCTGGGGTGCACAGAGATATGTGTCTTGAAAGTGGGACTGGGGGTCCTGGTGACGGCTGCAGTGGGTACAGACCCCAAGGACTCTGTAGCTGGAAGCAAGCCCAACCTAAGTGAAAAGGGGGGAATTTTGCTGGCCAGTGAAGGGTCTGTTTTAGCTGGTAGCTGTGAGCCCACAGCTGTACCAGGGTCACCTTCCCTTCTGGGGAACACAGGAGTGTCTGGCCCAGAGGTGAGCCCAGAGGGTGAAGCCCAGACAGAAGGTGTGGGGGAGCCGGAGAGCCCACTCACCTTTTGTAGGGAGGATCTTGCCCAGGAGAAGGGTGAAAAATCTGCTTTTAAAATGCTAGACTCCTCTCCTCTGGATCAGGTTTTAAGGGAAAACCAGGGGTCAGATCTCCTGGAGGAGGGAGTCCATCCAGGTGACCTGTTGGGAACAGCAAGTGGGGTGCCCAAAGAGGTTTTACCAATCCAAGGCACCCCATTGAAAGATGTTGTTCTTGCTACGCTTGTAAGAGATAAAACTGTCTCTCCAAGACAGGAAGGGAAAAATCTCTGCATGGGTGAAACTTCACAAGGGAGTGGGGTCAAGCCCAGAGAAATTCCAGAGGGAGGGGCCGAGGGCAGGCATGGTTGCAGTACACCGCTGCCTTGACAAAGCTTCAAACACAGGTCTGAATTAAAAGCCTTCTCCAAAGAGAAAGATGAATCTGCATCAGAGTGTCTACCAGAGGGCACAGAGAACTGGGAAAATGCAATAGACACTAAACAAGCCAAATTGAGTGAACAAAACCTGTCCACCATAGATTTGCTGTTAACCTTGTAACAAAGGAATTCATACTAGTGGTTAACCCTTTAAAGATGTGGGACATACCTGATTTGTGGAAGAAATTGTTGTACACGCTAGTGATGGTGACAGGACAGCCCCACAAGCATGTTACTTTTCAGCCTATACCTATAAATAGACTGGAAGCTTGGCACAGCGGCAAAAGCATAACAGGCCCATGCTGCTATGTAGAAGGGGAAACTGAGGCACACCACCTCATGGCATTTGTGGCTAAATGCCAAGACACCTACACTTTAACAGATATTGCTGTCTGCATTCTGTTAACAATACTACACCCCAACCTGTTTTCAGGCATCTGGGGACCAGGAACCCCAAAACTGGCTAGGACCCTTAGGAATGACATCGTATGGTTTAAAGGTACTGAAAAGGAATGTGACCAAAGACAAACAGGGATTTTACGTGTACTGCCTCCGCCATGGACAGTGTCCAAGTCTCTGGCAGTAAGCTCAGGAGGAGGGTGTGACAGTGCCCCCCATAAGGCTTTATGGAAATATGCTTATGAATATATATGGAATATGTTCTATATTACATATGCCATGTAACATATCTATGTAAAGGTTATGATCTACCGAATCTATTAATCCTATTTGTATGCATGTATCATGTTTGTATTCAAAGTTATGAATATTGGACGTGTACTGGCTTTATTTCTAAATAACCTTAGTAGAGCATTTGGTCAGTTCCTGGAGAAAGGACCCCATTGGGAGTTGCGCATCTGAGTGTGAAGGACAGGCACGCTTCTGTAACCTGCTTTCAGTTAAGTCTACAGCTGTTAGGGGACGTGGTTCAGACCTGGGTCTGGGTTTGCAGCAGGCTATCTAGTCTGGCTCAAATGAGGCAGGGCACTGAAGTCCTAAGCTGACTGGGCAGGAAAGCAGGAGCAGAAGTAGTCTTGTCCTTGGCACTCAGATGCCCAACTCCCAATGAGGGCCAAACCCTGAATAAATCCGTTTTACCCTGTATAAAATCAAGCCAGTACACGGCCAATATTCATAACTTTGAATACAAATAGGATTAATAGATTCAGTAGATCATAACCTTTACATAGATATGTTACATGGCATATGTAACATAGAACATATTCCAGTTATGTCATATATATGTAACATAGAACATATGTGTCTCTCATATATATAACATATTTCCATAAAGTCTTATGGGGGGCACTGTCACAAGGTGGTCACGCACTAAAATGCCACTCTCCACATATTGAACATGTTCTGTGGGCAGCATGCTACCATCTATGGTTTTTTCCTGCACAATTCCAGTCATGCCCAGAAAGAAAGCACTTTGTAACATCTTGCTGCTGCTAAGAACTCTGTAATATCCTGAAATTCCTTCAGGTTGTGAGGCTCACTAGTGGGGATTGCACAGCTATTAAATACCTCTTTGTATTCATCAGCCTGTAGGCATGTCTATACAATGAGTTAGTGCATGGCAAACAGGTTTAAATCTACAGTGCTACAGCATGCTGGGCACTAACTCTTGCATCCACCCTGCTGCTGTACAGTAAAAGTTCCCTCGTGCTTTCATGTACTGCAGTCTATCAAAATACACGAGGGAACTTTCAGTGTGCAGTAGCAGGGTCCACACAGACAGTTATTGCGTGGCACACTGGAGCTCTGTAAGTTTTCACTCCAGCTTGCCACGCACACAACTCATCGTATAGACAAGCCCTAAAAGGAAAAGTGTCAGCTTTATTGCTGAGCCGTACAATTAGGAAATGACAACATAGGAGTAGAACAGGCTGTGAAAGAAGCTGTACGTACTCATCTACATGGATCCCAGCAGGAAATGTATTTTCTCTAGTTAGTGTAGATTGGACTTTAATAGTTAAAACCAGGCTTTTTTGGTCACAACATTGGCTACACCATTAAATTGTATGCAGGCAATTGATATACTTTTTCAATTGGGTTGTGGGCTAAAGACAACAATACATCTATGAAGTAGTTTTGTTTAAAGAACTTTGTAAATGTTCTTATTTTCCTTCTCCTGGGGGAATTCTACACCATTGCGCTCACAAATAATTAATGAGCTGTGCATACTTTTAATTTTTTGCGCAGAAAATAGCTTCTGCTGGAAAGTTGTTGCAGTTCTGCCTTCTGTGTGCCAGAGGGCATTGTGGCGATAGAACAGAGCAGTAGCTCCTGGCCAGCAAGGGAAGAGAGAGAGCCTGCAGTGCCTTCTTCACAGTGCCTGTTGGGCCAGGTCAGAGAGACAGGGGCTATAGCGGAGGGGCAGGGAGAGAAGACAGCATGGGAATTCTGGGGGGGGGGAGTGTCACAAACCGGGGCTTGTAAGGGCTAGTGAGGGAGGACAGACTGGGGCAGGGGCTGAATGGAAGTGGAGGCACAGGGGGAAGAAGGTGCAGGGCCACATGAGGGTAAGGGGATGGCTGAGTGAGGGCACAGAGACACATGGATAGGGGGTGCAGGGACACATGGGGAAGGGGGTGTCTGGGGGTGGAGAGACACATGGACAGGGGTGCAGGGACACATGGGGACAGGGGCACATGCGCCTTATGAATGGGAGAGGCTGGGGTCAGCCAGGGTCTGCATGGGGGAAGCTCCGTAACAATCCCTCCCCACCCCTCCAAAAAACCTGTTCCATACTTTTCCCACCCATACCCAACAACCTTCCACGTTCACACCCAGGCTCCTTCCCAGCAATTACTTCCCTCTCCCTCAGCTCCTCTATTACCCCTGACTCCTCCAAGCCTTTGCACTGCTTCTGAAGGGTTTGGGAAATACGGTTCTGTATTGTATTTAAATGAATTATTACTCAGAGTTCTGTTAAATTAATATGCCTAGTAAGAAATATATTTGTCAAAATGCATTTCCTGAATCTTTTTAGCTGTCTGTATTGTTACAGACATACTTGCTGACAGATATTTTTAAATAAATTACCAACAATAATTGAAACTGGTGTGATTTTATTGTGTTGTTTTGACAAATAAAATATGCAGAATATTAAAATATTGTGGGCAGAATATTTAATTTTTTGGCGCAGAATTCCCCCAGGAGTATTTTCCCAATGGCCCTGTGAAGCGGGCAGGTAAATTTCTGTGCTCATTTTATGGATAGTCTGAAGCAAATAGTGCTGAAGGCCAGCATTTTCAAATGTAGGTGCCCAAATGTGGATTTAGATGCCCAAAGTTATGCAGTCAGGTTTGAAAATTTTGGCATAGTTGACTTGCCAAGGGCCACAGGGATTCATAGTCATAGCAGGAACTTTTAAGCCACTAGACCACTCTTCTCTATGTAGTGCAGTGGTTTGCAATGTGAAAGACCATCTCAGTTTGTGGCTGAGGGTAGGATGTTTTTCAAAAAGCAGGCAGCATTGGTGTTGGACTATGAGTCAGGTGAGCTGGATTCTAGCTTGGATCTACAATTGACCTGTTCTGCAACCTTGAGCAAGTCACCTCATTTTTCTGTATTTCAGTTTGCCTTTCTGAAAAATGGGGGTAATGATATTTGTAAAGTGCTGTATAAAAGCTAAGTATTATCACTTATTATTTTGCATAATAAAGCCAAATTGATAACCGGAACCTCCAGACTTGGATTTCTAATGGTCTGGAGCACAGTTGGTTGTACTTAGTTTGCAGATAGAGGAACAAGATTTCTGACCACTGATTTATTGTTTTTTGTTTTGTTTAGCTACTGTGTCTATAATTTTTGTTGAGGGAGGGATGTTTTTATTAATGAATGAGATGTTGTTCAGCACCCTGAGCGCTTTTTGCAGAGTTGGATCGTTTGTTCCATTCATATCCTTATGGGGAGGCTGTTCTTTGAGTAACTTGGCTCTTTATGGCATTTGCAGTTATAAGGTCAGCAACCTAAGAATCAGTGCAGAAACAAATAATTGCTCTTGAATATCTTCCTGCATGCTGCATCAGCAATTATAAGGTCAGCCTCGAACCATGCCAAAGCACCTATGCATCTTGTCGAGGATGTGTTCAGAATCCATAGGCAAAGAAACTGTCCTAAGGACAAGGTTGTAAACCATAATCTTAATGCCTCTTCTTTTCTAGAGGTTGTTATGCTGGAGATATCAGTGTCAAGCATGGCAGATTTAAATCCTTTTAAGATCTGCTCACAAGATCCATTGGATTTCAAATTTTCCACAGTTAAAGAAAAGGCTCATAAGTTTAAGATCTTGAAACTTCATCAACCAGCAGACTGACCCTGCCTTTCAGTGCAGTCCTTATGGATCCTAACACAGGTTTATGGATAACACGTGTCCATCCCACTAGTTTAGCAGAAGACAGACTTGTTATAGCAAGTCCTTCTTTGAGGATTGGATTACACACACACACACACACACACACACACACACACACACACACACACACACACACACACACACACACACACACACACACACACACACACACACACACACACACACACACACACACACACACACACACACACACACACACCCCTCCCCCCCCCCCAGGCTCCTTTTCTTCTGATGTCCCTGGCAAATAAAAAAAACAAGATAAAAACCACCACAGGCTACACTGGTGTCAGGAAGAAGAATCTTCTACAGTAAAAGCCATATTCAGCTACTATTTATCTGTTGTGTGGCAAGCTGTATTCTGGAAGAAGAACTACAGGAAGAGGTAAAGGAGATAATATCTGGAAGGTCAGAAAGCAGTGAGTCATTCTTCTAAGAGCAGCTTACATTTTATCAGACACGTAGCTGTTTATTCTGGAGCTACCATCATAAAATGAGCTGACAGACTGGTGCACGTGAGTTAGTCAGTGGACACACAGGCAAAAGTGGAGGAATCTGACTTCTTCAGAACTTGCACAGTGAGACTTGGGAGAAAGCAAGGGACCCTGGATCAACTTTGAAATGCGTGCACCTGTGTAAACAATCCTCTAAAAGAAGAGCACCCTTTATTTACCACAGTTCATTTCAGCTTTCTCCAGCACTGGACTGTCAGAAAAGAATTCAGAAGGCAAAAATTGAAATTCAGTAGACAGACCCACAGGTTGTCGTCTTTTGTGGCCTTAGAGCCATCTCCAAACAAAACCTTTGAAAATGCACTTGAAAACCCTGAACCAGCCACTGCATTTTTCCCTTTGTTTTTTTTCCTCCATCTGCCCCCTTTTGGGGACCCTTTGTCTTGATTTTGGCACGTCAGAACTCCATTTATCCAATTTAATTGAGACCAGGCCAGAACAGATAATCAAAAATTCAGATAATCCAGAGAATGGGAAAGCACAAGGCTGCAATGCCATCTAGAGATCACAGGAGAGAACACCCGCTTCTGAAGCTGTATGTGCTCATTGTTCATTTAATACAGAGCCGGATTATGGAGGGTTGGAAAAATTGGGTTCTGCTGTATTGTGGATTAGCCCAGGGGTAAGCAAACTTTTTGGCCTGAGGGCCACATCGGGGTTGCGGTATGGAGGGCCGGATAGGGAAGGCTGTGCCTCTCCAAACAGCCTGGCCCTGCCCCCTATCTGCCCCCCCGTCCCCTGACTGCCCCGACCCCTATCCTCGCCCCCTGACAGGCCTCCTGGGACTCCCACGCCTATCCAACCCCCCCTTGCTCCCTTTCTCCCCTGCACCCCACCCACTATACAAACCACTACTGTTCCCTGTCTCCTGACCACCCCTCTCCCCCCGGAACCTCTGCCCCATCCAACTGCCCGCTGTCCCCCGGGGCCTCCTGCCCCTTATCCAACCCCCCCAATACACCCTTACCATGCCACTCAGTGGCAGGACAGGCTTATTTGAAAGCCTGGGAGGTGGGTGGGCGCAAGCTGTGCTGCTTGCGCGGCAGCGTTGCTGCAGGGGACGGGGACAGCAGGGGCCGGGAGCTCAGGAGCTGGGCATGACGGTCCCATGGGCTGGATGTGGCCTGTGGTCCGTAGTTTGCCCACCCCTGGATTAGCCTGATCTCTGATAAGTGCGTAATTGAAATCATTCAGAGAGGCTATTCTATACAGTTCCACTGCATATCACCAGATTAATACACACATCTTTTTTCAAGGATCTCTATATGATAAAGAATCCGCTAGGGGACAAATTCAAACTTCTTCTACAACAGAAATGATCCTTCAGAAGCATTGAAGAAGGGAGTTGTTATGCTTTCGTTATCTTCTTATCCGTAAGAGAACTGAAGGGCTTTGTCCTATTCTGGAGAGCTCTCAATAATTTATCTGAAAATGCAAATTGGGTATTATGACAGCCTCAACTATAGGAGCTCTAAATCCATGGGATTGGTTTGTGGTCTTGACATCAGCTACACCTTTAGCATTACCTACAGTATAGAATTTTGCAGGACTAAGTACTGTAACGTTCCAGAAACTCCTTAGTTTTGCAGGGCTAGGCAACAGTTGAGCTTCAGTCATTCCAGGCTCAGTCATTTGTGTGCCAGTATGGACAGAGATGCTGGCACACACTGTTCAGGTTGACCTCACAGTACAGGAGTGTGTTAAAAATACTGCTACCAGCTCTGTTCTTGTTGAATCTCCTTTAGTTTGCTGGTTGAGACAGTTTCAACACCCCTGCTATCTGTGCTCTTCACAGTGTCCCTCAACTATGTCCTGCTCTGGCTCCTTGAGTCATTAGCTGGTGAACCTCAGTGGGTTACTGGCAGGGTGAGGAAAGTTTGCATGTCTTTCTTCCATCTCCCAATATTAATGTTGAATTCCTGGAAGGGTAGAGAAGATGCTTGCTCTTGACCCAGATCTCCTTCTGGCTTCGGGGTGTGTCTACACTGCAATAAAAAACTCACAGCACTGAGTCTCATAACCTGGGTCAGCTGACTCAGGGGCTTGATTCTGCTGGGCTAAATATTGCAGCATCAACATTCCCTCTCAAGCTGGAGCCTGGGCTCTGAGACCCTCCTTGTGGGATTTCAGAGACCAGACTTCAGCCCAAGCCTGAAGTTTTTAGCTCTGCAGCCCAAACCCCAAAAGCCCAAGTCCGCAAGCCTGGACCAGCTGCAGCTCTGCTGAGGGTATTTTATTGCAGTGTAGACATACCCAGGGAGCCCTGGAGCAGATACCCTTGCATCACAGTTGCCCATCCTGGCTGTTTCAAGTTGACTGCATCCTGTTCCTATCCCCAGCTATTTTCACTAGCTTTGGGGGAGGTAGAGGGAGAATTGTGTTTATGAGGAAAGAGGGCTGTCTTTGTTTGCCATAGTTTTGGTTGGTCCAGTGTTGTGGATGGAGGTGAGACTACTTGTTTTAAGAAATGAATTTTTAATTTGTGGCAGGGCACTTAAACCAGATGATAGATGATGTGACAAAGAGGGACTGTTCTTAATGTTTCCTCTGAATAGTGTGGGGGTGCCTCAGTTTCCCCAATGCAGTTCTTAAGTATGTAGGTGGTGGGATAAGAGTGTATGATCGTTGCAGAGCCCTAAAGGGTGGGTGTGTGCAGGGGTCTGGACACAGAGAATGGCCCACGCACTGTTTCCTGGCAACTGATGGCCTGGGCCCTTCCTGCAAGGAGAGAGCTAAAGGGGTTGGAGAACAAAGGAATCAGGTGATCTCCTGGCCTGGGGAAAGGGACAAAGCCCAGAGGAGGAGGGGCTGGAGAGAGTTTGAGTTTGGGGCTGGCTGGGGACATGGAGTGAAGTGCAGACGTGATTGTCTGGCTCACTGCCCCCCAAAATGGACCCAGCTGAGTGGTCCTATTCTCTGCACCTACAAGTTCTATGTTAGACCATGTTCCTGTCGTCTAATAAACCTTCTGTTTTACTGGCTGGCTGAGAGTCACATCTGACTGCGAAGTTGGGGTGCAGGACCCTCTGGCTTCCCCAGGAGCCCACCTGTGTGGGAAGCGCACGGAGGGGCAGAGGATACTGAATGCTCCGAGGTCAGACCCAGGAAGGTGGAAGTTGTGTGAGCTGTATGTCCTGAAGACAGTCTGCTCACAGAAAGGAGACTTCCCCAGCGTCCTGACTGGCTTCGTAGGGAGCAGTCCCAGAGCATCAACCGGGGACTCCGTGACAGATGCTTTTTAAAGTTCTGTTCAAGTCAGTACAAGGCTTTGTTATACTATGCCCAACATCGTGACTTTTTAGCTCCTAGAACAGGGCTCATCTAAGGAGGAGACTTATTTATGTCCCAATTCTTCCCCCATGTGTCTTTAATTATACCCTTGTTATGCACTCTTTTAAAAAAGCAATTATTGGGACAGAGTTACTTCAACATTTAAGAAAAAAGAAAAGGAGTACTTGTGGCACCTTAGAGACCAACAAATTTATTAGAGCATAAGCTTTCGTGAGCTACAGCTCAAGCTGTAGCTCACGAAAGCTTATGCTCTAATAAATTTGTTGGTCTCTAAGGTGCCACAAGTACTCCTTTTCTTTTTGCAAATACAGACTAACACGGCTGCTACTCTGAAACCTGTTCAACATTTAAGAGCATCTTAACATTTTATCTGGTAGTGGAAATGTGCAATATTTGTTTTTGCCTTTGTGTTTGAAATGCTGTTTGAATGAAACTGTTTCCTTGCTGGGTACCATTTACATCCATGTTGCTACAAACCAAGCAGTTTTTTTCTCTCTTTAGTTATTTAAGTACTTTTTAATATCTGTCTACAACTATGAAGAGCCACAGGTCTGACTGTAGGTGTTCCAAACTAAGTAAAATCATGGTGTAATACTGGAAGCTGATGAAGAAAAATGTTCAAAATTTGGGATATACAGTAGTTGAGTTAGATTCATTAACATATATTCTAGTGGTACTATGAGGATGGGTAGTCTTTTTTCTATTATAAATTCTCAGTTTTAAGCTCTAATATTCATAGAATTACCACACCACATCAGACCAATGGTCCATCTAGTCCAGTATCTTGTTTCTAACAGTGGTCAGTACCAGATGATTCAAGATGGAACAAATGCTGTTGTGGATAATTATGGAATAATTTACCTCCATAGGAAGTATTTTTCTTCTAAAAATATTTTATTTATACTATCAAATGTAACTATGGGCGTTGATTTTTTTTTCCAAATCCATTTAAACTCTTGACCTCCGTGGTGTCTTGTGATGATGAGTTCCTCAGTTTAGTGTGTTAAATTCTTTTACCCATCTCCTTGGCCCTTGTCATGATGCGGAAAGGGAGACAGTTGTCACGAAGGACGTGGAATTAAAAATAAGCACTGCATAATGATGGTTAAGATTAAACTAACCAGTAAATGTTACATATAAGACTTTTACGGTGTTCTTAACTAAGCAAAATAGTTTATTAACTAATGTTAATAAAAATTGCTAAAAACATTCTAGCTAGGGTTAATATTAAAAAAAGGGCGCTTAACCAGGTTCAGGAGCAGCTTCTGGTCCTGTGGAGGGAACTTCAAGCAAATGGGAGGGAAATTCTGCTGAAGTGTGAGCTCATCCTTCTTTTTTCCCCTCCTCTCTTCCTTGACTGCTGGTGGGAGAAGGGAGGGAGGTGGGGCATTCCAGTCTGTCTTGGATGAACCTTTGTGCCTACGCTAAGGTAGAGAATCTCCTGACTTTCAAACCAGTAAATTATTGGGAAGACATTCTGACAATTGCATGTATTTTTAGAGAATCAGAATTAAAACTTGATGAATTTCTTAGAAAGGAAGTTATCTGAAAATATTCCTAGATGCCAAAGTATAGAATAATTTCAGTCTCAATTTCAAGAGACTTTTTTCATGGCAGGACAGTAGAACTAATTCCATAGTAGCTTTTCAGCAAACTAGGAGCAATACAATCTTTTGCTGCTTTTACAGTCAGTGTTGACGTGTTACTGTTTTATACCACTAGAGGATACTCTTTAATAGGTTATCACAAAGATCTGTATAACATTTGGCAATGATTTAGTTGTTGTGGTTTTTATTTCACAAGCTATAATAAAGTCTATCAAGTGAATTTTGTTTCGCAAATTATGCGTTTCACTATACTGTTCATAAACAATGTTTGCAGATCTATGGTTTATAGAATGCAATTTCAGGTAGCTTGGAATATAGAAAATGAAATATGAAAACTTCTTTTAAAAAAAACTTTTTGTGCCTTGAACATATTAATATGTGCCTTGATAAAGTAATGATATAAGGCACCGTAAGTTGCCACTTATTCTGAGCCCTAAGTCTAAGAATGCGTGTGACTGGCCTGTGCCTGAATAGGGAGATGGACTAGATTGGTGTTTCTCAACCTTTTTGATACCAGAGACCAGCTTGCTGCCTTCGATGCATCTGATGAAGTGAGCTGTAGCTCATGAAAGCTTATGCTCAAATAAATTTGTTAGTCTCTAAGGTGCCACAAGTCCTCCTTTTCTTTTTGCTGCCTTCCTAAACTGTGTCAGGGAAATCTCAGGGACCGGCAAGGAGGCTTCCATGGACCGTTGCTGCTCCACAGACTGGTTGTTGAGAAACACTGAACATTATTGTTAATGGAAGTTGTGCAGCTCTCTTTGCATAAAGAAAAAAGCTGTCTGAAAGCAGCTAGTTAGGTGCTGCACTCAGCTTTTTGGGCCAGAGATTGTGATTTACATCTGTACAATAGTTCATGCAGTGGGGCCCTGATCTAGTTGAGGCCTCTGGGTGATAACAAAATATAAATAACCTTTACAGCTTCAAATTTATCTATCCTTGTACAAAGTGTGCTACCTTAAAAAAAATTCCCACAGCCCCTGTGATACTGAAAATATTTAACTAAAGCACAAAGCAATTTAGGTGCCTTGTTTCAAAACAGTTGTTATAAACAAGATAAAATATTTTTGTAGATATAATTTGACCTTTATTTCTTAATTTCAAGCCACTATTAAGTGATTAGAATTTTTCATAAATAACATATGGTGAAGTTATTTAATTTTTAATTTCAGGTAAATGTTTCCAGTCACTGTTCTCTTTCCAGCCACTTATTTTAATACCACATTTTCAGAACTTGCTCAGTTCTCAGTCTACTTGTTAAAATACATTTTCAGTGAAATGGTAAAAATCATGCTTACTTGTTTATTATGACAAAAAATTGGCAAACTGAAAACTTTGTAACACCATATACTTACATTTTCTTCCAGTTGGTCGAATTATGTTTCAGCTGTTCTCAGATGTATGTCCAAAAACTTGCAAAAACTTTCTTTGCTTATGTTCAGGTAAGTAATTTTCCCTATTACTATCAATCATTTATTGTTAATTATCATTACAGTTGTTTCTTAGTATTAACTACAGCACCGTAATTGTTTTGGTAGTATGTAATCTGCAGAATACCATGACGAGCTCAATTCCAGCCCCCAAAATTTAAGAATCTAAATGCATACCATACAGAGAACAGACAATGTTGAGTGGATATTATCGCTGGTAGGTTTTGTGGAACAAGTGTGTTTTTAGAAGTTTTCCGGGACATTCAGAATACTAGATTGGTAAAGGGGGATTGCGGGTGGGCTATTTCCTGGTGCTCATTAGGGGAATAAAAGATTGTGAGGGTTTGGTACCAGAGAATGGATTGGGGACTATAGGAAGGTTATGCCTGGGTTTGACAGCTGAAAATGGAGATCAGAGCACTAGCAATGTAGCGTTACCACATTTATGTTATGATGGGAGTGGCAGCATAGATGAATTACTCATTTTCAGTAACTCATTGCTGTTTAGTTGAGACTGCATATACTCCTGCTTCAGCTTTTGAGGGTTTAAAAGCTAACTTGAGCGGAGCAATTGACGAAAGGTGTATTCTGAAATCTCATCCCACTCTGTGAAGTACATAGATATATTTCACATATTTGAATATATAAACCTCCTAAGTAGATTTTAATATAGTGTTTTAACATTAACTGTCAGCTTTTTTCTCGCTAACAGTATGCTTATCTATACGGCCTATTGGCTAAGTAAAGTGAGACCCTGTACTCGGCTCAGGGGCATGTCCTTCTGTGTATATAATGTGATGACTTTTGAACACCGCATCCAATCAATTCTAAAATTTCAGGGAATGTTGTAGGCGTCAATGGGCAGAACTTTGAGTTTGGTGAAAATTGGAAAAGCCGGATTTCCACTAGTCAGGCCCACAGAATGCCCATATGGTGCTGCAGACAGAAATCTCTGTCACTCCCTGCTTCTTGTGTACACACATCACCGGCAGCAGCTTAATAGGCTGCTCTTTCTTGTTGGGTATACAGCTTGGCCTACATAAGCAGAACTGTCAGGATTTGTTGGGATTGTGTTTGTGTTGGAGAATAAAGATTATTCAGTGGCAGCCAGGATGTTTGGGGTGGGAATGTATGTGAGAGTAAAAGACAACATTGAGGTTACAAGTCTGGGTAGTGGGGACACGGGGAAGCATGAGGGGGTCAAAGTGTCAGGAACTGACAGGAAATTGTCATTACATTCTCTCCTCTTGGCCCAAGGAAGCAGGAAGGTGAGTTTCCTCAGCCCTATAAAGTGCTTTTAGGTTCTCATGTGGGTGGAGATCTACAAGGTTAAGGGTAGGGCATTCGGGTTCAGGGATAGAGACTCTGTTTCTGCCCCTCCCACCACCTGCCTGTAACATACAATTCTGCTGACTCCTTAGCAGTAACATGGCCTGAAGGGTTGTGGTGCTGAACATCAGATCAGTTTTGAAATGTTAGGAAATAACCCTGTTGATTTTGACCAAAGTCAATGAAAGCCCAATTTCCGCTGCTGTGAAAAGAAAATCAGGCCCACAGTGTATCCATTTGGTGCTGCAGACAGAGGAATCTCTCTGGTGCCCCCTCCCAATGCATGTACATATCACAAGAAGCAGTGTAAATGCTGCTGTCTCATTGGGTGTGCAGCTCGTCCTACATAAGCAGTAAAGTGTGCAGTCCTTTAGTATTTTATCATCTCTTTTTCTGCTTTTCTGATTACTGTGCACTTAACTGCTTTTTTTTTAAACCAAGAAGAGTATTCATTTGGCCGGCAGTGTAGAACTTTTCATTCACACGATTGGATTCAGTTGTCTTTTTTTGTTTTGGAATTAAATAGACAGCTGATTAGTTAACCTGTGACACAGTGTTTTGAAAAAAGAAAAGGAGTACTTGTGGCACCTTAGAGACTAACAAATTTATTAGAGCATAAGCTTTCGTGAGCTACAGCTCACTTATGCTCTAATAAATTTGTTAGTCTCTAAGGTGCCACAAGTACTCCTTTTCTTTTTGCGAATACAGACTAACACGGCTGCTACTCTGAAACCTGTCTTTTTGAAGACTTGCTTCCATTAGACAAATTCATTTCAGAGCATAGAGTTGAGCCTTAGCCATGCACACCTACTCTGTTGACCAGGTTTTTCCCCTCAGTGGGACATCTTTGCATGCTGTCTCAATAGGGAAACTCCAGCATTTATTTTTAATGTTAGAGGTTAGCACATTCTCCAGAAACACCAGTTGTTATCTAGAATTGTTAAATGCTTTAGGGGAGGTCCAAAATCACCTATCCAAAGGTGGTGAGGAAATTGGAACGTGGCCTTTAATTTTAATATTTTTGAATTACTTTTCACACTTTTTTTTCTTTGTTGGGCATGATTATACTCTAATCTTTTACAATAAACCCTGGATTAGAATAATTTTCGGCTGAGAAAATTGTTTCTTCAAAAATACCCATCTCTATTCCTCTTGGGTTCGTTCTTCCAACCTATGGCCCGGTGGGGAACTGATAGCTTTAAAACTTTAATTTTTTGAGCCGTCCATAGTGATGCTCCATATATTTCTCCCTCCCGTTCCTATTATTATTATTATTTATTATTTATTTAATTAATCATCATTGTTATGGTAGTGCATTGGAACCAACTGAGAATAGGGACCCATTATGCTAGACACTGTACAAACAGAATAAGGGGCAGTCCCTGCCTCGAATATCTTATAGTGAGACCAAACAAGACAGACAAAGGGTAAGTGAAAAGGGATAAAATATACAAGCAGAGTGAGCAATACAATGGCTACTACCATCATATTTGTTCTGCAATTTTTTTTTTGTTTTGTGTTTAAATTCTTGGGATTATGTTAGAAGGAGATTAATGGATTGGAGACCATGAGGAAGGCAGTTGGGAGGGAACTGAAGCAAACGGGATCTGCACAGGAAGATAATGTTCAGAAAGAACCGCAGAAAGCAGTTTGACATCACTGTCCATTGGTCCCTGCTTTCTGCAGCTGTTGTGCAGGCTTCAGACTCTGACTGGATTATTCCTGCAATTTCTTTCCCATGGGTCCTTGAACCTCAAGAGGAGAGTTTCCCCTGCCCTGTTGTGGTTTTGCAGGATGCTGGGAGGAGGCCCCATTTTACAGCAGGGGCTGTAATGCAGCAGTACTTGCTTGAACTGCCTTCTGTAGCTGCTTTGCCTATACTGCCTTTCTTTGTTACAAAGGCCATTCTGAACTCTTTGGAGATGATCACCTTTTTGCAGATAGTTCCTGTCTGCAACAGTGCTCAGTGCTGCTGTCCTCCTCGGTCAGCCTCCTTAAAATACTCTTTAGTGCACTGTCTTTGCTGTGACCAGATGCTGTCTGATTGTCATAGTATCTGGGGCTTCATACCTTTTTCCTTATCTGTATGAGGCTGTCTTACGTTCCCCGTTTTGATGGCTTCTCTTAAGCTCCGAGTTTCCCAGAAAAAAATATCCCTGCTTAGGGGTTTGGGCAGTAATTTGACTTTTTTAGCAAATAAATTGGTGGTAGTTATTTTTTACATTTCCTTTTACCAGGTGAAAAAGGAATTGGAAGAACAACTGGAAAAAAGCTGTGTTACAAAGGCTCTACTTTCCATCGTGTGGTTAAAAACTTCATGATTCAGGGTGGAGACTTCAGTGAAGGTAAAACAGAAAATTCTTTCTCTGTGCTAAGAGATTTAATTGAAGTTCTAATTTATGAAATTAAAATTACTGCCAGAAAATTCCTTAAATGTTTTTATACTTTGTAGTTTTTAAAGCCAAATATTACATTATTTTTCATTCTTATATATTATTATTAAGATTATATTTAGAGTTGCACATATTGTGGAGTCTTTGGAATACCATAAGAATCCCTTTAAGTATTTTTTGATACTGAGATTCTAAAATGTTCTTGTTAGATGTTAAAAATATATAGTTTTAAAACACAGATTTCCTTGCCTAAGTTGCTAACATGATCTTTTGTTGTTTAAAGAAAACACCTTAAATCTAATTTACTTTAAATCTTTTCCTTGTTACATTTTACACAGTGTGGGCAATGCTAATAATGTTAACTCTGATTCTTTTGTGCTGGTACAATACTGCATTAAAGGGATGTAACTGTGTGAATAAGTACAATGGTGATAGGTGCATTGAAAATACTTATTGGATGAGCCTCCAAATGCAAATTCAAAGCAACAAGGACTTGTTCTGCTTCTTTTCCCCCAATATACACACAACTTAGGGTCCCTCCCTCAGCCCTTCCTTAAAATGTTTGCCCTCCTCAAAGTGGATTTTTCTTTACTGCTGCACTCTTACTTACTGGCCTTGCAGATTGAACTCTCTCAACTGGTAAAAGGCTGCCTCTGCAGGTACGTTGTACCAACGAAGAAGCTAGGGGACAGATATAGAGCGGGGTTGCTTTGAAAGAACTGGTAGCTACTTTTTCACTTCTGTGGCATCTGAGCCACTGCTGGATTTCTGTGGGCATGGAAAGCTGTCAACCTTGTTTGTTAGCTCTCTTCTCTGATACCTGCTGCTACTTTTTCCTGTTTCCTCCTGTATGGAGATCAATAAGTGCTAAGGGAGAGGAATAGCCTTTTGAGCAGTGGTGGGCAACCTGTGGCCCGTCAGGGTAATCCAGTGGCAGGCCGGCCGCGAGACAGTTTTACATTGACCGTCCGCAAACATGGCCCCCAGTGGCCGCGGCTCACTGTTCCCGGTCAATGGGAGCGGTGGGAAGCGGCGGCCAGCATGTCCCTGCAGCCCGCATCACTTCTTGCAGCTCCCATTGTCCGGGAACGGCAAACTGCGGCCACTGGGAGCTGCAGGCGGCTGTGCCTGTGGGTGGTCAATGTAAACAAATTGTCTCGCGGCCCACCAGCGGATTACCCTGACGGGCTGCAGGTTACCCACCACTGCTTTGGAGCCTCACTTGAGTTTTCTCCAGTTCCCTCCATCCCCCGGGCAAACTTTATTGGACTGTGAACTACATCACTGGTGCAAAGGTCTGGGTTGCAGACTCTATAGGGGAATATTTAAAGCCAAACAAAAATATTTCATGAAATTAAAAGAAACTCTTCATGTTAGACTTTTTATAAAACTTGTGTACAAAATCTAAATGTTGGGTATTTGATATACTTGAGTGTATCCCTGTAATTCATATTACACCTCTACCCCGATATAACACGAATTCGGATATAACGCGGTAAAGCAAAAGCGGTTTTCTGTCTTGTCTGCAACATTGGCTCTCAAACTGGTGTTTGTGATCTCTTGGGGGGTCGCAACCCAGTTATGTGGGGGGTTGCGAGCCCTGACCCCTACGCCGGGCTATGAGCCCCAACCGTGACGCATGGCTGCGAGCTCTGACCCCGTGTGGAGCTTCGGGGCTGCAAGCCCCGACCCCGACGGGCACGGGACTGCGAGCTCTGACCCCGGGCTTGATGTGAAGGATGACATCAGATGTGCTCTTTCTAAAAACAATACCAAGAATAAAACTTCTTATGTCAAATACTGTATTAATAACAGAAATGCTCGAGTCCAAAGCAAGTTCAATATAACATGGTTTCACCTATAATGCGGTAAGATTTTTTGGCTCCTGGGGATCACGTTGTAGCGGGGTAGAGGTGTATTTGCAAATAGTACCTTTTAAAAATAATTTGTTACTTGCTATTCTAAAACTGTTTGTTTATAAAGCAAACTTAAAATCTTCGGATAAGATTTAATGCATGCTTTTACTACATAGGTAATGGAAAAGGAGGTGAATCTATTTATGGTGGATATTTTAAAGGTAAGGGCTAATATGTCTTTATGGTCTGTTGCTTCATTTCAGAGATAAAAGAAGTTTTGATTCCCAAGATATTTAATGTAGAAAGGTCTACTTATAGGTCACCTTTTGCATGAAACTAATATTGCATGACAGTTATTTTTATATGCATGGATTTCAGATACATTTATTGAGATATTTAATGTTAACTGACAAAATTAATTAAGGCTAACTTTACTGGTTAAACATGACTTTCAGCATGGAGGTTAGGCAACTTGATTCATGAAAACTCCTATCTTCCTGCCTAAAACTGTCAACATATTCTTTTGTTTATAGAGAATGTGGTCTTTTGCAAAATGAAAAGGTAAGAGACACAAGCTCAGTAACACAAATTCAAACTCTGTTCCCTTGCACCCTCCCTAGTAAATATATGGACAACTGATAATGTATCAGTTTGTGGATGGATATCTGTATTGCTTGGAGACGTGGAGAATTCTGTATCTAACTTTTTTGAGGGAAAATTAATTATTTGGAGAATAAATACTTGGAATTATTCCCAGTTCAAAACCATTCTTATTTCTTTAAAAACACTGTCCATTTTTTGCCTCCGAGGTTTGTATATTTAGTGTTGGTTTCTAAAAATATGTGGCTGTATTTATACTCTGTGCAAGTAATTTATTTGCACAGCGTAGATAAATGTACACCATTCACCTTCTTTCTAAAGCTTTTTTGGAAAGAAAGAGGTGTGAGAGTTTGTAATGGTAATCAGTGCTTTTAGGAGACAAGGTACAGTATAATTTTTAAGTGTAAAAAATGGGAAGTTACTGTGCTATTCCAGTCTTGACACAAGCCTGTACATAAACTGTTGGGTGTTTCATGTTGTGTGCTGTGAGCAATTCTTTGTAGTTAGGTGCATGCTGTGAAGTTTCTTTAATATGTAATAAGGAAGCATAGTTAGATGTCAGAATATTACAGCTGTTAATCAGAAGCAGCTATATGAACAGATCCTTACTCTAAAAAGTTCAGCTCTTGTTTCTAAAGAATACACTTGGATTGGTAAGTGCTAAAAATCTGGTACTGTATATTTGTCTGCATTTTTAAACATTAATGGCACAATCTTAAGTCTAATACGATTTTGTCTGTGGTAAATTAGTTGTGTGTGGTAAATTAGTTGTGTAGTTATTTCATTTTGCTGATTGAAAATATTTTGACTGCACAACTATAGATCCTCTTTACTTAGTTTATTGGATTAAATAATACATTCTTATTTTTCAACCTCTAATCTGTCTTTTACAGTTGGGTTGAAGAGGAGGACGTGTTTTACTCCTCTCATGCAACTGTCACTGTTAAATTAATTTCCTTTTGGATTTTGAAACTTCAAGTTTGAGTTCCGCAGATTGATGTAGTGCACAAGTTAACACCCTGGCAGGGAAAAAGTTGTTTAACTGTGTCTTCCTACCTAAGTAATACTCAACATTATGTGTAAATGATAGCATTGAATATGTTCAGCTGTGTTTTAGGGTGGGAAAGGGAGAGTCTGTTATCAAAGTGGCTTTCTTTCAGGAGACACTGTTGGGTTTAAGTTTTTGGAAGCGTATGATGAGTTCAAGTTGTTTGGAAGACAATAACAAAACATTTTAAATTCATTTATTCTTAACAATATGTTTCAGACTGTTTCTCAAGCAGTTGTGACTTTAAAAAAAAAAAAAAGCAAACTCCTGTGTTTTTTACTTGGTATTTCTGACTTAACAAATATAAATCTGTCTCCGCTCTTAATTTTTGAGAGATTTTGCATAGCATTCTTTTTTTTTAAAGTGTTCAAGTTTCCTTAGTGAGCAGAAGAAGAATTTCTCATTGTACTGTCCATGTGCTGCTAAGAAAATTATACTTGTATTCATTTATGGGGGAAACTGACTAACATGTTTTTTTTTTTCTTCAAACAGATGAAAACTTTGTTCTCAAACATGACAGAGCATTCCTTTTGTCAATGGCAAACCGAGGGAAACATACCAATGGTTCCCAGTTTTTCATGTAAGTAGATGTAGTTTGAGAGCTCAACTTTTCTTAAACAGAGAAGCGCTGTTCATGAGAAAGATGGTATTGCTAAATTAAATATATATATGGATGTTTGACTACAATCCAATGGGTACCTGCTGTCTGTGAGCTGTTGTAATTAGGAAACATTAAATATGATAGTCTCAATTTATTTGTGTTTTCCTGGAGCACGAGAATTGATCATATATGAATGTTACTTGTTTATTGCTTGTTTTTCTAAAATAACATTGGCCTAGACTTTTGTGTTCATTAGTGTCCCTGGGGTAGATTGTTTTTGCTTTGTGTTCTTCTTCAATATCATGCACATGAAATAAATTATAATTGAGCAACTGTAAACTCCAGACTTCAAAATTTTCTGTGAAAAAGGACAAGATGTCTAATATATAGATAGTTTACGTGTCAACAGTTGCATGTGTTTTCAAAATGTGGTCTGTTTTTGTGGGATATTCATACTTACTATTCTAGTCTATCCCTGAAGTACCTTCCTTCTGTATTGCTGCATAGTACTGTACATATCTGTGTACAAATGGCTTTTCTGCCAACACCGCTTAAACTGGATTTAAATTAAGGGTGTTTGTTGAAGGAACTGTAGAAGATCCCTTCTCATACAGTTATTTCTATTATAAAACACCCCAGTTTATAAGCATGCTTCTGTTACAATATGCAAGATATTTGACTAAAGTACAGCTCTAACAGGAATAACTGTTCTATACTGAAAGAAATAACTAACGTTTTGGCTGACATCAAATTTTAGGCTTACTAATATCTCTTCTAAATTTGCTAATGTTTGACTATGCATCTACTTCACTATCTTTTAAAAATTGTCCTCTGTTTTAACATTTCATAGAATCATAGAATATCAGGGTTGGAAGGGACCTCAGGAGTCATCTAGTCCAACCCCCTGCTCAAAGCAGGACGAATCCCCAATTTTTGCCTCAGATCCCTAAATGGCCCCCTCAAGGATTGAACTCTGAACCTTGGGTTTAGCAGGCCAATGCTCATAACACTCAGCTATGCATATCTGAAAAAAATCTGGTTTCTAACTTTGGGTTTATGTTGGGGAGGAGGTTTTCATTGTGAAGTATCTTTACATTGTTGTTCTTCAGAAATTAAACAGTCATATAGTTTGCTACATTAAAACCTTGTTTACTTTGCCATCTTTCTTGATGGATAAGAATGAATGGCGCTTCACTGTCTTCAATAAAGGAGTAAATTGTCCAAAAGGATGCCCATTTTCTTTGCCTGAAAAGAGTTCTTCAACGTATCTAATAAGGTTCAGATAAGAGACATTTTTAGGTCACTTCCTAAAGAATGTCCTAAAAATGGAAAACAGAAGCACAAGAGGCAATCTTTGGAAATTGATTTACTTCTGATTTTACACTCAAACTCTCTGCTCCTCAAAAAGCTGCAGCTTTGTGGTGCCACCTGCTGTTATCTCTGTCAGTTTGGCTGGAAGATGGCTGTGTATTACTGAGTACAGTATACTTTATACATTTAGCTGTGTGTATATATAACACATGTTACATATATATAAAATTACATAACTTACAAATAAGTATTTAAAACAGATTAGTTCACTATTCCTTTTAAATGTAATATATAGTGACTTGCTTTTTGATTTTCAAGTCATAATTTTCCATTTTTGAGTTTATCTGAACTGTAAACTTGAAAATTTAATAAGCTACATCAATCAAGAAGCTACCATCTGAGGGCTCTAAAGTTTCTTTTATCTTTCCCATATTATATTTAGATATGTGTATCAAATTTTCTTAAATAGACAAGCTGAGTGGTGTGTTTAGTTTTACTTTTTTTAAATAAAAAAGAACATTAAGGTAACTGAATACAAAATTTAAATTATTTGATTTAATCACTGAATGATAAATATTTAAAGAAACGTTTCTATTATATTTTTCAAACAGATGAAATGTTTTTAAGAGCACGTGTATTTTAAAAACTGCATGAATTGATATCACTTTTGTTTCTCAAAGAAAAAGTTTTACAGTTAAGCGTGAATCCCACAACTGATAGCTCACAGGGTGGGATGGCCGCAACCATACAAGTTGTATTGAAATGCTACACAGGTGCAGCAGTATGGCTATGCATGATCAGTTGCAGAGGCAGGGTCGTCTTTAGTAATTTGATTTGTGGTTGGGCAAGAATGGGTCATGAAAGACCACAAACTACAACCATGGCTTTCTTTTCATGCAAACTCTCCTTTATGGGTATAAACTCACAAATCATAGCAACTGCTCATAAGATAGCTTCTAACATGCACAGTTTCAGGTTTTAGATAGCTCGTAAAAGTAATTATTTCCAGATTTCACTCCCAATGATTTCATCGTTTAAAAGTTAAAAATGTAATATATGAAAGTAGTTGCTCTTGCTCAGCAAAGTTACTTCAACTTACAATATTCCTCCAGGCTGAATGCCATTAAGTTTGTACAGCCTGATTTACCCTTATTAAAGTATACAATTCTTGAAACCCAAAATAGTCCTTTTCTGGCCTCATCCTTTAAGTTGTTTGAGAGGCAAAATTAATATAATATAATCTTAATATTTAATATTAAATAGAATGTTTGTTTTAAAATCTAGAATTCCATTTATATAGTTAAAAGGATTTAAATTCTTCAAAGATGACAAATCAAAGATTATTGGGTAGGTTTTAAAGGACATTTTCAAACTTTAAATAAAACACAGTCATACCTTTTTGAAATAAGAAAAGGAGCACTTGTGGCATCTTAGAGACTAACAAATTTATTAGAGCATAAGCTTTCGTGAGCTACAGCTCACGTGAGCTGTAGCTCACGAAAGCTTATGCTCTAATAAATTTGTTAGTCTCTAAGGTGCCACAAGTACTCCTTTTCTTTTTGCGAATACAGACTAACACGGCTGCTACTCTGAAACCTTTTTGAAATGATACATCCAACTTGTTGGATTTATAGAAGGAGATATATGTCAACTCTTCCTTTAATTTTTTTCAGTCCTGCACATACAGGGTTTGGTGCATGATTGGATAGCATATTTTGATATTGCACATATTTGTATTGATGTCAAGAGCTTTATATTTCTCCACAGGGTGGATTTGATTTAAATCAAATTGATTTTCAATCATGATTTAAATCACTAAGTCAGGAAGACTTGATTTAATCATGGTTTTCTATGTAAAAGTGCACTCTTGTTGGTTGTTACAACCTTAATACATATTCTTCACAGCTCAGAGATTAGAAGCAGGTTTCATTTTTTGAAGGTACACACATTTTTAAACTGATTTATTTTGAAAACTTTTCAGATTAGTTTTACAGCTATGTCAGAAAATGAATGATTGATTGGTTATTTCATTTACCAAAGGTAATTGAAGCAGATATTTATGAAGTCATTGGGAGGTGAACTATCTCCAATTCAACAGGTTAATCATTAATATTTGCAGGATTTTCTTGCCATGTTGTATTAGGAGGAGACCATCACCAGACAGACATTTCAATTGTTTCATTTAACTAAAACAACATTATGTATTCTGGATTTTTTTCTTCAACAGCAAACATAATATTTTAACAAAATAAGCATATGTCCCTTGCTTCTCACATTTATCTCCAGACTTCTTCTCCTTGTCCAGATCTATTCCACCACCAACAGTCTTCTATTCATTGAACTTTTTGAAACTTTGCACTTTTAGATAGAGGTAAGGGATTGTCCCTGTGTACACAAATTTGCAGAGGGACAATAGAGTTGAGGTCTGTTATTTCTCATCTCTATATATTATTTATTTATTTAAAACCATTTTTGCTGTTAACAAGCATGTTACCTCTGGAGACACAAATCCACAGTCTGAGAACTGCAAAACTAAGCATCTCTGATGGTATCTTCTAGACTCAGCACTGAGTAAATAGAAAGATTAACCTAAATAACCTATACAGAAGCCTGTGGAACAGCATAAGATTGGGTCCCTAATCCATGAACAATTGGAACTCATTTACAAAACTTTTCTGAAACATTACATGAATATATTGTCTCATACTATAGAATTAGAATTAATAATCCCTATTCCATGATGAGATATCTTTGAGCTATAATGTATCTTAATTAAAATAGGTTTTTTCCTCAAAAAACATTTTATAAAAAAAAATCCAATTTATATTAAAAAAAATCTGTTTTTTTTTAATTTTAAATTCTATCCACCCTGTTTCTCCATACAAATTGAGGCCCCAGTCTGTCAAGTGTTTATGCATGTGCTGAACTCTAAAACCATGGATTAGTGCTTGGAGTTAAGCATAAGTGTTTGCCGGACTGAAGCCTAAGTAGAAATAAAGGATTGCACAACTTTAAAGACATGGTTGTTCAAAATGACGTATTTGTTGGCCTCATTTTAAAAGGGCCTTTCCTCTTATCAGGCATTAGTGCTGTTTGGTATAAATGTGGACTTTTCAATAACCTATTAGGCTGTGAATATTCTCTTGGCTGATAGACTGGATTAAAGCATAGTTGCTACTGTCCAGTATGATGCTCCATCAAATGCCCAATGAAAAACAAATTTAAGTTGAATTATTATATTGTGAGTTACTTGAAATTGATTATACTGGACACCAATGCTCTGATCTTATAAGCACAGAATTTTACTAATTTCAGACCACTTCAGTTGTAGTTTATTGATCAGGAATGTCATGGGTGTGAATGAGTAGGGCAGAGAAAATGGTCTGTTATCAAGTACTGCTAGAGAAGTTTAAATGGAAAAGACTGAAGAAATAGATTAGGGGGGAAAATTAAGGATCAATTTGAGAGAACAAACAGGGCAAAAAACCCTTTAGTAGAGAATAAGATATGGTCACAGAAGCGTAATGAAGTGTGCTTTGTGTCACAAGTGGTAATAAAAGGTTTTTATTGTTAGACTATTTTCTGCCATTTAACTTTGTATTATGATTATTAAATGCAGGGAATGATTTGGGATGAATTGAAAATACTTAGCTGAAGACAAGATCACATTTATCAGAATAACCAATCTTTAAATGTACTAAAAGGAGTTATTCTGTTTACCAGTGTTACTGAAGCACATTGTTGCTTAATTAAGTAGATGTTCAAGAAGTCTTTCTATACCATTTGATTTTAAATATTCAAGGTGTTACTCCTAATATTTCATGAGACTATGGTGCAGGTTCTTAGATTTGGCTGTTACATGTTGAAAACAAATTATAAAGCAATAGTGTAAAACTAAAAATTACCCATTGATATTTTTCTCATAAAGGACCACTGCCAACTTCAATTTTTTTATATTAACCACTTTCAGATCATTCAGGGTTCTGGGAGAACACCCTTTAAATATAGTATGTCCAGACTTTTTTTTAAACCTTGAAAAAAAACAAAGATATTCCTGATCCCATGCTGATATTCAGAAGTGGTTTTTGGATGGGACAGAAATCAATAGTGGATATACTAGGCTTATCCGTCTTTCTCCTCACTGCCCAGTGCCTGCTCAGTTTTAGCTGTGCTGCTGCTGTTGCTGGTAAATATCTTCTTGCAACGCCTGGGGAAGAACATGTGTGAGCCATCCTAGAGTGGTGTATGGGTATAATGTGGTAATAATTATACTGGTAATACTTGAGACTACAAGTGTAACTGACCATCAACAAAACAGTGAAACTGAGTACATACAAAATGTTATAAAATTCACAAAGGCTCTGATCCTTCAAACACTTATTGGCAACATTACTTTTCACAGACACAGTTGAGGAGGTGGGGGGCTGGGGGAGAGTTCAAGAATCCAAAGACAGACCTCATTGATTAATTTTGGTGGGACTACTTGAAATAGTAAGATAAGCACGTGTTTGATTGCAGGATCAGGCCCAAAGTAAAAAAACAAAAAAACCCCAAACTGAAAAGCTAGAAAACACATTTTTCTCTTTGTTATCATAGTCTAGATACTATTTGTAACAATAATAGGTACACATTTTTCATATTGTGATCTTATCAGTATTTCTTTAAACTAATCAGTTAGCCTACTGAGAATTCAGGTGACTTTTTTTCCAAAGCTTCTTGAAGATGTGTGAAAAGTCCTAAATATTATTCCCCATTATTTTGAGTGTTTGGAATTTTTGCATTTATATTTTAGAGCTAGTTTATGAAGTTCTGAAGCCATTCATTTCTGCACTAAACATCATTTGAGGAAAAAATTTTACTTAGTATCAGTTTAATGCTGTGAGCCACAGGAATTACATGTCTACTTTTTCATGCTGATAAATTAATACCTGGTAGAATTTTAATATTTCAGAAAGTCACATTTCTGAAGCACATTGCCATGTTTTGTAACAAAAATAGAATAAATAGACCTCTTTGAACTCCTGAGTGAAGACGAAAACTCATTTTGAGGGTTGTGCTATATGAGAACTATTACAGCCACTTCTTTATATTACTAATGACTAATTGAAAACAGTTAATTACTAAGCTTTTCAGTTAAGATCTTATAATGT
Organism: Dermochelys coriacea; assembly: GCF_009764565.3. Lineage (NCBI taxonomy): Eukaryota > Metazoa > Chordata > Testudines > Dermochelyidae > Dermochelys > Dermochelys coriacea. The sequence goes on from NC_050069.1 coordinate 263,284,099, forward strand.
GAGTGTCCCAAATAACATTCAGAATTTTCCATTATTACTACTTTGAAGTAAAATTTTCTATTTAATTTTATTTGTACTATTTTACAATAATATATTAAACTACTAAATAGATCAAAGGGGACTCAATATTTCATTGTTTTTGACCACAGTCCTTCAAAATGCTTATACGTGCTTAATTTTAACACATGAATAATCCCATTGATTGGCACGACTCACATGGGTAAAGTTAAGCACATACCAAGCACTGCAGGATCATAGCCTATGTGCGTAAAGGCAGAGTAAAAAAACAAAACAAAACTGCTTTTTGTTTAGTTGTTAATTTGGAGATTAATTTAACTAAGCAATATTTAGCTGTTCAATATATCTTCTTTATTCCAAAGAGGTTAATTGTATTACTGAAATAATGTTGCAGTTTTAGAAGTATGTCAAAACAAAAATGTAAAGTCATAGGGTAAAAATACTTCCTCCGTTTGCATCTTCAATCTTGATTTCACTGTTAGATTTCTAGTTAAATGATAGCCCTCCCTTGCTTTTTAGTGATAGTGTCTATTTTTCCTTTTTTAAGGGAAACTTATTAACATGAGAGAGGTCTTAGCCAGTTGCTGGAACTTGTGAAAGTGTGGATTAACAGATTTCTAATGTGTTTTACTAGTAAATCAGTAGTTTTCAGTATCATATTTATATAAGAAATGTAGTAGTATGGCATCCTATAAAGTATAGAATTAGGACTTGCTTCAGTAAATCTCTTAAACACCTGTGAAACTATAAGCATCTGAGTAGTCCCATTGAAATCAGCTACTCATTTACTAAATTATGCTTGTTTTCAAGTGCTTTGCTGGATTGAGGATTTAATTCAGGGTATGACTGGATTCCATTTTCTCAATGGTTTATCTTTGTAATTCAGTGCTCAAGCAGAGCATTTCTTTAGTGTTTAAAAGCAAAACTTGTTCTAGCTTTCCAAATACCCTTTTGTTCTATAGAAAATTTAGAGCCCTCTATTTTTAAAGCATCCTTGTTTTGCATACTTTAAATTTGTATTTTAATAAAACAGACTCCATTTTGTTTGAAAATGTATTACAATTTACTTCTTGCCATTTTTGTGTAAAATTTACAGAAACAGTGTTACATCGTTCGCTCCAAAGGTAATGTCTCATTCCTCTAAGGCTCTGTCCTTTCTTCTTTTCTTCTCTTCTTGTTTTTCTTTCTTTCTTTCTTGTCTTTTTCTGATCATGTTATTACATGCATTGAATCCTATGTAAGTACTGAAGTCCTTTTAAGAATACAAATAAACTTGCTTTATCACAAGTATTCTCTTCTGTGTGGCAATAATATTTTTAATCTATTTACTAGTTATCTTCACTGACTATGGTTACTTTTTTTCTGTAAATATTAACTTGGATAATACTGTCTCTTATATGGCAGTTTTTGAAATTTGTTTAATAGTTAGTAAAATGAAGTTATGTAGAAATACAGTTCTCTATATGAAATTAAATGTTTCTTGGGGAATGAATTCTATGCACAGCTGTGGATAGACAGAGCCTACTTCTTGCTCTTGAAAAGTGATAGTGCAAGAAATGAGACAGATGAAATTTCAGAGTATTCTTCCTATGGAAATATTAGCCGACCTTAAAAAAATAACTGAAATATAATAAATCTAATTTGAAGTAGTCTTGTGAGGAGATATTCAATGGCACAATGAACAGTTAGGCACCCAGCTTCCATTAAAGGCCTATGTGTTGTTCACCTAATTGTCATTTGTGCATTTGAAAATCTCCCCCTTGACTTTTTCCTCTTTTTGTTTCATGAGCAAGCAAATGAGGAAAAACGTTTATCTATTTGGCAGGCTCAAACTGCCAGTGAAATTAGGGAGAAAAACCTCTTGATAGGTTTTGCCACAATGGCTGCCCTTTTCTTTGTTAATCCAAGACTCTAAAGCCCCAGTTCAACAAAGTACCTGAGCCCATCTTAGTGCTTTGCCAAATCAGTATCCAAGTCTTTCTTGTCACTCAATAATCACTAGTATATTCATTGTGTTTTAACTGTTGCATATTATTTTCTTGACTTCTAAAAACTAAAAGTATACATTTCAGTGCTGGTTTCACTAAAGTAACCGCTTGTTTCAATTTCAATCTTTTAGAACAGTTTTATAATTAAACCTGGTTAAAATAAAATATTTACTTGAATGTAGATTGTTAATGTAATTAATTTTTTTTTTGTTCATCAAACTACAATGGCCATAAGAGAGTGTTTATCCGTAGTAATATATTTCATCGAGAAAGTAAGATTTATTTTATGAACGAACAGAAGGGACACGCAACACAGGAAAATAAATTAAATGTCTTCCATGTAAGCAGCTCTTGTCTTGGAGTTACACTAGAATGATTTCCTGCATTATTTAATGTGGGGAAAGAGGGGAGTGGTGGTGTTTGGACACAAATAAAGGTGAGGCATGAATATTTTTTGTAGTTCCATCTTTTGGCAGATGTGATCTAGTGCTTCAACACCCCATTGATTTTATTGGATAGACTCATGGCCGCCAATCTAGTTTTGAACTGTCTGATTAAAAAGTAACTTTTCAATGATGGTTTAAGTACTGAATCGTTGATATCAAGTCTGCTTTAATGAAACCTCAAATGGAACATCTATTCTGGACCCCCCAGGATTTGAAAAGAATTGGTGGAAGGGGCATAGAAAAGGAAAATCATGATTTCTGCGGGTTCAGGGAATAATTTGAGAAAAGAAATTCACATACAGGTCATGTTGATACTCTGAGTAAAATTAATGTGATGGTGGGTTGTTGTTTTTTTTTAAATGATGTCCCTTGTTGAATTTCTGTGTCTAAATAGCACAGTTCCTCTTGCATCTTTTAATGCATCCTTGCTTTGAACAGACTGAACTTGGATGCAAGTATTATGTCATGGTTGTGTTTCGCAACTTGGAAGTAATTTCCTTTCCTCACTGGGAGAGAATTTAAAGAGTGACTCCAATCCTTTATGATAAAATTAAATCTCTTTTACAAAATTGTTTGAGTCGCATCTTTTTAAATTAATATTCTGATTTTGAAGGGAAATAAGAAATGTGACAGACATAGCTCTGTTGTACTGGATGTAGTGCAGTGACTGTTTCTCTGTTGGCTCCTACACACCCAGCTATTTCTAACCTAAATGAATGGAGATATCTATATGAGGCATTAATCATGGATAATGTTAGCATCTGTTACTATACAGCTGATTCCCTACCCAGCAGAGCAATCTGCCGCTGTAGGGAGGACTGCAAACTTAATATGGGAGAGGCAGTATTGTAGTCTTGATGTTATATATAGATGTATTGTTTTGGAAGCTGATTCATGGAGCCAGCAAAATAGAAGGAGAATGAAAAAGTAGGAAAAATGTGCTTTCCTGTATTGTAACTCCTGTTTTTGTTTTATTTTGCGGGGGAGAGGGGGTTGGTTTGTGTGTTGCTTAATAGAACTCACTTAAAAATAATAGTTACATTCTTATACTGTAATAATTTCAGAAGTACTTCACCCACTCTTTTTTTTATTGCCAAATGGTATAGTTTTTTTATCCTTAAAAATATTACCATGAGATGTCTTGGAGTATATATTTATACAGACATTAATACATGAAAAAATTGTTTATTGCATATCTATGAATATTGCATCATTTAATGATTTTTTAAAAAATAGGACTTGTAAATGTTGTACTCATTAACGTAAATTATTTTTTATACTAATGTTCACAATTCTCTGTATTTAGTATGATTTTAATCTTTATTTAGACTTTTATCAAATTTTTAACTGGATTTTTTCACTGTTTTTTGTCTTTTACTTTCACTTTTTTGTTTACTCTCCATTCTGCTTTTTACCTCTTCATCTGAATCCCTGATTTTTTACCATCATATCCATGTTGATGTATGTCAAATTAGAACAACAAAGCCTGCTCCTCATCTTGATGGGTAAGACTTCTATTTTTAACTTGTACAGTTAATAAAATTCTAATACTCAGGAATAAGTACAGGTTTCAGAGTAGCAGCCGTGTTAGTCTGTATTCGCAAAAAGAAAAGGAGTACTTGTGGCACCTTAGAGACTAACAAATTTATTAGAGCATAAGCTTTCGTGAGCTACAGCTCACTTCATCGGATGCATTTGGTGGAAAAAACAGAGGAGAGATTTATATACACACACACAGAGAACATGAAACAATGGGTTTATCATACACACTGTAAGGAGAGTGATCACTTAAGATAAGCCATCACCAACAGCAGGGGGGGGAAGGAGGAAAACCTTTCATGGTGACAAGCAGGTAGGCTAATTCCAGCAGTTAACAAGAATATCAGAGGAACAGTGGGGGGTGGGGTGGGAGGGAGAAATACCATGGGGAAATAGTTTTACTTTGTGTAATGACTCATCCATTCCCAGTCTCTATTCAAGCCTAAGTTAATTGTATCCAGTTTGCAAATTAATTCCAATTCAGCAGTCTCTCGTTGGAGTCTGTTTTTGAAGCTTTTTTGTTGAAGTATAGCCACTCTTAGGTCTGTGATCGAGTGACCAGAGAGATTGAAGTGTTCTCCAACTGGTTTTTGAATGTTATAATTCTTGACGTCTGATTTGTGTCCATTCATTCTTTTACGTAGAGACTGTCCAGTTTGGCCAATGTACATGGCAGAGGGGCATTGCTGGCACATGATGGCATATATCACATTGGTAGATGCACAGGTGAACGAGCCTCTGATAGTGTGGCTGATGTGATTAGGCCCTATGATGGTATCCCCTGAATAGATATGTGGACAGAGTTGGCAACGGGCTTTGTTGCAAGGATAGGTTCCTGGGTTAGTGGTTCTGTTGTGTGGTGTGTGGTTGCTGGTGAGTATTTGCTTCAGATTGGGGGGCTGTCTGTAAGCAAGGACTGGTCTGTCTCCCAAGATCTGAGAGAGCGATGGCTCGTCCTTCAGGATAGGTTGTAGATCCTTGATGATGCGTTGGAGGGGTTTTAGTTGGGGGCTGAAGGTGATGGCTAGTGGCGTTCTGTTGTTTTCTTTGTTGGGCCTGTCCTGTAGTAGGTGACTTCTGGGTACTCTTCTGGCTCTGTCAATCTGTTAACTGCTGGAATTAGCCTACCTGCTTGTCACCATGAAAGGTTTTCCTCCTTCCCCCCCCTGCTGTTGGTGATGGCTTATCTTAAGTGATCACTCTCCTTACAGTGTGTATGATAAACCCATTGTTTCATGTTCTCTGTGTGTGTGTATATAAATCTCTCCTCTGTTTTTTCCACCAAATGCATCCGATGAAGTGAGCTGTAGCTCACGAAAGCTTATGCTCTAATAAATTTGTTAGTCTCTAAGGTGCCACAAGTACTCCTTTTCTTTTCAGGAATAAGTAGTTCACATCTCAATTTAAAGGTGGACAGAACTTAGAAACAAAAAAATGGTTGGTTGGTTGGTTGGTTGGTAGAAAAATGTGGCGTAGGGTTGCCATTTCAGCTTTTTTGACTATCTTTTAAAAAGACCCTACATAGGCATGAATGTAATCAAATTCTTTATTTTTAACTTAGGGGTTTATTTTTTGGGTTTTTTTTAACTTCCAGCTTTTGTTGTTAACCCTTGGGCCTCTGGGTTTAAAAATATAAAAATAAAATTATAATAAACTTATTTTCTCTAGTGTCTTCAATATAGATGGTATCCCCAAATACTTTAGAATCACTGCAAATATTAATTATGGGACTAGAAAATGGGAGGAAGAATTTAGAAGTCATTGTGCTCTAATGAATAGCGAGTAAAGAATAATCCCATCTATATTGCTGATTTACCATGTGTCTTTGGGCAAGCCCTTTAACTTCTGTTTTAATTTCCTGTCTAAAATGGTGATAATGATTACCTACCTTACTGATATGCGATGAGAAATAAGTTTGTCAATGCCTTGAGATATCAAATACCTAAATTGAGTAGTTCCCTCAATAAAGGCAATTTAGAGCCCTGCGAACACTCCACAGGGTGCCTCCATGATCCCACTCTTCCTTGGCTTGTCAGTGGCAAGGGCAACCCACACTGTTGTCTGCTGGGTTGTCATTGTGCTCCTCTTTCAGCAGGCTATGCCTTTCCTACCTTCCTGAGCCATTATACCCTTTTGCCAGGCAGGCTGGGATCTGATAAGGGACTCTTTTAAACACTCAATGTGTGACATGCAATTTTTGAAGGGTGTATGTAAAATATTTCACTGAATCAGGTCTCCTTTAGCACCTGAGTATGTTATATCAGATAGAGAAGAGCTGCTGTTTCTAGGCATTGGGATTCCCTGTGTCTTTAAGGACACAGCCCTGGGAAGTGAGTGCTTAGACATATGGCCCTATGAGAGGGGAAATAAAAAAGGCCCTCTGCCACCCACCCTGTTTTTGCAAACACAGTAGGAGGCTCACTCCATCAGGATAACTATTCTTCCCCCGCCCCTGCTTGTGCCAAGGATTTACCCTCTGCCATAGTCTGGCAGCACCTCAGCCCTGGACTAAATCCCGACTCATCCCCACCCTATCAAAGGACAATGGGGAGCTGAGGAGCAGCTTCAGCCCCAGGGCCCTGAGCAGCAGGAGAAGATGGGGGAGTGCCATAGTCACCCGCCTCATGGCAGCAGCTACCTAGTTTTGGCTTCTGGCCTCTGACCTGGCCAGGGGCAAGACCTTGCAGGGGAGTGGTGGAGGAGGCAGTGCCAGCACTTAATTGAGGAGGAGCCGGGAGTTGGTTCACAAGAGGGGGCGGAATCTTGTGACGAGGGATGGTGCATTCCTCCCACCTCTCCCCCCAATTTTCTATCTACCCATCTCAGCCCCTCCAGTGAGAAGAGGCTGGTGCTGACCCTGATTGTGATTAGGAGCCAAATTGTGGCCTAATAAAGTACACATGCAAAGGTGGATTTGTCTTCCAAAGCTGCTATTGACTTCCAGAAGAAGCTATAAGAAAAGGAGTACTTGTGGCACCTTAGAGACTAACAAATTTATTAGAGCGTAAGCTTTCGTGAGCTACAGCTCACTTCATCGGATGCATTTGGTGGAAAAAACAGAGGAGAGATTTATATACACACACACAGAGAACATGAAACAATGGGTTTATCATACACACTGTAAGGAGAGTGATCACTTAAGATAAGCCATCACCAACAGCAGGGGGGGGAAGGAGGAAAACCTTTCATGGTGACAAGCAGGTAGGCTAATTCCAGCAGTTAACAAGAATATCAGAGGAACAGTGGGGGGTGGGGTGGGAGGGAGAAATACCATGGGGAAATAGGTTTCAGAGTAGCAGCCGTGTTAGTCTGTATTCGCAAAAAGAAAAGGAGTACTTGTGGCACCTTAGAGACTAACAAATTTATTAGAGCATAAGCTTGAAAGCTTATGCTCTAATAAATTTGTTAGTCTCTAAGGTGCCACAAGTACTCCTTTTCTTCATGGGGAAATAGTTTTACTTTGTGTAATGACTCATCCACTCCCAGTCTCTATTCAAGCCTAAGTTAATTGTATCCAGTTTGCAAATTAATTCCAATTCAGCAGTCTCTCGTTGGAGTCTGTTTTTGAAGCTTTTTTGTTGAAGTATAGCCACTCTTAGGTCTGTAATCGAGTGACCAGAGAGATTGAAGTGTTCTCCAACTGGTTTTTGAATGTTATAATTCTTGACGTCTGATTTGTGTCCATTCATTCTTTTACGTAGAGACTGTCCAGTTTGGCCAATGTACATGGCAGAGGGGCATTGCTGGCACATGATGGCATATATCACATTGGTAGATGCGCAGGTGAACGAGCCTCTGATAGTGTGGCTGATGTGATTAGGCCCTATGATGGTATCCCCTGAATAGATATGTGGACAGAGTTGGCAACGGGCTTTGTTGCAAGGATAGGTTCCTGGGTTAGTGGTTCTGTTGTGTGGTGTGTGGTTGCTGGTGAGTATTTGCTTCAGATTGGGGGGCTGTCTGTAAGCAAGGACTGGTCTGTCTCCCAAGATCTGAGAGAGCGATGGCTCGTCCTTCAGGATAGGTTGTAGATCCTTGATGATGCGTTGGAGAGGTTTTAGTTGGGGGCTGAAGGTGATGGCTAGTGGCGTTCTGTTGTTTTCTTTGTTGGGCCTGTCCTGTAGTAGGTGACTTCTGGGTACTCTTCTGGCTCTGTCAATCTGTTTCTTCACTTCAGCAGGTGGGTATTGTAGTTGTAGGAATGCATGATAGAGATCTTGTAGGTGTTTGTCTCTGTCTGAGGGGTTGGAGCAAATGCGGTTATATCGTAGCGCTTGGCTGTAGACAATGGATCGAGTGGTATGATCTGGATGAAAGCTAGAGGCATGTAGGTAGGAATAGCGGTCAGTAGGTTTCCGATATAGGGTGGTGTTTATGTGACCATCGCTTATTAGCACCGTAGTGTCCAGGAAGTGGATCTCTTGTGTGGACTGGTCCAGGCTGAGGTTGATGTTGGGATGGAAATTGTTGAAATCATGGTGGAATTCCTCAAGAGCTTCTTTTCCATGGGTCCAGATGATGAAGATGTCATCAATGTAGCGCAAGTAGAGTAGGGGCATTAGGGGACGAGACCACTCGATCCATTGTCTACAGCCAAGCGCTACGATATAACCGCATTTGCTCCAACCCCTCAGACAGAGACAGACACCTACAAGATCTCTATCATGCATTCCTACAACTACAATACCCACCTGCTGAAGTGAAGAAACAGATTGACAGAGCCAGAAGAGTACCCAGAAGTCACCTACTACAGGACAGGCCCAACAAAGAAAACAACAGAACGCCACTAGCCATCACCTTCAGCCCCCAACTAAAACCTCTCCAACGCATCATCAAGGATCTACAACCTATCCTGAAGGACGAGCCATCGCTCTCTCAGATCTTGGGAGACAGACCAGTCCTTGCTTACAGACAGCCCCCCAATCTGAAGCAAATACTCACCAGCAACCACACACCACACAACAGAACCACTAACCCAGGAACCTATCCTTGCAACAAAGCCCGTTGCCAACTCTGTCCACATATCTATTCAGGGGATACCATCATAGGGCCTAATCACATCAGCCACACTATCAGAGGCTCGTTCACCTGCGCATCTACCAATGTGATATATGCCATCATGTGCCAGCAATGCCCCTCTGCCATGTACATTGGCCAAACTGGACAGTCTCTACGTAAAAGAATGAATGGACACAAATCAGACGTCAAGAATTATAACATTCAAAAACCAGTTGGAGAACACTTCAATCTCTCTGGTCACTCGATTACAGACCTAAGAGTGGCTATACTTCAACAAAAAAGCTTCAAAAACAGACTCCAACGAGAGACTGCTGAATTGGAATTAATTTGCAAACTGGATACAATTAACTTAGGCTTGAATAGAGACTGGGAGTGGATGAGTCATTACACAAAGTAAAACTATTTCCCCATGGTATTTCTCCCTCCCACCCCACCCCCCACTGTTCCTCTGATATTCTTGTTAACTGCTGGAATTAGCCTACCTTGCTTGTCACCATGAAAGGTTTTCCTCCTTCCCCCCCCCTGCTGCTGGTGATGGCTTATCTTAAGTGATCACTCTCCTTACAGTGTGTATGATAAACCCATTGTTTCATGTTCTCTGTGTGTGTGTATATAAATCTCTCCTCTGTTTTTTCCACCAAATGCATCCGATGAAGTGAGCTGTAGCTCACGAAAGCTTATGCTCTAATAAATTTGTTAGTCTCTAAGGTGCCACAAGTACTCCTTTTCTTTTTGCGAATACAGACTAACATGGCTGCTACTCTGAAACAGAAGAAGCTATGCATGACATAACGCTTTTTTTTTTTTTAAATATTGCATGAAATCCTTACATTTTAGATAACATGATGTTGCGGTGTTTTTTTTGTTTGTTTGTTTTGTTTTCTTTTTTGAAAGATGGTTTTACTAACCCTAAATTTTGGACATAAACAATCCTGTAATACAGATGGAACTGAATTATTCCATGTAAGAATATGACTTTCAGTCTATGAAGAAGTCAGTGGAGAAGAATCCCAGCTATACCTAAACAGTTGTACTTTCTGAATCTTGTATTTCTGCAGTGTACATGTTGTCTTTGGATTGGTTATTTCTGGTTTTGAAGTGATAGAACAAATAGAAAATCTGAAAACTGATACTGCAAGTAGGCCATATGCAGACGTGCGAGTTATTGACTGTGGGGTGCTTGTTACAAAATCAGCAAAAAATGGTAAGCAAACATGTTGCTTGAAATGTATTGAAAATTGTTGTATGCAAAGAATACAAAATTTTTACTTATTTCTAAAAACTTAGTGGTTCTCTGGCATTTTAATTTGGATTTAAAGATGGCTGAGAATTGGATACTTTTTTTTTCTAAACTGAAGATTCTCTCACTTGAAAAAGGGCATGCCCATTTCCTGTCAACATTGCTTACATCTATTTTTGTGAATTGCCATACTGAACTTGAATACTAATTTCTTTCCCAGTATTTTAGAGGTGGAGCTCTAAATATAGTCCTTGGTACTGCACAAACTATAGACCTTTCAGGATATACTAGCTGTTAACATAAAACTAGTCATGAAATTAATGTTAACAGAATTTTTTTCCCCTTAAATCATTGGAGGAAAATGTACGAGGACCAAACTTTACTAGTATCCCATAACTTGTAAAAATTATATCCAAAGCATCACTGGAAATTTGTATAGGCCAAGATTTGACCTTTCTGAAAACTGTTAAAAGATTGGGGTAGGCCTACGGATTCTAAATATTTTCCCATCCATCCCCTTCCTCTCCCACAACCAGTTCTCCACAACTTAATTGAACTTAACCAAAACCACTTGCCATTTTAGTGACAGTACACCAAAATATGATATGCAGGCTTCCCCAATGCTCTGCAAAACACTTGTGCAAAATACGTTCTTGCTGGTGTCGATGAAATTGGTTTTACATGCCAAATAAACTAAAGACAGTCAGCATAGGTTTCTGAATTACCCAGAATAAACTACAATAATAAGCTTGCCAAATTGAAAAAGGACAAAATTGATTTTGTGTATTTAAACTGAGTCCCTTTAAATTTTGAGTGAAATATAAGATTTTCTTATTTTTTTTTTTAAATGGTGCAAACATTTAAAATTGTGAAGACTTATGGAATGAGAGACTACAGATGGGCAGACAATATAGCAAAAAAATATTTCACATGATACTGATCCCAGGAAGAGAGATGGAGTGATTTTTGAATTGGAGGGAAAGTATTTCTTATCTGACTGCTGGTTCAGCAACTTCCTTCTGTCATCTTGTGAAGATTAGCAGAGATTTGTTGAGTCTTCCTGGCTTGGTTGGGAAAGTGAACACCAAGTCTGAGAGAGAGGAAAAACACTCTCTCTGGAAGCTTCGTTTTCAAAGGGGTAGAACAAAGAGACTTGTTGCCTGAGGGACAGCTTACAGTATTCCTGCTGGAGGGGAGGAGAGGAGAGGAGGATGACATTCCCTTTTGTGAATGTTTCCCCCTAGTTGATTAGGTGTGGTCCTAGACCAGAGGTGGGCAAAGTACAGCCCATGGGCCACATCCAGCTCCTGAGCTCCTGGCCCAGGAGGCTAGCCACTGGCCCCTCCCCCGCTGTTCTTCCCCTCCCCCACAGCCAGGCTGCTGTGCAGGCAGCGGCTGCAAGATCCTGCTGCTCTGAGCGGCATGGTAAGGGGGTGGCTGTGGGAGGGTTGGGTAGGGAGTACCAAGGGGGCGGTTAGGGGACAGGGAGCAGGGGAGGAGGTTCTGGGGCAGTTAGGGGTCAGGGAACACGGGGGGTTGGACAGGGCGTGGGAGTCCCGGGGGGCCTGTCAGGGGGCGGGGATGTGGATAGGTCGGGGCAGTCAAGGAGCAGGGGGGTTGAATGGGGGTGGGGTCGCAGGGGGGAGGTTTGGGGCAGGGGGTCCCAGGAGGGGGCAGTCAGGACAAGGAGCAGCAGGGGTTGGATGTGTCGGGTGTTCTGAGGGGGACAATAAGGGGGCAGGAAGTGGGAGGGGGCGAATAGGGGGCAGAGGCCAGGCTATTTGGGGGACACAGCCTTCCCTACCCAGCCTTCCATACAGTTTCACACCCTGATGTGGCCCTTGGGCCAAAAAGTTTGCCCACCTCTGTCCTAGAGGGTAGTGGACAAATTCTATACAAGTATGAAGATGAATGATAGAGCAGACTGATGTGGCTTCTACGAGAAGAGGTGGACATTGGGACTGACTCTGAGAGTCTTGATATTGATTTTAAGTGTAACTTGTGCGTTGTTCATCTAAGATGTTTGAGTAAAAAAAAATCAGATGAATGTGGATGGTCCTTGTTCATCTTTCTCTTTTGTTCTAGGAAGAACCAATGATATGAAGTCACAGTATTGCAAGCTAAAATTTATTTTAAAGTAGTCAAGTGATTTAAAAAAATGAATCGTGCAATTAAACAACAATAGAATACCATTTATTTTAAGTTTCAGAGTAGCAGCCGTGTTAGTCTGTATCTTCAAAAAGAAAAGGAGGACTGTGGTACCTTAGAGACTAACAAATTTATTTGAGCATAAGCTTTCGTGAGCTACAGCTCACTTCATCGGATGCATTCAGTGGAAAATACAGTGGGGAGATTTATATATACAGAGAACATGAAACAATGTGTGTTACCATACACACTGTAACGAGTGTTGTCAAGTGGAGTGCCCCAGGGGTCGGTCCTGGGGCCCGTTTTGTTCAATATCTTCATAAATGATCTGGAGGATGGTGTGGATTGCACTCTCAGCAAATTTGCGGATGATACTAAACTGGGAGGAGTGGTAGATACGCTGGAGGGGAGGGATAGGATACAGAAGGACCTAGACAAATTGGAGGATTGGGCCAAAAGAAATCTAATGAGGTTCAATAAGGATAAGTGCAGGGTCCTGCACTTAGGATGGAAGAATCCAATGCACCGCTACAGACTAGGGACCGAATGGCTCGGCAGCAGTTCTGCGGAAAAGGACCTAGGGGTGACAGTGGACGAGAAGCTGGATATGAGTCAGCAGTGTGCCCTTGTTGCCAAGAAGGCCAATGGCATTTTGGGATGTATAAGTAGGGGCATAGCGAGCAGATCGAGGGACGTGATCGTTCCCCTCTATTCGACACTGGTGAGGCCTCATCTGGAGTACTGTGTCCAGTTTTGGGCCCCACACTACAGGAAGGATGTGGATAAATTGGAAAGAGTACAACGAAGGGCAACGAAAATGATTAGGGGTCTAGAGCACATGACTTATGAGGAGAGGCTGAGGGAGCTGGGATTGTTTAGTCTGCAGAAGAGAAGAATGAGGGGGGATTTGATAGCTGCTTTCAACTACCTGAAAGGGGGTTTCAAAGAGGATGGCTCTAGACTGTTCTCAATGGTAGCAGATGACAGAACGAGGAGTAATGGTCTCAAGTTGCAATGGGGGAGGTTTAGATTGGATATTAGGAAAAACTTTTTCACTAAGAGGGTGGTGAAACACTGGAATGCGTTACCTAGGGAGGTGGTAGAATCTCCTTCCTTAGAGGTTTTTAAGGTCAGGCTTGACAAAGCCCTGGCTGGGATGATTTAACTGGGACTTGGTCCTGCTTTGAGCAGGGGGTTGGACTAGATGACCTTCTGGGGTCCCTTCCAACCCTGATATTCTATGATTCTATGATTCTATGAGAGTGATCAGGTAAGGTGAGCTATTACCAAAAGGAGAGCGGCGGGGAGAGTGGGGGGACGGACCTTTTGTAGTGATAATTGAGGTGGGCCATTTCCAGCAGTTGACAAGAACATCTGAGGAACAGCGGGGGTGGGGAATAAACATGGGGAAATAGTTTTATTTTGTGTAATGACCCATCCACTCCCCGTCTTTATTCAAGCCTAAGTTAATTGTATCCAGTTTGCAAATTAATTGCAATTGAGCAGTCTCTCGTTGGAGTCTGTTTCTGAAGTTTTTTTGTTAAGAATTGCCACTTTTAGGTCACTCAATTACAGATTTGTTACAGTGTGTATGGTAACACCCATTGTTTTATGTTCTCTGTGTATATAAATCTCCCCACTGTATTTTCCACCAAATGCATCCGATGAAGTGAGCTGTAGCTCACGAAAGCTTATGCTGAAATAAATTTGTTAGTCTCTAAGGTGCCACAAGTCCTCCATTTATTTTAAATAATTTTGGATGTTTGCTACATTTTCAAATATATTAATTTCAATTACAACACAGAATACAAAGTGTACAGTGCTCGCTTTAAATTTATTTTTATTACAAATTTTTGGTTTTTTACAGTTCAAATATTTTCAGTTCACCTCATACAAGTACTATAGTGCAATCTCTTTATCATGAAAGTTGAACTTACAAATGTAGAATTATGTTAAAACAAAAACTGTTTTATTTTTTAATGCAATGTGAAACTTTAGAGCCTAGAAATCCACTCAGTCCTACTTCTTGGTCAGCCAATCACTCAGACAAACAAGGTTGGTTACAATTTGTGGGAGATAATGCTGCCTGCTGCATGTTTACAATGTCACCTGAAAGTGACAACGGGTGTTTGCATGGCACTGTTGTAGCTGGTGTTGCAAGATGTTTACTTGCCAGATGCGATAAAGATTCATATGTCCCTTCATGCTTCAACCACCATTCCAGAGGACGTGCATCCAGGCTGATGATGGGTTTTGCTTTATAATGATCCAAAGTGGTGTGGACTGACACATGCTTATTTTCATCTTCTGAGTCAGATGCCAACAGCAGAAGGTTGATTTTTTTTTTTGCGAGGGCGGGGGTGTGGTTCGGGTTCTATAGTTTCCATATCAGAGCGTTGCTCTTTTAAGACATCTGAAAGCATGCTGCACGCTTCCACGATAAAGAGATTTCACTTCAATACTTGTATGAGGTGAATTGAAAAATACTATTTCTTTGGTTTATCATTTTTACAGTGCATATAGTTGTAATAAAAATAATATAAAGTGAGAACTGTGCACTTTGTATTCTGTGTTGTAATTGAAATCAATATTGAAAAGTAGAAAAACATTCAAAAATATTTAATAAATTTCAATTGGTATTCTATTATAAATGCTATTAATCACAATTTTTTTAGTTAATTGCATGAGTTAATTGCGATTAATTGAGAGCCCTATTTTAAAGTAACTACAAAAACATGGTTTAATTTGTGTAACTGTTCTGTTCATATGACCAAATATCCACACATTAACATTTCTTTATAAAACGCTTATTTGTTGATATGGCAAGCTTTTCATCTTGTTCATATACTATAATTTGTTTGTTGAAATATTAAAAAAATCCTGTGTTATGTATAATTGAAATGTTTGTTATAAAGTGGTACACTCTGTTTTTTAGGGTAGAGAGATGTATATTGGAGAGCTGTATAGTTCATTTGGTAGAAACTGAAGAATTTTACCACACTCATCCTTACTCTGATTTAAAAAATTATTATACTTCAGGTTAATCATTTCATTGATATTTCATTCATTTAATATGTATGGTCCGAACACTTACTTAATGTAATTGCACATTTAAGTGTCCTGTTTCTTTTCAGTTGTGGCTAATCGGGAAATAAAGGAGCTGATGATGATTTTTTTTATAGTTTACACTCTGCTCTTTTGGAGAATCATGTTTCTATAATAGTGTCGTCTTAAGTTTTAGAGAAAAAGAGGAAAGCGTCTACTCACTCAGAAGCTTCAGATTCCTCTTCCAGCTCATCAACCTCTTCAGAATTTTCATCAGAAAGTGAAGCTGAAAATGAGAAAAGTAGAAGAAGAAAGCGTAAGAGAAGAACTAAAATAAAACAATCAAGAAAGCGAAGACGGGAAGAGAGAAAGAAAGAGGAGCCAAGGTGCAAACGGAAATCAAACCAAAGAGGGTGACTAATCTGTTAAGAATCCCAAAGAAATCATGTGTGAAATTACCATTTATTGTAGATTTAATTAAATATTTTTTACTACTTATAGAGAAGCTATTAATAACTTAACTAATAAACTGCATCTCTGCACACTGACAGCCATTTGGGACATAATATATTTACATACATTGGGAAGGAGAAACTAATGCATGAAGACAAGATTTAATTATTTGGCATAATTTTTAAAGTAGAGGAAAATTTACTGTACTGTATTAAGGATGCTCATATTAAAATGTGATATATTTATTTTCAATTATGATTTCCTATATTTTAGAATATTAAGATAACTTATTACAGTGTTAACAGGTAACTGATGATCCAAGAAGGAAATATAACTTTTGTCTGTTAAATGTGAAAGGAGCCTTTTTTCTCTAGTTCTTTGATAGCTTGACTTGTAGATGCTGGCATAAAATTAAATGAGTTAACAATGTGATAAAAGTCTTATCCCAATCACCTTTAATGTTGGATATGTCACTTATGATTATTTTTTTGAAATCAGTTTTGATAATCTGTACGTTTTTCAGCCTAGGTTTAGATAATAGTTTTACAAGTACTCCTTTTCTTTTTGCGAATACAGACTAACACGGCTGCTACTCTGAAACCAGTTTTGCTTTGTAAATTGCTTTCTTCCCCTCCCACCCCCCAGCAGCCATTCTGACAAGAGTGATGTAAATGAGAGAAAATCAGTTGACTTGAGCACAAAAAGGGACAAACCTGTGGTTCGACCTGAAGAAATTCCCCCAGTGCCTGAAAATAGATTTTTGCTGAGAAGAGATGTGCCTGTTGTCAAAGTAGAACCTGAGCCGTAAGCTGCAGATTTAACCTTTTTTGTTACACTATAGTATTAACTCAGTGGGGATGTACTTTCCATTAATAAAGGATTTTCTGTACTGACTCTCGGAGGGTCACCCAGTGGTGAAAGTAAAGTTCTTAACATTAAGTAACTTAGCTGCTTGTAACATTTTCCACTGGAATTTCCACTTCAGCCTCTGTCTCTAATCTCATCAGATCGAATCTTACGTAATAACGAGGGCTGTCGATTAATCGCAGTTAATTCGTATGATTAACTCAAAAAAATTAATCGTGATTAATAAAATCGTGATTAATTGCATTGTTAAACAATAGAATACCAATTGAAATGTATTAAATATTTTTGGATGTTTTTCTACCTTTTCAGATATATTTATTTCTATTATAATACAGAATACAAATTGTACAGTGCTCACTATATTATTTTTATTACAAATATTTGCACTGTAAAAATGATACAAAAATATTGTTTTTCAATTCACCTCATACAAGTACTGTAGTGCAATCTTTTTATCGGGAAACTGTAACTTGCAAATGTAAATTTTTGTTGTTACATAACTGCACTCAAAACCAAAACAATGTAAAACTTTAGAGCCTAAAAGTCCACTCAGTCCTACGTCTTGTTTAGCCAATCCCTAAGACAAACAAGTTTGTTTACATTTACAGGAGATACTGCTGCCTGCTTCTTCTTTACAGTGTCACCTGAAAGTGAGAACAGGTGTTCGCATGGCACTTTTGTAGCCAGCATTGCAAGGTATTTACGTGCCAGATATGGAAACATTCGTATGCCCCTTCATGCTTCGGCCACCATTCGAAAGGACATGCTTCCATGCTGATGATGCTTGTTAAAAAAAATTAATGCACTAATTAAATTTGTGACTGAACTCCTTGGGGGAGAATTGTTTATCTCCTGTTCTGTTTTACCCGCATTCTGCCATATATTTCATATTATAGCAGTCTCGGATAATGACCCAGCACATATTCGTTTTAAGAACACTTTCACAGCAGATTTGTCAAAACGCAAAGAAGGTAGGAATGTGAGATTTCTAGAGATAGCTACAGCACACAACCCAAGGTTTAAGAATCTGAAGTGCTGTCCAAAATCTGAGAGGGGCAATGTGTGGAGCATGCTTTCAGAAGTCTTAAAAGAGCAACAGTGAAAATGTGGAAACTACAGAACCTGAAACACCAAAAAAGAAAATCAACCTTCTGCTGGTGACATCTGTCTCAGATGATGAAAATGAACATGCTTGGTCCTGTTCGAACATGCTTTGGATTGTTATTGAGCAGAACCCATCATCAGCATGGACACGTCCTCTGGAAGGGTGGTTGAAACATGAAGGGACATATGAATCTTTAGCGCATCTGGCAAGTAAATATCTCGTGATACCGCCTGTTTTCACTTTCAGTTGACGTAACCGAGAAGTGGGCAGCGTTATCTCCCGCAAATTGTTACCAAACTTGTTTGTCTGAGTGATTGGCTGAAGTGGGACTGAGTGGACTTGTAAGCTCTAAAGTTTTACATTGTTTTATTTTTGAATGCAGTTTTTTTTGTACATAATTCTACATTTATAAGTTCAACTTTCATGATAGAGATTGCATTACAGAACTTGTACTAAGTGAATTAAAAAATACAATTTCTTTTTTTTTACAGTGTAAGTATTTGTAATAAAAAATAAATATAAAGTGAGCACTGTACACCTTGTATTCTGTGTTGTAATTGAAATAAATATATTTGAAAATGTAGAAAACATCCAAAATATTTAAATAAATGGTATTCTATTATTGTTTAACAGCACGATTAATCGAGTGATTAATCAAGATTAATTTTTTAATTGCTTGACAGCCCTAGTAATAACTTTAAATTGTGCCACTCATTGTGAAGGATCCCAAATGTGTTACAAACCTAAATTGAAATATAAACAATACAAATAGATTAGTTCATCCATTGCTTCTGTATGAAACCCCAGGATAAAATGCAGTAATTGTTTAGCAGTGCATAGCAATATAACAGAGTAGTTTAAGAGGGAAAATGAAGTATTACCTTTCCAATTTAAACTGTAAGAGGAATTTGATTTCAGTCTTGTGATCAGTTGGAATTTGGTCAAGACCTTGATGTTAATATGCTTCTCCCTATTTTCCAAAAACGCTATCTTTCTAGAGAAACCAAATAATCATGAATTTGTAAAATAGTTTCAAATTAAATATAAAAGAAATATTATACAAAGTTCAAATGCTCTTTCTATAGCATACTCTGTGTAATGGGCTAAATGGCTATATATACAATACTGGTCAATCATCTACAGAGCCTGTTTACACTCAAACAATATTCATGAACATAATAAAGTTGACAATATCAGATAAGTCCCTGCTTGAAATGATAAATCATTTCTTCAAGCTTTGACAACTATTCATTTCTACTGAGCATACTGAAGTGTATTTACAGGAATGTTGAATTGCCTTTCATTGCTAAAAACCATTAGAAATGGTCAGTTGTCCATAGGTGGCAATCTAGGGATGCCCCTTGGGGCTTGTGTACATGAATGTTTAGTTTGTGGCAAGCTGGGATGTAATTCTATCCCATGCTAGCTTGCTGCACGGTAAGGGTCAGTGTGGACTATCCTGATGTGCACTTACAGTTCTCTAGTCAGTGTGCATTGTCAGGGTACACATGAACCTTAGTGTGTAGCAGGCGCAGTATGGGTTAGATTTACACCCCAATTTGCTGTGATCTAATTTCTGTATAGACAAGCCCTTAAAGTAATATATTTGTGGATGCGGAGATCCAGGCATTACTCAGTGCACATATGGTTAGCAGACAGGTGATAAAAATGACTGCGTCCTAGAAAAAGGGTGCACTGTTCTAACAGATCATTTTGCAAGTTCATTAGTAAGTCAGCATTATTTACTGTAGATAGTCTAATCTTGTTAGCTGCGTGAAAATTACTGTGGTAGTGATCCACCTTTCATAGGGAAGCTATCTATTCACTTATTTTTTTTCTCTCCTCATAATATTGCTTTCTCAGTACACTGACTTTCAGTCTTTATTTGTTTTATTGGACCTCTTGGTAAATATTTTGTACATTATTAGCTTAATGATGTATGAGGAACAAATTCATATTTTTATTACTGTGTTACATTAAACCCATTTTTTCTTCTTATTTTAGGAAACTTCTTGATGTTGCACCAGTTTTGACTGACCAGAAGCCGTCAGTCTCTAAATCTGGAAGAAAAATTAAAGGAAGAGGAACAATCGTATGTTTATATTTCTCTCACCCTTTCCCCTACCCACCCCTACTTCCCAGAGTTTTAAATAACTCATATGGTTTGCATGTGATTTTATTTTAACAGGTTGAAGAGCCATAGCTTTCTCGGTTGGTGTGTTGAAATGTTGCAGCAAAATTAAAACTGTATTTGTAAAACCATCACATTTTTATACCCCTTACACTAAAAACAGGCTTACCTATTAGATTGATGGGAAAAGCAGGATGTTTGCCCTTAGTCATGAGTGGATATCAAAATCACTTAATCACAACAGACATACTTAGATGGTAAATAATGCCCGCTAGATTCATCCCATAATCACCGCTGGATCCCAATATATGGCACCCTGGACGATAGACTACAGAAGCAGCCAGACACAATGACAATAACTGCTACCTTTCTCCATTTGTCAGAGTGCCCCACAATAGCCTTAGTTGAACCCCAGGATTGTAAGGTGCAGAGATAAGGAAGTACTGTCTCTTTTGCCTTTTGTTATGATAACTGTTGATCATGTCTCCAGTTGTAGTAACTGTGCTCTTCTGATTACTGTATATATGTAGTCGAGAAAGTAGAGTCACATTGTTGGGGTCTGAGGATTCAGTGGTATGGGGGGAGGGATCTTTGGATGTATTAGCCTTTCAGTCTCTATTTTGATGGGTTTGGGTAGCCAAAGTAAGAGACGTGTAGTTGTAGGTCAGTTGGTCAATATAGGTCTCATCTTAGATCCACTGTGCAATGAGTTACATAAGCTACAAGTGAAGTTTTAATGTTGTTTAATGCAAGGTCAATATCTCATAGTTACATTCACCTATAATTTAGTCATGAAAGTTGAAAAATTAGAAGGGGGTTCAGAGAAGAGCTGAAAGAATGGTTTGAGGTCTCAGAAAAACGTTTTATAATGAGACACAGAAACTCAAAATACATTGTTTATCCAAGAAAAGTTTTAGGTGACTTGATCACAGTCTACAAGAGCCTACGTGGGGAAAGACAGTTATAATAGAGAGCTCTTTAATCTAGCAGAAAAAGGCATAAGAAGTTTGTTAGAACTGAAGTTAGACAAATTTACACTAGAAATAAGGTGCAGATTTTTAAGTGAAGGTAATTAGCCACTGTAGCAATTTTCATAGGGATATGTTGGATTCTCCATCAGTAAATCTCTAAATCAATACTGGATATTTTTCTGGAAGCAATACTGTCACTCAGACAGAAGTTCTTTGAATGGCACCATGATGCATATTATGATCATGGCAATAGCTATGAGGCCGTCGTCATGCTTCCATCCTTGTGGATCCTCCCATTTGAGGCAAACAAACTTTTTAACCTTGGAATTGTTGAGGCCCTCTACTCCTTGAAAGATTCAAAGGTAACTGAGTATACTTTGAGTCTTTATGACTCAGCTCCAAGAATGAAGTAGCCACAGCTGCAGCCATCCTTCAGACAGCATTCCTCTGCCCAGTATTACCATTGGCCAGAGAGGCCATCGCAGATGACCCTCTGCCTCCTCATCTATTGCCTCACAGTCTTGGGCTTCCACCAGACATCAAGTTTGATGCCAATGTTGAGAGCCTAATAGAACCAATAAAGGATTTTTTACTTTCTAAGATTCCCAGCCCCTTTGGAAAGTGCCTCTTGTTTTCAGGAAGCTTGGGCTGGGATTACTTGGAACCTGTGGGTCCTGAATGTTGTAAGTAGACTCCCTTCTTCAACTCAGACCAGTGGAGGGAGTTGCCCTTGGAGTTCAGGGCTGGGGTTTTGATTTCCATTACTTTCTTATCCTAAAGAAGAGAGGAGGTTGGTGGCCCCTCCTGGACCTTTGATATCTCAACAGCTATATCCACCATTTCAAGTCCAGGATGGTGATTCTACCCTCCATAATTCCTACATAAGGTCTTCAAGACTGGTTTGGAGCTCGTGGCCTGCAAGCTGCCTATTTACATATAGCCAGCAAGCCCTACAAGAAATCTGAGATATTTCCTGTGGGACATTTAATTATCAGTACAGGGTCCGGCTCTCTGGTCTTTCCGCACTATGGGTGTTCTCCAAGTGTTTGGCAGTTATAGGAGACAAGGAATCCAACTCTACCTTTACCTCAATGACAGGCTAATTCGAGGCAGATCACTCCAACTGGTCATCTTTTCAGTTCAAGTAATTCACACCTGTATGCCACACTGGGCCTCAAGGTCAACAGACAAAAATCTACAATGACTTGGACTCAGAGCATAGAGTTAATAGGAGGACTGGTAGACTCCAGATCAGTGGAGAGTGTACCTTCCACAAAATAGATTCCAAGCAATAGTAGGTATCATTAACCAACTTCAGGATCACCCAGAATATCAGTGGAAACCTGCCTCAGGCTTCTAGAACATGCAGTCTCATGTACCCATGTGAAGTGATTGCCAGACTTCACCTATGTTCTATGCACGTTGTATCTACCCAAGAGACACTGAATGAACATAGTGATTACAATCCCTCAAGAAGACCTCTCTTCGTTAAGCTCATGGAAGGAGACTCTCTTCAGGTGTGCAACAGAGTATTCTATCTACACTTCTGTCTACCATGACTCTGATGGCAGACTCCATCACTCAGAGATGGGCAGCTTATCGAGGTCACCTTAAAATTCAGGACCTATTGTCCTCTCTGGAAGCTTGCTTCCATTTAAATATCTTAACGTTCAAAGCTGTCTATCTCACATGCAGAATATTCCCTTCTCTACTCTGGAGATCCACAATACTAGTGCTTACAGACAACACCATAGCCATGCATTATATCACTAGATAAGAGGGAGAAAGATTGCGTCTGTGCTCTGTAAGGAGACCATTTGGCTCTGTAGTTGGTGCATTCTGACTCAGATCAAACCGGTGGCTCTCCACCTTTTCAATCTTCAGAACGCTTTGGCAGATCAATTCAGCAGGCATCCTCAGACAACCGGGGCGTTCTGTCAGACTTCATCTTGCAGAACATTGTTCACAAGTGTGGATTCCTAGAAATAGACTTTTTGCCCAAGACCAGGAACAAGAAGTGTCAGACGTTTTGCTCCCGAAGGGGTTCAAGTCCAGGCTCCCTGATAGATGCCTTCCTCATCCCCTGTACACTGAGTCTGATGTATGCCTTTCCCCGATCCCTATGATACTGAGGGTTCTGAGGAAACTGAGGCAAGACTCAGATTATGATAGCCCCAGCATGGGCCAGGCAGTTCTTGTATTCAGGTCTGACAAACCTTTTAACACAGCACCCCCCACCCTGCTGACCCTGCCTGCTATAGTCTTGCAGAGCAATAGCCTCTTAGACCCAGCTTTATTACATTTGACAGCCTGGATCCTGGCTGCATGACACACACCAAAAGAAGCTGTTCAGCTGAGTTTTGGAATATTCTGCTCCAAAGCAGGAAATTTTCAACCAGACAGACTTACAAAGCTAAATGGAAGATTGTCTTAGAGTTCTAAATAAACTACTCCATTCATCTCCCAGTTTTCTTTCCCAAGTCTCACTTAACCGTGGGAGAAGCTAAACTTCACACAGAAAGGGCACTGTCTCTTTATAATGACAGGATAAAATTGTTCAGGAGCACCGCCCAGTTCATTTGTGGCCTTTGCTGATATAGCTAAGGAGTAATCTATATACACTCATGTTATCTAGGGAGGTCTCCAGCTGTATAAAGACACGTTATGAGTTAGTCAGGTTTGATCTAGCTAGCCATATTGGAGCTCATTGCACTAGAGCTCAGACTATCTGACAAATGGCCCTATAGCTGTAATTTGTAGAACAGCTACATTGAGCTTGGTCTGCTTATTTACAAGACACTATTCCTTAATATAGGCTTCCAGATTGGATGTTCATTTTGGAAGAGATGTACTGCAGTCAAATTTAAATAGGACTTCTACCACCCTCCACCAAGCAGACAGACAACTGCTTTGTTAGTGAAATACATGTAGACTCGAAGAAGAAAGGTTTGTTATCCTGCAGTAACTGTGGTTCTTTGAGATGATGAGTTGTCTGCATGGATTCCGCAACCTTCCCTCCTTCTCGGCTCTTATGGAATCCTACTGCTCTGGGTTCTGTTTTGGCAAAGAAACTGAGAGAGTTGGATTCGCTTAATCCATTATGCCGTTCGATGGGGGCCCTCAAGTGAATACTGCTGACCAAGCGAATCAGATCTTATGCACAAGGGACACATGTCCACATGGGTTCCACTTTTGGTGCGCAACATACCTTTAAGAACTACACTTACTGTAGGGTAAGTAACTGTTCTTTATGGGCTTTATGATGCAGAGATTACTGGGTGAACTCGTCTGTCCTGTGTTATTGAGCAGGTGAGACTAAGGCCATGTCTACGCTGCTGCGATCGATGCAGCGGGGGTTGATTTAGCGGGTCTAGCAGAGATCTGCTAAATTCACTGCAGAGTGCTCTCCATCGATTCTGGTACTCCACCGGAAAAAGAAGATTAAGTTAAGTTAACCGGAGAGCGTCTCCCATCGACGCAGCACAGTGCAGACACTGCAGTAAGTCGACCTAGGCTACATCGTGTCCAGCTACTTTATTCATGTAGCTGGAGTAGCATAACTTAGGTCGACTTACCGCAGTAGTGTAGACCAGGCCTAAATGATTACCATGGTCACTTGTGGCCTTAAAATCTATGAATTTATGGCTGAGACTCCTGATTTTGCTTGTGTTATTGAGACCTGCTGAATAATGCTTTTGCCTCAGTTCTCTCCTGCAGGGTACTTGGTTTCCTTTTTGCCTTTGTTTAAGCCTGCTTTTGTACTCTTCCAGCGATACCACACACCACCTCGATCACGATCTTGTTCTGAATCAGATGATGATGAGAGCAGTGAAACCCCTCCTCATTGGAAAGAGGAGATGCAGAGGTTAAGAACATACAGACCACCCAGTGGGGAGAAGTGGAGTAAAGGAGATAAGTAAGATCTTTACTACAAATTTTAAACTGTTATATATGTTGTTTGTCTTGTAAAATGAGAAGATACTCTCTTCAAGTTCAGAATAATAAAAATAGAAAAGACTTATTCCATAACCTTTCCATATTGTTACTATGCCACAGTCTCTCTTGGAAGCACAGTCAAAAAGAAATATATCAAATATTGTAAACAGTCCTTATACAGTTATAAATGTTTCAACAGAAGTAGCTCTATGAAAAAATTCTGATCACTTGGTAACTGTGGTGTGAATCTTGTTATACCATCAGAATATAGTCTTACTCAGTTTTCTGTGTTTATGTATCTGATGGCTATTGAATAATAGTAACATATTCGTCATAAACAAAACTTCCCAATTGCTATGAATTCCTTCTGCCTGTTCATATATTGTAAGATTGTTTGGTAGGAAGTCTTTCCTCCACCAGGAATAACTTCTCACTCCATGTCTACTTCATCAACATTTCTGAGCAGTGTTGCATTTGCTGATGTCTACAAGGCAGCAATGTGGTTGTCTGTATTTTTTGTGCTCATTACACCATCTCTCAAGCATCTCATGACAATGCCAACTTTGGCAAGTCAATGTTGCAATCTCTGTTCAGATGATCTGAAGTCCCTCCACCTGTAAGGTAACTGCTTATGCATCACCTATAGTGGAATGTATTATGTACAATCACACAAGAGAAAAAACAGTTCTTTGAGATGTGTTTTGCACATATGCATTCTAGGACGCTCCCACTTTCTCTGCTACTTTGGACATTCTGCTCTTTCGCATTGTTGTACAAAGAGGGAGACAGTAGCCATACCTGTTTCATGCCTGCACTCTAGAGCACAAGGAGAGCAGAGCACGTGCTCCATCTGGTGATACTCCTCCCAAAAGTCTGACTCGAGTGCACTTGGTGCACAAACACCTGCAGTGTATATAGACACAATACATTTCAAAGAACAACAGTTACTGTACTGATAAGCTACCATATATTTTTTGGATGGTGAGATTGTGCAATATATAAGCCATTCATATCATTTAGCTTATCTGTATGCTGTAAAACTAATGATTTTAACTGATATTTGATAGCTACTTCTCATCTGGGAGAGAACAGCTATCTAATAACTTCATAATTAATAAAGCCATTTCACATCTGAAAGGGAATTTTTTATAGTATAATAGGCTTTTTTAAAGATGTATATGTATCCTTGTGACAGAAACCCTTATTTATTACCAAATATAACATTTTCCTGTACCTAGTTTCATTCAGCAGTCTGAAGACCCAATTGTACTGATATTCTATATTGGATGTAGAAAATAAGCAAACTAATTTTTAGGGAATTTCCTTTAACATCGTGTACTTTTTTTTTTTAAGGTTGAGTGACCCATGCTCAAGCAGATGGGATGAAAGAAGTTTGTCCCAGCGATCAAGGTCTTGGTCACATAATGGCTATTCTGATCTCAGTACCCTGAGGTATACCAGCCACCACAAAAAGCACCGAAAAGAGAAAAAGAAGACAAAACACAGAAAAAAAGCCAAAAAGCAAAAGCATTTCAAGAAACATAAACAAACTAAAAAAAAGAGACCTTCACCCTCCTCAGAGGTAGAATCCTCTCGTTCTTCTATCAGGAGGACAAAGTCATCTCGGGATCATGAGAGGAAGTCTCCTTCTTCCTCATTATCTTCTAGACGCTCATCCAGAAGAGACTGGTCTAAATCTGACAAAGATGACCAGAGTTCATCAACTCTATCAAGCAGAGACTCTCGATCATATTACAGGTCCAGGTGTAGACCCAGATCTAGATCTAGATCACGGTCTTATTCCAGAAGAAGTTCTAGATCAAGAACAGCATCTAAATTGTCTCAATCTCGAAGCAGATCAAGATCTAGCACTAACTCCAGGCACCACAGGACAGTTTCAAATTCACCACGAAATACTAGGGCAGAATTGAATGAAAATAAGCCAAACAAAACTGAACCTGTAAGAGCAGTAATACCACAGAGTGATAAAGTTGTAGTACAGCCTGTTGTAGCTGAAAATATTCCAGTTATACCCTTAAGTGACAGTCCTCCACCTTCTAGGTGGAAACCTGGACAAAAGCCCTGGAAACCATCCTATGAGCGAATTCAGGAAATGAAAGCTAAAACAACCCATTTAATGCCTACCCAAAGTAGCTACAATTTAACAAATATTAAAGAAATTAATCCTTCCTCCTCCTCCCATAAGCGACAAAAGAGTTCAGATAGTGATCGAAGTGATTATTCAAGGTCTCATAGTGAGAGAAGTTCGGATAGTTGGCTAAGATCAAGGAGCAGGTCTTCTCGAAGCAGATCCTACTCTAGATCTTATTCAAGATCAAGGAGTCCATCTAGTTCAAGATCAAGATCTCGGTCAACTGGCAGATCTCAATCACCAAATAGATACCGCAGTGACCAGTCAGGTTATAGCGGGTCATCATCTTATTACTCTCTTAGTGATGACGATAGACATGGAAGCAAAAGGAAATCTGAATCCAGTGAGCAAAATTTCCAATCATTGAAGAAAAGGCAAGAGAGTAGCTCTGAAAGTAGCACAGTTGTCAGGAAGAGAAAAGCCTATGATGAGTCTTCTCAAGGACGAAAAGAGAGTGAGAGAAGATCATCTTTAGACTTTTCTACAGATAGTGAGCATTCTGTTAAAATACAGCCAGTCCAGGAAAAAGGAGGACATTCTCAACCAGAAGGAGACAACCAGAAAGAGAATAAAAACAATTTGACTGCTGACAGAAGTGAGGAGAAATCCAAGTCTGAATGGGACAGTGACCATTCAAAAAAGAAATCTTTGAGGGAGAAAACTTCTGAACAGCATAGAAGTGGTGCACAGACAAAAAGAAAGACTTATTCAGGCAGTAAATGGGACTCGGAATCAAATTCAGAAAGAGGCGAGACTAGAAATAGTAGAGAAGATTCTAGGCCCTCATCCAGTAAAGAGGAAGGTGAGGCCACATCAGGATCTGATACAGAGCTCAGTCTTACCAAAAGCAGGGTGAAAACTAAATCAAATTCTTCAGAAGGTTTTCTGGATTCTTCTGACCATACTTGGAAAACAAGCAAGCAACAGTCCTCCTCTTCTGCATCTGAGAATTCCCACTCCAGTTTGGCAAATATTAAAGGAAAGTCAAAAAAACACAAACATGGGTCCAAAAAAAATCTCAAAAAGTCACATTCCAAAAAAGCCAAAGAGAAATCAAAGGATAAAAAAGAGAAGAAGCATAAGGTTCAGAAACAAAAAGAGCTTTTTCACTGGCAGCCTCCACTGGAGTTTGGGGAGGAAGAAGATGAGGACATGAATGAAAAGCCTGTTACCAGAGATGATAAAAAACAAAAGCAACTTACCAGGGACAGTAAAGATAAAAACCAACAAGCTTATGAACACAACAAAATGTGCAAAGATAAAACTGGAAATGGTGAAAAGTCTTGTGAAGATGAGAACCTCTCGAATAAAAACACTACGTGCGATACATCACCAGATCATAGTCACCTTAATAAAGACAACAGTGATCACAACTATTCAGACAGTACATTAAATCCAGAAATAAATGTGGCTACTTCAAAGAAAGGTGTTAAACATAGTGAAGAAAGTAAACAAAATGGATCAGAGGATGTTATGCAGACAGATGATAACATGGAGATTTGTACTCCAGATCGTAACTCTCCTGGGAAGGTGGTTGTGGACATTTTGTCTCCTGTCATCCTGAGTGCTAAATCTCAGAATTTAAATATTAATGCAAACAAAGATTTACAGAATGAGAACCCTGGACCAGATACAGCCAAACAAGGAAACCGTATTAAACAATTGATCAATGTTAAAGAAGTCAAAAAAATAGGAATTCAAGACAGTAGCTCCGTCACCATGGTTGCTACTGTGGAAAACACTTTGAAAACTGAAATAACTGAAAATATACAAAGCAGTATGATAGATAATAAATGGAAACCATTACAGGGTGTAGGTAATCTACAATCTGCTACTGCTAGTAGTGCTGCAGAAGTTACAAACAGTACTTCAGCACCTGACTCTAAGCCACAAGGTTTAAGAATAGAAATAAAAAGTAAAAATAAAGTCAGGCCAGGATCTCTGTTTGATGAAGTTAGAAAGACAGCACGGTTAAATCGGAGACCAAGGAACCAAGAGAGTTCAAGTGATGAACAGTCTCCTCCAAGTAGAGATGACAACAGCCAATCCAGGAGTCTAAGTAGGTCCCGAAGTAAATCTGAATCTAAATCCAGACATCGAACAAGATCTCTATCCTACAGTCACTCAAGAAGTCGATCACGAAGTTCCACTTACTCATATAGGTTAGCAATTTGTTATGTAATCTCTGTTTTAGTAATCTACAGTTTTACTTAAACAGTAAGCAAACAAATTTGAGATAAAAGTACAAGTTCTGTGTTGACAGGATCTCTCATTTTCCAACAGTAATGTGCTAACTAAAAACTAGCAATATATGTCTTCACTAACTAATTTTCAGTAAAGCATTTTATTTTTCTAGTTTATTTTGAAGTGTTAATTCTGTTTCCATCACTATTCATTTTAATAATAATTCAGTATATGCTTTTCACAGTTGTTTATCAATTATAGATCAAGAAGCTATACAAGAAGCCGAAGCAGAGGATGGTACAGTAGAGATTGGTCAAGAAGTCGAAGTAGATCTTACCACACTTACAAGAGTCATAGGTAAGGATACGATTTTGTCAGGAAGGTCACAGAAGTCATGGATTCTGTGACTTTAATGGATGTCAGTGACATCTTTGGCTTCAGCCCTGCCGCAACAGAAGGGCTGGAACATTTCTCAGGCCCCTCTTCTCGTTTTCCACACCCCTGGTCTGGAGTAGTATGGCTTTCAGCTCTTTGTCCCCCTCTTGGAATCTCGGGGCTGAAGCGGCTCTCAGCCCCACCCCCTGCAGCAGGGCTTGGGCTGTCAGTTCGCCACCCACTGACAGGTCACAGGCTTCTGTGAATTTTTGTTTATTGCCCATGACCTTTCCATGACTGAAAAATTCCTGTGACAAAATCTTAACCTTAATCATAGGTAAGTTTCTGTGATAGAGATAAGAACGCCCTGAGTATGTGTTTATCACAAACTACAAATCAGACATATCCTAGTAAGTTAAATTACTTTTTTTGATGTTGAGTTGTACTTATGCAAGTGCATCCTAGAAGCAATCTACTCTGAAATATGTATGCTTTTTAAGACTAGAAACAGACTGTAACTGCTTATTTTTGAAGAATATGTTTAAATGTCATGCAGTGTAGACAAGGAATATCCAAGCAAGTCACTTAAAATTTTTTTTCTAATTCAGTCCTTGGTCCGAATTTAATGATTAAAATGTTTTCTTTGATTGTGTCACAGTCGAACCTATAGTAGAAGTCGATCCAGAAGCAGTTCATATGATCATCACAGTCGATCCAGGTATGAATTATGATACTACACAACCACTGGGAATAAAGTAATTTTTATAATGAGCAAATGTATTAAGACAGTGATATTGTTCAAAGTACATCTTTATAGTAAGCCATAATATAGCAAACTTAATTTCCTGAAATTAAATCAGATTGCTTTAAAAGAGGAAAAGAGCAATCAGAGTATCCAGATATCACAGGCATGGGCACGGTATTAGGCCCTGAAAAGAATTGAATTGATTGGTGCCCTTACTGCTGTTTTCTACTCTTTTGTCCTCCGTTTTAAATCCCCCCAAATTTTTCTGCTTTTTATTTTACAAGAGTATGGTCAAGGAGGGAAGTCAAGGCTTGATATTCTTGATACTTCGTGCAAAATTTGTAGACAGATTTGTAAAATTCTTTATTTTATTTTAAAATATATTGAATTATTTTTTAAAAGTAAACCACTTATTTGGGTAAGCCATTGCTTTTTGAAGAAACTTTATACTCTTCCTGATAAACATTTTATTACATTTACAATTATTTTGCCTTATTTGCCAAATCCCTCAAGTAGCAATAGGAATATAGCAACAAAAATCTTTCCTTTTATATAAATGTCTTCACAAGAAACATCCAAAATTCTAATTTTTATCATTTTAGAAAAGAACTTTCCAAAGTCTTCAATTATTTTTTTCCTCTTAAAGTAGGTCATATACTTATGATAGTTACTATAGCAGAAGTCGTAGTCGAAGTAGAAGTCAGAGGAGTGACAGCTACCGCAGATCTCGAAGTTATGACAGACGGTCCAGGTATGTAATTTTTCAGTGCCACAACTTCATAAACTTAACTGTATATAATTAATTTCCTTAGGTGCTTTATTGGAAGTTTATAAGCAACAACATTTCAACAGATGCAGTCTTTTTCAAGTATAAAATGTACTGTTACTAGCAAATTCGTTTTACGGTAAATTAAGAACCAGAAATATAAAGAGATAACACAAACACACACAATCCCTACTTCAAGAATTCCAAAGGAAAGACGAACACAGAGGAATTTAAGAGAAGAGATAAATCATTGTACTATTCTATGTAATCCATTGTGTGTACGTGTGCATATGTTCATCTCTACACCTGCATATACATATTTTTTAAAATCTGCCAGTTAATTCCCATTGGCTAAATGAGGAATAGTAATTGCAGGATTTAAATGTAACCATGCTTGTGCTTAAACGCCATGGGTATAAAATACTGAATACTACCCTGAGTGTCAAGATTTTACTGGATGGTAGATCTTCTTTTTTAGCTAGACCTCAATGTTAATACAAAAAACTTGTGAATGGGAGATGAAAAATAACTATGCTAACAGGAATGACAATCGAAATGTAATTACAGCTACAATTAAAGTAACTGTAAGTGTAATTATAGTTACACTTCTATAGACTTTGGCTACATTCTTCACAGTCCAATTGCTGTTAAAGGTGACATTCCTAGCACATGTTCAAAAAAGAATCGTTATCTACAAGCCTAGTGCTTTGCTGGTATTGCTGTCTGTACAGTGTGGTCCGTGATATAAATTTGGGACTATATAGCACCCTCAATCCACAATGGAATTCCTTTGGGAGGTTTGCACAAAGATCAAGGGTGGAATATGATCTTTTGGTAGTAACTTAAGTTTTAGTTGTTCTCTCAACCAGCATCACTAGGTGGGAAAATGTGCCAGTGTTTAGCATTATCACTGTTTCTCTTCCTTCTGCATTCTCCTTTCTTTTTCATTCCCCAATTTTCTTGTTTCCTCTGTATTTCTCTCCTTGTAACAATTCCGTGTCTAGCCTGTGGACATTACTCCCACCCCTTCCTCATCCCATCCATTGGTGACATAGGGCTTGTCTTACACAGTGCAGTAATGCACGTCAGTGAGGTATGAATTCCAACATTCACCAGTGTGTTGCATGCTAACTGGCCTGTGTAAACCCTGCTGATGTGAGCTCCTACTGTGCACTAGAGAACTTTTAGTGTGCATCAACAGGGTCTGCCTCAGTCAGTTAGTGCACAACATTAGAATTGACACCCCACTGGTGTGCATTACCACACTGTTAAAGTTAAGTTTCATTATGCATTAATGTTGACATCCTCATGAGGATAATGGAGAGTGGGAAGTAGACCCCTCTGAATCATTGTTTCAGGCTGCCTGCAAACATCGGGAAGACAGCATTGGATCAGGGTACATTTATTTGCATTTGGAAGGTTTTCTTCACAACCAAAAGGGCCAAAAAAGAACATCAAGCAAGTTGCATCCTGGCCACTGGCCAAGTATTCATCACTTCTGGTTTATACAGCCCAGAATGCCTATTCTCATTTTGATATGCTGGTATTTCCAAAACCGAGTTGTATCATTTCAGGGGGCCCAGTCTTGCAAACCCCTACTCACCTGTTGATTTGACACTACTCACATGAGGTAAGGGTTTTGCAGGATTAGGCCCATGGAGAAAACACAGTAAAACAAGTGTAAGGATCCATTCAAAAAGACTCTACCTGTTCAGCCTCTGCTAGCTCACTGAACTCGAGCAAAACAAAATATATTTTTTAGTTCCGCTTCCAAAATTTAGTTGTGGTGCGTGATATCCTGGCCACACTGAAGTTAATGGCAAATGCCCTCACCGCAAACAGGATTTCACTCTGGAAATTTAGCAACGTTTTGGATGTAACAAATAGGCTTAGAAATGATGAAGCTCTATCAAAATGATCAGATTTTCAGTGGAATCATAGAATATGAGTGTTGGAAGAGACCTCAGGAGGTATCTAGTCAAACCCCTTGATCAAAGCAGGACCAACCCCAACTAAATCATCCCAGCCAGGGCTTTGTCAAGCCTGACCTTAAAAACCTCTAAGGATGGAGATTCCACCACTCCCTAGGTAACCCATTCCAGTGCTTCACCACCCTCCTAGTGAAAAAGTTTTTCCTAATGTCCAACCTAAACCTCCCCCACTGCAACTTGAGACCATTACTCCTCATTCTGTCATCTGCCACCACTGAGAACAGCCAAGCTCCATCCTCTTTGGAACCCCCCTTCAGGTAGTTGGAGGCTGCTATCAAATCTCCCCCTCGCTCTTGTTTTCTGCAGACTAAATAACCCTAGTTCCCTCAGCCTCTCCTGGTAAGTCATGTGCCCCAGCCCCCTAATAATTTTTGTTGCCCTTCGCTGGTCTCTCTCTAGTTTGTCCACATCCTTTCTGTAGTAGGGGCCCAAAACTGGACGCAGTACTCCAGATGTGGCCTCGTGAGTGCTGAATAGAGCGGAATAATTACCTCCCTTGATCTACTGGCAATGCTCGTACAAATGCAGCCCAATATGCCGTTAGCCTTCTTGAACACAAGGGCACTTGTTTTGACTTGTATCCGGCTTCTCATCCACTGTAATCCCCAGGTCCTTTTCTGAAGAACTGCCATGTAGCCAGACAGTCACCAGCCTGTAGCGGTGCATGGGATTCTTCTGTCCTAAGTGCAGGACTCTGCACTTTTCCTTGTTGAACCTCATCAGATTTCTTTTGGCCCAATCCTCCAATTTGTCTAGGTCATTCTGGACGCTGTCCCTACCCTCCAGCATATCTACCTCTCCCCCCAGTTTAGTGTCATCAGCAAACTTGCTGAGGATGCAATCCATCCCATCATCCAGATCATTAATGAAGATGTTGAACACTACAGTACCGACCTATTGGACACTTTGCTTGATACTGGCTGCCAACTAGACATCGAGCCGTTGATCACTACCCATTGAGCCCAACGATCTAGCCAGGTTTCTATCCACCTTATAGTCCATTCATCCAATCCATACTTGCTGGCAAGAATACTCTGGGAGACCGTATCAAAAGCTTTGCTAAAATTAAGATCTATCATGTCCACCTCTTTCCCCATATCCACAGAGCCAGTTATCTCATCATAGAAGGCAATCAGGTTGGTCAGGCATGACTTGCCCTTGGTGAATCCATGTTGACCGTTCCTGATCACCTTCCTCTCCTCCGAGTGCTTCAGAATGGATATACATTGTGTTCCTGTAGAAGTTTCCACAGATTTTTTTTTCTTCTCACCTACACTCATCTTCTAAGATTTGGATTGCCACAGTTTTGAACTTGAAACAAAAACATTGAAATCTGATTTGTAAGGAGTTTTAATCTTTTCTTTTCTTTAATTGTAGGTCTTATGGCTCTGACAGTGAAAGTGATCGCAGTTACTCTAACAACCGAAGCCCCAGTGAAAGCAGCAGATCTAGCTGAAAATGTCTCCTGAGCAATGTAGACTGTATTTAGTAATTCTATGTAAATGTTGTAATACCTTTGTTCTGTCAGTGTCACAAGTGAAGGATGTTTACTGAGTGAGGTGAAACTTGCTTATTAGCAGTGGATTCATTTGACTGGCTGCATTGACGAATGGACATTTTGAGCACAACTCACTAAGGTTTTGGGTTTTTTCCCTTATGCCAAATGCTACTGTAACAAACTATGAAGACTAACTTTATGTGATTGAATCACATTTTCCAAGCCATGAAATTACATTTATGTGCATTTGCTGGTATTCCTTTTCTGAATGCAGCAATCTGTACTGTCTCAAAATATCCCTATAAATACCAGAGGGCTCTCAGCCTATTATTTTGAAATAAATGCTGATAACTATAAAACTTTGAAGAAAAATATTTGTAAAGGCTGCCATCTGTATATTTTATTAAAATGCTAATTTTTAAAAGCTGGCTGTCAGTTCAGTGGTGTCTTGTACATACTTCTTATAAACATAGATTTGATTAACAGTAGCAAGGTGATGAAAACAGACTGCCACACTGTCTTAGCACTCAACCCCTTTGTACCTTGATATTGCAGAGGTATGAGGAAAAGGGTGAGATATTGTATACCATGCCGCTTGTAATAATTAGGCACAATGTGCAAAGAAAAGGGTGATGAATCAGGGTTCATTCTTAATATCCGACTTGTTGTCTAAGAACTTAAAAGTTTTTAAGTGATTTTCTTTGTGATAATTAGCCCAATGTTTAAGACCCCAGGAAAAAAATTGCTTCTAGGCAGTCCTATTTCAATTCATGCTGCTGTGCGTGG
Source organism: Dermochelys coriacea (assembly GCF_009764565.3). NCBI lineage: Eukaryota > Metazoa > Chordata > Testudines > Dermochelyidae > Dermochelys > Dermochelys coriacea. The sequence continues at coordinate 263,319,502 of NC_050069.1, forward strand.
AGTACATCAGTTTGTCTTTGAAGTTGAACATTATAAATCTTTGAGTCACATTACGAGTCCATGAAAATAGACATGGAAAATTAGTTTTGACAGATTAAATCATAATGGCCCATTCCAAAATGTTTGTAGGTAAAACATTGTCTTCTAAGTTAGGATGTATCTCTTCTGTATTAGGGAGATGTCATTGTGTGGTTCTTGGACTATTTATTAATCTGTAATATGGCATTGCTATAAAAGTGATATGCTTAATAAAAAAGTATCCACAGTACTTTGGAAGTTTAATACCAAAAGTGAATCCACATTATGGACAAATGGTTTGCAAAAGTTGTGTTGAATAATTTTTTTGCAAAACTCTGGTTCAACTGATTCAAAATTACTTGTAAATAAATACATTTTTCATTGTTTAAGAATTTGTATACTAAGAAATGATTTTTTTTATTTAAATGGCAGTAATAAACTCTGGGTTTATAATGGCAAAGCTGACTAATATAGCTTTAGCAATGCTAATGAGTACTGCAGTGTACTATAATAGCTTGCTTTATTAACTTTCTGTAATATTTTGAGATTGTTTACTTTTCTCAAATGTTTTGCAATAGTGACAATTATTTTTTTGTATCTCATCAGGAGCTTTGAAGTGTAAAAAGTTGTCTTTTTTTCTTAGTTAATACAAAAATTTTTGATAGTATTAAATTACTAAAAATTAGTCTTTAGGCGCTCAGCTGAAACATGCAAAGGAAATTCAAAAAGAAGCTTGAATATTTAATGTCATACTCCACTTACGCTCTGTGCATAGATAAGAGGGGGCATTTAGTTTGCAAGGTCCTAGGATACTTAGAACTGAACTAATTGAGAGATGAATATCCAGTTTTCAAACATAGGTTCAAATCAGGTTCTTAATCCCAAAAGTTAGGATTAAACCCTTCTAACACTTATGGTAGCTTTAAAAGAAAAAGCACACCCACAATCTTTTAAATCCATATTTTGTAAGTACTTGAAATGTACATTCAACTGAAGCTAAAAATAGTTGTGTTCTAGCAGGTCATGCAGGCTTACATAAATGTTTCTAATAAAGTTGCAACCTGCTAATCAGAATCATGAATGAATATGTCATTGCTAACTCAAAAGAAGGTTATTTCATGCAGATCCATCATTTTAAATGCAAAAGTAAGTGAATATGTCACCTTATTTGCAAGGGATTAATTCATATTAAATTTTCACTTTATTTTGAGTGTTAAACATGAAATAAGGCATCCAAAATCTTAAACACTGCCATATCACATGGAGTAAAAACAAAGTGTTCCCAGGCTATAACTTTTGTCACATTTCACCCTAGAGTTGACTTTTAAAGCTAGAAAAACGGGGTGCAATAGAAATACTGTCAACTAGTAATTATACCAGTCCAAAGCATACTGCTAGAATGTTATATTTTTATGGTTCACATCAGCAATTGTCAGCTTTATAAAGGGATTCACTCTGTATTTTAGGATTTTTATTTTAAATACGGTATTAGGTCGAATTGTCCTAATAGAAAATGCACTATTGAGCGTTTTTATAATCTGTTTACTTACATCAAATTTGTTATTCAGAAGAAGGTGGTGGTTAAAAATGTCAATGGAATTTTTGTACATATATGCAAACACTGATTTCTTTACATTTGAAAAAATTCCTCTAGTACTTAAGAGGGGAACTTAAAGAAATTAAACGTATACTTCAAGTTCTATATCCATCTGTGTGGTTTTTTCTCTCTAAAAGACTACAAGTTGTCTTTTCTCTTCCTGACCTATATAGGAAAGGATTCTTACATCTGTGTAGTGAATTTACATAATAGCTGCGTGAGGAACAAATATTTTGAAAAGATTTGAAGTGAGGAAGTAGTCAGTTACCAAATCAAGATATGTAAAATGTGCATATTCTTTGTGAAAGAATACACTTAACAGATCTTCGCTGAAATTGTCTCACTTTAAATGCTGAGTTAAATATTCTTTCCCAAATACACATTGCCACATCATTTGTGTAATACTCGAAACGTGGGATTAGCTGTAGTCAGCAGATATAATGTCTTAGTTTGCTAAGCCATTAGTCTTTTAGTACTTCTGTTCCAGAAAAACTAGATTTCATTGGAAATATCAGCTTTGTCTTAATGGAAAGGCTAATTGCCACTGTACATAGTAAAAATGGATTTCCTTCAGGGAGGCAAATAATAGCATGCATCTGTGGTGTTAGACCTAGTCTCTGGCACAAGCTGGCAGACCTGTATTTTCTACATGTGGGCCAAAACATGATCTCTGTCTTGGTATAAACTGCAAGCAAAAGTCAGTGGAATCCATAGATCCCATGGCCAGGCGGGACCACTGTGATCATCTAATCTCACCTCCTATATAACACAGGCGATAGAACTTCCCCAAAATAATTCCTAGAGTAGATGTTTTACAAAAACATCCAATCTTGATTTGAAAATTTAGTGATTGAAGATCCATCATGACCCTAGGTAAATTGTTCCACCGATTAATTACTCTCACTGTTAAAAATTTACGTTTTGTTCCCACTCTGAAAAGTACACTGCTATAAGACCAGAATCCAGCCCTGCATATTTATTTCTCTTTAACCGCTGTCTATAAAATTAGAATTGTACCTGGAGATAAACAGTAGACAGAGTAAGTTTTACAGCTAAAAAAAATAATGTAATTGTCATCCAGGGATGTATTGTTAGTTTAGGGCATCGTTCCATAAAATTGAAATATAAAATCCTAGAACACTATTACAAAGTACTTTGTAAGTACCTATGTTTCAAATATAGTAGAACCCCATTTTAAAGAAAGCTAAATTTGGTTCAGTGGGTTATATCTTCATATTTCTGGCTGTTTTTATTAGATTATCAACTGCATGGCATCCAGACTGCTCTAGCAATGTAGCTCTGTAGAGCATACTATCTTCAGGAATATATAATTACAGGTAAGCAATTTCCTTTTTAATATGCCTAAGGGCGGAAAATAATAACTTTGGGCATAATGGAATCCATCACATGAATAACTAGCTCTTGTGCTATAAACAGTTTAAAGAGCAGCAACGTAAATGTAGTTTTTCTTTTTTAAATAGATTTGCACGTGAAGAGGTCTTTAGTTCCTCCAGTATCACCTTTACATGAGGGCTATTTGTGTCCTTGTCCTGGGTGGTAAGCAGCATTTTAAAATGCTCTAGCTGAGGATTATCCACCGTCTGACAGTGTATTAAATTTCTGTTGATGGCCTTACGTGGTTCATCATGATCATGCTTACCGTTTGGAGCAGAACGCAGCTTTTAGATGACCTTGAGCTGCAGTGTGCTGGAACCCATCTGGTGTAATTTCCAACATGAATGCTGCCTAGGATTTAATCACAAGAAGATAAAGCTTCAAATTCTCCTCCAGTCATACGCCAATACCAACAACTTTTTGCACTAATATGGTTGTGAAACACACTTATCCACCTGCATTTTAGGATAGTTTTTATTTATAGGAGGTTAAATCTCATATTAAAATTTTATAAACTGTTAATTAAAGGTACCAATTTCTGCCTTTAATTACACCCATTCAACCTGAAGTCAATGGAATTGCATGAGTATAACCAGCTAGAATGTGTACCAGTGTTTTATAAAGCTAAAACACTGGTACTGGGGTGGGGGGAGGGTGTGTGTGTGTGTGTGTGTGTGTGTGTGTGTGTGTGTAATATAAATATAATTCCTTACTATTTTGCAATCTGTCATATTTAAAGCCCTTAAAGGTGATCTGCAAATGTGTTTGGTTTTTTTTAATTGAACTCATTTAACATTGATAGTACCCAGGGGCCAGCCATGTTGGGCCCCCGTTATGCTAAGTGCTGTGTAAAAAATATAAAATGAAAGTCCCTACCCCAAAATGCTTATAATCTAAAGGACAAGACATAATAGGTGGCTGAGGCAAACACGCACATGGAGGAGACAGGTCAGTGGCCCTTTTCGTGTTTCCCATGATGTAGAAAGTTCTAGTCAGGATTTAGTAAAGGGGGTTTTGGTTTTGGTTTGTTTAATTTGCTCTTTAAGGGCATCAGGAACAGCAGCTCTGGTCTTCCTGGCTTTGCTGGAAGACTTGTTGGAGAATGTAGACTGTTGGCACTTGCACCTTACGTGTAGTACGGTTATTCTTTAACAAAGGCTTGTTCTTCTAGGAATGTCCCTGTGGGTGCTCCACTTTAGGTGAATCTGCGCCTGTAATCAGAGATTTTTAGCAGCAGTATCTAGCTGAGTCATACATGCGCTGTCCCCGTCTAGCGCCACCCCTGACAGTTACATAGTGCTGTGCGACCAACCCCGCCTCAGTTCCATCTCTACCGCCCTTGGTTGAGACAGAGCATTTGGCAGCGCCTCTGCACTTTATCTTTATCCTAGTTTAACTTTAGAATGCTAGTTTGTTAATTAGTAGTTTAGTTTACTACCCTACCTCTTCCCCGTTTATTTAAAAAAAAAAAAAAAAAACCTCTTAACTTTAAGAATTTAAGTTTCAGTTATTAGACACCCCATAGTATAGAAAAGTTACCCTCCCTCATGGGAGAAACCGTATTCTAAGGGGCATGGTCAGCTCCCCAGGTTTTAAATGTTGCCTCATTTGCTGATCATCAATCCTGGTTTCCTACGGGCTTTCCTTTATCCAGCAACGAGGATGATAATGATGAAGGGGAAATCTACTCCTCACATCACTCCTTGTCTATCCACACAACTACTAGACCAGGTCCGCCTGAGCACCACGAATACCACCCCAGACCTGAAATTCCAGGATGATGCAGACACCCATGGATGCCACCACCAATGCCGTTCCCATCACAGTGGCCTTACTGCGGCCCATGGGCAGCATACCACTAACTCTGTGCTAAGCCTCCCAGTTCACAGAGAAAGAGAGAGAGAGTAAGGTATTCCCCATCACCCTCTGTACCTGGACCGTTTGAACCTCCAGAAGAGGCAGTTGAGGAACTGGGTGGACTTTGGATCAAGAACTAACTCCAGCTACCAATTTTTTTCTCCTCCTTCTCCGGATGAAGCTATTATGCCCTCACCACCCATGACGGGGAACGACTTTAAACAGTTCCAGAATTGTTTGAGGATCACTGATTCATTAGAGATTATGTTGGGAGAAGTTGCAGAGTCCCAACAGAAGCTTTTGGACATCCTCCAGATTTCAACTTCTTACAAGATTGCCCTACCAACATATGAGGTTCTCGTGGACATGACCAAGACCATCTGGCAGACCCCGGCATGGAAATTTTGTTCACATCCCACACCAAACTCTCTGGTGGTAGAGGCCATGAAAGAAAGGGACAGACGACAACACTCCTGAACCACCCCACATGACAGGGACTGGAAACAGTTGGACCTTTTTGGACATAAGGTCTGCTCGTCAGCAACCTACAATTTAGGAATGTCAATTGCAAGGCTTTGATCGCCAAATATAATTGAACAAATTATTCAAAAATGACTGAATGTATTGGTTTTTCTACCTGAGGACAAAAAAGAGCAATTCAAAGCAACCATCTTGGAGGCCCACCTTCTTGCTTGAACAGCCTTACAAGCCTCACTGGACTCTGTAGACACAACAGCACGTTCCATTACCACGGCTGTAGTCATGCAACAAGCTTTCTGGCTCCATCTCTGGGTTTCCCAAAATTGGTACAATCTACCTTCAAGGATCTTCTGTTTGAGGGCCCAAAGCTATTCGCAGCCAAGATGGATGAGTTGCTTCACATTAAAGGACTCCAGGGCTTCCCTCAGATCCTTGGGTATTTACAAACCTACTCAAAAGGAAAAAACGGGGGAAATATTACTCAGCATAAAGAACCTAATCTGTGCTCTACCCCCAACCTCAGAGGCAATATGACACGCAGAGGCAGAGACCCAATAGAGGAGACCACTCCCTTCTCAGCCCTCGACATCCCAACAGCCTCCCTCTAAACAACAGTTTTGAGGGTTTGGTCAGGGACCTGAAACATCTCCCACATCTTCTATTGCTGGAATCATCCAATACCATCTACCCATTCAGAGACCGTCTGACTCCATCCACCTAATGTGGGGAAACATCACATCAGACAAATGGGTATTAGAAATCATCAAGACTGATTATTCAATCCAATTTACCTCCATCCCTGCAATCCATCATCCCTCCCCGTCCCTCTCCAGGGACTCTTCTCTACATCTACTATGACAGGAGGTAAACCATCTCAAATGCCTGAGCATAGTAGAACCAGTACCAACATAACACAGGGGGAAGGGTTTCTACTCCCATTATTTTCTAACCCAGAAAAAAACCAGAGGATGGAGGCCCATTCTCGACTTAAGAAGACTCAACAAATTCATGAAGACCCAGCAATTCAGGATGGTCACACTAGCAATAATAACTCCAGCACTGTAACAAGGAGACTGGTTCTCGGATCCTCGACCTACAAGATGTATATTTCCACATAATGATACATTCTTCACACAGGTGGTTTCTCAGATTTGTTCTGGCAAAGATCACTACCAATACAAATTATTTCCGTTCGACTTGTCTACAGCTCCACAGGTATTCTTGAAAATCCTCGCGATGGTGGCCGTTCACCTCCACATACAAGGGGTCATAATATTCCTCTATTTGAGTAAGATGATGACTTACTCAAAGCCTCAACTCAGGAAGAGCTAGAAGCTACCCAAAAGACAGTAGCTCTCTTCACAAAGCTGGGTCTAAGGATAAACCAACAAAAATCAATGGTCACACCAGTGCAGAGACTGGAGTTCATTGGGGCCTACCTCGACTCTCTGGAAGCTACAGCCTCTCTGCCCCAGCACAGGTTGCCCACTCTAGTCAACCTAATTGCTATAACACAAGCAGCCCACAGACATTGGCCAGGATTTTCCTCCAACTATTAGGCCATATGTCAGGAATGACATTTGTCATCAATCATATTAGACTACACATGCAATGCCTGCAAGCATGGCTCAGGACAGTATATATTCCACATAGACACAGTACAAACAAGCATCTTACGATGGCAAGCAAGGTAAAAAAAATAAAAATAAAAAATCATCTCTCCATTGGTGGACTCAACCACACAACGTCTATACAGGAATTCCCTTCGCACAGACCCATCCAGTGATGATGCAACAGACGCCTCTCTGCTGGTGGGGAGGGGCGGCCACACCTGTGCAACCACGTGATCCAAGGCTGTTGGTCCCCTTAGAAGCAACATTACACACAAACTTACTGGAGCTCTGGGCAGTCCTCAGTGCATGTTCACATTTCCTACGCATGATAAGGGACAAGGTCATAAAGGTGCTGACAACAATGCCACTTGTATGTTTTATATAAACCACCAAAGAGGTAAGCTCGAGCCCCAGCCCTGAGCACCCCCCCAAACCCAGAGCCCCCTCCACCCCAAGCCTCTCATCCCCAGCCCCACTGCAGTTTGCACCCCCAGATGGAGCCCTCACCCCCTGCACCTCAACCTGCTGCCCCAGCCCAGAGCCCCCTCCCACACACTGAACCCCTCTGCCCCAGAGCCTGCACCCCAGATGGAGCCCATACCCTGAGCCCCCTCCCACATCCTGAACCCCTCATTTCTGGCCCCATCTCGGAGCCTGCACCCCCAGTTAGAGCCCTCACCTCCTGCACCCCAACCCCCATCCCATCCCAGTGAAAGTAAGTGAGGGTTGGGGAGAGGGAGGGGGGCTGGAGTGAGTGCGGGCAGGACCTTGGGGAAGGGCAGGGCCTCGGAAGGGGCGGGGCTAGCATATTTGGTTTTGTGCATTTAGAAAGTTGGCAGCTCTACGCCTGTCAAGTGGGAGAACTGCGGGCCCTCATGGCATATCCCCCATACATATTTTTCAAAAACAAAGTTACCCTACGACTACACTCCAAGTTCCTACCTAAAATAGTTCCATCATTCCATTTGAATCAACCCATCCATCTCCCATCGTTTTTCCCAAATCCTCACGGAGCAAGCGCAATGCTTCATATTCTGGACATCCGAAGGGCACTAGCGTTTTACATTAAAAGGACAAAGTCTTTCAGAAAGTCACCAAAGTTATTTCTTTCCATCACAGAACAATCTAAGGGAGATGCTGTATCCAGACAAAGGCTGTTGAAATGGATCTCCAGCTGCATTGACTTTTGCTATCGCCATCAATAGCTACAACCCTCACCGGGGACCTGGACACGCTCCACCAGAGCTCTCTCTACATTAATTGCCTTCCTCGACAATGTGCCCATTGTGGACATCTTCAGAGCAGCAACCTAGGAACCAGCTCGTATGTTCACACAGCACTATGCCATAGAGCAGCACTCGACCTCAGTGGTTTTATCATCCGCCACGACTGCAATTCCTAAGCCCCTCCCTTCCTCTGAGGGACACGGCTCTACCATCACCTAAAGTGGAGCATCCCCAGGGACATCCCTTGAAGAAGAGGAGAAGGTTACTCACCATGTGCAGTAACTGAGGTTCTTTGAGATGGTTGTCCCTGTGGGTGCTGCACTACCCTCCCTTCTACTTTTGAGTTTTCATGCTAGTGACTCTGCGGTAGAGAAGGAATTGAGTGGGAGTTGGTGTCACAGTGCTATGTAACTGCCAGAGACGGTGTGAGAGGGGATCAGCGCATGTGATACCCAACCAGGCGCTGCTACTACAAATCTCTGTTTACAAGTGCAGGAGCACATATTCATCTAAAGTGGAGCACCCACCGGACAACCATCTCAAAGAACCTCAGGTAATGCATAGAGTGAGTAACCAAAGGACAGGGACAGAGGCACAGGGACAATTTCATTGTCATTGAAATTAAAGTTCACCCAAGAAAAAGTTTTAAACCATATTTAAGGGAAGTGTTAATGATCCCCCGCATCAGCAGTAGATCTAGGCATTTCTCATTAGCTTTCATCAATTATGGCGCAATAGATCATCACACACAGTACAGCAGATTTCCCCTGCTTACCCTGTTGTGAAATGGGATGGACCTGTGGCTGGGATTATTAAAGGAGCTGATAGTGTTTAGGATTCCAACTCCCACTGAATTGTTCAGTGCGTTTGCTCTAGCTTGCTTGAACGGCTGAATTGTGAAACCCTTGTGTTGGTGATCATCACTTACTGATGGGTGTCATTCCATTCCAACCAAGTGCTCGCTGGTATGAGGGCTCCTCGAGCTGCCCCACGGTGACAATAGGGACCCTGTCCTGTATCCAGTCTATCTTCTCTGCAAAGTAAGATGAAAGCTCCTGAGGGCAGGAAACATTAGACTGAGCCCTGGGGAAGACAGTCCAGCTTAATCAGATGGCTCACTATCTGTGGCTGTTCTGCTGCTAGGGAATTCACAGATGTTATGTAACAGAGGAGAGAGGAGACCTCCAAGTCCTCATCAGAGCCCTGGCCTTCGATTGTAAAATCTCTCAGTTCCGCAATCAGTGCTCCCTGCTGCTGTTCCTGTCCCCTTCCCTCTCTCTGTCAATATGGCCTCCATTTCTGTAGTATCTGCACAATCTTTAATGTACTCGCCTTCACAACACCCCTGTGAGGTAGAGAAGTGCTATTTATTGTTCCCTTTTTACAAAGGAGATACTGAGGCATAGACACATTGTGTCACATACCCCATGTTCACACAGCCTGTGAAAGAGCAAGGAATTGAAACCAGGTTTGTCCGAGTTCCAGGCAAAGGCACTAGACCCTGCTTCCTCTTGTGCTGTATCTGTCTTTGGCATCCATAAATCATGGTGTCTTGTGAAGAACACATCAAGGAAGGGGACATCTGAGAGCTAATGCTTTGATGACAACAGATGTTTCTAATGCCCTTCCAGCCCATCACTTCACTGGTGCAGTGGCTGCCCTAGAGAATTTGAGAGTCCAGCAAGATCTATAAGTCTCCAAAGGCAAAGGGGTGGTTGAAAGACCTGTGCCACTACCTGGTGGAAGTGGTCATTAACCTTGCGATTTGGTCATGGCAGTCACAGATTCTGTGCATTTACTGGACCTCGGTGATTTCTTCCGCTTCAGCTTTCAGCAGCTGAAGCTGGGGCAGGAGGCGGAACTGTGCGTCCCTGCCCTGCTGCAACTGGGGCTGGATGGCTGGAACCAGGATCCTGCAGCTGCTGCCTGAAGCTTGCAGGCGGGGCGGGGGGGGGGTGCTGCAGCCAGGCTGGGCACCCCTGTCCCACAGCTGCAGCCAGCTCCGGAGCGGGGGTTGCGCGTCCCTCCCATGGCTGCATCCCCTGCTGCATTCCAGCCCTGCAACTTTGGCTGGGGCCGTGCTGCAGCCGGGCCCTATGCCCTAGCCCTGCAGCTTCTGCCAGGGGCTGGAGCTGGGTCTGTGTATTGTAGGGCTGCAGTGGGTGCCGTGTGTTCCATTCTCAGCTTCCCAGAGCCCTGTGCTTCTTTCCCGGCTGCTGCCAAGGCTTGGCAAGGGCTACAGCTGGGCTGTGCACCCCTGTTCTGCAGCTGCGGCCAGCTCTGGACTGGGGGTTGTGCACCCCTCGTTGTTGCGCCCCCGACTGGAGCTGGGGCTGTGCCACTTGCTATGGCGGGGGTCTCGGCCTGTCAATCATGCCCTGCCCCCCCCATGGAACTCCATTCCTTTCCCCCTACTTAGCCCTGCCCCCGGTTAATTTTAGTAAAGTCACGGGCAGGTCACGGACTCCCTGAATTTTTGTTTATTGCCCGTGACCTGTCCATGACTTTTACTAAAACTACCCATGACCAAATCTTAGCCTTAGTGATAATTAGACCAGAACAAAGTGCTGCTCCCTACACTCCCAATATGCACATCTATAACAAGGGTAAGATTTAATATCTCTGTGCATATGGGTTCAGAGACCTACTGGATCAGACCCTGGTCCAACTAGTCCAATATCCAATCTAACAGCTGCCAACACCAGATGGTTGTTTTCAAAGGATTCAAAGGATGGTGCGCAAAGCCCAGATGTAGACAGTTACGAGATAATCTGTTCCTGGAGAAGTCTAACCTGCTATGATTGATGCATGTGGATTTATATCTCTTTAGAATCACTGTCAATAATCTGACATAAGAGATTCCAAGGAAACACACTAGAGAAGTCATCTTTATGGATACTGCAGGTTGTCCACAGACCTCTTTGATGACTCCAACACCAAGGTTGACAGCAGATCAGGATTACAATTTGTAAATGTGAAAGTGTAAAAATAAGTGAAGATTGCTTACCTGTAATCCTATTTGTTTTAGCACTTTTCTTTCATTTTACCCAGCAACTGGAATATGGCCAATACACTGAGGTAAACACCTCT